>NC_083338.1:64821331-66277555 GCF_019175385.1 Lycium barbarum | reverse complement strand
CTAAAACTCACCTTTGATTGTGTAAGAATCGCCTTTGGATGAAGATACTCCACTTGAGAAAAACCCCAACTTCAATACAAAAGGAATTCTTGATTTCTACAAACCCTAGTGAGCATCCATACACTTGATTCTACCCATTCTTAGTGTTTAATCTTTGATTTCTCTTGGACATGTGTTAATATGGTGTATGGAATATTCTAGAGGTTTTGAGAGTAATGGAGAAAATGAGAAATGAGAAAAATGAACTTGGGACCTCTTTATATAAAAATTTAAAAGCTTCCCGTCAAGGTTTATACAGACACTTATACGGTCTGTATAACTTATACGGTCCGTATAATATCACCAGTAGATAACCCCTCTCTGAACACATTATACGATCCCCTTAAATGGACCGTATAAGTTATACGGACCGTATAAGTGGTCGTATAACTCACATTTGTCGAAGTTGTTCCCGTCACTTCGTTTGACCTCCAAACCTTATGGAACCTTCTTGACACTTGTATGATACTTCACTAACCATCTAGGGAGCCTTATAGATCCTCCTCAAGATGTTACTAAATCAACATTATCTCGGTTGTTATGGAATCTTCCCGAACATAATTTATACTTCACTTCATTCGACGAACTTGGTTTCATCGATTCTCATAACTCCAAAATCTTGTAGTACGTACTCTAGAGCTATCAAGTACTCTCCTTAATGTCATATGGACTCCATGTCCTCCTGAAGATCACGTTAGTCTATTCACAGCTCAATGCACAAAATGTCCGAGGTGTAACAGTGCACCTCCTCCATTCGTTTGCGGTGCTGACCATAGTGTAGAACCTTGAGAAATCTGAGAACCCTGGTGTAACCACCATGTCTAAGCCTGGGAGTCCTTAGCGAAATGACCAAGGTCACCACACTCAAAACATCCCCTGCATCTCATGGACTAATAAGTAGAATCGTAATGGTCGAAACTGTCACGACCCAACCCCGTAGGCCGTGACTTGTGCCCGAATTAGACACTCATATTTATCTGTTAACTCTAATAATTTATAATTAGCATGTCATGATCTCATTTGTATGTAAGAAGATAGTGAGTTATTTAGATTTGTCAAGTTCTGTATGCCTTAGTCATCCATCTCCCGAGGAGTTGCACTTATCAAACAACAACATTTATATATATTCCTAAGCAAGCCGACAAGGCTGCCACGATATACAAAATACCAAACATACACACATATGCAAGCCGACAAGGCTGCCATTACGACTGGGTACGCCCCAAACTTAAGTCAAAACATAAAACGCATCAACAACTGTAAACAGACCCACATCGATGTCCACAGACTTCTAAGAGTAACGACCGTATTATGTGGCGGGACAGGGCCCCGCCGTACCCAAATAAACACATACGGACACAACATAAGGAGGTTATACCACAAGCTAGCTCCGGAACAAAGGAGCAGTCCAAAATAGCTGAAAGATGATCTAAGCTGGCGAATCTCCAAAGCGAGCGTCTGTACCTGCGGGCATGAACGCAGTCCCCCGAAGGAAGGGGGTCAGTACGGAATATGTACTGAATATGTAAAGCTTGAAACATAGTATAGAATTATATTGAGACACGGTACATAGGATGCATTGCAACAACAGAATTTCATAAAACTTGCCTTTGAACATATTTCATCTGTATCATTCTCATATCATTGCTATTATAGAGTTTTGTAGTCAAAGCTGCATAATCATTCTGTATAAAACATACATGACGTGTCCCGACCCTTTTTATGAGGGACTCGCTAATTTAAAATCATAGCATCATAACATAAACATAGACGTGTCCCGGCCCTTTCCTGAGGGACTCGGTAATAAGGAATATGCCCTCCTAGCCACCATCATCTCCATATCATCATATCATCATATCATCACATCATCATATCATCATCATATATATATACATAACGTGTCCCGGCCCTCTAGTGAGGGGCTCGGTGATTAATATAATAAATGTGCGCACGAAAACGTACCCTGGCCCGGGACTCAGTGAAGGATATAGCGGTAAGCACGAGCAGAATAATAAGCAACCACATATATGCAAATCATCTTTTTAGACTCAAGGGATAAGCAACTAACCCGCTCTAAGTGTCAAAATAATGTTCACCTTCAGTTAATTTCAAGTCTCATAACAAACTATTACAAGAAACGTTTTAGACTTCATGTACATATGTCACTTTAATAAGGTATAGCTTTTGGAAGTCAAGTATGTCTTTAGTTGTGCAATTCTTTAAGTATAGGAACTTTCATGCATCGTTCATTAGTCACTCATACTGTAGGTACATGACAATAACATTAGTGAAATATAGATTCATAAGCCATACATGAAACTAGAGAATAGAATTTACCCCAAAATTCATATTGTTTCATTCTTACGTCTAGGACATGCCAAAAGAAAGAAGGAATAGGCTTTACATACCTTTTGCGTTTAGTTGTATTCTAACTTGTACTTGCTGCCCAACAATACTTATCCTATATCAAGATGTGAAGAACTACAATTAGTCTACAAGGGCATTCAACACGTATTGTGACATTCACAACTCCTTTCTAACAATTAAACGACGTTTCGTTCGCATTTAACCCAACTAGCGTTACAAGCTAACATGGCTAGTCGTTCTTTCATATATTGATCAAAACTTGTTTAAGCATGACTTAGGGAACTTGGGCAGTCCCTACACCACCCAAAACAGTCTCATACACACGGCAACCCAACACACACATCATTTCCATTCTTACTTAGCAATTTTCCAGTTTTAACTTGCAACAACACAACACTTTTCATGACTTTACTTTCATGAAATCTTGGAACTGTTTTAGCATCATCTTCACTCTTACAACAGCCCACAATCAGTTCAGTTTTAACTTGAATCATGGCATTTTACATTCACTACACGTTTGCAACAAAAACCAACATTCAACACACACAATTTCACTTCTAATCCCTAAAACTGTCCACGGTTTTTGGACTGCCCTTACCCCTCAACATAATTCGTTTCTTGAACACCTTAATTTACATATTCAACATGCATACAATACACTACAATGTCCACAACAACAACAATCAAATTATAGCCCAAAACAGTCCATGAATTCGTCCAAAACAGCCCCCTACCCGGTTTCATCACAACTACTCCAACTTCATGATTTTCATTCGTTTATCCAACTACAATGCATTCAATTCATTTCCAATACATGTTCAACAAGATTAAGCATGACTTCATCAGAATCTTCAACACATGATTCATTTTAAATTCGAGCAAAAACAGTCCAATAGCCAACATGCAACATCACAACCAAACTCCCACAATCTTTGTTCATTTACATATGTTGATACATATTCAATTCACTAACAATACATGCACAATGAAATCAGTCATAAACTCACCTCACACACGGCTCACTCTCTACTTCAACTACAACCACAATCCAACAACAACATGCATGAACTATACATTCAAATCATCATGCAACACAAGAAACAACAAACATTCTTACCTTTCAATCTTGTGCTTCACTTGGCCGAATTTTCAACTCTATTGAGTGCTTCACTTTCTTGTTTCTCTTCAACAACTAATACACTTTCTTACACACTAGATGAGGGATAGTTTTGATGGAGAAAAACTGGAATTTCTGGGCACAATATCACCCCACCCTCTCGGCTAGCTCTTAGCCGAGAGCACCTCTCTCTACTCTTTCTATCTCTAAATGTTTCTTGACTTGTGGTGATGAAAATTATGTTGTGAAGGTGTGGAGTGATCAGACTTTGTGTCAATATGTTCCCCTCATTGAGTTGGCCATGTGGATTACACTAAATTGGGTCAAGATTCTTTGACCAAAGCCTTACATGGCACGGCCAAACAAGGCATAAAGTGGACTGATTTTTTTTTTTGTCTTTCCAATCCCACTTTGTAATCCAATTATGGTTAGTTTCATCCCAATTTTCCATTACTAGTTTAATGCCACACGAAAGTTGTGGATAAATTGTGACTCGACACGAAACCGGAAGTTAAAATCTCTACTTCATATCTTAAGATAGTCTTGCCTTTAACTCGTCGCGCTTATTTTAAAGCGTCCCGACGTATGGAAATACGGGACATAACATCCTCCCCCCCTTTAGAACATTCGTCCTCGAATGTTGATTTTTATCCCGTTAGGTTCTATAAGGGTTTTGGGAAGGGTTTCCTCTATTGCTAACATATAAATTGAGCAGACAATTTAACACAATCAAGTAAAGGAGTTTAAATTACCTGCAAATGTGGAAAACAAGTGAGGATATTTCTTTTTCATCTCCTCTTCAGCCTCCCAAGTCACCTTCTCCCTATTATTGTTCCGCCACAACACTTTAACCGATGCCACATCTTTTGTTCGTAACCTCCTGATTTGTCGATCAAGTATGGCAATAGGTTGATCTTCGTATGATAGCTCCTCTGTTACCTGAATATCGTCTGTAGGGAACACCCTGGAAGGATCGCCTATATACTTCCGAAGCATGGACACATGGAAGACCGGATGTACTGCTGCCAAATCCGCTGGCAGGTCTAACTCGTAAGCAACTTGGCCTACCTTACGAATGACCTGATAAGGTCCAATGTACCTTGGGCTCAACTTCCCTTTCTTGCCGAACCTCATAACACCCTTCATGGGTGACACTTTCAAGAACACCCAATCGCCAACCTGAAATTCCAAGTGTCGACGTCGATTATCCGCATACGCCTTCTGCCGACTCTGAGCTGCCAGTAATCTTTCCTGAATAAGTTTCACCTTATCGACAGCCTGCTGAACCATATCTGGGCCTATCAGCTTAGCCTCGCCAACATCAAACCAGCCTATAGGGGATCTGCATTTCCTGCCATACAGGGCTTCGTACGGCGCCATCTGAATGCTAGAGTGGTAACTGTTATTGTAAGCAAACTCGATAAGCGGCAAGTGATCCTCCCAGCTGCCTTTGAAATCAATAACACAAGCTCTCAACATATCTTGTAGCGTCTGGATAGTACGCTCAGCCTGCCCGTCAGTCTGAGGATGAAATGCGGTGCTGAGACTCACCTGTGTCCCCAATCCCTCCTGGAAGGATCTCCAGAAGTTAGCTGTAAACTGGGCCCCTCTATCTGAGATAATAGCTGTGGGAACTCCATGAAGTCTCACTATCTCCTTCAGATACAATCGGGCATAATCCTCAGCTGAGTACGTAGTCCTGACTGGAAGGAAGTGGGCTGATTTTGTCAGTCTATCAACAATAACCCAGACAGAGTCATTCTTCCGTGGAGTGCGAGGGAAACCTGTGACGAAGTACATATTAATTACTTCCCATTTCCAGGTTGGAATTTCCATCTCCTGCAATAGCCTTCCGGGCTTCTGGTGCTCTCTCTTGACCTGCTGACAATTTGGACACTGGGCCACAAATTCTGCTATGTCCTTTTTCATGCCGTTCCACCAGTACAAACACCTAAGATCATGATACATTTTTGTCGATCCCGGGTGAATAGAATAACGAGCATAGTGTGCTTCCCCCATTACCTGCTGCCGCAACCCTGCAACCTCAGGTACACATAATCTGTCTCTGTATCGTAGTACTCCATCGGCTGACATCTTAAATGGGGTCTCATCCTTCTGAAGTGCTGTATCTCTATAATGTACCAGAACAGGATCCTCATATTGTCGTCTCTTTACCTCTTCTACAATAGAGGACTCAGCAACACCTCGTACAATAATGCTACCATTATCAGCATCAGCCAAACGAACTCCAAGACTAGCTAGCTGATGGATCTCACGAACTATCTCCTTCTTTTCTGGTTGTACGCCGGCCAAACAAGCCATAGATTTACGGCTGAGTGCATCTGCTACCACATTAGCCTTTCCTGGGTGATATAGAATATCAACATCATAATCCTTCAGCAACTCTAACCATCTCCTCTGTCGCAAATTCAGTTCCTTCTGCTTAAAAATATACTGGAGACTCTTATGATTTGTATAAATATCAACATGCACGCCATACAGATAATGTCTCCATATCTTCAAAGCATGTATCACTGCTGCCAACTCCAGGTCATGTGTAGGATAATTTCTCTCATGTTTCCTGAGTTGTCGGGAGGCATAGGCTATAACTCTGCCGTGCTGCATCAACACGCAACCCAACCCAACACCGGAAGCATCACAATAAACAACATAGCCATCTGGCCCCTCAGGAAGAGTTAGAACAGGAGCTGTAGTCAACTTATCTTTCAATAATTGAAAACTCCGTTCACAAGCATCGGTTCACTGGAATTTGGCTGCCTTCTGTGTTAGCCTTGTTAAAGGCGCTGAAATAGAGGCAAACGTTTCTACAAATCTCCTGTAATACCCTGCCAGCCACAGAAAACTACGTACCTCAGTAGGCGTCGTAGGTCTAGGCCAAGTTTTGACGGCCTCAATTTTCTGCGAATCTACCCGAATACCATCTGCTCCAACAATATGCCCCAGAAATGCTACAGAAGTCAACCAGAATTCATATTTAGAGAACTTAGCATATAACTTCTGGAGCTGGAGTACCCTGAGTACTGTCCTCAAATGCTCTGCATGCTCTTCTTCCGATCGTGAATAGATCAGAATATCATCAATGAATACAATCACGAACAAGTCAAGGAATGGCTTAAACACCCTGTTCATCAAGTCCATGAACACTGCTGGAGCATTGGTCAGCCCAAAAGACATCACTCTAAACTCGTAATGTCCATATCGAGTCCTGAATGCAGTCTTCGGAATATCTGTCTCCCTTACCCGCACCTGGCAATAACCTGACCGCAAGTCTATCTTTGAGAAGCATTTAGCACCCTGCAACTGATCAAATAAATCATCAATCCTGGGGAGGGGATATCTGTTCTTTATCGTGATTTTGTTCAGCTGCCTATAATCAATGCACATTCGTAGCGACCCATCTTTCTTCCGTACAAATAATACTGGTGCTCCCCAAGGTGATGTACTGGGCCTGATGAAACCCTTTTCTAGCAAATCTCTCAGTTGCTCCTTCAATTCTTTCAACTCTGCAGGTGCCATTCTGTAAGGAGGAATAGATATAGGTTGAGTGTCTGGCAATACATCTATAGTGAACTCTATCTCACGTTCAGGAGGAAGGCCTGGAAGTTCATCTGGAAATACACCTGGAAATTCATTAACCACCGGGACAGATTGTAGAGTCGGTGATTCTGCTTTCAAGTCATGCACACGAACCAGGTGATAAATATAGCCTTTTCTAACCATCTTCCTTGCCTTGAGGTATGAAATAAACTTACCCCTAGGCGATGCTGTGTTCCCCCTCCACTCTATAATTGGTTCCCCTGGAAACTGAAACCGAACTAATTTGCCTCGGCAATCAACGTTAGCATAGCAGGAAGCTAACCAATCCATCCCCATAATAACATCGAACTCAGTCATAGCTAACTCTATCAAATCTGCCCTGGTACAGCGATTACATATGACTACCAAACAATCTTTATATACTAGCTCTGCCAAGACAAAATCCCCTACTGGTGTAGCTACCTCAAATGGTTTTATAGGTTCAGATTTTATCCCAATTTTACTAGCAACAAAAGAGGAAATATATGATAATGTGGAACCGGGGTCTATCAATGCATATACATCTCGGGAGAAAATCGATAATGTACCTGTGACCACATTTGGCGACGCTTCCTGATCCTGTCTGCTGGCTAAAGCATATAAGCGGTTGGAAGGACCGCCAGAACTAGAAGCCCCTCCACGGCCTCTGCCACGGCCTGCTGGTGTCGGAATACCTTGCCCCATAGGGCGCATAGCAACTGAAGAAGAAGAAGAACCCGCAACTGATCCCGTAGGCTGAGCTGGCCCACCTGCCCCACTCCCAAATCGACATTCCCTCATAGTATGGCCCTGACGGCCGCAAGAAAAGCAAGCACCAGTAATAAGACGGCATTCCCCTGGATGGCGTCTGCCACATCGAGGACATGGGGGTACTGGTGGTCTCATCTGGCCCGAATTCCTGTGCGTCTGGAACCCTGAAGTCATGGAGCTTTGACCAGCTCCCGAATACCCCGTGCTATCAAACCTTCTACCAGTAAATCGTGAAGGTGCACTCCGTGCCGGCTGGGAAGGATATCGACTATACTGCTGTTGGGGCTGCCCGCCCCGAAAGTCACCAGAATGATACCCAGCGGATCTAGCTCTCTTATGTTGACCCCTGTCCTGCTCCCTATCAAATCGACGCCCTCTCTATCGACCCTCAACTCCCTGGGCATATGCCTGCACTCGAGCGATATTTATACCGGGCTGAGATGCCATTGCCATGCAGCTATCAATCAAATAATTATCCAAGCCCATTACATAACGATGCACCCTATCTGTCATGTCAGCTACCATAGCGGGCGCGTACCTAGCCAGCGAATCAAACTCGATGCTATAGTCCCGAACACTTCTACCATTCTGCCTCAGGTGTATAAATCTGTCAACTCTGGCTCGCCTCATCTCTGGAGGCAGAAAATGACCCAGAAAAGCCTCTACGAACTCGTCCCATACTGCTGGTGGAGCATCCTCACCCCTGGACAACTCCCAGGACTCATACCAATTAACTGCCACATCCCGCAACTGATAGGAAGCCAATTCGACCGACTCAGTCTCGGAAGATTTAGTCACCCGCAACGTACGCAGCATCTGTCGAATAAACTCCTGTGGATCCTCTGCGGGCTTTGACCCATAGAACTCTGGGGGTTTACAAGTCATAAAATCGCGAACCCTCAAACTGTCGCGTCTATCCGCATCATCACCTCCTAACCCACGTCTGCGAGCCTGTCCCGATACCAACCTAGTCAATAACTGTACTGCTTCACGCATAGCCCTATCCTCTGCCCCTGGCTGGGTGGAGGCTCGGTTGCTGGAGCCGCAGGAGCTGGTGGTAAGTCTGTCTCCTGACCTGCAGCTGCTGCTGCCCTAGGCTCCTCTGATAGTGATGGTGTAGCGGAGCTCGCTGAGTGAATTCTAATCCCAGGCACATATTGGAAATAAGCTCTAGTGACTCTCCGGGTCCCACTGGTCTCCCCAACTACCGCTTTGCCCTTCTGGGCGGCTGTCGCCTTCTTTGGAGGCATCGCTCAAAACATAGCAATCTGTTAGGGAAACATTTATCCTGATAATACAGCTCTATCGCACGATCTAGAATGAGAAGAAAAGATGACATCCTAAATGTCCTGTAGCTTCCTGTTTATAAACGTGGTGCACAACACATCGATAAACAAGACTCTACTAGACACAGTCTGTGGACACTCCGAGGATTTAACCGCTCTGATACCACTTTTGTCACGACCCAACCCCGTAGGCCGTGACTTGTGCCCGAATTAGACACTCATATTTATCTGTTAACTCTAATAATTTATAATTAGCATGTCATGATCTCATTTGTATGTAAGAAGATAGTGAGTTATTTAGATTTGTCAAGTTCTGTATGCCTTAGTCATCCATCTCCCGAGGAGTTGCACTTATCAAACAACAACATTTATATATATTCCTAAGCAAGCCGACAAGGCTGCCACGATATACAAAATACCAAACATACACACATATGCAAGCCGACAAGGCTGCCATTACGACTGGGTACGCCCCAAACTTAAGTCAAAACATAAAACGCATCAACAACTGTAAATAGACCCACACCGATGTCCACAGACTTCTAAGAGTAACGACCGTATTATGTGGCGGGACAGGGCCCCGCCGTACCCAAATAAACACATACGGACACAACATAAGGAGGTTATACCACAAGCTAGCTCCGGAACAAAGGAGCAGTCCAAAATAGCTGAAAGATGATCTAAGCTGGCGGATCTCCAAAGCGAGCGTCTGTACCTGCGGGCATGAACGCAGCCCCCCGAAGGAAGGGGGTCAGTACGGAATATGTACTGAATATGTAAAGCTTGAAACATAGTATAGACTTATATTGAGACACGGTACATAGGATGCATTGCAACAACAGAATTTCATAAAACTTGCCTTTGAACATATTTCATCTGTAACATTCTCATATCATTGCTATTATAGAGTTTTGTAGTCAAAGCTGCATAATCATTCTGTATAAAACATACATGACGTGTCCCGACCCTTTTTATGAGGGACTCGCTAATTTAAAATCATAGCATCATAACATAAACATAGACGTGTCCCGGCCCTTTCCTGAGGGACTCGGTAATAAGGAATATGCCCTCCTAGCCACCATCATCTCCATATCATCATATCATCATATCATCACATCATCATATCATCATCATATATATATACATAACGTGTCCCGGCCCTCTAGTGAGGGGCTCGGTGATTAATATAATAAATGTGCGCACGAAAACGTACCCTGGCCCGGGACTCAGTGAAGGATATAGCGGTAAGCACGAGCAGAATAATAAGCAACCACATATATGCAAATCATCTTTTTAGACTCAAGGGATAAGCAACTAACCCGCTCTAAGTGTCAAAATAATGTTCACCTTCAGTTAATTTCAAGTCTCATAACAAACTATTACAAGAAACGTTTTAGACTTCATGTACATATGTCACTTTAATATGGTATAGCTTTTGGAAGTCAAGTATGTCTTTAGTTGTGCAATTCTTTAAGTATAGGAACTTTCATGCATCGTTCATTAGTCACTCATACTGTAGGTACATGACAATAACATTAGTGAAATATAGATTCATAAGCCATACATGAAACTAGAGAATAGAATTTACCCCAAAATTCATATCGTTTCATTCTTACGTCTAGGACATGCCAAAAGAAAGAAGGAATAGGCTTTACATACCTTTTGCGTTTAGTTGTATTCTAACTTGTACTTGCTGCCCAACAATACTTATCCTATATCAAGATGTGAAGAACTACAATTAGTCTACAAGGGCATTCAACACGTATTGTGACATTCACAACACCTTTCTAACAATTAAACGACGTTTCGTTCGCATTTAACCCAACTAGCGTTACAAGCTAACATGGCTAGTCGTTCTTTCATATATTGATCAAAACTTGTTTAAGCATGACTTAGGGAACTTGGGAAGTCCCTACACCACCCAAAACAGTCTCATACACACGGCAACCCAACACACACATCATTTCCATTCTTACTTAGCAATTTTCCAGTTTTAACTTGCAACAACACAACACTTTTCATGACTTTACTTTCATGAAATCTTGGAACTGTTTTAGCATCATCTTCACTCTTACAACAGCCCACAATCAGTTCAGTTTTAACTTGAATCATGGAATTTTACATTCACTACACGTTTGCAACAAAAACCAACATTCAACACACACAATTTCACTTCTAATCCCTAAAACTGTCCACGGTTTTTGGACTGCCCTTACCCCTCAACATAATTCGTTTCTTGAACACCTTAATTTACATATTCAACATGCAAACAATACACTACAATGTCCACAACAACAACAATCAAATTATAGCCCAAAACAGTCCATGAATTCGTCCAAAACAGCCCCCTACCCGGTTTCATCACAACTACTCCAACTTCATGATTTTCATTCGTTTATCCAACTACAATTCATTTCCAATACATGTTCAACAAGATTAAGCATGACTTCATCAGAATCTTCAACACATGATTCATTTTAAATTCGAGCAAAAACAGTCCAATAGCCAACATGCAACATCACTACCAAACTCCCACAATCTTTGTTCATTTACATATGTTGATACATATTCAATTCACTAACAATACATGCACAATGAAATCAGTCATAAACTCACCTCACACACGGCTCACTCTCTACTTCAACTACAACCACAATCCAACAACAACATGCATGAACTATACATTCAAATCATCATGCAACACAAGAAACAACAAACATTCTTACCTTTCAATCTTGTGCTTCACTTGGCCGAATTTTCAACTCTATTGAGTGCTTCACTTTCTTGTTTCTCTTCAACAACTAATACACTTTCTTACACACTAGATGAGGGATAGTTTTGATGGAGAAAAACTGGAATTTCTGGGCACAATATCACCCCACCCTCTCGGCTAGCTCTTAGCCGAGAGCACCTCTCTCTACTCTTTCTATCTCTAAATGTTTCTTGACTTGTGGTGATGAAAATTATGTTGTGAAGGTGTGGAGTGATCAGACTTTGTGTCAATATGTTCCCCTCATTGAGTTGGCCATGTGGATTACACTAAATTGGGTCAAGATTCTTTGACCAAAGCCTTACATGGCACGGCCAAACAAGGCATAAAGTGGACTGATTTTTTTTTTGTCTTTCCAATCCCACTTTTTAATCCAATTATGGTTAGTTTCATCCCAATTTTCCATTACTAGTTTAATTCCACACGAAAGTTGTGGATAAATTGTGACTCGACACGAAACCGGAAGTTAAAATCTCTACTTCATATCTTAAGATAGTCTTGCCTTTAACTCGTCGCGCTTATTTTAAAGCGTCCCGACGTATGAAAATACGGGACATAACAGAAACGACCTCAACGACCTAAAGGTCTAGAAGATTAGCTATGGGATGTCTTCCATGAACTGAAAGTACTACGCCCAAAATAATCACTCACTGATTCTTGCATGGCCAAATGAATGGGTCTGCTGGACTAGGGGTGATAACCCTTCCCTGAGTACCTCTTGCTCCTAGGTAGAGCACTACTATAACTGTTAGAATAATGGGCCCTCACTGTTTGACCTCGAAATTTCGGGTTGTTGCGCGGTAGACAGACTAACGCAAGTTACGATTTTTATGGTGTCCCTACAAGTGAGAAGGGATACTTAATGATTTTAATTAAGATTCCAAAGACACTTAAGGAGAGAGAGGAGAGCTCATTGGAGAAAGTTAAGAGAGAGAGTGTCTTACCCCGTGTATAAGTGTACTAGCAGGTATTCCTGGTGATTTACAGAACTATAAGTTGAACGGATCAAATCGGCGAAATTTGAACTGAATCAGGAAAAGTCTGCAGGCAATATTCACGGTCAACGGGCGGTCAACACCTGGTGATTTACAGGACTATAAGTTGAACGGATTAAATTGGCAAAATCTGAACTGAATCAGGATAAGTCTGCAGGCACCAATCACGGTCGACGGGCCGTTGACATGTCGACGAACCGTCGATGTGTACGGTCCTTGCATTTCTCCGATCAGGCATTTGCAGGCGTGAGTTGCCTGAGCCAGTAGACGGACCGTCGACACGTCAACCCGGTCGTCGAACCGTCTCTCTGGAATTTTCTGGTTCCAGCTATAAATAGACAAGCCATGCTCTTAATTTTAAGGTTTCATTTTCTCTCTAAGTCTTGAAAGATCTAGAGTGTTCCTCATATCATACTATCATATATCCAAGGGAGATCAAGGATTAAACACCAATAATTAGTAAATATCAAGGGTATGGATGCTCACTAGGGTTTGTGAAGATCAAGAAGTCCTTTTGTATTGAAGTGGGGTTTTCTCCAAGTGAAGTATTGTCTTCCAAAGTTCATTTTTACATCATCAAAGGTGAGTTTTATGTTAAATTTATGTTATTAAGAGTATTGAGTGGTTGAAAGACTTGGATTATGGAAGGAAGAAGAATATGGAGTGCAAATATGGAAATAGTGATATTTTTGAATAATGACTTGACTTGAATTATAGTTCTTGACATGTTATGAGTACAATTTTGTGATGAATAATACAAATGATGTTAAAGGAGTAATATATGAGAATGAATAGGGTGTTGTATTATAGTTTTGGTTATGGATAATTTTGAAGGTGGGTTTGAGAAGTAAACAATGTTTAACTTAAAGAATCTATTGATTATGATATTATGGATGTCCATATTGGTGTTTGGGGGTTGTCCTATTTTATGGAAGAAGTTGTCAAAACAAAGTAAATGCCGCCAAATTGCCATTAACTCTTAGTTTCGTTAGCTTAAGCTTAAGTATATTTTCGGTTACCTAATCTTAGTGCAAATTTTCTTGAAGGTGGAATCGCGAGCTTGAAAGGCAAACAATTAGATGGTAGAGTCAAGGAGATATAAAGGTATGTGAGGCTATTCCCCTTCTTTCAAAGGCATGACTTCTATTTTATGACTTCTTTCTATATTCCCATGACTTTCTTAAATCCCTAAAGATGAAAGTTAAAGATTCTTGAGAGCTTCTCATGAGATAGAGATGAGATATATTCCATGACAGTGATGATGATAATGATGCTATGATGAGCTTGATATTCTTATCCTTATGATTCCATTGAGGTCATTTCTTGTTGTTGCCTCATCTCACAATATAGTTCCTTGGAGGTAAGACCTAGTGATGATGTACCATAATGTAATCGGAGGTTCCTGACCTTACGTCACTCCGATAGAGTGATAGCTTTTATTTGAGCTCCCACGCATGCTTTAGCTTATATATAAGTATGACTACACCATGCCTAGCTGGCCGGGCATGACACCACTCCGGTGGGCGGCTTATGGATATTGATAACACCGTGCCTATTTTGCCAGGCATGACACCACTAGTGGGCGACGTGAGATGATTACCCCGAACGCGAGCTAATGATGTTATTGATTCATATAGCTTATGAATATATATGTGATATGTTTTAAAGGTAAAAGTGAGCATGCATGTTTCCGCCACAAGAGGCAAGCAGTTACATACATATTTTTTTTATGCTTTCCATATTTCCTTACTATGTTATTATACATGCCTTACATACTCAGTACATTATTCGTACTGACGTCCTTTTCTTTATGGGCGATGTGTTTATGCCCACAGGTAGACAGGGAGACGGCTCAGATGCCTAGGAGCTTGTTTTGAGATTTTGCAGGAGCACTCCACTACTCTGGAGTTGCCATTCCTTGGTACGTTCTTTTGTGTATATATTGGGGCATGGCGGGGTCCTATCCTGTCTGTATGATTTCAGTTTTCAGTTAGGGGCTCGTAGATACTTATGCGTGCATTGTAGGTGTTATATGACTTCTTCATTGCAGATGTTGTACATTATTTTTGTATCCTTATGGGTATATGTTTATATATGTTTTGGGCGATGTTGGAGATTTTTCATGATAAGTTTGTGTTGAAAATGATATATGTGCCCGGGTTTAGTGTGTTAGTCAGTATAATAAGCGGTGCTCGGTAGTCAGCTCCGGGTACCCGTCATGGCCCCTAATTGGGTCGTGACACTCACAGTCCTTAAAACCCTTACATTGAATCATCTCTACATCCTTGGCGACATCCACCACACTATGTAATGAAGCCTAGTAACGGCAACCTAAGAAGCACCAAACAAAACAAAATAATCAACCCCTTGACTAACCTCCTCACTCACTCATCTTCGGTGCAAAGTATCATCAATGAATGACAAACAAAGGCATGGAACCTTGTCTAATACTCGGTAACCGACATGCCATCCTGTCACAGTCCCTCATACTGGTCCTTCTTGCGCTCCCTCACACTGTAGGGGACGAGCTTGTCTAGATATGCATGTGAAAACTGACTCAAGGTGAGTGGAACTGACCCTACTAATCTACTGTCGATGTAATTTTCTACCACTACTTGGCTACGTCAAACCATTTGAAATGTAGTATAGTTAACTCTGTGGGACTCCACTAACTCTAGGTTATGCAACCTCTTATGACAACTAAGAAAAACTCATATGTATCTTCACTCGGATCCCCAGTATAGGTCGGAATGTTCATCAACCTAACCTGTAAAAATTCTTTGCTCCTCAACGGTCATAGTAGGCCTGTTGGCTAGATGGGGTGCAATACCCCACCATCTAATCGAGGAAGCTACTGTAGCAGTTGGTTGAGCCCATGGAGTCTCAACCCTGATTAGGCATCTGATCTGAAGTTTAACCTCTACCTCTTGTCTGAGAGCCATCTAGGTTGATAGGAAAAATGCCCTCCTGAGCCATCCCCTCAAGAAATCCCAGCATATGAATTAATGTATCCTGAAGCACTAGATTAGGAATAAAACCAGGTGGTGCCTGTGCTTGTCCATACTCCTCTACGTAATTTGATTCATCATTGTGAATAACCTTTGTATCAGGAGATACACCTCTAGCATGATCCTGAGAGGCTATCAGTGCTCGACCTTTAGCATGCGCTACAACACTAGCTCTACCCCGATATCACCCCCGGCCTATACCACATGCTAGACCCTTGTAGCGAGTGCAGGTACAGGTACAAGCTCCTATTCTCCAGGCACAGTTGAACTTGACTTCACTATCTGTGATAGAATGAAACAATGATATTTATAATTCAACAAAGTCAAGTACGCACGATAAGGAATGAAAGAATAAAAGTTTCCTAAATGTCCTATAGCCCCCAAAGATAGGTATGGAGCTCATCATACCAATCTGCAAGGCTCTACTAGACAATGCTCTAGTACTCATGACACCGGTGAACCTAGTGCTCTGATACTAATTTTTCACGACCCAAAAAACCAATAGTCTTGAAGGCACCTACCCTCACCGGGTAGGTAAGTCAAAACCGATAACAAGGACAAAAACCAATTAATTTACTTAAGTGTAAAGTAAAGTGATATGCAACAATATCCATAACCAAATCTTGACTAATAAGCAAAGTTCTGAAATAACAAAATACCATCCAAGACTGGTGGCATATGTACAAGAGTTACTACGAGTATCAATACAAGTCTGAATGACCAAAATACACTGTCTGGGAAATAAGTAAGACAAAAATTCTTAAAAAGATAGGGGGATGATGATACGGCGAATCAGCCAAGCAGCTCATCACGATCTCCAAATTTTGAATTTCTCAAACTCAGATTGCTCCATGGGACCTACTCGTGCCACGTACTAAATCTGCACCATAGAGAGTAAAGCAAGTGTAGTTTGAGTACGGGAAGCACGTGTCACGACCCAACCCCGTGGGCCGCGACCAGTGCCCTAGCCCGCCTATACGTACCCGATACCCAAATTAGCATATTAACAAACTAATATAATAATAATATTATTGGACGCTACAGAATTTAGCATAAAAAGCGGACTTGGCACACATAGGCCGATAAGGCCTTCATAGAACAAAGTATCCCAAACATATATACAGAACCCACACAGATATATCCACAGACCTCTACAGAACATATCGTAATCATAAGACGGGACAGGGCCCCGTCATACCCTGAACAAAGTACATATCCAGATAGCAGTGACAGACTGTACCAAAAGATGGGCTCTGTAAAAGAGAGCGCCCCAAAATAGCAGAAATGGGATCCTAAACGTGCGGATCGGCAAACCTGTCGTCTGTACCTGCGCGGCATGAAAACGCAGCCCCCGAAGAAAGGTGGTCAGTACGAAATATGTACTGAATATGTAAAGCGGAATTACAGAAGTCAAATCATAATTGTTACAGAAAATGAGTACAAAATCCAGAGTGTCAAATGCATATTTCCAAAACAGACAGAATGTGTACAGAAACATATGTCATATCATATCCGGCCCCTGCCACGGGACTCGGCAGACAGAACGTGGTCACCCTCCCGACACTGGTGCCACAATACAGAGGAATCAGAACAGGGGCGTGGCCCCGTATCATAAAATGACATATCAGAATGGCCATAACAGATCAGATCAGAATAGGCGGACATGGAACATCATACTCCACAGACCCATGTACGCGTATACCTGCCCCCTCACATCGGGACGCGGCGAACTATGCAGAGAATTACGCTTGACAACATATCCTGGCTCGGGCTCAGTGTGGGAAACATTGGGACATCCATGAATGGAGTAGTGAGAGACTAATGCAATTTAAAAATATCATAAATGGTTTCAAAGACTCGATGAAGCGTATCAAAGCCAAACAAATCCAATGGAGTCGGACGGAATCAGAATTAATACAATTCGGATATCATAATAATTTACAGAAATATAACCTTCCTGAAGTCATTCCGAGTGTCAAAATAATTTATAAGATTTAATAGAATATTTAAAATAATATTTTTTAAGCGATTAGTAGGGTAATCAAAACATTTCTTTCAAAAATCGCTTAAAAAGTAAGCTTTAGCATATTAGGGGCAAAACCGGAAATAGTGGGCCCGCCTCGGGACAAATAAGGCGGCGGGCTCAAATTATGCCCTCTAAGCTTATGGTATCACCTAAAAAGGTTCTACAAACATTCTATGACTTTCCAAGTAGTTTAGAACAAAATTGCATAATTCCAAGAAATGGCGTATTAAAATGGTTCAATTCTACTGAAGGAAAAACTGAAATTTTCTCTTGCGGATTCCGAGGGCCAAGAGGTCCTTCGAGGCCCGGATCCGACCCTAACACACTAAGGGCATGCCAAGGGAAGAATAGGGGTTGCTTTACATACCTTTCACGCTCCTTAAGCCTTTCCAAACTCACTTCCCGTTTCGTCGAAAAACTGCAATTGGTCAAGTTTACCAATTGTGAGTTATTAATGCCATTATTACAACTTTAAGCATATTTGGCTACCGAAATTTCGGCAGCACTTCCCCTATACATATGGCGCCCCGAGAATTCAACTCGGCTAGAAATCATCAACAACAACCCAAACGACAACATCAATATCAACAATGAACATTAAAAACACAAATATCCTTCAACTAGTCATTTTTCTCACAAGTTGACATAATCTTCAATTCAACCCAAACTTTCGAAATAACATCATGATTTCACATCCATTATCACTCAAGATCATCACAATATAGATTTAGAGACATTTCATTTCATTTTCCTTAAGGTATACACTCGATATACATAATATACAACTTTCCGCCAAAGTCTTAACTTATGCAAAACATCAAATCTTTGGCATACAATTTCATAACAAGTTTCCAACTTCCAAATTCATCAATGATCATCATAATTCACAACCAAACGACTTCATTTCCTTAATGTCGGAAAATCATACTAAAACGACATAAGTGTTTACATTCCGATTCAATACAAACTTATATCATTCTAACTTCATTCACATATCAAGCATTACAACAACACTCCAATACACTAAACAAACTTAATCCATTTCATTCCCAAGACAAATACACCACACGGCCAAGTGATATTTTTAGCAATTCAATCAAATTTATTCCACTTTCCTTCTCAACATGAATTCCATCACATTCACAACTAGAATACAACATAATTTCAACACGTTTTGGCTAAACAACATATGTATACTCACGGCTACAAGCCATATTCCAAACCCACATTGCAAACTTCCATTTTTCCATACAATCAACACATTTCTATACACCACAACACAATCAAAACTTCATAACACAATAAAAAGGTAGAAATTCTTACCTTTTCTTCAAGTTTTCTTCACTTGGAGATGTAGTCACTTTGATGATTCTAATGCTCCCCACTCCAATCCAACTATACCAAGTTACAAAGGAACCTTATCTTAGTAGGAAAACCACAAAAGAAAAATTTTTGGAACAAGATTTTTGGTACCTATTTTTCTAGGCCAAACCCGAGAGCTTCTTGCTCTTTTCCCTTGTTCTTGATTTTTTTTGTCTAAGTCTCTTAATGTCTTGAACCTTCTAATGTATATCTTATAATGACTTGGTCACATGACCAAGCACATGACCAAGTAATGGGCTTGGATCAAGGCCTTATGTTAATTAATTCACATGGAAATTTAATACACATTGTGGGCTTGGGCCACACCATGGCCAGCCACCCCTAATCTTTTTGGGCCTCAATTGCTTCTTATTTTACAAGCCCAATAACTTGTGGATCGTATTTTGAAATTCCCGAAACTAATTTCCAAAATTCCGAAATTGCCCTTAGCCTTGTCCCACACTTTCATGACTCTAATCTTTCATGCATAACTCTTATGGTCAACAAGATATTAAATTTGACCCTATATCTCAAGAATCCATTATAATTCAAGTTTTTCCAAACGTGTGAAAACACGGGATATAACATCCTCCCCCCCTTTAGAACATTCGTCCTCGAATGTAAAATTAATCTTGTAGGGTTGGAAAATACTTTGGGGGAGTTTCTGATTATAGCCAACACATATGACATACGATTGGTATTAAAATGAAATTAAACAGGGATTCAAGATTACCTGTGGCCATAGGGAACAGATGAGGATATTTCTTCTTCATTTCTTCCTCAGACTCCCAGGTCATTTCCTCCCGGTTATCATTCCGCCACAGTACCTTAACGGAGGCCACATCTTTATTCCGGAACCTCCTTACCTGACGATCCAAGATAGATACGGGCTGCTCCTCGTACGATAACTGCTCCGTCACCTGAATATCATCAGCAGGGAATACTCTGGAAGGGTCTCCAATGCATTTACGAAGCATAGAGACGTGAAATACCGGATGCACCACTTCCAAATCAGATGGCAAATCTAACTCATAGGCGACGTTCCCAACTTTTCGAACAATCTGATAAGGCCCAATATAACGCGGACTGAGCTTACCCTTTCTGCCAAACCGCATCACGCCTTTCATAGGCGATACCTTCAGAAATACCCAATCGCCTACCTGAAACTCCAACGGTCGACGTCGTTTATCCGCGTATGACTTCTGTCTACTCTGGGCTGCCAACAGTCTCTCTCGAATAAGTTTCACCTTGTCCACGGCCTGCTGGACCATATCTGGGCCAATCAACTCTGTCTCGCCAATATCAAACCAGCCAATCGGCGATCTGCATTTCCTGCCATATAGAGCCTCGTACGGAGCCATCTGGATGTTGGAATGGTAACTATTATTATATGAAAACTCAATCAATGGCAAGTGATCATCCCAGCTGCCTCTGAAATCAATAACACAGGCCCGCAACATATCCTCCAGCGTCTGTATAGTGCGCTCGGCCTGTCCGTCACTCTGAGGATGAAATGTTGTGCTCAGACTCACCTGAGTCCCTAGTCCCTCCTGAAAAGACCTCCAGAAATGCGCCGTAAACTGGGCGTCTCTGTCAGAAATAATAGATAGAGGAACTCCGTGAAGCTTCACAATCTCTCTAATATAGAGCCTGGCATAATCCTCGGCGGAATAAGTAGTCCTGACGGGAAGAAAATGGGCTGATTTCGTCAGCCTATCAACAACGACCCAGATGGAATCATACTTCCGTGGAGTGCGAGGAAAACCTGTAATAAAGTCCATATTAATAACCTCCCACTTCCAAGTCGGGATTTCTATCTCCTGCAGCAGTCCACCCGGCTTCTGGTGCTCAATCTTGACCTGCTGACAATTAGGGCACTGGGCGACGAACTCTGCAACATCCCGCTTCATACCGTCCCACCAGTATAAGCATCGAAGATCATGGTACATCTTCGTAGACCCAGGATGGACCGAATAGCGAGCATAATGTGCCTTGCTCATAACCTGCTGCCGAAGGCCTGCAATATCAGGTACACACAACCTGCCTCTGTGTAACAAAGTACCGTCAAATGAAAACTCGAACGAAGTCCTTTCCTTATCATAGGTTGTGTCCCTGTACCGAGCTAAGACAGGATCCTCATACTGACGCCGCTTAATATCGTCCCTGATGGACGACTCAGAAACCCCTCGAACAGAAATCTGGGTATCTCCAGAATCGGCCAGACGAACCCCGAGACTAGCCAACTGCTGAATATCACGGGCTATCTCTCTCCTGTCTGGCTGTAAGTCGGCCAAACTGCCCATCGACCTCCGACTGACCGCATCTGCAACAACATTAGCCTTACCCGGATGATACAGAATATCCACGTCATAATCCTTCAGATGCCGGGAAGCATACGCTATAACTCTGCCATGCTGCATCAATACACAGCCTAACCCCATGCAAGAAGCGTCATAATAAATAACATACCCGTCCGGTCTCTCTGGAAGAGTCAGAACTGGGGCTGTAGTTAGCTTCTCCTTCAGCAACTGGAAGCTCCGTTCACAAGTGTCAGACCACTGGAACTTAGCTCCCTTCTGAGTCAGCCTTGTCAAAGGCGCTGAAATTGAAGCAAACTTCTCTACAAATCTCCAGTAATAACCTGCTAACCCCAGGAAACTGCGTACCTCTGTGGGCGTCGTAGGTGTGGGCCAATTCTTCACGGCCTCAATCTTCTGTGTGTCCACCCGGACACCATCAGCTGCAATAATATGCCCCAAGAAAGCCACTGAAGACAGCCAGAATTCACACTTAGAAAATTT
The DNA here is from genome assembly GCF_019175385.1 of Lycium barbarum. Taxonomy (NCBI): domain Eukaryota; kingdom Viridiplantae; phylum Streptophyta; class Magnoliopsida; order Solanales; family Solanaceae; genus Lycium; species Lycium barbarum. Next base: position 66,255,437 of record NC_083338.1, on the reverse strand, counting down.
TGCATATAATTTCTGATGCCGGAGTACCCCTAATACCAATCTCAGATGATCTGCGTGCTCCGCCTCAGACCGAGAATAAACCAGGATATCATCAATGAATACAATTACAAACATATCCAAGAATGGCCTGAATACCCGGTTCATCAAATTCATGAATATTGCGGGGGCATTAGTAAGCCCAAAAGACATAACCCTGAACTCATAATGCCCATATCGGGTCCGGAAAGCTGTCTTAGGGATATCGTCCTCTCGTACTCGTACCTGGTGGTAGCCGGATCGAAGATCTATCTTCGAAAAACACTTAGCGCCCTGCAGCTGATCAAACAATTCATCAATCCTGGGGAGGGGGTATTTATTCTTTATAGTTACCTTATTCAGCTGCCGATAATCAATACACATACGCAGCGACCCGTCTTTCTTATGCACAAATAATACCGGGGCTCCCCAAGGAGAAGTTATCACACCCCAATTCCACTAGGGTGTGATGGGCACCCGACCCCATATCCGGAGCCGAGCGAACCCACAGATTCTTATTACACACATAATTTCTTCAGATGCTGAAAATCAGATAAAAGTAAAATACATATTAAGCTTTCGAAATCCATCTTTTATCGTTCTCAATTTTAGGCAAAGTCCGTAATTATATAAAATTTACTACATAACACAGAATGACATATCGGCTGATGGAGCCGCTTACAGACTGATAACCAATACCCACGACTCTGTCTGCAAAGTCTCTAACATAAATCCAGAATTCATAACATACATATACAAACTCTGACTCGGCAACACTCCGGGAGCAAATGGAGCCTGCCAACTCTGCTGGAACATCTTCTGTAATAACTTTAACTCATCTGGGTGTACCTGTGCGGCATGAAACGCAGCCCCCGAAGAAGAGGGTCAGTACGAAAAATGTACTGAGTATGTAAAGCATGAAATACAGAAAACTAAACCATAATCGAAACAGACAGTACAAACAGTAAGTACACTATCCAAAGTACCAACAATTATTTTTCGAACGCAGATCATATGTCAGAAAAAAAGGGTACCGATCGAGAGTACTAGAAGGTTTGTTTTCCACACGCAGAGCATATATGCCGAAGTCATATGTCAGAAGAAGTACGGATCTGAAATGTCAGAATGTTGATTTTCCAGACACAGATCATGTATATCAATATCATAGGTCAGAAGAAGTACAGAGGGTACAGAATGCCAGAGAACTTACTTTCCAGACAAAAATCGTATATTGTATGTGTGCGTATAACAGATCCCGGCCCTTCCGTGAGGGACGCGGTGGACAGAATCGTCAGATGTCAAAGCCAGATATCATATGCACATGTAACAGATCCCGGCCCTTCAATAAGGGACGCGGTGAACAGAAATATCAATGCATGTCAGAACATATGCCATATCCGGCCCCATTATGGGACACGGTGAACAAAACGTGGTTGCCACCCCATCACTGGCACCACAACACAGCATACTCCAGAGTAGGGAATAGCTCCGTAACATATCATATCGTATCATAATGTGCACATATCAAACATATCAGATGGCCATATCATATCATATCATCATATATCAGAATGTGTGTACATGGCACAACATACTCCACAACCTATGTACACGTATACCTGCCCCCTCACATCGAGGCACGACGAACAATGCAGTGGAATAAGCGTGATAACATATCCTGGCCCGGGCTCAGTGAATGAAGCATTGAGGCATCCACGAGTGGAGTAGTGAGAAACTATATGCATCATAAAACATTCGAAAAGGCTCGACAAAGTAATCCGAACGATAGGTCATAAAAAGAAATCAGACGATAGTCATAGTACGTACCTTTCGGATGTTACGATGGATTATGTCAAAGTAACAATGCTGAGATTATTTGTACATATCAAAATATCGTAGAATTCAATAGAATAGTTAAAACAATTATCGCTTAGTAGTCAGGGACTCGATAGCATAATTCAGATGTCAAATCATATACATAAGAAATTGAGCAATAGTCATAATATATGTCTTTCAGATGTAACAATGGTTTATGTCAAATAGGCTTTCAGAAATCGTCTTCATATTTCAAAATACGTTATGGGGCTTACGAAATAATTCAAAACAACCGTCGTATAGTAGCAAAAAGAGTAGCCAAAAGTTTCCTTCAGATTCTACTTCAAAATAAGTCAAACGGAACAAATAAGAAAAATCCGGGAATAGTGGGCCCACCTCGGGTTAAATGAGGTGGCGCACGTAATTTACATATGTTATACTTCATAGCATTACTCGTGAGAGTTCTAAGGTAATCGGGTCCTATTTGTGCAAGTTCTAGACATTTAGGCACCTTTTCTAACTATTCATAACATATTCAATTCAATTCTACTGAATGAAAAAGGGGAAAATTCGAACGTAGATTCCAAAGAGTAGAGTTGTCCCCGAGGTCCGAATTCAATCCTATTACATCTAGGACATGCCAAGAGAAGAATAGGTAAAGCTTTACATACCTTATTCTCTCCTTACGCCTCTCCAAATTCAAATCCCGTTTCGTCCAAAATCTACATTTGGTCACATTTACCAAATATTAATCATAAGGCTTAAAGAATTCAATCTTAACCAATACTTGTCTACAGAAATTTGGGCAGCATCTCCCCTATACATACAACATCCCCGAGATTTAACTCGGCTCAAATATCAACAACCATACCAACAATAATACCAATAATCATCAACAATCGATTAAAAACGCATTCTAACATAAATAGTCTTCTTTTCCAAATAATGCAACAACTTCCAATCCAACTTACACTTTCAAATCAATATCAATATTTCCATATTCATACACTAATTTAAGATCATTCAAACATAGGCCAAGAATATTCCAAGCCATATATTAACAACATTATTCATACAATTATAAGAAACCATACTAATGTCACATTAACTTCTTCAACAATCCACAACAACTATAAATTAATTTCAAGTCATCAAACCTTCATTCTCTTCATGAAATCTACAACAACAACAATCAAACTACTAAATAAAATTCAATTCATCACATCCTACCATCATCACTCTTATTCGGCCATAGCATACACATTCCTATTTCATGAATTTCATACATTTTCACATACTACAGGATGATTATATACATATTTTATCCAAAATTTTCTTCAGACCTCAATCCATAATTCAACAACCTCAACACAACAAAATATAACCTTTATTCTAGCAATTATTTCTTAATCCATGTTGATAAAGAAAACAAAATTAATGATTCATACCTTGTATTTACCAAAGTAACAAGATCTTAAATTTTCACTAGCTCCCAAGCTCTTCCAACTCCAAAATGAAATCATAATCGCGTCTACGCGTTGCCCGGACTTCGATTGGTATTTCGTAGCTTAAAATTCCTCAAAATCCACATTTTTTTTAGGTAAGCATGCCCTCTTTTAGTTGCAGATTTTTCTGGAATTTTGGGACCTTTTTTTTGCTGGAAAATGAAGTATGTTCGTCCCTTTAAAGAAAAGGCCAAAGTCGGTACTGTAGCGACAGTACTATAGCAGTACTGTAGCAGTACTGTAGCAGTACTGCTGAAATGCTGTTTCTGCGTCAACAGTTCAGTTTGTAACGTCTATAATTCTCTACACCGATGTCCTATCAATGAACGGTTTGTTGCATCACAAACTAGACTCGATGAACTTCATTTTAGGCTTTTAAAACACCTTAAAACATCACATATACTATGAGATATGCGCCTCCAAAGTTGACTAAAATTTCGCCCAGCATTTTTTTTCAAATTTTCGTCGAACTTATTTTCTTCAATTTGCTCGATCTCGAAATATTCCGAATCTCTCCATTGCTACGGTAAGGTACCTGTCATATTTATGCTCCGAAAACGCGGGGTATAACAGAAGTACTGGGTCTGATGAAACCCTTATCCAACAAATCTTTCAGCTGCTCCTTCAACTCCTTTAATTCTGCAGGCGCCATTCTGTACGGAGGAATAGAGATAGGCTGAGTGTCTGGGAGTAAGTCAATAGAGAAGTCTATCTCTCGCTCTGGAGGAAGACCTGGAAGCTCGTCGGGGAAAACATCTGGAAACTCATTAACCACGGGGACTGACTGAAGTGTCGGCGTCTCTGCGTCCAAGTCTTGCACTCGTACCAGATGATAGATATAACCCTTTCTAATCATTTTCTTTGCCTTAAGGTATGAAATAAACTTACCTTTCGGCGATGCTGTATTGCCAGCCCATTCTATAACTGGCTCCCCGGGAAACTGGAAGCGAACCACCTTATTCTGGCAGTCAACATTAGCGTAACAGGAAGCTAGCCAATCCATACCCATAATAACATCAAACTCAGTCATATCTAACTATACCAGATCTGCCTTAGTGTCACGGTCACAAACAATTACGGAACAATCTTTATATACTTGTTTCGCTACAATAAAGTCCCCGATCGGTGTGGCTACCTCAAATGGCTCTATAGGTTCAGACATAATACCAATTTTACCGGCAACAAGTGGTGAAATATATGATAAAGTCGAACCTGGATCAATTAGTGCATACACAGACAGAGAGAAAACCAATAAAGTACCTGTAACGACATTAGGAGATGCCTCCTGATCCTGGCGGCTGGCCAAAGCATAAATGCGGTTCGAAGGACCGCTAATACCAGAAGCTCCACCACGGCCTCTGCCGCGACCCGCCGGTGCTGGAAAACCCTGCCCCGTAGGGCGCATAGCCACTGACGAAGATGAAGACCCAGCGGCTGATCCGGTAGGCTGCGCTGCACCACCCGAACTACCCTTATACGGGCAATCTCTCACAGAATGGCCCTGACGACCACAAGAAAAGCATGCACCGGTGGCTCTGTAGCACTCCCCCGGATGATATCTGCCACAAAGAGAACACTGAACCCTGGGTGGCCTCATCTGACCAGAACCCCTATCTGTCCGTGAACCTGAAGCCCTGGAGCTCTGGCCTGCTCCTGAATACCCTGGGCTATCGAATTTGCGACCTATAGGCTGGGGAGGCGCGCTCTGCGCCGGCTGAGATGAAAATCTGCTAGGCTGCGGCGGCTGTTGGGGCTGTCTGCCCCGAAAATCTCCAGATGACCTGGCCCTCTTGGGCTGTCTCCGATCCTGGCCCCTGTCAGGCTGATGTCCTCCTCTGCCCCGATCCTCCATGCCCTGGGCGTGGGCCTGAATACGGGCAATGTCCATACCGGGCTGAGCAGCCAATACTAAGCAGCTATCAACAAAATATCGATCCAGCCCCATAATATATCTGTGCATCCGGTCCGCCATAGTAGCCACCACAGCAGGTGCATATCGGGCTAAGGAATCAAACTCCAAACTATAGTCCCGGACACTGCGGCCCTTCTGTCTCAATAATAAGAATCTATCAGATCTGGCTCGTCGCAACTCTGGGGGCAGAAAATGTCCAAGAAATGCCTGTGAAAAGTCGCCCCAAACTGCTGGGGGAGCGCCGTCCCCTCTGGATAGCCCCCATGACTCGTACCAGTTTGCCGCCACATCATATAACCGGTACGAAGCTAACGCGACTGACTCTGTCTCGGAAGCATTAATCAAATCTAGAGTGCGTCGCATCTTCCTGATAAACTCCTCAGGATCCTCCTCGGGCTTTGTCCCGAAAAACTCAGGAGGACTACAAGTCAAAAACTCACGGGCTCTCGAACTATCACGCCTGACTGCCCGGTCACCTCCCAGTCCATGCCCCTGAACCTGCCCTGCCACAAGTCTAGTCAGCAACTGGACTGCCTCCCTCATAGACTGATCCTTAGTGCCTGGCCGTGGAGCTGGAGGCTCAGGTACTGGAACTGCGAGAGCTGGCGGTGGAGCCGCCCCCAGATCTGCAGCTACGGCTGCCCCAATCTCCTCCACGAGTGGCGGTGTAGAAAAACCCTCTGTCTGGGGCAAAGTCTCCGGAGCAATATTTGCCTGGGCCCTAGTAATCCTCTGGACCCGGCTAGTCTCTCCCAAGGCTGCTGACTTGGCCTTTTGGGCCGCCGTTGCCTTTTTTGGAGGCATATCTGCAAATATAGCCACTCGTTAGGGAGGGGTCATCCTGATAACACAGCTCTATCGCACGGTCTAAGACAGAAAGAAGGGTAGTATCCTAAATGCCCTGTAGCCTCCTGTCTATAGGCGTGGTGCACAACACACCGATAAACAAGACTCTACTAAGCACGATCTGTGGACAATCCGAGGACGAACCGCTCTGATACCACTTTTGTCACGACCCAACCCCGTGGGCCACGACCAGTGCCCTAGCTGGGCGCCTATACGTACCCGATACCCAAATTAGCATATTAACAAACTAATATAATAATAATATTAGTGGACGCTACAGAATTTAGCATAAAAAGCGGACTTGGCACACATAGGCCGATAAGGCCTTCATAGAACAAAGTATCCCAAACATATATACAGAACTCACACAGATATATCCACAGACCTCTACAGAACATATCGTAATCATAAGACGGGACAGGGCCCCGTCATACCCTGAACAAAGTACATATCCAGATAGCAGTGACAGACTGTACCAAAAGATGGGCTCTGTAGAAGAGAGCGCCCCAAAATAGCAGAAATGGGATCCTAAACGTGCGGATCGGCAAACCTGTCGTTTGTACCTGCGCGGCATGAAAACGCAGCCCCCGAAGAAAGGGGGTCAGTACGAAATATGTACTGAATATGTAAAGCGGAATTACAGAAGTCAAATCATAATGGTTACAGAAAATGAGTACAAAATCCAGAGTGTCAGATGCATATTTCCAAAACAGACAGAATGTGTACAGAAACATATGTCATATCATATCCGGCCCCTGCCACGGGACTCGGCAGACAGAACGTGGTCACCCTCCCGACACTGGTGCCACAATACAGAGGAATCAGAAAAGGGGTGTGGCCCCGTATCATAAAATGCCATATCAGAATGGCCATAACAGATCAGATCAGAATAGGCGGACATGGCACATCATACTCCACAGACCCATGTACGCGTATACCTGCCCCCTCACATCGGGACGCGGCGAACTATGCAGAGAATTACGCTTGACAACATACCTGGCCCGGGCTCAGTGTGGGAAACATTGGGACATCCACGAATGGAGTAGTGAGAGACTAATGCAATTTAAAAATATCATAAATGGTTTCAAAGACTCGATGAAGCGTATCAAAGCCAAACAAATCCAATGGAGTCGGACGGAATCAGAATTAATACCATTCGGATATCATAATAATTTACAGTAATATAACCTTCCTGAAGTCATTCCAAGTGTCAAAATAATTTATAAGATTTAATAGAATATTTAAAATAATATTCTTTAAGCGATTAGTAGGGTAATCAAAACATTTCTTTCAAAAATCGCTTAAAAAGTAAGCTTTAGCATATTAGGGGCAAAACCGGAAATAGTGGGCCCGCCGCGGGATAAATAAGGCGGCGGGCTCAAATTATGCCCTCTAAGCTTATGGTATCACCTAAAAAGGTTCTACAAACATTCCATGACTTTCCAAGTAGTTTAGAACAAAATTGCATAATTCCAAGAAATGGCGTATTAAAATGGTTCAATTCTACTGAAGGAAAAACTGAAATTTTCTCTTGCGGATTCCGAGGGCCAAGAGGTCCTTCGAGGCCCGGATCCGACCCTAACACACTAAGGGCATGCCAAGGGAAGAATAGGGGTTGCTTTACATACCTTTCACGCTCCTTAAGCCTTTCCAAACTCACTTCCCGTTTCTTCGAAAAACTGCAATTGGTCAAGTTTACCAATTGTGAGTTATTAATGCCATTATTACAACTTTAAGCATATTTGGCTACCGAAATTTCGGCAGCACTTCCCCTATACATATGGCACCCCGAGAATTCAACTCGGCTAGAAATCATCAACAACAACCCAAACGACAACATCAATATCAACAATGAACATTAAAAACACAAATATCCTTCAACTAGTCATTTTTCTCACAAGTTGACATAATCTTCAATTCAACCCAAACTTTCGAACTAACATCATGATTTCACATCCATTATCACTCAAGATCATCACAATATAGATTTAGAGACATTTCATTTCATTTTCCTTAAGGTATACACTCGATATACATAATATACAACTTTCCGCAAAAGTCTTAACTTATGCAAAACATCAAATCTTTGGCATACAATTTCATAACAAGTTTCCAACTTCCAAATTCATCAATGATCATCATAATTCACAACCAAACGACTTCATTTCCTTAATGTCGGAAAATCATACTAAAACGACATAAGTGTTTACATTCCGATTCAATACAAACTTATATCATTCTAACTTCATTCACATATCAAGCATTACAACAACACTCCAATACACTAAACAAACTTAATCCATTTCATTCCCAAGACAAATACACCACACGGCCAAGTGCTATTTTTAGCAATTCAATCAAATTTATTCCACTTTCCTTCTCAACATGAATTCCATCACATTCACAACTAGAATACAACATAATTTCAACACATTTTGGCTATACAACATATGTATACTCACGGCTACAAGCCATATTCCAAACCCACATTGCAAACTTCCATTTTTCCATACAATCAACACATTTCTATACACCACAACACAATCAAAACTTCATAACACAATAAAAAGGTAGAAATTCTTACCTTTTCTTCAAGTTTTCTTCACTTGGAGATGTAGTCACTTTGATGATTCTAATGCTCCCCACTCCAATCCAACTATACCAAGTTACAAAGGAACCTTATCTTAGTAGGAAAACCACAAAAGAAAAATTTTTGGAACAAGATTTTTGGTACCTATTTTTCTAGGCCAAACCCGAGAGCTTCTTGCTCTTTCCCCTTGTTCTTGATTTTTTTTGTCTAAGTCTCTTAATGTCTTGAACCTTCTAATGTATATCTTATAATGACTTGGTCACATGACCAAGTAATGGGCTTGGATCAAGGCCTTATGTTAATTAATTCACATGGAAATTTAATACACATTGTGGGCTTGGGCCACACCATGGCCGGCCACCCCTAATCTTTTTGGGCCTCAATTGCTTCTTATTTTACAAGCCCAATAACTTGTGGATCGTATTTTGAAATTCCCGAAACTAATTTCCAAAATTCCGAAATTGCCCTTAGCCATGTCCCACACTTTCATGACTCTAATCTTTCATGCATAACTCTTATGGTCAACAAGATATTAAATTTGACCCTATATTTCAAGAATCCATTATAATTCAAGTTTTTCCAAACGTGTGAAAACACGGGATATAACAGCACGTGTACTCAGTATATCTCATTGAACAACAACGATGAAGTAGTGACGAAGTTATTAAGAAAAGTGTCATTTTAGCATAATCCAGTCTAACTTACTCTGGACCGTTTAAAAGGTAGATGATAAATCAAGTTTCAAGTAAAGTCACATATCAAGTAATAAGGTAGTAGATAATCAATTAAGAAGATGTCATACAATGCAATGAACTTCATCATCCATAACCTGTATATATACAGAGCTCCACGGGACTCTACGGGAGATATAGCCTATTGGAGACTCGCGAGGTTCATATACTCAGCACGAACAATCTTCACATGCTAGTACGAACGATCTCAATGTACTTTTAAATAATCTAAACACGGACAATCTCCACATGATCAAACTTATGCTCATATTCAATCACATATAAATCATTTATCCTTTAAGAAGTAAATCATATACTTGAACCATTAATCATGTATATCAACAATAGGAAGGATAAATCACACCAATCATCCTATTCCTGAATGGAACTAGATCAATATGGTTCACATGAGCATGAATATCAAATGCATTTCAGTTATGACCATGTAACGTGCAAAATTACACAACTAGCTCGATTATCACATGTAAACAAATTAATTGGATTGATATGTAACATAATCAGGAAAATCAAGTCAAATAGCTACCAACTAATTCCGACATGCTTTGGCATTCTCAGATTACAATCTGTAACTACATGATTATATTATTACCCATACATAGCACTGGTGCTTGTACCAATACTTGTCATATCACGGGTATGAGATACCCTTCTTTCTCCTTTATCAATATCATTATTATTATGTTTTATTAAAAAAATCCCATAAATGAAGTCTAGGAAGACCTTAACATACCTCAAGCCAAGAAACGAAATCGCAAAAGAGTCTTCCCCATCTGAAGTGCCTCAAGACGCTCCCAAACTATCAAATATATGATGTACATAAATAAACTAGTCTGTAGACACCCATATTGCTATAGTTATAACCCGACCCAAAATGTCAACCCAAATATCAAACCTGATCCCTCTTTTTTTAAGCAAAAACCACTTAGCCGGATACTAGTGGTGTCTTATTAAAATAAAATAGTCATGTACAAAAACTAAAGAAAGAAAAATGCAACAATAAAAATGAAAAATAATAGAAAAAAAGCTACATGTACATTTGCTATCAGTAAACTAAATATGCAAGAATTCTTCTGCTTTCTCCAAGCAAGTGTTCTTAACCAATGAACTTTCTCCAAGCAAGAAGATGTTGTATATCACTGCTACAGAGAGCATTCAAGACCTGTGGATGAAAGTTAATGTTTATATTTCTTGTAACTTCTCAATGTTCACTCTAACTACTACATTGTAACTCTATAGATCATACTGTGAATTATCTGTATTGATGACAACAGCCTGTGATTTATACTAAATTGAACAGTCTACCAACCTCCTTCTAGCGGACTGCACGTTATTGTTAATACCACTATTCAGAATGAAATCAACAAATGGTCATTCAGTTAATTGTCAAAGCCTGTAATCTAGTTTCACCCCATCTTCTCATTAATCCACCTTGCATTGGATTAATGTAGTAATGGTTTTCTTCTGTTTCTCAGTCTTGTTCTGTCCTTTTGATGATCTTGAATCTCAGGTTAGGTATATGGGTTTTCTCTACATTTAGTATCTTCCTTGCTTCTTATGATGACTCCTGAAATGTTGTATAATATATTGTACCCGCAAAATAAAAAACTAGGTTTGCTAAAAGATCTACAAGTGCATTGCCCTCCCTCACCATATGGACATACTAGAGTTTTCCCTTAGTCCTCCAAAAATTAATTCTCCATCCTGTAGGAGGAAAATTCCATCTCACAATCTCGCACTGAACCTGTGGCCTGTATCTCTCCATATATTGTATCAATTCTATCCATTTACCTAGTATATCCTTTAACCAAGGGTATTTGGTTATTTCTACATAATATAAGTTATGATTGACGTCAAATATCACCTTATCCCTCGATGTATTATGATATTCCTTCTCTTCTATAGCTGACAACAAATAAAACCAAGTGTTGCTTTATACAAAGGCCTCAAATTTGATAAGCACTCTTCATTCCACCATTTCAAGACAACTTGGTGTATTTAAACGAAAGGTCCCAACATACCTAAAACAATTGTTTAGTATTGATATATTGATGTAGCAAATTCAGCAGTTAAGGAAAAATGCTGGACTTTTCATATTTTTTGTTGGACACAACACCTAAACCTTGAAACAATATATATCCCCATGCTCTGTGGAATGTCATCAACTGGAAGTTTGCCTTTACAAAATATCCATGAAAACATAGAGATTTTGATTGGTATCCCTTTAGTGGGCACAATTTTTTTTAGAAATCTGTGTTGTGTTCCCTTTGCCTCCATACTTCCCATGCAATTGCTACTGAGAATTTTCTAGTGGTAGATAACATTCACCATATTTTGTCTTGTTCAACAACATGCTCTATCACATTAAGCTCAGTCTTAGTGTGTTCCACCACATTCTCAGTAAATGATTCTTGTAAATTCAAAAAGTTCCATCCATCCTGATTCATGAAGTATTGCATTTCCTCAATTTATTATTCCTTGGAAAATCAGGAGGACTGAATTGGTTCAAAGCTCCCAGATTTGTTCATTTATGATTCCAACATTAGCAATACCATTCTTAGGTTCGCACCAAATATACTGCTCTATTTCACCTCTTGCTTCAAGTATTTTCTTCCATACAATTGCACTATTATTGGTAGAAATTTCTTGTAGCATTTGGTCCATATGAAATCTACCCATAATCAGTTGGTTGTTCTAAATCTCCATAACAACTTGGAAAATAAAGCTTTTGAGACATAAATAGAGATCTATAGCCCAGTCCTCCTTCCTCCGTTGGTATACACATCTTGATCTATGCAGCCTAGTGCCTACTCGTTCCTTCTTCTTTGTTACACCAGAAAAATCTAGCAAACACTTTATGCAGTTCATTAATAGTATACTTTTGCTGGGACTACTGCTGATGACAAGTATATAGGAATACTTTGAAGAAAATTGTTGATCAACACATGCTTCCCTCCATATGACAATATCTTCCCCTTCTAGATCTGCAATTTATCTTTGACCTTCTTGATGAGCTCATTATAGTATATCATTCTCTTTCTTCCATGAAAAATTGGACACCCAAGATATTTGAATAGAAATTATCCTTTTTTAGAAAATGTATATTGTTCCACTTGATGTATTGTGGTTCTTTCCATCTTGTTGAACATGTAAAATGAGCTTTTCTTCTTGTTAATCAACTAGCATGATACTGCCTCATAATCTTTAAGAACATGCATTGTTATCCCTAGTGAATACTTATCAGATGATGAAAATATGATTGTATCATCTATATTTGTCAAATGATTCAATTTGTAACTCCATTTACGTATTCCATATCCCACAAACTTGATATATTCAAATAATGGATTTAGAGCTCTGGATAGGACTTCTACTGACAAAAACAAAAAATGTAGGAGATAAAGGATCTCCTTGCTTGACCCCCCTAGTTGAGTGAAGAAACCTTGGTCATGACAATTAAACAACACTAACTACCAATTATTGCAATCAGTCTCCATACATGTCTATGAATACTTTTGAAAAACTCATTTTCCTTAGCATTTTGATAAATATATCCATGATAATATATCATAGGCCTTTGTCATATCCAACTTTATTACCACATTTGTTGGCTTTCCCCTCTTCATGATATCTATAATTGTTTGTTGTACTAACAAGAAATTCTGAATTATATTCCTTCCTTTCACAAAACCAGGCTGGTTTACAGATGGTAAGATTCTATCAAGCTTATCATATACCACTCTAGAAATGACTTTGTTAATAAGCTACTTAGACTTATTGGTCTCAAGTCAGAGTAACTTTGTATCATCTCTTTCTTTGGCAATAAAACTAGGTTGGTATGAGTTATGGACTTAGGAAGAGTCTACCCTTGAAAGAAAGCATGCATAATGGTGAATACATCCTCCCCTACTATGTCCCAGCAAGTATGGTAAAATATGCATGTAAATCCATCAGGACCACTAGAAATTGTTCCATTCAACTTAAACACTACCTTTCTCACTTCTGCATGTGTAGGCATTGCACATAATACCTCATTGTTGATTGTTGAGATCAGCCCAGGTACATGTTCAAGGATTGAATAATCAGTGGCCCCCTACTCTGGTGTAAACTGTTTTGTGTAAAGCTTATAGTTTTATTGACCATTTGTTGTTCATCCACTAGCCAGTCTATTACATCATTCTAAATTCTTTGAATTTGTAATTTCTTCCTTCTCCTTTAACCAGATTGTGAAAGAATCAGACATTTTTTTCACCCTCCACAAACCAATCCAGACATGCTTTCTGACTCCAGAATTCCTCTTCAAAATGCAAATATTTTTTCATTTCAGCTTGAGCCTTTTGTAACACAATTCTATTCAGCTCACTAGGATTTTCTTCATATCTTTAAAGTTTCCTCCCTAATGATAAGTTATTAAATATGTATCTATACATTTCTTCATTCCATCTTGGCAGTACTCCTTTCATCTTTTTCAGTTTGTGCTTTAAGATGAGGAAAGCAATGCCTTCAAAATCAGTTGTCCGTTGTTGTCTTACTGTATCCAGAAAATAAATATATTTTGTCTAAAACTGCAATGATTCGAAAGGATTGATATGATTCTGAGCCTATTCTCCATGAGTACATAAAGGTGGAGCATGGTCTGATCCTGTTCTTGATAAGTCTTCCGCTTCTAAGTAACCAAATCAAGACTGTAATTCTTGATTCACCAACATCCTGTCCAGTCATTCAAAAATACAATCAGTTGTTGATCTCCGATTCCACCAAGTAAAAGGAATACCTTTAAGTTTCATCTCTTCAAGTTCACAAGAATTTGTACAAAAGGAAATTTTTTCTACATCATCTTGATATACTGGTAGTTCCCTTGATTTCTCTTCTTCCTTCAATACTAAATTGAAATCCCCCAAACCATCCAAGGTGCATCCATTTTACTAGCTATGTGATATATATTTTCCCATAGATCTAGCCTTTCATTCTTATCATATTTTGCATAAACCAGAGTTGTAACCATATACGTGCTGAAATCCTGCAGGAACAACTTGATAGTCACCAGTTATTTTCTATCCAGTAGTATTTCTACCTCCACATTATCTGCAGTAAAAAAACCAAATCTTTCTATTACCGTTGGCTCTTGCAACCTTCATTCCCACTCTCCTGTTGTATTTGTTCGTGTGTCTGGCATTCGAAAATGGTCCCATCAAGGCAATTTGACTGTGATTTTTCTCTAACGCCATGTATTTTCCCCCTTTGCTACTCTTTGTGCTTGATTTAGGTGAGATAGTTGCATTAGTTGTAACCTGTTCCATATTCTACTTCAAATTTTCTCCTACATCCTTCTCCTCGCTTATACTTCTGGAACTGGTTATCTCTACTGGTTCTGTCCTCCTTCATCTATGTTATGTGACACTAGGTCATGCAACGCCTTATTTGGAGAATTTTCCTTCAACAATGCAAATGGTTGAGGAGTAGTGCTAATAAGATAGCCCTATCATTGTTGAATGTGTCCTTTATCTGCAGTTGTTAATCCTCTTTGCTTACGGGATAAGTTCCCTATGTTAACTCTTCTGACCCTTTATTTTGTAAAATGATATTTCCCTTCTTATTTCCTTATAACTTCCCTGAACTTGATTTCTCTTTATTGGCCTGATACACCACACTCTCTGACCTCTTTTTAGGACTACTGCTTATCACATTGTTTACTTCTGCCATGTCTTTTCCTGTTCCTTCTCCCCTTCTTCCATTCTTTCATAGCACGATTTAGAAGTTGATTTGCTCTCCTCCACATGTATATCTCTTTTTTCCTCTCTTTGATCTTCATGTTGTGTTTCTTCAATGACTTTATCATCCTCAATCACCTTCTTCTTATTAGTAATAGCCTTCCTCTTATTTGCATGTTATATTTCATTAAGCTCAACCTCATTCCTCTTATCAATAACTTTAATCTTTCAAGTATCTGCATATTGTGTTTTCTCAGTACTTTACATTCAGTAACCACATCCTGCTTATCATTAGTTTGTTCAGCTACTTTATTTTATTCTTTTTCCCCATCACATACTCTTCTTGCTTTTTTCTTGTTTCCCCCCTTGTGATTGATAGCCAACATTAACAGCATTGTTTCTTACTTCAGTTTCAGCTATAGATTCTTTCTCTCCTTCTTCTCTTCCTATTTCACCTATGTCCTCCTCTTCCTCAATTCTTTCTGTCTACACCTTGTCCTTTATAGGAGTTTTATAGTTTCCAACAGTATCTGCAAGTCTCTTTGTATCCTGTTGTTACACCTCGTAGTTTCATCTATTGATATTCGTTAGGTGTTAGTTGTCCTAATCGTGAAAGCTAGAGTTACCTTCTAGGATATATGAGATCGTATGTTCCCATATAATGGTTTTGGGGGTTTAAGCCCATGAAATAAGCTATGGAAGGATTTAATAACAAGAAAATTAAAGAATGGAGTTTGTAAGAACTTTGGGAAAACTTGGCAAAATTTTTGGACAGGATTTTGGTCCAACATGGGAGAGGTATATATCCTAAAAAAATGAGGAGTTTTGGTGTGTTTCTTTTATCCAAATTGAAGTTGATCGAGTCTAGTCTCACACGCAACAAACCATTTGTCAATGTGACATCGGAGTAAAAAGTTATGGGTGTTTTAAGACAGACTGTCCGAGTAGAACATTTTGACGGACCAGTTTGACGGCCGCAGAACATTTTGACGGACCGCAGAAATTTATGCGGCCCGTCAAATTGCACCTTCCCAGCATAAATCAGTCACAGTGAGCCATGTTTGACTGGGTAGTTCAACAGAGCATTTTGACGGCCCCTCATAGTGGCCGCAGGATTGCCCGACGGGATTTTAAGTTACGCTTTATATATTTCATTCCACTTCATTAGGGCTTTTTATTTTCTCAAATCAGATTCAAGAGCTCTCCAAAAACCCTCTTTTCAACTCCATAAACTAATCCAAGCTAAAATCCAAGAGAGATTAAAGATCAAGAGGCAAGAATCAAGATATCCATATGTTAGAAGTCTTGCTAGGGTTAGTAGACTTCAAGAATTCTTTAGGTATTGAAGCTAGGGTTTTCATATAAGTCGATAGCTTGCTCCAAAGCTCATTCTTATGAGACAAAAGGTTAGTTTTCATGCTAATTACATGTTATCAAGAATGTTTAGTTGTTGAACAACTTGGGTAGAAGGAGAAAGTAGAAGATGAGTTCTAAATGTAGTTTTTATGATGTTTTTGAGTAGTTAGCTAACTTGAGTTATGATTCTTAATATGATATGGATATAATCTTGTTATAGAAGGTAATAATGATGATGAGAAAGCGTTCTATGAAAAATGTGCAATGAAAATAATAATGTTGAGAACGTCTATGTGATCCTATGTATATATATTTACATATTAAAGTATGACTGCTAAGAACACCGAGCTTATATGGCCGTGTATGATATCTATCGCGCCCACACCACTGCAGTTGGGTACAGATAACACTGAGCCTTGGTAGGGCCAGGTACGTATAACACCGAACCTTATCATGGACGGGTATGTAAGACACCGAACCTCTATGGTTGGGTATGATACTACTACAAGTATAAATGTATGAAATGAAAGGTTCCCGTTAGAAAGGGGATAAGTAAATACGATGAACAACACTAAAGGTATAAATGGCTTCATTATCTCATGACCTCTCTATCTTATGCTATTTCTTACGTTTCTATTATGATGTTGATCATGCTTTACATACTCAGTACATTATTCGTACTGATGTCCTTTTGTTTGTAGATGCTGTGTCGTGCCCGCAGGTGGACAGGGAGATACACTTAACCCATAGACTGCTTGTTCAGAGACTGCATAGAGGAGCTCCATTTGATTCGGAGCTGCAACTTTTGGGTATTATTATTTTGTGTATATATGGGCGTGGCGGGGGTCCTGTCCCGTCTTTAGGATGAAGTTTCATACTCTTCTTAGAGGCTCGTAGATAGTTATGTATAGTAGATGTCTTTTAGCCTTGTCGACTCATATTTTGTATATGATTTTGTTAGCCTCGCCGGCTTGCGTATATTGATATGGGTATAGTTTTTTATGATTATATAAATGTGTCATTGCCCAATTAGATTAGTATTATTGATGTATAGAAATCATGAGTAGGCTATGTGGCTCACCTAGATACGAATGTGAAGGTACGATGAGAGGTGCCCTGTAGGTTAGCTCCAGGTGCCCGTCATGGTCCTCCGGTTGGGTCGTGACAAAAGTGGTATCAGAGCGGTTTCGTCCTAGGGTGTGTCTACGAGCCGTGCCCAGTAAAGTCTTGTCTATGGGTGCGTTGCGCGCCACACTTATAAACAGGAGGTTGCGGGCATTTTTGGAATGAATGACCTTCTTCATTCATAGGTCGTGTGATAGAGCTATGATATAAGGGCTTCCCTTTCCTCAACCGTGTGCTATGTATTTCAGAAATTCCGGTAAAGAGAACAACTACAGTAGCCCTAAAGGGCAAGACAGTAGCAGAAAAATGGTCCAAAAGAATATCGCCACTAGTGGTAGAGGGGGATGAATCCCAGAATGAGGTTCCGTCTAGATCCTCCCACTCATTGCCCACTTCAGAGAAGCATGAGGGAGCCTCAGCCCCAGCTCCTCCACCAGATGATTCAGGCAAAGATGTGAAAGAGGCCATTCATTTGCTCACTCAGTTGGTTGCCGCTCAGACCCAGCGGTAAGGTGCAGGTCAAGGTAATAGGGTTGTTAGTGCAAGATCCCGTGACTTTATTTGCTTGAACCCTCTGGAATTCTTTGGGTCAAAGCCGGATGAGGACCCTCAGAGCTTTATGGATAGGATGCTGACACTTCAGTTAATACATGATTCGGACATTGAATCGGTAGAGTTAGCGTTCTATAGATTGTGAGATGTCACAGTTCATTGGTATACGATTTGGATGGCTTCATGGGGAGTAAATGCACCTCCCCGGTATGGCAAGAATTTGTGAATGCTTTCCAACGACATTACTTGCCCCCTGAGGTTTGACGGGCTAGAATCGATAAGTTCTTGAATCTTAAGTAAGGAAGCATGAGTGCTTTAGAGTATAGTCTTCATTTCAATTCTTTGGCTAGGTATGCTTCGGCCGTGGTGGCAGATATGGGTAATCGAGTGCACCGATTTGTGAGTGGCTTAGGGCCACATTTGATGGATAAATGATCGACTGCGTCCCTCCAGGACAACATGGATATTTCGCGCATTCAGGCCCATGCCAAGAATTTGGAGGAAAGTCAACAACAACAAAGAGATGAGCGTGAGCTTGATAGAGGTTATAACAAGAGGGCTAGATCTTGGGTCCGACTAGTGAGTTTAGAGGAGGGCAAAGACAGCAGTTTTCTAGGCATTCAGGCCATTCTATGACTAGTGCGCCTCCATGGTTTACAGGCCATAGATTTGATAGATCTACTCACTCCGGGCCGAGTCAGAGTTTTAGGGCTTTGGGTTCTCAGTTCAGAGGATATTCGGGTCATGCAAGGCCCCCTCGTGCCACGATGTTCTCAGTGCGGGAAGATTCATTGGGGTCAGTGGCGATTAGGCTCAGATGATTGCTATACATGCGGTCGGCAGGCCATATCATGTGTGACTGCCCCTCGGTTGGTGGTAGGGGTAGAGTTTAGCCTTCAGGGTTGGCAACTGGGTCTTCATTATCTATATGCCCTCTGGGGCAAGGTTCACAGGCGCCGGTCAGCCATGGCATAGGTAGAGGGAGAGCTCCCAGTTCTAGTGGTCCTCAGCACCGTATTTATGCATTAGCTGGGCGACAGTATCTTGAGTCTTCCCCTGATGTTGTTACATGTATATTATTGGTATTTTCTTTTGATGTATATGCATTGATAGATCTGGGCTCCACATTGTAATATGTTACTCCTTATATTTCTGGTCGATTTGGGTTGAAACCGAAGTTAATTAAACCTTTTGTAGTATCTACACCCGTTGGTGAACCGGTAATAGCTAGCCGATTATATAGCAATTGTATATTGTGATTTGTAATCATCGTACTATGGCTGATTTACATGAGTTGAAAATGGTGGACTTTGATGTTATTATGGGCATGGATTGGTTGACTTCTTTCTATGCCAATGTCGATTGTGGAACGAAGATGGTTCGCTTTCAGTTTCCGGATGACCAATTTTGGAATGGAAGGGAAATACAGCATCTCTGTGAGGTAGGTTTATTTCCTATCTCAAGACAAGGAAAATGATTGCAAAAGGATGTATTTACCATTTAGTCCGAGTTCAAGATATAGAAGCCGAATCTCCAACTCTTCAGTCTATTCCTGTGGTGAATGAATTTCCGGATGTATTTCCGGATGAGCTTCCAGGCCTTCCTCCAGAGCGGGAGATTTATTTTTCTATTGATGTGCTACCAAATACTAAACCCATATCTATTCCTCCCTACAGAATGGCTGCCGCAGAGTTGAGAGAATTGAAGGAGCAGTTGAAGGACTTGCTTGAGAAAGGCTTTATTCGGCCTAGTTCTTCCCCATGGGGAGCACCCGTGTTGTTTGTGAGGAAGAAAGATGGCTCCTTGCTAATGTACATTGACTACAGGAAATTGAATAAGGTGACGGTCAATAACAAATTTCCGCTTCCAAGGATTGATGACTTATTCGACAAATTAGAAAGCGCCAAATGGTATTTGAAAATAGATTTGAGATCTAGGTATCATCAGATGAGAGTTATGGAGGAAGATATTCCTAAGACAACCTTCAGAACCAGATATAGCCATTTCGAGTTCCGGGCAATGTCGTTCGGGCTAACTAATGCACCGGCAGTGTTTATGGACTTGATGAACAATGTATTCAGGCCTTTCCTATATTTATTTATGATTGTGTTCATTGACGATATCCTGGTATATTCTCAGTCCGAGGCAGAACATATAGATCATCTACACACCATTCTTAGAGTTCTTTAGACTCGAGTTATTTGCAAAATTTTCAAAATGCGAGTTTTGGTTGAATTCGGTGACCTGTTTGAGGCATGTTATTTCAACCGATGGTATTCGGGTGGATACCCAGAATATTGAAGCCGTGAACACTTGGCCAAGGCCTACGACACCTACGGGGTTCATATTTTTCTGGGCTTAGCAGGTTACTACAGAAGATTTGTCGAAGGCTTTTCTTCTATTGCTACATCATTGACAAAGCTAACTCAGAAATTAGCTAAATTTCAATGGACGGATGCTTGTAAACGTAGTTTTCAAGAGTTAAAGAATAGATTAACTTCGGCCTCGGTCGTAACACTTCCGGAGGGATCAGAAGGCTATGTTGTCTATGGTGATGCTTCAGGCATTGGGTTAGGATGTGTGCTGATGCAACATGGTAAGGCGATTGCTTATGCCTCAAGGCAGTTGTGGTGATTCATGCATTGAAGATGTGGAGACATTATTGGTATGGTGTCCATGTGGATATCTACACGGATCACAAGAGCCTTCAATATATTTTCAAGCAAAAAGAATTAAATTTACGACAACGGCGATGATTGGAGTTATTGAAAGACTATGATATTAACATCCTATACCATCCCGGGAAGGTGAACGTTGTGGTTGATGCTCTTAGCCGTAAATCTATGGGAAGTTTATGTGATGTTCAACTAGAGAAAAGAGAGTTAGCTCGTGATCTCCAGCAATTAGCTATCCTAGGTGTTCGGGTAGTGGACTCAGGCAATGTGGGAGCTACCATTCAGAATTCAGCGGTCTCGTCACTAGTGGTTGAAGTGAAAGAGCGCCTGTACGAAGATCTCATGCTAGTTCATTACAGAAATACACTTCCTCAGAAGAAGCAGTTATCATTTGAGATTTCTGGAGAGAGAGTTCTCCGATGTCGAGGCAGGTTATATGTTCCAGATGTCACAAGATTACGCCACCAAATATTGAGAGAAGCCCATTGTTCCCATTATTTTATTCACCCCGAAGCGACGAAAATGTATCATGATCTTAAATCCATATATTGGTGGAATGGAATGAAGAAAGACATAGCGGAGTTCGTGGCCCAATGTCCTAATTGTCAGCAAGTAAAAATTGAGCATCAAAAGCCCAGTGGATTGTTGCAAGCTATGAAAATTCCAACTTGGAAATGGGAAGTGATTAATATGGACTTCATTGCAGGCTTGCCTCGTTCAAGGCATAAATATGATTCTATATGGGTAATTGTGGATAGACTTATGAAGTCAGCTCATTTCCTACTAGTCAGGACTACATATGTAGCCGAAGATGATGCAAGGATTTATGTCAAAGAAATAGTGTGACTCCATGGTGTTCCAGTATCTATTATTTCTGATAGAGGGACACAATTTACCGCAAATTTTTGGAAGTCTTTTGAAGAAGGTCTGGGGACTCAGGTGAGTCTTAGTACAACATTTCATCCAAAGACTGATGGGCAAGCTGAACATACCATCCAGACTCTTAAGGATATGCTACGGGCATATGTATTGGATTTTGGAGGTAGTTGGGATGATCACTTACCACTTATTGAATTTTCTTATAACAACAATTATCATTCCAGCATCCAAATAACCCCGTATGAGGCTTTATATGGGCGCAAGTGCAGATCGCCAATTGGGTGGTTCGAAGTGGGAGAGACTAAACTGATAGGGCCAGACTTGGTCCAACAAGTTGTAGAGAAAGTCAAGCTCATACAGGATCGGTTATTAACAGCTCAGAGTCGTCAGAAATCCTATGCAGATAATAATTGAAGGGACCTAGAGTTTCAAGTGAACGATTGGGTATTCTTGAAGGTGTCGCCAATGAAGGGCGTCATGAGATTTGGCAAAAAGGGCAAGCTTAGCCCTCAGTATATTGTACCTTACGAGGTTGTACGTAAGGTAGGCCATGTAGCTTATGAATTAGATCTACCTTCGGATTTGGAGTCAGTCCATCCGGTTTTCTACGTATCGATGCTTCATAAGTGCATTGGAGATCCTTCTAGAGTTGTACCGGTAGATGATGTTCAAGTCACTGAGCAATTATAATACGAAGAAGTTCCCATTGCCATTCTAGATAGGCAAGTATAGAGACTCAGAACCAAAGATGTAGCTTCATTTAAAGTCTTATGGAGAAATAATAACAGAGAGGAAATGACATGGGAAGCGGAAGAATACATGAAGTTCAGGTACCAACATTTATTTCCACCTTCAGAGGAGACTTAGGCAGAGACGCCATTGCCCCCAGGTATGTAATGCTTTGTTCGGTGTTTTCTTGGTCGTGTGTTGCCATAGTTGTTGATGTTATTGTTGTGGCCCTGTGAGGCGATATATTTTGGGTTGATGTGACAGGATGGTAGTGCCATATTATAGGGGAAACTATGGAAATTGTTTTGTAGACACCCCAAGAGTCTATCATTCGAGGACGAATGTTTCTAAGAGGGGGAGAATGTTACAACTCGTATTTTCATCCGTTGAGATTCGTTAGGTGTTAGTTGTCATAATCGTGGAAACTAGAGTTACCTTCTAGGATATATGAGATTATATGTTCCCATATTATGGTTATGGGAGTTTAAGCCCATGAAATAAGCTATGGAAGGATTTGAGAACAAGCAAATTAAGGAATGGAGTTTGTCGGAACTTTGGGAAAACTTGGCAAAATTTTTGGACAGGATTTTGGTCCAACTTAGGAGAGGTATATATCATAGAATATGAAGAGTTTTGGTGTGTTTCTTTTATCCAAATTGAAGTTCATCGAGTCTAATTTCTAACGGAACAAACTGTTCGTCAATGTGACATCAGAGTAAAAAGTTATAGGTGTTTCAAGACAGACTGTACGAGTAGAACATTTTGACGGACCAGTTTAACGGCCGCAGAACATTTTTACGGACCGAAGAAATTTATGCGGCATGTCAAATTGCACCTTCCCAGCGTAAAATAGTCATAGTGAGCCATGTTTGACTGGGCAGTTCAACAGAGCATTTTGACGGCCCGTCAAAGTGGGCGCAGGATTGCCCGACGAGATTTTAAGTTACGCTTTATATATTTCATTCCACTTCATTTAGGCATTTTATTTTCTCAAATCAGATCCAAGAGCTCTCCAAAAACCCTCTCTTCAACTCCATAAACTAATCCAAGCCAAAATCCAAGAGAGATTAAAGATCAGGAGGCAAGAATCAAGATATCCATGTGTTAGAAGTCTTGCTAGGGTTAGTAGACTTCAAGAATTCTTTGGGTATTAAAGCTAGGGTTTTTCTATAAGTTGATAGCTTTCTCCAAAGCTCATTCTTATGAGATAAAAGGTTATTTTTCATGCTTATTACATGTTATCAAGAATGTTTAGTTGTTGAACAACTTGGGTAGAAGGAGAAAGTAGAAGATGAGTTCTAAATGTAATTTTTATGATGTTTTTGAGTAGTAAGCTAACTTGAGTTATGATTCTTAGTATGATATGGATATAATCTTGTTATAGAAGGTAATAATGATGATGAGAAAGAGTTCTATGAAAAATGTGCAAAGGGTTGGTGTGAAGTTGTTAGCGTAAGTTGAATGTGAGAATGAATACGGAAGACTTAATGGAATGTGACTACGTGATTATGATATTGTAGCTGTTAAAATGGTTATTTGGGAGTTGTTTTGTAATATGGTAGAAGTCGATGAAATAGGGGAAATGCTGCCCAATTTTCGTTAACTCATGAATTGTTCTAGTTTGGATTTAAGAGTATCTTTAAGGCTTAACCAAGGTGTGAATCCTTTTTAAATGTAGATTATCCAAGCTTCGACGGTGAACGTTAAGTAGTTAAGAAGACAACTAGTTATGTAAGGACAATCCTTTTTCATTAAGGCATGGTCCCATTGCTAAATACCTTCATACGAGTTCTATAGCGTCTTCTAAATGACTTCATTCCTAGGATCACTAAGGCCCATGATCCTTGATAAATCTCATGATACCATTGGTCCCATCCTATGATAGTTGATTCTCTAAGGAAGGATATAATGAAAATGATGATGACGATGATAATGTTGAGAAGGTGTATGTGCTCCTATGTATATATATTTATATATTAAAGTATGACTGCTAAGAACACCGAGCTTATATGGCTGAGTATGATATCTATCGCGCGCACACCACTGCAGTTGGGTACGGATAACACTGAGCCTTAGCAGGGCCTGGTACGTATAACACCGAACCTTATCATGGACGGGTATGTAAGACACCGAACCTCTATTGTCGGGTACGATACTACTACAAGTATAAATGTATGAAATGGAAGGCTCCCGTTAGAAAGGGGATAAGTAAATACGATGAACAACGCTAAATATATAAATGGCTTCATTATCTCATGACCTGTCTATCTTATGTTATTTCTTACGTTTCTATTATGATGTTGATCATGCTTTACATACTCAGTACATTATTCGTACTGACGTCCTTTTGTTTGTGGATGCTGTGTCATGCCCATAGGTGGACAGGGAGATAGACTTGACCTATAGACTGCTTGTTAAGAGACTGCATAGAGGAGCTCCATTTGATTCGGAGCTGCAGCTTTTGGGTATTATTCTTTTGTGTATATATGGGCAAGGCGGGGTCCTTTCCCATCTTTAGGATGAAGTTTCATACTCTTCTTAGAGTCTCATAGATAGTCATGTATAGTAGATGTCTTTTAGCCTTGTCGGCTCATATTTTGTATATGATTTTGTTAGCCTCGTCGGCTTGCGTATATGGATATGGGCATAGTTGTTGATGATGATATAAATGGGTCATTTCCCAATGAGATTAGTATTATTGATGTACAGAAATCATGAGTAGGCTATGTGGCTCACCTAGATACGAATGTGAAAGTACGATGAGAGGTGCCCGGTGGGTTAGCTCCGGGAGCCCGTCTTGGTCCTCCGGTTGGGTCGTGATACATGCTTTGTTCCAAACGCCTTATCCACCCAATTGTTGGTAGATATATTCTCCACTTGTCTTGGCTAATTGGATTCATTATCACCTTCCCCTTTGTCATTCTTTCTTTCTATGTTGGTAGAACTTGTTACTTCAACTACCACTTTTGTTGCCTTATCTGTTCTTGCTTGTCATTAGCCTCACCTTGTTCTATCAAAGTATTAAACTTGTTCTGGGAATGTATATCCTCTGCATGCTTCTGAGAATTTTTGCCTTTTTTAATTCTTCACAACTTTATTATTTCTGATAGTTTGCCAGTTCTCAGGATTTCCTACTACCTTACCACTTGAAAGGATTCTTGATAATTCTTGACTGGATACTGCTTATTGCGGTTGCTACCTTGGTTCTCCTTCACCTCCCTAGTTGGACCTCTCTCAAGCATTAGCTCAGGTTGTAATTATCTACATTCATCAATGGAGAGACCTTGTAACTTGCACTCAGTACAATATTTTGGGAGATAATCATACTTGGTCTTCACATTCTTTGTCCTTATTTATCTAGTAGATGCATCTTCTATTTACATCTTCACTGATTTTGGCAGATTTGTGAAAACATCAACCTTCACTTTAACCGTTGCACAATTTGGCCTTGTCTTATTTATGGTAACCATATCTAGATGAAATAGTATTCCACTGCAGATTCCAAAGTAAACAATGATTCTTTCACAAAAAAGAGTATAGAGTAAGTTTGGAAAAGATATCCATGCCACCGCTTGAGAGATTTAGAGTCATAATTTAAGGCCTTATCTAATAGGATCCTCCATCCTTGGAGTTTAGATAGTAAGAACTCTTGCATATAATATTAATAAAGTCATCCGTTAATGTAAACCATATCAGTACATGCCTATGTCGAAAGAAACCTACCTTATACATTCACCTTTTACACCACATTGAATTGGTATGATAATGCGAAGCTCTTCCAGTTCAGGTCATCCATACGAGAACTTCGCTATGATCATGTATTGTAAGTTTTCCATTAGATCCATCCTCTTAAAATTAGCTTCTGTCTACTTAACAATTGGTTCACCATTGATGATGACGACTTTCTTGATAGGAGTTAGAATTACTACTTGCATGGAAATACGTTGAACCATGGAAGCATAATTGCTAGAAGGGTTAGGGCTAGGGTTCGTGTTAATATGGGTGGTTTCGGCTGGTTGCGTGTGAGTTAGGGGAGTGAATTGAGTAGTCGGACAAGTGGGAGAGGCTGGCCGGCGAGGCCATTGTTAGGGTTTATACCTCTAGGGCTTGCATAGGATAGAGAGAAAAAAATTCTTTATTATCAAAAGATGCAAGTGTTTTAGAAAAGTTAACATAACAACAATTCTTACATCTGAATCAATTAAACCCGAACCCCCAAAGGAAAAACTAGAATTTTATTTGAAAATCAGTTATCCAAATCCAACCTCAAATCCATAAAATGGTCCAAATCCAACATCAAATCGAATTCTAAATCGAAGAAATTCATAACTTTAACCTTAGGGCTAAAACCCCAATTTTTACCAAGACAAATCATGATTTAAATCACTAAATAATAGAGGAAATCAAAAGAACACGTCAAAATAGGTATTAGATCTTACCACCGATCCCAAACGTGCAATTTGCCCTTGAAATCTTATAAAAATCGAGCTCCAATGATCCCAAAACATGAGTCATGAATAATGAAATCGAATTGGGGAAACAAAAGGATGAATTTGTCCAACAGCGTGCACCTGCGGAAATCCCATCGCAGATGTGATGTCGCACCTACAGCAAATCCATCGCTGGTGCGAGATGCACTTATGCCCTAAATCCTGTACATGCGGAAGAAACCATGCACTTGCGATGTCGCAGATAGGAACCACGACAACCCCCAAAAAATCTCGCACTTACAACCTAGCTCGTGTAGGTGCGGTCTCACCAGCTTCAGCTGAAACACAAGATTTTCCTAACACCCCAATTCTTGGATTTAAACCTCGGAACTCATTCGGAACCTTTCAGACACAAACTAAATATGCATTTGAGTCATAAAACACACTACAAATCTACTTGACCCTCAAAACACCTATCTGGTATCGTTTCAACACGATGTTTACCGTGGTAAACTCTAACTTATTAAACTTAACTAGTTTCCCAATCAAAGGTCAAAACACTCTTGAGCCACTCGGGATCTATCCAATCACTCGACTAAGTGATAAATCAGGTTTCGGACCTCATTTAACTGTCGAAACTCTGATCTTACTTCGTTAACCTCTGATGTTGAATTTGGTCAAACTTTTTTCGTTTCCTTAACTTAAGACCTTTCAATTTTTTTACTTTTTTCTTCTCCGATACTCACCCGTTGTCTCGAGAACCATGTCATCCGTCCCCGTAATTCATAAATACCATTCCAAAGCTGCAAAAAGGGTCTTTCAGAGAAAAATAGTCCAAATGCTCAAAATGACCTACCGGGTCATTACACAAAGTTATTCATGTATTAAACCCTGCATACGTAATATATATTCGGTAGCATTATTGTCACGACCCAGCCCCGTGGGCCGTGACTGGTGCCCTACTTGGACACCCAGACAGACAAACAAATCAAATTGTCATATTATAGATTATCTCAGATTTCATATTAATCATTTTTGAACCGATTTGAAGTCAAATATTATCTTAAGCGGTCGTGCATGCAGAGATATCATATCAAAGTCAAAGGGGCGGCGGAATACACATCACCGAATATAAGCACATATACAAATATATGGGCCACCATGGCCGTCATAACAGACAGGACCGCATTAAGACACAAATCATGAAAAAAACGAGCACACATAGGACCCACGACCCACATAAACGACTACAGGCCTCTACAAATCAAAATGAAAACATATGATGGGACAGGGCCCCGCCGTACCTCAAATAGTAAAATATACAGAAATATATACATGACAGAGATATGTACCAAAATATGGGCTCCGAATCAAAAGGAGCACTCTGTAGTAGCAGAATGTGGGGCCTACACTGGCAGATCAACAACGTCTGTACCTGCGGGCATGAAACGCAGCCCCCGAAGAAAGGGGGTCAGTACGAAAGATGTACTGAGTATGTAAAGCGTAGAGTACAGAAATCCAAACCATAACTATAGTAAGGTACAGAAAGAGAATACCGAATCAGTATATCAAAACCGGTACAGAAACCATATGTATGTAATGCAAATAAAAGAAATCATGCATAAGGCTCAGGAACGTGGTCGCCACTCCGATGCTGGTGCCACAACACAGCATACTCCGGAAAGTTTCAAATCTCCGTACAACCCCGAACATAACATATCATCGCACATATCATATCATCAAAGCATATCATAAGCCATATCACAGCATAACTCCATAAACGGTACCAGGCCCTATGGCGAGGTCTCGGGAACCGTAACACATCATACTGCCGAATAGGTCATAATGCGCACGATTACAAAACCGGCTCGGGAACCGGCGAACAATGTCATAGAAATAGGCACGAGCAGCAGAGTGCGGAAACCATATGCATATAACTCGACAAATAAATACACACACACACACACACATATATATATATATTGAGATCAGGAAGCTCAAAGTAAGTATCGAGTCTGTCGGAATTAGTATACAGAAGATATGAGCCTTTAAGTTACAAAACTTTCGAAAAACACCTCATAAGCCATTTTCTAAATATTTAGTGTCATTCACAGTAAGGAGCTTTCAAGTAGCTTATGGAGTAAATCAAACGGAGCCTTAAGTTCATAGACAGAAGTTCTCTTTTTATATCATTCCAAAATAGCTCAAGTAAGACAAACGAAGGAAGTCTCGGGACTAGTGGGCTCGCCTCGGGTCAAGTCGAGGCGGAGGACATAAATTACAAACATTGGACTCCATGGAGTCATCCATGAAGGTTTCAAAGCGATTCTATCACGTCTGTACAAGTTATGGATGTTTGAACAGTTTTCCAACAAACCTTAAGGGTTATAATTAAATTGTATTGAATGAATAGTACCAAAACTCAGACTTGAATTTCTATGAGCAGAATAACCTACGAGGCTCAAATCCGAACCTAGTACACCTAGGACATGCCAAGAGAAGGAAAGGGATAACTTTACATACCTTTAGCTCTCCTTACGGTTGCCCAAACTCAAGTCTCGTTTGTTCCGGAATCTACATTTTGTCA
This sequence comes from Lycium barbarum, assembly GCF_019175385.1. NCBI lineage: Eukaryota > Viridiplantae > Streptophyta > Magnoliopsida > Solanales > Solanaceae > Lycium > Lycium barbarum. Next base: position 66,225,961 of record NC_083338.1, on the reverse strand, counting down.
CAATTACCAAATATGAATTTCAAGCTTTTTAAGAATTCAAGTTTAAATCTTTACTTGTCTACCGAAATTTCGGCAGCACCTCCCCTATAAATTCAACATCCCCGAGAATTTGCTCGGCCATAATATCAACAACAACAATAACAACAATTATCAAAATCACAACAAAACACATTCTAACATAATTTTTCTTCCTTTCTACATAATGTAACACTTCCATTCCAATTTCACACTATCCAACTAATATCAACATTTTCCATATTCATTAACTAACTCAAGATTACTCAAACATATTTCAATAGTATTTTAAACAATATTCAAGGATTCAAGCCATTCCGCCAATTCCATATTCCATTCGAAACTTCTATTAATGCAACGAAACTACCAATTCACATTGTTTTATTCCAAGTTCACTAACAACAACCATAATTCACATTTAGGATCTCACTTTCCTAATCATATAAAATTTATACTAAAATCATATAATTTCCCATAACAACCTACAACCAATTTCAATGCCAACTCAACTCGTTAAACCTTTATTTACGTCATCAATGTCACAACGACACAACTAACAAACTAAATAAAATTTAATTCACCATACCAATACCCCATACCACACACGGCCACACCCAACTTGCACACCCACACGGCCAAGCACACCCACATCACAATTCCATGGTTTTTTCATGCAATACTAACCATTATAACACATATGTTTCTTCCATAATAAAAGAGGTAAAATTCTTACCTTTTTCTTCAAATTTTCTCTTGCCACAAACGTCGTCCTTTTGCTAAGCTAATTATACCACGTCGTAGAGAATCTTGAACTTAGTAAGAATCCACGAAGAACAAGATTTTTGGAATGAAGATTGAAGGGCTAAATTTTTTTTTTCTATGCTTGGCCGAATGGCTTAGCTTATTTTGCTCTTCATCTTTTGTTCTCTCTCTCTCTAACTTTCTTGATACTTTTAAGGGATAAATGATGAATCCATGGTCCATTTTTATTAAATTTTGCACATGGGAATTTATTAATTCTTTATGGGCTTGGGCCACATATGGCCGGCCACCCCTCTCTATTGGGCTTTGATTTTTCCCATTTTATTTAGAGCCCAATAATTTATGGATCTTGTTTGTAATTCCCGAAACTAATTTCCGAAATTCCAATTTTTGCCCTTGGCCTTCTTCCGTACTTTCGCTTCAAGAATTTCCAAGAATATTACACATTTTTTAAATAAAGTAACAACATGATCTCATTTCGTACAAGTCAAGATTATTCCATGTTTTTCAAACGCGCAAAAACACGGGATATAACATTCTCCCCCCCCCCCCCCTTTAGAACATTCGTCCTTGAATGTTAAATTTACCTTATAAATTTTACAAACGTTTTAGGGGAGGTCCTTTATATGGGTGGCACACATAAAGTATTTACTGATTAATGCAATCAATCACAGAATTTAAATTTTTACCTGGAGATACAGGAAACAGGTGAGGATATTTCTTCTTCATTTCGTCCTCTGCTTCCCAGGTTATTTCTTCTCTGTTATTATTTCGCCAGATCACCTTAACAGAAGGCACTTCTTTGGTGCGCAGTCTCCTCACTTGGCGATCCAGAATAGCTACAGGTTGCTCTTCGTAAGACAAGTCCTCCGTTACCTAAATATCATTTACTGGAAATATTCTGTCAGGATCACCAATACATTTTCGGAGCATGGATACATGGAATACCGGGTGCACTGCCTCTAGATCTGATGGTAAGTCCAATTCATAAGCGACATTCCCAATCTTCTGGACAATCTGGTAAGGCCCAATGTATCGCGGACTGAGTTTTCCCTTTCTGCCGAATCTCATCACGCCCTTCATGGGCGACACTTTCAAAAATACCCAGTCTCCAATCTGGAACTCCAAAGGTCGACGTCGTTTATCAGCATAAGATTTCTATCGATGCTGGGCCGCTAATAGTCGCTCTCGAATCAGTTTCACTTTATCGACTGCTTGCTGGACCACATCTGGACCAATTAATTTTGTTTCACCCACGTCAAACCAACCGATCGGAGATCTGCATTTTCTACCATATAGGACTTCGTATGGCGCCATCTGTATGCTGGAATGATAACTATTATTATAAGAAAACTTAACAAGCGACAAGTGATCGTCCCAGCTACCTCTGAAATCAATAACACAGGCCCGCAACATATCTTCTAATGTCTGAATAGTGCGCTCGGCCTGTCCGTCGGACTGAGGATGAAATGTTGTACTAAGTCTCACCTGAGTCCCTAATCCTTCCTGGAATGATCTCCAGAAATTCGCTATGAACTGGGAACCTCTGTCAGTAATAATAGATACAGGGATCCCGTGAAGTCTTACTATTTCTTTAAGATACAATCTGGCATAATCCTCAGCCGAATAAGTGGTCCTGACCGGAAGAAAATGGGCTGATTTCGTTAATCTGTCAACAATAACCCAAATAGAATCATACCTGCGTGGAGTACGCGGCAACCCAACAACGAAATCCATATTCATCATCTCCCATTTCCAAGCTGGAATTTCCATTTCCTGTAGTAATCCGCCGGGCTTCTGATGTTCGATCTTGACTTGCTGGCAATTTGGACATTGGCCAACGAACTCTGCAATATCTCTTTTCATGCCGTCCCACCAGTATAAACATTTAAGGTCATGGTACATCTTAGTAGACCCAGGATGAATAGAATACCGAGCATTATGTGCTTCGCCCATAATTTGCCGTCGTAACCCTGCAACGTCCGGTACACATAATTTCCCTCCATATAATAATACCCCTTCAGGTGAAATTTCGAACGGAGTCTTTTCTTTATCAAGGGCCACATTTCTGTACTGCACCAGAACAGGATCTTCGAACTGACGCTGCTTTACCTCTTCTATAATGGATGACTCAGCAACCTCTCGAACAGAAACCCCAGCATCTCCAGAATCTGCCAAACGGAGTCCAAGGCTAGCTAACCGACGAATCTCACAAACTAATTCTTTCTTATCAGGCTGTACATCAGTCAAACTACCCATGGAATTGTGGCTCAGTGCGTCGGCTACCACATTAGCTTTCCCACGATGATACAAAATATCAACGTCATAATCTTTTAATAGTTCAAGCCATCTCCTCTATCGCAAATTCAGTTCCTTCTGTTTAAAAATATACTGGAGACTCTTATGGTCCGTATAAATATCAACGTGGACCCCATATAAATAATGCCGCCATATCTTCAAAGCATGAATTACCGCGGCCAATTCCAGATCATGAGTGGGATAATTTCTTTCATGCGGTCTGAGCTGCCGGGAAGCATAGGCTATGACTCGACCGTGCTGCATTAACACACAACCTATCCCAATACCAGAAGCATCACAATAAACAACGTACCCGTCTAACCCCTTTGGAAGAGCTAAAACTGGAGTCGTAATTAATTTTTCCTTCAGCATCTGGAAGCTGCGCTCACAGGCATCAGTCCACTGAAATTTTGCTGCTTTCTGAGTGAGCTTTGTTAATGGTACCGCGATAGAAGCAACATTCTCCACAAACCTTCTGTAATAACCGGCCAACCCCATAAAACTACGTACCTCTGTCGGTGTAGTAGGCCTGGGCCAATTCTATATAGCTTCAATTTGCTATGTATCGACCCGAATACCATCTGCTCCAACAATATGCCCTAAGAATGCCATAGAAGTTAACCAGAATTCACATTTGGAGAATTTAGCATATAATTTTTGTTGCCGAAGGGTGCCAAGTACTGTTCTCAGATGATCTGAATGCTCCTCTGCTGATCGTGAATAAACCAAAATATCATCGATAAATACAATCACGAACATATCAAGGAACGGCCGGAATACCCGATTCATCAAATCCATGAATACCGCTGGAGCATTAGTCAGCCCAAAAGACATCACTCTGAATTCATAATGCCTGTACCGGGTCCTGAAAGCAGTCTTCGGAATATCTGCCTCTCGTACCCGTACCTGATGGTAGCCCGAACGCAAATCTATCTTCGAAAAATATTTGGCACCCTGCAACTGATCAAATAAATCATCAATCCGGGGGAGGGGATATTTATTCTGTATAGTTACCTTATTTAATTGTCGATAATCAATACACATTCGCAGTGACCCGTCTTTCTTTCTGACAAATAATACCGGCGATGTACTGGGTCTGATGAAGCCTTTGTCTAATAGATCTTTCAGCTGTTCTTTTAATTATTTTAGTTCTTCCGGTGCCATCCTATAGGGAGGAATAGATATGGGTTGTGTATCTGGCAACAAATCTATAGTGAAGTCTATCTCCCGTTCAGGCGGAAGGCCTGGAAGCTCATCTGGGAATACATCTGAGAATTCATTAACAACCGAAACTGACTGAAGAGTAGGTGTCTCGGCCTTAGTATCGTGCACACAGACCAAATGATAAATATAACCTTTCTGAATCATCTTCTTGGCCTTGAGGTACGAAATAAACTTACCCCTCGGCGATGCTGTACTCCCGGACCACTCTATAACTGGTTCCCCTGGGAACTGGAAACGAACTACCTTTTTCTGGCAGTCAACATTAGCATAGCAGGAAGCTAACCAGTCGATGCCCATAATAACATCAAATTCCAGCATATCTAATTCTATCAAATCAGCTTTAGTACAACGGTCATATATAATCACGGAACAATCTTTATATACTTGCCTCGCTATAATAAAATCCCCGACCGGTGTAGCTACTTCAAATGGCTCTATAGATTCAGGTATTATCCCAATTTTACTAGCAACGAGCGGGGAGATATATGATAAAGTAGAACCAGGATCAATCAATGCATATACAGATCGAGAAAAAACCAGTAATGTACCCGTGACAACATTTGGCGAAGCCTCCAGGTCCTGGCGGCTAGCCAATGCATATATGCGGTTCGAAGGACCGCTAGAATCTGAAACACCGCCACGACCTCGACCGCGGCCCGCCGGTACCGATAAACCCCGCCCTATAGGGCGCATAGCTGAGGGAGTAGAGGATGAACCAGCGGCTGATCCTGTCGGCTGAACTGTACTACCAGAACCACTCGCCATCGGACAATCTCGCATAACATGGCCCTGACGGCCGCAGGAAAAACAAGCCCCTATAGCTCGGTAGCACTCCCCTGGGTGCGATTTCCCATAATAAGAACAACGGGGCCTGGGTGGTCTGGACTGGCTGGAACCCCTGGTCATCTGCGAACCTGATGCTCTGGAACTCTGGCCGGCCCCAGATGGTCCTGCACTATCAAATCGTCTACTGGCGGACTGTGTACCCCGGCCTGACGGAGAAGGATATCTGCCTGACTGCTGTGACTGAGGTTGTCCGCCTCGGAAATCTCCAGAATACCCTGCTGATCTAGCCCGCTTGGGCGGCCTCCTATCCCGATCTCTGCCCGACCGGTCCTCTCTGTGTCGGTCCTCCATACCCTGGGCATAAGCCTGTAATCGGGCGATATCCATATCAGTCTGCGATGGCATCGCCATACAGCTGTCAACTAAGTAACGGTCCAGCCCTATCACGTACCGGTGCATCCGGTCAGCCATATCCACTACTATAGCAGGTGCATATCGAGCCAAGGAATCAAACTCCAAATTATACTCATGAACACTCCGACCTCTCTGCCGCAGCTGCAAAAATCTGTCAACCCTCGCTCTCCGCAACTCCGGGGGCAAAAAGTGGTGGAGAAAAGCAGCCACAAACTCGTCCCATGTAGCTAGGGGAGCACCCTCACCTCTGGACAGCTGCCATGACTCATACCAATTAGCCACAACACCTCGTAATATGTGCGAGGCTAACTCAACGGACTCGGTCTCTGAAGCCCTGACCAGTCCCAATGAGCGCCTCATCCCCCGAATGAAGTCGTGGGGGTCCTCCTCGGGCTTACACCCGAAAAACTCTGGGGGAATACATGTCAGAAAATCACGAACCCTCAGGCTGTCACGCTTGTCATCATCATCATCACCTCTCAGCCTGCGTCTGCGAGCCTGTCCCGCCACCAAAGTCGTCAACAACTGTACGACCTCCCTCAACGTCCTATCCTCCGCCCCTGGCTGAGGAGCTGGAAGCTCGGGCGCTGGAGCGTCTGGAGCTAATGATGGACCTGCTCCAGGCTCCTCCGGTGGTGTAGCAGAACCCTTCGACTGGGCACAACATCGGGAAAATCCTGAGCACGAGCCCAGGTAACTCTCTGCACCTGACTAGTCTCTCCCATCACCGCCTTGCCCTTCTGGACAACCGTTGCGTTCTTCGGAGGCATCACTTAAAAACACAACAATCGGTCAGAAAAGAGTCATCCTAATAGCACAGCTCTATCGCACGATGTAAGATTCAAAGAAAGGTAACACCCTAAATGTCCTATAGCCTCCTGTTTATAGATGTGGTGCACGACACACCGATAAACAAGACTCTACGAGACACGGCCTGTAGACATTCCGAGGACTGAACCGCTCTGATACCACTTTTGTCACGACCCAGCCCCGTGGGCCGTGACTGGTGCCCTACTTGGACACCCAGACAGATAAACAAATCAAATTGTCATATTATAGATTATCTCAGATTTCATATTAATCATTTTTGAACCGATTTGATGTCAAATATTATCTTAAGCGGTCGTGCAAGAAGAGATATCATATCAAAGTCAAAAGGGCGGCGGAATACACATCGCCGAATATAAGCACATATACAAATATATAGGCCACCATGGCCGTCATAACAGACAGGACCGCATTAAGACACAAATCATGAACAAAACGAGCACACATAGAACCCACGACCCACATAAACGACTACAGGCCTCTACAAATCAAAACGAAAACATATGATGGGACAGGGCCCCGCCGTACCCCAAATAGTCAAATATACAGAAATATATACATGACAGAGATATGTACCAAAATGTCGGCTCTGAATCAAAAGGAGCACTCTGTAGTAGCAGAATGTGGGGCCTACACTGGCGGATCACCAACGTCTGTACCTGCGGGCATGAAACGCAGCCCCCGAAGAAAGGGGGTCAGTACGAAAGATGTACTGAGTATGTAAAGCGTAGAGTACAGAAATCCAAACCATAACTATAGTAAGGTACAGAAAGAGAATACCGAATCAGTATATCAAAACCGGTACGGAAACCATATGTACGTAATGCAAATAAAAGAAATCATGCATAAGGCTCAGGAACGTGGTCGCCACTCCGATGCTGGCGCCACAACACAGCATACTCCGGAAAGTTTCAAATCTCCGTACAACCCCGAACATAACATATCATCGCACATATCATATCATCAAAGCATATATTTAAGCCATATCACAGCATAACTCCATAAACGGTACCAGGCCCTATGGCGAGGTCTCGGGAACCGTAACACATCATACTGCCGAATAGGTCATAATGCGCACGATCACAAAACTAGCTCGGGAACCGGCGAACAATGTCATAGAAATAGGCACGAGCAGAGTAGTGCGGAAACCATATGCATATAACTCGACAAATAAATACACACACACACACACATATATATATATATATATATATATATATTGAGATCAGGAAGCTCAAAGTAAGTATCGAGTCTGTCGGAATTAGTATACAGAAGATATGAGCCTTTAACTTACAAAACTTTCGAAAAACACCTCATAAGCCATTTTCTAAAAATTTAGTGTCATTCACAGTAAGGAGCTTTCAAGTACCTTATGGAGTAAATCAAACGGAGCCTAAAGTTCATAGACAGAAGTTCTCTTTTTATATCATTCCAAAATAGCTCAAGTAAAACAAACAAAGGAAGTCTCGGGACTAGTGGGCCCTCCTCGGGTCAAGTCGAGGCGGCGGACATAAATTACAAACATTGGACTCCATGTAGTCATCCATGAAGGTGTCAAAGCGATTCTATCACGTCTGTACAAGTTATGGATGTTTGAACAGTTTTCCGATAAAACTTAAGGGTTATAATTCAATTGTATTGAATGAATAGTACCAAAACGCAGACTTGAATTTCTATGAGCAGAATAACCTACGAGGCTCAAATCCGAACGTAGTACACCTAGGACATGCCAAGAGAAGGAAAGGGATAACTTTACATACCTTCAGCTCTCCTTACGGTTGCCCAAACTCAAGTCCCGTTTGTTCCGGAATCTACATTTGGTCACAATTACCAAATATGAATTTCAAGCTTTTTAAGAATTCAAGTTTAAATCTTTACTTGTCTACCGAAATTTCGGCAGCACCTCCCCTATAAATTCAACATCCCCGAGAATTTGCTCGGCCATAATATCAACAACAACAACCACAACAATAACAACAATTATCAAAATCACAACAAAACACATTCTAACATAATTTTTCTTCCTTTCTACATAATGTAACACTTCCATTCCAATTTCACACTATCCAACTAATATCAACATTTTCCATATTCATTAACTAACTCAAGATTACTCAAACATATTTCAATAGTATTTTAATCAATATTCAAGGATTCAAGCCATTCCGCCAATTCCATATTCCATTCGAAACTTCTATTAATGCAACGAAACTACCAATTCGCATTGTTTTATTCCAAGTTCACTAACAACAACCATAATTCACATTTAGGATCTCACTTTCCTAATCATATAAAATTTATACTAAAATCATATAATTTCCCATAACAACCTACAACCAATTTCAATGCCAACTCAACTCGTTAAACCTTTATTTACGTCATCAATGTCACAACGACACAACTAACAAACTAAATAAATTTTAATTCACCATACCCATGCCCCATACCACACACGGCCACACCCAACTTGCACACCCACACGGCCAAGCACACCCACATCACAATTCCATGGTTTTTTCATGCAATACTAACCATTATAACACATATGTTTCTTCCATAATAGAAGAGGTAAAATTCTTATCTTTTTCTTCAAATTTTCTCTTGCCACAAACGTCGTTCTTTTGCTAAGCTAATTATACCACATCGTAGAGAATCTTTAACTTAGTAAGAATCCACGAAGAACAAGATTTTTGGAATGAAGATTGACGGGCTAAATTTTTTTTTCTATGCTTGGCCGAATGGCTTATCTTATTTTGCTCTTCATCTTTTGTTCTCTCTCTCTATAACTTTCTTGAAACTTCTAAGGGATAAATGATGAATCCATGGTCCCTTTTTATTAAAATTTGCACATGGGAATTTATTAATTCTTTGTGGGCTTGGGCCACATATGGCCGGCCACCCCTCTCTATTGGGCTTTGATTTTTTCCATTTTATTTAGAGCCCAATAATTTATGGATCTTGTTTGTAATTCCCGAAACTAATTTCCGAAATTCCAATTTTTGCCCTTGGCCTTCTTCCGTACTTTCGCTTCAAGAATTTCCAAGAATATTACACATTTTTTAAATAAAGTAAAAACATGATCTCATTTCCTACAAGTCAATATTATTCCATGTTTTTCAAACGCGCAAAAACACGGGATATAACAATTATTTCGCTATGTATAAAATTTAACACATCTAATACAATGTATGGTTTGTAATTTTGAAACCCGCATAACTAATACATGTATAAGTTATAAGGAAATTTATGAATTATTTTATGTAGGATAGAATGCATGAATAACTAAACCCTACATAACTAATACCTACATAAAATAATTTATAGATTCCCTCATAACTAATCCCTATATTATTAATTGGTTGGTTCCAACTAACACGCATGTGAACGTGGTCGACAAGTAATAAAATGATAAGTAAAGTATCGTTCCCAATGAGGATTTAATCATAACTTTCTAACTAGATCAAATAGTAACAAAATCAATGGTTTGAAGATTTAAAGACAAAAAATAAACAAAAGGAAGTAGTAAGATTTAGAATTTGAGAAGAAAGATATCCTAGAGTTCTGGGGGAATTTATCCATTCATGTTGCATATCCACTTGAGTTGGTGTGTTGAAAACCTACTTCACTAATCCAGTATTGATACTACGTCGCACATGAATGATGCCTATCCAAACTACTGAACGTTACAGCTTCATGAACGTATCTAATAATAAGGATGCATGTATAATTCTTGTGATGGACTTAGCGAGATGAACAAAGTAAAGGTCTACAACTAGCCTATCACTTGCTAATTGTAAGTTAGTCAGTGCCTCTATTCAGCATCGAACGAATGTTGGTCTAACCAAACAAGCTCTACCTTATCCTATAATGCAAAATAGACCTCTTTTTGAGGACTTACAGTCTAATTTCATAGATTGCATTTAATTGGTGATCAATCAATCAAATAATTGAGTGTAGGATAATGAAAGTAAACTATTTGTATCAATAGAAATCGATGATAATCAAATGTAAGCTAACATCAAGTTTCAACTAACAACAATCATGAATAATCCCGTAACCCTACAATAATAAGAAAACTAGTCACTCATGATGCAGCGATTACAAAATTTATATTCGTTCAACTAAGTAAATAGAAGAAATAGATGATAAACAGTGTGAATCATTGCTCCACGATGGTTTTCTTAGTTATCCTTGTGTTGTATTTCTCTGCAAGGTCTGAAAAACGTGTTGAATATGTCTTTATAGTGTTAGGATTTGACCATGGGCCGGATCTCCAAATAAAGTCCAAAACCGACATGGATTGGTAGAAATGCAAGGGCACGGCACACTACCATGCTAGGTAGTGTAGGGTGGCTTGTTAATTTGTTGAGACCTAAAATTTTGCATTCCTACATGAAATACAAGGGCACGACACATAGGGTTCCATCCTAGTGAGAGGTTTCTTGCCAAATTTATCAAGATATCATATTTTCAACTTCATTCATGTAGACTTGGCACTTGGGTCCTTAGAACAATCTGAATATGATGTAATGACTTCTACTCAGGTTCAAAGTCATATTTCACCTCTTCTGCATCAAAACGTAAAATTCCCATCAAATGATCACCTAAACACAACAAGCACACATATCACGTATAAAGTGGTCGGAGTGTACTTTAAACACAAAAAAGAGTAACAATTGAGAGGTGTGACGTGTAAAAAACATGCACTTCTAGGCACCAATCACTAATGGCTGAATAAATGTATTTAGCTACCATGGTTGAACCTAAAATAACAATTTTAGGTCCTAGGAGAAGGTGACTACATATAATTCATGTCACAAAAAATATTATAAACATAGCTGATGAAAAAGGTCACTAGATGCAGCGATTACAAAATTTATATTCGTTCCACTAAGTAAATAGAAGAAATAGATGATAAACAGTGTGAATCATTGCTCCACGATGATGTTCTTAGCTATCCTTGTTTTGTATTTCTCTGCAAGGTCTGAATCTCCTCTGAAAAATGTGTTGAATATGTCTTTATAGTGTTAGGATTTGACCGTGGGCCAGATCTCCAAATAAAGTCCAAAACAGACATGGATTGGTAGAAATGCAAGGGCACGGCACACTACCATGCTAGGTAGTGTAGGGTGGCCTGTTAATTTGTTGAGACCCAAAATGTTGCATTCCTACATGAAATACAAGGGCACGACACATAGGGTTCCAACCTAGTGAGAGGTTTCTTGCCAAATTTATCAAGACATCATATTTTCAACTTCTTTCATGTAGACTTGGCACTTGGGTCCTTAGAACGATCTGAATATGATGGAATGACTTCTACTCAGGTTCAAAGTCATACTTCACCTCTTTTGCATCAAAACATAAAATTCCCATCAAATAATCACCTAAACACAACAAGCACACATATCAAGTATAAAGTGGTCGAAGTATACTTTAAACACAAAAAAGAGTAACAATCGAGAGGTGTGACATGTAAAAAACATGCACTTCTAGGCACCAATCACTAATGGCTAAATAACTGTATTTAGCTACCATGGTTGAACCTAAAATAACAATTTTAGGTCCTAGGAGAAGGTGACTACATATAATTCATGTCACAAAAAAATATTATCGACATAGCTGATGAAGAAGGTCACTAGATGTAATTTTTTAAAATAGTAAATAGCACATAAAACTTAAATTCTATGACATTGAGATATTTTAATTTAGTGATGTGGTTCTGATTCAGTCACCCTCTGCATTATGTTTCTCTACCCTTGTCTTATTACTAGATTATCTAGGTGTAACGACCCGTTAGGTCGTTTTGGCTATTTTGATAATTTTACCCCTATTGATGCTTTCCTTAGCTTCATTATAGTATATCTAACTTGTGGGGATGGGTGGCGCAATCCGCGAGGCATTCAAATGTGATTTGGGTGAGAAAATGAGATTCTTGAAAGTTCTTAAGTGTTTGGTTGACCAAAGTCAACATCAGGGGTAGACGAGTCTTTTTGGAAGTTTCATTGACTCCATTAGGTCTGAAATGTCGATTATGACTTGGTTGAGTAGTTGGTACGGTTCCTAAGGAACTGGGGGTATTTTTATCATTTGGTTGGAAATATAGTTTTAAGGGATTTCGAGTTGACCTCGGTCAACACCGGGTCAAGATGACCTATTTTAGAAATTTTGAGAGCGTGAGTGAGTTCGTAGCGTGTATTAGGAGTGGTATGCATATTTTGTTTGTGTCCGGGAAGTCTCGGATGAGTTTCGGGTGTCGGATTGAAGTTTAAAAGTTGCATATTTTTCTGGTTTCTAGTGTGGACGCATTTGCGAAGGGAAGCTCAAACTTGTGAGTACCGCTTTTGTTACACCTCGAAAAATCTTCCGTTGTTGCACAAGTGAATGAACTAGTGAGGAGTACGAGTATACGATATTTCCATGAGTAAGAAATGACATTTGATGACCCTAAGTGAGATTTCAAAGGCATCCGATGTTAGACGAGAAAGTTGGCCAAGAAAAAAGCAAGGCATACGATGAGTATCAGAAAGTAAATAAGAGTAACGAGTTAACGAGGACTTAATGATGTCTTGGAGAAGTGTGATAACGTCCCTTAGATTGTCATTGAAGTGTTGAACAAGTGTTAAGAAGGTTCCATAAGGATTGGAGATCAAACGAATAGACGAAACGAACTTCGGAACCACTGGGTTATACGGCCAAACATACTGGCCGTATAAATTATACGGTCCGTATGTTTGGGACCGTATAATCAGCCCAGAATGGAAAAAGTTTCGGGACCAAATATACGGCCAAACATACGGCCCGTATAAATTATACGGACCGTATGTTGGTCCGTACATACGGTCGGGCAGAGTTTGGACCATTAAATAAAGGGACCAAGTTATATTTCATTTCACTTCTACATCACACCCCTTCTCTCTAAAAAAATCTCTCTACATTTATTCCACAAGAATTCAAGGATATTTGGTGATCAACAACATAAACCAAGTGAATCAAGTGTAAGCAAAACCCATTAAAGATCATTCAAGTCAAGAAATCTCATTGGAGATGAACTAGGGTTTTTGCCCAAGTGGAGTATTATCAACCAAGGCTTGTCCCTACGACATCTAAGGTAAGATTTATGATATTTCTATGTTGTTTAAGGTATTTAAGAGTTGAAATGCTTGGATTGTAGAAGGGTAGAGGAAAATGGGTCATGAATGTGGAATAGTGCCATATTGAGAAATAGCTTGAATTGAGTTATGATTCTTGATGTATTGTGATGTAAATATGTTATAAACGATGTTGAGAACATGAGATGAGCAATGTATGTGAATGGACATCGTCGTGTGTTATGGCCATGGATATGGATGATTGAAAGTAAGTCGAGAAATATGTTTAATGTGGATTTTGGGAGTTGATATAAGCTATGGAGGAATGTTGTATAGATAAAGGAGATGCTGCTCGATTGTTACATCTCGGAAAATCCTCCGTTGTTGCACGAATGAATGAACTATTGAGGAGTATGAGTATACGATATTTCCATGAGTAAGAAATGACATTTGATGACCTTAAGTGAGATTTCAAAGGCATACGATGTTAGACGAGAAAGTGGTCCAAGAGAAGGCAAGGCATACGATGAGTATCGGAAAGGAAAAATGAGTAGCGAGTTAACGAGACCTTAATGATGTCTTGGAGAAGAGTGATAACGTCCCTTAGATTTGTATTGAAGTGTTGGACAAGTGTTGAGAAGGTTCCATAATGATTGGAGATCAAACGAATCGACGAAACGAATTTCGGAACCACTGGGAGTTATACGGCCAAACATACTGGCCGTATAAATTATACGGTCCGTATGTTTGGGACCATATAATAAGCCCAGAAAGGAAAAAGTTTCTGGACCAAATATACGTCCAGACATACGGCCCGTATAAATTATACGGACCGTATGTTGGTCCGTATATATGGTCGGGACAGATTTGGATCAATAAATGAAGGGGGCAAATCTTATTTCATTTCATTTCTACATCACACCCCTTCTCTCTATAACATATCTCTACATTTATTCCACAAGAATTCAAGGATATTTGGTGATCAACAACATAAACCAAGTGAATCAAGTGTAAGAAAACCATCAAAGATCATTCAAAGTCAAGAAATCTCATGGGGGTAAACTAGGGTTTTTGCTCAAGTGGAGTATTATCAACCAAGGCTTGTTCCTACAACATCTAAGGTAAGATTCATGATATTTCTATGTTGTTTAAGGTATTTAAGAGTTGAAATAGTTGGATTGTAGAAAGGTATGGAAAAATGGGTCATGAATATGGAATAGTGTCATTTTGAGAAATAGTTTGAATTGAGTTATGAGTCTTGATGTATTGTGATGTAAATGTGTTATAAATGATGTTGAGAACATGAGATGAGTAATGTACGTGAATGGACATAGTCGTGTGCTATAGCCATGGATATGGATAATTGAAAGCAAATTGAGAAATGTGGATAATGTGGATGAATAATGACTATTGTTATGGTATTGTGAATGTGTTGTTGACGTTTGGGAGTCGATATACGTTATGGAGGAATGTCGAATAAATAAAGGAGGTGCTGTCCGATTTTTTCTAGCTTTAGTCATATATGCTAGCTATCGATTCTAATGATAGTATGACTTTAATGAAGGTAGAAACGCTAGCATTGGAGGAGAAAGCGCAAGTGTAGAATAGTTGAACAGAAAAGGTATGTAAGGCTAACCCTTCTTTCATAAGGCATGGTTCTTTGGCCAAATATCTAATTCTTCTATGAGACTATGATATCCTTCAAATGATTTGATCTTCCGAGCTAGTAAGCTCACGGTTCTTGATACGCCCCGATTGTACTATATCCCTCGTATGACGAGTAAGCCTATAATGGTAAATGTGATGAATGACGATAATAGTAATAATGATGTTGATGACGATTATGATAATGATGAAAATAGTTAAGATGCTTATGAGCTATTATGTATATGTGTCTATGCATGACTATTATGGAACCCCGAGCTTATGAGGTCGGGTAAGATATGTAAATAAGTATGTATATGACTACGTAATGCGCGCACACCTCTGCAGATGGTACGGATATGACCCTGACGCCTTGGTAGGGCCAGGTAGATGTAACCCTGAAGCATTGGTAGGGCCAGGTATGAGTACCGTTGAGCCTTGGTTGGCCAAGTATGTATGAAACACCGATTCTGCATTGTCGGGTATGCTATGTAAATGCTATGTATATGATATGATTATGTATATGATATGGATACGAGTATGAATACAAACATGATATGATATGAATGCGAATGAGGGCATGTATACGAATATGGGTACAGATATGGAATGGATACGGATTTGGATGTATATACGTAAGTACGCATTAGAAATGGAAAGATCCTATGTAAGTGCCTATGATGATGATAACACCGCCTCCCATCTTGTGCTATTTCTTATGTTGCTTATTATGCTTCTATATTGATATTGATCATGCTTTACATACTCAGTACATGCTTCGTGCTGACGTCCTTTTGTTTGTGGACGCTGCGCCATGCCCTCAGGTGCACAGGGAGAGAGGCTCGATCCATTGCTATATTCTCAGACACTACATAGTAGAGCTACATTTCATTCGGAGCCATAGCTTTTGGGTACTTATTCTTTTGTGTATATAATTATGGGCATAGCGGGGTCCTGTCCCGCTTATGTGATATGTTATACTCTTCTTAAAGGATCGTAGACATGTGAATATGGTTAGATGTGTCTGGCCTATATTTTGTATATTATTTTGATAGCCTTGGTGACTCATGTACACTGACATGGTATAGATGCCAACCATGATTTGAAAGCATTGTCGTCCACTAGGACTAGCATGAATGGTGATTAGAAATGTATGTTTAATTATGTGGCTCACCTAAATGTAAGTGAAGTGTAAGCCAAGGGGTGCCCGGGTGGGCTAGCACCGGGCGCTCATCGCGGCCCTCTAGACGTGTCGTGACAAAAGTGGTATCAGAGCAGTTTGGTCCTAGGGTGTGTCTCCGAGCCGTGTCTAGTAGAGTCTTGGTTATGGGTGTGTTGCGCTCCACACTTATAAACAAGAAGTTGCAGACATTTTAGGAATAAATGACCTTATTTCTTCATAAGAATCGTGCGATAGAGCTATGATATAAGAAATTCTTGTCCCTTAATCGTGTGTTGTGTATTTCAGAAATGCCTGTAAAGAGAAAGGCTACAGCAGCCCAAAAGGGCAAGACGGTGGCAGAAAAGCGGGCTGAAAGTGCACCGCCACCGGTAGTAGAGAAAAGTGAGTCCCAGAGTGCTCCTTAATATCGGTCCTCCCGTTCAGTCCCTATATTAGAGGAGCGTGAGGGAGCCTCAGCCCCAGCTCTAGCACCTCCAGCTCCTCCACCGGATGCTTCAGGCCAAGATGTAAAACAGGCCATACACTTGCTTACACAGTTGGTTGCTGCCCAGACTCAACGACAAAGTACAGGGCAGGGTGACAGGGATGTTAGCGCAAGAGCCCGTGATTTCATTACTTTGAACCCTCCGAAATTCTTTGGGTCAAATCCAGAGGAGGACCCTCAGGACTTCATTGACGGTATGTTGAGGACGCTTCGACTGATACATGCTTCGGACACCGAGTCGGTTGAGTTAGCATCATATAGATTGAGAGATGTCTCGATCCAATGGTATACGGTTTGGATGGCTTCACGAGGAGCCAATGCACCTCCCCCGGTATGGCAAGAGTTTGTTGATGCTCTCCTCCGACATTATATGCCTCCAGAAGTTCGGCGAGCAAGGGCCGATAAATCGTTAAATTTGAGGCAAGGTAGCATGAGTGCTTTAGAGTATAGTCTTCGCTTTAATTCTTTGGCTAGGTATGCTTCGGTCATGGAAACAGATATGGGTGACAGAGTACACCGATTTGTTAAAGGCCTAAGGCCACATTTGATGGATAGGTGCTTGACTGCGTCCCTTCAGGACAATATGGATATTGCACGCATTCAGGCACATGCTCAGAACATAAAAGAAAGTTTACAATAGTAGAGAAGTGAACGCGAGCAGGATAGGGGTAATAGCAAGAGGGCCTAATCTTCGGGTCCAATGAGTGAGTTCAGAGGTGGGCACACACAGCAGATTTCCAGGCACTCAGGCTATTCTATGACTAGTGCACCTCCACGGTTTTCTGGCCAGAGATTCGACAGAACTACTCGTTCCGGGCCGAGTCAGAGTTATTCGGGGTCTCAGTTTAGAGATCATTCGGGTAAGGCAAGGCCACCCGCACCACGATGTTCCCAGTGTGGGAAGTTGCATTGGGGTCGATGCCGAGTGGGTTCAGATGTTTGCTATTCATGTGGTCGACCAAGCCATATCATGCGTGATTGCCCCTCAGTTCATGGTAGAGGTAGGACCCAGCCTTCAGGGTCGGTAGCCGGATCTTCAGCATCTGTACGCCCTATGGGGCCAGGTTCACATGCGCCAGTCAGCCATGGTAGAGGTAGAGGGAGAGTCCCCAGTTCTAGCGGTCCTCAGCACCATATTTATCCTTTGGCTGGACGCCAAGATCTTGAGTCTTCCTCCGATGTGGTCACAGGTATATTGTCGATATTCTCTCATGATGTATATGGTTTGATTGATTCGGGCTCCATATTTTCATATGTTACTCCATATATTTCGTGTCGATTTAGGGTCAAGCCAAAGTCGATTAAACCTTTCGAGGTATCTACACCCATTGGTAAATCGGTAATAGCTAGCCGAGTATATAGAAATTGTGTAATCGTGATTTGTGATCGTCGTACCATGATTGACTTGCATGAGTTAGAAATGGTGGATTTTGATGTTATTATGGGCATGGATTGGTTGACTTCTTGTTATGCCAATGTTGATTGTAGAATGAAAATGGTTCGTTTCCAATTTCCGGGAGAACCAGTCTTAGAGTGGAAAGGGAATACGGCGTCACCAAATGGTAGGTTTATTTCCTATCTAAAGGAAATGAGAATGATCACAAAAGGGTGTATCTATCACCTAGTTCGAGTTCAAGATGTGGAAGCTGATTCGCCGACTCTTCAGTCAGTTCCTGTAGTAACTGAATTTCTGGATGTGTTCCTGGAAGAGCTTCCAGGCCTCCCTCCCAAGCGGGAGATTGATTTTTCTATTGATGTGTTGCCAGGCACTAAGCCTATATCTATTCCTCCCTATATAATGGCACCCGCAGAATTGAAAGAGTTGAAGGAGCAGTTGAAAGACTTGTTTGAAAAAGGCTTTATTAGGCCTAGTTCATCCTCGTGGGGAGCACCCGTATTGTTTGTCCGTAAGAAAGACAGCTCCTTGAGAATGTGTATTGATTATCGGCAACTGAACAAGGTGACGATTAAGAATAAATATCCTCTTCCGAGGATTGATGATTTATTTGATCAATTACAAGGTGACAAATGGTTTTCAAAGATTGATTTGAGGTCCGGGTATCACCAAGTGAGAGTTAGGGTGAAAGATATCCTTAAGACAGCCTTTAAAACAAGATATGGTCATTTTGAGTTCCGGGTAATGTCGTTTGGGCTAAGAAATGCGCCGGCGGTATTTATGAATTTGATGAATAATGTGTTCAGGCCCTTTCTGGATTTATTTGTGATCGTATTTATCGACGACATCTTGGTGTATTCTAGATCTGAGGCAGAACATGCGGATCATTTGCGTACTATCCTTGGAGTTCTTCGAGCTCGAGAGTTGTTTGCAAAGTTTTCCAAATGCGAGTTTTGGTTGAACTCAGTTGCATTTCTGGGGCATATTGTTGCAGCCGATGGTATTTGAGTGGATAGTCAAAAGATTGAGGTCATGAATACTTGGCCAAGGCCCATAACTCCTACGGAGGTTCGTAGCTTTCTGGGCTTAGCAGGTTATTACAGGAGATTCGTTGAAGGTTTTTCTTCTATTTCTGCACCACTCACAAAGTTTACCCATAAATCGGCAAAGTTTCAATGGACAGATGCTTGTGAACGTAGCTTCCAAGAGTTGAAGGGTAGATTGACTTCCGCCCCAGTCTTGACACTTCCAGAGGGGTTGGAAGGATATGTTGTTTATTGTGATGCTTCAGGCCTTGGGCTAGGTTGTGTATTGATGAAACACGGTAAAGTGATTGCGTATGCTTCAAGGAAATTACGGAAACATGAGCGGAATTATCCAACCCATGATTTAGAATTTGCTGCAGTGGTTCATGCGTTAAAGATATGGAGACATTATTTATATGGTGTCCATGTGGAAATTTATATAGATCATAAGAGTCTTCAGTATATCTTCAAACAGAAAGAGTTGAATTTGCGGCAACGATGATGGTTAGAATTGCTAAAAGATTATGATGTCGATATCTTGTATCACCCTGGAAAGGCGAATGCTGTGGCTGATGGTCTCAGCCGTAGATCTATGGGAAGTTTGTGTGATATTCGACCAGAAAGAAGAGAAATGGCCTGTGAGCTCCAGCAGCTAGCTTGCCTAGGAGTTCAAGTAGTGGACTCGGGTATCAGGGGAGCTACTATTCAGAATTCAGTAGTCTCGTCGCTAGTAGCAGAAGTTAAAGAGCGACAATACGAAGATTCCATGCTAATGCAGTATAGAGATACACTCCCTCAGAAAGAGGAGTCATCATTTGAGCGTTCAGGAGACGGAGTTCTCCGATGTTGAGGCAGATTATGCGTTCCCAATGTGGCAGGTTTACACCACCAGATATTGAGAGAAGCTCATTGCTCCCGTTATTATGTTCACCTCGGAGCGACGAAAATGTATCATGACCTTAAGTCTATATATTGGTGGAATGGAATGAAGAAAGATGTAGCGGAATTCGTAGCTCAATGTCTCAATTGTCAACAAGTGAAAATCGAGCATCAAAATCCGGGTGGATTGTTGCAAGCTATAGCAATCCCAACTTGGAAGTGGGAAGTGATTAACATGGACTTCATCTCAGGCTTACCCCATTCTCGACGTAAGTATGATTCCATATGGGTGATTGTGGATAGACTCACCAAGTCAGCTCATTTCTTACCAGTCAGAACGACGTATGTGGCAGAAGATTATGCGAAGCTTTATCTTTAAGAGATAGTGAGACTCCATGTTGTTCCAGTATCTATTATCTCAGATAGAGGGACTCAGTTTACAGCCAATTTTTGGAAGTCTTTCCAAGAGGGTCTAGGGACCCAAGTGAGCCTTAGCATGGCATTTCACCCGCAGACCGATGGGCAAGCTGAACGCACCATTCAGACTCTCGAAGAAATGTTGCAGGCATGTATGATAGATTTTGGAGGAAATTGGGATGACCATTTGCCACTCATTGAGTTTTCTTATAATAACAGTTATCATTCTAGCATACAAATGGCACCGTATGAAGCTTTATATGGGCGAAAGTGTAGATCCCCAATTGGGTGGTTTGAAACAGGAAAGACTAAATTGATAGGGCTAGACTTGGTCCAGCAAGCCATAGAGAAAGTTAAGCTCGTACAAGATCGGTTGTTAGCAGCCCAAAGTCGTCAAAAGTCCTATGCGGATAATCATCGAAGAGACTTAGAGTTCCAAGAGAATGATTGGGTATTTTTGAAAGTGTCACCGATGAAGGGTGTAATGAGATTTGGCAAGAAGGGGAAGCTTAGTCCCCGATACATTGGACCTTATGAGATTGTGCGAAAGGTAGGCAAAGTGGCCTATGAGTTAGATCTACCTCCGGATTTGGAGTCAGTCCATCTAGTTTTCCATGTCTCGATGCTCCGGAAATGTGTTGTAGATCCTACTAAGATTGTGCCAATAAGTGATGTACAAGTGACAGAGAAATTGACTTATGAAGGGGTACCCATTGCCATACTAGATAGGCTAGTACGGAGGCTTAGAAACAAATAAGTGGCCTCAGTTAAGGTTCTATGGAGAAGCAGTAGACGAGAGGAAATGACATGGAAAGCATAGGAAAGTATGCGATCCAGATACCCACATATATTTCAGCCCTTGGAAGATATCTAAGATGAGACGTCAAGATTATAAGGTATGTATGTTTTCCTTTTATGTTTTTGGGTCTTGTGTGGCCAAATTCTATTGCTATTATATTATGGCCCTGTGAGGCATTGTTATTGTGGGTTGTTGTAACAGGATGGTAGTGCCATGTTATAGGGGAAACTTTGGTGAAATATTTATAGAATCCCCGAAGACTTTAACATTCGAGGACGAATGTTCCTAAGGGGGGAAGAATGTTACACCTCGAAAAATCCTCCATTGTTGCACGAGTGAATGAACTAGTGAGGAGTACGAGCATACGATATTTCCATGAGTAAGAAATGACATTTGATGTCCTTAACTGAGATTTCAAAGGCATACGATGTTAGACGAGAAAGTGGTCCAAGAGAAGGCAAGGCATACGATGAGTATCGGAAAGGAAAAATGAGTAGCGAGTTAACGAGGCTTTAATGATGTCTTGGAGAAGAGTGATAACGTCCCTTAGATTTGTATTGAAGTGTTGGACAAGTTTTGAGAAGGTTCTATAAGGATTGGAGATCAAACGAATCGACGAAACGAATTTCGGAACCACTGGGAGTTATACGGCCAAACATACTGGCCGTATAAATTATACGGTCTGTATGTTTGGGACCGTATAATCAGCCTAGAAAGGCAAAAGTTTCTGGACCAAATATACGGCCAGACATACGGCCCGTATAAATTATACGGACCGTATGTTGGTCCGTATATATGGTCGGGACAGATTTGGATCAATAAATGAAGGGGGCAAGTCTTATTTCATTTCATTTCTACATCACACCCCTTCTCTCTAAAACATCTCTCTACATTTATTCCACAAGATTTCAAGGATATTTGGTGATTAACAACATAAACCAAGTGAATCAAGTGTAAGAAAACCATCAAAGATCATTCAAAGTCAAGAAATCTCGTGAGGGTAAACTAGGGTTTTTGCTCAAGTGGAGTATTATCAACCAAGGATTGTTCCTACAATATCTAAGGTAACATTCATTATATTTCTATGTTGTTTAAGGTATTTAAGAGTTGATATACTTTGATTGTAGAAAGGTATGGAAAAACTGGTCATGAATATGGAATAGTATCATTTTGAGAAATAGTTAGGATTAAGTAATGAGTCTTGATGTATTGTGATGTAAATGTGTTATAAATGATGTTGAGAACATGAGATGAGTAATGTACGTGAATGGACATAGTCGTGTGTTATAGCCATGGATATGGATAATTGAAAGCAAATTTCGAAATGTGGATAATGTGGATGAATAATGATTATTGTTATGGTATTGTGAATGTGTTGTTGACATTGGGAGTTGATATACGTCATGGAAGAATGTCGTATAAATAAATGAGATGTTGTCCGATTTTCTCTAGCTTTAGTCATATATGCTAGCTATCGATTCTATTGATAGTATGACTTTAATGAAGGTAGAAACGCTAGCATTGGAGGAGAAAGCGCAAGTGTAGAATAGTTGAACGGAAAAGGTATGTAAGGCTAACCCTTCTTTCGTAAGGCATGGTTATTTGGCCAAATATCTAAATCTTCTATGAGACTATGATATCCTTCAAATGATTTGATCTTCCGAGCTAGTAAGCTCACGATTCTTGATACGCCCCGATTGTACTAAATCCCTTGTATGACGAGTAAGCCTATAAAGGTAAATGTGATGAATGACGATAATAGTAACAATGATGTTGATGACGATTATGATAATGGTGCAAATATTAAAGATACTTATGAGTTATTATGTATATGTGTCTATGTATGACTATTATGGAACCCGAGCTTATGTGGCCGGGTAAGATATGTAAATAAGTATGTATATGACTACGTAATGCGCGCACACCTCTGCAGATGGTACGGATATGACCCTGACGCCTTGGTAGGGCCAGGTAGATGTAACCCTGAAGCCATGGTAGGGCCAGGTATGAGTACCCATGAGCCTTGGTTGGCCAAGTATGTATGAAACACCGATCCTGCATGGTCGGGTATGCTATGTAAATGTTATGTATATGATATAATTATGTATATGATATGGATACGAGTATGAATACGAACATGACATGATATGAATGCGAATGAGGGTATGTATACGAATATGGGTACAGATATGGAATGGATACGGATTTGGATGTATATACGTAAGTACGCATTAGAAACGGAAAGATCCTATGTAAGGCAAGTAAGTGTCTATGACGATGATAACCCCGCCTCCCATCTTGTGCTATTTCTTATGTTGCTTATTATGCTTCTATATTTATATTGATCATGCTTTACATACTCTGTACATTCTTTGTACTGATGTCCTTTTGTTTGTGGACGCTGCGTCATGCCCGCAGGTCCACAGGGAGACACGCTCGATCCATAGCTATATTCTCAGAGACTACATAGCAGAGCTCTATTTCATTCGGAGCCATAGCTTTTGGGTACTTATTCTTTTGTGTATATAATTATGGGCATAGCGGGATTTTGTCCCGCTTATGTGATATGTTATACTCTTCTTAGAGGCACGTAGACATGTGAATATGGTTAGATGTGTCTGGCCTTGTCGGCCTATATTTTGTATATTATTTTGATAGCCTTGACGGCTCATGTACATTGACGTGGTATAGATGCCAACCATGATATGAAAGCATTGTCATCCAATGGGACTAGCATGAATGGTGATTAGAAATGTATGTTTAATTATGTGGCTCACCTAAATGTAAGTGAAGAGTAAGCCAAGGGGTGCCCGGGTGGCCTAGCACCGGGCGCTCGTCGCGGCCCTCTAGATGGGTCGTGACACCGATTTTCTCTAGTTTTAGTCATATATGCTAGCTATCGATTCTAATGATAGTATGACTTTAATGAAGGTAGAAACGCGAGCATTGGAGGAGAACGCGCAAGTGGTAAATAGTTGAATGGTAAGGTATGTAAGGCTAACCCTTCTTTCATAAGGCATGGTTCTTTGGCCAATTATCTAAGTCTTCCGTAAGTCTATGATGTCTCACGAATGATTCCATCCTCCTAGCTATTGAGCTCACGATTCTTGATATGCTACGATTGTACTATGTTCCTCGTATGACGAGTAAGCCTATAGAGATAGATGTGATGAATAACGATAATAGTGATAAAGATATTGATGGCGACTACAATTGTAATAGTGATAACGATAACGAAGACGATAATGATAACGATGATAATAGTAAAGATGCTTATGAGCTAATATGTATGTGTGCCTATGTATGGCTATTATGAAACCCCGAGCTTATATGGCCGGGTACAATAGAAAGATGAATATATATATATATATACGTATATGATGATGCGCGCGCACCACTGCAGTTGGGTATGGACAACACTGGGCCTTGGTAGGGCCAGGTATGTGTAACACTGAGCCTTGGTTGGCCAGGTATGCATGATCACCGAGCCTAGCTATGGTCGGGTACGTGAAACACCAAACCTTCGAGGTCGGGCATGTTATGTAAATTCTATGTATATGATATGGATAAGAGTATGAATACGAATATGACACGATATGAATGCGAATAAGGGTATGTATACGAATACGAGTGCAAATATGGAACGGATACGATTATGGATGTATGTACACAAATACGCATTAGAAATGGAAAGATCCTATGTAAGGCAAGTAAGTGTCCATGATGATGTTATTGCTATCCCCCACCTTATGCTGTTTCTTACATTGTACATTATGCTTCTATATTGATATTGATCATGCTTTACATACTCAGTATATTCTTCGCACTGACGTCCTTTTATTTGTGGATGCTGCGTCATGCCCGCAGGTGCACAGGGAGACAGGCTTGATCCATAGCCAGATTCTCAGAGACTACATAGCAGAGCTCCATTTCATTCGGAGCCACAGCTTTTGGGTACTTATTCTTTTGTGTACATAATTATGGGCATAGCGGGGTCCTGTCCCGCCTATATGACATGTTATATTCTCCTTAGAGGCTCATAGACATGTGTATATGGTTAGATGTGTTTGGCCTTGTCGACCTATATTTAGTATATCATTTTGTAACCTTGTCGGCTTACGTACTTGGGTATGGCATAGATGCCAATGTCGATATAAAAGTTATCGTTGTCCAATGGGACTAGCATGATGGATGAGTATATATATCTATGTTTAATTATGTGGCTCACCCAGACGTAAGTATAAATGTAAGCCAGGGGTTGCCTGCGTGGGCTAGCACCAGGTGCTCATCGCGGCCCTCGAAACGGATCGTGACAAAAGTGGTATCAGAGCAGCTCAGTCCTAGGGTGTGTCTATGAGCCATGTCTAGTAGAGTCTTGGTTATGGGTGTGTTGCGCGCCACACTTATAAACAAGAAGCTGCGGACATTTTAGGAATAAATGACCTTCTTTCTTCATAAGAATCATGCGATAGAGCTATGATATAAGAATTTCCTGTTCCTTAACCGTGTGTTGTGTGTTTCAGAAATGCCTATAAAGAGAAAGGCTACAGCAGCCCAAAAGGGCAAGATGGTGGCAGAAAAGCGAGCTGAAAGAGCACTGCCATAGGTAGTAGAGGAAAGTGAGTCCCGAAGTGCTGCTCAATCTCAGTCCTCCCGTTCGGTACCTATATTAGAGGAGCGTGAGGGAGCCTCAGCCCCAGCTCCAGCACCTCCGGCTCCTCCACTGGATGCTTTAGGCCAAGATGTAAAAGAGGCCATATATTTGCTTACCCAGTTGGTTGCGGCTCAGACTCAGCGGGAGAGTACAGGGCAGGGTGACAGGGCTGTTAGTGCGAGGGCCCGTGATTTCATTACTTTGAACCCTCCAGAATTCTTTGGATCAAAGTCGGAGGAGGACCCTCAGGATTTTATTGATGGTATGTTGAGGACGCTTTGATTGATACATGCTTCGGACACCGAATGGTGGATTTAGCGTCGTATATATTGAGAGATGTCTCGGTCCATTGGTACACAGTTTGGATAGCTTCACGGGGAGCCAATGCACCTCCCCCGGTATGGCAAGAGTTTGTTGATGCTTTTCTCCAGAAGTTCGGCGAGCTAGAGCCGATAAGTTCTTCAATTTGAGGCAAGGTAGCATGAGTGGTCTAGAGTATAGTCTCCGCTTTAATTCCTTGGCTAGGTATGCTTCGGCCATGATAGCAGATATGGGTGACCAGGTACACCGATTTGTGAAGGGCCTAGGGCCACATTTGATGGATAGGTGCTTGACTGCGTCCCTTCAGGACAACATGGATATTGCACGCATTCAGGACCATGCTCAGAACTTAGAAGAAAGTTTGCAATAGCAAAGAAGTGAACGTGAGCATTATAGGGGACATAGCAAGAGGGCCAGATCTTCGGGTCCGATGAGCGAGTTCAGAGGCGGGCACAGGCAATAGTTTCCCCGGCATTCAGGCTACTCTATGACTAGGGCACCTCCATGGTTTTCGGGCTAGAAATTCGATAAACCTACTTGTTCCGGGCCGAGTCAGAGTTTTTCGGGGTCTCAGTTCAGGGGTGATTCGGGTCAGGCACGGCCGTCTGTGCCACGATGTTCCCAGTGTGGGAAGTTGCATTGGGGTAAGTGTCGATTGGGTTCAGAGGCTTGTTATTTATGTGGTCAACCAGGACATATTATGCGTGATTTCCCCTTGATTCATGGTAGAGGTAAGACCCAGCCTTCAGGGTTAGTAGCCAGATCTTCATCCTCTATGCGCCCTATGGGGCTAGGTTCACATGCGCCAGTCGGCCATGGTAGAGGCAGAGGGAGAGTTCCCAATTCTAGCGGTCCTCAGCACCGTGTTTATGCTTTGGCTGGACGCCAAGACCTTGAGTCTTCTCCTGACGTGGTCACAGGTATATTATCGGTATACTCTCATGATGTATATGCTTTGATTGATCCGGGCTCCACATTATCATATATTAATCCATATATTGCGGGTCGATTTAGAGTCAAGCCGGAGTCGATCAAACCTTTTGAGGTGTCTACACCCGTTGGTCAATCGGTAATAGCTAGCCGAGTATATAGAAATTGTGTAATTGTGATTTGTGATCGTTGTACCATGATTGATTTGCATGAGTTAGAAATGGTGGATTTTGATGTTATTATGGGCATGGATTAGTTGGCTTCTTGCTATGCCAATGTTGATTGTAGAATGAAAATGGTTCGTTTCCAATTTCCGGGAGAACCAATTTTAGAATGGAAAGGGATCACGAAAGGCAAGGAAAATGATCACGAAAGGTTGCATTTTTCATCTAGTTCAGGTTCAAGATGTAGAAGCTGAATCGTCGACTCTTCAGTCAGTTCCCGTAGTGAATGAATTTCTGGATGTGTTCCCGGAAGAGCTCACAGGCCTTCATCCCGAGCGGGAGATTGATTTTGCTATTGATGTGTTGCCAGGAAGTAAGCTGATATCTATTCCTCCTTATAGAATGGCTCCCGCAGAATTGAAAGAGTTGAAGGAGAAATTGAAAGACTTGCTTGAGAAAGGCTTTATTAGGCCTAGTTCGTCCCCGTGGGGAGCACCCGTATTGTTTGTCCGAAATAAAGATGGCTCTTTGAGAATGTGCATTGATTATCGGCAATTGAATAAGGTGACGATTAAGAATAAATATCCTCTTCCGAGGATTGATGATTTATGTGATCAATTACAAGGTGCCAAATGGTTTTCAAAGATTGATTTGAGGTCCGAATAACATCAAGTGAGAGTTAAGGAGAAAGATATCCCTAAGACAGCCTTCAGAACAAGATAGGGTCATTTTGAGTTCCGGGTAATGTCATTTGGGCTAACTAATGCGCCGACGGTATTTATGGATTTGATGAATAATGTGTTCAGGCCCTTCCTAGATCTATTCGTGATTGTGTTCATCGACAATATCTTGGTGTATTTTAGATCCGAGGCAGAACATGCGGATTATTTGCGTACTGTCCTTAGAGTTCTTCGAACTCGAGAGTTGTTTGCAAAGTTTTCTAAATGCGAGTTTTGGTTGAATTCAGTGACATTTCTGGGACATATTGTTGCAGCCGATGGTATTCGAGTGGATAGTCAAAAGATTGAGGCCGTTAAGACTTGGCCAAGGCCCATGACTCCTACGGAGGTTGTTAGCTTTCTGGGCTTAGCAGGTTATTACAGGAGATTTGTTGAAGGTTTTTCTTCTATTTCTGCACCATTCACAAAGCTGATCAAGAAATCAGCAAAGTTTCAATGGACAGATACTTGTGAATGTAGCTTCCAAGAGTTGAAAGGTAGATTGACTTCCGCCCCAGTCTTGACACTTCCAGAGGGATTGGAAGGATATGTTTTTTATTGCGATGCTTCAGGAATTGGGCCAGGTTGCGTGTTGATGCAACATGGCAAGGTTATTGTGTATACTTCAAGGCAATTGCGAAAAAATGAGCAGAATTATCCAACCCATGATCTAGAATTACCCGCAGTGGTCCATGCGTTAAAGATATGGAGAGATTATTTATATGGTGTCCATGTGGATATTTATACATATCATAGGAGTCTTCAGTATATCTTCAAGCAGAAAGAGTTGAATTTGCGGAAATGACGATGGTTAGAATTGCTAAAAGATTATGATGTTGATATCCTATATCACCCCGGAAAGGCAAATATTATGGCTGATGCTCTTAGCCGCAGATCGATGGGAAGTTTATGTGATGTATGACCAGAGAAGAGAGAAATGGCCTATGAGCTCCAGTAGTTAGATAGCCTAGGAGTTCGATTAGTGGACTCAGGTAGCAGGGGAACTACTATTCAGAATTCGGAAGTCTCGTCGCTAGTAGTGAAAGTGAAAGAGCGACAATACGAAGATCCCATGCCAATGCATTACAAAGATACAATCCCTCAGAAAGAAGAGTCATCGTTTGATATTTCAGGAGACGGAGTTCTCTGATGCCGAGGCAGATTATGCGTTCCTGATGTGGCAGGTTTACGCCACCAGATATTGAGCGAAGCTCATTGTTCCCGTTATTCTGTCCACCCCGGAGCGACGAAAATGTATCATGACCTTAAGTCTATATATTGGTGGAATGGAATGAAGAAAGATATAGCGGAATTCGTAGCTCAATGTCCTAATTGTCAACAAGTAAAAATCGGGCATCAAAAGCCGGGTGGATTGTTGCAAGCTATAGAAATACTTGGAAGTGGGAAGTGATTAACATGGACTTCATTACAGGCTTACCCCGTTCTCAACGTAAGTATGATTCTATATGGGTGATTGTAGACAGGCTCACAATGTCAGCTCATTTCTTACCGGTCAGAACGACCTATGTGGCAGAAGATTATGCAAGACTTTATGTTAAAGAGTTAGTGAGACTCCATTGTGTTCTAGCATCTATTATCTCTGATAGAGGGACTCAGTTTATAGCCAATTTTTGGAAGTCTTTCCTAGAGGGTCTAGGGACCCAAGTGAGCCTTAGCACGGCATTTCATCCACAGACCAATGGGCAAGCTGAACGCACTATTCAGACTTTTGAAGATATGTTGCGGGCATGTATGCTAGATTTTGGATGTAATTGGGATGATCATTTGCCACTCATTGAATTTGCTTACAATAACAGTTATCATTCGAGCATTCAAATGACACCATATGAGGCTTTATATGGGTGAAAGTGTAGATCCCCAATTAGGTGGTTTGAGACAGGAGAGGCTAAATTAATAGGGCCAGACTTGGTCCAGCAAGCCATAGAGAAAGTCAAGCTCATACAAGATAGGTTATTGGCAGCTCAAAGTCGTCAAAAGTCCTATGCGGATAATCGTCGAAGAGACTTACAGTTCCATGTGAACGATTGGGTATTCTTGAAAGTGTCGCCAATGAAGGGCGTTATGAGATTTTGCAAAAAGGGGAAGCTTAGTCCCCGGTACATTGGGCCTTATGAGATTGTGCGCAAAGTAGGAAAAGTGGCCTATGAATTAGATTTACCTCCGGATTTGAAGTCAGTCCATCCAGCTTTCCATGTCTCGATGCTTCGGAAATGTGTTGGAGATCCTACTAGGATCGTGCAAATAAAGAGGTACCCATTGCCATACTAGATAGGCAAGTACGGAGGCTTAGAAACAAAGAGGTGGCCTCAGTTAAAGTTCTATGGAGAAGCAATCAACGAGGAGAAATGACATGGGAAGCAGAAGAAAGTATGCGATCCAGATACCCACATTTGTTTCAGCCTTTGGGAGAGAACCAAGATGTGACGTCAAGATCATAAGGTATGTATGTTTTCCTTTTGTGCTTTTTGGTCGTGTGTGGCCAAATTTTATTGCTATTATGTTGTGGCCCTGTGAGGCATCGATATTATGGGCTGTTGTGACAGGATGGTAGTGCCATGTTATAGGGGAAACTCTGGCGAAAATTTTATAGAATCCCCGAAGACTTTGACATTCGAGGACGAATGTTCTTAAGGGGGGGAGAATGTTACTGTTATGTCCCGTGTTTTCGTATAATTGGAAATCGAGAAATAATTAAGACTTGTGTGTTATGAGGAAATATTTTGATTCTAGTTGATGTGACTATGTTGGTTATGAAATCATTAATGTCAAGACATTGGGGAAGGCCGAGGGTAAATTTGGAATTTCGGAAATTAGTTTCGGGGATTAAAAAACGGGACTTTTAATGAATTGGGCCAAGAATTGGACAACAAAAAAAATTGAGGCCCACAGCCTTGAAGTGGCCGGCCAAGACAAGGTCCATGCCCATATTTTTAAAGGTCATGTGATATACACATGACCTATAATTGGATATATATCCATATTCCCTTTGGAGTTATCAAGAACTAAAACAAAACACAAAAAAAAAATTGAGCATCACCAAAGGAAGGCTCTCGGCCGAGAACCCCTATAAGAAAAAAAAAATCCCAAGCCTTGTGTTTGATCCAAAAATCCTTGTTCTTCACATATTGTAAAGTACTCAAGACGCTCTCCGACGGGGTACAATTAGTTTGGCGGAAGGTGCGCGTTTGCGACAAGTCGGAAACTTAAGAAAATGTAAGAATTTTGCCCCTCTAATGTTATGGAATGGGTATATATGTGTTAGTGATTAGAGTTGCATAAAATTATGGAATTGTGTTGTGTTGTGAGTAGCCGTGCATGTGTGTGAAGTGGTATGTGGCCGTGAGCCACTTGGTGGTGAAGAGTAATGGATTAAATTTTTATTTAGCTTGTTAGTTGTGTCGTTGTGGCATTTATGACGTAAATAAAGGTTTAACGAAGTGAGTTGGCATTGAAGTTGGTTGTATGTTGATATGGGAAATTATGTGATTTTTATATGATTTTTATATAATTATGAAAGTAAGATTCTAGGATGTGAATTAATGTTGTTGTTAATGAATTTGGAAGGAAACAATGCGAGTTAGTATGTTCGTCGTAGTTGTTGATGTTTTGGATGAAATATGGAAAGTAATGAACTTCGGGAAATTTTGTATATTGTTTGGAGTGTAATTGGGATGGGTTTGAATAATCTTGAATGGGTGAATGAATACAATAATGTGGGCATAAGTTTGGAATTGTGAAGTTTGAATGAAAGTTGTCAACTTGTGTAGTAAGGTAGAACTTTGAAGTTAGAGTGATTTGATTGTGATTTATGTTGCTTGTGATGTTTGGGTTGTTGTTGTTGATGTATTTTGAGCCGAGCTAAGTCTCGGGGGTGTTACATTTATAGGGGAAATGCTGCCGAAATTTCGGTAGCCAAGTATAACCCAAAGATTAAGATGTTAACTGTCATGAATAGTAACTGGTAAAAGTGACCATTTGCAGTTTTTGGACGAAACGGGAATTGAGATTTGACGAGCGTAAGGCGCAATCCAGGTATGTAAAGCTTACCTTTCCTTCTTTTGGCATGTCCTAGTTACACTAGGTTAAGATCGGACCCTCGGGGATAATTCTGCTCTTGGAAATCCGAGTTCAAGTTTGGGTACTATTCATTCAGCGCAATTGAAACCTATTCCTTACATTTGGTTGAAAGAATGTTCAAACCTTCATAACTTTTGCTATTGTGTCCAAATCTCTCCGAAACGTTCGTAGATGGCTTTATGGAGCCTAAAGTCTGTGATTTGTGTCCGCCTCCTCGACTTGACTCAAGGTGGGCCCGCAAGCCCCGAGGCTTCCCTTATTTGGTTTGTTTGGCTCATTTTCGTTCGATATAAAAAGTAATCATTTGCCTATGACTCAAAGGTCCGTTTGAAATTTCCTATATTGTTATTGAACGTTTTGCACTATGAATGATGTTAGATTTTCGGAAAATGATCTGTGAATTGCTTTTCAAAGGTTTTGCAGTTTGGAACTTCGTAACTTCCATATATAAATTTTGATCGCCCTGACTCCTACCCCGAGTCTTCCGGCGTCGGTGTATGCCTATATGTAATTATATGTGAAGTCTTGTAAATTACTTTTGATATGCATATGGTTTCTGCACTACTCCGTTCGTGCCATTCGCTATGATTTCGTTCGTCGGTACCCGGGCCGGCTTTGTGATCGTGCGCGCTATATCATATTCGGAAGTATGATGTGTTACGGTTTCCAAGGCCTCGCCATAGGGCTGGTTACCGTCTATGGAGTTATTATGTGATATGGCATTTGATATGTTTTGATGATGTGATATGTGTGTGATACGATTTTTCTGGAGACTGTACGGAGATTTGAAAAACTTCTGGGGTATGATGTGTTGTGGCACCAGCGTCGGGGGTGACCACGTTCCTAAGCCCTATACATGATTTTTATTTGCATTTGTTCATTTATCTTCCGTACAGGTTTGATTTGCTACTTTGACGTTTGTGTTTGTTCCTTCTGACTCCAGTTATGATTGTGGTTTCTATACCTTCTGCTTTACATACTCAGTACTTCTCCCGTACTGACCCCCTGTTCTTCGGGGGGCTACGTTTCATGCCCGCAGGTACAGAAGCTCGTGTGGGTGATCCTCTGGTTTAGGCTACCGATTCTGCTATTTTGGAGAGCTCCCCTTGATCCGGAGCTTAACTTTTGGTACATACCTTTTGCTGTGCGTGTATTCTGTACATTTTTAGCTGTGTGGGTACGGCGGGGCCCTGTCCCGTCATATGTTCGTATGTTCTGTTTTGTTCTAGAGGCCTGTAGTCATATTTGTGGGTCGTGGGTCCGGTGTGTTTGTATGTGGATCTGTTTTGCGTTCTTAAGCGGCCCGTATGCTACTATGGCCAAAACGGCCCATGAGTTCGTACGTGTGTGTGTGTGCATTTGGGAGATGTATATTCCTCCACCTTTCTGATTTTGATATGACTGTTCTGCACGGGCGACCGCTTAAGATAAGTGTTTGTTCAATTCTTATGTGACATCTGCTATTAGTTTTCAGTTCGAATAACGTTTGTTAAGTCTGAATGAGTCTGAATATGATGATCTGGTTTGTGAGTCTGTTTGGGGTGCCTAAGTAGGGTGCCAGTCGCGGCCCACGGTGTTGGGTCGTGACAGAAGTGGTATCAGAGTGGTTTGTCCTCGGAATGTCTACAGGCCGTGTCTCGTAGAGTCTTGTTTATCGATGTGTTGTGCACCGCATCTATAAACAGGAAGCTACAGGGCATTTAGGGTGTTACTCTTCTTTGGAATCTTAGATCGTGCGATAGAGCTGTGCTATTAGGGTGATTCTGATCTGACCCGCTATTGTGTTTGCAGTGATGCCTCCGAAGAAGGAAACGGCGGCCCAGAAGGGAAAAGCGAGGATGGGAGAGACTAGTCAGGCACAGCGAGCTACCCGGGCTCGTGTTTATGATTTGCCTGAGGTTGTGCCTCATTCTGAGGGGTCTGCTACACCCCCACTAGTACAGCCTGGAGCAGGACCTTCAGCAGCTCCAGAGGTCCGTGTACCCGCTCCTGAGGTTCCAGCTCCTCAGCCAGGGGCGGAGGATAGGACCCTGAGGGAGGCTGTACAGTTGCTGACTACACTGGTGGCAGGACAGGCTCGCCGACGCGGGCGGAGGGACGATGATGATGATGACAGGCGGGACAGCCTGAGAGTTCGGGAGTTCTTATTATGTGGCCCTCCAGAGTTTTTCGGGTCTAAGCCCGACGAGGACCCCCATGACTTTATTCGGGGGATGCGGCGTGCATTAGACTTGGTCAGGGCTTCAGAGACCGAGTCGGTTGAGCTGGCCTCGCATAGACTTCGGGATGTTGCCGCTCATTGGTATGAGACTTGGGAGTTATCCAGGGGTGAGGGTGCTCCTCCAACTACGTGGGATCAGTTTGTGACTGCTTTCACCCGCCACTTTCTGCCCCCAGAGTTACGACGGGAGCGAGCTGATCGGTTTTTACATCTGCAGCAGAGGGGTCGAAGCGTTCGTGAATATAATCTGGAGTTTG
This sequence comes from Lycium barbarum, assembly GCF_019175385.1. Taxonomy (NCBI): domain Eukaryota; kingdom Viridiplantae; phylum Streptophyta; class Magnoliopsida; order Solanales; family Solanaceae; genus Lycium; species Lycium barbarum. The sequence continues at coordinate 66,191,355 of NC_083338.1, read as the reverse complement.
ATTCCCTGGCCCGGTATGCACCCGCCGTGGTAGCAGATATGTCTGATCGGATGCACAGATATGTTATGGGGTTGGATCGTTACTTGATCGACGGCTGTATGGCGGTGTCATTGCAGACAGACATGGACATTGCCTGTCTACAGGCCTACGCCCAGGGGATGGAGAACCGGCACCGAGCAGATCGGCCCAACAGAGAGTATGATGGGAGACGGCCCAAGAGGGCCAGATCAGCGGGGTATTCTAGAGATTCTCGGGGCGGGCAGCCTCAGTATCAGTCCAGTGGGTACTTCCCTCCGTTAGGCCGGGACACACAGTCTGCTAGTAAGCGATTTGATGGCGCAGGACCGTCCAGGGCAGACCAGAGTTCCAGAGCCCCAGGTCCTCAGGCGAGCAGGGGTCCCGGTCAGACTAGGCCACCTATGCCCCCGTGTTCGTATTGTGGAAGATCGCACCCAGGTGAGTGCTTCAGGGCCACAGGGGCCTGTTTTGCTTGCGGCCGCCAGGGCCATATCATGCGAGACTGTCCGTGGGCAGGCGGTTCTGGTAGCGCAGCACAGCCGACGAGATCCGTTGCTGGTTCGCCATCTACCCCTTCGGCCACGCGCTCCACGGGGCGAGGTATGCCAGCCCCAGCGGGCCGCGGTAGAGGCCGTGGTGGGGGTTCAGATTCTAGCGGTCCCTCGAACCGCATATACGCTTTGACTGGTCGGCGGGACCCTGAGGCATCACCAGACGCAGACCCAGGTAAATTACTAACCTTTTCTGAATGAATATGTGCACTGATAGGTCTGTACTCCAGTATATTACGCGATATTCTCTTTCTGCGTGTCAGTAAAAGTAGGGTAAGAATCTGAACCAATGAAAATATTTGAGGCAGCCATCTATTCATGTGGGAGGCGAATATAGGGAATTTGATAGGATAAAGCGATAAACCATATAGCCAGAAGAGCAAACGACCTCTTTGGGTCGAAGTGGGACCCACTACGAAAACTTCCCGAAAAAAAAAAATTTGCTAAGACCCCGATTGGCCCTAAAATTTCGTGACAAAGGTCGTGCGGGGCAATTGACGAAATTATATCAGCCCTAACGTGTCAAAATGCGTGGAAGTTTCGGGGTTAAGCGTGCTCAAGCCAGAGCAATTCTGGGATGGGTGACCCCCTGGGAAGTAATGCAATGTTTTTCACAAGTGAGAGTATGATAAATATGAATGGAAATTTGGGGTAACCAAAAGGAAAATAAAAATGTGTGGAGTAATTAGTGCCCTGAGAGGAGTCGCGCAGAACGAGGCGGACTAAATGGGCAAAAAGAAAAGGGTACACTACCGCTTGGGAATTTGAACGAATTTGAACAACAGTCTGAGACATTCGCCAGTAAGGTATTAGTAAGTGTGTGTGTATGATTTTCGTTTGGTGTCCATATGGAACAAGAGCCGAGTCCAGGCGACTAATATTGTGAGTGATGAAGAATAAGAACTGTGAATAAGCGGAACCTCTGAAGGAGCCGATGAGCGACACGCAAGACAATTTGTATGACCACTTGGCAAGCAAGTTCAAAAAAAAAAAGGGGGGAAATTCTCATGAATCATTGGAGCCTTAATAGGAGCGATTTGATCCTAATTCGGTATTCTATCTGTTGTACTTCTACACTCCCAATTCCGATAAGGCTCTGCCTAGTACGCCTCTGTATTTCTGAGCTCGATTATGTTCCCATCTGATGAAATTTTGTGCGTCCGATTCTGAACACGTTTCTGTCTGACACACCCCTGTGCGTCGGATTTTGATCACGCGTCTGTCTGATACATCTCCGTATGTCTGATACATTTCGGTCTGTCTGACTTTGATCACGACTCTGTATGATACAATTCTGTACATCTGATTCTGATTTCAAATCTGTCGGATACCTCTCTATACGTCTGACTCCAATCTCAGATTTGTCTGACATACTTCCGTACCTCTGACGTTGACTATGAATCCGTCCGATATGCTTATATGCGTCCGGCCCTAGCTCTGAATCTGTTTGGCATAAAGTGTCTGGTATGAAGTGAAGTGGGATTATGACGATGTGGTAAGAAACTCAGAAATATAACGAGAAATGATGTTGATTATAATGTCTGGGAAGCGTTTGTCCATTACAAGAATATAGCGTATGGGTCGGTGATTACGTGGGGTATGAGAAAATGTATTAGGAAGGCATTTGAATTAGTGATGTGAAAAAAAATTAATTACCCCATAATGCTGGTGAAGAAGCCATGTCGGAAAAATCAACAAAGGATGACTATAAAGAGAACCCTTCCGAAGTAGTATGACGCCCCATGAGGTCAACTTAACATTCGAGGACGAATGTTCTTAAGGGGGGGAGAATGTTATGTCCCGTGTTTTCGTATAATTGGAAATCGAGAAATAATTAAGACTTGTGCGTTATGAGGAAATATTTTGATTCTAGTTGATGTGACTATGTTGGTTATGAAATCATTAATGTCAAGACATTGGGGAAGGCCGAGGGTAAATTTGGAATTTCGGAAATTAGTTTCGGGGATTACAAAACGGGACTTTTAATGAATTGGGCCAAGAATTGGACAACAAAAAAAATTGAGGCCCAAAGCCTTGAAGTGGCCGGCCAAGACAAGGTCCAAGCCCACATTTTTAAAGGTCATGTGATATACACATGACCTATAATTGGATATATATCCATATTCCCTTTGGAGTTATCAAGAACTAAAACAAAACACAAAAAAAAAAATTGAGCACCACCAAGGGAAGGCTCTCGGCCGAGAACCCCTATAAGAAAAAAAAAATCCCAAGCCTTTTGTTTGATCCAAAAATCCTTGTTCTTCACATATTGTAAAGTACTCAAGACGCTCTCCGACGGGGTACAATTAGTTTGGCGGAAGGTGCGCGTTTGCGACAAGTCGGAAACTTAAGAAAAGGTAAGAATTTTGCCCCTCTAATGTTATGGAATGGGTATATATGTGTTAGTGATTAGAGTTGCATAAAGAATATGGAAGTGTGTTGTGTTGTGAGTAGCCGTGCATGTGTGTGAAGTGGTATGTGGCCGTGAGCCACTTGGTGGTGAAGAGTAATGGATTAAATTTTTATTTAGCTTGTTAGTTGTGTCGTTGTGGCGTTTATGACGTAAATAAAGGTTTAACGAAGTGAGTTGGCATTGAAGTTGGTTGTATGTTGATATGGGAAATTATGTGATTTTTATATGATTTTTATATAATTATGAAAGTAAGATTCTAGGATGTGAATTAATGTTGTTGTTAATGAATTTGGAAGGAAACAATGCGAGTTAGTATGTTCGTCGTAGTTGTTGATGTTTTAGATGAAATATGGAAAGTAATGAACTTCGGGAAATTTTGTATATTGTTTGGAGTGTAATTGGGATGGGTTTGAATAATCTTGAATGGGTGAATGAATACAATAATGTGGGCATAAGTTTGGAATTGTGAAGTTTGAATGAAAGTTGTCAACTTGTGTAGTAAGGTAGAACTTTGAAGTTAGAGTGATTTGATTGTGATTTATGTTGCTTGTGATGTTTGGGTTGTTGTTGTTGATGTATTTTGAGCCGAGCTAAGTCTCGGGGGTGTTACATTTATAGGGGAAATGCTGCCGAAATTTCGGTAGCCAAGTATAACCCAAAGATTAAGATGTTAACTTTCATGAATAGTAACTGGTAAAAGTGACCATTTGCAGTTTTTGGACGAAACGGGAATTGAGATTTGACGAGCGTAAGGCGCAATCCAGGTATGTAAAGCTTACCTTTCCTTCTTTTGGCATGTCCTAGTTACACTAGGTTAAGATCAGACCCTCGGGGATAATTCTGCTCTTGGAAATCCGAGTTCAAGTTTGGGTACTATTCATTCAGCGCAATTGAAACCTATTCCTTACATTTGGTTGAAAGAATGTTCAAACCTTCATAACTTTTGCTATTGTGTCCAAATCTCTCCGTAACGTTCGTAGATGGCTTTATGGAGCCTAAAGTCTGTGATTTGTGTCCGCCACCTCGACTTGACTCAAGGTTGGCCCGCAAGCCCCGAGGCTTCCCTTATTTGGTTTGTTTGGCTCATTTGCGTTCGATATAAAAAGTAATCATTTGCCTATGACTCAAAGGTCCGTTTGAAAGTTCCTATATCGTTATTGAACGTTTTGCACTATGAATGATGTTAGATTTTCGGAAAATGATCTGTGAAGTGCTTTTCAAAGGTTTTGCAGTTTGGAACTTCGTAACTTCCATATATAAATTTTGATCGCCCTGACTCCTACCCCGAGCCTTCCGGCGTCGGTGTATGCCTATATGTAATTATATGTGAAGTCTTGTAAATTACTTTTGATATGCATATGGTTTCTGCACTACTCCGTTCGTGCCATTCGCTATGATTTCGTTCGTCGGTACCCGGGCCGGCTTTGTGATCGTGCGCGCTATACCATATTCGGAAGTATGATGTGTTACGGTTTCCGAGGCCTCGCCATAGGGCCAGTTACCATCTATGGAGTTATGATGTTATATGGCATTTGATATGTTCTGATGATGTGATATGTGTGTGATACGATTTGTCTGGAGACTGTACGGAGATTTGGAAAACTTCTGGGGTATGATGTGTTGTGGCACCAGCGTCGGGGGTGACCACGTTCCTAAGCCCTATACATGATTTTTATTTGCATTTGTACATTTATCTTCCGTACAGGTTTGATTTGCTACTTTGACGTTTGTGTTTGTTCCTTCTGACTCCAGTTATGATTGTGGTTTTTGTACCTTCTGCTTTACATACTCAGTACTTCTCCCGTACTGACCCCCTGTTCTTCGGGGGGCTGCGTTTCATGCCCGCAGGTACAGAAGCTCGTGTGGGTGATCCTCTGGTTTAGGCTACCTATTCTGCTATTTTGGAGAGCTCCCCTTGATCCGGAGCTTAACTTTTGGTACATACCTTTTGCTGTGCGTGTATTTTGTACATTTGTAGCTGTGTGGGTACGGCGGGGCCTTGTCCCGTCATATGTTCGTATGTTCTGTTTTGTTCTAGAAGCCTGTAGTCATATTTGTGGGTCGTGGGTCCGGTGTGTTTGTATGTGGATCTGTTTTGCGTTCTTAAGCGGCCCGTATGATACTATGGCCAAAACGGCCCATGAGTTCGTACGTGTGTGTGTGTGCATTTGGGCGATGTATATTCCGCCACCTTTCTGATTTTGATATGACTGTTCTGCACGGTCGACCGCTTAAGATAAGTGTTTGTTCAATTCTTGTGTGACGTCTGCTATTAGTTTTCAGTTCGAATAACGTATGTTAAGTCTGAATGAGTCTGAATATGATGATCTGGTTTGTGAGTCTGTTTGGGGTGCCTAAGTAGGGTGCCAGTCGCGGCCCACGGGGTTGGGTCGTGACAGTTACACCTCAGAAAGTCATCCGTTGTTGCACAAGTGAATGAACTAGTGAGGCGTACGAGTATACGATAGTTCCATGAGTAAGAAATGACATTTCATGACCCTAAGTGAGATTTCAAAGGCATCCGATGTTAGACGAGAAAGTTGGCCAAGAAAAAAACAAGGCATACGATGAGTATCAGAAAGGAAATAAGAGTAACGAGTTAACGAGGACTTAATGATGTCTTGGAGAAGAGTGATAACGTCCCTTAGATTGGTATTGAAGTGTTGAAAAAGTATTAAGAAGGTTCCATAAGGATTGGAGATCAAACGAATCGACGAAACGAACTTCGGAACCACTGGGGGTTATACGGCCAAACATACTGGCCGTATAAATTATATGGTCTGTATGTTTGGGACCGTATAATCAGCCCAGAATGGTAAAAGTTTCTGGACCAAATATACTGCCAAACATACGGCCCGTATAAATTATACGGACCGTATGTTGGTCCGTATATACAGTCGGGCAGATTTTGGACCATTAAATAAAGGGACCAAGTTATATTTCATTTCACTTCTACATCACACCCCTTCTCTTTAAAACATCTCTCTACATTTATTCCACAAGAATTCAAGGATTATTGGTGATCAACAACATAAACCAAGTGAATCAACTGTAAGCAAAACCCATTAAAGATCATTAAAGTCAAGAAATCTCATTGGAGATGAAGTAGGGTTTTTTCCCAAGTGGAGTATTATCAACCAAGGCTTGTCCCTACAACATCTAAGGTAAGATTTATGATATTTATATGTTGTTTAAGGTATTTAAGAGTTGAAATACTTGGATTGTAGAAGGGTAGAGGAAAATGGGTCATGAATGTGGAATAGTGCCATATTGAGAAATAGCTTGAATTGAGTTATGATTCTTGATGTATTGTGATGTAAATATGTTATAAACGATGTTGAGATCATGAGATGAGCAATGTATGTTAATGGACATCGTCGTGTGTTATGGCCATGGATGTGGATGATTGAAAGTAAGTCTATAAATATGGATAATATGGATGAATAATGACTATCGTTATAGTATTGTGAATGTATTATTGACATTTAGGAGTTGATATACGCTATGGAGCAATGTCGTATGGATAAAGGAGATGCTGCCCGATTTTCTCTAGTTTTAGTCATATATGCTAGCTATCGATTCTAATGATAGTATGACTTTAATGAAGGTAGAAACGCGAGCGTTGGAGGAGAACGCGCAAGTGGTAAATAGTTGAACGGAAAGGTATGTAAGGCTAACCCTTCTTTCATAAGGCATGGTTCTTTGGCCAATTATCTAAGTCTTCCAGAAGTCTATGATGTCTCACGAATGATTCGATCCTCCGAGCTATTGAGCTCACGATTTTTGATATGCTACGATTGTACTAAGTTCCTCGTATGACGAGTAAGCCTATAGAGATAGATGTGATGAATGACGATAATAGTGATAAAGATATTTATGACGACTACAATGGTAATAGTGATAACGATAACGATGACGATAATGATAACGATGATAATAGTAAAGATGCTTATAAGCTAATATGTATGTGTGCCTATGTACGGCTATTATGAAACCTCGAGCTTATATGGCCGGGTAGAATATCAAGATGAATATATACGTATATGACGATGCGCGCGCACCACTGCAGTTGTGTATGGACAACACTGGGCCTTAGTAGGGCCAGGTATGTGTAACACTGAGCCTTGGTTGGCCGGGTATGCATGATGACCGAGCGTAGCTATGGTCGGGTACGTGAAACACCGAACCTTCGAGGTCGGGTATGTTATGTAAATGCTATATATATGATATAGATACGAGTATGAATACAAATATGACACGATATGAATGCGAGTAAGGGTATGTATACGAATACGAGTACAAATATGGAATGGATACGATTATGGATGTATGTACACAAATACGCATTAGAAATGGAAAGATCCTATGTAAGGCAAGTAAGTGTCAATGATGATGTTATTGCTATCCCCCACCTTATGCTGTTTCTTACGTTGTAAATTATGCTTCTATATTGATATTGATCATGCTTTACATACTCAGTACATTCTTCGCACTGACGTCCTTTTGTTTGTGGACGCTGCGTCATGCCCGCAGGTGCACAGGGAGACAGGCTTGATCCATAGCCAGATTCTCAGAGACTACATAGCAGAGCTTCATTTCATTCGGAGCCATAGCTTTTGGGTACTTATTCTTTTGTGTACATAATTATGGGCATAGCGGGGTCCTGTCCCGCCTATATGACATGTTATACTCTCCTTAGAGGCTCATACACATGTGTATATGGTTAGATGTGTTTGGCCTTGTCGGCCTATATTTTGTATATCATTTTGTAGCCTTGTCGGCTTACGTACTTGGGTATGGCATAGATGCCAATGTCGATATAAAAGTTATCGTTGTCCAATGGGACTAGCATGATGGATGAGTATATATATGTATGTTTAATTATGTGGCTCACCCATATGTAAGTATAAGTGTAAGCCAGGGGGTGCCCAGGTGGGCTAGCATCGGGTGCTCGTTGCGGCCCTCTAGACGGGTCGTGACAGCTTTTGTGAAGGTGGATCTCTTTTGTGAACTGGGTCGAGTTGGCCTATGTCCGCATATGTGAGGTTTTGGGCAGCATCTGCGAATGGGATGGGTCGGTGGAAGTCCGTATTTCGAGCATAATCTCGCAAATGCGAGGCTCGCTTTTGCGGGAAAGTGTCTGTATTCTCGAGAATCGCTGGTGGTGCAACAAATATTCCTAGTTCAAGTTTTATTTCCCATTTTTATATTTTGAGCTCTAGACTTCAGCTTTGGGAGATTTTGAGGGGTTCTTCAAGATTCATCTATTGGCTATGATTTTAACCTTCCTTTTACGATTATATCATGGATTTTAAGGGGTTTTGAGCTATAGATCACGATTATGATGGGAAATTTGGGGGTTTATGAACCGTATGCTTGAAATAAGAATTTCTTTAATTGAGCATGAAATTGTTGATAGATTTGGTTCATTTTTGGGATATAGACTCTATAAATCATGGGTAAACTATTTATGGATCCAATTTCATATTTTGTCCTTTGTCGATCGGAATCCTAGTTTAGGTGACTTTTTGAGGTTGGAACTATAGTATACCAATATAACGACCCAAAATACCGTCATGATGGCACCCACACTAACCCCTCTGGTGGATGAGCCATCCCCTTAATTCATTACTTATTCATTTACGAAAAGACATAAATAACAAGATCAAATCATAATAAGTCCAAGTCAATACCATAAATATAAGAGCGGAAGATACTAATTATAATACAATCCCTAGAAATGAAGTCACCATACACGAACAACGAAGCAACGATGTCTAAGAGTAAATACATATGTCTGAATGGAAATGAAAATTTCTAATGGAATAGTAGTAGACAAATAGGAAGGAATTCTAGGGTTGCATGACAGGTAGGTAGCTCACCCTCAAAATCCTGGTAGCAAATAGCCTTAAGGCTAGAAATGGGGTCTAGAAGAAGGTCCTGCCTCAAAATCTGCACTCTAGAAAAGTGCACCAAGAGTAGTATCAGTACACACATGTACTGGTAAGCATCATAGGCTGACTAAGATTAGTTTACGCATATAAGCACAAAATAAACAAGATAAACAGATAGGCATATAATCACCATAAAGTCTCAAAATATCGCAAAACTAAATCATCGCCTAAGGTGAGGCACATAAACACAAGTCTGTCAAGTTTCCAATATCTCCTCAAATTAACCACAACACGAATACAACCAACAATCCAGTCAATCAATGTATAATGTGATGATGATATATGTAATGTATTGAAATAGATGTCATGCAATGAAATGGCCAATACTTACTGTGTACAGACATGCTCCGGACGGAATATCGACATCTCGACAGTCATGACCCGCAGGGGACCCATGGCGTCCATGTACTGCTCGCTTTGGAATGTCCCATCAGATCACGAGCACATATACCTTCCGCTCCGAAAACAACCTCGGATCACGGATTCACATAATGCTTTCATCAAAAGTGTCATGTTTTCTTTCATAGTTGCCATAAGTCTTTCATCATCAATACCAGTTTTCTTTCATCAATCGCTTCCACACCATTTCCATCATGTATGAGTGTATGAATGCAAGAATGAAAGAATGCTAAATCAAATGCAATCAATGCCAATGAATATGCTATGGAGGTCACAAACACCATAAGCCACATCAAGACTTGCATAAATCACAAAAACCATGGAAATGGAATCAACATGAAGTTTCAATTGCCATAATGAATCTATCAGAGCACACCACTCCGATTACATAAACAAATACAACACATGTCAACAATGTGTAAAATAAAGGCGACAAGCCCACTTAATCAGAAGTCATACCAACCTAATTATATATCTATCTCAACATCATGTTCGAAGACCTAACATGCTTTCTCACGTCAATTCTACGTATACATATGATTCATTAATCAAAGTCTATATAAAGTAAGTTGTAACCTACGTCAATTACCGTACGGGTGCCACGAACTACTTCACCTGGGTGGGCCTTCCCTTTCCGAAGAACCTCAGAACGATCGAAGTATAACAATTACCAATTCCAAGTAAGTAAATGACCATCGAATATTAAACTATTCGAAAAAGAATCGGTGTGAAAGTTACACAAAATCCCTAAAATACCCCTAACAAACCTCAAGGGAAAAACTAGAAATTGAGGGAAAAATTACACTACCCATAGTCTAATTAGTCATTATCCTTAGTTTCATGGAGTTTTAACCACAATTGTTCCTTCAATTTCATCAACTACACCTAAATCCCTAATTTTAGAAAGAAACCCTAATTTTATGAATTGATTCTAGAAGCCAAGAGAGATTCAAACCTAAATATATTAATCCACAATCTAGATAATAGGATTCAACATTTAAAACAACAATATCCAATTAGTTTAGGGGATTTAATGTTCAACAACCTAGGTTTTCATAACCCATCACCTTCATTAGTTATTAGCCACCATGGATACTAATTAAGCATGATAAATACTAGAGCAAATCATAAGGACTTACCCCAAGATGATTACACCAACACTTCTTCAGAAATTTCCCACAATACTCCTTCGGATTAGGTTTTTGGTGAATGGAATAATGATTCGAAGTTGGGGAATGAAATAAGCTTTCTGATTCAGCGATCATCGCTGGAGTGGAGGCAGTCTCACTTTTGCGATCCTGCCTCAGCGGATACTCGTCTACTGGGGCTGACTTTATTAAATGACTCGATTTTCTACTTCTGTAGGACAAGTCCTGCTTGGGCAGACCTACAGGCACAAACCTGCTCCACTGGGGCGAAACATTAGAAACCAGAATTTTTGGTTTCACTAAGTTTCAACCCAAAATCCTGACATCTATTCGAGACCTCCTGGATACAAACCAACACATGCAGACACAAGTAAAAGCATGTCTGAACCCATCCGTGACCTCAGATTTCCCAAACGGAGGTCACCTTGACTCGATCAACTCCTAAACGGTTAAAATTAAGTTTCCAACCAAGTATCCAAAATACCCGCGAAAGCCTCAGGAATTGAACAACCACCCCATTAAGTCTAAATGACCCTCCGAAGCTCACGGAATTGATAAAATTCCCATAAAGGTTTGTTTACCCAAAAGTTAACTATTGGTCAAATGTTTTTAATTAAGGGTTCTAATTCTTTCAATTTCTACTATAATCGCCAAAATACTACGGGAACTGGGTCAATGGGGGTAATATGGTAAAAATACATATAACGATCGAACGGGTCGTTACATCAGATACCAATTAAACAATTGTCCATCCTCGAATGGCCAAGGAATGAAATGAAGAAAATGTACCTGACTGGGTGAAAAGCTGGGGATATCTACTACACATATCAACCTTGGTCTTCCAAGTAGCCTCTTCAACTGGACGGTGCTTCCACTAAACCTTCACCAAAGCTATTTCCTTTGACCTCAAATTTTGAACCTGCCTATCCAAGATGGCTATCGGTTCCTCAAAAGACAAATTCAGATCAAATAGAATCAAATCACACTGAATGATTTAAGACCCGTTCGAGAGGTATTTCTTCAGAATGGACACATGAAACACTGGGTGAACACCCAAAAAAACTGGAGGTTGTGATGATCTGATTGGTCGTTATAGTGCTAATGCCCTTTTTACCCTTATTGACCCTTTTTCGAGGTCATCGGGCTGGTTTGGAGTGACTATTGGAGGTTTGAGCCTTAAAGTGGAATTCATTTGACCAAAGTTGACTTTTGAGTAAACGGACTTTTTTCATAATTCCGTCAATTTTGAGAGCTTCGAATAGTCATTTATGACTTGGTAGTGAGTTTGGTTCGGTTCCCAATGCAATTGGGAGCGAAATGGAACTTGGGTTGGAAACTTGGCTTTAGGCGATTGCGGGTTGACTTTGTCAAATCGACCTCTATTGGAAAATTCGAGGCCACGAGTAAGTTCGTAGCATATTTTTATGTGTGTTTGCATGTTTGTTTTGTATATGTGGGGTCTCTGGTCATTGTCGAATTTTGGGTTGAAATTGGTCAAAATTAAAACTTTCTGATATCGGGTGTAGGCATTGCAGCGGCACCACAAACTGCCGTAGCTGTCCCGTCATAGCACTGGACTAATGGCTATAGAGGAGTGGGAGTCTTGGTGACCAGCCACCGTAGCGGTATCCTTGCTGCTATAGCGGCCTGTGGAATTTTTGTGATGGCTGCCACAGCGGGCCATGTGCGTGCCATGGTGTGTATATCGCACGGGTTCCCCTAACCCTTGCAGCCTTAATCAGGTAGAATTATTCTTTTTTTTCTCAATTTAAAACCCTTAAACCCTATCACTTCTTTTCATCACTTTTCTAAGCACTCTATGGGGGAATAGAGCAACTTGTGGGCTGAATCTTCTTGAAGGTAAGATCTATGACCCTAGACTTCATTATTTACCTTCTTGTATCCCTAATCCTATCTTAGAATCACTAGAATCTAAATAGAGAAGATGAATCTTGTGTTAATTTTCTTGAAATGGGTTTAGACTACAAGCATGAAAATTGATGGTGAAATTGACATGTATAACCATAGAATTTGACAGATTCCTTGTTGTTAAGCTTATTTCTTCCATTATTAATGGTTAATTTGAGAATTGAAGAATTAGGGTTCATACCCATATTTTGGGGTTTTACTTTAAATCCAAATTAAACTTAATCTTGACCTAACTAGAAGTATAGCAATATGGATGTCGTTATTCGTGGGTTTTAATATAAAATTCTATTATGAATAGACTTTAAGTACTTGGAGACGCTACGAAAGTGAAAGGCCAAGGTCTGATGGTTCGTGGCTCCTGTTCGGCTTTCCAGGTAGGTTACCGCTTACCTTTTTTGTCAGAATTTGGTTAGTAGATCATATGTAGAGTTAGTGATTGTGGCAGAAAGCATATAAACGTTCGGGTATGAAGTTGGGATGGAATACTTAAGTTGGTATTGTTGTTGATTATGGTTTGTCACCTTATTATGTTCGATTGAGTTATTCATTATTTGTGAGTTGTTGGCTTTTCGCCACGTGATTGATTCTAGAGTTGATGCTTAGCGATTACTTGTTTGTAGAAAATCATATTGATCATGATTGCGGTTGTTGGAAAGGAAAAAGGGTTATGATATTGATATTGTGAGTTAGATTTGTGTCAATGTGTGGCACCATTAATTCATATATTTTTATTAGCATTGTTATCATGCATTCACTCATTTATACATATATTGGGATAGGATTGCGCGCCGCAACACTTACTTGGATCGAGTTGCACGTACCGCAACACTGACTGTGATCGGGTTGCACGTTCTGCAACATTGACTATTGGATCGGGCTGTGCGTTCCATAGTAGTTACATGGACTTAGCAGTCCCCCATGGGTCATGATTGTTGAGGCGATGAGATATTCCACCCGAAGCGTGGGTGTATCATTGCATTTGCATTGCATTTATCTCATATTTACTTACGGCATTGTATTGGACTTGTTGGTTGATACGCGTACTTGTTAGTGGTTCTTAAGATTATGTTTCAGACTTATTATGGAAATTGAGGTGATATACTAGACTTGGTGATTTGGTGCTAGATTCAAGTTTTGGACTGTGTTGAGTTTATCTGATTGTGAGCATGCCTACTTTTTCATTCTCTTTCTTATACATATGATTTTCTAATTGTTGTCGGCCTATGATTCCTACTTAGTACTGTGGTTTTGGATTGATACTACCTTGTTGTACTTTTTCTATGAGTGCAGAGTACGCTGTTGGAGAGTCGTCTATCCCTCGAGGCTGATCTATTGGCTTCCTAGCAGAGTTTCTAGGGTGATCTTGCTTGATGGATTTTGCAAATTGGAGATTCTTCTACTTACTTGTCTTTTCTATTTTCGAGACAGTATTTCTATTTGGAGACATGTTGACCTTTCCAGACTTGCATTATTAGTAGCTCTTGTACCATTCAGACCAGACTTGGGATTGATGTATTTTCGCACTTGTAGTAATTTATATTTATGCGAGACCTATTATGTTATTATTATTGGGTGTTGAATTTATTGTATTGCTATTGGTTGTTGATTAAGGGACGGATTCGCCTACCAAAGTGTGGGAAATGGTAGGTGCCCGCACGTTCCCCAAGTTGGTGCGTGACAAGTTGGTATCAGAGCCCTAGGTTACCTGACCTATAAGTACAAGAGCATGTCTGGTAGAGTCTTGCGGATCGGTACGATAAGCTCCGTACCTATCTGCGAGAAGCTACGGGACATTTAGGTAAATTCATATTCTTTCATTCCTTCGTGCTACTTTATTCAAATTGGTATCTGGCTTTTTCTATTTGGTATCTGATCCACTTCTATTCTCTCACAGATGGTGAGGACACGAGCTGCTATCGTGAGGGACGAGTTGCCTGAGGCCGCTGTTGGGGCAGGCACCAGAGGACGAGCACTGGTGAGAGGCCACGGTCGAGCTAGAGGCCCCTATGGCTGGACAGAGGCGAGCACATTCAGCTTCTCTAGAGCGTCAGCCTGAGAGAGCAAAGGCAGCTAGCGGAGGTGTGGGACAAGACCTTACTCACCCCGATGCCATGTCTGATCAGGCATTCCTGGATATCATGGCTCGTGTAGTTCTTCATCTAGATAGCCAGCACGTCGTAGGGGGTGCCACTACTCCAGGTGGTTCCCAAACTCGAGTTGGGATATAAACTCCCGAGAAGCTCCAGACTATGGGGATGCATCATACTACTTCTATGGCCCCGCATTTAAGTTGTCTTCCAGTCCCTGAGGGTGCTCCCAGACCCATGGCAGTCTAGCCTTTGGTCATTGATGATAAGGAGCTTATGGGAGGTTCCTGAAGATGGAGCCGCCCAAGTTCTTTGGCCTGCGTAGTGAGGATGCATATGTGTTTATTATAGAGATGCATGAGAGGCTCTATAAGATGCGTATTATGGAGTCTCATGGGGTTGATTATGTGTCATTTTAGTTTCGTGGCGACGCGAAGACGTGGTGGAGGACTTTTATTGAGAGCAGACCCGTTAGTGCACCTCCACTTACTTGGACCCAGTTCCATCACTATTTTTTGGAGAAGTACGTGTCGCGTACTTTGAGGGATGAGCGTAGAGATGAGTTCCTTCATTTACGAAAGTGAGGTATGACTGTGTCAGAGTATGAAGCCAGATTTTTATTTTTGGCCTGGTAGGCTGCTCAGTTGATTCCCACGGAGGAGGACAGGGTCCATAGGTTTATTGGTGGAATTGTGTATCCACTCCATGTTACTTCGCTTCAGTTGGTGGCTTTGGGATCTTGCTTCCAGGTGGTTATTGATCATGATGTGGGTGTCGAGTCTGCCAACACTCGATCTTTGGGTGAGTCTAGTGAGAAGAGGCCTCGTCATCATGGTGGTTATAGTGGTTCCACCTACAGGGGTAGGGGACAGTCATCCAAGCCTTATCAGTCAGCCCCCAGCCGCCTTTTTCAGTCAGCATTATTGGCTTTGTCAGGTGGTCCTTCTAGACCCAGTGGTTATGGAGCTGGACAGTCTCATGGTGGTTCGTACTCTCGTCCAACTGATCGTGGTGGTCCCTCTAGTTCATCGGCTTCCGTGCATCGACCTCTAGCCCCCTGATCTTGTTATGTTTGTGGTGACTCTAGCCACCTTATGAGAGATTGGCCCAGATCCAAATAGAGTGGGTTCGAGCAAGGTTCCCGGTTCCAGACTCTGAGGACTCCGGTACTATCTAGTGGCCGGGGTGGTTCTTCAGCCAGAGGCAGTGCTCAATCAGGCCGCGGTGGATCTCATCAGTCCAGGAGTGGGCACTAGTAAGGTAGAGGTGGTTCTCAAACCTCCACCGGAGGGGCACAGTAGGGCCAGAGTGGCTCTGGTAGTGGTCTTTGATATTCTTTTTCAAGTAGGCCTGAGGATGAGGCCTCTGATGTTGTGATCTCATGTATTATTTCTATTCGTCATCGACCTGCTTTAGCCTTATTTGATCCTGGGCCTACTTTCTCATATGTATCTGCCTATCATTCTGTTGGCTGGGATTTGACTAGTGACCATCTTGATATGCTTGTTCGTGTATCTACTTCGGTTGGTGACTCGATTGTTGTTGATCGAGTCTTTCGTTCTTGCTTAGTTACTTTTATGAGATATGATACTTAGGTAGATTTGATGATATTGGATATGGTAGACTTTGATATTATCTTGGGTATAACTTGGTTGTCACCGTATTATGCGATCTTGGATTGTTACGCCAAGACAGTCATATTAACTACGCTTGGGATTCCTAAATTAGAGTGGAGGGGTACTCTGAGCCTCACTCCGAACAAGATCATTTCTTATCTCCACACGAAGAAGTTAGTTAGCAAAGGGTGCTTGTCTTACTTGGACCATGTTTGTGATACTAACATTGATTCTCCGCCCCTTGAGTCCGTGCTCATTGTATGTGAGTTCGCGGAGGTCTTTCCTTCTGATTTACCGGGTATGCCACCCAACCGCGGTATTAATTTCTGTATCAATTTAGATCTGAGCACGCGCCCCATTTCTATTCCTTCCTATAGGATGACACCCACTGAGTTGAGAGAGCTGATGGAGCAGCTACAGGATATGTTGAGTAAGGGGTTTATTAGACTGAGTGTCTCCCCCCGGGGTGCTCGTGTTGTGTTTGTGAAGAAGAAAAACATTACGATGAGAATGTGCATAGATTACCATCAGTTGAACAAGGTCACCATTCATAATATGTATCCCATTCCTCGTATTGATGACTTGTTTGACCAGCTTCAGGGTGCTTCAGTATTTTCAATGATTGATTTAAGGTCAGGCTACTATCGGCTGAAGATTCGGGCCGAAGATATTCCGAAGATGGCCTTTAGAACTCGTTATGGTCATTACAAGTTCCTTGTGATGTTATTTGGGCTTATGAAGTCCCCACCTGCATTTATGACTTTGATGAATGGCATTTTCAAGCCATATCTTGATTCCTTTGTTAATGTGTTCATTGATGATATCTCATTGTATTCAAATAGTAAAGATGAGCATGAGCATCATTTGAGAATTGTCCTTGGTTTATTGAAGGAGAAGGAGCTTTATGCCAAGTTTTCAAAGTGCGAGTTCTAGCTTGAGTCTGTGGCATTCTTGGGCCACGTTGTGTCTAAGGATGAGATCATGATTGATCCAAAGAAGATTGAGGCTGTTAGTGATTTGGTGAGGCCCACTACTGTGATCGAGATTCGTAGATTTGTGGGGTTAGCCAGCTATTACCGTTGATTTGTGAAGGGTTTCGCTTCTATTGCTTATTCGTTGACTAGATTGACACAGAAAAAGGTTCTCTTTCAGTGGTCTGGTGCTTGTGAAGAGAGCTTTCAGCAGGTCAAGACTCTTTTGACTTCAGCCCCAATTTCTGGCATTACCCGTGGAGGGTAAGGATTTCTCTGTGTATTGTGATGCATCCCATGTTGGCTTGGGTGCTGTGTTGATGTAGGAGGGTAGATTCATTGCCTATGCTTCCCGTCAGTTGAAGATCCAAGAGAAGAACTACCCTACCCATTATTTGGAGTTATTAGTAGTAGTCTTCGCCTTGAAGATTTGGAGGCACTATCTGTATGGAGTCCATTGTGAGGTTTTCACCGATCACCGCAGCCTTCAGCACTTGTTCAATCAGAGAGATCTAAATTTCAGAAAGCGTAGGTGATACACTCAAATTACACCTATTAATGGCATAACGCGGACGTTGTCAAATATAGTAACCCAACAAGGTTGGGGTCGAATTCCACAGGGAATATGGTGTGAAAAGGTTACTAAAGTCGTAGGATGCTAAGTTCTAGGTCTAATGTCTTAATCCGATGATTTTGGTAAAAGTTGGTTTTTCTATAACTAATTTCTATCTATTGCTTTGGTGGAAATTTATGGTAAAAGACACTAAGGTTGTGTCCCCGCTAGATAGGGTGTATGATCATTGGTATTGATCTTGATATACTTATAATGGATCATTATATGAATGCACTTAATCTCTATGTGAATCTCTACTATTTCCCAATAAATAAAGATTATGTCTTTCTATGATTTTCCCAAATATAAGAAAGTAATCATGAAGAACGATTAATCATGCCAAGTAAATTCTTCTTATTCCTAAGTGAATTTATTAAAAAAAGTTTAAAGCTTTGAGTCCTTGTTAGTTATTCTTACCAACCCTAATTATTTTCCCAAATAAATCAAGGTTTATGGCTTTAATCAATGTTTGCAACCATTAATTATGAATGGAGAATGAAGAATAACTAAACCCTAATTATCCATTATGTGTATATCAATCACAAACCCAATCACAAAACACCCACCATTGGGTTCACAACCCTAGTAAGGGAATTTAGCTACTCATGACAAAGAACAAGAAATAAGAACTTGAAGAATTCATAATTGGTTACTTTGGAAGAAAGGAAGAATTGATAATACTTGAATTGATGTTTGAACCTTCAAAAACTAGAGAGTATTTAATGTTCTAAGTCAAGAGACAAAATATAATAACTGATAACTATTAAAAACCCTACAATGACTATATATAGGTTTTGAAAACATAAAAGTTACAGATTTGCACTTTGGTCCCGTCGACACGAAATACGGTCCGTAAAGTGAAATACGGACCGTAAATCAGTTTACGACCAAGTCGTCCTTCCAGTTGTGTGCAACTTCAATCTTGTGAAATACGGACCGTAAAGTGGTTTATGGCCCGTAAACTGCCCGGTCGTCTTTCAACTTCCAAAACTTAGACTTTCTGCCAAATGCTCAAATGGTTAAATACGTGTTGAAATACGGACCGTAAGCTGAAATACGGTGGTCCGTAAACTGAGTTCGTAAATCACCATGTTCTCAGCCTGCCTTTCTGGTTCTGTTATTCTTTAATACGACCATGGAATACTGCCCGTATTTGAGAATAGGGTCCGTAAACTGAGTTTACGACCTGGTTCTGCACTTTCAACTGTTGTCATGCCAAAACTGTTCCGTCACCTGAAAACACTAAAAACCACGTAAAATCACATAGACTTGCTTCAAAAAAAGTAAAACTTATAGCATAAAAGCATCGATTTGTGGCGTAAAATCACGCCACATCAACACCCCCAACTTAAAGTCTTTGCTTGTCCTCAAGAAAGTCATACAAAACAATGACTCAATCTAACACCTAAATCTCATAGAATAACAATGTCTACATTGGTTTTGACTCTGAACTACTGGAATGCATGTTTTTCTTCAACGGACCACCCCAACTTTCTATTTTAAAGCAATATACACAACTCAAGAACGCTATGACTAACAATGAAGCTTCAATGCATGACATTACATTATCGAGCCTATTATGATGCACATAAACGCTACTTTAGGCGGTCACTTTATTTTGCTCAATTCTCATCCTTATGCCCTCACATAGACCAAAGAATGTCCCAACACACATATATACCACTAGAATGGGACGAAGATGAAAGAGAAGAGAAAAACACTCACACTCACAAAGAAATTCATATCCGCACATGCAAATACCATAGGCTTGCCCTTCTTTTTTATGTTCTCATCCTAGGATCGTTCGGTTGTGATCACATTAGGGCTTGTTTTGGCTTGTAATGTAGGCTTAGGGACGGGTAGGATACTTTTTGGATATTAGTGACTCACCCTCCTTGAACACTACAATATCTCTTCACCTTGACTCGCCTCTTTTCTTTCCAACCCCTTTATTTTCTTTCAAGTTTTCGACCTCGATGTGGTTTTATTATCCAACTAGCAATTCTTTTTGTGTGACAATTTTCTGATTTTTTTTTATATGCAACTACCACATCGACTCTCTACTAGAAAATTCCACCACCCCAACTTATGTTTTAAACATCTACTTCACATTTAATTCACCCCCTACTTAGGCGCTTTGCCTCATCTATCTAGTAACATCAAGGAGGGAACGAGTAAGAAGATGGATAAATTTCACAACGGGTGAGGTTTCATTCGGCTAGCCAAGAAAAAGGGTCAAAAGGCTCAAAAGGGAACTTAGTGATATTTTCAGCTTTCGGTAAGGCTTATTTAGGCAAAGTGACTTATTTACACAAAGAAAGCCTAAGATCATTTCACAACCAAACTAACTTTCGGATTTCAAACAAGACCAAATAGGCAAGTTCTAGATTATACATGGTTAAACAGAATTAAACTAACAACTCACACACACATTGGCATAAGGACAATTATTTTTACACTTGTGACCTCCTAAATAGTCATTTATCACACACAATACCCCAATAATTACAATGTCATATAAAGAATCAATCATGTCAACCAATAACTGTTTTAAGTATGCATTTTTCAAATTTCGAGGGGTCCCAAATTTCCAACAAACCATAACACATGCCATCAGTTACAAAATAACACCAAATAAGTCAAAATTATTTTACTCAACCTAAGCAACATCCTAAACATGTCAGTTTCAACAAAATACCCCCCTCAGGAAAAGAACTCCGGCAAACAAAAGCCGAGGGGGTTTCCTAAACACATATTTACACTACACTACTTTCAGATAGGCCCACCCCCAACTAAAGAATCAAGCACTGTCCCAGTGCTTCACTTATAAGAACGAGGGAAAAAGAAGTGGACCTCGGTGCCCTTGGTGCTGTACGAAACTCATGACTGGCCCGCTGCATCCGGCAGCTGACTCGTGGACTCTCCCGGTTGGCGCTGCGGCTCAACTAACGACTGAAGGATTGCCTGCTGAATTTCCTTTTTCTCTGTCTTCTTTAATCTCTTGTCCAACTCCTCTGGGTCCTCAGATGGCTCACGGACCCTCTTTCCTGTCTCGCGAACAAAAGGTTCGGCATCCTCCGCCTCCTCCTCAGAATCCAGCAGATCCAGCACCTTAAACGTATTAGGCAAAATGGCACGTGGTGCTGGCACTGGTGCAGCTACCATACCTTGCACTTTGAGTGCTTCAAGCTCCTTCTTCAGCTTCTCCAACTCACTCCTCAATGAACTATACTCCCCACCGGGTGTGGTCTGCTCTCGAGTCAACAATTTCGCCTCAAAAATGTCTAGTCTGGCCTGATACACTTCGTGCTTTTTCTCAAACTCCGTACGTATTTCTGTGGTCGCCTCAGTAACCAACTGTTGCACTATTCTCATCACTTTCGGCTTTGCAATATTTTTTCTACTTGCCTTTCAGTCCTCACCGCTTCGACTGCAATCTGGCTGTAGTTAGCATGGCTGAAGCGCAACAACTCCAGCTCTGGATCAGCAGGCTCAGCTATCGCAGCGGCAGTGGCAGACCCCGACGGAGGGCCCTGTGTGGCCGGAGGTGGTGGTGGAGGTCTTTCCTCAGAAACACCTAGTGTGGCTGCAAAAGCCTGTGTATCGACAGTATCTGGACCTGGAACACCTGTCGTGGGAGCATCAGTCCCAATACTGGCAGCACCAATCTCGGACTCTACTGGATCAGTCCTATAAGCACGACTTGGACTCAACTCTAGCTGAGTATCGTCGTCATCACCGGACTGATCTGCCTCTTGGTCCTTCTTGATTTTCACCTTATTCTTCCTCCAATCCCCCACATGAGCGGCTGTGATGGTACCATCCCATTATGGAAGCCGAAATATCCTTTCCCGTCTACACAATTCTGTGATAAGACACGGAAATACCATGTTCTAGTTGGGCTTGTGTGCCCGCACATGCAGCTCCTCACCTATGAGCTCCCCAATGTTCATCGGGTACCTGGACATCAATGAGGCAATAGTGACTGCCTGACTGGTGGAGAGGGTATTATCTGCCTAGGTTGGGGTGATCCTGTACCGAAGCAACGTCCACCAAAACTTAGCCTCTATGGACAAACAACTTTTAGCAATCTTGATTTTCCCATCATTAGTCCATTTTTGCTCATGTGGCTCAGATGTGATAATTGCAGAGTCCATTCCCTCACAGATTTCTTGTCTTTCCTATCTCGGTTGTCTAGGAACAGGCTCAGATCAGTGGGAGCCACAAAATCATCACCAAACAGGACTCTATTGATAGCTTTTGAGGAAATATCAACCAGTGAGTTTCGGACTGTCACATTCTCCAGCATCGGTATCTCATGCCAAGCACGACTCGGCTTCTTCATCGACATCAAGACAGCCCCATATGATGCATAGAACTCCCGCACAATGTGTGGAGCATATTCTCCCGGCTCATGAGTCAACACATCTAACTTGTACCCTTTGATGGTATCATCCAGCTGTGGATGAGCCGAAATACCTTCGAAAATCAGTCGCCGTTCTTCAAATATTTTCCGTGGCGGCTGTCCTCCAGTTTCTTGGAGAACATTCTATTCCTTCGTGACATACATAATTACGGACCATAAACTGAAATACGGTCCATAAAGTCCGATCATAAACTACTCAATTTCTTGGAGAACATTATGTCCCTCGTGGCACGCTTAAATACGAACCGTAAACTTAAATACGGTCCGTAAAGTGAGATCGTTTATTTTCGCGTCACAGACTTAGAACAGGTTTTGCTTCCCGGATTTCGTGACACATCTCGATTTCACATTGTATGAGGGATTAGGTTACTCAGACTTCACCTAATTTTCTACCAATTTTTCATAATTCCCTCAAGAGTCAAGTTATTGGTGGACAGACCAAAACTTCAAATTCAAGGAATTTTTAAAGTATGGAATGCCCTCCAACCCATTTGGGTTTTATTACAATTTCCCAAGAGAATTAAAAGACTTTAGCATTGTTATCCCCATATATGATCATTAACCAAGGTAAGCAAACACTTAATTTCACAAAACCTAGCCTAATCAATATTTACCATCAAGTTCAAATGTACTGCTGGAAATTAAAAGTAGAGAATGTGTTATATCCTGCATTTTCGAACGTCGAATTATTTGTAAGCTGAGGTGGGGCCCACACGTCAAAATTTTTTTTGGGACATGTGACAAATTATATGAATCACATATGTGAAGTTAAACACAACTCAAGAAGGACCCTTGGGCCAAATCAAAGTGGAAGCCCTCCAAAAGGAAAATTTAAGGAAGCATTTTCGGATGATCTGACTTCCAGGGGCAAAAACGGTATTATAAGTTTGGAATTTGGGCAAACTCCAGAAATACAAGTTGTAGATAATTGCATTATCTTTCCATCCATAGGTCGTGGGCCCTCATACGATATCGGGATCAAAGGTTATGACCGGTTTACTGGACGAACATCAAGTCAGACATTTTAACTCTACGCGATCGCGCCAGAAGGCAGCGCGATCGCGAAGAGCAGTTTTCCAGCTGCTTCTGGCAGCTTCCAAATCAATCATAAAGAGGGGGAGACCCCCTCATTTTCAGCCAAAACCCACGAAAAACACCCCAAAAATCCTAGAAAATTTTCCAACTTTCCACCACCAAATTTTAGCCCAAACCAGGTATAATTTCCCAATTTCAGTCCGGATAGCGTATAGTTTTCACTGCAGAATCGTATGGCAGTGCGTTGTGGCATAAAACTAAGGTGAAAAAGGGAAGATACAACAATATTAAAAGGATAAAGGTATGAATCTCTTACTATTTGTGCTAATACTAGTTTATTTACGAAGAATACGCGATTAAATAACTGTATACTGAGTTAATTAGTTATGAAAATTGGAAAACAGCGTGTGGGCTGTTTTATGAGATATTTTGGAGTTGAAAACATTATAATTGATGTTGGTATTGTTGTTGTTGTTGTTGGCTGCTGAATTAAAAATTCGGGCTAGGCATATAAACAGGGGAGATGCTGCCCAAATTTCTGTAGACAAATAGTGAATTAAAGAATGCTAAAAGTCTTACTATTGACAATTGGTAAATGTGACCATTTGTAGATTTTGAGCGAAACGGGAATTGAATTTGGACAAGCGTAAGACGCAGCTAAGGTATGTAAAGTCTTTCCCTTCATTCTTAGGCATGTTCTGAACATAATAGGCTCGGCCGCGAGCCTTAAATACGACTCCGTTCCTCAGAATTCGATATGGAAATCTACTCCAATTCCTTCAGTAAGATTGAAACCATGTCCTTATAAAATATCTTTAAAGTATGCTTTTGTACGAAACCTTCCTAAACGGAGCCGGAATACTTTCGAATGATTATGGATGACCTCATAAGGTCTTTTATCAGTAATTTATGTGTCTTGCCTCGAGTTGGTCCGAGGTGGGCCCACGGAACCCCGATACCCCGTGAACGATCTAAATTGCCTCATTTCCGTCCGTTTTTCACAGGCAACATCTGAACTATCATTTTGAACATAATATGACTGTTTTTATATAAATCTCACAATGTGGTTTTGATATCTGAAAATCTAGTTCGGGTTATGATCTGTCGTGCCTCCCCAAGTGACGTGTAGGTGCGTAGTTTGAAAATTATCTGAATACTTTGATTCGATCTGCCAGTTGGCCTATTTCTGTTCCGTTGAATCTGTACGTATGTGGTTTTTCATTAATCAGTTCGTGCATGTGTTATGATTCCTTTCACCGGATCCCGGGCCGGTATGTATATCATGAGGATGGGCCGCCGAGCCCCATATGTGAATTCTGAAGTATGATGTGTCCGTTTCCGGGGTACTGTGTTATATGTCCGTCCCCGGTTACCGAGGGTAAATTATGAAGTATGATGTGTCCGGGCTCGGGGTGTTGTGTTATCTGTCCGCCCCCGGGTACCGTGGTTATGTTATGATGTGTGACGGAGATCGGAGAAGAATTTCTGATATCTGACGTATTGTGGTGCCAATGGCAGGAGTGGCGACCACGTTCCTGCACCCTATGTGTGATTCTGTCTGTCTGTATGATTTATGATTTTGTCTGTCCGTCCTGATTTTCTGTCCGACTGGCTATGACTCTGTCTGTCTGTCCGTCCGGATTATCTGTCCGACTGGCTATGACTCTGTCTGTCCGTCCGGATTGTCTGTCCGACTGGTTACGCTTCTGTCTGTCCGTCCGGATTATCTATCCGACTGGCTATGACTCTGTCTGTCCGTCCGGATTGTCTGTCCGACTGGTTATGATCCTGTATGTCCGTACGGATTCTGATTTCGTATGTCCGTATAGATTCTGATTCTGTCCGTCTATTTGGACCATGATTCTGTCTGTCTGTCTGGGTTAAGACTCTGTCCGGTACACTTCCGTCTGTCCGTCCGGCTTATGATTCTGCCTATTATATTTCTGTGCTTCTGGTCCAGATCATGATTATGTTTGATATATTTCTGCTTTACATACTCGGTACATTTTTGTACTGACCCCCGGTTCTTCGGGGGCTGCGCTACATGCCCGCAGGTACAGACGCACCAGGTGATACGCCGCCAGCGTAGGGTTCTGATTCAGCTGTTTTGAAGAGCTCCTTTGATCCGGAGCATACACTTTTGGTATATATCTTCTGTTATCCGTATGTTCTGCATGTATGGAAATTCTGGGTACGGCGGGGCCCTGTCCCGTCATATGATTCTGTATGTCTGTAGAGGCCTGTAGTTAGATGTGTGGGTTACGGGTTTCGTCTGTATGTTAGCCTTATCGGCTTATCTGTAAATGTCTGCATGTTCAGGTATATATATATGTTTGCGCGCGTGCCGTATCTGTATCGGCCTACTTCTGTAATATCCGTTTGAAAAAAAAAAGAAAAAACTGTACGATACGAAATTCGGTCAGGTAGGTATGTACGGGTACCCAACTAGGGTACCAGTCGCGGCCCACGGGGTTGGGTCGTGCGGAAGTGGTATCAGAGCAGTTAGTCCTCGGAATGTCTACAGGCCGTGTCTAGTAGAGTCTTGTTTATTGATGTGTTGTGCACCACATCTATAAACAGGAAGCTACAGGGCATCTAGGATGTTACCCTTCTTTGGATTCTTAGATCGTGCGATAAAGTTGTATGATTAGGATGATCCTCTCCTAACGATCTGTTATGTTTTCAGCGATGCCTCCGAAGAAGGCAACAGCTGCCCAGAAGGGAAAGGCAGGGATTGAGGCAGGGGAGACCAGCCGGGCCCAGAGAGTTACCAGGGCCAGTGTGCAGCCTGCACTTGAGGATGTGCCCCCATCATCTGGATCTGTTACACCCCCCTTGCTGGAGGATATCGGAGCAGCAGAAGCTGCTGATCAGGAGACGGCTCCACCGCGAGTTCCCGAGGTTCCAGTGCCCGAGCCTCCAGCTCCACAGGCAGGGGCGGAGGGCAGGGCCATGCGAGATGCGGTTCAGCTATTGACCACACTGATGGCGGAGCAGGTTCGCAGGCATGGATTTGGAGGTGGTCGTGCGGACAGATATGAAAGCTCCAGGGCTCGTGAGTTCTTGACATGTAATCCTCCAGAATTCTCCGGGACAAAACCTGAGGAGGACCCCCAGGAGTTTATTAGAAAGATGGAGAGCACGATACAGTTGATTAAGGCTTCGCCGACTGAGTCCGTTGAGTTGGCTTCGTATCGGTTATACGAGGTAGCGGCGAACTAGTGTGAGTCTTGGCAGCTCTCCAGGGGCGACGGAGCTCCCCCAGCAGTATGGGCCGAGTTTACTAAGGCCTTCGTTGAGCATTTTCTACCTCCAGAGCTACGGAGAGCCAAGGTTGATCGATTCTTGCATCTGAAACAGGATGGTAGGAGTGTTCGAGAGTATAGCCTGGAGTTCGACTCATTGGCTAGGTATGCACCCGCTATAGTAGCAGAGATGGCCGACAGGGTGCACCGGTATGTGATGGGGCTAGACCCCTATTTGATTGATGGTTGCCTGGCGATGGCTTCCCAGCCAGGGATGCATGTTGCCCGGGTACAGGCATATGCCCAGGGCATGCAGGACCGGCGTAGGGAGCGTCGGCCTGATAGGGGTCCCGACAGGAGCCGGCCTAAGAGAGCCAGATCGGTCGGGTATTCAGGGAGATTCCAGGGTGAGTTTTCTCAGTGACAGGGTAGCAGGTATCCGTCCCACCCAGCATACAGTACGCCCCCACAGTTTTCGGGACAGAACTCCATGGCTTCGAGTTCGCGAGTAGATGGGAGTTTCAGTCAGATGGGGCCATCCATACCTCGGTGTCCTCATTGCAGGAGGCGCCACCCCGGTGAGTGTTATCGTGCCACTGGTGCCTGCTATTCTTGTGGCCAACAAGGCCATACGATGAGAGAGTGTCCATATAGGGGTGGTCCATGTGGTTCAGCCCAGCTCACCGGGTCAGTTGCTAGCTTATCCCCTCCTTTGGCAGCCATACGCCCCACGGGGCGAGGGGTACCAGCACCAGCACCAGCACCAGCGAGTCGTGGCAAAGGTCGCGGTGCAGCTTCGGGTTACAGCGGTCCTTCGAACCGCGTATTTTCTTTGACCGGCCGGCAGGACCCAGGAGCGTCTTCCAGTGCACACCCAGGTATGCTACTGATCTCTTTTGAGGGATATGAGTATGAACAAGTCTGTATTTTGTTACGTCATGTGATTTCCTTCTTCCGGGTACTAGTAAGGGTAAGGTGATGCCTAACTCGATAGACACCGAGGATTCGGAAGGACGAAATGATAACTGTACGGTTTAGCTCGGGGTGGGACCCACTACGAGAATTTTCCGAAAATGTACCAAGATCTCGATTTGCCCTAAATTACGTGACAAAGGTCGTGCGGGGCGGTCGACGAAATTATATTAGCCGTAACGCATCAAAATGCATGAAAATTTCGAGGTTAAACGTGCTAAGGCTAGAGTAATTCTGGGATGGGTGACCCCCCCGGGAAGGAAACAACAAAAAAAAAAAAAAAAAAAAAACCTGTGGTATTATTGTCGGGATTAATAATGAAATATCGATAAGGGAAATTTTCATAAACCACTGGAGCCTTAATAAGAGTGGTCCGATTCTGATCAAAAATCTGTTTGTTATACTTCTGCATTTCTGATTCTGAATACGTTTCTGTCTGACATACCTCTGTACGATTGACTCTGATTACAAATCTGTCTGACACGCCTCTGTATGTCTGACTCTGGATACGAATCTGTCTGGTACATCTCTGTACGTCTAACTCTGATCATGGATCTGTCCGATATGCTTTTGTGCGTCTGGCTCTAGTTATGAACCTGTTTGATGTAACGTGAAATTATGATAACGTTGTAAGGAACCGAGAAGTGTGACAAGAGGTGAAAGATGTTGATGGCAATCATAACGTTGAAAGGAATTTTGAAGGAAAGAAAGGAACCTCCCCGAAGTGTCACGAGACCCCTAAGGTCAATTGAACATTCGAGGACGAATGTACTAAAGGGGGGGAGAATGTTATATCCTGCATTTTCGAACGTAGAATTATTTGTAAGCTGAGGTGGGGCCCACACGTCAAGATTTTTTTTGGGACATGTGACAAATTATATGAATCACATATGTGAAGTTAAACACAACTCAAGAAGGACCCTTGGGCCAAATCAAAGTGGAAGCCCTCCAAAAGGACAATTTAAGGAAGCATTTTCGGATGATCTGACTTCCAGGGGCAAAACCGGTATTATAAGTTTGTAATTTGGGAAAACTCCAGAAATAAAAGTTGTATATAATTGAATTATCTTTCCATCCATAGGTCGTGGGCCCTCATACGATATCGGGATCAAAGGTTATGACCGGTTTACTGAACGAACATCAAGTCAGAAATTTTAACTCTACGCGATCGCGCCAGAAGGCAGCGCGATCGCGAAGAGCAGTTTTCCAGCTGCTTCTGGCAGCTTCCAAATCAATCATAAAGAGGGGGCGACCCCCTCATTTTCAGCCAAAACCCACGAAAAACACCCCAAAAATCCTAGAAAATTTTCCAACTTTCCACCACCAAATTTTAGCCCAAACCAGGTATAATTTCCCAATTTCAGTCCGGATAGCGTATAGTTTTCACTGCAGAATCGTATGGCAGTGCGTTGTGGCATAAAACTAAGGTGAAAAAGGGAAGATACAACAATATTAAAAGGATAAAGGTATGAATCTCTTACTATTTGTGCTAATACTAGTTTATTTACGAAGAATACGCGATTAAATAACTGTATACTGAGTTAATTATTTATGAAAATTGGAAAACAGCGTGTGGCTGTTTTATGAGATATTTTGGAGTTGAAAACATTATAATTGATGTTGGTATTGTTGTTGTTGTTGTTGGCTGCTGAATTAAAAATTCGGGCTAGGCATATAAACAGGGGAGATGCTGCCCAAATTTCTGTAGACAAATAGTGAATTAAAGAATGCTAAAAGTCTTACTATTGACAATTGGTAAATGTGACCATTTGTAGATTTTGAGCGAAACGGGAATTGAATTTGGACAAGCGTAAGACGCAGCTAAGGTATGTAAAGTCTTTCCCTTCATTCTTAGGCATGTTCTGAACATAATAGGCTCGGCCGCGAGCTTTAAATACGACTCCGTTCCTCGGAATTCGATATGGAAATCTATTCCAATTCCTTCAGTAAGATTGAAACCATGTCCTTATAAAATATCTTTAAAGTATGCTTTTGTACGAAACCTTCCTAAACGGAGCCGGAATACTTTCGAATGATTATGGATGACCTCATAAGGTCTTTTATCAGTAATTTATGTGTCTTGCCTCGAGTTGGTCCGAGGTGGGCCCACGGAGCCCCGATACCCCGTGAACGATCTGAATTGCCTCATTTCCGTCCGTTTTTCACAGGCAACATCTGAACTATCATTTTGAACATAATATGACTGTTTTTATATAAATCTCACAATATGGTTTTGATATCTGAAAATCTAGTTCGGGTTATGATCTGTCGTGCCTCCCCAAGTGACGTGTAGGTGCGTAGTTTGAAAACTATCTGAATACTTTGATTCGATCTGCCAGTTGGCCTATTTCTGTTCCGTTGAATCTGTACGACGATCTGTACGTATGTGGTTTTTCATTAATCAGTTCGTGCATGTGTTATGATTCCTTTCACCGGATCCCGGGCCGGTATGTATATCGTGAGGATGGGCCGCCGAGCCCCATATGTGAATTCTGAAGTATGATGTGTCCGTTTCCGGGGTACTGTGTTATATGTCCGTCTCCGGTTACCGAGGATAAATTACGAAGTATGATGTGTCCAGGCTCGGGGTGTTGTGTTATCTGTCCGCCCCCGGGTACCGTGGTTATGTTATGATGTGTGACGGAGATCGGAGAAGAATTTCTGATATCTGACGTATTGTGGTGCCAATGGCAAGAGTGGCGACCACGTTCCTGCACCCTATGTGTGATTCTGTCTGTCTGTATGATTTATGATTCTGTCTGTCCGTCCGGATTATCTGTCCGACTGGCTATGACTCTGTCTGTCTGTCCGTCCGGATTATCTGTCCGACTGGCTATGACTCTGTCTGTCCGTCCGACTGGTTACGCTTCTGTCTGTCCGTCCGGATTATCTGTCCGACTGGCTATGACTCTGTCTGTCCGTCCGGATTGTCTGTCCGACTGGTTATGATCCTGTATGTCCGTACGGATTCTGATTTCGTATGTCCGTATAGATTCTGCTTCTGTCCGTCTGTTTGGTCCATGATTCTGTCTGTCTGTCTGGGTTAAGACTCTGTCCGGTACACTTCCGTCTGTCCGTCCGGCTTATGATTCTGCCTATTATATTTCTGTGCTTCTGGTCCAGATCATGATTATGTTTGATATATTTCTGCTTTACATACTCGGTACATTTTTGTACTGACCCCCGGTTCTTCGGGGGCTGCGCTACATGCCCGCAGGTACAGACGCACCAGGTGATACGCCGCCAGCGTAGGGTTCTGATTCAGCTGTTTTGAAGAGCTCCTTTGATCCGGAGCATTCAGTTTTGGTATATATCTTCTGTTTTCCGTATGTTCTGCATGTATGGAAATTCTGGGTACGGCGGGGCCCTGTCCCGTCATATGATTCTGTATGTCTGTAGAGGCCTGTAGCTAGATGTGTGGGTTACGGGTTTCGTCTGTATGTTAGCCATATCGGCTTATCTGTAAATGTCTGCATGTTCAGGTATATATATATGTTTGCGCGCGTGCCGTATCTATATCGGCCTACTTCTGTAATATCCGTTTGAAAAAAAAAGAAAAAACTGTACGATACGAAATTCGGTCAGGTAGGTATGTACGGGTACCCAGCTAGGGTACCAGTCGCGGCCCACGGGGTTGGGTCGTGACAGAATGTTAATCATACATCTTTATTATGACCCAACAGATCACAATCAGTAAGGATTTGGAGAACACAACTTCAATTACAACCAAGTTTAAACCTAGGGCAGAGAGATGACAAATTTTGGTGAGAGTGGGTTTGTTTTTTGGTGTGAGTGGTGTATTTATGGGTTTTAGAAGAGTGGAAGATGATGGGTTATGGTGGGATTTCGTGGGAATGAGGGGAGTTAAGGACAGATCGTTACTGGAGGGAAGTTTAATGGAGGGAGAAGTTTGTGGGGTGAGGTGCTCTGCCCGTTGATTTAAATCGCGACATATTTTTTTTTTTAAATTTCTAAATACGGTCTGTAAAGTGATTTACGACCCGTATTTAGAGATGTTGATGTGGGCAGTACACTGTATTGTCTCATGATAGATTACGATCAGGTTTATGGACCGTATTGTGAAATACGGTCCGTCCTCCATGGTCGTAAACTATCATGTAACATTACAGTGCTTACTGTTTTGTAACATTGTTAAATACGCCCTGGTTTACGAGCCGTATTGTGGAATACGGTCCGAAAACTGCAGGCGTATTTTGCAATGCTACGAGACAGTTTCTTACAACTGAACTTACCTGCTTTTCAACAATATTTTCTGCAATATATTCCTGCACTAAAACAACCATTACCCTATATGTTAAAAAAAAAAAAACTAAAAAAAATAAACATTACACTTGGGTTGCCTCCCAAGAAGCGCTTGATTTAACGTCGTGGCATGACAGTGGTGACCATTCACTCCTTATCTTGGTACACCAGATCATTGTTTGTTCCGAGGTGCTTCAACCTGTAGCGATCAACAATCCTACACTCCGAAACCATTCCGTGATAGTGCTTCAATCTCTACCCATTCACTTTAAATGTCCGAGTTCCATCTCCGGACTTTAACTCGATTGCTCCATGGGGTGAAACACTTACCACCTCAAATGGACCATATCACCTTGATTTAAGCTTACCCGGCAGCAACTTCAACTGAGAGTTAAACAGCAATACAGGGTCACCCTTGTAGAATTCTCGCTTCAAGATTTTCTTGTCATGGTATTGCTTCATCCTTTCTTTATAAAGTGCGTCACTCTCATATGCCTGGTACCGAAACTCATCCATCTCATTTAGTTGAAACATCCTGAGCTTGGTTGCCCTCCCAATCCATATTCAGTTTCTTCAGCGCCCACATAGCCTTGTGCTCAAGTTCAACCGGCAAGTGACAAGCGTTTCCGAATACAAGAATGAAGGGTGAAGTCCCAATCGGAGTCTTGAAAGCAGTCCGGTATGCCCATAGAGCATCATCGAGCTTGCGGGCCCAATCAGTTCTATTTGCATTCACTTTTTCGCTAGAATACTCTTCATCTCCCTGTTGGACACTTCAACCTGTCCACTTGTCTGAGGGTGATAAGGTGTTGCCACCCTATGTTTTACACCATATTTCTCCATCAGTCCCGCGAAAGATCTATTACAAAAGTGGGATCCACCATCGCTGATTATAGCCCTCGGAGTACCAAAACGAGTAAATATGTTCTTCTTGAGGAAACCCATAACACTCTTGGCCTCATTATTAGGTAAAGCCACCGCTTCTACCCATTTTGACACATATTCCACAGCAACCAAGATGTATTTCATGCCACCCGAACTCACAAAGGGTCCCATAAAGTCAATCCCCCAGACATCAAACACTTCTACCTCCATAACAAAATTCATAGGCACCTCTTGCCTTCTACCGATATTCCCTTGCCTCTGACATTTATCACAGGACTGCACCAATAGATTAGCATAATGAAAAATAGTTGGCCAGTAATAGCCGCACTCAAGTACCTTAGCTGCAGTCCAGTTTCCGCTATGATGACCCCAACAGGAGAGTCATAGTATGCCTTTAGAATCGCCATCACTTCACTTTCCGGAACACAACGCCGAATGATTTTTTCAGCGCATGTTCTAAACAAATAAGGCTCGTCCCAATAGTACTGCCGAGCATCCCGCAAGAATTTCTTCTTTTGGTAGGCTTTGATATCTTCTGGGACTATGCCTGTTACTAAATAATTGGCAATGTCAGCATACCACGGTGCCACCTCATTTGACACAGCCAACACCCTCTCATCCGGAAAAGCATCATCTATATCAAGCTCATCAGAAGGTCTCCCAGCCTCTTCAAGCCGAGAGAGATGGTCAGCAACCTGGTTTTCAGTGCCCTTGCGGTCCTTCACCTCAAAATCAAACTCTTGCAGCAGTAGCACCCATCTAATCATTCGCGGCTTTGCTTCCTTCTTTGCCATGAGGTATCTCAAGGCTGCATGATCAGTGTAAACCACTACTTTGGACCCCAACAAGTAGGCACGAAATTTTTCTAAAGCAAACACAACGGCAAGCAGCCCTTGCTCCGTCACTGTGTAATTCATCTGTGCAGCATTCAGTGTTCTACTTGCATAATAAATCGGGTGCATAATCATATTGTGCCTCTGCCCAAGCACAACACCTATTGAAAACCCACTAGCATCACACATCAGTTCAAATGACAAGGACCAGTCAGGAGCACTAATAATAGGAGCATTTGTGAGACGCTCTTTTAACTCCTCAAACGCCTTCTGGCACTTATCATCAAACACAAATTTAGCCTCTTTTTCAAGAAGCTTGCACATTGGATTGGCAATCTTGGAGAAATCTTTGATGAAGTGCCTGTAGAATCCAGCATGTCCCAAGAAACTTCGGACACCTTTGACTAAGATAGGTGGTGGAATTTTTGCAATCACATCAATTTTCGCTTGATCAACCTCGATTCCCATTTCAGAGATTTTGTGACCGAGGACGATTCCTTCCTTCACCATAATATGGCACTTCTCCCAATTGAACACTAGATTGGTCTCCTCACACCTTTTTAGCACTTGACCTAGATGGCCAAGACAATCTTCAAATGAATCACCCACCACGGAAAAATCATCCATGAACACTTCCGAGAAATCCTCTACCATGTCAGAGAAGATTGACATCATGCACCTCTGAAAAGTGGTTGGTGCATTACACAAACCGAAAGGCATCTGGCTGAATGCAAACGTCCCATAAGGACAAGTAAAGTTGGTCTTCTCCTGATCTTCCAAAGCAATGTTGATCTGATTGTAGCCCGAATAACCATCAAGGAAGCAATAGTAGGAATGCCCTGCCAGCCTATCAAGCATCTGATCAATGAAGGGCATAGGGAAATGGTCCTTGCAAGTGGCTGTGTTGAGCTTGCGATAGTCCATGCAAACTCTCCATTCGGTAACAGTTCTGGTCGGGATCAACTCATTCTTTGCATTCGGCACAACAGTAATGCCTCCCTTCTTAGGAACACATTGGACTGGGCTCACCCATTTACTATCAGCAATTGGGTAAACCACGCCCGCATCCAGCCATTTGATGATCTCTTTCTTGATGACCTCTTGCATATTCTCGTTCAGTCGCCTCTGATGCTCTACACGCGGTTTGCTACCCTCCTCTAACTGAATTTTGTGCTCACAGATCCCAGATGGAATACCTCAAATGTCTGCTATGGTCCAACCAATAGCACGCCTATACTGCCTCAACAGCTCCAACAGCTGCAAAATCTTCTCCTCAGTCAATAGGGCCGAAACAATCACCGGTAATGTATTGTCCGGACCAAGGAACTCATATTTCAGATGTGATGGGAGCTGCTTAAGCTCAAACTTAGGTGGCTCAATGATCGAAGGATTTGCTGGAGGAGTTGTTCTCTTCTCCAGATCAAGATTTATCTTCTTTTGGTGGTATGAGTATGAGCCCAACCCACCAAGTGAGTTAAGTGTCTCCACATAGCCTTCTATGTCTTCAGCATCGAAATTCATTAGAATACCAGCTAGAGTTTCACCCAAACTTTCTTCTTCCATCTTGAATTCCACTGATTCATCAACAACATCAAACGAACCAATTACCGAAATACTCTCGTAAGCACTTGGTAACTTCATCCCTTTGCTAGCTTGAAAAGTCACTTCTTCACAGTTGACTCGGAACGTGATTTCATTTTTCTCCGAATTCATCAGAGCCCTCCTTGTAGCAAGGAAAGGTCTCCCCAGAATGATAGGAATGTCCCGATCAACAGCACAATCAACAATCACAAAATCAGCGGGCAACATAAAATCACCAACCCGCACAATTACATCATCAACCACCCCAACAGGTCTTTTAATAGACCTATCAGCCATCTGCAATCTCATAGTAGTCGGCCTTGGCATCCCCAAACCTGATTGTTTAAATATAGCAAGGGGCATCAAATTAATACTCGCCCCATTATCACACAAAGCACGAGCAAAATCCTGGTGCCCAATAGAACAAGGAATGGTGAACACCCTAGGATCTCCCTTTTTCTGAACAGTTGTAGTTGAAATGATGGAACTCACAGTGTGAGTCAAACTCACAGTTTCATGCTGCACCGTTGTCTTCTTGGTCAGCAGATCCTTCAAACACTTCGCAAAACCGGGCATCTCCTTGACAGCTTCTAAGAAGGGAAAATTTAGAGATAACTGCTTCAGCTGATCATAAAACTTCTCGAACTTAGCATCTTCCTTCTTCTTTACCAACCTCTGAGGAAAGGGAGGTTTAGATTTGAAAAGTTGTGTCAAAGGGCGGAGAGCCCCTTTTACAACCTGCTTTCTTATTTTATCAGCTTCCTTCACCATCTCTGGAATATCAGCAACCTTCTTGTCAGTAGGAATCTCATCAGCAATAATGGGTGCTTCAGACTGCACCTCATCCTTTTCGTCTATCGACTCAAGATCAATCACCTTCTCAGCAGCCCCCTGGAGTGTTTTACCACTCCTAGTAGTGATGGCAAACACACGGTCTACACCGCCTCCCCCATTCTTGGGGTTTAGAATAGTGTCACTCGGAAGTCCTCCCTTTTTAGGAGGGTGCTGCTCTCTAGAAATATCCCTCATCTGCGACTCAAGCTTCTGAATAGCCATTGTATAGGAACGCACTATTTCTGTCAGCCCAGATAAAGTCCTTTCAGACTTATATTGATTGGCCAGAATCTTCTCAAGCATTGCTTCAACCTTCGAACTACCTTGCTTTGTTGACTGCCCTTTCGGTGGTATATAAGGATTGGAACTTTTTCCCAAAATTGTTGTTGTTGTTGTAGCTCCCTTGGTTCGTACCATCATAATTATTGTTGTAGTTCCCAGAGTTGTTGTAAGCACCTTAACCCTGCTGAGGTCTCCATTGATTCTGATTCTGATAGCCACCTTGGTAATTCTGTCTTTGGTAACCCCCTTGGGAGTTATTAACATAATTAGCATCTTCAACCTGCATAGGTGGCCCATCTTGGAATGGACCATCTTGAGAATGGTACAATCCTTTAGGCAAAACTGTATCTTCCTCATAAACATTTACCCTCTTGATTTGGGATTCATCAAACTTCTTCGTCAGTAAGGAAATATTTGTTGCAAGTTCTGCCAAAGTTTGTTGGGTGTCTTGATTCTCCTTCTCTATATTCTGGATCATAGCACTACCATACGGTACCACATAACATTGTTTGAGTGCCAAGCCTTATTATGAGTCGTCAGCTTGTTAAGTATGGTGGTCACTCGTCGAAAGGTCTTGTTCATAAAACAACCATCAGCTGCATTATTAGTTACTGACTGTGTCACTAGATCTAACCCTCGGTAGAACATCTCCATTAATATATGTTCCGGAAAACCATAATTCGGGCTCTTCTGCAAATACTCCTTGAATCTCTCCCAGGCTTCATATAGTTGTTCCCCGGTCGCTGCTTAAATTCATATATCTTGTCACAGATCTCAGCCTTCTTGCTAGGGGGGTACCACTTTGTGAGAAAAGCAGCTACCTTCTCTACCCATGAAGTAATTTAATTCCGGGGCAGCTTCTCGAACCATGTTCTTGCCTCTCCAGCTAAGGAATATTTGAATAACCTCAACCGAATAGCATCTTGTGGAACATTGTTCTGGATGTGATTAGCACACACATCCACAAAATTCTGCAAATGACGTTGAGGGTCATTCTCGGTAGAGTTCCGAAAGTATCTCTCAAGTTGCAACAGCTGGTATAGAGAGGAGTCAATTTTCACAGTAGCAGCTCCAACTCGAGGTTGGACAATACCAGACGCATAGTCTTCATCAGGAACAAGTTCGGCAAAAATATTCTCATCATCTGATTGATTCGCCTGATTGTTCAACCGATTCACCTGGTTACCAGCACGTTGATTTTGCTGATTTTGATTCATGTTCACCTAGTTTACACAGAGTAGCAAACAAGGTGTGATGGAATAAGCAAAAGACTTTAATCAAAGCAAACACTATTTAGTAATTTCAAAACCGTATTCTCCGGCAACGACACCAAAATTTGATACGTTCAAATTACACCTATTAATGGTATAACGCGGACGTTGTCAAATATAGTAACCCAAAAAGGTTGGGGTCGAATCCCACAGGGAATATGGTGTGAAAAGGTTACTAAAGTCGTAGGATGCTAAGTTCTAGGTCTAATGTCTTAATCCGATGATTTTAGTAAAAGTTAGTTTTTCTATAACTAATTTCTATCTATTGCTTGGGTGGAAATTTATGGTAAAAGACACTAAGGTTGTGTCCTCGCTAGATATGGTGTATGATCATGGGTATTGATCTTGATATACTTATAATGGATCATTATATGAATGCACTTAATCTCTATGTGAATCTCTACTATTTCCCAATAAATAAAGATTATGTCTTTCTATGATTTTTCCAAATATAAGAAAGTAACCATGAAGAACAATTAATCATGCCAAGTAAATTCTTCTTATTCCTAAGTGAATTTATTAAACAAAGTTTAAAGCTTTGAGTCCTTGTTAGTTATTCTTACCAACCCTAATTATTTTCCCAAATAAATCAAGGTTTATGGCTTTAATCAATGTTTGCAACCATTAATTATGAATGAAGAATGAAGAATAACTAAACCCTAATTATCCATTATGTGTTTATCAGTCACAAACCCAATCACAAAACACCCATCATTGGGTTGACAACCCTAGTAAGGGAATTTAGCTACTCATGACAAAGAACAAGAAATAAGAAATTGAAGAATTCATAATTGCTTACTTTGGAAGAAAAGATGAATTCATAATACTTGAATTGATGTTTGAACCGTCAAAAACTAGAGGGTATTTAATGTTCTAAGTCAAGAGACAAAAATATAATAATTGATAACTATTAAAAACCCTACAATGACTATTTATAGGTTTTGAAAACATAAAAGTTACATATTTGCACTTTGGTCCCGTCGACACGAAATATGGTCCGTAAGTGAAATACGGACTGTAAATCAGTTTATGACCAAGTCGTCCTTCCAGTTGTGTGCAACTTCAATCTTGTGAAATACGGACCGTAAAGTGGTTTACGGCCCGTAAACTGCCCGGTCGTCTTTCAACTTCCAAAACTCAGACTTTCTGCCAAATGCTCGAATGTTTAAATACGTGTTGAAATACACACCATAAACTGAAATACGGTCCGTAAACTGAGTTTGTAAATCACCATGTTCTCAGCCTGCCTTTCTGGTTCTGTTATTCTTTAATACGACCATGGAATACGGCCTATATTTGAGAATACGGTCCATAAACTGAGTTTACGACCTGGTTCTGCACTTTCAACTGTTGTCATGCCAAATTTGTTCCGTCACCTGAAAACACTAAAAACCACGTAAAATCACATAGACTTGCTTAAAAACAAGTAAAACCTATAGCAGAAAAGCATCGATTTGTGGCGTAAAATCACGCATTATCAGTAGGTGGATGGATCTTCTGAAGGACTATGACATCACCATTCTCTATCATCCGAGGAGACCCAATATTGTAGTTGATGCCTTGAGTTGCAACGTAGTGAGTATGGGTAGATTAGCCCGATTGGTTGCTTCTGAGCATCCATTAGCCATGGAGGTTTAGACTCTGGTTAACAGTTTTGTGCGCTTGAATATCTCAGTTCCGGGTAGAGTCTTAGCTTATGTTGAGACGAGGTAGTCCCTCGTGGAGCAGATTAGGGCCCAGCAGTTTGAGCCCAGTTGTGTAAGATTCGTGATAAGGTTCTGAGAGGTGAGCCCAATGAGACCATGCTTGATAGTAAGGGAATTTTAAGAATCAAGGGACGTGTGTGCATTCCTCGTGTTGGTGATTTGATTCGTTTGATTCTTGAGGAGGCCTATAGCTCCTGATATTCCATTAATTCGGGAGCTACAAAAATGTATCGATATCTGAGACAACACTACTGGTGGGGGAGGATAAAGAGAGATATTACAAATTTTATGGCTAAGTATGGTAATTGTCAGCAAGTCAAGTATGAGCACCAGAGATCTGAAGGTGTGCTTCAGAGGATGCCCATTCTCGAGTGGAAGTGGAAGAGGATTGCCATGGATTTTGTTGTGGGTTTTCCAAAGACCCTGGGCAAGTCTTATTCAGTTTGGGTTATTGTTGATCGGTTGACTAAGTCCGCTAACTTTATTCTAGTTCATGCCACTTACACAGCACAGAAATTAGCCAGGATTTACATTTGTGATATTGTGCCTTTTCACGGGGTCCCTATTTCTATTGTCTCGGATCGAGGTCCCGTGTTTACTTCCAATTTCTGGAGGGCTTTTCAGGAAGAGTTGGGTACTCAGTTGGAACTTAGTACAACTTTTCATCCCCAGACTAATAGTTAGTTTGAGAGGACTATTCAGGTGCTCGAGGATATGTTGAGAGCATGTGTCATTGATTTTGGTGGTCATTGGGACCGGTTCTTTCCCTTAGTGGAGTTTGCATACAACAATAACTACTATTTGAGTATTGATATGGCGCCGTTCAAGGCTTTGTCTGGTAGGAGGTGCCTTTTTCTTATTGGATGGTTTGATGCTTTTGAGGTTCACCCATGGGGCACAGATTCGTTGAGAGAGTCTGGGGACAGGGTGAAGCTTATTCAGGAAAAGCTTCTAGCAGCCTAGAGTCGACAGAAGATGTATGCGGATCGAAAGGTTCGGGACTTAGAGTTTATGGTGGACGAGCAGGTGCTTTTGAAGGTCTCACCCTTGAAGGGTGTTATGCGATTTGGAAAGAGGGGCAAGTTGAGTCCGAGGTACCTTGGCCCATTCAAGGTTCTCTGTCAAGTTGGAGATGTTGCTTATGAGTTGGCTCTTCCACCGGGCTTGTCAGGTGTTCATCCGATTTTCCATCTGTCCAATGCTGAAAAAGTATCATTCCGATGGTTCTTATGTAGTTCATTGGTATTCTGTGTTTCTTGATGAGAATTTGTCTTATGAGGAGGAGCCTATAGCGATTTTGGATAGGCATGTTATGAAGCTGAGGTCGAAAGAGATTGCTTCAGTCAAGGTTCAACGGAAGTATCGTCCCATTGAGGAGGCTACTTGGGAGGCCGAGTCCGATATACACGAGAGATATCCCTAGTTGTTTGATGATTCAGGTACTTTTCCCCCATTTCTACTCCTTGTCGCTCGAGGACGAGCGATTGTTTAATTGGTATCTGATGTAATGATCCAATTGGTCGTTATAGTGCTAATGACCCTTTTACCCATGTTGACCCTTTCTTGAGGTTATAGGGCGGGTTTTGGAGTGACTTTTGAAGGTTTGAGCATCAAAGTAGAATTCGTTTGACCCAAAGCTGACTTTTGTGTAAACGGACCTTTTTTGGAATTTCATCAATTCTGAGAGATCCAGATATTCATTTATGGCTTGGTAGTGTGTTCGGTTTGGTTCCCAATGCAATTAGGAGCATTTGGAACTTGGGTTGGAAACTTGGCTTTAGGCC
Source organism: Lycium barbarum (assembly GCF_019175385.1). Lineage (NCBI taxonomy): Eukaryota > Viridiplantae > Streptophyta > Magnoliopsida > Solanales > Solanaceae > Lycium > Lycium barbarum. The sequence goes on along the minus strand of NC_083338.1, from coordinate 66,150,539 downwards.
ATTGGGGGTTGACTTGGTCAAATAGACCCCCGTTGGGAAATTTGAGGCCACGGGTGAGTTCGTAGCTCATTTTTATATGTGTTTGCATGTTTGTTTTGCATTTGTGGGGCCTCGGGTGATAGTTGAATTTCAGGTCGAAATTGGTCAAAACCAGAACTTTCTGATATCTGGTGTAGGTGCTGCAGCGGCACCAGAAACCGTTGTAGTGATACCGCTATAGCGCTGGACCGACGGCCATTTCATACTGGGAGTCTTGGTTACCAGCCACTGTAGCGGTATCATTGTCGCTATAGCGGCCTCTGGAATTTTTTTAATGGCTGCCATAATGGGCCATGTGTGTGCCGTGGCGCGTGCGCCGCCGCGGTTCCCCTTATCGCTACTGCCGTAGTCGGGCATAATTATTCTTTTTTTTCTCAAAGTTAAAACCCTTAAACCCTATCACTTCTTCTCATCACCTTTCTAAGCATTCTTTGGGGGAATAGAGCAACTTGTGGGCTGAATCTTCTTAGAGGATCTATGATGGATTCCTTGTTCTTCCATTATTAATAGTTAATTTGACTTTTGAAGAATTAGGGTTCATACCCAAATTTTGGTCGTTTTACTTTAAATCTGAATTAAGCTTAATATTGAGTTGTTTTAGCAAATGATTAGTGGGTTTAATCACCTAGAGCTTGAATTGCATGTTTCATCTTTCAATTTCCCATTTTACCCTTATGGGCCCATTTCCCCAAATTTCTTAGGTTCAAATTTTACTTAACTAGAAGTATAGCAATATGGGTGTCGTTATTCACAATTTTTAATATAAAATTCTATTATGAATAGACTTTGAGTACTTGGAGGCGCTACGAAAGGGAAAGGCCAAGGTGTGATGGTTCGTGGCTCCTGTTCGGCTTTTCAGGTAGGTTACGGCTTACCTTTTTGGTCAGACTTCGGTTAGCAGATCATATGTAAAGTTAGTGATTGTGGGAGAAAGCATGTAAACCTTCGGGTATGAAGTTGGGATGGAATAGTTAGGTTGGTATTGTTGTTGATTATGGCTCCTCGCCTTATTGTGTTCCATTGAGTTGATGCTTAGCGATTACTTGTGTGTCAGAAAGCATATTGATCATGATTAAGGTTATCGGAAAGGAAAGAAGGGTTATAATATTGATATTGTGAGTGAGATTTGTGTCCATGTGTGGCACCATTGATTCATATATTCTTGTTGGCAATGTCATCATGCATTCACTCATTTATACATATATTGGGATCGGGTAGCTTGCCACAACACTTGCTTAGATAGGGTTGCACGTACCGCAACACTGACTGGGATCGGGTTGCACATTATGCAACATTGACTATTGGATCGGGCTATGCGTTCCGCAGCAGGTACATTGACTTAGCGGTCCCCCATGGGTCATGACTGCCTAGGTGACGAGATATTCCGCCCGAAGCGTGTGTGTATCATTGCATTTGCATTGCATTTATCTCATATTTACTTATGGCATTGTATTAGACTTGTTGGTTGATCTTTGGTGATACGTGTACTTATTAGTGGTTCTTGAGATTGTGTTTCACACTTATTGTGGAAATGGAGGTGATATACTAGACTTGGTGATTTGGTACTGGATTCAATTTTTGGACTGTGTTGATTTTATCTTATTGTGAGCATGCTTAATTTTTCAGTCTCTTTTTTATATGTATGATTTTCTAACTGTTGTCGGCCTATGATACCTACTCAGTACTGTGGTTTTGTACTGATACTACCTTGCTGTGCTCTTTCTATGAGTGCAGAGTACGCTGTTAGAGAGTAGTCTATCCCTCGCGGCTGGTCCCGAGGCTTCCTGTCAGAGTTTCCAGGGTGAGCTTGCTTGATGGATTCTACAGCCCGGAGATTCTTTTGCTTACTTGTCTTTTCTATTTTCGAGACAGTATTTCTATTTGGAGACATGTTGACCCTTCAATATTTGTATTATTAGTAACTCTTGTACTATTCAGACTAGACTTGGGATTGATGTATTTCCGCACTTGTAGTATTTCCTATTTACGCTAGACCTATTATGTTATTATTATTGGGTGTTGAATTTATTGTATTGCTATTGGTTGTTGATTAAGGGACGGGTTCGCCTACCGAGGTGGGAAATGGTAGGTGCCCGCACGTTCCCCAAGTTGGGGCATGACAGAGGTAATGCCAACTCATAAGCTACCTCTCCTACACAACGAAGGATCTCAAAAGGACCAATGAACTTAGGGCTAAGCTTACCCTTCTTCCCAAATCTCATCACACCTTCATGGGCGAAACCTTTAACAGAACCTACTCCCTAACCATGAACTCTAGATCTCAGACCTTCCGGTCCACATACTCCTTTAGTCTACTCTGAGCGGCTAGAAGTTTTTCCTGAATCAACTTTACCTTATCCAACGACTCCCTCAAAAGATCGATACCCCAAGGTCTCAACTCAAAAGCATAAAGCCAGCCAATCGGAGATTGGCATCTCCTCCCATATAAAGCCTCGAATTGTGCCATGTTGATACTCGAATGATAGCTATTGTTGTACTCAAACTCTGCCAAGGATAAGAACTGGTCCTAATGACTAATTAAGTCGACAACACGAGCTCGGAGCATATCCTCTAAAACCTGAATCGTCCGCTCATATAGACCATCCGTGTGAGGGTGAAAAGCAGTTCTAAGATCCAACTGAGTCCTCATCTCGATCTGCAAAGTCCTCCAAAAATGGGACGTGAACTGAGTGCCTCTGTCAGAGATAATGAATATGGGCACTCCATGCAATCGAATAATGTCTCGGATATAGATCTTGGCCAACTTCTCGGCATTGTAGGTCATTTGACCTGGAATGAAGTGCACAAAATTAGTCAATCTATCAACAATAACCCAAATCCAATAAAACTTGCCCAAGGTCTTCGAAAGACCAACAACAAATCCATGGATACACTCTCCCACTTCCACTCTGGAATGGGCATCCTTTGAAGCGTACCCCCCCGGTCTCTGTTGCTCGTACTTAACCTGTTGGCAATTCAAACACTAAGAAACAAACTTAACAATATGACGCTTCATCTGTCACTACCCCAACCAGAGTTCCATGACGGGTACCCGGAGCTAACCCACTGAGTACCTCTGAACATACATCTCATAATCATTTCTAGGTGGACCACAAAAATAGCTCATGGGTATCATAATCTGTAAGGGCATATATCACAAGATAATGACACATCGCTATATAATCATCAATAACTATGCCCATAAACATAAGCCAACAAGACTGCCAAAATATAATACAACAATATGAACTGATATCGATATGGGACTTCTAGCTAAACACACCTGTGTACGAGCCTCTATATAGAATACATGAATCCATGAAGACAGGGCAGGACTCCGCCATGCCCTAGTATATATACACAAGAGTAGTACCAATAACTGCAGCTCCGAAGCAACTGGAGTGTTTTTTAAACTTCGCTGATGAAGCTCCTAAGAATCAGATCCGTCTATCTGTCTACCTACGGGCATGGACGTAGCATCCACAAGAAATGACGTCAGTACGAGCAATGGACTAAGTATGTAAGGAATGAATAGCAACATAACAAGAGATAGAGAACATAAGATGAAATAAAGAGATAGACTGTACATCAGAATGCCTCTTAGGTGGATACTATGCATGCTTACCCTTTTCATGAAAACGTTTCTCATACATATATAACATAATAGTGCTGCGGAACGTGCAGCGCGATCCATAAATTTATTATATCATCATTATATACCCATATATCCCGCGTCCAGGACGTTATCATAGTATGCCAACTGATCAGGTGGTTATGAGTATATAACGCCATCACCCTTTTCCCATACCCCATATACCTATAATATACGCGTACATAACGCCGTCATTGTTTCTCATATCATATATACATATATAATATAAATAGCATGCATGAGAGCCCAAATAAAAATTACTACTTTATTGGAGTGAGGTAAGGTCGGTAACCTCCGATTATATTATGGAACAATCATCATCACTACATCTCACCTTGAAGTGACAAGTAACAAAAGGTGAGATCAACAACAATGAATAAAATCAAGAAAATCATGAAATAAGCTCAATAATCTCATAATAGCATCAAGACCATAAGCTTTGGGATCTCTAGAAATGGAATCATCGTTATCATCATAGCAAACATCTATCTTAAGCATCACAAGAACATTGAGAATCAAGAACTTCTACCTCTTTGGGAATAAGGATGTTATGGAAAGCATGTGTGGATTTATAAGAAAAGAATCATGCCTTTAGAAAGAAAGGGATTAGACTTAACATACCTTTTTGGTCTCCTACTACTTAACACTTATCCTCCCAAGCTCGTAGATCTACATTCAAGAGAATTCATACTATTTTAGGCTTATTGTCATATGCTTGTCTTAAGCCTTCAAATAATCCTTTTAAAATCTGCCGAAATTCGGGCAGCATCTCCCCTGTTTATATCCCTAGCCCGAAATCATAATACCCACAACCAACAACAATAACAACAACACTAACATCAACAACATCATCATCAATACCAAAATACTCCATAAAACATCTCACACAATGTTCTCCCAATGTCTCAACCAATCACTAGCCTTTACGAAGCCCTAACAACTAAATCTCCACAATACCATTCATAATATAAAAAATATAGAGTATCCTTACCTCAATCAAAGTTGGAAGAGCTTGAAATCTTATTTATCTTCAATATATTCCTTCGTCCCGTCTAGATTTGATGTTTAGAACAAGAGCTAGAAAATCCTATACATTTCCCGAGACTCGTTGATGGCTAACTTTAACACTTTATGACCAAAATTTGCATATGGACTTGTAGGAACATGTATGCATGCTGTGGAATGGTCTATAGTTTGAAACATTACAAAAAAAATGACCAAAAGGGTCCTTTATATTTTCCAAGAACCGACCTAGAATGTTCGCGCACTGTAGCTGCACGTTTGCGCCTCTGCTCCGCCGGCCTAACTTGTAACGTCCATAACTCTCTACTCTGATGTCATATCGATGAGTGGTTTGTTGCGTTGGAAACTAGACTCAATGAATTTCAATTTAGGATTTTGTTCCACCTCAAAACTCCTGATATACTTCTCTAAAGTTGACCTAAAATTCTGCCCAATTTTCCCAAATTTTCGACAAACTTATTTTCTTCGATTTGCTTGATCCCAGAACCTTTAGACAATTGGTTAACACTTGTTAAGATTATTCCTTAACTTTATAAGGGTTACATGACCTCTCTGAGCTTACGTTAGTTTACTCACGATGAAAACTATGCAAAAATTTTCGAGGTGTAACATTCTCCCCCCCCCCCCCCCTTTTAAAAACGTTCGTCCTTGAATGTTAAAACTCTAAGAGATCGTATGGATGTTTCAGTAGCTGTAGTACTACCAACCTGAAGGTTATAATGTTTCAATCTGGATCTCCTTTAGTAATGGACACAAATGCGGATACTTGGATCTCATATCTTTCTTAACTTCTCAAGTCATCTCTTCTGCCTTCATATTTGTTTCATAGTACTATTACCGAGGCTACATCTCTGGTTTTTTTTTTAATCCACAATCCTAGAACTTTGGCGATCTGAGAGGGTAGTAGGGAGTTCCTCATACGATAATTGTTATGTACCCCAAATATCATTAATTGGTACAACTATGGGGGATTTCTCAATACACTTGCGAAGCATAGACATGTAAAATACTGAACATATAGATTTCGATTTTGAGGGTAAATCTAATAGGTCCTTCGACCATCATCTTGCGAAGTCTAAGATATCGAAGGGTCATACTTACCTTCCTTATTATTTTTCGTAAATTTCTTCAGGATGAGATTCCAAATTTCAAAAAATCTAACATTCTCCAATTCTTATAGAGCTTCATATGAGCCATATGGATATTAGAATGATGACTAATACCATATGAAAATTCAGTCCATACTAACTGGTTATCCTAATTTTCTTCAAAGTTCTAATATACATGCTCATGACATATCCTTGGACGTCATAAAAGTGTGCTCTACGTACCCACTTATCTCAAGGTAGGAAAGAATACCGCAATAATCTATAATGTTTAGGTTTCTATGTATATGCTGATCCTCATTTGCTAGTAGAGAACTGAACATCTTAATCGGGTAACCAAAGCTACTAGATAATCGAATAATTCCATGATGATCATTTCTTGAATAGTCTATGCCTAGAATTCTCATATCATCATCATACACATTTGTATCATCAAATAAGCACGTTCCTCCGAATAGATCATTTTAATTTTAGTCCTTCTCAATTGATAACTCCACTTCTTTCCATCGACAAGATGTCACTAGATTCTAGCTCAGATACTTTTGCCTTTAAGGCTTCCCTGTACAATGCTTTCTGTTTTGTCACAACCCGACTCGGGGCCGCGACGGGCACCCGGTGCTAGCCCACCCAAGCACCCTCTTAGCTTACTTTTATACTTACATTTAGGTGAGCCACATAATTATACATACATTTCCATTCATTCGTCAACTAGTCCCAATTGGACAACAGTACATTTATATCACCATAGGCATCTATGCCACATCAATGTACATGGGCCAACGTGGCTGACAAAATGATATACAAAACATAGGCCGACAAGACCGGACATGTCTAACCATATACACATGACTATGAGCCTCTAGGAAGAGTATAACATATCACATGAGCGGGACAGGACCCCGCTATGCCCATAATTATATACACAAAATAATAAGTACCCAACAGATATGGCTCCGGAGGAAATGGAGCTCTCTATGAAATATACGAATAGGAAGCTATGGATCAAGTCCGTCTCCCTGAGCACCTGTGGGCATGACGCAGCGTCCACAACAAAAGGACGTCAGTACGAAGAATGTACTGAGTATGTAAAGCATGATCAACATCGATATACAAGCATAATGAACAGCATATGAAATAGCATTGGAGGGGAGACAGTAATATCATCGTCATAGTACTTACCTGCCTTTCGTAGGACTTTCCATTTTTCATACGTATTAGTACACCTACGTCTTCATCCGTATTCCATAATAGTACTCGTACCATACTTGTGCTCATATTCGTATTCTTATATGTAGTCTTATCACATGCATATTCATATTATATACATAGTCATTTCATATACATAGCCTTTACATAGCATACCCGACCTCATAGGATCGGTGTTTCATACATACTTGGCCAACCAAGGCTCAAGGTTACTCATACCTGGCCCTACCAAGGCTTCAGGGTTATCCGTACCACCTGCAGATGTGTGCGCGCATTTCGTAATCGTATACATACTTTATACATATTCATATACATATATCCTACCCGGCGTTATAAGCTCGGGGTGTCATTATAGCCCTTCATAGGCACATGTAAATATAATAGCCCGTAGGCACCTTTAGCATCATTATTATTATCATCATTTTTGCTACATCTCTATCTTATACTTACTCGTCAAATGGGGTGCGTAGTACAATCGTAGCACGTATCGAGGATCGTGAGCTTATGAGCTCGGAGTGTCAATCACTTGATTACAACATACTCATATAGAGGATTTAAGAGTTTGGCCAAGGAACCATGCCTTATGAAAGAAGGGTTAGCCTTACATACCTCTTCGTCGAACTATTCTACACTTGTGCGTAATCCTTTGATGCTCAAGTTTCTACCTTCATTAATATAATAACAATAGCCATTAGTCATTCACATTAACCACATTTCTCATTTTACCCTCCATTGACCATTTTAGTATATACTTCTACCATCAAAGTATTTCAACTCCCCAATATGTTAACCAACATATAAATATCATGAATCTTACCTTAGATGATGTAGGGACAAGCTTTGGTTGATAATACTTCACTTTGAGCAAAACCCTAGTTTTCTCCATTTGCATTTCTTGACTTGAATGGTATTTAATGGCTTGCTTACACTTGATTCACTTGTTTATGTTGTTGATGACTTATAATCCTTGAAAACTTATGAAATAAATGTAGAGAGATGATTCTAGAGAGAAGTGGTGTAATGTAGAAATGAAATAAAACAAGTCTTGGTCCTCATATTTAATGAATTGAAAATCTGGGCTGAGGTGTACAGTGGTCGTCCATGGAGGTTTACGGTCCGTATTCCAGTTTACGGACCGTCCCTCGTGGTCGTCTTTAACCCTAAGCAGAACCAGAAACTTTGGCTGCATGCATGGTGATTTACGACCATGGTTTACGGGCCGTAAATCACTTTACGGTCCGTCCACCAGGTCGTTTTTAACCATTTACTCGACTGGCAGAAAGTTGAAGTTTCTGCATGCCAATTTACGACTGCCAGTTTACGGACCATATTCCATTTTACGGTCCGTATTTTGCACTTTACGACCACTGGGCAGTTTTGCCAACTTTTAACTTTTCACCTTTTTCGACTTTTCATTCTAATCATTCTCGTCCATATACGCACATTGCTCATGAAACATTATACACTCGCACTCCTCGTACACATCACTAGTTCGTTTACTTGCGTACCAACGGGAAATTATTCGAGGTGTAACATGTTTATTTATTAGTGGACCATGAACTCTGCAATATTTCTTCTTTTGATCCATCAAGGTCATGATACATCTTTATTGCCTCTGAATAGATAATCTACCTTTGCTACATTTGATATAGGTTCAACCTTGGTATCTTAGGAATCCACCTTACTGAGATACTCTTTCTTGACTACCCTTTCAAGCTTCGATTTTTAGAGATATGCCATATCTAGAATACTATATCTTTACTCAAGTTTTTGACTTATATCATATTATTTTCCATTTTTATTCTCGACTACGCTCCGCTTCACCAATTGAAGCCCTATAATAATCTTGACAAGCTTCTCATATACTTATATCATCTTTGGGATAGATAATTCTATACTGTTCAGTTCCCTCCAAGAATGAATGTATCCATCTTGGTGCTAGATTTATCCTTATTCTTCTTAGTACAACCAAGCCATTTTACGCGAAGTTACTCGTCGTTATCCTTCTCCATTTCCACTACCAGCCTTTAATTCCTCATGTAAGTCTATCTGGTTCCACCTTACTTGCAACGTGACTTTAATTTCCTTTACCTCCTGGATCTTTTGTGCCTAAGATTCTCGTATCATCTATAAGATTTTGCTCCCGTGTTGTCATACCCAATACTTCTTTGTTTCTTCATTACTGGACCTTTCGTAGCATCTTTGTCTTGGAACTTTGGGTAAGACTTTCCTTGGAATTTTATCTCCCAACCTTATCCCTTTTGTGCTGGTTCCCGATTCCTTTTGTTGCTATATTTCCAACTTGTAATAAAGCATACTCCTAATCTAATACTTGTTTGTCTCATCTTCCCTCCTTAGGGTTTTAGCCTATTATTCTATACTTAACATCCCATTAGTTCTACTTTTCCTTCCAAGTACACGCTCTCAGCAAATCCGTAACTAATCTTAGTCATGACTATTCACCGTCTAAATTTATCTAGTCGGTTGCACATATTTGTAACGAGTCACGTATTCTCGTAGACGTACTGATCCTAGATGGGCCTAAGCTTTCATCAAAAGGATCTTCATAGTTTCTTTACTGTTCTTCCAAGATCACTTTTCTCCTATTATTCGCTTTCCCATTTCATCACCGTGATGGTATCTAGTGCTAATTTTATTCGCAAAATCTACCCTGATTTTTAATGTTCCTCTTTCTCTTTGCCACATAAGCACTCGGTCTTTAGACAAGCCTCTTTTAAACTACAAATTCATCTCCTTAATGAAGGGCACATCTTATATCAACTCGTGACTTCCAACTCATTCATCTTTCATCATATAACCAATTCCTTCAAAGCATCATTCACATCCTTCATTAGCTATTCAGCCTTGCATTACTAACTTGATAATCTTGTGACAAGAGGACTTCTGAAAGAGAATCTTTTTGTCCGTTAGTCCTAACTTTTTCTTATATCCACATATCCTTATACTCGTACCTCCGTACAACATCATTTCCAATATACTTTATACGATAAAAAGGCTCTTGTCGATATCTGGCTCTTTTAGTAACGTACATCATTCTCTTACCTCTTCTACCCCTTTATACTCATAAATCATTAGCATCTTTATATTCAAGGGTTATATTTAAGCATATACGTATCCCTTCCATTTCTTGATTCAAGAAAAAGTTACAACCCCCATCTAATCATACTGGCATCCCATTAATGAAACACTTTTAAAGGTTTAATCGACAAAAGTTTTGCCCCAATCCGACCAGCAATATAAGGAGTAGCATATAACAATGTAGAACCCGGATCAACTAATGCATACACATCATGATAAAATACGGACAATGTACCTGCAACAATATCGGGTGAAGACTCCAAGTTCTGTCGACCTGTCAATGCGTAAATACGGTTCTGAGGACTGCTCAAGCTGGATGCTCCCCTTCTACCTATGCCACGACCTGCTGGAGTCTGAGACGTCTGCCCAGGAGGGCGCACAGATGATTGAGAACCAACTGCAGACCCCATCGGTTGAGCCACACCTCCACCTACTCTCAAAGGACAATCTCTCATAATGTGGCCTGGCCACGAACAAGTATAACAAATATTTAAACCCAAGCGACACTGTCCTAAATGCAACTTGCCGCACTGAGTACATCATAGTAAAGATGGTCTAGCCTGGATGGAATCACCCCTATACTAGGCACCCGAAATCTTGGAGCTCTGGACTGGTCTAGAATAAATAGGGCGATCAAATTTCTTGTCCACAAATCAAGGAGGTGCACTGGCCACTGATTGGCCTGAATGCCTAGAATACTGCTGCCTTTGACCCCCTCCGAACTCACTAGCAGCACCAGAAGATCTGGCCCTGTTACTATGCCTTCTATCAGAATCACGCTCACCCCTTTGCGGCTACTGTTGTTCCTCCAAATTCTGAGCATGGGCCTGAATACGAGCGATATCCATTCCTTCCTGGAGTGAGGCCATAAAGCACTGCTTAATCAAATGTGGCCCTAAACCACTCACGAACCAGTGTAATTAAAACAAAGACTATACTCTCGTGCACTTATATTCCCTTGCCTAAGATTCAAAAACTTGTCGGCTCTAGCTTGTCAAACCTCGGGAGGCAAATAATGTCGGAGGAAGGAATCCACGAACTCTTACCACACCGGGGGAGGTGCATTTACCCCTTGTTGTACCAATGGACAGCCACATCCCTCAATCTATTGGAAGCCAATTCTACTGACTCAGTATCAGAAGCATGTATTATCCGCAATGTCCTTAGCATCTCATCGATGAAACTCTGTGGGTCTTCCTCCAGTTTTGACCTATAGAATTCTTGAGGGTTCAAACTAATAAAATCATGGGCTCTTGCACTGACAGCTCTATCACCCTGGCTCGCGCCCTGCTAACTAGGTCAGCAACTGAATAGCCTCTCTCATCTCCTGACCTGAGGCATCTGGCGGAGGAACTGGTGTACTGGAGCTAGAGCTGAGGCCCCTTCAAGTTCCTCTGAAATGGGTGAAGTATGAGAGGTCCGAGACGAAACCTTATTATGGGACTCAACCTCCTCTATATCTACCGGCGGCTCCCGTTCCGTCCTCCTTCCTGCTACTGTCTTTCCTTTTTGGCCCGTTGTTGTTGTTCCCTTATAGGCATTGCTGAAATCATGGCACACGATTAGGGAAAAGGGAATCCTGATAACACAGTTCTATCGCACGATCTAAGATAAAAAAGAAGGTCAATTATTCCTGAATGCCCCGCAGCCTCCCCTTTATAAGTGTGGCGCACTTTACACCTATAAACAAGATTCTACTGGACACGACTCGCAGACACACCCTAGGATGAACTGCTCTGATACCACTTTTATCACGACCCCAACCAGAGGGCCATGACGGGTACCCGGAGCTAACCCACCGAGCACCTCTGAACATACATCTCATAATCATTTCTAGGTGGGCCACAAAAATAGCTCATGGGCATCATAATCTGTAAGGGCATATATCACAAGATAATGACACATCGCTATATAATCATCAATAACTATGCCCATAAACATAAGCCAACAAGGCTGCAAAAATATAAGACAACAATATGAACTGATAACGATATGGGACTTCTAGCTACACACATTTGTCTACGAGCCTCTATATAGAATACAGGAATCCATAAAAACTGGGCAAGACTCCACCATGCCCAAGTATATATACACAAGAGTAGTACCAATAACTGCAACTCCGAAGCAACTGGAGCATTTTTTAAACTCAGCTGATGAAGCTCCTAAGAATCAGATCCGTCTATCTGTCTACCTACGGGCATGGAGGCAGCATCCACAAGACAGGACGTCAGTACGAGCAATGCACTGAATATGTAAGGCATGAATAGCAACATAACAAGAGATAAGGAACATAACATGAAATAAAGAGATAACCTATACATTTGAATGCCTCTTAGGCGGATACCATGCAAGCTTAGCCTTTTCACAAAAACATTTCTCATACATATATAACATAATAGTTCTACAGAACGTGCAGCCCCGTCCATAAATATATTATATCATCATTATATACCCATATATCCCACGTCCGGGCATCCCGCGTCCAGGACGATATCATAGTATGCCAACTGATCAGGAGGTTATGCGTATATAACGCTATCACCCTTTTCCCATACCCCATATACATATAATATACGAGTATATAACGTCGTCATATTTTCTCATACCATATATACATATATAATATAAATAGCATGCATGAGAGCCCAAACAAAAGTTACTACTTTATCGGAGTGACGTAAGGCCGGTAACCTCCGATTATATTATGGAACAATCATCATCGCTACATCTCACCTTGAAGGGACAAGTAACAAAAGGTGAGATTAACAACAATCAATAAAGTTAACAAAATCATGAAATAAGCTCAATAATCTCACAATAGCATCAAGACCATAAGCTTTGGGATCTCTAGAAATGGAATCATCATTGTCATCGTTATCATCATAGCAAACATCTATTTTAAGCATCACAAGAACTTTGAGAATCATGAACTTCTAGCGTTTTAGGAATAAAGATGTTATGGAAAGCATGTGTGGATTCATAAGAAAAGAATCATGCCTTTAGAAAGGAAGGGATTCGCCTTAACATACCTTTTTGGTCTCCTACTACTTAACGCTTATCCTCCTAGCCTCATAGATCTGAATTCAAGAGAATTCATACCATTGTTAGGCTTATCATCATATGCTTATCTTAAGCCTTCAAATTAAATCCTTTTAGAATCTGCCAAAATTCGGGCAGTATCTCCCCTGTTTATATCCCTAGCTCAAAATCACAATACCCATAACTAAAAACAATAACAACAACACTAACATCAACAACATCATCATCAATACCAAAATACTCCAGAAAACATCCCACACAAAGTTCTCCCAATGTCTCAACCAATCACTAGCCTTTACGAAGCCTTAACAACTAAATCTCCACAATACCATTCATAATATAAACAATAGAGAGTATCCTTACCTCAATAAAAGTTGGAAGAGCTTGAAATCTTATTTATCTTCAATAGATTCCTTCGTCCCATCAAGATTTGATATGTAGAACAAAACCTACAAAATCCTATACACTTCCGGAGTCTCGTTGAGGGCTAACTTTAACACTTTATGACCAAAATTTGCATATGGACTTGTAGGAACATGTGTGTATGTTGTGGAAAGGTCTATGTCACGACCCGGCTAGGGGGCCGCGACGAGCACCCGGTGCTACCCCACCCGAGCACCCCCTTATCGTACATAACATAACATCTAGGTGAACCATAAGTCAATTCGTGCTTTTCTTATCGTTAATCATATTGATACCATTAGACGACCATCATCATTTAACATATCATAGGCATCTGTGCCACATCATAAGTACAAGGCCGACGTGGCTAACAAAAGATATACAAAACATAGGCCGACATGGCCGAACATCTCTACCCACATACACATGACTACGAGCCTTTAAGAGTATGACATATCGTATGAGCGGGACAGGACCCTGCTATGCCCATAATTATATACACAAAAGGATAAGTACCCAAAAGCTACGACTCCGAAAGAAATGGAGCTTTGCTATGCAATCTCTGAATAAAAAGCTATGTATCAAGTCTGTCTCCCTGTGCACCTGCGGGCATAACGCAGCGTCCACAAACAAAATAACGTCAGTACGAAGAATGTACTGAGTATGTAAAGCATGATCAACATCAATATAGAAGCAAAATAGATATCATATGAAATAGCATAGGAGGGGAGACAGTAATATCATCATCATCATGTCGCTTACTTGCATACATCGTCGTTCGTATCCCATAATAATAGCCATACCCCTTTGTGTTCATATTCGTATACATGCCCTAACTAAGTCTTATCACACTCATATTCATATTATATACATGGTTGTATCATATACATAGTATTTACATAGCATACCCAACCTCGTAGGATCGGTGTGTCATACATACTTGGCCAACCAAGGCTCAAGATCATACATACCTGGCCCTACCAAGGCGTCAGGGTTATCCGTACCATCTGCAGAGTTGTGCGCGCGTTTCGTAATCGTATACATACTTTATACATAGTCATATACATATAGTCTTACCCGACATCATAAGCTCGGGGTCTTATCATAGCCCTTCATAGGCATCCATATACATATATTGTAGCACGTAAGCATCTCTAGTCTCATTTTACTCTCATCATCATTACTATCCTCATCATTATCGTTACATCTACATTATAGACTTACTCGTCATACGAGGAACATAGTATAATCATAGTACATATCAAGGGTCGTGAGCTTATGAGCTCGGAATGTCAACCATGTGAAGACAACATACTCATATAGAGGAATTAGGAATTTAGCCAAGAACCATGCCTTATCAAAGAAGGGTTAGCCTTACATACCTTTCCGTCGACCTATTCTACACTTGCACGTTCCCTTCCAATGCTAGCGTTTATACCTTCATTAATATCATAACAATGGCCATTAGTCATTCACATTATCCATATTG
Source organism: Lycium barbarum (assembly GCF_019175385.1). Lineage (NCBI taxonomy): Eukaryota > Viridiplantae > Streptophyta > Magnoliopsida > Solanales > Solanaceae > Lycium > Lycium barbarum. The sequence continues at coordinate 66,135,484 of NC_083338.1, read as the reverse complement.
TCTAGATTTCCTCAATTTGCCTCTAATTCACCCACATTCATGGTCATAACACCCAACTTCGTCCATTCGTCTAAAGTGTCTAGTTCATGATCTTAATACCATTTATAACACATTCATATCACAGCACAACAACATTCATAACTCAATTCAAACTATTTTTCAAAATGCCACTATTCATCATTAATGACCTAGTTGACCACATTTTCTACAATCCATGTATTTTAATCCTCCAACACCTTAAACATCATGTAAAAATCATGAATATTACCTTAGAAGTTGTAGGAACAAGCTTTGGTTGATAATACTCCTCTTTGACCAAAACCCTAGTTTTTCTCCATTTGGATTTTTTGACTTGGATGATCCTTGATGATTCCCTTATCCTTGATTCACTTGTCTTAATGTTATTGATGGCTTATAATCCTTGAAAACTCATATAATAAATGTAGAGAGAAGTTTTAGAGAGAAGTGGTGTAATGTTGTAATGAATTAAAATAAGTCTTGATCCTCATATTTAATGAATTGGAAAATCTGTGCTGGGTGAACAGTGGTCGTCCATGGAGGTTTACGGACCGTATTCCACTATACGGCTCGTCCTCCATGGGCGTATTTAGCAATTTCCAGAACCAGAAGCTGGGCTGCCTTCATGGTGGTTTACGACCATGGTTTACGGGCCGTAAATCACTTTACGGTCCGTCCACCAGGTCGTATTTAACCATTTCCTCGGCTGGCAGAAAGTCGAAGCCTTGCATGGCAGTTTACGACTGCCAGTTTACAGACCGTATTGCACTTTACGGTCCGTATTTTGCAATATACGACCACTGGGCAGTTGCAATTCTGCAACTTCCCATATTTCTTAGACTTCTCATTTTTAATCACCCCCGTCCATGCACATGCATTTCTCACCTTGTATCTTATCTTAACTTAGCCAACTTCTTCGTCTCACATCGGATACCTTCGAAATCTCGCCTAAGGTTATCAACGTCGTTTCTTGCTCATAGACATCATGCACTCATATTCATCACTAGTTTATCCACTTGCGTACCAACGGAAAATTTTCCGAGGTGTAACATTCTACCCCCCTTAGGAACATTCGTCCTCAAATGTTAAAGTCTTGGGGAATTCTATAAAAATTTCGCCAGAGTTTTCTCTGTAATGTGGCACTACCACCCTGTCACAACAACCCACAATAACAATGCCTCACAGGGCAATAATACAACAACACTAGAAATTTGGCCACACACGACCTGAATATATAAAAGGAAAACATGCATACCTTATGATTTTGACGTCTCATCTTGGACTTTTTCCAAGGGCTGAAATAAATGCGGGTATTTGGATCACATATTCTCTTCTGCTTCCCATGTCATTTCCTCTCGATTGTTTTTTCTCCACAGAACTTTAATTAAGGCCACTTCTTTGTTTCTAAGCCTCCGTACTTGCCTATCTAACATGGCAATGGGTATTTCATCATAAGTTAGCATTCCTGTCACCTGAATATCATTTACTGGGACGATCCTCGTAGGATCTCCAACACACTTCCGAAGCATCGAGACATGAAATACTGGATGGACTGACTCCAAATCTGGAGGTAGATCTAGCTCATAGGCCACTTTGCCTATTTTGCGCACAATCTCATAGGGTCCGATATACCGGGGACTGAGCCTCCCCTTTTTGCCAAATCTCATCACGCCCTTCATCGGCGACTCTTTCAAGAATACCCAATCTTTAACTTCGAACTCTAAGTCTCTTCGACGATTATCCGCATAGGACTTCTGACGACTTTGAGCCGCTAGCAACCGATCGTGTATGAGCTTAACTTTCTCTATTTCTTGCTGGACCAAGTCTAGCCCTATCAACTTAGCTTCTCCGGTTTCAAACCACCCAATTGGGGATCTACACTTTCGCCCATATAGAGCTTCATACGATGCCATTTGAATGCTAGATTGATAACTGTTATTGTAAGCAAACTCAATGAGTGGCAAATGGTCATCCCAATTTCCTCCAAAATCTATCATACATGCCCGTAACATATCTTCAAGAGTCTGAATAGTACGTTCAGCTTGCCCATCGGTCTGTGGGTGAAATGTCGTGCTTAGGTGCACTTGGGTCCCTAAACCTTCTTGGAAAGACCCCTAAAACTTGGCTGTAAACTGAGTTCCTCTATCGGAGATAATAGATACCGGAACGCCATGGAGTCTCACTATCTCTTTAAGATAAAGCTTGGCATAATCTTCTGCCATATAGGTCGTTCTGACCGGTAAGAAATGCGCTGACTTTGTGAGTCTATCCACGATCACCCATATAGAATCATATTTACGCCGAGAACGGGGTAACCCTGTAATGAAATCCATATTAATCACTTCCCACTTCCAAGTTGGGATTTCTATAGCTTGCCATAAGCCACCCGGCTTTTGGTGTTCTATCTTCACTTGTTGGTAATTAGGACACTGAGCTACGAATTCCGCTACGTCTTTCTTCATCCCATTCCACCAATATATAGTCTTAAGATCATGATACATTTTCGTCGCTCCGGGGTGAACGGAGTAACGGGAACAATGAGCTTCTCTCAAAATCTGATGGCGTAGACCTGCCACATCGGGAAAACATAACCTGCCTCGACATCGGAGAACTCCGTCTTCTGAAATGTCAAATGATGACTCCTCCTTCTGAGGGAGTGTATCTATGTACTGCATTAGCATGGGATCCTCATATTGTCGCTCTTTTACTTCCGCTACTAACGATGAAACTGCTGAATTCTGAATAGTAGCTCCGCTGCTACCTGAGTCCACCACTCGGACTCCTAGGCTAGCTAACTGCTGAAGATCACGGGCCATCTCTTTCTTTTCTGGTCGTACATCACTTAGAATTCCCATCGACCTACGGCTAAGAGCATCAGCCACAACATTTGCCTTTCCGGGGTGGTACAGGATTTCAACATCATAGTCTTTTAGCAACTCTAGCCATCGTCGTTGCCGCAAATTCAACTCTTTCTGCTTGAAGATGTACTGGAGACTCTTATGATCTGTATAAATATCCACGTGGACACCATATAAGTAATGTCTCCATATCTTTAAATCATGGACCACCGCGGCCAATTCTAAGTCATGGGTAGCATACTTCTGCTCATGTTTCCGTAATTGTCTAGAAGCATACGCAATCACCTTACCATTTTGCATCAATACACAGCCTAGCCCGACGCCTGAAACATCACAATAAATAACATATCCTTCCAATCCCTCTAGAAGTGTAAAGACTGGGGCTGAAGTCAGTCGGTCTTTCACCTCTTGGAAACTACGCTCGCAAGCATCTGTCCATTGAAACTTAGCTGACTTCTGAGTCAACTTGGTGAGCGGTGCAGAAATACAAGAGAAACCCTCAACAAATCTTCTGTAATAACCTGCTAAGCCTAAAAAGCTACGAACCTCCGTAGGGGTCATGGGCCTTGGCCAAGTCTTCACTTCCTTAATCTTTTGGATATCCACTCGAATACCGTTAGCTACAACAATGTGGCCCAGAAATGCCACTGAGTTCAACCAAAACTCACATTTGGAAAACTTCGCGAATAACTCTCGGGTTCGAAGAACTCCAAGGACAATACGCAAGTGATCCGCATGTTCTGCCTCGGATCTAGAATACACTAGGATATCATCGATGAATACAATCACGAATAGATCCAGAAAAGGCCTGAATACATTGTTCATTAAGTCCATAAACACTGCCGGTGCATTAGTTAGCCCAAACGACATTACTCGGAACTCTTAATGGCCATATCTTGTTCTGAAAGCTGTCTTAGGGATATCTTTCTCCCTAACTCTTACTTGGTGATACCCGGACCTCAAATCAATCTTTGAAAACAATTTGGCACCTTTCAATTGATCAAATAAATCATCAATCCTCGGGAGGGGATACTTGTTCTTAATTGTCACTTTATTCAATTGTCGATAATCAATGCACATTCTTAAGGAGCCATCCTTCTTCCGGACGAACAATACGGGTGCTCCCCACGGGGATGAACTAGGCCTAATGAAGCCTTTTTCAAGCAAGTCTTTTAATTGCTCCTTCAACTCTTTCAACTTTGCGGGTGCCATCCTATAGGGAGGAATAGATATGGGATTAGTGTCTGGCAACACATCAATCGCAAAATCGATCTCTCGCTCGGGAGGAAGGCCTGAAAGATCTTCCGGGAACACATCCGGAAATTCGTTCACTACAGGAACTGACTGAAGAGTCGGCGACTCAGCTTCTACATCTTGAACTCGTACTAGGTGATAAATGCACCCTTTCCTGATCATATTCCTTGCCTTTAGATAGGAAATAAACCTACCTTTTGGTGACGCCGTATTTCCTTTCCATTCTAAGACTGGTTCTCCCTGAAACTGGAAGCGAACCATTTTCATTTTACAATCAACATTGGCGTAGCAAGAAGCCAACCAATCCATGCCCATATCACGACTACACAATCTCTATACACTCGGCTAGCTATCACCGATTCGCCAACGGGCGTAGACACCTCAAAAGGTTTGATCGACTCCGGCTCGACTATAAACCGACCCGCAATATATGGAGTAACATAAGACAATGTGGAGCCCGGGTCAATCAAAGCATATACATCATGAGAGAATACCGATAATATACCTGTGACTACGTCAGGAGAAGACTCAAGATCTTAGCGTCCAGCCAAAGCATAAATACGGTGCTGAGAACCGCTAGTACTGGGAGCTCTCCCTCTGCCTCTACCATGGCCAACTGGCGCATGTGAACCTGGCCCCGTAGGGCGTACAGATGCCGAAGATCCAGCTACCGACCCTGATGGCTGGGTCCTACATCTACCATGTACTGAGGGGCAATCACGCATAATATGGCCTGGCCATCCACATGAATAGCAATCATCTGAACCAAATCGGCATCGACCCCAATGCATCTTCCCACACTGGGAACACGGTGGTACGGGTGGCCTTGACTGGCCCAAATCACCTCTGAACTGAGGTCCTGTATAACTCGGACTCGGCCCTGAACGAGCAGATCTATCAAGGCCCTGGCCTGAAAACCGTGGAGGTGGACTGGTCATAGAATAGCCTGAATGGCTGGGGAGCTGCTGTCTGTGTCCACCCCTGGACTCGCTCCTCGAACCTGAAGGTCTAGCTCTCTTGCTATGTCCCCTATCTTGCTCACGTTCATTTCTCCGCTGATGTAGGTGTTCCTCTAATTCCTGAGCATGTGCCTGAATGCGTGCAATATCCATGCCATCCTAAAGGGACGCAGTTAAGCATTTATCCATCAAGTGTGGCCCTAGTCCTTTCACAAACCGGTGCACCCGATCGCCCATATCCGCTACCATGGCTGTAGCATACCTAGCCAAGGAATTGAAGCGGAGACTATACTCTGTAGCACTCATGCTACCTGGCCTCAGATTCAAGAATTTATCGGCCCTAGCTCGCCAAACTTCTGGGGGCATATAATGACGGAGAAAAGCATCAACAAACTCTTGCCATACCGGTGGAGGTGCATGTTATGTCCCGTATTTTCGTATAACGGCAAATCAAGAAATAAAGAAGATTTGTGTGTTGAGGAAATATTTTGATTTTGGTGAATATGAATATGTTGGTTATGGAGTTATTAATGTTAAGACATCGGGGAAGGCCGAGGGTAAATTTGGAATTTCGGAAATTAGTTTAGGGAATTACAAAACGGGACATTTTATGAATTGGGCCAAGAAAATTTGAACAAAAATGGAGGCCCAAAAATAGGTGAAGTGGCCGGCCAAGTGAGGCCCAAGCCCACTTTTAAAGAGTCATGTGCTAAGCACATGACTTCTATTTGGATAAATATCATGCTAGCACTTGGTAATTATCAAGAATTTGATCATAAATTCAAGAACACAAAAAAGAGGGGTTTCGGCCTAGAGAGAAAGAAAAGAAAGAAAAAAATTTCCAAGCTTGATTGTTGATCCAAAAATCTCAAGTTTTACATAGTTGTGAAGTACTCAAGACGCTCTCCGACGTGATACAAGTAGTTTGGAGAAAGAGCGACATTTGCGACAAGTCGGAAATTCAAGAAAAAGGTAAGATTTTTATGTTTTAATGTTATGAAATGGATATATGTGTGTTAGTGATTGGATTAGTGTGAAGATTTTGGGATGAGGATGTGTTTGTGCATGGTGTGTGTGTGTAAAAAAAAAGGGTGTGTTGGCCGTGAGATCCATGTGGTGCTACCCATAAGAATTTTATCTTGTTTAGTTTGAATAATGTGTTGTTGTGATCTTTATGTCGTAAGGATCGATTAAAGAATTGAGTTGGTGTTAGAAAATAATTTCGGACGTTATCGGAAAGTGTATACTTTTGGTATATTTGTGTATATCATAGTATATTTATGATACTAAAGACCTTAATTAAGATTTATGGTTGATGATAACGAATTTGGAATGAAACGACGTAAGTTAGAACGTTCGTCGTAACTTTTGATGTTTTGAATGAAAATTGGAAAGTAGTGAACTTTGGGGATGTATGTATGTGATTTGGAACTTGTATGTAGTGTGTTTGAGTAATTGGGAATGAGTGAATGAATACACTAATGTGGGAATAGATTTGGACTTTTGAAGTTGAATCAAGAATTGCCAACTTATGTATTAAAGTGAAATTTTGAAGTTAATGTAGTGTAATTGTGGTTTGTATGGCTTAATGACGTTTGGGTTGTTGTTGTTGTTGTATTCTGAGCCGAGCTAAGTCTCGGGGGTGTTATAATTATAGGGGAAGTGCTGCCGAAATTTCGGTAGCCAAGTTTAGCCCCAAAGATGAATATGTTAATTCTCATGAATAGTAACTGGTAAAGGTGACCATTTGCAGTTTCTGGACGAAACGGGAATTGCGATTTGAGGAGCGTAAGGCGCCAACCAGGTATGTAAAGCCTACCTCTCATTCTTTTGGCATGTCCTAGACCCACTAGGTAAATTTCGGAATCTCGGGAATAACCCTGCTCCTGGAAATCGAAGTTCAAGTTCGAGCACTATTCACTCAGCGCGATTGAACCCTTTTTGTCGCTTTTGGTTAAAAGAATGTTCGTACCTCCATAACTTGTGCTGTTGTGCCCGAAACTCTTCGAAACTTTCGTAGATGGCTCTATGGAGCCGAAAGTCTGTGATTTGTGTCCGCCGCCTCAATTTGACCCGAGGTGGGCCCGCGAGCCCCGAGGCTCCCCTTATTCGGTTTGTTTGATTCGTTTGTGTCCGTTATGCTCCGCAACTGTCTGTTCGTGACCCAAGGATGTGTTTGAAACTTCTTATGCCATTAATGTACGTTTTGTACTCTGCATGATGTGTGATTTTCGGAAAATGACTTATGAACAATTTTCTTGAGAATTTGGCAGTTTGGGACTTCGTAACTTTTATACGCAAGCTTTGATCAATCTGATTCCTACTCCGAGCCTTCGGGTGTCAGTATATGCCTATACGTAAATTATATGTTGAGTCCGACAAATTATTTTGATATGCATATGGTTTCTGCACTACTCTGTTCGTGCTGTCTGCTATGATTTCGTTCGTCGGTACCCGGGCCGACTTTGTGATCGTGCGCGCTATAATATATTCGGGAGTTATGATGTGTTACGGTTTCCGAGGCCTCGCCATAGGTCCGGTTACCGCTTATGGAGTTATGATGTGATATGGCATTTGATATGTTCTTATGATATGATGTGTGTGTGATATGATGTGTCTGGAGACTGTACGGAGATTTGAAAACTTCTGGAGTTATGATGTGTTGTGGCACCAGCGTCGGGGGGTGACCACGTTCCTAACCCTATACATGATTTGATTTGCATTTGTACGTTCGCCTCCCGCACAGGTTTGCTTTGTTTGCGATGTTGGTGTGTTTGCTCTTTCTGACTCCAGCTGTGTTTGTGATTTCTGTACCTTCTGCTTTACATACTCAGTACTTCTCCCGTACTGACCCCCGTTTCTTCGGGGGCTGTGTTTCATGCCCGCAGGTACAGAAGCTCGTTTGGGTGGTTCTCCAGTTTAGGCTACTCATTCTGCTGTGTTGGAAAGCTCCCCTTGATCCGGAGCCTACTTTTGGTACATATCTTTTGTTGTGTCTGTATTCTGTACATTTGGATGAGTGGGTACGGCGGGGCCATGTCCCGTCCTATGTTCTTATGTTCTGTTTTGTCTAGAGGCCTGTAGTCAGATTTGTGGGTCGTGGGTCTGGTGTGTTTGTATGTGAGTCTGTTTTGCGGTCTTAAGCGGCCCGTACGCTACTATGGCCAAGTCGGCCTCTGAGTTTGTATGTATGTGTATGCATTTGGGGGCGATGTGCATTCCGCCACCCTTCTGATGTGTGTGTGTGAAATTTGGCGATGAACATTCCGCCTCCTTTCTGATTTGTAATTTGTCTGATCTGTATGGGCGTCTGCTTAGAATAAGTGTTCGGTAGATGTCTGATTGCGATGTTGAGTTCGAATAGCGTATGCTGAGTTCGGTTGAGTTTGAATTGTGATGGTCTGGGTGTGAGTTCGTTTGGGGTGTCCCAGTAGGGCACCAGTCGCGGCCCACGGGGCTGGGTCGTGACAAAAGTGGTATCAGAGCGGTTTGTCCTCGGAATGTCTACAGGCCGTGTCTAGTAGAGTCTTGTTTATCGATGTGTTGTGCACCACATCTATAAACAAGGAGCTACGGGACATCTAGGATGTTGTGTTGCCCTTTCTTTGGAATCTTAGATCGTGCGATAAAGCTATACTGTTAGGATGGTTCCTCCCAACGAATTGCTGTGTTCACAGCAAGGCTCCGAAAAGAGTGTTAGCGTCAGTATTTTGGGAAATTATTTCTGACCCTCTCCGTGCAGGTGATTGTAGGTTGGTGAAGGATGAAGAGGACGGCTTCCGACGATGAGGATGGGGGTGCCAAGAAGGCCCCCAGGCTGTCACCGGGGCCGAGTAGGCAGGGCCCCAGTTACTCGATCGAGACGGATCCTTCGGAGGATTCCCCGGAGGATAGCTACGATACGGATCCGTCGGAGGACCCCTCTACGACCCCTCCAGAGTCCCCGATTCCTGGGGCGGAGGATCCCGTGGAGGATGGCTACGACACAGATATCTCAGGGGATCTGGCGATGACCCCTCCGGAGCATCTTACCTCCGCGGAGGAGGATAGTGATGAGGCAGGCCCATCGGAGCATTCTTCTGGGATGACTCAGGAGGAGATTTTCAAATATGCGCCAGCTCTTATCGTTAGGGAGAACCCTGATAGCCCAGCCACCTCGGAGAGTGCTATGGATTTCTCCGGTTCTTGGCCTGGGTCGTCAGTGAGCCGGGATTTGTCTGATCGTCCGTATCCCTCCGATTCAGATGCGGGTGATAATGGAGACCGGATAGGCAGGGAGCAGACAGACGTGGATGATAGTGGATATACCTCTCACGGCAGCTCCCCAGGTCAGACCCAATATTGATTATTTATAAGTGTATGAGTTTTTAGAATTTTCTATATGTGTATGATATTCGCAAAACGTTGTCCTATGAAGACGACGGAAATTTAAAGGAATTAGAGACCGAGTGACCCAAGGCAAGGGCGACTAAATATCCCCACCGTCCGAGTGATTTTGGAAATCCTGGATGAAGGTAAACAGGAAAACGCCTCCGATGCCGTTTGAGTTGGGCACGTGTGGTAAGTGTCGACGATGTTATAATTCCTATTTGAAGTCATCAGCCCTGTGTGGCTGCGTTACGACGTGATATGATGTGTATGTGTGTACATATGTGTTGGCCCTGTGAGGCGTGGTTGGTATTTCTGGTGTACAGGTTTCGGATAGTAAGAAATACAGAGGAAACTCTGCCCAAATTTTTCCAGGAATATAGAAGTAAATATGTAGACTAAGTACAAAAGGCCCCGCGATACTTATCGAGCTTTAGTTTTCTTCTGTCGGTGGCCAGAGAACACCTTACGGTGGCATTTCTATCGGATCACATCGACTATTTGGAGGCTTAAATTCGTGGGTTAGTTGTGATCATATGTATATGTGTACGAAAGTGAATGTTGGGGATTCAGAAAGGCGACAAGGTAATGGTACGGCTTAGCCGAGAGTGGGACCCGCTACGAAAAATTTCCGAAAGATTTGCTAAGACCCCGTTTGGCCTAAAATTGCGTGACAAAGGTCGTGCAGGGCAATTGATGGAATTATATCAGCCCTAACGCATCAAAATACGTGAAAGTTTCGGGGTTAAGCGTGCTCAAGCCAGAGCAATTCTGGGATGGGTGACCCCCTGGGAAGTAATGCAAAGTTTTTCATAAGTGTAAGTATGATTAATGTAGATGGGAATTTGAGGTAACCAAAAGGTAATAGAATGTGTGTGGAGTAATTGGTGCCCTTTCGAGAGTCGCGCGGAACGAGGCGGACTAAATGGACAAAAAGGAAAGGGTACAACACTTCTTGGGAAAATGAACGAATTTGAATAACAGCCAGAGATGTTCGCCAGTAAGGTATGAGTAAACGTGTGTATGTGTGTGTGTATGATTTTCATTCAGTGCCAGGTGGGTTGAGAGCCGAGCCCCGGAAACTGATGTTGTGATAAATAAAAGATAAGCAGTGTGAGTAATTGGAATCTTTGAAGGAGTTGGTACGTAAGACGCAAGGTAAATTGTGTGACGACTTGGTGAGTGAGTTTGCAAATAAAGGGAATTATCATGAATTATTGAAGCCTTAATAGGAATGATTTGATCCTAAATTGACATCCTATCTGTGGCGCTTTTGCACTTCCGAGTCTGATGAGGCTCTACCTAGTACACCTCTGTACTTCTGCGCTCGACTAGGTTCCCGTCCGATGAACCTTTTGTGCTCTTTGATTCCGAATCCGTTTCTGTCTGGCGCACCTCTGTGGGTCTGACTCTGGATATAAATCCGTCTGATATGCTTCGATGCGTTTGATTTTGACCGCGTGTGTGTTTGATACCCTTCGGTTTGTCTGATCACGATTCGGTATGAAACCACTCTGTATGTTTGCTTCTGAATTCGGGTTTGTTCGATATGATTCCGTACGACTGGCTTTGATTGTGAATCTGTTTGGTATATCTTAGTGTGTCTGATTCTGCCTACGAGTTCGTTTGATACGCCTTTATACGTCTGATTTCGATCTCAGATGTGTCTGATATGCTTCCGTACCTTCGATGTTGACTACGAATCCAACCGCCATAGTTGAGTATGTCTGCTTCCGATTATGAACCCGTTCGGTTTTAGTTCTGAATCTGTTGGGCATGAAGTGTCTGATATGAAGTAAAGTGAGATTACGACGATGTGGTAAGGAAACTCAGGAGTGTGAAAAGAAGATGATATTGACGATGATGTCTGGGAAGCGTCCGTCCCTTACAAGAATATAGTGCAGAGTTCGGTGATTGCGTAAAGTATGAGAAACTGTATTATGGAGGTATTTGGGTCAGTGATGTGAAAAATCTACCCCAAGTATTTGTAAAGGAGCCATGTCGGAGAAATCAATAAAGGACAACTATCAAAAGAACCCCCCAGAGTTGTACGACACCCATGAGGTCGATTCAACATTCGAGGACGAATGTTCTTAAGGGGGGGAGAATGTTATGTCCCGTATTTTCGTATAACGGGAAATCAAGAAATAAAGAAGATTTGTGTGTTGAGGAAATATTTTGATTTTGGTGAATATGAATATGTTGGTTATGGAGTTATTAATGTTAAGACGTCGGGGAAGGCCGAGGGTAAATTTGGAATTTCGGAAATTAGTTTAGGGAATTACAAAACGGGACATTTTATGAATTGGGCCAAGAAAATTTGAACAAAAATGGAGGCCCAAAAATAGGTGAAGTGGCCGGCCAAGTGAGGCCCAAGCCCACTTTTAAAGAGTCATGTGCTAAGCACATGACTTCTATTTGGATAAATATCATGCTAGCACTTGGTAATTATCAAGAATTTGATCATAAATTCAAGAACACAAAAAAGAGGGGTTTCGGCCTAGAGAGAAAGAAAAGAAAGAAAAAAATTTCCAAGCTTGATTGTTGATCCAAAAATCTCAAGTTTTACATAGTTTTGAAGTACTCAAGACGCTCTCCGACGTGATACAAGTAGTTTGGAGAAAGAGCGACATTTGCGACAAGTCGGAAATTCAAGAAAAAGGTAAGATTTTTATGTTTTAATGTTATGAAATGGATATATGTGTGTTAGTGATTGGATTAGTGTGAAGATTTTGGGATGAGGATGTGTTTGTGCATGGTGTGTGTGTGTAAAAAAAAAGGGTGTGTTGGCCGTGAGATCCATGTGGTGCTACCCATAAGAATTTTATCTTGTTTAGTTTGAATAATGTGTTGTTGTGATCTTTATGTCGTAAGGATCGATTAAAGAATTGAGTTGGTGTTAGAAAATAATTTCGGACGTTATCGGAAAGTGTATACTTTTGGTATATTTGTGTATATCATAGTATATTTATGATACTAAAGACCTTAATTAAGATTTATGGTTGATGATAACTAATTTGGAATGAAACGACGTAAGTTAAAACGTTCGTCGTAACTTTTGATGTTTTGAATGAAAATTGGAAAGTAGTGAACTTTGGGGATGTATGTATGTGATTTGGAACTTGTATGTAGTGTGTTTGAGTAATTGGGAATGAGTGAATGAATACACTAATGTGGGAATAGATTTGGACTTTTGAAGTTGAATCAAGAATTGCCAACTTATGTATTAAAGTGAAATTTTGAAGTTAATGTAGTGTAATTGTGGTTTGTATGGCTTAATGACGTTTGGGTTGTTGTTGTTGTTGTATTCTGAGCCGAGCTAAGTCTCGGGGGTGTTATAATTATAGGGGAAGTGCTGCCGAAATTTCGGTAGCCAAGTTTAGCCCCAAAGATGAATATGTTAATTCTCATGAATAGTAACTGGTAAAGGTGACCATTTGCAGTTTCTGGACGAAACGGGAATTGCGATTTGAGGAGCGTAAGGCGCCAACCAGGTATGTAAAGCCTACCTCTCATTCTTTTGGCATGTCCTAGACCCACTAGGTAAATTTCGGAATCTCGGGAATAACCCTGCTCCTGGAAATCGAAGTTCAAGTTCGAGCACTATTTACTCAGCGCGATTGAACCCTTTTTGTCGCTTTTGGTTAAAAGAATGTTCGTACCTCCATAACTTGTGCTGTTGTGCCCGAAACTCTTCGAAACTTTCGTAGATGGCTCTATGGAGCCGAAAGTCTGTGATTTGTGTCCGCCGCCTCAATTTGACCCGAGGTGGGCCCGCGAGCCCCGAGGCTCCCCTTATTCGGTTTGTTTGATTCGTTTGTGTCCGTTATGCTCCGCAACTGTCTGTTCGTGACCCAAGGATGTGTTTGAAACTTCTTATGCCATTAATGTACGTTTTGTACTCTGCATGATGTGAGATTTTCGGAAAATGACTTATGAACAATTTTCTTGAGAATTTGGCAGTTTGGGACTTCGTAACTTTTATACGCAAGCTTTGATCAATCTGATTCCTACTCCGAGCCTTCGGGTGTCAGTATATGCCTATACGTAAATTATATGTTGAGTCCGACAAATTATTTTGATATGCATATGGTTTCTGCACTACTCTGTTCGTGCTGTCTGCTATGATTTCGTTCGTCGGTACCCGGGCCGACTTTGTGATCGTGCGCGCTATAATATATTCGGGAGTTATGATGTGTTACGGTTTCCGAGGCCTCGCCATAGGTCCGGTTACCGCTTATGGAGTTATGATGTGATATGGCATTTGATATGTTCTTATGATATGATGTGTGTGTGATATGATGTGTCTGGAGACTGTACGGAGATTTGAAAACTTCTGGAGTTATGATATGTTGTGGCACCAGCGTCGGGGGGTGACCACGCTCCTAACCCTATACATGATTTGATTTGCATTTGTACGTTCGCCTCCCGCACAGGTTTGCTTTGTTTGCGATGTTGGTGTGTTTGCTCTTTCTGACTCCAGCTGTGTTTGTGATTTCTGTACCTTCTGCTTTACATACTCAGTACTTCTCCCGTACTGACCCCCGTTTCTTCGGGGGCTGTGTTTCATGCCCGCAGGTACAGAAGCTCGTTTGGGTGGTTCTCCAGTTTAGGCTACTCATTCTGCTGTGTTGGAAAGCTCCCCTTGATCCGGAGCCTACTTTTGGTACATATCTTTTGTTGTGTCTGTATTCTGTACATTTGGATGAGTGGGTACGGCGGGGCCCTGTCCCGTCCTATGTTCTTATGTTCTGTTTTGTCTAGAGGCCTGTAGTCAGATTTGTGGGTCGTGGGTCTGGTGTGTTTGTATGTGAGTCTGTTTTGCGGTCTTAAGCGGCCCGTACGCTACTATGGCCAAGTCGGCCTCTGAGTTTGTATGTATGTGTATGCATTTGGGGGCGATGTGCATTCCGCCACCCTTCTGATGTGTGTGTGTGAAATTTGGCGATGAACATTCCGCCTCCTTTCTGATTTGTAATTTGTCTGATCTGTACGGGCGTCTGCTTAGAATAAGTGTTCGGTAGATGTCTGATTGCGATGTTGAGTTCGAATAGCGTATGCTGAGTTCGGTTGAGTTTGAATTGTGATGGTCTGGGTGTGAGTTCGTTTGGGGTGTCCCAGTAGGGCACCAGTCGCGGCCCACGGGGATGGGTCGTGACAAAAGTGGTATCAGAGCGGTTTGTCCTCGGAATGTCTACAGGCCGTGTCTAGTAGAGTCTTGTTTATCGATGTGTTGTGCACCACATCTATAAACAAGGAGCTACGGGACATCTAGGATGTTGTGTTGCCCTTTCTTTGGAATCTTAGATCGTGCGATAAAGCTATACTGTTAGGATGGTTCCTCCCAACGAATTGCTGTGTTCACAGCAAGGCTCCGAAAAGAGTGTTAGCGTCAGTATTTTGGGAAATTATTTCTGACCCTCTCCGTGCAGGTGATTGTAGGTTGGTGAAGGATGAAGAGGACGGCTTCCGACGATGAGGATGGGGGTGCCAAGAAGGCCCCCAGGCTGTCACCAGGGCCGAGTAGGCAGGGCCCCAGTTACTCGATCGAGACGGATCCTTCGGAGGATTCCCCGGAGGATAGCTACGATACGGATCCGTCGGAGGACCCCTCTACGACCCCTCCAGAGTCCCCGATTCCTGGGGCGGAGGATCCCGTGGAGGATGGCTACGACACAGATATCTCAGGGGATCTGGCGATGACCCCTCCGGAGCTTCTTACCTCCGCGGAGGAGGATAGTGTTGAGGCAGGCCCATCGGAGCATTCTTCTGGGATGACTCAGGAGGAGATTTTCAAATATGCGCCAGCTCTTATCGTTAGGGAGAACCCTGATAGCCCAGCCACCTCGGAGAGTGCAATGGATTTCTCCGGTTCTTGGCCTGGGTCGTCAGTGAGCCGGGATTTGTCTGATCGTCCGTATCCCTCCGATTCAGATGCGGGTGATAATGGAGACCGGATAGGCAGGGAGCAGACAGACGTGGATGATAGTGGATATACCTCTCACGGCAGCTCCCCAGGTCAGACCCAATATTGATTATTTATAAGTGTATGAGTTTTTAGAATTTTCTATATGTGTATGATATTCGCAAAACGTTGTCCTATGAAGACGACGGAAATTTAAAGGAATTAGAGACCGAGTGACCCAAGGCAAGGGCGACTAAATATCCCCACCGTCCGAGTGATTTTGGAAATCCTGGATGAAGGTAAACAGGAAAACGCCTCCGATGCCGTTTGAGTTGGGCACGTGTGGTAAGTGTCGACGATGTTATAATTCCTATTTGAAGTCATCAGCCCTGTGTGGCTGCGTTACGACGTGATATGATGTGTATGTGTGTACATATGTGTTGGCCCTGTAAGGCGTGGTTGGTATTTCTGGTGTACAGGTTTCGGATAGTAAGAAATACAGAGGAAACTCTGCCCAAACTTTTCCAGAAATATAGAAGTAAATATGTAGACTAAGTACAAAAGGCCCCGCGATACTTATCGAGCTTTAGTTTTCTTCTGTCGGTGGCCAGAGAACACCTTACGGTGGCATTTCTATCGGATCACATCGACTATTTGGAGGCTTAAATTCGTGGGTTAGTTGTGATCATATGTATATGTGTACGAAAGTGAATGTTGGGGATTCAGAAAGGCGACAAGGTAATGGTACGGCTTAGCCGAGAGTGGGACCCGCTACGAAAAATTTCCGAAAGATTTGCTAAGACCCCGTTTGGCCTAAAATTGCGTGACAAAGGTCGTGCAGGGCAATTGATGGAATTATATCAGCCCTAACGCATCAAAATGCGTGAAAGTTTCGGGGTTAAGCGTGCTCAAGCCAGAGCAATTCTGGGATGGGTGACCCCCTGGGAAGTAATGCAAAGTTTTTCATAAGTGTAAGTATGATTAATGTAGATGGGAATTTGAGGTAACCAAAAGGTAATAGAATGTGTGTGGAGTAATTGGTGCCCTTTCGAGAGTCGCGCGGAACGAGGCGGACTAAATGGACAAAAAGGAAAGGGTACAACACTTCTTGGGAAAATGAACGAATTTGAATAACAGCCAGAGATGTTCGCCAGTAAGGTATGAGTAAACGTGTGTATGTGTGTGTGTATGATTTTCATTCAGTGCCAGGTGGGTTGAGAGCCGAGCCCCGGAAACTAATGTTGTGATAAATAAAAGATAAGCAGTGTGAGTAATTGGAATCTTTGAAGGAGTTGGTACGTAAGACGCAAGGTAAATTGTGTGACGACTTGGTGAGTGAGTTTGCAAATAAAGGGAATTATCATGAATTATTGAAGCCTTAATAGGAATGATTTGATCCTAAATTGACATCCTATCTGTGGCGCTTTTGCACTTCCGAGTCTGATGAGGCTCTACCTAGTACACCACTGTACTTCTGCGCTCGACTAGGTTCCCGTCCGATGAACCTTTTGTGCGCTTTGATTCCGAATCCGTTTCTGTCTGGCGCACCTCTGTGGGTCTGACTCTGGATATAAATCCGTCTGATATGCTTCGATGCGTTTGATTTTGACCGCGTGTGTGTTTGATACCCTTCGGTTTGTCTGATCACGATTCGGTATGAAACCACTCTGTATGTTTGCTTCTGAATTCGGGTTTGTTCGATATGATTCCGTACGACTGGCTTTGATTGTGAATCTGTTTGGTATATCTTAGTGTGTCTGATTCTGCCTACGAGTTCGTTTGATACGCCTTTATACGTCTGATTTCGATCTCAGATGTGTCTGATATGCTTCCGTACCTTCGATGTTGACTACGAATCCAACCGCCATAGTTGAGTATGTCTGCTTCCGATTATGAACCCGTTCGGTTTTAGTTCTGAATCTGTTGGGCATGAAGTGTCTGATATGAAGTAAAGTGAGATTACGACGATGTGGTAAGGAAACTCAGGAGTGTGAAAAGAAGATGATATTGACGATGATGTCTGGGAAGCGTCCGTCCCTTACAAGAATATAGTGCAGAGTTCGGTGATTGCGTAAAGTATGAGAAAATGTATTATGGAGGTATTTGGGTCAGTGATGTGAAAAATCTACCCCAAGTATTTGTAAAGGAGCCATGTCGGAGAAATCAATAAAGGACAACTATCAAAAGAACCCCCCAGAGTTGTACGACACCCATGAGGTCGATTCAACATTCGAGGACGAATGTTCTTAAGGGGGGAGAATGTTATGTCCCGTATTTTCGTATAACGGGAAATCAAGAAATAAAGAAGATTTGTGTGTTGAGGAAATATTTTGATTTTGGTGAATATGAATATGTTGGTTATGGAGTTATTAATGTTAATACGTCGGGGAAGGCCGAGGGTAAATTTGGAATTTCGGAAATTAGTTTAGGGAATTACAAAACGGGACATTTTATGAATTGGGCCAAGAAAATTTGAACAAAAATGGAGGCCCAAAAATAGGTGAAGTGGCCGGCCAAGTGAGGCCCAAGCCCACTTTTAAAGAGTCATGTGCTAAGCACATGACTTCTATTTGGATAAATATCATGCTAGCACTTGGTAATTATCAAGAATTTGATCATAAATTCAAGAACACAAAAAAGAGGGGTTTCGGCCTAGAGAGAAAGAAAAGAAAGAAAAAAATTTCCAAGCTTGATTGTTGATCCAAAAATCTCAAGTTTTACATAGTTGTGAAGTACTCAAGACGCTCTCCGACGTGATACAAGTAGTTTGGAGAAAGAGCGACATTTGCGACAAGTCGGAAATTCAAGAAAAAGGTAAGATTTTTATGTTTTAATGTTATGAAATGGATATATGTGTGTTAGTGATTGGATTAGTGTGAAGATTTTGGGATGAGGATGTGTTTGTGCATGGTGTGTGTGTGTAAAAAAAAAGGGTGTGTTGGCCGTGAGATCCATGTGGTGCTACCCATAAGAATTTTATCTTGTTTAGTTTGAATAATGTGTTGTTGTGATCTTTATGTCGTAAGGATCGATTAAAGAATTGAGTTGGTGTTAGAAAATAATTTCGGACGTTATCGGAAAGTGTATACTTTTGGTATATTTGTGTATATCATAGTATATTTATGATACTAAAGACCTTAATTAAGATTTATGGTTGATGATAACGAATTTGGAATGAAACGACGTAAGTTAGAACGTTCGTCGTAACTTTTGATGTTTTGAATGAAAATTGGAAAGTAGTGAACTTTGGGGATGTATGTATGTGATTTGGAACTTGTATGTAGTGTGTTTGAGTAATTGGGAATGAGTGAATGAATACACTAATGTGGGAATAGATTTGGACTTTTGAAGTTGAATCAAGAATTGCCAACTTATGTATTAAAGTGAAATTTTGAAGTTAATGTAGTGTAATTGTGGTTTGTATGGCTTAATGACGTTTGGGTTGTTGTTGTTGTTGTATTCTGAGCCGAGCTAAGTCTCGGGGGTGTTATAATTATAGGGGAAGTGCTGCCGAAATTTCGGTAGCCAAGTTTAGCCCCAAAGATGAATATGTTAATTCTCATGAATAGTAACTGGTAAAGGTGACCATTTGCAGTTTCTGGATGAAACGGGAATTGCGATTTGAGGAGCGTAAGGCGCCAACCAGGTATGTAAAGCCTACCTCTCATTCTTTTGGCATGTCCTAGACCCACTAGGTAAATTTCGGAATCTCGGGAATAACCCTGCTCCTGGAAATCGAAGTTCAAGTTCGAGCACTATTCACTCAGCGCGATTGAACCCTTTTTGTCGCTTTTGGTTAAAAGAATGTTCGTACCTCCATAACTTGTGCTGTTGTGCCCGAAACTCTTCGAAACTTTCGTAGATGGCTCTATGGAGCCGAAAGTCTGTGATTTGTGTCCGCCGCCTCAATTTGACCCGAGGTGGGCCCGCGAGCCCCGAGGCTCCCCTTATTCGGTTTGTTTGATTCGTTTGTGTCCGTTATGCTCCGCAACTGTCTGTTCGTGACCCAAGGATGTGTTTGAAACTTCTTATGCCATTAATGTACGTTTTGTACTCTGCATGATGTGAGATTTTCGGAAAATGACTTATGAACAATTTTCTTGAGAATTTGGCAGTTTGGGACTTCGTAACTTTTATACGCAAGCTTTGATCAATCTGATTCCTACTCCGAGCCTTCAGGTGTCAGTATATGCCTATACGTAAATTATATGTTGAGTCCGACAAATTATTTTGATATGCATATGGTTTCTGCACTACTCTGTTCGTGCTGTCTGCTATGATTTCGTTCGTCGGTACCCGGGCCGACTTTGTGATCGTGCGCGCTATAATATATTCGGGAGTTATGATGTGTTACGGTTTCCGAGGCCTCGCCATAGGTCCGGTTACCGCTTATGGAGTTATGATGTGATATGGCATTTGATATGTTCTTATGATATGATGTGTGTGTGATATGATGTGTCTGGAGACTGTACGGAGATTTGAAAACTTCTGGAGTTATGATGTGTTGTGGCACCAGCGTCGGGGGGTGACCACGTTCCTAACCCTATACATGATTTGATTTGCATTTGTACGTTCGCCTCCCGCACAGGTTTGCTTTGTTTGCGATGTTGGTGTGTTTGCTCTTTCTGACTCCAGCTGTGTTTGTGATTTCTGTACCTTCTGCTTTACATACTCAGTACTTCTCCCGTACTGACCCCCGTTTCTTCGGGGGCTGTGTTTCATGCCCGCAGGTACAGAAGCTCGTTTGGGTGGTTCTCCAGTTTAGGCTACTCATTCTGCTGTGTTGGAAAGCTCCCCTTGATCCGGAGCCTACTTTTGGTACATATCTTTTGTTGTGTCTGTATTCTGTACATTTGGATGAGTGGGTACGGCGGGGCCCTGTCCCGTCCTATGTTCTTATGTTCTGTTTTGTCTAGAGGCCTGTAGTCAGATTTGTGGGTCGTGGGTCTGGTGTGTTTGTATGTGAGTCTGTTTTGCGGTCTTAAGCGGCCCGTACGCTACTATGGCCAAGTCGGCCTCTGAGTTTGTATGTATGTGTATGCATTTGGGGGCGATGTGCATTCCGCCACCCTTCTGATGTGTGTGTGTGAAATTTGGCGATGAACATTCCGCCTCCTTTCTGATTTGTAATTTGTCTGATCTGTACGGGCGTCTGCTTAGAATAAGTGTTCGGTAGATGTCTGATTGCGATGTTGAGTTCGAATAGCGTATGCTGAGTTCGGTTGAGTTTGAATTGTGATGGTCTGGGTGTGAGTTCGTTTGGGGTGTCCCAGTAGGGCACCAGTCGCGGCCCACGGGGCTGGGTCGTGACAGTGCATTGGCTCCCCGCAAAGCCATCCAAACCGTATACCACTGGATTGAGACATCCCTCAATCTATATGACGCTAGCTCCACCGATTCGGTGTCTGAAGCATGTATCAACCGGAGCGTCCTTAGCATACCATCAATAAAGTCTTGGGGATCCTCCTCCAGTTTCGACCCAAAGAATTCCGGGGGTTTCAAAGCAATGAAGTCACGGGCCCTTGCACTAACAGCCCTGTCACCATGCCCTGAACTCTGCCTCTGAGTCTGGGCCGCAACCAACTGAGTCAACAAATTAATGGCCTCTCTGACATCTTGACCCGAAACATTTGGTGGAGGAGCTGGAGGTGCTGGAGCTGGGGCTGTGGCTCCCTCACGCTCCTCAGTAATAGGCACTGTCTGGGAAATCTGAGATTGAGCCGCACTCTGGGACTCATCTTCCACTACTACCGGTGGCGGTGCTCTTTCAGCCCGCTTTTCTGCCACCGTCTTGCCCTTTTGGGCTGCTGTAGCCTTTTTCTTTTTAGGCATCTCTGAAATACACAACCCACGATTAACGAACAAGAATTTCTTACATCATAGCTATATCGCACGATTCTTATGAAAGAAAGAAGGTCATATATTCCTAAAATGTCCACAGCTTCTCGTTTATAAGTGTGGCGCGCAACACACCCACAACCAAGACTCTACTAGACACGGCTCGTAGACACATCCTAGGACTGAACTGCTCTGATACCACTTTTGTTGCGACCCGGCTAGGGGGCCGCGACGAGCACCCGGTGCTACCCCACCCGAGCACCCCCTTATCGTACAAAACATAACATCTAGGTGAACCATAAGTCAATTCGTGCTTTTCTTATCGTTAATCATATTGATCCCATTAGACGACCATCATCATTTAACATATCATAGGCATCTGTGCCACATCATAAGTACAAGGCCGACGTGGCTAACAAAAGATATACAAAACATGGGCCGACATGGCTGAACATCTCTACCCACATACACATGACTATGAGTCTCTAAGAGTATGACATATCATATGAGCGGGACAGGACCCCGCTATGCCCATAATTATATACACAAAAGGATAAGTACCCAAAAGCTACAGCTCCGAAAGAAATGGAGTTCTGCTATGCAATCTCTGAATAAGCAGCTATGGATTAAGTCTGTCTCCCTGTGCATCTGCGGGCATGACGCAGCGTCCACAAACAAAAGGATGTCAGTACGAAGAATGTACTGAGTATGTAAAGCATGATCAACATCAATATAGAAGCATAATAGATATCATATGAAATAGCATAGGAGGGGAGACAATAATATCATCATCATCATGTCGCTTACTTGCATACATCGTCGTTCGTATCCCATAATAATAGCCATACCCCTTTGTGTTCATATTCGTATACATGCCCTTACTAAGTCTTATCACACTCATATTCATATTATATACATGGTCATATCATATACATAGTATTTACATAGCATACCCAACCTCGTAGGATCGGTGTGTCATACATACTTGGCCAACCAAGGCTCAAGATCATACATACCTGGCCCTACCAAGGCGTCAGGGTTATCCGTACCATCTGCAGAGGTGTGCGCCCGTTTCGTAATCATATACATACTTTATACATAGTCATATACATATAGTCTTACCCGGCATCATAAGCTCGGGGTCTTATCATAGCCCTTCATAGGCATACATATACATATATCGTAGCTCATAAGCATCTCTAGTCTCATTTTACTCTCATCATCATTACTATCCTCATCATTATCGTTACATCTACATTATAGACTTACTCGTCATACGAGGAACACAGTATAATCATAGTACATATCAAGGGTCGTGAGCTTATGAGCTCGGAATGTCAACCATGTGAAGACAACATACTCATATAGAGGAATTAGGAATTTGGCCAAGAACCATGCCTTATGAAAGAAGGGCTAGCCTTACATACCTTTCCGTCGACCTATTCTACACTTGGACGTTCCCTTCCAATGCTAGAGTTTATACCTTCATTAATATCATAACAATGGCCATTAGTCATTCACATTATCCACATTGTCTAGATTTCCTCAATTTGCCTCTAATTCACCCACATTCATGGTCATAACACCCAACTCCGTCCATTCGTCTAAAGTGTCTAGTTCATGATCTTAATACCATTTATAACACATTCATATCACAATACAACAACATTCATAACTCAATTCAAACTATTTTTCAAAATGCCACTATTCATCATTCATGACCTAGTTGACCACATTTTCTACAATCCATGTATTTTAATCCTCCAACACCTTAAACATCATGTAAAAATCATGAATCTTACCTTAGAAGTTGTAGGAACAAGCTTTGGTTGATAATACTCCTCTTTGACCAAAACCCTAGTTTTTCTCC
This sequence comes from Lycium barbarum, assembly GCF_019175385.1. NCBI lineage: Eukaryota > Viridiplantae > Streptophyta > Magnoliopsida > Solanales > Solanaceae > Lycium > Lycium barbarum. The sequence goes on along the minus strand of NC_083338.1, from coordinate 66,112,414 downwards.
ATTTGGATTTTTTGACTTGGATGATCCTTGATGATTCCCTTATCCTTGATTCACTTGTCTTAATGTTATTGATGGCTTATAATCCTTGAAAACTCATATAATAAATGTAGAGAGAAGTTTTAGAGAGAAGTGCTGTAATGATGTAATGAATTAAAATAAGTCTTGATCCTCATATTTAATGAATTGGAGAATCTGTGCTGGGTGAACAGTGGTCGTCCATGGAGGTTTACGGACCGTATTCCACTATACGGCTCGTCCTCCATGGGCGTATTTAGCCATTTCGAGAACCAGAAGCTGGGCTGCTTTCATGGTGGTTTACGACCATGGTTTACGGGCCGTAAATCACTTTACGGTCCGTCCACCCGGTCGTATTTAACCATTTCCTCGGCTGGCAGAAAGTCAAAGCCTTGCATGGCAGTTTACGACTGCCAGTTTACGGACCGTATTGCACTTTACGGTCCATATTTTGCAATATACGACCACTGGGCAGTTGGAATTCTGCAACTTCCCATATTTCTTAGACTTCTCATTTTTAATCACCCTTGTCCATGAAAATGCATTTCTCACATTGTATCTCATCTTAACTTAGCCAACTTCTTCGTCTCACAACGGATACCTTCGAAATCTCGCCTAAGGTTGTCAATGTCGTTTCTTGCTCATAGACATCATGCACTCATATTCATCACTAGTTTATCCACTTGCGTTCCAACAGAAAATTTTTCGAGGTGTAACAGTCTAGAGTTGGAAAAATGACAAAAACAAAAGACTAAAAGGGTCCTTTTATACTTGCCAAGCTCTGTTCCACCTACCTAGAATGTTCGCGCACTGTAGCTGCATGTTCGCGCACTGCTCCGCCGGCCTAACTTGTAGCGTCCATAACTCTCTACTCCGATGTCATATCGATGAGTGGTTTGCTGCGTTGGAAACTAGACTCAATGAACTTCAATTTAAGCTTTTGTTCCACCTCAAAACTCCTGATATACTAGGAGATATACTTCTCTAAAATTGACCAAAAAGTCAGCAAATTTTCCCAAATTTTCGACAAACTTATTTTCTTCGATTTGCTTGATCCCAGAACCTTTAGACACTTTCTTAACACTTGTTAAGAGTATTCCTTAACCTTATAAGAGTTCCATGACCTCTCCGATCTTACGTCAGTTTACTCACGATGCAAAAATTTTTGAGGTGTAACATCATCCTAGCCCACTAATAGTGCTGTCTCAAATCACGATACATCTTTGTAGCACCAGGGTGAATAGAATATCTAGTACTATGCGCCTCCTCTAAAATCAACTTGATCAAGCCACCAACTCAAGAGCACAAACACACCCCTTAATCCTCAAAACCCCCTCACTATCAATAATTGCTTCCTTGGCCTCTCCACTCAACACTTTATCATGAATCTTTCACAACTTAGCATCCTCGAACTGCTTCACCTTAATCTGATCCAAAAGCGACGACCTCGCCTCAACACAAGCCAAAACCGTAACTGAATCTGAAATAGCAAGTCTTTCCAACCCATTTGCTAAAGTCTAAATATCTAGTGAAAGGCCTCTCCTCAGATACCAATCGGGCCAAACTACCCATACTCACCGCCTTACGGCTCAAAGCATCCGCCACCACATTGGCTTTGCCCGAATGATACAAAATGGTCAAATGATAGTCCTTGAGCAACTTTATCCATCTACGCTGTCTGAGTTCAAATCACTCTTATTGAACACTTTCTAAAGTCTACGGTGACCGGTGAAAATCTCACAATGAATCCTATAAAAGTAGTGCCTCCAAATCATCAAAGCAAAAACCACCGCCGCTAACTCCAACTCATGGATGGGGCAGTTCTACTCATGAACCTTCAATTGCCTAGAAGCATAGGTAATAACCACCATCATACATCATAACACAACCTAAACCTACACGCAAGGCATCACAATACACGGTGAAATCCTTTCCCTCAATCGGTAGAGATTGAATATTAGCTGAAGTCAACAAAGTCTTGAGCTTTTGAAAGATGTCCTTACACTTATCGGACCACTGAAAAGGCACATTATTCTGAGTCAAATGAGTCAAATAGGAAGCGATCAAATAAAAGTTCTTCACAAACCGATGGTAATAGCTGGTAAGACCCACAAAACTCCAAATCTCAGTCACTGAAGTGCCCTAGCCCAATCTCTAACTTCCTCAATCTTCTTGGGATTCACCATAATCCCGTCCTTAGACACAACACACCCCAAGAATGTTACTGAATCAAGCGAAAACACACACTTAGAAAACATAGCATAAAGTTTTTTTCCTATAAAAATACAAGTATAATCCTCAAGTGTTTCTCATGATCTTCCTCATTGGACGAATACACCAAAATGTCATCAATGAAGACTATGACGAAGGAATCCAAGTATGGCTTGAAAATGCCATTCATCAGGTGTTACACCTCGAAACAAATTTTGTTCATGCACAGCGAATAGACTGATGAAGGGCACGACTTATATGATGTGTTGATAAGTAATAAATAACATTTGATGATTCTAAATGAGATTTCAAAGACATGTGAGGTAGGAGACGGAAGTTGTTAAGGAAGGCAAAGCATATGTTGTGTTTTGGAAAGATTTATGAGTATCGAATTAATGATGGCTTAATGATGTTTTGGAGAAGAGTTATAATGTCCCTTAGATTGTTAATGAAGTATTAAACAAGTGTTAAGAAGGTTGTATAAGGATTAGAGATCAAACGAAACGACAAGGACAACATCGGAAAACCTGTGTGTTACACGACTATATTATACGGAGCGTGGAACTTTATACGAACCGTATAAGGGTCTGTATAACCCAACAGCAAGAATGTTTTCCATGGTGGTGAACCATGGACACTTATACGGACCGTACAATGTTACATGGACCATATAAGTGGTCCGTATAATGCCCGACGGACTGATTATTTTGCAAGTAAAAATACATGTTCCCACTTTTATTTTCTCATTCTTTCTACTTCTTCATCTCTCTCAAGAGTTCTAGAGGGTTCAAAATATTCCATCAACACAAATTCAAGACAAATCAAAGGTTCATATCATAAATCTAAGTGAATCAAGTGTAAGAAACCCATTAGAGTTCATCCAAGGCAAGGAATCCAAGTGAAGGTGAAACTAGGGTTTTGTTCAAGTGAGGGGTTTCCACCCAAGGTTCATTCCTACACCATCTAAGGTAAGATTTATGGTATTTCCATGTTGTTTAAAGTATTTTAAAGTTGAAAAACATGGATTATAGAAGGAAATAGAAAATGGGTTACAAATATGAGAATTGTGACACTTTTGAGTAGTATCTTAATATGAACCATGATTCTTGATATGTTGTGATTGTAGTTATGTTATGAATAATGTTGAGAGAATGAGAGAAACGTTAGATGAGAATGAATGTAACGTTGTATTATGATCATGATTAGGGATAACCTTGAGATTGGATAATGATGAATTTGATGAAAGTTATTGATGATGATATTATGAATGTTAGTATTGACGTTTGAGAGTTGATATACGATAGGCAGAAAACAATATAAATAAAGGAAATGTTGCCCAATTTTCTCCAGCTTTAGTAAGCACATTCATATAATCGATTAGCTAATGTTAATGCAAATTCTCTTGAAGGCAGACACGTGAGCATTAAAGGAGAATAATCAAGTGATGGAATTATTAAGCGAAAGAGGTATGTAAGGCTAGTCCCTTCTTTCTAAGGCATGAATCCTATGACATGAATCCTTCTATCTTTCCATGATTTTTTTACATATCGGAAAGTATGAGCCTACGATTATAAAGAGCTTCATACAAGATAAAGAAAAGAGATACGTTACGAGCATGACAATACTGATGATGAATCTTAGTCTAGAAGTGTTCAAGATCATGATATGACATCCTTATGAAGCTTATGATTCTTATATGATTCCTATGATATTATATTCCCTACTTCTCCATGACTTTCCCACATTCCGGGAACTATGAGTTAAAGTTGATAAAGTGCTTCTTATGAGATAAAGATGATAAATATATCATGAATACGGTAATAATGATGATAAGTTTAAGCCTAGAGATTCTAAAGCAAGGTATGATGTCTATGAAGTTAATGATATTAACTACGATCCATTGATGTTGTTCATTGTATGCACTCACCTTATATGCTAATTCCTTCAAGGTGAGGCAGAATGCTTATGAATGCTCCATAATGGAATCGGGGGTTCACGACCTTATGTCACCCCGATAAAGTATAGTTGTCTTGAGTTCTAATGTATATTTTATGATAAGTGTATAATGATGTTAAGATTATGGTATGCCAATGCAATGTATGAAAACGTTAAGTTCCTGATGAGTACATGACGATGTGATTCCACCGTGCCTAAATGGACGGGTATGTCACCGCGAAGGCAGGTTGCATACGATTCCATGAATGCATTATGATGAGTACATGATGACGATATTACACCGCGCCTATATGGCCGGGCAGACACCGCTAAGGCGGGCAGCGAATACACCATGTCCAGATGGCATGGGCAGACACCACTAGTGGGCAGCATGAGATGTTTACCTCGGATGCGTGAGGCCTGGACGCGGGCTAATGATTATGACACTGTACCTATATAGTCGGGTAGTTTATACATATATGCATACACGATAGCGACGACGATGCTAATAGTGATAACGATAATGATGACGATGATAATAGTGATGACGCTAAATATATTTATGGGCTTTTATGTATATGTGGTTTTATGTATATGTGCCTACGTATCACTATTATGAAACCCCGAGCTTATATGGCCGGGTGGAATATATATATATATATATGTGTGTGTGTGTGTGTGTGTGTGTATAATGCGCGCGCACCACTGCATTTGGGTACGGATACTATTGAGCCTTAGTAGGGACGGGTACGGATATCACTGAGCCTCGGTAGGGCTAGGTAAGGACAATACTGAGCCTTGGTAGGGCCTGGTACGCATAACACCAAGCTTTATTATAGCTGGGTACGTAAGACACCGAACCTATCTGGTCGGGTATGGTACTACTATGTATTCAAATGTATGAAAAGCCCGGGAGGCATGTATGTGGCATTGTCAAGCCACTACGTGACCGAATACGGATAATGTTTAATATGTATGAGCAGATACGATATTATGATATATGTATGATACGATGATGTATGCACTATGATGATACATGTGCTGTGATTATATATGATGTAGGCATGAAAGGTATCCACCCTTAAAAGTTACGCAGGTTATGTCTTCATCTTATGTCTTATGATTTCTCTATTATGTTCATTTCATTCATGCCTTACATACTCAGTATAATATTAGTACTGACGTCCGTTTTCTTTGGACGCTATGTTCATGCCCACAGGTAGACAGGGAGGCGATCCAGATTTATAGAAACCAATAAGCAGACTTTTGAGAGCACTCCATTTTTCCGGAAGTGCCACTGATTTACTATTGTGTGTATATATTTGTTTTGGGCACGACGGGGTCCTGTCGCGTCCATATGTCTAGCACTCTAGTAGAGGCTCGTAGATACGTATGTGTGGGTAGCATGGTCTCACGATGTCCTTATTGTATATATTATTTTGATAGCGGAAGGGCTTATGCGTATAAAGGTAATTATGTTTCAAATGAGAAATAATTTTTCCTATGAATAGACGTGTGAGATTAATGAATGTACGCTTAATGAGTATGATGAGTAGTAGAACGAGTGGTGCTCGGTGGTTAGCCCCGGGTACCCGTCATGGCCCCTATTCGGGTCGTGACAAAAGTGTTATCAGAGTAGTTCAGTCCTAGGAAGTGTCTACGAGCCGTGTCTAGTAGAGTCTTGTTTATGGTGTGTTGCATGCCATATCTATAAACAGGAAGCTATAGGGAATTTAGGATGGTTACTATCACGACCCAACCCCGTAGGCCGTGACTAGTGCCCGAGTTGGACACTCATATTATCTGTTAACTGTAGTCATTTGCAATTAGCATGTCATGATCTCATTTGCACATAAAACGGGTTGGACGTTATTTTAAAGCTGTCAAGTTTTGTATGTCTTAGACACCTGTCTCCTGAGGAGTTGCACTTTTTAAACAACAACATATATATATTCCTACGCAAGCCGACAAGGCTGCCACGATATACAAAATAATAAACATACATATATATGCAAGCCGACAAGGCTGCCATTACGAATGGGTACGCCCCAAACATAAGTCATAGACATAAAACGCATCAACAACTACAAACAGACCCACACCGATGTCCACAGACCTCTAAGAATAATGACCGTATCATATGGCAGGACAGGGCCCCGCCGTACCCAAACAAACACATATGAATACAACATAAGGGTGTTATACCACAAGCTAGGCTCCGGAACAAGGGAGCAGTCCAAAATAGCTGAATAGGTATCCTAAGCTAGCGGATCTCCGAATCGAGCGTCTGTACCTGCGGGTATGAACGCAGCCCCCCGAAGAAAGGGGGTCAGTACGGAATATGTACTGAGCATGTAAAGCTTGAAACATAGTAATAGACTTATATTGAGACAAGGTATATAAGACTCAGTGCAACAACCAGAATTTCTTAAAAACTTGCCTTTGAACACATTTCGTCTGTATCATTCTCATATCAGTGTTATTATAGAGTTTTGTAATCAAAGCTGCATAATCATTCCGTATATAACATATATAACGTGTCCCGACACTTTAATGAGGGACTCGGTAATTAAAATCATAGCACCATAAACATAAACATATACGTGTCCCGGCCCTTTAATGAGGGACTCAGTAATAAGGAATATATGCCTTCCTGGCCACCGTTTCCATGTCATCATATCATTATATCACCATATCATCATGTCATCATATATATATATAACGTGTCCCGACCCTTTAATGAGGGACTCGGTAATAATGAATATGCCCTCCTGGCCACCATCATCTCCATATCATCATATCATCATACCACCATATCATCATATCATATATATATATATATATATAACGTGTCCCGGCCCTCTAGTGAGGGACTCGGTGATTAATATAGTAAATATGCGCACGAAAACGTATCCTGGCCCGGGACTCAGTGAAGGATATAGCGGTAAGCACGAGCAGAATAATAAGCAACCACATATATGCAATTCATCTTTTGAGACTCAATGGATAAGCAACTAACCAGCTCTAAAGTGTCAAGATAATATTCATATTCAGTTCATTTTAAGTCTCATAACAAACTATTACAAGAAACGTTTCAGATTTCATGTACATGTATCACTTTAACATGGTGTAGCTTTTGAAAGTCAAGTATGCCTCTAGTTGTGCAATTCTTTAAGAGTAGGAACTTTCATACATTATTCATTAGTCATTCATATTGTAGGCTCGTGACAATAGCATTAAGGAAATATAGAATCATAAGTCATGCATGGAACTAGAGAGTAGAATTTACCCCAAGGTTCATATCATTTCATACTTACGTCTAGGACATGCCAAAAGAAAGAAGGAATAGGCTTTACATACCTTTAGCGTTTAGTTGTATTCTAACTCGTACTTGCTGCCCAAAAACACTTATCCTATATCAAGATATGAAGAACTACAATTAGTCTACAAGGGAATTCAATACGTATTTTGACGCTCACAATTCCTTTCTAACATTTAAACGACGTTTCGTTCGCATTCGAACCAACTAGCGTTACAAGCTAACATTGCTAATCGTTCTTTCATATATTAATCAAAACTTGTTTAAACATGACTTAGGGAGCTTGGGCAGTCCCTACACCATTCAAACTGTTTCATACACACGGCTAAACAACACACATAGCATTTCCATTCTCACTTAGCAATTTTCCAGTTTTAACTTGCAACAACAACAACACGTTTAATGACATTACTTTCATGATTCTTGGAACTGTTTTAACCTCGTTTTCATTCCTACAACAGCCCACCATCATTTCAGTTTCAACTTGAATCAATGCACTTTATTTTCACTAAACGTTTGCAACAAGAATCAACATTCAACACACACAAATTCACTTCTAACATCAAAACTGTCCACGGTTTTGGACTGCCTATACACTTCAACATAATTCATTTCTTTAACACCTCAATTCACATATTCAACATGCATACAATAGACCACAATGTCCATAACAACAACAATCCAAATGTGACACAAAACAGTCCCTAAATCTCCCCTAAAACAGTCTCTTTTTCACGGCTACAACCCCCTTCCCACGATTTCATGATTTTTATCCGTTTATCCAACTACAATACATTCAATCCATTCCCAATACATGTTCAAGAAGACAAAGCATGACTTCATTAGAACCTTCAATGCACGGCTCATTTTCAATTCAAGAAAAACAGCCCAATATCCAACATGCAACATCACAACCAACTTCTACAATCTTTGTTCATTTACCTATGTTGGTACATATTCAATTCATCAACAATACATGCAAAATGAAATCAATCATGACTTCACCTCACTCACGGCTCACTCTATACTTCAACTACAACAACAATCCAACAACAACATGCATGAACTATACATTCAAATCATCATACAACACAAGAACAATAAGCATTCTTACCTTTCAATCTTGTTCTTCACCTTGGCCGAAACTTCAACTCTATTGAGGTGCTACACTTCCTTGTTTCTTTTAAACAACTACTACCTATTCTTGTACACTAAATGAGGAGTTGATTTGAGGAAGAAAGCTGATTTTTTTTGGATTGAACTCACCTCACCACTCTCGGCTAGCTCTAGCCGAGAGCTTCTCTTTCTCTCACTATGTATTTCCAACTTGTAAGTGTTGAAATGAGTTGTGGAATGTGGAGTGAATCATATTTTTCACATTATGTATTCACTCCATATTTTGGCCATGTGTACTACACTAACTTGGGTCAAGAACCTTTGACCACTCCATTATTCTACACGGCCAAACATGGCTTTAAATAATGGGCTGATTTTTTTGTTCCCAATCCCACTTATTAATCTAATCATGGTTAATTTAATCCCCATTTTCCATTAATACTTTCATGCCAACGAAATTGTAGGTGAATTGTGACTCGAAACCCAACCGGAAGTTAAAATCTCTACTTCGTATCTTAAGATAGTCTTGTATTTAACTTGTCGCGTTTATTTTAAAACGTCCCAATGTATGAAAATATGGGATATAACAGTTACTCTTCTTTCATCCCTAAGATCGTGCGATAGAGCTAAGCCATAGGAAATGAGATTCCTTGTACTAACCCTTTATTGCAGCAGAAGAACAGTATTGACCGAAGAAAGTGATTGATGATGTTGAAGTTACGGAGGTAGGCCCCTTCGTTGAGACCACGTTATCAGGGTACATATTCATATGTTAATGAATTGGTTGTCATAAAGGTAAATCGATGTAGTACAATAGAGAAATTGATTAAATGTACCTCTTGATGATAAGTTCAGTTATAAGTTGAGAACTAAGCAAATTGAATGAATCAGGACAAAGGTGAGCGACGGTACAAAAGATGTGTGTCGAGTAAGGTAAGAATATTGAAGTATGATTGAAATGTAAAGCTGAAGGATGAAAAAGAAAGTAAATAGGAAGGGATAATAGGGCAGATCGCTAAAGGATTAGGTACATCTCGAAGTATGAGATATGAGGTAAGTTTCGACATCTTTGTGCTTTTACTTGAAAGTAGGAGCCCTGTATAGCTGAGATATGTCGTACATATATATTGGCCCAGTGAGGCATTGCTGGTATTTGCTGTGTGGAGGTTTTGGGATAGTAAGAAATATAGAGGAAACTTTGCCAAAATTTTCCTAGAATCTAAAGGAGATAAGATATAAGATTGTAATATGTCATAACGGGAAAAGATGTTGTGCAAAAAGGTAATGGCAGGACGAGATTAAGTTACGAGTATCGTTAGCAACAACAAGAGATGAGTTAAATACTATTGAATTGATAGTAACAGTAGTTATAAGATCGACATTGATGCGGTAAAGAGAAATGCTAGAGTAAATTAGGGAGATTGGTAGTGCTAAAACACGGCATAGGAGGGGAATGGTAGCTCTAATAGAGTGCGATACTGGAGTATTGATTGGATGGACAAGTACAAGCACAATACGACAAGTCTATTAGCAAAATAAAGTAACAACATGACTGAGGCAGGGGTATGACGAATGTGAATCCATTGGTAAAACAATTTATATGGTAAGTGTAATAGCGCTGATCAGAAAGAGTAATAGGTTAAGTATGCTTACTTCACGAGGTTTATTCTATTTCATAAGCGGGCTTATGACTGAGATCAAGAAGTGTCACTCTATAGAGTTGATTATGATCAGGGTATAATGAGAACGTAACAAGAACTGTAATACAAAGTATAGCGAGGAAACGACTAAGGAGGTGACATGTTCTATATGAATAAAGAGTGAATGCAAGTATGAAACCAGCAAGCGAGCCATGGGACAGTGGATGAGAAAGCTTAAAAATGCCTTGTTAGAAAAATCCAGCATAGAGGTTTCGCAATGACAGAAATGATAGCAAGCGAACTTGAAAAGGGAATCAGAGAAATGTGACATGGCAAAGTAGTAGTAGTTTGTGATTGGTGTAATCAAGAGTATAAGTGATATCTTTAGCCGAATGTAAAAAACCAATACTACAGAAAGATGAATAATGAAATAGGACGATTGCTAGAAAAAGGATCAACACAATAAGGATGAGAGGGGATGATTAGAATGAACAGAATAAATTTTGGAAGGGAAGAATGGATTGTAAAGAGGTAATATATTCTAAAGGACAAAGCGGTACTGAGTTAAGAATAGGATTACTTGTGCGAGGAATAAAGAATTGATTATAAAAAGTGAGGTAATAGATGAATTGAGGAGGAAAGAATGTAAAGGAATAAGTACGGATATAGAGAGAAAAGGAAATATACTAAGTACGCGTGCTTAAGAAGTAATCGTGTTATGATTAAAGGAAGATGCATCTCCTATGAATATCCTATACCAAGTTAGAACGAGTAAAGTATATGAAGTAATGAGCTTAAAAGGAAAAGATGACCATGAGTTATGAGTACCGTACGACGATAAAGCGATAGAGTAAAGCTATCATCAACGACAAATACAATACGATTATGATTGGTTTTGAAATCAATGTTGAGTGCAACATAAGAGTAAAAGAGTATGAGGCATAAGGGGTATTAGTTGAGCATGAGACTTAGGCCCTGGAAAACAAAGATGACTTTACAAGTGAACTTTGAGCACCGAAGAATAGGGCAAGTGATATTATAAGGATGGTATGGATGAGTTAAGTAAAATACATTCTTGATCGGATTGCGATGTCGGTTGTATTACTTGATTACAAAACTGCAAGATGAGTATGTTAAGACTTCACACATGAATTATCGTAAATATAAATTAAGGGAAATGGTATTAATAAGATATAGTATAGTAAGGGATATACGAATTCAAGATTTGAAGGTGAGGCAACAGATTTGAGAATGGTACAAGTAAAACCCTTAAAGGGGGGAAGCAAGTAAAGAGAATATGAGTGTAGAAGTTGAAACGATAGACCCTAACATGTGACAAATATAGACTCTGAAACAAAGAGTGAAGTTACACAGAAATGAGTTTAATAACTAGTAAATAAACGAACAAGAATCGAGCGGGTATCTGAGACTGTACTGTAAATCATTCGTGAAAACCTTGGACCACGTGACATGGAGAGCAGATAACTCAAGGGATATGGTAAAAGATAGAGATGCTATATTAGAATGGAGGCAAAGGCACTAACGGTAAAGTCGTTGTTAATGATATTGCGATTTATAAGCGACAATTAAGAAAGAGGCCTAAGGTTTTCTATAGTAGAACATAAGATATGATAATCAAGGGAAAAATAAAGGAAGGAGGATGGCATGATGAGATAAGTTACTGTAGATGTTACATCCGGCATTTTTGCTTATTCGAAAAAATTGAGATAACTTGACTTGTAAAGAATAAGGCCATATTTGGACCTTACTTGGTATGAATGTGTCGGTTATGAATACGTTGGTGTGGAATTACGAAAGGAGGCCAAGGGTAAAATTGGAATTTTGGAAGCTTGCTTCATGAATTACAACATTTAGCCACCAATTGGACTCAAAAAAAAAATAAGAAAGTGAGGCCCAAATCTAAGGGCCCAACCAGCCACAATATGGCCCAAGTCCATGGATTCATTAATTTCCGTGTGCCAATTATAATATGGACTATATTATATATATCCTTATCTTGTAGAAGCTTCAAGTGAAATCAAGAAAAGCAAAGCAAGAAAAAAAAAGGGTTTCGGGTAAGAGAAAGAGAGAAGAGAAAAAAAAGAAGAAAAATTCTTGGAGCCAATCTCTTTGGTTCAAAAATTCATTTCTTGTGGGATTATTACCAAGCTCAAGATTCTCTACAACTTGGTATAATTATTTTGGCAAGAGGACAACTCTAGTGGCAAGTAAAGAACTTGAAAGAAAGGTAAGAATTTTATGCTTTTATTATGTTATGGGAGGTGTATGTATGATGTAGTAAGTGGAAATGAATGAAAAGCATGAAAATTTTGTGTGTTGGGATTGTATGCATGTTGGCCGTGAGTATGCATATATATGGCATGACTATGATGATTTGAATTCATGTTGGAATCTTGTTGTAGTTATAGTAGAAATTGTATTGGAAGTGAAAGTTGAATGAATTAGTGAGAGTTGGAAAAATTAGTGTATGGCCGTGAGGTGTATGTGATATTGGAATGTGAATTAAATTCCGTTAGTATGTTAATTGTGTTATTGTGAAATGAATGGAAGAATAATGGTTCTTGTTGTTATGGAAAGATGGTTGTTAAGTTGTTGTAGGAAACATGCAAGTTATTGTAACTTATGTAAATACGGAAACGAAAGTAGTAAGAAGTAAATTATCATTGTCATTGATGAAGTTGGTAGAAATAAGTCATGAACATGTTTGCTAAAAGATTGGAAGTTGTGGGTGAATTATGACTTTGGTAGTAAGCTTGTATATTGTGTATACCTTATGAATAATTTGTGAAAATGGTATGATATGCCTCCGAAGTATGTTGTAATGACTTTGATTAGAATAAATGAGAGAATGTTGGTATTGATTTGGGAACGTGAAGTCGAAATGAGGATTATTGTATTATGTCATAAAGTAGACTAATTGTGTATATTATGAATTATGATAATTGTTGATGTTGTTGATATTGTTGTTGGGTTGTTGTTGGTTGTTTGGAGCCGAGTTGAATCTCGGGGAGGCTATATGTATAGGGGAGGTGCTGCCCAAATTCTTATAGACAAGTATTGGTTAAGGTTAGAAATGTTAAGCCTCATGAATAGTAACTGGTAAATGTGACCATTTGCAGTTTTTGAGCGAAACAGGAATCGAGTTTGGACGAGCGTAGGACGCAACCAAGGTATGTAAAGCCTACCCCTTCATTCTTAGGCATGTTCTGAATGTAATAGGCTCGGCCGCGAGCCTTAAGTACGACTCCGTTCCTCGGAATTCGAGATGGAAATCCGCCCCAATTCCTTCAGTGAGATTGAATCATTTTTCCTTATAACTTGTCTTCAAAGTGAGCTTTAAGTATGCAACCTTACTAAACGGAGTCGGAATACTTCCAAATGATTATGGACGACCTCATAAGGTCTACTATCTGTAATTTACGTACGTCTCCTCGGGTTGGTCCGAGGTGGGCCCTCAAGGCCCGATACTTTCTGTATAACTTTAACTACTTTGTTTCTGTCCGACTTTCTCAGACAACATCTGGAATAATATTCTATCCGTTATATGGCAAGCGTTATGACTATTTTCATAAATCTGACAAAATATTTTTGACTTCTGGAATCTGATTCTGGTAATAATCCGTCGTGCCTTCCCAAGCAGGATATAGGCGCATATTATGAGCGCTATCCGAATACCCTGATTTGACTCGCCATTTGGCCTACTTCAATTTGATTGGGTCTGTATAATGATCTGTATGTATGTGGTTTCTCATTAATCAGTTCGTGCATGTGCTATGATTCCTTTCACCAGATCCCGGGCCGGTTTATATCGTGCGGATGGGCCGCCGAATCCCTTGTCGGGGGCCGGATCCCATGTATGAATTCCGAAGTATGATGTGTCCGGTTCCGGGGTACTGTGGTATATGTCTTTCCCGGTTACCGTGTATATGTTACGAAGTATGATGTGTCCGGTTTCCCGGCGTGTGATCTGTCCCCGGGGTTACCGTGGTTATGACATGATGTGTTATGTGACGGAGATGTTCGAAGATATGAAATCTTCTGAAATATGATATGTTGTGGTGCCAAAGGCAGGAGTGGCGACCACGTTCCTGTGCCCTATTATTATTCTGTCTGTCCGTATGGATTATGAATCCGTCTGTCCGTATGGATTGTGATTCTGCACGTCCGTCTGGACCATATTTCTGTCCGTCCGACTGAGTTATGATTCTGTCCTGTATACTTCTGTCTGTCCGTCTGGATTATGCTTCTGTCTGGTATACTTCCGTCTGTCTGTGGGTTATAATTCCGTTCGCTATATTTCTGTGCTTCTGATTCATACTATGATTATGTTTGTTATATTTTCGCTTTACATACTCGGTACATCTTTCGTACTGACCCCCGGTTCTTCGGGGGCTGCGTTACATGCCCGCAGGTATAGACGCACCTGGAGATACACCGCCAGTCTAGGACTCAGATTCTGCTATTTTGAAGAGCTCCTTTGATCCGAAGCGAATACTTTTGGTATATATCTTCTGACATATGTATATTCTGTATGTATGATAATTCTGGGTACGGCAGGGCCCTGTCCCGTCATCTGACTCTGTATTTCTGTTAGAGGCCTGTAGATATGTTTGTGGGTTAGGGTCTTTCTGTACGGATGTGTGTATGTGTTGTGTTTAGGGCGACCCCATTCGCCGCGGCGGCCGGTCCGCATATATTTATATATTTCTTTATTGGCCGGTGTGGCCTTTGTTGGTATTTTCTGTGCGCAGGGTTACTTTGGATAGTCTGTAAAACGAAGGAAACTCTGCCAAAATTTTTCTGGAAATTATCTAAATTTGAAATATAGCCTTGACGGCTTCTGCTTTATACTTGAATACGTTTGATAACAGTTGAGATAGCATTGGATAGATGTGTTTGGGTGCCCAAATCGGGTACTAGTCACGGCCTACGGGGTTGGGTCGTGACAGTAGATAGACAAAAGAGTTTACGTATATAAGATCACCGAGCCTAACCATGGTCGGGTACGCGAAACGCCGAACCTTTGTGGTCGCGTATGCTATGTAAATGATATGTATATGAATATGACTATGGATACGATATGTTAATGAGCACGAATATGTATACGGATATGGATACATGTATATGAATAGATGTGCATGTACACGAATCATGCAAAAACGATTATGTAACTTGCAAGTATTTATACGTCGCCAATGAAACCAAGTGGGTACTTAAAAGAAGAGTAAGAGGTAAACAAGAATAGTGTGTTCATGATACTCCGGGTCAGTTGAAGGAAAATATATGGCGAAATTTTCACAGAATCCCAGATAGCTTAACATTCGAGGATGAATGTTCCCAAGGGGGGAAGAATGTTACACCTCGGAAAATTTTCCGTTCATGCACAGTGAATAGATTGACGAAGGGCACGACGTATACGATGTGTTGATAAGTAAGAAATAACATTTGATGATTCTAAATGAGATTTCAAAGACGTGTGAGGTAGGAGACGAAAGTTGTTAAGGAAGGCAAAGCATATGTTGTGTTTTGGAAAGATTTACGAGTATCGAATTAATGATGTCTTAATGATGTTTTGGAGAAGAGTTATAATGTCCCTTAGATTGTTAATGAAGTATTAAACAAGTGTAAAGAAGGTTGTATAAGCATTGGAGATCAAACGAAACGACAAGAACAACATCGGAAAACCTATGTGTTACACGACCACATTATACGGACCGTGGAACTTTATACGGACCGTATAAGGGTCCGTATAACCCAACAGCAAGAATGTTTTCCATGGTGGTGAACCAAGGACACTTATACGGACAGTACAATGTTATATGGACCGTATAAGTTGTCCGTATAATGCCCGACAGACTAATTATTTTGCAAGTATAAATACATGTTCCCAATTTTATTTTTTCATTCTTTCTACTTATTCATCTCTCTCAAGAGTTCTAGAGGTTTATAAATATGCCGTCAACACAAATTCAAGACCAATCAAAGGTTCATATCATAAATCTAAGTGAATCAAGTGTAAGAAACCCATTAGAGTTCATCCAAGGCAAGGAATCCAAGTGAAGGTGAAACTAGGGTTTTGTTCAAGTGAGGAGTTTCCACCCAAGGTTCATTCCTACACCATCTAAGGTAAGATTTATGGTATTTCCATGGTGTTTAAAGTATTTGAAAGTTGAAACACTTGGATTATAGAAGGAAATAGAAAATGGGTTACAAATATGAGAATAGTGACACTTTTGAGTAGTAGCTTAATATGAACCATGATTCTTGATATGTTGTGATTATAATTACGTTATTAATAATGTTGAGAGCATGAGAGAAATGTTAGATGAGAATGAATGTAACGTTGTATTATGATCATGATTAGGGGTGACCTTGAGATTGGATAATGATGAATTTGACGAAAGTTATTGATGATGATATTATGAATGTTATTATTGACGTTTGGGATTTGATATACGATAGGCAGAAAGTAGTATAAACAAAGGAAATGCTGCCTAATTTTCTCCAGCTTTAGTAAGCACATTCATATAATCGATTAGCTAATGTTAATGCGAATTCTCTTGAAGGAAAACACGTGAGCATTAAAGGAGAACAATCAAGCGATGGAATTGTTAAACGAAAGAGGTATGTAAGGCTAGTCCCTTCTTTCTAAGGCATGACTCCTATGACATGAATCCTTCTATCTTTCCATGATTTTCCTACATATTGGAAAGTATGAGTCTACGATTATAAAGAGCTTCATACAAGATAAAGAAAAGAGATACGTTACGAGCATGACAATACTGATGATGAATCTAAGTCTAGAAGTCTTCAAGCTCATGATATGACATCCTTACAAAACTTATGATTCTTATATGATTCCAATGATATTATTTTCCCTACTTCTCCATGACTTTCCCATATTCCGGGAACAATGAGTTAAAGTTGATAAAGATCTTCTTATGAGATAAAGATGATAAATATATCATGAATACGATAATAATGATGATAAGTTTAAGCCTAGAGATGCTAAAGCAAGATATGATATCTATGAAGTTAATGATGTTAACTACGATCCATTGATGTTGTTTATTGTATACACTCAGCTTATATGCTAATTCCTTAAAGGTGAGGCAGAATGCTTATGAATGCTCCATAATGGAATCGGGGGTTCACGACCTTATGTCTCCCCGATATAGTATAGTTGTCTTGAGTTCTAATGTATATTTTATGATAAGTGTATAATGACGTTAAGCTTATGGTATGCCAATGCAATGTATGAAAACGTTAAGTTCCTGATAAGTGCATGACGATACGATTCTACCATGCCTAAATGGCCGGGCATGTCACCGCGAAGACGGACTACATACGATTCCATGCATGCATTATGATGAGTACATGATGACGATATTACACCGCGCCTATATGGCCGGGTAGACACCGCTATGGCAGGCAGCGTATACACCATGTCCAGATGGCATGGGCAAACACCACTAGTGGGCAGCATGAGATGTTTACCCCGGACGCAGGAGGCCTGGACGCGAGCTAATGATTATCACACCGTACCTATATGGTCGGGCAGTTTATACATATATGCATACACGATAACGGCGACGATGCTAATAGTGATAATAATAATGATAACGATGATAATAGTGATGACGCTAAAGATGTTTATGGGCTTTTATGTATATGTGCATTTATGTATATGTGCCTACGTATGACTATTATGGAACCCCGAGCTTATATGGCCGGGTTTGAATATATATATATATATATATATATATATATATATATATATATATATATATAATGCGTGCACACCACTGCAGTTGGGTACGGATACTACTGAGCCTTGGTAGGGCCGGGTACGGATATCACTGAGCCTCGGTAGGGCCAAGTACGGACAATACTGAGCCTTAGTAGGGCCAGGTAGGCATAACACCGAGCTTTATTATAGCTGGGTACATAAGACACCAAACCTATCTGGTCGGGTATGATACTACTATGTATTCAAATGTATGAAAAGCCCGGGAGGCATGTATGTGGTATTGTGAGCCACTACGTGGCCGAATACGGATAACTTTTAATGTGTATGAGCAGATACGGTATTATGATATATGTATGATACGATGATGTATGCGCTATGATGATGCATGTCCTGTGATTATATATGATGTAGGCATGAAAGGTATCCACCCTTAAAAGTTACGCAGGTTATGTCTTCATCTTATGATTTCTCTATTATGTTCATTTCATTCATGCCTTACATACTCAGTACAATATTCGTACTGACGTCCGTTTTCTTTGGACGCTGTGTTCATGCCCGCAGGTAGACAGGGAGGCGACCCAGATTTATAGAAGTCGATAAGCAAACTTTTGAGAGGACTCCATTATTCCAGAGGTGCCACCGATTTAATATTGTGTGTATATATATGTTTTGGGCACGACGGGGTCCTGTCCTGTCCATATGTCTAGCACTCTAGTAGAGGCTCGTAAATACGTATGTGTGGGTAGCATGGTCTCACGATGCCCTTATTGTATATATTATTTTGATAGCGGAAGGGCTTATGCGTATAAAGGTAATTATGTTTCAAATGAGAAATGATTTTTCCTATGAATAGAAGTGTGAGATTAATGAATGTACGCTTAATGAGTATGATGAGTAGTAGAACGAGTGGTGCTCGGTGGTTAGCCCCGGGTACCCGTCATGGCCCCTAGTCGGGTCGTGACATCAGGTCCATAAATCGTGGCATTGGTAATCCCAAAAGGCATAACAAGGAAATCATAATGACCATAACGAGTCCAAAAGGCCGTCTTGGGAATATCTCTTCAACTAGTGATAGCCCGAACTCAAATCAATCTTTGAAAACACGGAATCCCCCTGAAGTTGGTCAAACAAATCATCAATGCAAGGAATAGGATACTTATTACAAATAGTGACCTTGTTCAACTGGCGGTAATCAATACACATCCGTATCTACGCATCCTTATTCTTCACAAAAAGCACGAGAGTGCCTACGGGGAGACACTCGATCTAAAGAAACCCTTACTAAGAAGATCTTGCAACTGCTCATTCAACTCAGCCGGTGCCATCCGATATGGCGAAATAGAGATAGGACGAATCACCAGCTCTAAGTAAATACAAAACTTGATATCACGATCGGGTGGCATACCCTGTAAGTCCGTAGGAAACACCTCCGTGAACTCACGCACCACTGGAATAGACTCAAGTGACAGAGTGTCGGCACTGTTATCACGAATATGGGCCAAGTAGTCCAAACATCCTCTATCCACTAACTTCCTAGCTCGAAGGAATGAAATGATCTTCCTCAGGGAGGGACTAGGAGTACCCTTCCACTCAAGTCTAGGAATACCCGACATATCTAGTATGACTGTCTTGGCGTGACAGTCCAAAATCGCATGATACGGAGACAACTAACTCATATCCAAGATAACATCAAAATCTACCATATCAAAAATCACCAAGTCCACCCACGTACCATAACCCATAAACGTAACTGTACAAGACCGATAGACATGATCTACCAGAACATAATCTCTGACCAGAGTAGATAGATGAATAGGCGTGTCAAGTAGATCACAAATCATATCCAAACCCATATAGAAATATGTAGACACATAAGAGAAAGTAGAAGCCGGGTCGAATAACACTGGAGCCGCCCGGTTACAACTGAAATATTAATTGTGATAACAGCATCAGAAGCCTCGGCCTCTGGCCTGCCAGGGAAAGCATAACAATGAACCCATCCACCATCAGTCTGTGAACCACCAGGATGTCACGCCCCAAACCTGACCCTGGACGTAACAGGCATCCGATGTTATGAACAACACCGGAAGCACCTTATGAACTAATTACAACGAGTTCCTATTTCCTAATCTTTAATTATATAAATCCAAACAAGTCATTTATAATTTGGATGAAAGGATTATCATATTTCGAGATAATTCAACGGAAGTTAAATCGAATACTTAGTTATAAAACATGGCAAAATGCCTCAACGAGTTATACGAGACTCTAACACCGTACCCATAATCTGACAACTATCTATGGAGTTTCTAAGATAATGAATAAATGTCTAACTCATCGGGACGCAGCCCAGAAACTAAAATACGTAAAGTAAAGATAGAGCGGTACCCCACAAACAATCATGCGGGCTCATCAAATGGTCTCGAAGGTAGCAAGTTCTCCTAAGTCTTTGGCGTATCACGAACCTGCTCTTCTCTGTTACCTGACATACCATTAAAAACAATAATGGTATGCCTGAGTACCGGATACTCAGTGAGTGTCTAAGGGGCAATAGTTAACAAAACAAAATAAGATAAATAAAATACGTAAAACGGTATCAATGAGAGACAGTTCAAATCCTGAGATAGAGTAAGCCAGCAACCTTAAAGAAATTATCAGAGAACTCAATGACCAAGAACACATCAAACTAACTTATTCCATTTACCATATCAAGTATCTCACTTACGAACTCAATATTACCTCAAGCCACTCACAGGCAACGAAATATCAACCATTCGATTCTCCAGGCTAAGAAGCCATAAAGGCTAATCGTCCTCTGGATTAGCACACCAATAGATGCTCTAGGCGGCATGCCTCAGAGGTCAATCATCCTCTGGACTGACACAACAATACTCGTATCGATACGTTAGGATCCATAACGGCTAATCGTCTTCTGGACTAGCACAACTTGCTCATATATGCCACGACCCAACCCCGTGGGCATGACTAGTGCCCGATTTGGACACTCGTATACGTACTTGTTAGATATAGTAAAACTGAATCTATAAACAATATGGAAACTTGCAAAAGAACTCCAAAGATTCATAACGTCATCATATATATGTATATCCAGATAACCTGTCTCCTGAGGAGTCACAACTATTCAAAATATAATATGATACGCAAGCCGACAAGGCTGCCATTACATGTCAATATGATACGCAATCCGACAAGGCTGTCACAACATATCAATACCATACGCAAGCCGACAAAGCTGCCACAACATGTCAATACCATATGTAAGCCGACAAGGCTGTCATTACATATCAATACCATACGCAAGCCATATAGACATAGCCGAACAAAACTTATACATAACCCACACATATGTCTACAGACCTTTAAGAGTATCGATAGTGAAATATGACCGGACAGGGCCCCGCCATACCCCTGGATAAGCATATATATACATCAAACGATCTGTACCAAAAGTCTAGGCTCCGGGACAATGGAGCTCTCCAAGACAGCTAAGTGGAAATCCTAAGCTGGAGGATCGCCAAATCGAGTATCTATACCTGCGGGCATGAAACGCAGCCCCCCGAAGAAAGGGGGTCAGTACGAGATATGTACTGAGTATATAAAGCATGAAATACAATAAAGAGGATCATCACTGAAATAGAGATTACACAAGACAAGTATGTCAATCAAAGATACCATTACACTTGCCTTATGAAATGTAAATCATGCATGTCACTATCATATATCATACCCGGCCCATTATGGGACTCGGTGAATAAGGTCATCATATGCCATCCTTGGCGCCATAATCACATCATCATATCATCATATCACCATATCATATATATATATATATATATATATATATATATATATATATATATATATAAATATATATATACCGTACCAGGCCCTCTAGTGAGGGGCTCGGTGAATAATGTTGTGAAACTGTGCACGAAAACATACCCGGCCCGGGACTCGATGAAAGATATATTGAGGCATGCATGAGCAGAGTAGTGAGCAACCATATGCAAACTAAGTCATATCTGAGACTCAATAGATTAATCAAAATGAACTATTATTTGAGAATCAAGACAATAGTCATATCAAGTAACCTTCGAATGTCACTATGGATTCTATCCAAATAGGACGTCTGGAATCATAGACACATATCAAGACATAATAAAATAAGTTATGGGAATCAAGAACATTAGCCATCCTAGTGTCTCTAAGAATAGGAGCTTCTTTGGAGTCATATACACGTCGTCTGTTTGTTTCATAAAGATCATGCCAAAAAGAAGGAAGGGTTTGCTTTACATACCTTAAGTCGCCAAAATGAACCAACAATGAACTCGTTAATGCTTACGCCAATCCTATAATAAGGGAATGCGTATACAAACTTAGATGACGCTAGTATATAATGTATATCAAATGATAATTCAATTCTAAAATGAAACGGGCAGCGTTTCCCCTATTCTTTAATCACTATAATGTAACCAGCAGCCCGTAACAACAACAACAACCTCCTTTAGGTCCTTTTGAACTAAAATCATCCATATACAAAGGTATACCTCAAACAGCCCAATATATATTTCGTATACGATACGTTATACTCTTGTTTCTTTCCAAATTTATGAACCATATTAGTAACAACATGACTACAACATCGACCACCATTCATGTACAATAAAACTATTTCGATATCATTTTAATACAAGCTCGAAACAGTCCGTCAAAACTACGACATCAAAATACGATTTCCGATCTTTACTTCGCAAAATTACCAATACACGGAAAAGAGTATAGCATTCCCATGAACAACAACACCCTTATATATATATATATATATATATATAACTTATATTTCCAGCTCCTTCAATATAAACAAATTATCCTCAAATACAATACAACAATAACGACAACACATTTACAATATCCCAGCCAAAAAAACCATCAACGACAACCATACAATTCTCTCCTTTCCAATTTTGCCTAATACAATTTAATCTTTCCATTACCATATTATTAACTCTAATTTCATGACAAAAGAAGAATTCTTACCTTAAATTTAATTAGGACAGATCAACAATAATCACTTGCACCAATTGCACCGCTTATTCTTTCTTAATTTAAATTATAACTTGCCGCTCCCTTGCACACGTAAAGCACCTTGAAGATTTAGTCTAAAATTTTTATTTTTAAAAAAAAACAGCCAAGGCTGGCCGTGAACAGTGGCAGCCATGGCTGCTCATGCTCTTGCTTCATTAAGCTTGTGAAGATGAATGCTCCTCTCTCTTATTTTACTTTGTGAATGAATAATGGTATCACCTAGTCACCAAATTGCTATTTATATGAATCCTAATACTCCTACACGTGCCCCCCATGATGAATCATCCATTTCATTTCATTTTGTTATATATGTTTTTAATTAATAAATCGGGTGGGGCCCACTCAAGGTGTAATTAAATTAATTAATCATTAATCCCCAATTAATAATCTAATAATGGTTAGCTAATCCCTAATCTCCACTAATATTTCCACACTAATTGGAATTTACAAGCAAGTCGTGCACTTATTGAAATCGGGATTAAAAGTCCTTGTCTCGTATCTCAAAAATAACCTTGTCCTTGAATTCATGTTGATTAGCTTATGAGTAATCCAACTTACAAAAATATGGGGTATAACATCCTTCCCCCTTTGGAACATTCGTCCCCGAATGTTAAACTAGTCCTGTACTCCCAATATTTCCTTAACTGTTTTCTTATTGGATTATGTCCTTCACATGCCTCTTTCATTGGTCGATTCCCTTTAATTTACTATAATGCATTCCCGATCTCTAAGTAACCGTTCCTGTAATATTTCCTCTTCCTGTTGCTCCTGGAGGTAATAATTCCACGTCGTTGTCTTTACTCTCCTCCTTATTTCACTGTTGGTTAACAGTTGTATAGCGAGTTCTCCCGCTGAAATCTTACCCTCTCCCTGATATACTTAGTCATAACTCGACTTTTTCTTCTTCTATAGTTACTTCCCTAAGATGTATCGTCGCTTCATCTTACCTTTTAATCTTTAAATAAGATTTTATAATGCGCAGACGTCCCTCGTCGATTTATTAGACTTTACAATCCCTGGAGTATTTCATTCCTCTGGTAACCTGTAGACCCTTCGCAGACTCTACGAATAAGACGAAATTTCCAGGGTGTAACATTATTTTACTTCAATAACCTTACATTGCTCTACTGCACAGTCCATACTCTGGAATCTTCGGCCTCATGTATCACTCCTTGACTTCTTTAAAGGACTTTAACTGTCACTCTACTTTTTAGCTCTTAATCTCAATCCTTAGAGTTAGCTATCAAGTAGCGCGGGGGTTTCCTCATATTATAACTTTACATAGCCGCCCTATGATCTATCTATTATTAACTGGTATAATTCTAAAAGAGTTCTGGATTTGACATATAAATTCACTGTCTTCTAGTAACCAGCTCGTTCTGTTCGTCTCGCTTCAACCACTTCGCAATTTCCCTTGATCCAACTTGTAACGCTTTAGGCATATCATCTCGTGTCGTTTCTTTATCTTTAATTCAAACTCTTCTATTGCCTCTTCATTCAGATTTTACTCTTAGTCTTCCTATCACGCATCATATTGCAATCTTACAGAAATATACGTGGGTTCTCAAATTAGCCCAAGGAATACCTTAGCGTCGTCTTACTAGTCTTCATGTTTAACCTCGCCTTCTCCTCTCGTATCTTTCAATCAGTATCGGGGCTCAACTATGGCCATGTCCTATTTTCCCTCAGTACTAATTCTATCTCAGTAATTTGGCTCAAACCATCTTTACATCCTTCCTTAATGTACTCCAAATATCACAACCGCATTGATATTGCTGAATCCTTACTCTTCTTATCAAGTACTCACTTGGTCTCATTCTTATCATACAAACCTCCGTAAGCTGTATAACTATTCTTGTACAACTTATATAAAGCATATCCAATCTTATTCATAGCCTTTCCTTCTCCCGATTCATTATGCTCTACTTAATTCATCCGTACTAAAACGCGCTCGTAGCCTATCTTGTCATACTTCTTTCCCCTTCTTTATTCACCCTTTTATTTTCTCGTATCCTACTATAGGAGATTCTCTACCCCTTCTTCTTACTACTTATAAGTCGCAATATCATTAGCGAACAACTCTATTGCCAACCTCTTAGCCTTCAACCCAGTATAACGTACTATCCTTTATAATATCTCTTAAGTTACTCGTTACCATTCTCTTGTCATACTCTTTCTTTTTACAAGCACCCACTTCCTAATGTCATATCATACAAGATCTTTACAAATGATCCTCGGTCTTGTCTCAAATACCATCCTGGCTTCTATCCGTTTATTGCTAGCCTTCAAATCTTACTAATTTGTTTCAGTAAGGGATCTCACTTGAAGTTTAAGCATCCATATCAAATATATTTCAGTGTCAATTGTTTCCATCTTACACTTGCATTTCTCTCACCCGCTTCCCCCCATTTAGGGTGTTCTTACACCATTATCTGTTTATATTCTGCTACATGTCCCCATTCCTAATCTCAAATTCATCTGATCTTTTTTTTTTTCAATTCACTTGGTATACTGTACCATATCCATGTCCTTTCTTTATAATTTATAACTTTGATTATCCTCGTACGAAACCTTAACAAAATCACGAAGTGACGAGAACCTTTCTATATATAGTATAAAATCTCATCTGATGATCTGTACTTGAGTAATGCAACCCATATAGCAACTTATCCAAGGCCACTTTTCACTTACTCCGATCAGTAATTAGTTAGTACTTATAGTCGTTCCAAATTCTCAATTAGGTAGCAGTTATATTCCGATGATAAGTTCCCAAAGTTCTCTTGTAAAATTATCTTTATCCCAACCTGTATCATCTGTTTCCTCAAATGAATTTACAATAAATCATTTGTCCCTCAACCTACAGTCCCTGTCCTTTAAGGATTTCACTGTTCCCGAGGTGAAGTCGTATACATGTAGTACTCCTTTATGCCTTATGCTCTTTTACCCTTGTTGTGTACCCAACACTGGCTTCTAACTTACTCAAAATCATATCAAGTTCGTCTTAATAATGGTCTTATCTTATCGCCTTGTCGTCGTATTACACCTTTAAGTTCATAGCTATGTATTTCCCTTTTATTTTACACTCGTACTCCATTAATTACGTCTATCTTGGGTGCTTTCTTTAGTATTCCTTTCCATTTCTCCATTCTATGTCCATCTTTTATTCTGTGCATGAGGAATCTTTTGCTACTCCTGTATCTTTCGAAAAACACTACTCCTACATAATCCCTTTCTCTTTTTCAAAGTGTATTCAGTTCATCCCTATTTGTTCTTATCATCCCAGTCATTTTCTGGCACTTATTTTATTTTACCTCATTGCTCATCTTTCTATAGTTTGGTCTTTCATAATTCTATCACTTATATTGCTCGTGTTCCCGGCTATACATGTCATAACCTATTATTGCATTGTTATCTCGCTTTCTTCTTATTACCATCCTTCAATTAAGATTTGCCAGCCTTTTCTAAATCATCTCTTAGTATCTCAAGCCCTTCAAAATTATCCAAGCATTTCATCAACAACACATGAAACACATGATCTAAGACAACCCACAAGTTTGAGTTTTCCTTCTACAAATTCCATCTTCAATTAGTTGATTAAGAACTAATAAACTCAAGGACATAAAGATATGATGAAATTGTCACGACCCAGCCCCGTGGGCCGCGACTGGCACCCTATCTGGGTACCCAGACCAAATCACATGTTTATTATCAAATCCAAACTTATTTCAGAGTTTCCTAAAAGTCATATCAAACATAACTTATCGAAATATGTCTTAAGCGGTCGCACAAATCAAATACAAACTGAGCGGCGGAATAGACATCGCCGGTCAAAAGTGCAAACATAAGCATAAGGGCCATTTGGGGCCATCATAACAAGCAAACCGCTTTAAGACCAGAAAACGAAATCAAACCAACATATACAGGACCCTCACCCCACATATATGACTACAGGCCTCTACGAATTCAAAACAAAGACATATGGCGAGACAGGGCCCCGCCGTACCCAAATAGTCAAATATACCGAATATATACAAAGCAAAAGGAGTCTGTACCAAAAGTGGACTCCGGATCAAAGAGGAGTACTCCGGAATAGCAAAGAGGGAAGCCTACTATGGAGGATCACCAATATCTACACCTGCGGGCATGAAACGCAGCCCCCGAAGAAAAGGGGTCAGTATGAAATATGTACTGAGTATGTAAAGCACGGAGTACAGAAATATGGATCAAAACTGAAAGCAAATCAGATAACAAAGTGGAGTACAAATCGGGATGTCAAAATCCGTATCAAAATCATATACGTATACATAATGCAAACGAAATCATGCAAACGCTTAAGAACGTGGTCGCCACTCCGACGCTGGCGCCACACACAGCATAACACCAGAAGGTTTGAAATCTCCGTATCTCCGAACACAAACACAAACTTAGGTGAGCGTATCGTATCACGAGCCATATCACAGCATAACTCCAAACGGAACCCGGCCCTATGGCGAAGTCTCGGGAACCGTAACACAGCATACGACCGAATTATCGTAAGGCGCACGAATCATAACCGGCCCGGGAACCGGTGAACGGAGTCATAATAAGGCACGAGCAGATTCGTGAGCAAACAAATGCAAATCATACTTCAAAATAGTCTTTCAAAACATAATAGTTTTACAAATCGTTCCATAGCACAAAATAAGCGAATACTTAGTCGATACAAAGATCGTTTCACAAAAGTTTCCAAAATGGTACGTATGGCTCAAAACGTAACTTAGCATATCATAATATTCAAAATATATCTCATAGGAGGGAGTTCCAAAATCGAAAGTATCATATCAAACTTTATTCACAAAGATATCCCAATAAGACAAATAGGGCGTCTCGGGGTTAGCGGGCCCACCTCGAGTCAAATTGAGGTGGCGAACATAATTTATGAACATTTAGGGGCCAAAAGGTCATACATAATCATTTCTAAGTTACCCGACCACATTTCGATAGGTTTCGGACGATTGGTGGCATCCTAGCCAAAATAGAGCCCTTAAGCTTCAATTGAATTGAATGAATAGTAACTTTTCTGTGGGTCGGGTTTCGAGGAGCAGAAATGCTCCGGAAGTTCCACTATTCGCCTATCACACTAAGACATGCCAAATGAAGAAGTGGGAAGCTTTACATACCTTACAGACGTCGTATGCTCTCCCAAAAGTCAAGCCCCGTTTCGTCTGAAATCTGCAAATGGTCAAAGTTACCAATTGAGACTCTTAGGCTTAAAAATGCCTTTAACTTCATTCTTGCCTACAGAAATTTCGGCAGCATTTCCCCTATAAATCTAACATCCCCGAGGCTTAGCTCGGCTCAGAATACATCAACCAAAACAACCCAAACATCATTCAACAATATAAACCATATTCAAACTTCAAAAACCTACCATACTACACAAGTTGGAAATCTTTCATTCAAACTTCAAAATTCCAAATCTATATCCATATTATTGTATTCATTCACTCATTCAAGATTATGCCATCACATTCAAAATACATTCCAAGCCATACACAAAATTGCCCAAAATCCATTACTTTCTATAATTCTCCCAAAACACCAAAACTTACAACAAACATTCTAACTTGCGTCGTTTGATTCCGACTTCATTAACATCAACTATAAATTCATATTTAAAGTCTTTAACACCCTAAATATACAATGATATACACAATGATACCAAAGGTATACGCTTTCCGATAATGTCCGAAATCATTTTCCAACGCCAATTTAATTCATCAATCGATCATTTACGACATAAAGATCACAACAACACATTATACCAACTAAACAAGATCAATTCACACCACTTTCTTCTTCCTAGGGCTCACGGCCAACATGCAATATACACACACACCCACGGCTTTCTATATACACCAAAGTTACGGAATTCTCGTCTATTCCCAATCCTTAACACATTTATATCAATTCTATAACATTAGAGGGGCAAAATTCTTACCTTTTCTTGAATTTCCGACTTGTCGCAAATGAGGTTCTTGTGCCAAACTAATTATACCCCGTTGAAGAGGGCCTTGAGTACTTCACAACTATGTAGAAATTAGGATTTTTGGATCAACAACCAAGCTTGGAAATTTTTCTTTCTCTTTTTCTTTAGCTTCGGCCGAACCCCTTTTTTTTGTGGTGTTCTTTGATTTTTGTTCTTGTTCTTGATAATTACAATCCAAGACTTGATATATATCACAATATAGGTCATGTGATAATCACATGACCATTTAAAGTGGGCTTAGACCATGCCATGGTCGGCCACTTCACCTCTTTGGGCCCAAGTTTTTTTTTGGTTGTCCAATTCTTGGCCCAATTCACAAAAGTCCCGTTTTGTAATTCCCGAAACTAATTTCCGAAATTCCAAATTTACCCTCGGCCTTCCCCGAGGTCTTGACATTAATGATTCCATAACCAACATAGTCATATTCACTAAAATCAAATTATGTCCTTATAACACACAAGTCGTAATTATTTCTCGATTTCCAATTATACGAAACACGGGACATAACATTCTCCCCCCCTTAATAACATTCGTCACCGAATGTTAAATTAATCTTATAAGGTCTTATGATCAAGGCAGGAGTGTCCCTTTTTTAATAATGACATACATAATTCATTTTATCAATCAACACAACAAACTGAAAAAAAAATTAGATTACCTGTGGGCGTAGGAAACAAGTGGGGATATTTCTTCTTCATCTCGTCCTCCGCCTCCCAAGTCATCTCCTCCCGATTATTGTTGCGCCACAGGACTTTGACGGAGGGCACTTCTTTAGTGCGTAGTCTCCGCACTTGTCGATCCAGAATAGATACAGGCTGCTCGTCATAAGATAACTGCTCCGTCACCTGAATGTCATCAACTGGGAATATCCTGGAAGGATCACCAATACATTTCCGCAACATAGACATATGAAACACCGGGTGTACGGCCTCCAAGTCGGATGGTAAGTCTAGCTCATAGGCGACCTCGCCTATCTTTCGAACGATCTGATACGGCCCAATGTACCGGGGGCTCAACTTACCCTTTCTACCGAATCTCATGACACCCTTCATGGGCGACACCTTCAGGAATACCCAGTCGCCAATTCGGAACTCTAACGGTCGACATCGCCTATCTACATAAGCTTTCTGTCGACTCTGAGCAGCCAATAATCGTTCTCGAATAAGCTTTATCTTATCTACAGCTTCCTGGATCACATCTGGCCCAATCAGCTTAGTCTCGCCCACGTCAAACCAACCAATAGGAGATCTGCATTTCCTGCCATACAGGGCTTCATACGGTGCCATCTGAATGCTGGAGTGATAACTATTATTATAGGCAAACTCAATAAGCGGCAAATGATCATCCCAGCTGCCCCTGAAATCAATAACGCAGGCCCGCAACATATCTTCGAGCGTCTGAATAGTGCGCTCGGCCTGCCCGTCGGACTGAGGGTGAAAAGCTGTACTAAGGCTCACCTGAGTCCCTAATCCATCCTGAAATGACCTCCAGAAATTAGCTGTAAACTGGGCACCTCGGTCAGTAATAATAGATATAGGGACTCCGTGAAGTCTGACTATCTCTCTGATATACAATCTGGCATAGTCCTCAGCCGAATAAGTAGTCCGAACCGGAAGGAAATGGGCTGATTTCGTCAGCCTATCAACAATAACCCAGATAGAGTCGTACCTGCGTGGAGTGCGCGGTAACCCAACAACGAAATCCATATTAATCATCTCCCATTTCCAGGCTAGAATTTCCATCTCCTGCAATAATCCACCGGGCTTCTGATGCTCGATCTTAACTTGCTGGCAGTTCTGGCACTGACTAACAAACTCAGCAATATCTTTCTTCATGTCGTCCCACCAATACAAACACCTGAGATCCCGATACATTTTAGTGGAACCAGGATGAACAGAATACCGTGCATTATGGGCCTCGCCCATAATCTGCCGCCGTAAGCCCGCAACGTCCGGTACACAGAATCTGCCGTCATATAATAATACTCCTTCAGGCGAGATCTCAAACTGAGTCTTTGCTTTATTAAGGGCCACATCTCTGTACTGAATCAAAAGAGGATCCTCAAACTGGCGCTGCTTTACCTCCTGAATAATAGATGACTCAGCAACTGAACGAACAGAAATCCAGAATCTCCAGAATCTATCAAACGAACTCCGAGGCTAGCCAGCTGATGAATATCACGAACCAAATCTCTCTTATCAAAGGGAACATCAGCCAGACTACCCACGGACTTGCGGCTAAGCGCATCAGCTACCACATTGGCTTTCCCCGGATGGTACAGAATATCAACGTCGTAATCCTTTAGTATCTCAAGCCATCTCCGCTGCCGCAGATTTAGTTCCTTCTGCCTAAAAATATACTGGAGACTCTTATGGTCCGTATAGATATCAACATGGACCCCATATAAATAATGCCGCCAAATCTTCAAAGCATGAATCACCGCGGCCAACTCAAGATCATGAGTGGGATAGTTCTTCTCGTGCGGTCTGAGCTGCCGGGAAGCATAGGCTATGACTCGACCGTGCTGCATTAATACACATCCTATCCCAATACCAGAGGCGTCACAATAAACAACATACCCGTCAGATCCCTCTGGAAGAGCCAAAACTGGTGCTGTAATCAATTTCTCTTTCAGCATCTGAAAGCTGCGCTCGCAGGCGTTTGTCCACTGGAATTTTGCTGCTTTCTGAGTAAGCCTCGTCAGTGGTGCTGCAATAGAAGAAAAATCCTCCACGAACATGCGATAATACCCAGCCAATCCCAGAAAACTGCGCACCTCTGTCGGTGTAGTAGGCCTGGGCCAATTCTGCACAGCCTCAATCTTCTGCGTGTCCACCCGAATACCGTCTGCGCTGACAATATGGCCCAAGAATGCCACAGAAGTCAACCAGAACTCGCATTTAGAGAATTTAGCATATAATTTCTGCTGACGGAGAACGCCAAGTACTGTCCTCAAATGATCTAAATGCTCCTCGACTGATCGCGAGTAAATCAAGATATCATCAATAAACACAATAACAAACATATCCAGAAAAGGCCGAAATACCCGGTTCATCAGATCCATAAATACCGCTGGAGCATTAGTCAGCCCGAAAGACATAACTCTGAACTCATAATGCCCGTATCGGGTCCTGAAAGCGGTCTTCGGGATATCTGACTCCCGTTCCTGCACCTGATGATAACCTGAGCGCAGATCTATCTTCGAAAAATATTTAGCACCCTACAGCTGATCAAACAAGTCATCAATCCGGGGGAGGGGATATTTATTCTTAATAGTCACCTTATTCAGCTGCCGGTAGTCGATACACATCCGTAGTGACCCGTCTTTCTTTCTGACAAACAATACCGGCGCTCCCCAGGGTGATGTGCTGGGTCTGATAAAACCCTTATCCAGCAAATCTTTCAGCTGCTCCTTCAACTCCTTCAACTCAGCTGGTGCCATCCTGTACGGAGGAATAAATATAGGCTGCGTATCCGGCATCAACTCGATAGTAAAATCAATCTCCCGCTCAGGCGGAAGGCCAGGAAGCTCGTCAGGAAATACATCTGGAAACTCACTGACAACCGGAACAGACTGAAGGGTAGGTATCTCCGCTGCAGTATCGTGCACACGAACCAAATGAGAGATATAACCCTTCTGGATCATCTTCTTAGCCTTGAGGTATGAAATAAACTTACCCCTCGGCGATGCTGTAGATCCGAACTACTCTATAACTGGTTCCCCTGGAAACTGAAAACGGACTACCTTTTGCTGGCAGTCGACATTAGCATAACAGGAAGACAACCAGTCCATGCCCATAATGACGTCAAACTCAAGCATGTCTAACTCTATCAAATCAGCCTTAGTGCTACGATCTTAAATGGTCACAGAACAATCCCTATAGATTTGTCTCGCTACAATAAAATCCCCAACTGGTGCAGCTACCTCAAATGGCGCTATAGGCTCAGACACTATCCCAATCTTACTAGCAACGAGCGGGGAAATATATGATAAAGTAGAGCCAGGGTCAATCAATGCATATACAGATCTGGACAAAACCAGTAATGTACCTGTGACGACGTTTGGCGAAGCCTCCTGATCCTGGCGGCTGGCCAAAGCATATATGCGGTTCGAGGGACCGCTACAACCTGAAGCGCCACCGCGGCCTCGACCGCGTCCTGCCGGTGCTGGCATACCTCGCCCTCCAGGGCGTGCAACAGATGGAGCAGAAGAAGAACCGGCGGCTGAGCCACACTACCAGAACCGCTGGCCAACGGACAATCTCTCATAAAATGGCCCTGACTACCGCACGAAAAACAAGCTCCAGTAGCTCGATAACACTCCCCAGGATGAGACTTCCCGCAATGAGCACAACGGGACCTGGGTGGTCTGGCCTGGCTGGGGCCTCTGGATACCTATGAACCTGCCGCTGTGGAGCTCTGACCGGCCCCAGACGGTCCCGCACTATCAAATCTCCGGCTGCCTGACTGAGTACTCCGGCCGGACGGAGGTAGCTGTCTGCCTGACTGCTGCTGCTGAGGCTGTCCGCCTCGAGAATCCCCGGAATAACCTGCGGACCTAGCCCTCTTGGGCGGCCTCCTGTCCCGATCTCTACCAGAATGATCAGACCTGTGACGATCCTCCATACCCATCGCATAGGCCTGAAGTCGGGCAATGTCCATATCTGTCTGTAATGACACTGCCATACAGCCGTCAATCAAATACCGATCCAATCCCATAACATATCTGTGCATCCGATCGGACATGTCTGCTACCACGGCCGGTGCATATCGGGCCAGAGAATCAAACTCAAGATTATACTCGCGCACACTCCGACCCCTCTGCTGCAAATGTAAGAATCGGTCGGCCCGTGCCCGCCGCAACTCTGGGGGTAGAAAGTGGCGGGTGAAAGCAGTCACAAACTGGTCCCACGTAGCTGGGGGAGCACCCTCAACCCTGGATAACTCCCAAGTCTCATACCAGTGAGCGGCAACATCTCGAAGCCTGTGTGAAGCCAGCTCGACCGACTCGGTCTCTGAAGCCCTGACCAAGTCCAGTGAGCGCCGCATCCCCCGAATAAAGTCGTGGGGGTCCTCGTCGGGCTTAGACCCGAAATACTCTGGAGGGCCACATAATAAGAACTCCCGAACTCTCAGGCTGTCCCGCCTGTCATCATCATCATCGTCCCTCCGCCCGCGTCTGCGAGCCTGTCCTGCTACCAGTGTAGTCAGCAACTGTACCGCCTCTCTCAGGGTCCTGTCCTCCGCCCCTGGCTGAGGAGCTGGAGTCTCATGAGCGGGTACTCGGGCCTCTGGAGCTGCTGAAGGTCCTGCTCCAGGCTGTACTAGTGGGGGTGTAGCGGACCCCTCAGAACGAGGCACAACCTCAGGCAAATCATAGACACGAGCTCGGGTAGATCGCTGTGCCTGACTAGTATCTCCCATCCTCTCTTTGCCCTTCTGGGCCGCCGTTGCCTTCTTCGGAGGCATCACTGCAAACACAATAGCGAGTCAGATCAAAATCACCCTAACAGCACAGCTCTATTGCACGATCTATGATTCCAAAGAAAGTAACATCCAAAATGCCCTGTAGCTTCCTGTTTATAGATGTGGTGCACAACACATCGATAAACAAGACTCTACGAGACACGGCCTGTAGACATTCCGAGGACAAACTGCTCTGATACCACTTTTGTCACGACCCAGCCCCGTGGGCCGCGACTGGCACCCTATCTGGGTACCAAGACCAAATCACATGTTTATTATCAAATCCAAACTTATTTCAGAGTTTCATAAAAGTCATATCAAACATAACTTATCCAAATATGTCTTAAGCGGTCGCACAAATCAAATACAAACTGAGCGGCAGAATAGACATCGCCGGTCAAAAGTGCAAACATAAGCATAAGGGCCATTTGGGGCCATCATAACAAGCAGACCGCTTTAAGACCAGAAAACGAAATCAAACCAACATATACAGGACCCTCACCCCACATATATGACTACAGGCCTCTACGAATTCAAAACAAAGCCAACATGCAATATACACACACACCCACGGCTTTCTATATACACCAAAGTTACGGAATTCTCGTCTATTCCGAATCCTTAACACATTTATATCAATTCTATAACATTAGAAGGGCAAAATTCTTACCTTTTCTTGAATTTCCGACTTGTCGCAAATGAGGTTCTTGTGCCAAACTAATTATACCCCGTTGAAGAGGGCCTTGAGTACTTCACAACTATGTAGAAATTAGGATTTTTGGATCAACAACCAAGCTTGGAAATTTTTCTTTCTCTTTTTCTTTAGCTTCGGCCGAACCCCTTTTTTTTGTGGTGTTCTTTGATTTTTGTTCTTGTTCTTGATAATTACAATCCAAGACTTGATATATATCACAATATAGGTCATGTGATAATCACATGACCATTTAAAGTGGGCTTAGACCATGCCATGGCCAGCCACTTCACCTCTTTGGGCCCAAGTTTTTTTTTGGTTGTCCAATTCTTGGCCCAATTCACAAAAGTCCCGTTTTGTAATTCCCGAAACTAATTTCCGAAATTCCAAATTTACCCTCGGCCTTCCCCGAGGTCTTGACATTAATGATTCAATAACCAACATAGTCATATTCACTA
Source organism: Lycium barbarum (assembly GCF_019175385.1). Taxonomy (NCBI): domain Eukaryota; kingdom Viridiplantae; phylum Streptophyta; class Magnoliopsida; order Solanales; family Solanaceae; genus Lycium; species Lycium barbarum. The sequence goes on along the minus strand of NC_083338.1, from coordinate 66,076,658 downwards.
AAATCAAATTATGTCCTTATAACACACAAGTCGTAATTATTTCTCGATTTCCAATTATACGAAACACGGGACATAACAGAAATGTTACCTCAAGAACACAAGAATGCTCCAACTCCAAGATTACGTCACCATGAAGCATCCTCCAAAACCACCACAAGAAGAAGAACTAGAATCCGACAAGCGCCACGGGACTTCTAATGCTTGATTCACATAGTTTACCTTCAGATTTGTTCTTGGGTCATGAACGAACTATTTAGTTCATAAAATATTTGCTGTATGCTTTTTACTCTTCAAATAAAAGTAAAACTTAATTGTGGACGTTTTTGCTCTTCAACATGAGCCTCTTCTAAGGTAAAATGTGGTTGGAAAATATTCTGGTTTGTTCAAATGAATTCCAAACTTTGTTGCTCATATTTGCTTCTTCGAAATAAAATTTCAGAAATAAGAATGATGCCTCTTATGGATGACATAGAGGGTATCTCTTAAAGTTTTAATCCAACATGATAAATTTACCATATCGATGTCGACCTCATAATTACTATTATTATCAATTCAACCGTTAACTTTATTTCTCGAAGTCAGACGTACTTGCAACTTAGTCAAATCTTATCATTATTGTTGACATGCCCTTTCAAGACTTTTTACGAACCTATATCTCATTCTCTTTTTACTTTTCGAAAACTTTTGGCAGAGTTTCCTCTGTATTTCTTACTATCCCAAAACCTGCACGCAGGAAATACCAACAATGCCTCACAGGGCCAACATATATACGTATATATTATATCGTATCATAGCCGCACAGGGCTCCCCATATCAATAACAGTATGAAAATGATGAACTTACCTCATATGTCCAACTCAAACTGTACTTGTTACACTTTCCAGTTTACTTTCCCTTTCAATCTTTAACTGCAGGTTTCAATCATACCTGTAACATTCATACCGTATCTGACATGTACTCTGCTTACTTATCTTTTTACTGATTCGTTCAGCTTCTTCTGTTCACACCTTGTAACTGAACTTATCAACAATATATATACATTCAATCCATTTTCTTACTATACTTCAATAACTTACCTTGGTGATGGCCAGTTTGCCATTCTTGTATATACAATTTCTGATAACGTAACCTCGATGAAATATCTTACCTCTGTAACTCCCAGTAGCATTATTTACCTTCTCTTGTCGACACCATTCTCCTGCTGAAATCGAAGGTCAGTATATAAGGGATATCATTTCCTATCTCTTGGCTCTATCGCACGATCTAGAGTAAGAAGGAAAAGTAACATCCTAAATGTCCTATAGCTTCCTGTTTATAGATGTGGTGCACAACACACCGATAAACAAGACTCTACTAGACACGGTCTGTAGACACTCCGAGGATGAACTGCTATGATACCACTTTTGTCACGACCCAACCCCGTGGGCCATGACTAGTGCCCGATATAGACACTCGTATATGTACCTGTTAGATATAGTCAAACTGAATCTAAGAACAATATGGAATTTTGCAAAAGAATTCCAAAGATTCATAATTGTTATACCTCGTGCTTTTATATGTCGAATTATTCGGAAGTAAATCGACTCAAGTTAAAGACGGAAATATTTTCGGACACGAAATAGGAACATTTAAAGTTTAATTATCACATAAATTGTTTATAAATTTTATTTAGTGTAAAAATATTATTGGAGATTAGGGATCAATTAATGGTGATTAGATTATTAAGTAAGAATTAGTGATTAATTAAATTAATTAATTTAATTTCTAAATTGTGGGCCCCACCCGTTTTAAATAAAAAATAGGAAAACAAAAACACAAAACAAATCATCAAAATATTTTATGAGTCATGCTAGTGGATAAGGACACGTGCCCAATAAATGGACACCATATAAAAATACATGGCAATGATCAAATTGTTGTCATTTTTCATTTGCAAGTTGAAAAGAAAAAAAAAATGGGGCAACACTTCCATGGCTGCTCGGCAAGCCATGGATGGAGGAAAAAGGAATACTTTGTTGCTATTTTGGATCAAGTTCAAGTGATATATAAATTCAAGGAGGTGATAGCGACATTGGATTTTAAGTCGGAGAAGAAGGAATTGTGAAATTAGAGCAATTAAGAGTAGAAATTCCTCCGATAAAATTAAGGTAAGATTTTCTTGTTTTATGATGTAATTGTGTTAATAGCATTGTAATGGAATTATTAGAGTTGTATTGGATGAAATTGGAATTAAGAAAAATGCATGAAATCGATGTTATAGGAAATTGTGTGTTGAATATAAAGAGTTGTATGTGATGATGTTAGGTTGTTGTGTTGGCCGTGAGTATGGATTGTTTTAGCTTAAAAATGGTGATTAATGTTAACGTGGTTATCGCTATGGTTGTTTGGATCGTGTGATGAAAGTAAAGGAGTTTGGTAATTAAAGTAAAAGTTATGGTGTTGTGAACATATTATCGTCCTTGTTACGTTGAGAAGATTAAAGATATAACTATGTCTATATGTTGTTGTTGGTATTTCTGTGTTAACATGATGGTAATTGGAAATTTGGGATAGGCGAATATATAGGGGAAATGCTGCCCGATTTTCGTTAAATCTTTAACTAATGGAAAACCCTAAACGAGAATGTATAAGCTAAAGGATAAGTTCTATAAGAAATGGGCTACGGAATTGTGAACTAGAAAGTATATTTACTAACGATAACGTTACTCTTACATTAAATAGGCTAAAAGAGCGATAAAGCGAACGGATTTGCGAGTAGTCGTTAAACAGGTATGTAACGCAAACCATTCTTCCTTTGGCATGATTCTTGTGCTATTCGTTCTATATGTACTCCATATGATTCCATTCTTAGACGAGTAAGGTCTAAATGTTTCTTGTGATGGCTTATTGATATTGTACTCCTATTCTGTTCCGAAGGGAACACCCATAAGGTGCCAGTTGAGTTGTGTATATGGTTTTACTAAAGATTTCGAGGAAATTAGTTTTATACTAAAGGAAACATGAAGTTTGATTTTCAAAACCACTCCGAAGGGGGTGCGAGATTTTACTATTTCATTTCATTTACGATTTATGTTTACATCCCATAGTATCATCTCTTTGTATTGATATCTATGGATTAAGTTTGTGTTGACATGATTGTGATATTAAGCCGGAAGCGGCTGCCCGAAGGGGCCATTATTATTAAGCCGGAAGTGGCTTCCCAAAGGGGCCATTATTATTAAGCCGGAAGCGGCAGCCCGAAGGGGCCATTATTATTAAGCCGGAAGCGGCTGCCCGAAGGGGCCATCATTATTATGCCGGAAGCGGCCATCCGAAGGGACTATTGTGATGCTAGCCGGAAGCGGCTGTCCGAAGGGACCATTCTTTTAACATGTCGAAAGCGACATGAGTGTTAGATTGCATTATTTACTTAAAGATTGTTTTGAGACTTCGTGTGCATATTTATGTTTCTTCCAGCGAAGGCTGTAGGTATTGAGTTAGATTGTGATTTATTCTCTCCTAAATCAAATTATGATTATGATTTGTTACCACCTTACATACTCAGTACATTGTTCGTACTGACGTCCTTTTGGGTGGGGACGCTGCGTTCATGCCCGCAGCCCCAGATTGTTTGGCAAGTTAAGGGTATAGCTAGAATGCTTGGATGTCAGCTGGGATTGCCAAGTTCCACCGCATTCTGGAACTGTGATGATTCATGTATAGATATGCATAATTATGGGTATCTCAGGGCCCTGTCCTGACTCATAACGTCCAGTTCACTTCTTAGAGACTTCTGCAGACAGTGTCTTGTGGTATGTTTGTCGAGATATCGACAAAGTGATGTCAGTTGAGTCATTTGTGGCTTTTAAAAGAGTATGTATTTTAGATGATTTCAATTGGTTTAAAGTACTTATTTGATTGAAAGTTTTCATAATCGTTATAAAGATAATGACTTCTATTTGGAAAAGTTTCATCATTTTAAAAGTTTTTTAAATGACAGAGTAGGGTTCCTGTCATGCCATACCATTGTTAGGGTGTGACAAAGTGGTATCAGAGCAGTTCGTCCTAGGGGTTGTCTGCAAAGTCGTGTCTAGTAGAGTCTCGTTTATAGTGTGTTGCGCGCCACATTTATAAACAGGAAGCTACAGGGCATTTAGGATGGTTACTCTTCTTTCATATCTAAGATCGTGCGAAAAATACAAGCCATAGGAAATGAAATTCCTTGTACTAACCTTTGATTTCAGCTGAAGAACGACATCGACAGAACAAAGCAACCGATAATATTGGAAGTTACAAAGTACACAGGTAAGCAACGGTGCGAAAGAGGCATGTCGGATAAGGTAAGAATATTGAGGTGTGATTGATATGTAAAGTTGAAGAATAAAAGGGAAGGTAGATAGGAAGGTATAACAGGACAGATCGTTAAAGGATCAGGTACGTCTCGAAGTGCAATATGTGAGCCCTGTGTGGCTATGATACGATATGATATACACGTATATATGTTGGCCCTGTGAGGCATAACTGGTATTTCCTGCGTGTAGGTTTTGGGATAGTAAGAAGTACAGAGGAAACTCTGCCCAAATTTTCGCAGAAATAGGAAAAAAGGATAGAATGATATATAAGTTCATAAGATGTCATGAAAATCGATACCGAAGGGGTAAATTTGATATGTTGGACTAAAGCTTTAAGAGATACCTTCCATGTCATCCGTAAGAGGCACCATTTTTATTTGGGAAATTTTATTTCGAAAAAGCATATATGAGCAGTAAATTTTGGAATTCATTTGAATGGACCAGAATACTTTCCAGCCACATTTTTTGTTATGTCCCGTGTTTTCGCATATTTGGAAATCGAGAAAAATGATTAAGACTTGTGTGTTATAAGGAAATATTTTGAATCTAGTTAATATGACTATGTTGGTTATGAAACTATTGGTGCTAAGACATTGGGGAAGGCCGAGAGTAAATTTAGAATTTCGGAAATTAGTTTCGGGAATTACAAAACGGGATTTTAGCGAATTGGGCCAAGAAAATTGGAAGACAAATTGAGGCCCAAGAACCAAAGGTGGCCGGCCAAAGGCTTGGCCCAAGCCCCTTATTAAGTGGTCATGTGACTTTCACATGACCCTTAGTTAGGATATATATCACTATCCCTTTAGAATTTTCAAGAAACCAAATCAAACACAAAAAAAAAAATTGAAGAACACCCCATTTGAGGCTCTCGGCCGAACCCTTTAGGGGGAGAAAGAAAAAATTTCTAGCCTTTGTTTTAATCCTAAAAATCGTGTCCCTTTTGTAGTTATAGCAAGTGCAAGACGCTCTTCGACGGGATACAATTAGCTTGGCGAAAGGAGCACGTTTGCGACGAGTCGGATTTTCAAGAAAAGGTAAGAATTTTGCCCTTTTAATGTTATGGAATTGGTATGAATATGATAAGGATTGAGAATAGACGAGAATTTCGTAGTTTGGTGTGTATATGCATGGAGTGTGTGTGTGTGAAAGGTGTAGTTGGCCGTGAGCCATGAAGTGTGGAAGGCAAGATGAATTTGATTTTATTTAGTTCGTTAGTTGCGTCGTTATGGCATTTATGATGTAAATGAATGTTAAACGAATTGAATTGGCATTGAAAATGGTTGCGGATTATTGTGGGAAAGTATATGATTTTGGTATATTTGTGTATATCATTGTATAATTATGATATTAAGGCTTTAAATGTGACTTATGGTTGTTGTTAATGAATTTGGAATGAAACAATGTAAGTTGGAATGTTCGTCGGAATTTTTGATGTTTCGGGTGAAATATGGAAAGTAAGGACTTCTTGAAATTATGTATAGTGTTTGGAACCTAATTGGGATGTGCTTGAATAACCTTGAATGGGTGAATGAGTACAATAAGGTGAACATTAGTTTGGTATTGTGAAGTTTGAATGAAAGTTGTCAACTTATATGGTAAGGAAGAATATTGAAGTTAAAGTGCTTTAGTTGTGGTTTGTGTTGTTTGTGATGTTTGGGTTGATGTTGTTGATGTATTTTGAGCCGAGCTAAGTCTCGGGAGTGTTAGATATATAGGGGAAGTGCTGCCGAAATTTCGGTAGGCAGAAATGAAGTTAATGGAATTTTTAAGCTTAAGAATCTCTAATAGGTAACTTTGACCATTTGCAGATTCTGGACGAAACGGGATTTTATTTTGGGGTGAGCATAAGACGTTTCTAAGGTATGTAAAGCTTCCGACTTCTTCCTTTGGCATGTCTTAGTATGTTAGGTTTATATCGGAACCCCGAGAGCAATTCTGCTCCTCGAAATCCGATCTAGAAAATGGCTACTATTCATTCAATTCAATTGAAGCCTAATGTTCCTATTTTGGCTAGAAAGCAATCAAACGTCCGAAATTTATGCAAATGCAATCGGATTACTTTGAAATCTTTATGTATGATCTTATAGACCAGAAATGTTCATAAATTATGTTCGCCACCTCGACTTGACCCGGGGTGGGCCGGCTGACCCCGAGATGCCTTATTTGTCCTACTAGGCTCTCTTTTTGGATAAGCTTCGACAAAGAATCTTCGATTTTGAAATTTTCCTCTATGAAATAATGTTCGGAACACTATGATGTAACAAACTATGTTTTGAGCCATACGTACCACTTTGGAAACATTTTGTGAAATAAACTTTCGTACTAACTAATTATTTGACTATTTTGGTTAATGAACTGACTTATGAAGTAATCAAGTTTTGAAAGGGTATTTTAATATACAAAGTGCATTGTTTGCTCACGACTCCGCTCGTGCCTTACTATGACTTCGTTCACCGGTTCCCGGGCCGATTATGATTCGTCCGCTCTATGATGATTCGGTCGTATGCTGTGTTACGGTTCCCCGAGGCCTCGCCATAGGGCCGGGTTCCATTTGGAGTTATGCTGTGATATGGCTGTGATGTGATACGCTCATATGTGTGTGTTTGGGGATGTACGGAGATTTGAACCTTCTTATGTTATGCTGTGTGTGGCACCAGCGTCGGAGTGGTGACCACGTTCCTGAGCTTTGCATGATTTTGTTTGCATTATGTATATATGTTTTTGATAAACAATTGATATGTTGTTCGGCATTTCTCTCCTTTGTATTCTGTTTGCTTTCAGTTGTGGCCTATATTTTTGTACTCCATGCTTTACATACTCAGTACATCTTTCGTACTGACCCCCTTTCTTCGGGGGCTGCGTTTCATGCCCGCAGGTACAGACGCCGGTGATCCACCACTGTAGGCTCCACTTCTGCCATTTCGTAGTACTCCCTTGATTCGGAGTCCACTTTTGGTATATATATATCTTCTGCCATGTATATATTTCTGCATATCTGACTATTTGGGTACGGCGGGGCCCTGTCCCATCATATGATTCTGTCGGTCAGTTTAGAGGTCTGTGGACATGTCTGTGGGTTATGGTCAGTCTGTATGCTTATGTGTATATGTTGTTTGGGCGATCCCATACGCCGAGGCGGCCGGTCCGCATATGTTTGTGCATTGCTTTGATTAGCCCTGTGTGGCCTCTGTTGGTGTTTGCTGTGTACAGGGTTATTCTGGTTAGTCCAAAAAACAAAGGAAACTCTGCCGAATTTTTTTTGGAAATTATCTGTATTTGGAATATATCCTGGTCGGCTTCTGCTATACATTTGAATACGTTTGATAGATGGGTTTGGGTGCCCAGATCGGGCACTAGTCACGGCCTACGGGGTTGGGTCGTGACATTTTTGCCTAATGTAACACCTCGTGAATTTGAATTAAGTGTGCATATATTAAAAATCTAGTATTAAGATGATATTATATGTATATGAATCCATTCTTGATGAATTCGGGTGGAGAAGGATCGTTTTGAAGTCAAATCAACTAGTGAAGTTCTTAGGGGCTCTGAAATTCGCCTAAGTTTTGGTAGGTCTGTCTTCTGGGCTATTTTCATGAAAATTTGTTGAGAATTTGGAAATATATCCTTGATGAAAGTTGTAGATATTTGAAATAGCTTTCCAACGGTAGGTCGCCCAGCCCGAGCAACATTTTGTACAAAACGTTATGACCGTTTTACTGAAGCCTGTCTTCGCTGGAAGTTTGGTGGCTTCGACGGAGTAGATCGACGCTTCGTCGAATGAACCGTCGATTGTGCCTGACTCACTGGAAATTTGACGAATTCGACGGAGTAGATCGACGCTTCGTCGATCTGATCGACGGTTCATCGAATGAACCGTCGATTGTGCCTGACTCACTGGAAAATTGACGAATTCGACGGAACAGATCGACGGTTCGTCGATCTGATCGACGGTTCGTCGTTTGAACCGTCGATTGTGCCTGACGGGCTGAAAATTTATAAGTTGCCAAATTTTAGTTTTTCTTCCATTCTTTTCACTCTCAAAACCCTAAGGACGAAAATCATTCCCTAAGCCTCCAACACTAAGGTAAGAACATCTTAATCATTGATTATCAATCCTAACAATAAACCCATGATTCTTAACATGATTCTTGTGACAAAAACTTAGGGTTGCAACATAATTCTTTCCAAAGGGATTCAAGCTAGGATTTGGGTGTTCTTCATTAGAAAGTGAATTGTTAAACCTTGTTTAACAAATTAAGGTATGTCTCTCTTTTAAGAACTTATTTTGAATGAAAATCACTTTTGAATCTATGGGTAGAAGTATGAATTTTCTTTCAAGATTTTTTTTTTATGAATTAAAGGAAAACTAACCTTTTCATGTTTCTTGAACTCTAATTCATGTCTAAATGGTGGTTAATGTGTGTGAGGGGACAAACCCACATTAAACCTAGATTGTAACAAACCCTATAGAGGTATGAGATATTGTGAATGTTTTTCTTCTATGAGAGATGCGTAATGATGATGGTTAAGGGTTGGTAATGACATATTCATTGATGAATTTGGGACATGGAAATCTTTTGTAAAGAAGTTATATGTTTTCAAACCGTTGATTTGAATGACTTATTCCTTCGATATAGCTTAATGAATTTTAATGTTATTAACGGTGTGACTACTTTGAGATAAATTGTAAATCGGCTTCTATGCCATGAATCTTGTTGTTGTATTTGCCTTGCTATTCGGGAGGAAGAGTAGCCACTATGGATCCTAGTGCATTAATTGCCTTGCCATTCGGGAGGAAGAGTGGCCACTTTCGGGTTCGCTACCTGGGGGTGCATTAATTGCCTTGCTATTCGGGAGGAAGAGTAGCCACCGTGAAGTCATGTTCCGGTGTATTACGAAATGTTGATGATATTGAGTTTGGCTCATATAGGCGATTGTGATATCCATCTTTATTATGAAATTGGTATTTATGCCAGATTGATTTAAAGCTTAATTGAAACTGGTATTTTGAAATGGCTTATTAAACTGTGCAATAAGTGATATTAAGACTCATAAAGTGGAATAACAGTTTGGATACTATCTTTTTCGGAATTGATTTCTTTATGTATTATTACATTTATGTCTATATTACTTATTGTCCCCGAGGCACTCACTGAGTACGAAGTACTCAGGCATACCATTGTTGTTTTTGGATGGTATGTTAGGTAACGGAGAAGAGCAGGTTCTTGACACTTCAGGCGCTTAGAAAGGACTCGCTGTTGCTGCTGATTTGGTGAGCCCACATCATTGTTCGTGGGACACTTCCTGTTTCATTTATTATTTTAGATTTCCGGGCTGCGTCCCGAAGTTTGAGGATTGTTATGTCTCTTAGAAGCTCCATAGATAGTTGTTAGAATTGTGGGTAGATTGTCAAAAGTCTCGTACGACTTAATGGGTGTTTGCCACGTTAATGGTTAGTACTTATAAAGACTTCCGCTGATTTAACTCATGATGTGTTGCATTTAATTTATAAATTGTTGGAGGCGAATGTTGAACCTGGCGGGTTCAAGTACCATTATTGTGTTGTTTAGGTTCTTCCGATGTTGTTCGTGACGTCGGATGCCGGTCACGTCCAGGGTGGGTTTCGGGTCGTGACAAGCTTGGTATCAGAGCCTAGGTTTAAATACGTCCTAGGATTATTGTTGGTGTCTGTGGAGCTGTGTCTAGTGGAGTTTTCCTTGTGCAGCCTGATCACCTACATGATTGAGAAACTCCCACGACATTTATAGGTGTTTCCTATTCTTATTGACTCTAGATTGTGCTGTAGAGCCTAAAGTCTTTTTAGGATCGTTCTAATTGGCTCGTTAATTCGTGCCTTGCTGAAATGCCTTTGACGCGATCCAAAAATGGTAAACGAGGACGTCCCGCGAAAGCTAAGCAAAATCTGGGGGGCGCCAATGTTGGTAATGGAAATGATGCTGGAAATCAAGCACCACCTCCAGCACCGCCTGCTCCTGCTGTTCCCGTTGCGGGTGTGCCTGAGATTGGTACTATGCAAACGGCTATTCAAATGTTGACTGCTTTGGTTGCGGCTCAACAGCAGCGTGGAGGTGTGGGACCTCATGGTGGAGGAAGATTTAAACAGTTCCTAGACTTAAAGCCACCAAAGTTCTTTGGGTCACGAGAGGTGGACGACCCCCAACACTTCTTAGATGAGACCTTTAAGGCTTTGAGGGCAATGGATGCCCAGGATTCAGAAGCTGTGAGGCTTGCTTCGTATCAGTTGAAGGATGTTGCTCACGTATGGTTTGAGATGTGGGAATCGGAGAGAGGTGACGCTGCTTTAGCTCCGACGTGGCTGAATTTGAGGAGGCGTTCATGGAAAGGTTCTTGTCTGATGAGGAAAGAATTGCTATGGCTACGAAATTTGAGAAACTGGAGCAGGGTAACAAGTCAGTTCGAGAGTATAGTTTGGAGTTCACTCGTCTGTCAAAGTATGCTTTATACATGATTCCGACTGAAAAGCATAGGTTGACTCGTTTTGTGAAAGGCTTGGTACCACGTATCAAGTCTGCATGTGCTGCTATTGCTATGTCTCCCACTTGCACCTTCTCATCTCTGGGTGGGTTTGCTGAACAACAAGAAAGTTGGAAAAATGAAGAGAGGGTGGATCGAGATCAGCACAAGAAGGCCCGATCAGCGGGTGGTTTTAGTAGTACTAATTATAAGGGAGGGCAGAGTAAAATGTATTCTACACCTGCTCATTCTGGCACCCATTCCCATGCCAGTGTGCCTTCGGGTAGGCAAGGCCAGAAAAATAATAACAATACTGGTAGGTTTTCGCGGGGAAGTAGTCATCCGCCAGTGTGGGAGGATCGTACCTGTCATCATTGTGGAGTGAAAGGGCATATAAAGAGGAACTGCGGAAAATGGCTACGTGAGATGGCTGCTATGAATAATCAAAATAATAATTCGCCTGCTTCTGCATCTGCTAAAATTCCGTCTGTTGGGAATGCTACCAATAATTATCAGAATGCTCATAATAATGGCAAGGGAAAAGAAATTGCTAATACTTCTAGTGGAGGGACAGCTCGACTTTATGGGCTGACTCGTAGGGAGACAGCTGAGTCTTCTGACGCTGTGGTTACAGGTATTCTTACCATCTGTTCTCATGATGCTTACTCATTGATTGATCCGGGTTCAAATTTATCCTATGTGACTCCTTATTTTGCTATTGATATGGGTATGAAACCCGAATCTTTGTTGGAACCCTTTGCTGTTGATACGCCTACAGGTGTTCCTGTTATTGCTTCTAGAGTATATAGAAATTGTGTTGTTGTGGTTAAAGGCCGTGAGTCTGTGGCCGATTTGTATGAACTTGAGATGGTGGATTTTGATGTAATTATGGGGATGGACTGGTTGTCGGCGTGCTATGCTAATGTGGATTGTCGCCATAAGTTTATTCATTTCGCTTTTCCCGATGAGCCCGTTATTGTATGGGAGGGTGAAATTGCCAAGCCAAAGGGTAGATTTATTTCCTATCTTAAGGCTCGTAAGATGATTACTAAGGGGTGTATTTACCATTTGGTTGCTGTTAATGATACAAAAGTCGTAGTACCCGAATTCACATCTGTTCCCATACTGAGCGATTATCCCAAGGTATTTCGTGAAGACCTTCCTGGTATTCCTCCTGATAGAGTTATTGATTTTGGAATTGATGTTATTCCCGACACTCAACCTATTTCTATTCCACCTTATCGAATGGCTCCAGCGGAGCTAAGGGAATTAAAGGATCAATTGAAGGACTTGTTGGATAAGGGTTTTATCCGACCAAGTTCCTCGCCTTGGGGTGCTCCAGTTTTGTTTGTTAGGAAGAAGGATGGTTCCTTGAGAATGTGTGTTGACTACCGCCAGCTTAATAAAGTGACCATTAAGAATAAGTATCCTTTGCCTAGGATAGATGATTTGTTTGACCAACTTCAGGGTGCTAAGTTCTTTTCGAAGATCGACCTAAGGTCTGGATATCATCAATTGAAGATAAAGGAGGAAGATATCCCGAAAACTGCTTTCCGTACTCGTTATGGGCACTTTGAGTTTTTAGTCATGTCGTTTGGCTTGACTAATGCGCCTGCTGCATTCATGGATTTGATGAACCGTGTTTTTAAGCCGTATCTAGACCGATTCATTATTGTGTTTATTGATGACATTTTGGTGTACTCTAAGAATCGTGAAGATCATGCTAATCATTTGAGGATAACTTTGACAACACTTGAGGAGAACGAGTTGTATGCAAAATTTTCTAAGTGTGAATTCTGGCTTGATTCAGTGGCTTTCTTGGGCCATGTGGTAACGGGAGACGGAATTAAAGTAGATCCTCAGAAAATTGCAGCAGTGAAGGATTGGCCTAGACCCACTAGTGCGACTGAAATTCGTAGTTTCTTGGGTTTGGCAGGTTATTACCGAAAGTTTGTGGAAGGTTTTTCATCAATAGCCTCTCCACTAACTAAATTGACACAGAAGGCTGCTAAGTTTCAGTGGTCTGAATCTTGTGAAAGAAGTTTTCAAGAGCTTAAGGCAAGATTGACTTCGGCTCCTATTTTGACGTTACCTTCGGGGTCTGGTGGATATGTGGTCTATTGTGATGCTTCTAGAATTTGTTTGGGATGTGTGTTGATGCAGAATGGTAAGGTGATTGCGTATGCTTCGCGTCAGTTGAAGAAGCATGAGAAGAACTATCCAACTCATGACTTGGAGTTGGCTGCTGTGGTATTTGCTTTAAAAATTTGGCGTCATTATCTGTATGGTGAGCATTGTGATGTTTTTACTGATCACAAAAGCCTACAATATATCTTCAAACAACGAGAGTTGAATCTCAGACAAAGGAGGTGGTTGGAGTTGTTGAAAGACTATGACTTGAACATTTTGTATCATCCTGGTAAGGCTAATGTGGTTGCTGATGCTTTGAGTAGAAAATCTATGGGCACGTTGGCTTATTTGCGTGCTCATGACATGCCCATGGGGAAAGAGATTCGAAGGCTCGCCAGTATTGGAGTTAGGCTTGATGAAACTAAAGATGGAGAGTTAGTGGGAATCACTCCATCACGGTCTGACATTGTGGAAAGGATTAAATCCAAGCAATATGATGATGAACTTTTGGCAAAGCTGAGAGATGGAGTGGAAAGGGGTGAGTACACTTCATTTACGGTTGGGACTGGCGATAGCGTTCTGCGATTACAAGGACGATTGTGTGTTCCCGATGTTGATGGTCTTCGACAAGAAATAATGATGGAAGCTCATAGTTCTAAGTATTCGGTTCATCCGGGATCCACCAAGATGTATAAGGATTTGAAACAACACTATTGGTGGACGAGTATGAAGGTTGATATTTCTAACTTTGTGGCTAAGTGTTTGAATTGCCAACAAGTGAAGGCCGAACATCAGAGGCCCGGTGGCTTGGCTCAAAACATTGAAATTCCTCAATGGAAGTGGGAGATGATAAATATGGACTTTGTTTCAGGTTTACCTCGCACAAGGGCCAAGTATGATTCAATTTGGGTGATCGTGGATAGACTCACGAAGTCTGCCCATTTTCTTCCTGTAAAGACATCATATGCTGCGGCAGAGTACGCTAAGTTATATTTGAAGGAGATTGTTAGGTTGCATGGTGTTCCGACATCTATCATATCTGACAGAGGTACACAATTTACTGCTCATTTCTGGCAGACGTTTCAAGAAGGTTTGGGGACTAGGGTGAAACTGAGCACTGCCTTTCATCCTCAAACTGATGGGCAAGCAGAGAGAACTATTCAAACTTTGGAGGATATGTTGCGTGCTTGTATAATTGATTTTGGAGGAAGTTGGGATGAACACCTACCTTTGGGGGAATTCGCTTATAATAATAGCTATCAAGCTAGTATTCAGATGGCTCCTTATGAGGCTCTTTATGGGAGCCGTTGTCGGTCTCCAATTGGTTGGTTTGAACCAACAGAAGTAGAGTTGTTCGGTCCTGATTCAGTTCATGAGGCGATCGAAAAGGTAAATCTTATTGTGCAACGACTAAAGACCGCTCAGGGTAGACAAAAGTCGTATACGGACATGAGGCGTAGGGAATTGGAATTTGCTGTTGGTGTCAAGGTTTTCTTGAAGGTGTCACCTATGAAAGGGGTAATGCGCTTTGGCAGGAAGGGCAAGCTTAGTCCTCGCTACATCGGTCCTTATGAGATTGTTAAAAGAGTTGGAACGGTAGCATATGCGTTGAGGTTACCGGTTGAGATGTCCATGGTTCATCAGGTGTTTCACATTTCGATGTTAAGGTTGTATAAACCTGACCCTTCTCATGTGTTGAACTATGAAGAGGTTGAGATTGATCAATCCTTATCTTATGAAGAAGAACCAGTTCAGATTTTAGATCGCCAAGTTAGAAGGTTGAGAACAAAGGATGTTGCATCAGTCAAAGTGTTGTGGCAAAATCATAATACTGAGGAAGCTACTTGGGAAGCGGAAGAGGACATGAAGAAGAGATATCCGCACTTGTTCCCTATTTCAGGTATGAGTTAAGTTTTGAACTATTCGTGCGCAAGGTGATTGTGTGGTTAAATTCATGTTGGTTACTTACCTTCCTAGAATACTATCTTCTTTCGGGGACGAATGATCTTAAGGGGGGGATAATGTAACACTTCGTGAATTTGAATTAAGTGTGCATATATTAAAAATCTAGTATTAAGATGATATTATATGTATATGAATCCATTCTTGATGAATTCGGGTGGAGAAGGATCGTTTTGAAGTCAAATCAACTAGTGAAGTTCTTAGGGGCTCTGAAATTCGCCTAAGTTTTGGTAGGTCTGTCTTCTGGGCGATTTTCATGAAAATATGTTGAGAATTTGGAAATATATCCTTGATGAAAGTTGTAGATATTTGAAATAGCTTTCCAACGGTAGGTCGCCCAGCCCGAGCAACATTTTGTACAAAAGGTTATGACCGTTTTACTGAAGACTGTCTTCGCTGGAAGTTTGGTGGCTTCGACGGAGTAGATCGACGCTTCGTCGATCTGATCGACGGTTCGTCGAATGAACCGTCGATTGTGCCTGACTCACTGGAAATTTGATGAATTCGACGGAGTAGATCGACGCTTCGTCGATCTGATCGACGGTTCGTCGAATGAACCGTCGATTGTGCCTGACTCACTGGAAAATTGACGAATTCGACGGAACAGATCGACGGTTCGTCGATCTGATCGACGGTTCGTCGTTTGAACCGTCGATTGTGCCTGACGGGCTGAAAATTTATAAGTTGCCAAATTTTAGTTTTTCTTCCATTCTTTTCACTCTCAAAACCCTAAGGACGAAAATCATTCCCCAAGCCTCCAACACTAAGGTAAGAACATCTTAATCATTGATTATCAATCCTAACAATTAACCCATGATTCTTAACATTGTTGTGACAAAAACCTAGGGTTGCAACATAATTCTTTCCAAAGGGATTCAAGCTAGGATTTGGGTGTTATTCATTAGAAAGTGAATTGTTAAACCTTGTTTAACAAATTAAGGTATGTCTCTCTTTTAAGAACTTATTTTGAATGAAAATCACTTTTGAATCTATGGGTAGAAGTATGAATTTTCTTTCAAGATTTTTTTTTTATGAATTAAAGGAAAACTAACCTTTTCATGTTTCTTGAACTCTAATTCATGTCTAAATGGTGGTTAATGTGTGTGAGGGGACAAACCCACATTAAACCTAGATTGTAACAAACCCTATAGAGGTATGAGATATTGTGAATGTTTTTCTTCTATGAGAGATGCGTAATGATGATGGTTAAGGGTTGGTAATGACATATTCATTGATGAATGTGGGACATGGAAATCTTTTGTAAAGAAGTTATATGTTTTCAAACCGTTGATTTGAATGACTTATTCCTTCGATATGGCTTAATGAATTTTAATGTTATTAATGGTGTGACTACTTTGAGATAAATTGTAAATCGGCTTCTATGCCATGAATCTTGTTGTTGTATTTGCCTTGCTATTCGGGAGGAAGGGTAGCCACTATGGATCCTAGTGCATTAATTGCCTTGCCATTCGGGAGGAAGAGTGGCCACTTCCGAGTTCGCTACCTGGGGGTGCATTAATTGCCTTGCTATTCGGGAGGAAGAGTAGCCACCGTGAAGTCATGTTCCGGTGTATTACGAAATGTTGATGATATTGAGTTGGGCTCATATAGGCGATTGTGATATCCATCTTTATTATGAAATTGGTATTTATGCCAGATTGGTTTAAAGCTTAATTGAAACTGGTATTTTGAAATGGCTTATTAAACTGTGCAATAAGTGATATTAAGACTCATAAAGTGGAATAACAGTTTGTATACTATCTTTTTCGGAACTGATTTCTTTATGTATTATTACATTTATGTCTATATTACTTATTGTCCCCGAGGCACTCACTGAGTACGAAGTACTCAGGCATACCATTGTTGTTTTTGGATGGTATGTTAGGTAACGGAGAAGAGCAGGTTCTTGACACTTCAGGCGCTTAGAAAGGACTCGTTGTTGCTGCTGATTTGGTGAGCCCACATCATTGTTCGTGGGACACTTCCTGTTTCATTTATTATTTTAGATTTCCGGGCTGCGTCCCGAAGTTTGAGGATTGTTATGTCTCTTAGAAGCTCCATAGATAGTTGTTAGAATTGTGGGTAGATTGTCAAAAGTCTCGTACGACTTAATGGGTGTTTGCCACGTTGATGGCTAGTACTTATAAAGACTTCCGCTGATTTAACTCATGATGTGTTGCATTTAATTTATAAATTGTTGGAGGCGAATGTTGAACCTGGCGGGTTCAAGTACCATTATTGTGTTGTTTAGGTTCTTCCGATGTTGTTCGTGACGTCGGATGCCGGTCACGTCCAGGGTGGGTTTCGGGTCGTGACACCTTAGAAAAAGCTTATGTTGAAGGGAAAAAACGTCCGGCAATTAAGTTTCAATTTATTGGAAGAGTACAAAGCATAAGAACAAGTAGTTTGTGAACTAAATGATTCGCTCACGACCCAAGAACAAATATGGAGGTAAACTATGTAAATCAAGCATTAGAAGTCCCGTGGTGCTTGTCGGATTCTAGTTCTTCTTCTTGTGGTGGTTTTGGAGGATGCTTCATGGTGACGTAATATTGGAGTTGGAGCATTCTTATGTTCTTGAGGTAACATTTCATCATATCTTTATGTCCTTGAGTTTATCAGTTCTTAATCAACTAATTGGAGATGGAAATTGTGGAAAGAAAGCTAAAACTTGTGGGCTGTTTAGGATCATGTAATTCATATATTGTTGATGAAATGCTAGGATGATTCGGAAGGGCTTGAGATGCTAAGGGATGATTTAGAAAGAGGTGGCAACTCGTAACAGAACAGTTTATGGAGGTATCGAGTGAACCAATAAGCAAGGAGAAATTACGACGAGTTTACAATTAAAAGGTGTAATAGTATGATTGAGATAAAAGTACGGAGAAGGAAGAGTTATGACAAGTCATGAAGGTATTGATAAGACAGCTTGTGAGATACTAAAGGTAAGGTCGATCAGAAAGGGTGAAGGGTTAAGTACGCCTAGTCCATAGAGTGTAATTTAAACATAGTAAGAATGGTGAATTAGATTAAGGAGTGTTACATTATAGGATGAATTACGAACAGGATGTAATGTGAATACCATAAGGATTGCTATAGAAATGAGTAAAGCCTAGCCAGCAAGTAACTAAAGAATATGATGTGATTAGAGTGAAACGGAAAAGCAAATGTAGAATGAATAAGAAAGACTTACAAAGTTCTATAGGGAAAGTTCAGAATAAAGTCAAGTGGTAACGAAAGTGAAAGCGAATCGACAAACGGAAGAGGTATGTGAAGGGCATAATTAACGAAGAGAACACTTGAGAAAGTATTGGGAATTCAGAATCAGTCCAACATTCGAGGACGAATGTTCTAAAAGGGAGAAGGATGTTATACCCCGTATTTTTATACGTCGAATTACTCGCAAGCAAATCGACTCAAGTTAAAGACGGAAATATTTTCGGACACGAAATAGGAACATTTAAAGTTTAATTATCACATAAATTGTTTATAAATTTTATTTAGTGTAAAAATATTATTGGTGATTAGGGATCAATTAATGGTGATTAGATTATTAAATAAGAATTAGTGATTAATTAAATTAATTAATTTAATTTCTAAATTGTGGGCCCCACCCGTTTTAAATCAAAAAAAGGAAAAAAAACACAAAACAAATCAGCAAAATATTTGATGAGTCATGCTAGTGGACAAGGACACGTGTCAAATAAATGGACACCATATAAAAATACATGGCAATGATCAAATTGTTGTCATTTTTCATTTGCAAGTTGAAAAGAAAAAAAAAAGGGGGCAACACTTCCATGGCTGCTCGGCCAGCCATGGATGGAGGAAAAAAGAATACTTTTTTGCTATTTTGGATCAAGTTCAAGTGATATATAAATTCAAGGAGGTGATAGCGACATTGGATTTTAAGTCGGAGAAGAAGGAATTGCGAAATTGGAGCAATTAAGAGTAGAAATTCCTCCGAGAAAATTAAGGTAAGATTTTCTTGTTTTATGATGTAATTGTGTTAATAGCATTGTAATGGAATTATTAGAGTTAGATTGGACGAAATTGGAATTAAGAAAATGCATGAAATCGATGTTATAGGAAATTGTGTGTTGAATATAAAGAGTTGTATGTGATGATGTTAGGTTGTTGTGTTGGCCGTGAGTATGGATTGTTTTAGCTTAAAAATGGTGATTAATTTTGACGTGGTTATCGCTATGGTTGTTTGGATCGTGTGACGAAAGTAAAGGAGTTTGATAATTAAAGTAAAAGTTATGGTGTTGTGAACATATTATCGTCCTTGTTAAGTTGAGAAGATTGAAGATATAACTATGTCTATATGTTGTTGTTGGTATTTCTGTGTTAACAGGAGGGTAATTGGAAATTTGGGATAGGCGAATATATAGGGGAAATGCTGCCCGATTTTCGTTAAATCTTTAACTAATGGAAAACCCTAAACGAGAATGTATAAGCTAAAGGATAAGTTCTATAAGAAATGGGCTACGAAATTGTGAACTAGAAAGTATAGTTACTAACGATAACGTTACTCTTATATTAAATAGGCTAAAAGAGCGACAAAGCGAACAGATTTGCGAGTAGTAGTTAAACAAGTATGTAAGGCAAACCTTTCTTCCTTTGGCATGATTCTTGTGCTATTCATTCTATATGTACTCCATATGATTCCATTCTTAGACGAGTAAGGTCTAAATGTTTCTTGTGATGGCTTATTGATATTGTACTCCTATTTTGTTCCGAAGGGAACACCCATAAGGTGCCAGTTGAGTTGTGTATATGATTTTACTAATGATTTAGAGGAAATTAGTTTTACACTAAAGGAAACATGAAGTTTGATTTTCAAAACCACTCCGAAAAGGGTGCGAGATTTTACTATTTCATTTCATTTACGATTTATGTTTACATCCCATAGTATCATCTCTTTGTATTGATATTTGTGGATTAAGTTTGTGTTTACTTGATTGTGATATTAAGCCGGAAGCGGCTGCCCGAAGGGGCCATTATTATTAAGCCGGAAGTGGCATCCCGAAGGGGCCATTATTATAAAGCCGGAAGTGGGTGCCCGAAGGGGCCATTATTATTAAGCCGGAAGCGGCTGCCCGAAGGGGCCATCATTATTATGCTGGAAGCGGCCGTCCGAAGGGACTATTGTGATGCTAGCCGGAAGCGGCTGTCCGAAGGGACCATTCTTTTAACATGTCGGAAGCGGCATGAGTGTTAGATTGCATTATTTACTTAAAGATTGTTTTGAGACTTCGTGTGCACATTTATGTTTCCTCCAGCGAAGGCTGTAGGTATTGAGTTAGATTGTGATTTCTTCTCTCTTAAATCAAATTATGATTATGATTTGTTACCACCTTACATACTCAGTACATTGTTCGTACTGACGTCCTTTTGCCTGGGGACGCTACGTTCATGCTCGCAGCCCCAGATTGTTTGGCAGGTTAAGGGTATAGCTAGAATGCTTGGATGTCAGCTTGGATTGCCAAGTTCCACCTCATTCTGGAACTGTGCTGAGTCATGTATAGATATGCATAATTATGGGTATGTCAAGGCCCTGTCCTGACTCATAACGTCCAGTTCACTTCTAAGAGACTTTTGCAGACAGTGTCCTTTGGTATGTTTGTCGAGATATCGACAAAGTGATGTCAGTTGAGTCATTTGTGGCTTTTAAAAGAGTATGTATTTTAGATGATTTCAATTGGTTTAAAGTACTTATTTGATTGAAAGTTTTCATAATCGTTATAAAGATAATGACTTCTATTTGGAAAAGTTTCATCTTTTTAAAAGTTTTTGAAATGACAGGTTTTTATAAAGAGAATGTCTAAGGGTTCGCTCGACTCTGATGAGAGTCGGGTGCCCGTCATGCCATACCATTGATAGGGTGTGACAATAACGTCATCATATATATGTTCTTCCAGATAACCTGTCTCCTGAGGAGTCACAACTAATCAAAATATAATATGATACGGAAGCCGACAAGGCTGCCATTACATGTCAATATGATACGCAAGCCAACAAGGTTGTCACAACATATCAATACCATACGCAAGCTGACAAGGCTGCCACAACATGTCAATACCATACGTAAGACGACAAGGTTGTCATTACATATCATTACCATACGCAAGCCATATAGACACAACCGAACAAAACTTATACACAACCCACACATATGTCTACAGACCTCTAAGAGTATCGATAGTGAAATATGACGGGACAGGGCCCCGCCGTACCCCTGGATAAGCATATATATACATAAAAAGATCTGTACCAAAAGTCTAGGCTCCGGGACAATGGAGCTCTCCAAGACAGCTGAGTGGAAATCCTAAGCTGGAGGATCGCCAAATCGAGTATCTGTACCTGCGGGCATGAAACGCAGCCCCCCGAAGAAAGGGGGTCAGTACGAGATATATACAAAGTATATAAAGCATGAAATACAATAAAGAGGATCATCACTGAAATAGAGATTACAGGAGACAAGTATGTCAATCGAAGATACCATTACACTTGCCTTATGAAATGTAAATCATGCATGCCACTATCATATATCATACCCGGCCCATTATGGGACTCGGTGAATAAAGTCATCATATGCCATCCTTGGCGCCATAATCACATCATCATATCATCATATCATCATATCACCATATCATCATATCATCATATATATATATATATATATATATATATACCGTACCCGGCCCTCTAGTGAGGGACTCGGTGAATAATGCAGTGAAACTGTGCACGAAAACATACCCGACCTGGGACTCATTGAAAGATATATTGAGGCATGCACGAGCAGAGTAGTGAGCAACCATATGCAAACTAAGTCATATCTGAGACTCAATAGATTAATCAAAATGAACTATCATTTGAGAATCAAGACAATAGTCATATCAAGTACCCTTCGAATGTCACTATGGATTCTATCAAAATAGGACGTCTGGAATCATAGACACGTATCAAGACATAATAAAATAAGTTCTGCGAATCAAGAACATTAGCCATCCTAGTGTCTCTAAGAATGGGAGCTTCTTTGGAGTCATATACACGTCGTCTGTTTGTTTCATAAAGATCATGCCAAAAATAAGAAAGGGTTAGCTTTACATACCTTAAGTCGCCAAAATGAACCAACAATGAACTCATTAATGCTTACGCCAATCCTATAAAAAGGGAATGTGTATATAAACTTAGATGACGCTAGTATATAATGTATATCAAATGATAATTCAATTCTAAAATGAAACGGTCAGCCTTTCCCCTATTCTTTAATCACTATAATGTAACCAGCAGCCTGTAACAACAACAACAACCTCCTTTAGGTCCTTTTGAACTAAAATCATCCATATACAAGGGTATACCTCAAACAGCCCAATATACATTTCATATACGATATGTTATACTCTTGTTTCTTTCCAAATTTATGAACCATATTAATAACAACACGACTAGAACATCGACCACCATCCATGTACAATAAAACTATTTCGATATCATTCTAATACAAGCTCGAAACAGTCCCTCAAAACTACGACATCAAAATACGATTTCCGATCTTTACTTCGCAAAATTACCAACACACGGAAAAGAGTATAGGATTCCCATGAACAACAACACACTTATATATTTAACTTATATTTCCAGCTGCTTCAATATAAACAAATTACCCTCAAATACAATACAACAATAACGACAACACATTTACAATATCCCAGCCAACAAAACCATCAACGACAACCATACAATTCTCTCCTTTCTAATTTCGCCTAATACAATTTAATATTTCCATTACCACATTATTAACTCTAATTTCATGACAAAAGAAGAATTCTTACCTTAAATTTAATCGGGACAGATCAACAATAATCACTTGCACCAATTGCATCGCTTCTTCTTTCTTAATTTAAATTCTAACTTGCCGCTCCCTTGCACACGTAAAGCACCTTGAAGATTTAATCTAATTTTTTATTATATTTTTTAAAACAGCCAAGGCTGGCCGTGAACAGTGGCAGCCATGGTTGCTCATGCTCTTGCTTCATTAAGCTTGTGAAGATGAATGCTTCTCTCTCCTATTTCACTTTGTGATTGAATAATGGCATCACCTAGCCACCAAATTGCTATTTATATGAATCCTAATACTCCTACACGTGCCCACCATGATGAATCATCCATTTCATTTCATTTTGTTATATATTTTTTTTGATTAATAAATCGGGCGGGGCCCACTCAAGGTGTAGTTAACTTAATTAATCATTAATCCCCGCTTAATAATCTAATCATGGTTAGTTAATCCCTAATCTCCACTAATATTTCCACACTAATTGGAATTTACAAGAAAGTCGTGCACTTATTGAAATCGGGGTTAAAAGTCCTTGTCTCGTATCTCAAAAATAACCTTGTCCTTGAATTCATATCGATTAGCTTACGAGTAATCCAACGTACAAAAATACGGGGTATAACAATATAGGCCCAAATACAAACAAAGTACAAATCATGGCATATTAACTGAATCATCAATCATGGCTTAGAGTCGAATCTCACTTCTCAAGTCATCATCTCAAAATAGAGGATTTTCAATTCATAACTGATTTAGAAACCTTATCCAAATACCTTATTCAATTTCAAGTTCATGAAATCGATTCAATCAGCAAAATAAGTTTAAGGTCCAACTATTACAGAAAAATGAGTTTAGTCATCCAATAATGGGAAAAATGAGTTTCACAAGGTAGTATAGTTTGTATAAGCTAAGGTTTGATGCGAACCATTAGAGAAAAATGAGTTTAGTCATCCAATAATGGGAAAAATGAGTTTCACAAGGTAGTATAGTTTGTATAAGCTAAGGTTCGATGCGGGCTTGACCCTACACATGCATGACCTTGTCTAAAAGAAATCATCTTTAATTCCGAAAGAACTTCCACCAAACAAGAGTTTCAATCATGTTCATATTCCAAAGAAATATTTTAAGTCACGAACAATCATCTACACATTTCAAACAAGATAACGTACATCAGAAAGAAGGTTTTTGAACAGTAGACATACCTCAATTCCCGCTAAAAACTAGAAAATAGATTCTTCCAAGTTCAACAATTGTTCTACAATGGTTATGAACTTTAACCAATTCTAGGGATTTCTATCCTTATTCGAAAAACTAGGGCTTTTCTAGCCTTAAAACTTGTTCCTGAATCCTTATGTGAATCATTAGTGAATTCTAATATTGTAGTATGCTCTACACTAGCCCAAACCTCATTAATAGTCCTAGAAAAATAAGAAATCTTACCTTTTAGACAAAATTCCACACGCCCCTTCTTTTACTTCCTTGAGTTTTCAAGAATATAGGATTTGGGAAGATGAACTAGTGTTAATTTAATGTTACAATGATGAAGTAATGATGGGAATTGATCAATTAATTACCTTATATTTTTGGGGGAATTTTTAGGGTTGTTTTCTCTCAAAATATAGGCCAAAACATAGTGGGAATGAATATAACGAAGTGGGAAACTTATAAAATTCGGAACCAGAAAAATATTGGGTTGCAGCACCTTCGCAATGTGGACCCATCGCGGGTGAGACCACCTGCAACACCCTTGTGATACAGTGGTACCGCACAAGGAAAAAACCTGGTCAGAACAACGTTCTGATCGCGACACTCGTGCCTACGCGACTGCAAACTTTTGCTTAGTAAAACGATCATAAATTTTTCTACGTACCTCTGTTTGACCTGGGAAAACCACCTTTGGAAAGGTATTTAAAATACCTATAAATTTCATGATTTTATTTTTCTCATATTCTCAACGTAACTACCCGAAATATAGGAAATAGTAAGAAGTCATCCAGACTTAGACGAATTTAGAAGCCCTTAAGAACTTCATTATTTGGTTTGACTTCAAAACGACTATTTTACTTCCGAACTAATCCCAAAAGGACTTCATAAGACCAAATTTCATCTAAATACTAATTCTACATATTCACACCTAATCCTAATTTACGGAGTGTTACATTATTGCCCTCTCAGGATCATTCATCCTCGAATGAAAGTTATGGCCTAAGATTTTCACTAAACCTTAAAATTTTGAATTTACCAGAGTTATTTTCATAATGAGCTATCCCCCAAGACATCTTATCAACTACCCACCCCACAATGCCAACATGGTTCTCACAGGAATTCCCACAACTCTATCATTCAAGCCTAAACACCAAAATGAGGAATTTAAGCCTTTAGTCTTTACTTTCACAAGAATTACATAACCCGAAGGTTCAATACATACCTGGGATCGGGAGTAAGTGAGGGTATCTCTATATCATGTGCTCCTCCACTTTCAAAGTCGCTTCTTCAGTATTATGATTTCGCCATAGGACTTTAACCGAAGCTACATCTTTTGTTATCAACCTCCTAACTTGTCGATCTAAGATTTTCACATATTCTTCTTCATAAGATAACCCTTCGTGGATTTCAATCTCTTCATGAGTCAGGACATGAGAAGGATCAGGTTTATACAACCTCAATATTGAAATGTGAAACATAGGATGCACCATGGCCATCTCCGACGGTAAATATTATTGTAAGCAAACTCCACAAGAAGTAGATGTTCATCCCAATTACCATTAAAATTAATTGCACAAGCCCGTAACATGTCTTCCACAGTTTGTATAGTTCTCCCTGCCTGCCCGTCTGTCTGAGGATGAAAGGCAGTGCTCAAGTTCACTCGAGTTCCCAAACCTTCTTGGAATGATTTCCAGAAATGAGTAGTGAATTGAGTACCTCTGTCAGATATGATAGATTTCAGAATCTCATGCAATCTAACGATCTCTTTCAAATATAACTTGGTGTAATGCGCCGCAGTATCCGTTGTCTTCACAGGAAGGAAATGAGCAGACTTGGTGAGCCTATCCACGATCACCCTAAATAGAATAGAACTTGGCTTTTATACGGGGTAAACCTGATGTGTCGTGAGGTTTTGGC
The DNA here is from genome assembly GCF_019175385.1 of Lycium barbarum. Lineage (NCBI taxonomy): Eukaryota > Viridiplantae > Streptophyta > Magnoliopsida > Solanales > Solanaceae > Lycium > Lycium barbarum. The sequence continues at coordinate 66,050,774 of NC_083338.1, read as the reverse complement.
ACATTTGATGCTTGTTGACTATTAGTTTCACTTGTTTTTAAGCAAGTTTTGGGCATTTTGATGTGTTTGTGTAGTGTTTTAGGACTTTGGAAATGTAAGTTAGGAAAGAAGATATTTTTCAGAAACTAAGGCAAAGTTGAAGAAGTACGGGCCATACATCAATGTACGTCCCGTACCTATTCCCCCTACCTTGTTGGAAAGTAACAGAAAGGCTCGAGTTGAGGAAGGTGAAGTAGAGATGCAAAGTATAGGTCATACCTTAATGTACGTGTCGTACCTCGTTCACGTACATCAACAGAAGTTAACAGAGAGAAGTGAAGTTGGAAGATGAAGTACGGGCTGAAGCTATGCCTCGTATATTAATGTACTGGTCGTACTTCATGCCCGTACATGATGTGCTACTTAAAAAAGAACAGAGCCCATACATTGCCCGTACTTTTTAATTCCTTGGTCGATCTCTTTAATTCCTTACAATATCATCTTATTCATACCTGAACTTTTCCTACAATTTCCTCTCTTCAGTTTTAGCATAATTGCAATATAAACTCATAAACGTGGAACTAAGATAAAATCCTACTTAATCATAACTTCCTTTTGATACGAGTATGCTTTCTTCTTAAGTCGTTGATTCTCTTGTACCGGTGATCATTTGAGACTTAAATTAGCCGATGTTCTTCTTTGACTCCCTATCGTTGTCCTTACACCATTTTTGTCGGCCATTGCATCAGGATGATTGTCTATATGGTTCTATAACATATACTCTCACATTTGATATGACCGGCGACTTGTGACTCCACGACTTGCGAGGTACTTTCTAATCTCAGGTAGCACTATTGTCTTGCTATTCATAGGCACACTATCTCCCTTTCCTTTGGAGATCATTGAACTCTCTATACTTATTCCTCTTGCTAAAACTTTCTCATATACTCCGGTCGCCTTATTTTTAACATAGGTTGGTCAACCTCTTCTCGTTCTCCCTTAGCTCTGTATTGAACTCTTTCATAATGCTATAGCCTTCTGTTCTTATATAACTGAACTAACATTCTATTCCTGTTAAGGTGGCTTTGGTTCGCCATGGCTATGGCTATTCGTCGACTTGCAAGTACTCCCTCTTACTTGTTCTTCATTTCTCCATTAGCGGACAACTCCCTTGCTCAACTATGGCACCTTCCTTGAATCTCTTTTTCTTCGAAGTGCTCTTCTCCACTTGATAGTTTATAGTATTAGCTGGGGAGTTCGTAGAATGTCCTCTCAGAAGTACAAATCTGTTCTATTTCTGGAAGGCTTTTCCATTTCTGAGGTAATCCTGTCAATATGACTGTACATTTATCCCTCCGAATGCCTTTCAAGAACCAGAAATCCCTTGGCACTTTTGCAAACATGCTTATTTTCTCCTAATTCATATCCTTATTCATTATTATTGCACTCCAGTTCCACTTATCAGAATCTCATTTCGAACCCTTTACCTTCGTCTTGCATTCTATACTACATACTCCATTCTTTCTGTATACTCTGATGTTATTGCATCAAGCTTACACATTTCTAACTTTCAGAGAAAATAATGTCAATTTGCCCTATCACACTTGCCACCTGAACTTCAATACCGTGTTCGGTTAATTCCTTTAACATGTAACCTCATTGATTATCTTCACTGCTTAACATAACCACATATAAGTTATCATATATCTTTACCCACACCTTACTTACCAAGTATCCCCAATACTATTCAAACTCGTCCTATTCCTGTAACTGTATACGTCTTCTCTCTCTCTATCTCTCTTTCTCTCTATCAAGCCGGTCCGCCTCATCTTTCGCAATAATTGAGAATTTCCATCCGTGAGGTTCACACGCTTCTAATTTTCCTCAAGTTGTTCTAGTTCCTCATCCTTCTCTTATGTCTAAACTTGTAGGACTTCGTAGCATACTTCCCAGGGGGTCACCCATCCTAGTACTGCTCTGGCCCAAGCACGCTTAACCTCGAAGTTCTGATGGGATCAGGTGCATTAGTGCAGGTATGATCGCATCTATCCTACTGCGTGGCCTTTATCACGTGACCTAAAACAAGTTGAAGTTCTACCGGATCTTAAGAAAATTTCCGATCATGTATATCCCTCCGAATTGGAAAAGTCCCTCACTTTATTGACCAAGCAAATGCTGTTTTAGCCTTTGGAACTCTCGATGACAAGCCATCAATTAACACATACAGCTTCTTTCCATTCCTAAAGTTTAAGATTCCTTGTACCGGTGAAACTTCTTAGCCGCAGTTATCTATAAGTACCTTCGTTATCGGTCCCTGTAGCCGGCTTGTCCTCTTCTCGGTCTGGAGGGCTATAAAGTGAAGTATCCTCCTCATCGTCCTTGCACCATTCTGTTAGCCATCTCATCATGGCGATTGTTTATATGGTTTTATGTCATATACTCTTACAATTGATATAACTAGCGGCTCGAAATTTCACGAGGGTTCATTGTCACCAGCTTGTTTCGACCAATCGCAATATCCTTGAATCCTTTTCTTGCCATCTTATTCTGTCTACTTTCATGGCTTCTCCTTGCATTCATTAGCTCATCTTGCTTCATAACTCCCTATTACTTCTCGAATTATCGGGTGTCATAATTCCTCCAATACCTTAGTCAGCCCTTGTGCTCGTACTCAAGCTTACTTGCTTCCCCCCTTAAAGGCTTTACCTTATGGTGTTGTATTCCGTCGCAATTCTCGATCGAAATTTCATCCCATAATAATCCTTTCGTCATCGCTTTTGTTCTTTCATTTACGATTCCTTCAAGTTACCCACTTGTCATTACCCAAAAATACTACTTTAAATCTCAAATCTTGCCTATAATAATCTGTCACGACCCGTCTAAGGGGGCCGCGACGAGCACCCGGTGCTAGCCCACTCGGGCACCCCTTAACGTAATTTTACACTTACATCTAGGTGAGCCACAAAATAAAACATACATTTCTACTCATTGATCAAACTAGTCCCATTTGGACAATGATATCTTTATATCATCACTGACATATATGCCATACCAACGTACATAAGCCGACAAGACTACAAAATGATATACAAAATATAGGCCGACAAGGCCAGACATATCTAACCATATACACGTGACTACGAGCCTCTAAGGAGAGTATAACATATCATATAGGCGGGACAGGACCCCGCTATGCCCATAATTATGTACACAAAAGAATAAGTACCCAAAAGCTATAGCTCCGAATGAAGTGGAGCTCTGCTATGTAGTCTCTGAGAATGTGGCTATGGATCAAGTCTGTCTCCCTATGCACCTGCGGGCATGACGCAGCGTCCACAAACAAAAGGACGTCAGTACGAAGAATGTACTGAGTATGTAAAGTATGATCAATATCAATGTAGAAGCAATATAAGAAACATATGAAACAGCATAAGATGGGAGGTAGTAATATCATCGTCATAAGCACTTACTTTCTTTTAATAGGAACTTTCCATTCTAATGCGTATTTGTGTATATACATCCATATCCATATCCATAATCGTATCCGTAATCCATTTACGTATCCTTATCCACATTCATATCATGTACATACTCTTATTCGTAATCGTATCATATTCGTATTCATTCTCATATCGATATCATATACATCATCATATCATATACATAGCATTTACATAGCATACCCGACCATGAAGGATCGGTGTTTCATACATACTTGGCCAACCAAGGCTCAAAGTTACACACATATCTAGCCCTACCAAGGCTTCAGGGTTACATCTACCTGGCCTTACCAAGGCGTCAGGGTTATCCGTACCATCTGCAGAGGTGTGCACGCGTTACATAATCATATACATACTTATTTACATTTCCTACCCGGCCTCATAAGCTCGGGGTTCCATAATAGCCATACATAGGTACATATACATAATATCTCATAGACATCCCTCCTAATAACATCATTATCATCATCGTCATTATTATCGTCATCGATATCATTATCACCATTATCGTCATTCATTTCATCTATCTTTATAGGCTTACTGGTTATACGAGGAACTTAGTACAATCGTAGCATATCAAGAATCATGAGCTTACTAGCACGGAAGATCGAATCATTTGAAGGACATCATAGTATTATAGAAGATTTAGACGTTTAGCCAAAGAACCATGCCTTATGAAAGAAGGGTTAGCCTTACATACCTTTCCGTTCAACTATTCTATCACTTGCGTGTTCTCCTCCCGCGCTCACGTTTCTACCTTCATTAAAGTCATACTATCATTAGAAATCGATAGCTAGCATATATGACTGAAACTAAATAAAATCGGATAGCATCTCCTTTATTTATACGACATTCCTCCATAGCGTATATCAACTCCCAAACGTCAACAATACATTCACAGTACTATAACGATAGTCATTATTCATCCACATTATCCACATTTCTAGATTTACTTTCAATCATCCATATCCATGGCCATAACACACGAAGACTTTCATTCACATACATTGCTCATCTCATGTTCTCAACATCATTTATAACATATTTACATCACAACACATCAAGAATCATAACTCAATTCAAGCTATTTCTCAAAATGGCACTATTCCACATTCATGACCCATTTTTCTATACCCTTCTACAATCCAAGTATTTCAACTCTCAAATACCTTAAACAACATAGAAATATCATAAATCTTACCTTAGATGTCGTAGGAACAAGCCTTGGTTGATAATACTCCACTTGAGCAAAAACCCCAGTTCATCTCCATTGGGATTTCTTGACTTGAATGATCTTTAATGGGTTTTCTTACACTTGATTCACTTGGTTTATGTTGTTGATCACTAAAAATCCTTGAATTCTTATGGAATAAATGTAGATAGATGTTTTAGAGAGAAGGGGTGTGACATAGAAGTGAAATGAAATAATACTTGGTCCCTTTATTTAATGATCCAAATCTGTCCCGACCGTATATACGGACCAACATACGGTCCGTATAATTTATACGGGCTGTATGTCTGGCCGTATTTTTGGTCCAGAAACTTATGCCCTTCTGGGCTGATTATACGGTCCCAAACATACGGACCGTATAATTTATACGGCCAGTATGTTTGGCCGTATAATCCCCAGTGGTTCTGAAGCTTGTTTTGTCGACTCGTTTGACTTCCAATCCTTGTGGAACCTTTTTAACACTTGTTCAACACTTCAATACCAATCTAAGTGATGTTATCACTCTTCTCCAAGACATCATTAAGTCCTCATTAACTCGTTACTCGTAAATCCTTTCTGATACCTATCGTATGCCTTGTCTTCTCTTGGCCAACTTTCTCGTCTAACATCGGATGCCTTTGAAATCTCACTTAGGGTCATCAAAGGTCGTTTTCTTACTTATGGAAATATCGTACATTCGTACTCCTCACTAGTTCATTCACTTGTGCATCAACGGAAGATTTTCCGAGGTGTAACATTCTTCCCCCCTTAAGAACATTCGTCCTCGAATGTTAAAGACCTCGGGGATTCTATAAAAATTTTGCCAGAGTCTCCCCTATAATATGGCACTACCATCCTATCACAACAACCTATAATATCAATGCCTCACAGGGTTACAACATAATAGCAATAACATTTGGCCACACATGACCAAAAAGCATAAAATGAAAACATACGTACCTTATGATCTTGACGTCTCATCTTGAATCTCTTCTAGGGGCTGAAATAAAATGAAAACATACGTACCTCATTTCCTCTCGTTTACTGCTTCTCCATAGAGCCTTAACTGAGGCCACCTCTTTGTTTCTAAGCCTCCGTACTTGCCTATCTAGTATGTCAATGGGTACCTCTTCATAAGTAAATTTCTCTGTCACTTGTACATCATTTATTGGCATGATCCTAGTAGGATCTCAAACATATTTCTGAAGCATCGAGACCTGAAAAACTGGATGGACTGACTCCAAATCCGGAGGTAAGTCTAACTCATAGGCCACTTAGCCTATCTTTCGTACAATTTCATAAGGCCCAATATACCGGGGACTAAGCTTCCCCTTTTTGCCAAATCACATAACGCCCTTCATTGGCGATACTTTCAAAAATACCCAATCTTTAACTTGAAACTCTAAGTCTGTTCGAAGATTATCCGCATAGGACTTTTGACGACTTTGGGCTGCTAACAATCGATCTTGTATGAGCTTGACTTTCCCTATGGCCTGCTGGACCAAGTCTGGACCTATCAATTTAGCCTCTCCTGTCTCAAACCACCCAATTAGGGATCTACACTTTCGCCCATATAAAGCTTAATACGGTGCCATTAGAATGCTAGAATGATAACTATTATTGTAAGCAAATTCAATGAGTGGCAAATGATCATCCCAATTACCTCCAAAATCTATCATACATGCTCGCAACATATCTATAAGAGTTTGAATGGTGCGTTCGGCTTGCCCATCAGTCTGCGGATGGAATGCCGTGCTAAGGCTCACTTGGGTCCCTAGACCCTCTTGTAAAGACTTCCAAAAATTGGCTGTAAATTGAGTCCCTCTATCAGAGATAATAGATACTGGAACACCATGGAGTCTCACTATCTCTTTAACATACAGTTTTGCATAATCTTCTGCCACATACGTCGTTCTGACTGGTAAGAAATGAGCTGACTTTGTGAGTCTATCCACAATCACCCATATAGAATCATACTTACGTCGAGAACGGGGTAAACCTGTAATGAAGTCCATGTTAATTACTTCCCACTTCCAAGTCGAAATTTCTATGGCTTGCAACAATCCACTCGGCTTTTGGTGCTCGATTTTCACTTGCTGACAATTGGGACATTGAGCTACGAATTCCGCTATATCTTTCTTCATCCCATTCCACCAATATATAGACTTAAGATCATGATACGTTTTCGTCGCACTGGGGTGAATAGAACAACGGGAGCAATGAGCTTCTCTCAATATCTGGTGGCGTAGACCTGCCCCATCCGGAACACATAATTTGCCTCAACATCGAAGAACCCCATTTTCTGAAATATCAAATGATGACTCCTTTTTCTGAGGGAGTGTATCTTTGTAATGCATTAGCATGGAATCTTTGTATTGCCACTCTTTCACTTCTGCTACTAGCGACGAGGTTGCTGAATTCTGAATGGTAGTCCCCCTGCTACCTAAGTCCACTACTCGAACTCCTAGGCTGGCTAACTGCTGGAGCTCACCAGTCATTTCTCTCTTCTCTAGTTGAACATCACACAAACTTCCCATCGATCTACGGCTAAGAGCATCAGCCATAACATTTGCCTTTACGGGGTGATATAAGATATCAACATCATAATGTTTTAGCAATTCCAACCATCGTCGTTGCCGCAAATTCAACTCTTTCTGCTTGAAGATATACTGAAGACTCTTATGATCCGTATAAATATCCACATGGACACCATATAAATAATGTCTCCATATCTTTAACGCATGAACCACTGCGGCCAATTCTAGATCATGGGTTGGATAATTCTGCTCATGTTTCCGCAATTGCCTTGAAGCATACGCAATAACTTTACCATGTTGCATTAATACTGTTATATCCCGCGTTTTTGCCTCGTTTGACTTCCAATCCTTGTGGAACCTTCTTAACACTTGTTCAACACTTCAATACCAATCTAAGTGATGTTATCACTCTTCTCCAAGACATCATTATGTCCTCATTAACTCGTTACTCGTAATTCCTTTCTGATACCTATCGTATGCCTTGCCTTCTCTTGGCCAACTTTCTCGTCTAACATCGGATGCCTTTGAAATCTCACTTAGGGTCATCAAAGGTCGTTTTCTTACTTATGGAAATATCGTACATTTGTACTCCTCACTAGTTCATTCACTTGTGCATCAACAGAAGATTTTCCGAGGTGTAACATTCTTCCCCCCTTAAGAACATTCGTCCTCGAATGTTAAAGACCTCGGGGATTCTATAAAAATTTTGCCAGAGTCTCCCTTATAATATGGCACTACCATCCTATCACAACAACCTATAATATCAATGCTTCACAGGGCTACAACATAATAGCAATAAAATTTGGCCACACATGACCAAAAAGCATAAAAGGAAAACATACGTACCTTATGAACATCACACAAACTTCCCATCGATCTACGGCTAAGAGCATCAGCCATAACATTTGGCTTTACGGGGTGATATAAGATATCAACATCATAATCTTTTAGCAATTCCAACCATCGTCGTTGCCGCAAATTCAACTCTTTCTGCTTGAAGATGTACTGAAGACTCTTATGATCTGTATAAATATCCACGGACACCATATAAATAATGTCTCCATATCTTTAACGCATGAACCACTGCGGCCAATTCTAGATCATGGGTTGGATAATTCTGCTCATGTTTCCGCAATTGCCTTGAAGCATACGCAATAACTTTACCATGTTGCATTAATACTGTTATATCCCGCGTTTTTGCGCATTCGGAAAAATTCGAAATAATTTTGGCTCGCAAGGAATGAGGCTATGATTTTATTTTACTCAATACCTGTGTGATGTTCATAGAATATTGATGTGGAAATATGGAAGGAGGCCAAGGGAAAAATTGGAATTTGGGAATTAGTTCCGTGAATTACCAAGTGTGACCCATCACTAGTTGGGCTCAAAAAATTAATTAAATTAAGAGAAAATGAGGCCCAACCGGCCATGGTCCAACAAAAGGCCCAAGCCCATGGCAATTCATCCATGTGAGGAATAAGTAAATAAAAGGCCTCTTAATCATCAAAATCCCCTAGAAGGTTCAAGAGAAATAAGAGAAAGAGAAATCAAAAAGAAGAAGAACAAGAGAAGGGCCTATTCGGCCAACCCTCAAAAAATTCCAAGCCTTCAAGTTTGATTCAAGAATTATAATTTTCTTGTATTCCTACTAAGTTCAAGATTCTCTACAAAGTGGTATAATTATTTTGGCAAGAAAGTGCTTGTGTTTGCAAGGAGAACTTGTTGGGAAAAAGGTAAGGATTTCTTGTTTCTTATATGTTATGAAAGATTTATAGATGTTAGAGTTAGTAGAATTGAATGGAAATCATGGGATTGTGATGTGGTGTGTGTGAGCCGTGTGTATGTGTGGCCGTGTGGTGCCATGTATGGAGGGAGGTGGATTAGATTTATTTAGTATGTTAATTGTGTTGTTGTGGCCTTGTGATGTAAATAGAAGGTAAATGGTTCTTGTTTTTATGGAAAATCCATTGTTAAGTTGTTGTAGGAAAATATGCAACTTTATTGTAGTTTATGTAAATGTGAAAATAAAATTGGTAAGGTGCAAATTATGATTGATATAAATGAAATTTGAAGATAAGAATATGTTGTGGATGTTTATGTTGAAGATTGGAAGTTTAGGTGGATTATGGTTTTGGTGGAAAGTTTGTATATTTTGTATATCTTGTGAATAGTTTGTAGAAATGATATGAAATGCTTCCAAAGTGTATTGTAATGATCTTGATTAGTAATGAATGTGAAAACAGTGAGATTGGTTTGGAAATATGAAGTTGGAAATGAGAGTTATTGCACTATGTTGGAAAGAGGACTAGTTGGTCTATGTTGATTTTGTGGTGATTGTTGTTATTGTTGGTATTGTTGTTGGTTTGGTTGTTGATGTTTGGAGCCGAGTTAAATCTCGGGGATGTTGTATGTATAGGGGAAATGCTGTCCAAATTTTTGTAGAAAAGTACAAGTTAAGATTCAAGTTCTAAAGGCTTGAAATTACAAATTGGTAAACATGACCATTTGTAGATTTTGGGCGAAACGGGAATTGAATTTGAGCGAGCGTAAGGCGCAACTAAGGTATGTAAAGTCTCTCCCTTCATTCTTTGGCATGTTCTAAACATACTAGGCTCGGACGCAAGCCTTAGATACGACCCTGTTCCTAGAAACCCGAGATTGAAATTGGCCCCATTTCATTCAATAAGATTGAATCGGTTTCTTACTATTTCGTCGACAAAATGACCTATATGTATGCAACTCTCCCAAATGAAGTCGGAATGCCCTAAAACTCTCATGGCTGACTCCATAAGACCTATGATCCATAATTTTATGTACGCCACCTCGGTTCGGCCCAAGGTGGGCCCACAAAATTTTGATACCTTCTGTACGGCCCTAATTAACTTATTTTTGTCCGAAACTCACAGGTAACTTTTGGTTATTATCCAGTCTGCTATATGACAAGCGTTATGACTATAGTTACGATTCTTATAATATATTAGACGTCTGGAGCGGTTCTGGATATTTTATTCTGATGTAGTCTGTCGTGCCATCCCAAATGACATATATGCGTATTTTATAAATATTGTCCGATTACTCTGATTTGACCCACCGTTTGGCCTACTTCCGTTTCATTGAGTCTGTAAAATGATCTGTATACGTATGGTTTCTCATTAATCTGTTCGTGGATGTCTCAATGCTTCCTTCACTGCGCCCGGGCCAGGTTCTGTTACTCGTGCACATTCCACTGCATTGTTCACCGCGTCCCTCGGTGTGCGGGCCGGGTTCTGTTTATATCTGTATATGATATGATGATACGGGGATGGCAGCCAGGATGGCATGTGATTTGTCTGTCCACCGCGTCCCGTACTAAGAGGGTCGGGATCTGTTACCGCGTCCCTCATTAGAGGGCCGGGATCTGATATATATATGCTATCTGTATCTGTATATGCTCATGATTCTGCATGCATGATTCTGTCTGGTACACATCTGTATATCTGATCTGGATTATGACTCCGTCTGTTGCACTTTTGAAAGTCCGATTCGGATACTGATTCTGTCTGCTGTACTTCTGTACGTCTGATTCGGATTATGACTCAGATTATGACTTTGTCAGCCACACTCTGTACTCCTGATCCGTGTTATGATCTTGTCAGCCATATTATGTACCTTTGAATCATATTATGACTCTATCTGTTATACCCTGTACTCACTATATACATATTTAAACTTTGTATTTCTGATTCGGATTCGGGTTCGACTCTGACCGCTATGTTTCTATACTTACGGTTCGGATCATGATTATATTTGTTACCTTTCCGCTTTACATACTCGGTACATTTTTCATACTGACCCCCTGTTCTTCGGGGGCTGCGCTACATGCCCGCAGGTACAGAAGCACCGCGCAATACGCCACCAGTTTAGGACTTCTATTTTGCTGTTTGGAGTGCTCCTTTGACCCGGAGCGTGTACTTTTGGTATATATCTTCGGTTATTTACTCATTCTGTATATATGGTAACTTGGGGTACGGCGGGGCCCTGTCCCGCCATCTGATTCTGTTATGTCCGTTAGAGGCCTGTAGACATGCATGTGGGTTATGGGTTGTTACTGTACATGTAGGTATGTACGAGTTTGCGATTCTGTCCGCTATGATAGCCTCAACGGCTTATGTGTAAGTCTAAGTGTGTTTATGTGTTCGTATATTTTCCGTGCGTTGTATTTATATCAGTCTGAATCAATGTATGTCTAATATGGATTATCTGTTTGGTACGCCAACTCTGTTAGGTAAGTACGTACGGGTATCGAGTTAGGATACCAGTCGCGGTCCATGGGGTTGGGTCGTGACAGAAGTGGTATCAGAGCGAGGTTTGTCCTCGGAATGTCTACAGGCCGTGTCTAGTAGAGTCTTGTTTAGGATGTTACCCTTTCTTTGGATCTTAGATCGTGCGATAGAGCTATGCTATTAGGATGACTCCTTTTTGATCGGTTGTGGTATTTTTCAGCGATGCCTCCGAAGAAGGCAGCGGCTGCCCAGAAGGGCAAGGCGGTGGTAGGAGAGACCAACCAGGCGCAGAGAGTTACACGGGCTCATGCTCAGACTATGCCCAGTGTTGTACTACAGTCAGAGGGTTCAGCCACACCACCCCCAGAGGAGGCTGGAGCAGGTCCATCAGGAGCTCCAGCGGCTCCAGTACCTGTACCTCCAGCCCCCCAGCCAGGGGCGGATGATGGGACCCTGCGAGAGGCAGTCCAGTTATTGACTCGATTGGTAGCAGGGCAGGTTTACAGACCGGGAGCAGGGGATGATCGTGTAGACAGGCGCGATAGTCAGAGGGCCCGTGCTTTTCTGCTTTGTCGCCCACCAGAGTATTCCGAGTCAAAGCCCGCAGAAGACCCTCAGGAGTTCATCCGACAAATGCAGCGTACCCTGCGATTGATTAGTGCCTCCGAGACAGAGTCGGTTGAGTTGGCGTCATACCGGTTGCACGATGTAGCGGCTAATTGGTACGAGTCTTGGATGCTGTCCAGAGGCGAGGGTGCCCCTCCAGCCGTATGGGGAGAGTTTACAGAGGCCTTCCTGGCCTATTTTCTACCTCCGGAGGTGAGGCGGGCCAGAGTAGACAGATTCCTGCTGTTGAGACAGAGGGGCAGGAGTGTCAGGGAGTACAGTCTGGAGTTTGATTCGCTGGCTAGATATGCGCCCGCTTATGTCGCTGATATGACTGACCGGATGCACCGGTATGTGATAGGGTTGGATGATTATTTGGTTGATAGCTGTACAGTGATGGCGGCCCATACAGGGATGGACATTGCCCGTATACAGGCCCACGCCCAGAGCATGGAGGACCAGCACAGAGGACGCCAGCCGGATAGTGATCATGATAGGAGACGGCCCAAGAGGGCCAGATTCGCGGGGTATTCCGGAGATTCCCAAGGCGGATGGCCTCAGCAGCAGTCCGATAGATCCCTTCCTCCGTCAGGCCGAGGTACACAGTCCGCAGGCAGACGTTTTGATGGTGCAGGTCCGTCTAGGGCCGGCCAGAGTTTCAGAGCATCAGGCCCGCAGACGAGTAGGGGTTCTGGTCAGTCTAAGCCACCTATGCCCCGGTGTACCTATTGTGGGAAGCCCCATCCGGGGGAGTGTTATCACGCTACGGGCGCCTGCTATCATTGTGGCAGTCAAGATCATATTGTGAGAGAGTGCCCGTACAAGGGTAGTTCAGGTTCAGCCCAGCCTACTGGGTCAGTTGCTGGCTCATCTTCTCCTTCGGTAGCCATGCGCCCCACGGGACGAGATATGCCGGCACCAGTGAGTCGTGGCAGAGGTCACGGCGGAGCTTCCAGTTCCAGCGGTCCTTCGAACCGCCTATATGCTTTGACCAGCCGGCAGGACCCAGGAGCATCGCCAAGTGCAGACCTAGGTATATTATTAATCCTTTCTTGAGAGATATGTGTTTGGATAGATCTATACTCTATCATATTACGTGATTTTCTTCTTCTGGGTGTTAGTAAAAGGAAGGTAATTTTCAACCCAATAGAACCATTTGAGATAGATATATATATATATATATATATATATATATATATATATATATATATATATATATATACAGATGGAAATGGACATTGAGGATTCAGAAGGGCAATATGATAATTGTATGGTTTAGATCGGGGTGGGACCCGTTACGGGAACTTTTCAAAAATTTACTAAGACCCTGATCTGCCTTAAATTGCATGACAAAGGTCGTGTGGGGCAGTCGACGCAATTATATTAGCATTAACGCATCAAACCGCATGAATGTTTCAAGGTTAAGCGTGCTGGGGCCAGAGTAATTTTGGGATGGGTGACCCCCTGGGAAGTATACCCAAATTTTGCATAAATGTAGATATAAGGGACAGATGGGAAATATGGGGTAACTCAAAGGAAATTATAATATGTGGAAGTGGTCTGATTCTAATCATAATTTTGTCTGTTATACGTCTGCGTCTCTGATTTTGATGAGGCTCTGTCTATTATGCCTCTGTACTTCTGAATCTGATTACGTTTCTGTCTGATATGCCTCTGTACGTTCGACTCTGATTACGAATCTGTCTGATACATCTCTGTACGTCTGACTCCAATCATGGATCTGTCTGACATACTTCTATACGTCTGACTCTGACTACGGGTCTGTCCGACATAGTTCAGTACATCCGACTCTGATTATGGATCTGTCTAATATGCTTCTGTGCGTCTGGCTCTAGTTATGAATCTGTTTGATATGACGTGGGATTATGATAACGTTGTAAGGAACCGAGAAGTGTGACAAGAGGTGAAGGGTGTTGATGGCTAGAACGAAAAAAGAAAGGACAATAGCCTTGGTGAATATAGAAGCGAAAGATATGTTAGAATAGAAAAAGCAGGAGTCGGGAAATGAATGCCCTCATAAGTGAGCTGATCAAATACAAGTACGTAGTTGGTAAGAGGACCTCCCCGAAATATGATGAAACTTCATAAGGACAGTCGAACATTCGAGGATGAATGTTTTAAAGGGGGGAGGATGTTATATCCCGTGTTTTTGCGCATTCGGAAAAATTCGAAATAATTTTGACTCGCAAGGAATGAGGTTATGGTTTTATTTTACTCAATACATGTGTGATGTTCATGGAATATTGATGTGGAAATATGGAAGGAGGCCAAGGGCAAAATTGGAATTTGGGAATTAGTTCTGTGAATTACCAAGTGTGGCCCATCACTAGTTGGGCTAAAAAATTAATTAAATTAAGAGAAAATGAGGCCCAAAATAAGAGGCCCAACCGGCCATGGTCCAACAAATGTCCCAAGCCCATGGCAATTCATCCATGTGAGGAATAAGTAAATAAAAGGCCTCTTAATCATCAAAATCCCCTAGAAGGTTCAAGAGAAATAAGAGAAAGAGAAATCAAAAAGAAGAAGAACAAGAGAAGGGCCTATTCGGCCAACCCTAAAAAAATTCCAAGCCTTCAAGTTTGATTCAAGAATTATAATTTTCTTGTATTCCTACTAAGTTCAAGATTCTCTACAAAGTGGTATAATTATTTTGGCAAGAAAGTGCTTGTGTTTGCAAGGAGAACTTGTTGGGAAAAAGGTAAGGATTTCTTGTTTCTTTTATGTTATGAAAGATTTATAGATGTTAGAGTGAGTAGAATTGAATGGAAATCATGGGATTGTGATGTGGTGTGTGTGAGTCGTGTGTATGTGTGTGTGTATGAGTGGCCGTGTGGTGCCATGTATGGAGGGAGGTGGATTAGATTTATTTAGTATGTTAATTGTGTTGTTGTGGCCTTGTGATGTAAATAGAAGGTAAATGGTTCTTGTTGTTATGGAAAATCCATTGTTACGTTGTTGTAGGAAAATATGCAACTTTATTGTAGTTTATGTAAATGTGAAAATGAAATTGGTAAGGTGCAAATTATGATTGTTATAAATGAAATTGGAAGATAAGAATATGTTGTGCATGTTTATGTTGAAGATTGGAAGTTTAGGTGGATTATGGTTTTGGTGGAAAGTTTGTATATTTTGTATATCTTGTGAATAGTTTGTAGAAATGATATGAAATGCTTCCAAAGTGTATTGTAATGATCTTGATTAGTAATGAATGTGAAAACAGTGAGATTGGTTTGGAAATATGAAGTTGGAAATGAGAGTTATTGCACTATGTTGGAAAGAGGACTAGTTGGTCTATGTTGGTTTTGTGGTGATTGTTGTTATTGTTGGTATTGTTGTTGGTTTGGTTGTTGATGTTTGGAGACGAGTTAAATCTCGAGGATGTTGTATGTATAGGGGAAATGCTGTCCAAATTTTTGTAGAAAAGTACAAGTTAAGATTCAAGTTCTAAAGGCTTGAAATTACTAATTGGTAAACATGACCATTTGTATATTTTGGGCGAAACGGGAATTGAATTTGAGCGAGCTTAAGGCGCAACTAAGGTATGTAAAGTCTTTCCCTTCATTCTTTGGCATGTTCTAAACATACTAGGCTTGGACGCGAGCCTTAGATACGACCCTGTTCCCTGAAACCCGAGATTGAAATTGGCCCCATTTCATTCAATGAGATTGAATCGGTTTCTTACTATTTCGTCGACAAAATGACCTATATGTATGCAACTGTCCCAAATGAAGTCGGAATGCCCTAAAACTCTCATGGGTGACTCCATAAGACCTATGATCCATAATTTTACGTACGCCACCTCGGTTCGGCCCAAGGTGGGCCCACAAAATTCTAATACCTTCTGTACGGCCCTAATTAACTTATTTCTGTCCGAAACTCACAGGTAACTTTTGGTTATTATCCAGTCTGCTATATGACAAGCGTTATGACTATAGTTACGATTCTTATAATATATTTGACGTCTGGAGCGGTTCTGGATATTTTATTCCGATGTAGTCTGTCGTGCCATCCCAAATGACATATATGCGTATTTTATAAATATTGTCCGATTACTCTGATTTGACCTACCGTTTGGCCTACTTCCGTTTCATTGAGTCTGTAAAATGATCCTATACGTATGGTTTCTCATTAATCTGTTTGTGGATGTCTCAATGCTTCCTTCACTGCGCCCGGGCCAGGTTCTGTTACTCGGGCATTCCACTGCATTGTTCACCGCGTCCCTCGGTGTGCGGGCCGGGTTTTATTTATATCTTTATATGATATAATGATACGGGGATGGCAGCCAGGATGGCATGTGATTTGTCTGTCCACCGCGTCCCGTACGAAGAGGGTCGGGATCTGTTACCGCGTCCCTCATTAGAGGGCCGGGATCTGATATATATATGCTATTTGTATCTGTATATGCTCATGATTCTGCATGCATGATTCTGTCTGGTACACATCTGTATATCTGATCTGGATTATGACTCCGTCTGTTGCACTTTTGAAAGTCCGATTCGGATACTGATTCTGTCTGCTGTACTTTTGTACGTCTGATTCGGATTATGACTCAGATTATGACTTTGTCAGCCACACTCTGTACTCCTGATCCGTGTTATGATCTTGTCAGCCATATTCTGTACCTCTGAATCATATTATGACTCTGTCTATTATACCCTGTACTCACTATATACATATTTATACTTTGTATTTCTGATTCGGATTCGGGTTCGACTCTGACCGCTATATTTCTATACTTACGGTTAGGATCATGATTATATTTGTTACCTTTCCGCTTTACATACTCCGTACATTTTTCATACTGACCCCCTGTTCTTCGGGGGCTGCTCTACATGCCCGCAGGTACAGACGCACCGCGCAATACACCACCAGTTTAGGACTTCTATTTTGCTGTTTGGAGTGCTCCTTTGACCCGGAGCGTGTACTTTTGGTATATATCTTCGGTTATTTACTCATTCTGTATATATGGTAACTTCGGGTACGGCGCGGCCCTGTCCCGCCATCTGATTCTGTTATGTCCGTTAGAGGCTTGTAGACATGCATGTGGGTTATGGGTTGTTACTGTACAGGTAGGTATGTACGAGTTTGTGATTCTGTCCGCTATGATAGCCTCAACGGCTTATGTGTAAGTCTAAGTGTGTTTATGTGTTCATATATTTTCCGTGCGTTGTATTTATATCAGTCTGAATCAATGTATGTCTAATATGGATTATCTGTTTGGTACGCCAACTCTGTTAGGTAAGTACGTACGGGTATCCAGTTAGGATACCAGTCGCGGCCCACGGGGTTGGGTCGTGACAAATACGCAGCCTAGTCCAACACCTGAAGCATCGCAATAAACAACATATCCTTCCAATCCCTCTGGAAGTGTCAAGACTGGGGCGGAAGTCAATCTATCTTTCAACTCTTGGAAGCTACGTTCACAAGCATCTGTCCATTGAAACTTTGCTGATTTCTGGGTCAACTTTGTAAGCGAGGCAGAAATAGATGAAAAACCTTCAACAAATCTCTTGTAATAACCTGCTAAGCCCAGAATACTGCGAACCTCCGTAGGAGTTGTGGGCCTTGGCCAAGTCTTCACGGCCTCAATCTTTTGACTATCCACTCGAATACTATCGGATGCAACAATATGCCCCAAAAATGTCACTGAGTTCAACCAAAACTCACACTTGGAGAATTTTGCAAACAACTCTCGAGTCCGAAGAACTCTAAGGACAGTACGCAAATGATCTGCATGCTCTGCGTCGGATCTTGAATACACCAAGATATCGTCGATTAATATAATCACAAACAGATCTAGGAAGGGCCTGAACACATTATTCATCAAATCCATAAATACTGTCGGCGTATTAGTTAGCCCAAATGACATCACCCGGAACTCAAAATGACCATATCTTGTTCTGAAGGCTGTCTTGGGGATATATTTTTCCCTAACTCTCACTTGGTGATACCCGGACGTCAAATCAATCTTTGAAAACCATTTGGCACCTTGTAATTGATCAAATAAGTCATCAATCCTCGGGAGGGGATACTTGTTCTTAATCGTCACCTTATTCAATTGCCGATAATCAATGCACATTCTCAAGGATCCATCTTTATTTCGGACAAACAATACGGGTGCTCCCCACGGGGATGAACTAGGCCTAATAAAACCTTTCTCAAGCAAGTCTTTCAATTGCTCCTTCAACTCTTTCAATTCTGCGGGAGCCATTCTATAAGGAGGAATAGATATCAGCTTAGTGCCTGACAATACATCAATAGCAAAATCAATCTCCCGCTCGGGAGGAAGGCCTGGAGGCTCTTCTGGGAATACATCCGAAAATTCATTTACTACAGGAACTGACTGAAGAGTGGGCGACTCAGCTTCTACATCTCAAACCCGAACTAGATGATAAATGCATCTTTTAGTGATCATTTTCCTTTCCTTTAGATAGCAAATAAACCTACCTTTTGGCAACGCCGTATTCCCTTTCCATTCTAAAATTAGTTCTCCCGGAAATTGGAAACGAACCATTTTCATTCTACAATCAACATTGGCATAGCAAGAAGCCAACCAATCCATGGCCATAATGACATCAAAATCCACCATTTCTAGCTCGTGCAAGTCAATCATATTACGACGATCACAAATCACAATTACACAATTTCTATATACTTGGCTAGCCATTACCGATTCACCAATGGGTGTAGACGCCTCAAAAGGTTTGATCGATTCAAGTTCAACTCTAAATCGACCCGCAACATACGGAGTGACATATGACAGTGTGGATCCCGGATCAATCAAAGCATATACATCATGAGAGAATACCGATAATATACCTTTGACCACGTCAGGAGAAGATCGAGATCTTGGCGTCCAGCCAAAGCATAAACACGGTGCTGAGGACCGCTAGAACTGGGAACTATCCCTCTGCCTTTACCATGGTCGACTGGCGCTTGTGAACCTGGCACCATAGGGCGTACAGATGCTGAAGACCTGGCTACCGACCCTGAAGGCTGGATCCTACCTCTACCATGAACTGAGGGGCTATCACGCATAATATGGCCTGGTCGACCACATGAATAGCAAACATTTGAACCCAATCAGCATCGACCCCAATGCAGCTTCCCACGCTGGGAACATCGTGGTACGGGTGGCCTTTCCTGACCCGAATCATCTCTGAACTGAGACCCCGAAAAACCCTGACTCGGCCTAGAGCGAGTAGATCTATCGAATCTCTGGCCTATAAACCGTGGAGGTGCACTAGTCATAGAATAGCTTGAGTGCCTAGAAATCTGTTGTCTGTGCCCACCTCTAAACTCACTCATCGGACCTGATGATCTGGCCCTCTTGCTATGACCCCTATCCTGCTCGCGTTCACTTCTTTGATGTGGTAAACTTTCTTCTAAGTTTTGAGCATGAGTCTGAATGCGTGCAATGTCCATATTATCCTGAAGGGACGCAGTCAAACACCTATCCATCAAATGTGGCCCTAGGCCTTTAACAAATTGGTGCACTTGGTCACCCATATCCGTTACCATGGCCGAAGCATACCTAGTTGTTACACCTCGAAAAAGTCCCCGTACATGTACAAGGAATAGAACGACAAGGGTATGAGTGTGGGGTGTTTTACTAAGCAAGGGGTGATGATTCGTGAATTTTTGGAAATGGAAAAGTTGTAGAATATCATGCAACCCAGTGGTCGTATAGTGATTTACGGCCCGTAAAGTGGTTTACGGACCGTAAACCACCATCGTCCTCCAGCCTTTCAAATTCCAAATTTCTGTTAAAGTGTGGGAATGCTTAAATACAACTTGGAATACGGCCCCGTAAACTGGTTTACGGACCGTAAACCTCGATCGTAAACTGCAATATTCTTCAGCCAACTTCTCTGTTTTGGACATGCTTAAATACGGCCAGCGAAGACGGCTCGTAAACTGTGGTTTACGACCACTGTTCACCCCGACTGGAATTCATTAAAGATCAAACTTTGAGTTATTAAAAGGGACCAAAGCCTCATTTTATTTCATTTTTCATCCATACAACCTTCAAGAACACTCTAGAAGCTCTCCAAATATTCATCCACAAAATTCAAGAGATCAAAGGGAAACCAAGATCATCAACATCTAATTCATGAAAGCAAGTGCATGAGACTCTATTGGAAGTCATCTTCTTCAAGAAATCTCAAAAGGGTTGAAATAGGGTTTTGGTATAAAAAGAGTATTGTTGCTCAAGGCTTGTTCCACCATCATCCAAGGTATGTTTCATGACTATACCATATGTTTCAAGGTATTGGAAGGATTAGATTCTTGAAATGTATAAGAACATAGAAAATGGGTCTTGCATGGGTGAATAGTGGCACAATTGAATAGTAGTTGAATGGAGTCATGAATGTTGATAAGCTACGGTTGTGAATATGTTATAAATAACGTCTAGACCATGAAATAAGTATTATATACGAGAAAACGTGATAACGAGCTATAACCATGGATGTGGAGAAATTGGAGGAAAATGGTAGATTTTTCTCAAAAGTGCATAAGTGATGATTGTTGAAAGTAATATTGCGAGTGTCGTTACGAATGTATGAGAGTTGAAATGGAACATGGGAAAAGTATTAGAAATGAAGGAAGTGCTATCCAATTTTCCTTAGAAATAGTAGTCCGTTCTTATAATTACTTAGCTAACGACGACATGAATTCTCTTGAATGTATATACGAGTGCATTAAGGGAGAGCGAGCAAGCAATTAGAATTGTAAACGTCGAAGGTATGTGAGGCTATTCCCTTTCTTTCAAAGGCATGATCCCTAGCTTACGATTTCATAAATGCTCCCATCTTTTCCTTGCTATCAAAGGTTAAATAGTCTAAGATTCCGGAGCATGATTTCCTTCTTGATATTCCATAAATGTTTTCCAAAGTACTCCCATTTTCCAAAATCAAAGGTTGTGATTATGTGAGTTCTTATGAAAACGACGAAGGATATGTTTTTCAATGACAACGATGATGTCAAAAGTGAGAATATCATTATGATGACTAATTTCTTTTAAGATTTCAAAAAAAAAAATACATGGCTTGATGCCTTATGAGATTTACGATCCTATTCTATGTTTTCTCTTAATGCTATTCTTCATTGATAGTCTCACCTTATAATAATTGTTCCTTCAAGGTGAGACAAAGCGACAATGATTACTCCATAACATAATCGGAGGCTTTCGACCTTACGTCACTCCGACGTACTTACAGCTTTTCCTTGGGCTCTCATGCATGCTAAGTATATGGTATAAGTATATGATATGTATATGTATTCAGGGGATATGGGGAAGGTGAGGCGCTATAGACGCATAGCCACCTGGTCAGCTGCCATATCATGATTTCATCCTGGACGCGGGATATATGGGTTATGGATCGGGCTGTACGTTCCTCGGCACTAACTTATTATATTTATGGATCGGGCCGTACGTTCCTCGGCACTAACATATGATGACATATGGATCAGGCTGCGCGTTCCGCAGCAATCTACTATATGATGTTTTATGAGTATGCATGCATGGATCCGCCTTAAGAGGCAAGCAGTTATCGATTATCTCCTTGTACTTACTTTACTTTCTTATTCTTACTTTATTTCTTGATGTATGCCTTACATACTCAGTACAATGCTCGTACTGACATCCTTTTCTTTGGATGCTGTGTTCATGCCCACAGGTAGACGGGAAAGCGGTCCAGACTGATAGGAGTCACTTGTCGAGCTGAAGAGCACTCCATCTTCCGGAGGTGCTAATTTGTTGTTCCTTTTGTGTATATATTTGTATGTCACTCAATAGAGGCTCGTACATGCTCGATGTGGGTTGTGTGGTTCCACAACGTGGGTAGTACGCATGTGTATAAGTATATTGAAATATGTTTTTGTATTAACGCGTTATATTTTTGTAATGAAAAGCAAATCCTCTTTTTAAATTTAATCGGAAATAGATGAGTGATTGTTAAATGGGTTAGGTAAATGATAGCACAAGCGGTGCTCGGTGGTTAGCCCCGGGTACCCGTCGCGGCCCCTAGCCGGGTCGTGACAGAAGTGGTATCAGAGCAGTTCGTCCTAGGAAGTGTCTACGAGCCGTGTCTAGTAGAGTCTTGTTTATCGATGTGTTGTGCACCACATCTATAAACAGGAGGCTACCGGGCATTTAGGAAACATGACCATCTTTCTTCTTAATAGATCGTGCGATAGAGCTGTGTTATAAGACTATCTCTCCCCGGTGCGTTGTCATTTCAGCAAAACCGATGAGGGGAAAAGCTACGACGGCCCATAAGGGCAAGATGGTGGTTGAAGAAGGGCTTGATCGAGAGCCGTCTATGGATATGGTGGAGGGCGAACCCCAGAATACCGCCCCACTACGATTTTCCCATACCTCGCCCACTTTTAAGGATCAGAGGGAAGCCTCGATCTTAGCTCCAGTACCCCCCATTCCTTCGCAAGATACCGCGGGCCAAGAGATGAGACAGGCCATTCTTTTACTGACTCAATTGGTAGCCGCTCAGACTCAGCGGCCGAATGCGAGTCACGATGATAGGGGTTGGAGAAAGGGAGTTAATTCCTTTGGGTCTGACCGTGAGATTAGAGATGCACCTCCACAGTTTCCCAGACCCAGATTTGATGGACCTGCTTATTCAAGGTCATCCCAGAGTCTCAGAGTTTTTCGTTCTCGGGTTCAGAGTGATTCCGGTCAGAAGAGGTCACCAGTACCACGATGTAGTCAGTGTCGCAGGTTACATTGGGGACCGTGTCTCCGGGGCTCGGATGTTTGTTATGCCTGTGCTAGGCAAGGCCATTTAAAGCGAAATTGTCCATCGCTACGTGGTAAAAGTGAGGTTCGGACTACGGGAATGGTAACGGGCTCTTCATCATCGACACGCCCTCCAAGGTCAGGGCCACAAGGGCTAGTAAGCAGTGGTAGAGACCAAAGAATGCCTAGTCCAAGCGGATCCCAACATCATACCCAGGCGTTAGCTGAATGACGGGATCCTGAGTCTTCCCCTGATATTACTCCAGGTATATTGCTAGCACCCTTTTATGATTAATGCGAATACGTGTGCAAATAAGCCATATGGTAAATGTAATGTGACTGACTAAAAAGGATAACAGGTTGAGTATGCCTGCTTCATGAGGCTACCCTATGTTATGAGCAGGTTTGCAAACGAGATCAAGAAGTGTCACTCTATAGGGTGGATTATAATCTGGGTACAATGAGCCGTAACAAGAATTGTTATGTAAAGTATAGCGAGAAGACGCCTAAGGGCATGGATGATATCTTTAGTTGGGCGTATAAGGCCGAGACTACGGTAAAGATAAATAATGAAAGTAGGATAATTAGTAGGAGGAAGGTCAACGCGATAGGAGCGAGATGGGGGATGATCAGGACGGATAGAATTAGTTTTAGGCAGCAAGGGACGGATTGACACAGGTGGTGTATCCTAAAGAACAAAGCGGTACTAAGTTAAGAATATGGTTCCTCATGTGAAGAGTCAAGGATCGATTATTAAGTCGGACAAGATAAGATAGCAAAGAGGAAATGTACGAAGTATGAGTGCCTAAAGAATAGTGGCGTGGTAGTTAAAGGAGAACATATCTCCTACAAATATCCCATACCAAGTTAGAACGAGTGAAGTGAATGAGGTAAAGAGTTGAAGAGGAAAAGATGATCATGAGTTATGGGTCTATTGTACGATGATGAAGCGATGAAGTAGAGTTATAACTAATAATGATAGTGGTACAATGCGGATATGAAATCGGCTCCAAGCGCAAACAAGAGTAAGAGAATAAGGAGGCATGGGGCGCATTAGCGGCGTAAGAGAGACCTAAGCCCTAGGGAAACGAATATGGCGTTACAGGCAAATTTTGAGCGCCGAAAAAGAGGGCAAGTGACATTAGATGGGTGGAATGGATAGCTAGACCCACTATTAATGTAAGCATCCCTATGGGGCAGAAAGTTGTTAATCGGAGCAGATTCAGATAGAGACACATAACTACTGGATGAGCTAAGTAACGTACGTTTTTGCTCGGAGTGTTATATAGGGTGCATTTCTTGGTTATAAGACTGTAAGGCGAGTAAGCTAAGACTCCACGACTCCACGTATGAATTCTTAAAGCCATAGACTGTAGGGGACGGAATAAGTAAGGCGTAGTGTAGCTAGGAGTATGTGGATTCGAGATTTAAAGGTACGAGTAAAACCCTTAAAAATGGGGGAAGCAAATAGAGAGGACACCAGTGTGAAGGTTGAAATGATGAACCCTACGGGAGTGTATTGACTAAAAGCGGTAGAATAAGGACACGTAAAAGCAAGAAGAAGAGGGAAGAAGAAGAGCCGTGAGTCGGCAAAGATAGTAAAACACTAGTGACGGGCACAGGTGGACCCCCAATTCTCTAAGATTATACCACCTCATCGTCCCTCTAAATTATAAATCTCAGATGAATTTGTAGCGAAGTATAAGGCCGATCTATGAGACGTTGTGTCCCATAAGGTCCCAAGTGGCGCAAAACGAGAAATAAAATTGCGAAACTCTTATTGCGTGACATGGTTGGAGGAGAGTTGGAATCAGTTTAAGGAGTACTGATTAGTTACTATTACTCTTCCAGCAGAATGGAAACTCTCGTTTCTCTGTCCTTATATTGATTTAATGACTTCCGGGATTGAATACTCTTTTAGCCCAAATGAAAATATAACCCCGGAGAATGTTGTGAATATAGTGGGTGACGGTAGCCCCAAGAAGAAGGCATGCAGGCCTGAGACACAGAATAATTCATGATATTAACATGGGTCTTATTGTAAAGTTACCCCGTTCTCGAGGTAAGGGCGTTAGGGAAAAGGTCATTGAGAAGGATATTGACACTTAGCTGAATATGACCATGGATACGACATACCGATGAATATGACTATAGATGCGAAGACAGACATGATACAGGTATACGGATGGATGGGTACGAATGCGAATCGCGCAAAAAGAGTATGTAATTCGTAGATATTTACGCGTCGCCAATGAGACCAAGTGAACACTTAGGAGAGGAGTAAGAGGTAAAGTAAGGGTGAGAGAGTCATGATGCCCGGGGTATGTTGAAGAAGGGTATATGGTAAACGGAACTGAAATGTCGAGTTGGAATTGTTGTGAGAGACAAATGGAATAATTGCTTGGAGCATAGTATAAGTACAGGTTACATACTCACCATAGAAGCCCGAGGATATGACAACCTGCGAGAGCGATAGAATCACGGAATAAAGGGGTAGAGTTAGGTTCCGATGCATTAGATCCTATAAGATCGTATGCAACAAGCGAGGTAGCTTATAAATATGTTAGAACTCCCACTAGGAGCATGTCAATAAAATGATGCTCAAATGACAAGAAAGTTGATGTATGAGAAAGTACCCTTTGCCACATTAGATAGGTAAGTGCGAGGACTTCGAAATAAGGAGGTGGCTTAAATCAGAGTTTGGTGGCAAAAACAATAATCGGGAAGAATACTGGAAGCCAAAGTGAATGCGGAAGCCAAGTATCCGCACCTAGTCGAATCTCCAGGAAACGTTCATGATGGTATGTATGCTTACTATTGACTTCTGGGACGTGTGTGACCATGGACATGTTGGTATTGTGTTATAGCACTGTGAGGCGATGATATTATGGGTTATTGTGACAAGTTGGTAGTTCCATACGACAAAGGAAACTCCGACAAAATTTTCTTAGAATCCCCGCTGATTTAACATTCGAGGACGAATGTTCCAAAAGGGGGGAAGAATGTTACACCTCGGATAAGTCCCCGTACATATACAAGGAATAGAACGACAAGGGTATGAGTGTGGGGTGTTTTACTAAGCAAGGGGTGATGATTCGTGAATTTTTGGAAATGGAAAAGTTGTAGAATTCCATGCAGCCCAGTGGTCGTATAGTGATTTACGGCCCGTAAAGTGGTTTACGGACCGTAAACCACCATCGTCCTCCAGCCTTTCAAATTCCAACTTTCTGTTAAAGTGTGGGAATGCTTAAATATGACTTGGAATAAGGCCCGTAAACTGGTTTATGGACCGTAAACCTCGATCGTAAACTGCAATATTCTTCAGCCAACTTCTCTGTTTTGGACATGCTTAAATACAGCCAGCGAGAACGGCTCGTAAACCAGTTTACGGCTCGTAAACTGTGGTTTACGACCACTGTTCACCCCGACTGGAATTCATTAAAGATCAAACTTTGAGTTATTAAAAGGGACCAAAGCCTCATTTTATTTCATTTTTCATCCATACAACCTTCAAGAACACTCTAGAAGCTCTCCAAATATTCATCCACAAAATTCAAGAGATCAAAGGGAAACCAAGATCATCAACATCTAATTCATGAAAGCAAGTGCATGAGACTCTATTGGAAGTCATCTTCTTCAAGAAATCTCAAAAGGGTTGAAATAGGGTTTTGGTATAAAAAGAGTATTGTTGCTCAAGGCTTGTTCCACCATCATCCAAGGTATGTTTCATGACTATACCATATGGTTCAAGGTATTGGAAGGCTTAGATACTTGAAATGTATAAGAACATAGAAAATGGTTCTTGCATGGGTGAATAGTGGCACAATTGAATAGTAGTTGAATGGAGTCATGAATGTTGATAAGCTACGGCTGTGAATATGTTATAAATAACGTCTAGACCATGAAATAAGTATTATATACGAGAAAACGTGATAACGAGCTATAACCATGGATGTGGAGAAATTGGAGGAAAATGGTAGATTTTTCTCAAAAGTGTATAAGTGATGATTGTTGAAAGTAATATTGTGAGTGTCGTTACGAATGTATGAGAGTTGAAATGAAATGGGAAAAGTATTAGAAATGAAGGAAGTGCTATCCAATTTTCCTTAGAAATAGTAGTCCGTTCTTATAATTACTTAGCTAACGACGACATGAATTCTCTTAAAGGTATATACGAGTGCATTAAGGGAGAGCGAGCAAGCAATAAGAATTGTAAACGTCGAAGGTATGTGAGGCTATTCCCTTTCATTCAAAGGCATGATCCCTAGTTTACGATTTCATAAATGCTCCCATCTTTTCCTTGCTATCAAAGGTTAAATAGTCTAAGATTCCGGAGCATGATTTCCTTCTTGATATTCCATAAATGTTTTCCAAAGTACTCCCATTTTCCAAAACCAAAGGTTGTCATTATGTGAGTTCTTATGAAAACGACGAAGGATATGTTTTTCAATGACAACGATGATGTCAAAAGTGAGAATATCATTATGATTACTAATTTCTTTTAAGATTTCAAAAAAAAAATACATGGCTTGATGCCTGATGAGATTTACGATCCTATTCTATGTTTTCTCTTAATGCTATTCTTCATTGATAGTCTCACCTTATAATAATTGTTCCTTCAAGGTGAGACAAAGCGACAATGATTACTCCATAACATAATCGGAGGCTTTCGACCTTACGACACTCCGACGTACTTACAACTTTTCCTTGGGCTCTCATGCATGCTAAGTATATGGTATAAGTATATGATATGTATATGTATTTAGGGGATATGGGGAAGGTGAGGCGCTATAGACGCATAGCCACCTGGTCAGTTGGCATATCATGATTTCATCCCGGACGCGGGATATATGGGTTAAGGATCGGGTCGTACGTTCCTCGGCACTAACTTATTATATTTATGGATCGGGTCGTACGTTCCTCGGCACTAACATATGATGACATATGGATCGGGCTGCGCGTTCCGCAGCAATCTACTATATGATGCTTTATGAGTATGCATGCATGGATCCGCCTTAAGAGGCAAGCAGTTATCGATTATCTCCTTGTACTTACTTCACTTTCTTATTCTTACTTTATTTCTTGATGTATGCCTTACATACTCAGTACAATGCTCGTACTGACATCCTTTTCTTTGGATGCTGTGTTCATGCCCACAGGTAGACGGGAAAGCGGTCCAGACTGATAGGAGTCACTAGCCGAGCTGAAGAGCACTCCATCTTCCGGAGGTGCTAATTGGTTGTTCCTTTTGTGTATATATATGTATGTCACTCAATAGAGGCTCGTAGATGCTCGATGTGGGTTGTGTGGTTCAACAACGTGGATAGTACGCATGTGTATAAGTATATTGAAATATTTTTTTGTATTAACGCGTTATATTTTTGTAATGAAAAGCAAATCCTCTTTTTAAAGTTAACCGGAAATAGATGAATGATTGTTAAATGGGTTAGGTAAATGATAGCACGAGCGGTGCTCGGTGGTTAGCCCCGGGTACCCGTCGCGGCCCCTAGCCGGGTCGTGACACTAGCTAAAGAATTAAAGCGGAGACTATACTCTAGAGCACTCATGCTACCTTGCCTCAAATTCAAGAATTTATCGGCCCTAGCTCGTCTAACTTCTGGAGGCATAGAATGTCGGAGGAAAGCATCAACAAACTCTTGTCATACCGAGGGTGGTGCATTAGCCCCACGTGAAGCCATTCAAACTATGTACCATTGGATCGAGACATCTCTCAATCTATACGAACATAACTCCACTGATTCGGTGTCCGAAGCATGTATCAATCGAAGCGTCCTCAACATACCATCAATGAAATCCTGAGGGTCCTCATCCGGCTTTGATCCAAAGAATTCCGGAGGGTTCAAAGTAATGAAGTCACGGGCCCCTGCACTAACAGCCCTATCACCTTGCCCTGCACTTTGCCGCTGAGTCTGAGTCGCAACCAACTGAGTAAGAAAATGTATGGCCTCTTTCACATCTTGTCCTGAAGCATTCAGTGGAGGAGCCGGGGGTGCTGGAGCTGGGACTGAGGCTCCCTCACGCTCCTCTATTTAGGCACTGAACGGGAGGACTGAGATTGAGCCGCACTCTGGGACTCACTTTCCTCTACTACCGGTGATAATGCTCTTTCAGCCCGCTTTTGTGCCACCGTCTTGCCCTTTTGGGATGCTGTAGCCTTTCTCTTTACAGGCATTTATGAAATACACAACACACGATTAAGAAATAAGAAGTTCTTATATCATAGCTCTATCGCACGATTCTTGTGAAGAAAGAAGGTCATTTATTCCTAAAATGCCCGTAACTTCTTGTTTATAAGTTGTTAGACCCATTAGGAAGTCAATATCGATATGGTAAAAAGAAGAATTTTGAAAGGGTTTATGATACTAAGAGATGATTTAGAAAAGGCTGGCAAATCTTGATAAAGTGTTATAGTACGGTACCAGCAGGCCGTGGTAGAGGTCGTGGCGGAGCTTCTAGTTCTAGCAGTCCTTCGAACCGCATATATGCTTTGGCTACTAGACAGGATCAGGAGGCGTCACCTAATGTGGTTACAGGTATGCTATCGATTTTCTCTCGAGATGTGTATGCATTGATAGACCCAGGCTCCACATTATCGTATATTTCCCCACTTGTTGCTAGTAGAATTGGGATAAAACCTGAATCGATAGAACCATTTGAGGTAGCTACACCAGTAGGAGATTCTGTTAGTGCCGATAGTTAGCGAGTTTCCCGATGTATTCCCAGATGAACTCCCGGGCCTTCCTCCTGAGCGTGAGATAGATTTCGCTATAGACGTGTTACCAGACACCCAGCCCATATCTATTCCTCCTTACAGAATGGCACCTGCGGAACTGAAGGAACTGAAGGAGCAACTGAAAGATTTATTAGAAAAGGGCTTCATAAGGCCCAGTACATCACCTTGGGGAGCACCGATATTATTTGTAAAGAAGAAGGATGGGTCGCTGCGAATGTGTATTGATTATAGGCAGCTGAATAAAATAACAATAAAGAATAGGTATCCTCTCCCCAGGATCGATGATTTATTTGACCAGTTGTAGGGTGCTAAGTGTTTCTCAAAGATAGACTTGCGGTCAGGATATCACCAGGTGCGGGTAAAGGAGGCAGACATTCCGATGACTGCATTCAGGACCCGATACGGACATTACAAGTTTAGAGTGATGTCCTTTGGGTTGACCAATGCTCCAGCAGTATTTATGGATCTGATGAACAGAGTGTTCAAGCCATTTCTTGACCTGTTCGTGATTGTATTCATTGATGATATTCTGGTCTACTCACGATCAGAAGAGGAGCATGCAGATCACTTGAGAATGGTACTTAGATGCTAAGTTCTCTAAATGTGAATTCTGGTTGACTTCAGTAGCATTCTTGGGGCATATTATTGGAGCTGATGGCGTTCGGGTAGATACGCAGAACATTGAGGCGGTGAAGACTTGGCCTAGACCTACGACACCTACTGAAGTACGCAGCTTTCTGGGGCTAGCAGGGTATTACAGAAGGTTCGTAGAGAAGTTTGCCTCAATTTCAGTGGCTTTAACGAGGCTAACCCAGAAGGCAGCTAAGTTCCAGTGGACCGACGCTTGTGAGCGGAGTTTCCAGTTGCTGAAGGATAAATTGACTAAGGCCCCAGTCCTAACTCTTCCTGAGGGACCGGATGGCTATGTCATTTATTGTGATGCTTCCGGTGTTAGGGTAGGTTGTGTGTTGATGCAGCATGGCAAGGTCATAGCCTATGCCTCCCGACAGCTCAGAAAGCACGAAAGAAATTATCCCACCCATGATCTGGAGTTAGCAGCGGTGATTCATGCTTTAAAAATATGGAGACATTATTTAAATGGCGTGCATGTTCACATTTATACAGATCATAACAGTCTCCAGTACATCTTTAAGCAGAAGGAGCTGAATTTGCGGCAGAGGCGGTGGCTAGAATTGCTGAAGGACTATGATGTTGACATTCTATACCACCCAGGGAAAGCAAATGTTGTAGCAGATGCACTCAGCCGTAGATCTATGGGTAGTTTGGCAGACGTACAACCAGAGCAGAAGGAGATAGTTCGTGAGATTCGCCAGTTAACTAATTTTGGAGTCCGTTTGGCCGATTCTGATAATGACAGGGTTTCTATTCGGGGAGTTGCTGAGTCCTCTATCATAGAAGAGATAAATAGACACCAGTACGAGGACCCTATTCTTATACATCACAGGGACGCAACTCTTCAAAAGGAAGAGACCCCATTTGAGGTTGCACCTAACGGAGTGCTAAGATACAAGGGTAGATTATGTGTACCTGAGGATGCAGGGTTACGACAACAGGTGATGGGAGAGGCACACTGTGCCCGTTATTCTATTCATCCAGGGTCAACAAAGATGTATCTTGACCTCAGATGCTTGTATTGGTAGGATGGCATAAAGAGGGATATAGCAGAATTTGTTGCTCAGTGTTCGAATTGTCAGTAGGTTAAGGTCGAGAACCAGAAGCCTGGGGGACTATTACAGGAGATGGAGATTCCAACCTGGAAGTGGGAGGTGATCAATATGGACTTCATCACAGGTTTACCTCGCACTCCGCGAAAATATGACTCTGTTTGGGTCATCCTTGATAGATTGACAAAATCAGCCCATTTTCTTCCAGTCAGGACTACATATTCAGTTGAGGATTATGCCAGGTTGTACCTTAAGGAGATAGTGAGACTTCACGGGGTTCCCACAACTATTATCTCTGATAGAGGAGCCCAGTTCACAGCTAACTTCTGGAGATCCTTCCAGGAGGGATTGGGGACACAAGTGAGTCTCAGTACGGCATTGCACCCTCAGACCGACGAACAGGTTGAGCGTACCATTCAGACACTACAAGATATGTTACGGACCTGTGTTATGGATTTTCGGGGTAGCTGGGATGATCATTTTCCACTTATTGAGTTCGCCTATAATAACAGCTACCATTCGAGTATTCAGATGGCACCGTATGAGGCCTTGTATGGGAGGAAGTGCAGATCACCTATTGGATGGTTTGATGTTGGTGAGACCAAGTTGATAGGCCCAGATATGATTCGGCAGGCTGTTGATAAAGTGAAGCTTATCCAGGAGAGATTACTGGCATCCCAGAGTCGGCAGAAATCATATGCAGATAACCGACGACGACACTTAGAGTTTCAGGTTGGTGACTGGGTGTTCCTGAAGGTGTCGCCCATGAAAGGTGTCATGAGATTTGGCAGGAAAGGGAAGCTAAGCTCGAGACATATTGGACCTTATCAAATTGTTCGTAGAGTAGGCCAGGTTGCCTACGAGTTAGACCTACCGACTGATTTAGAAGCAGTGCATCCAGTCTTTCATGTGTCAATGCTTCACAAATGTATAGGCGATCCTTCCAGAGTATTCCCCGTAGATGATGTCCAAGTGACAGAGTAATTATCCTACGAGGAGCAGCCTATAGCCATACTTGATCAGCAGGTTAGGAGGTTACAAAGTAAGGATGTGGCTTCCGTCAAAGTATTATGGCGAAACAACAACAGGGAAGAGATGACTTGGGAAGCCGGAGATGAAAGACAAGTATCCTTACTTGTTCTCTACGCCTACAGGTAACTTCGACTCCTCACTTGATTATATTCATTGTCCGATAAGACTCTATGTTATGACGATAAAGGAAACTTTTCCAAAAATTCTTATAGGACCTTACGGGACCAATTCAACATTCGAGGACGAATGTTCTAAAGGGGGGGGGGGGGGGAGAATGTTAGACCCCGTATTTTATACGTCGAGTTATTCGCGAAGGAATCGACGTGAGATAGAAACCTCGGATTTTTAATTTCTAAACTAAAACTAATTGGTTATAAATTTTACTTAGTATAAAGATGTTATTGGAGATTAGGAACTACTTAATTGTGGTGTTAAGTAAAAATTAGTGGCAACAATGAGCCAATATGAACATTAACATGCCATGTCCAAAAGATGACTCAAAGTTATCTAAAACAAGGCTATTATGTCCACTACACTTTCATTATATTATGGACAACCAAATGGAAAGAAAAAGGGATGTAAAATTCGGCCAAGATGGCTGAAAATAAGAGGAGAAAAAGTTGAGGCATGCATTTGAATATTGAAAGTATCCATTATTTTATGAAGGCATGCATTATTTTATGAAGATATACAAGTTGGATGAGTCATTGCACATTTAAATATTGACCATTCATATTTGTATGATTGAAATGGACAAGGTTAGTGTATGAATCATCCACTACACATGCAATTGTATTGTAAACAATTAAATGGAAAGAAGAAGAAGAATGGAAACAAAGAGGGAGGTTGAGCCGAAAGTTTAGAGAAAAGAATTGAATTTTAGTGTAAAGTTAATTGAGTGCTCAATGTCATGAGTGGAGCATGTGTTGTGTCAAACTTGCATTCATCTTAGTTTAATCAAATGGATGACTAAGAGAGCTCATCTACTCATTTCAACTTCACAACACAAAAATAGAAAGACTAGAGATGGAGAGAAAAACTCTCGGCCAAGTGGCTGAATTTGGAGCTCTTTATGTGTTGATCAAAAAAATATTTATTCAAGCATTTCAACCCTTTATAAGGTCCCTAGAAACGTGAATATAGTCATTGGAGCAACAAGAACCATTATCATTTCAATTCACAAACTCTAGCCAAGTTGAGAAGTCGGATTGTCAAGGTAAGATCTAACTTTCTTTTACGTGTGTTAAGGGTGATGTAGATGTGTGAATATAAGTTTCATGCATGAACTTATATATGTTGATGTTGAAGTATGGTTGTGACTTGATGAACATGAATTGCATGCATAAGATCATGAATGTTGGTGTTGGAATGTTAATGTGGCCGTAGGGACTGTTTTAGTGGCCATGGTGGACTGATTTTCCTTAGTAATTATGGATGATGCTATCATAGATTGCATGGTAAAAAAAATGAAAAGAATTGGAAGGTTAAAGGTGAAGTTGTGTTAGTATGAATATAAATTGAATCCATGAAATCTTGTGTGAGATGTTGAAGCATGTTGAAACCGTGTAGTGACTGTTTTGTGTGGAAGATAATGAACTGATTTTACTTGATTTTTTGATTGGTGTTGTCATGAATTTTATGATGGAAATGAAGGTGTTTAATGGTTGGAGTTGGAACTAAAATCGTTTGTGGGTTGTTGTAAGGATTATAGTGATGACAAGGTAGCTTAGTTGCGTATGAAGTGATGATGTACATGTCGTGTGGTTGCTGGTCGTAACTTACTGAAATTATACGAAAATAAGACATGAAATAAGGTGTAAGAATCGTATGTAGTTCGCTTAATATGTTCGTAAACGTTTGCAAGAATTCTGAGCATCTTTATGTTGTTGGTAAAGGATTGTTTTGGACGTGTTGTTGTTTTTGTTAAGTTGGAAAAACTAATTATAATTAAGAGTATACATCATGTTGTCATAGTAATTGGGCTGTTATAGAATCATTTTGATGAAGTATTACGACTATAGACTAATGAGAATAAAATAGAGGTGTCATAACCGCATGTAAACTATTATTGAATGTTGTAAGGTATGGATTGATTTGAAATCGCATACGGGCTGTTTTGTCACGTTGTTGTTGTTCTTATTGAGCTTGGAAGATTAATGATAATTAAGATTATGCATTGTGAGGTATGTTGAATGGGCTGTTATAAAGTTGTTACATGCAAACGTTAAGGCTACAAACTATTACGAATAACTTGAGAATGTAGTAGCCTTATGTAAATCGCTATTGAATGTTGTGAATGCGGACTGTTTGGAATGTTGTGTGGGCTGTCCATATTGGTATTGAATGTATAATTATTGATGTGGGATTGGTTGTATGTAGTTGGTTTGGCTACAAGAGAAAACGTCGTCTAAACATCTAGGAAGGAGTTACTAACGTTAGAATACGTTTTGAATCTCCCCGTAGCTTAACCGTAGTTGTTGGCGTCTTAATATAGGTTGAAGTATTATTGGGCAGCATATACAGATTGTGTGACAAATAAGCGCTAAAGGTATGTGAAGTTAACCCTTCTTTCTTTTTGGCATGATCGTTGTGAAATGAATATACGATATATATACGATTCCAAAGGAATTCCTATTCCTAGAACCACTAGGGTGGCTAATGATCTTGATTCTCATAACTTACATTTTATATATATATTTTTATATGTACATATGATTTCAAAGTTCCATTTTGATATAATCCACAGGGACATCCGAAAGGTAAATGATATGACTATTATTGAATTTGGGAACGATGGTTCGTGTTGACTATTCTATTGAGTACTTAAAAACGTTTTGAATTGCATATAGTTTCTCACTACTCTGCTCGTGCATACCTCAATATAGTTTTCAACATGTCGCGGGCCGGGTATGTTATCGTGCACACTTTCACTGCATTGTTCACCGAGTCCCTCACTAGAGGGCCGGGTACGGTATATATATGTATTTGGTGTTATGCTGTGTTATGGTGTTATGCTGTGTTACGGAGTTATGCTGTGTTACGGAGTTATGCGGTGTTACGGAGTTATTATATTCTGGAGTATGCTGTGTTATGGCGCCAGAGACGGGGTGGCGACCATGTTCACCGAGTTCCATAATGGGGCCGGATATGATATATGATATTGATGTGCATGAGTTATGTTTCAAAAGCAAGTATTTGGTATTCTGGTTATAGTACTCGTTTCCTATACTTCTTATTTCAGTTATGATCCTGTTTACTGTATTTCATGCTTTACATGCTCAGTACATATCCCGTACTGACCCCCTTTCTTCGGGGGGCTGCGTTTCATGCCCGCGGGTGCAGATACTCGCTTTGGTGATCCGCCAGCTTAGGATTTCCCTTCTGCTATCTTGGAGAGTTCCGTTGTTCCGGAGCCCAGACTTTGGTATAGATCCTTTTTGATCCAAATATATGCATATGTTGTTTAAGGGTACGACGGGGCCCTGTCCCGTCAAATTTCACTGTTGAAACTCTTAGAGGTCTGTGGACATATGTGTGGGTTGTGTATGGGTTCTGTTCAGCTGTGTCTATATGATGTGCTGTGGTATGATGTTCGTCTATAGTGGCAGCCTTTTCAGCTTGCATATGATATTGATATGTGATGGCAGCCTTGTCGGCTTGCTTTTATATGTATAATGATACGACAAATCTGAGACCATGGGTTGGTCGTTATGAATTCCATATGGTGTTGTTGTGGACTGAACATGTAGCTAACGGGAGTGTATACGAGGGCCCAGTTCGGGTACTTAGTCACGGCCTACGGGGTTGGGTCGTGACATAAGAGTGGCGCGCAACACACCCATAACCAAGACTCTACTAGACACAGCTCGTAGACACACCCTAGGACTGAATTGCTCTGATACCACTTTTGTCACAACCCGTCTAGGGGGCCGCGACGAGCACCCGATGCTAGCCCTCCCGGGAACCCCTTAACGTACTTTTACACTTACATCTAGGTGAGCCACATAATAAAACATACATTTCTACTCATTGATCATACTAGTCCCATTTGGACAATGATATCTTTCTATCATCATTGACATCTATGCCATACCAACGTACATAAGCCGACAAAGCTATAAAATGAAATACAAAATATAGGCCGACAAGGCCAGACATATCTAACCATATACACGTGACTACGAGCCTCTAGGGATAGTATAACATATCATATAGGCGGGACAGGACCCCACTATGCCCATAATTATGTACACAAAAGAATAAGTACCCAAAAGCTATAGCTCCGAATGAAGTGGAGCTCTGCTATGTAGTCTCTGAGAATGTGGCTATGGATCAAGTCTGTCTCCCTGTGCACCTGCGGGCATGACGCAACGTCCACAAACAAAAGGACGTCAGTACGAAGAATGTACTGAGTATGTAAAGCATGATCAATATCAATATAGAAGCAATATAAGCAACATACGAAACAGCATAAGATGGGAGGTAGTAATATCATCGTCATAAGCACTTACTTGCTTTTAATAGGAACTTTCCATTCTAATGTGTATTTGTGTATATACATCCATATCCGTATCCATAATCGTATCCGTAATCCATTTACGTATCCTTATCCACATTCATATCATGTACATACTCTTATTTGTAATCGTATCATATTCGTATTCATTCTCATATCCATATCATATACATCATCATATCATATACATAGCATTTACATAGCATACCCGACCATGAAGGATCGGTGTGTCATACATACTTGGCCAACCAAGGCTCAAGGTTACACACATACCTGGCCCTACCAAGGCTTCAGGGTTACATCTACCTGGCCCTACCAAGGCGTCAGGGTTATCCGTACCGTCTGCAGAGGTGTGTGCGCGTTACATAATCATATACATACTTATTAACATATCCTTCCCGGCCTCATAAGCTCGGGGTTCCATAATAGCCATACATAGGTACATATACATAATAGCTCATAGACATCCCTACTAATAACATCATTATCATCATCGTCATTATTATCGTCATCGATATCATTATCACTATTATCGTCATTCATTTCATCTATCTTTATAGGCTTACTCGTCATACGAGGAAATTAGTACAATCGTAGCATATCAAGAATCATGAGCTTACTAGCTCGGAAGATCGAATCATTTGAAGGACATCATAGTATTATAGAAGATTTAGACGTTTAGCCAAAGAACCATGCCTTATGAAAGAAGGGTTAGCCTTACATACCTTTCCGTTCAACTATTCTATCACTTACGCGTTCTCCTCCCGCGCTCACGTTTCTACCTTCATTAAAGTCATACTATCATTAGAAATTGATAGCTAGCATACATGACTGAAAATAAATAAAATCGGACAGCATCTCCTTTATTTATACGACATTCGTCCATAGCGTATATCAACTCCCAAACGTCAACAATACATTCACAGTACTATAACGATAATCATTATTCATCCACATTATCCACATTTCTTGATTTACTTTCAATCATCCATATCCATGGCCATAACACAGGACGACTTCCATTCACATACATTGCTCATCTCATGTTCTAAACATCATTTATAACATATTTACATCACAACACATCAAGAATCATAACTCAATTCAAGCTATTTCTCAAAATGGCACTATTCCACATTCATGACCCATTTTTCTATACCCTTCTACAATCCAAGTATTTCAACTCTCAAATAACTTAAACAACATATAAATATCATAAATCTTACCTTAGATGTCGTAGGAACAAGCCTTGGTTGATAATACTCCACTTGAACAAAAACCCTAGTTCATCTCCATTTGGAATTTCTTGACTTGAATGATCTTTAATGGGTTTTCTTACACTTGATTCACTTGGTTTATGTTGTTTATCACTAAAAATCCTTGAATTCTTATGGAATAAATGTGGAGAGATGTTTTATAGAGAAGGGGTGTGACATAGAAGTGAAATGAAATAAAACTTGGTCCCTTTATTTAATGATCCAAATCTGTCCCGACCGTATATACGGACCAACATACGGTCCGTATAATTTATACGGGACGTATGTCTTGCCGTATATTTGGTCCAGAAACTTATGCCCTTCTGGGCTGATTATACGGTCCCAAACATATGGACCGTATAATTTATACGGCCAGTATGTTTGGCTGTATAATCCCCAGTGGTTCCAAAGCTTGTTTCGTCGACTCGTTTGACCTCCAATCCTTGTGGAACCTTCTTAATACTTGTTCAACACTTCAATACCAATCTAAGGGACGTTATCACTCTTATCCAAGACATCATTAAGTCCTCATTAACTCGTTACTCGTAATTCCTTTCCGATACCTATCGTATGCCTTGCCTTCTCTTGGCCAACTTTCTCGTCTAACATCGGATGCCTTTTAAATCTCACTTAGGGTCATCAAATGTCATTTTCTTACTTATGGAAATATCGTACATTTGTACTCCTCACTAGTTCATTCAATTGTGCATCAGCGGAAGATTTTCCGAGGTGTAACATAATCCCTAGGGATACTCGAAATGATGATATACCCCACTATCTGTCCAGCCGGAATAGTACTTTTTATTTCGATAATTAATGACCAATGTCCACTTGTAGTGTCATCTTCATCTTATCATTCCATATCATCTCACCCCATACTTTCCCATTAATCAATTTGTAACCATAATAGACGTATAATCTTCGTGATCTCCTAAATCTTTGGTCCTTGTCCTTAAATTTTGTTTTGGAGAATTTTGGCAGAGTGGCCATTATTTACAACCTTCTCAGTTCTGGTTATAAGGATGAATAGGCCGGTTCCGGTGTCCTCACATTCTTCCTTTGCCCCGTACAACCTTACTCTATCTCTTGTTGATTTATTTAAACATGATCCTATCGTCTGCTTTCCTGCTTGCATCCGAACCTTTTCCTCAATTATGTATTATCTGACCCTCAATGGGTATACGTTTTTCCTTGTCCAAGTTTCTCCCCCCTTCATGATATCATAACCTTATTTTTCCTAATGATCCTTCTTCTATTATTAGTGAAATTACCGCTAGCTTACTTTAATTCTCAAGAAAACCCAATCCTGATTCCCTCTGTAGCACTTGGTACCTCAATTTTGACATACAGCACAATCAATACTTTTGACATGGCGTAACATCAATCATAAGGGTATACATAATACTCGATGTAGCCACTCGTGACTTATCTTTTTATCTCTTTTAAACACCTTTTCTTGCGAGATATCCTGTTGCCATTTTATTTTGTCCTGAATCTGTAGCTTTAATACATCTCCCCTCTTTTGACCAACTAGCCAAACTCATACCTCACAATCATTTCGAAATTCTAATTGCAAAGCTCATATG
This sequence comes from Lycium barbarum, assembly GCF_019175385.1. Classification (NCBI taxonomy): domain Eukaryota; kingdom Viridiplantae; phylum Streptophyta; class Magnoliopsida; order Solanales; family Solanaceae; genus Lycium; species Lycium barbarum. The sequence goes on along the minus strand of NC_083338.1, from coordinate 66,011,074 downwards.
CTCCTAATTTTCCCTCGGCTATTCTGGTTTCTCATATTCCCTTTTTTCGTATGTCTAAATTTGTAGGTCTTCCTAGCATATCTTTCTACATCCTAACTGTGAATTCCGCAATATAACTTTACTTAGAAATCTTTACTCGTACTTATACCCTGTCTCCTTGTCTAAAAGAATCAACCTCACATCCTTTACCTTCCTATAGCAACTGAATCGATCCTTGCGATATTTTACCTTCACTTATACACCTACTCTCTTCTCTCCTTACACATAAATCGACATCGCACCTAATTTCTCTATCATCAAATAACCTTCACAATACCCGTCTGGAAACAAAATTGAGGTAAAGTCTTCTTATAAAGGTTAGCTAGAAATATACCACATGTTCCTAAGGTTGATACAATCTCCACTTCCTTCATCGGCCAAGCGACATCACATCTAGGAGTTATATAGGCAATTCAGAAAACAATCATAAATGCAAAGCAGCTTACCAGTTGTGTCACGACTCGAAATATACCTGAATCCTTATCGATCGTCCTTTTGTACTTTCCTAGTCACTTCCTCTTCCATTCATTAGCTATACATGTCACGACCCAACCCCGTGGGCCGCGACTGGTACCCTAACTGGGTACCCGTACATACCTACCTGACCGAATTTCGTATCATACATATTTTTTTTTTTAAAACAGATGTTACAGAAGTAAGCCGATATAGATACGGCACGCGCGGAAACATATATATGTATATACCTGAACATGCAGACATTTACAGATAAGCCGATAAGGCTAACATACAGACGAAACCCGTAACCCACACATCTATCTACAGGCCTCTACAGACATACAGAATCATATGGCGGGACAGGGCCCCGCCGTACCCAGAATTTCCATACATACAGAACATACGGAAGAACAGAAGATATATACCAAAAGTATATGCTCCGGATCGAAGGAGCTCTTCAAACAGCAGAGTCAGAAACATACGCTGGCGGCGTATCACCTGGTGCGTCTGTACCTACGGGCATGTAGCGCAGCCCCCGAAGAGCGGGGGTCAGTACGAAAAATGTACCGAGTATGTAAAGCAGAAACATAGCAAATATAAACATAGTCCGAACCGGAGTCACAGAAATATAACGGACAGAACCATAAATCAGACGGACGGACAAAGTCATGATCCAGACAGACATACAGAGTCGTGGTTCATACAGATAAACAGAATCATGGTTCGGACAGACAGACGGAATCATAATACGGACAGACGAGCAGAACCAGTATCCATACAGACGTACAGAATCGGAGTCCATACGGGCGTACCGACTAAAATTCCATACGGACATACAGAATCAGAATCCATACGGACATACAGACATAGTCGTAATTCAGACGGACAGACAGAAGTATGTCGGACAGAATTATGCATGCAGAGTAGTACAGAGTCATACAAAATCATACAGAGGCATGTGCTTAAATAAATACAGATGGCACACGAATACATTCATACAGATCCCGGCCCTGTCTGGGGGCGCGGTAACAGAACCCGGCCCTCTTAGTACAGGACGCGGTGGACAGACAGAATCAGATCAGATCATATGCCATCCTGGCCGCCATCCCCATACACAGATCATAATATCATACAGACATACAGATCCCTGGTCCGCACGCCGAGGGACGCGGTGAACAATGCAGAGAAATATACACGATAACAGAACCTGGCCCGGGACGCAGTGAAGGAATGCATTGAGACAGACACGAACCGATAAATGAGAAACTACTTACATACAGACTCAACATACAGACTCAATCAAACTGAAGGGTGCCAAACGGCGAGTCAAAATCAGAGTATCCAGATAGTATGCATAGTACGCGCCTATATCCTACTTGGGAAGGCACGACAGATTATTAGCAGAATCAGATTCTCAGATGTTCAGAAATCATTTTGTAAGAATTGCATAAAAATAGTTGTATCATAATCAAAATAATAGTTCAATTGTTTTCTGAGAAAATCGGACAAAAGGGAAGTATTTAAAGTATTACACAAGATATCGGGCCTTGTGGGCCCGCCTCGGACCAACTCGAGGCAACATATGTAAATTATCCCTAGGACGAACTACTCTGATACCACTTCTGTCACGACCCAAACCAGAGGGCCGCGACTGGCGCCCAAGACCCTACTCGGCTGAGTGCCATACTACTATTCCATCCAGGAGTCACAACTTCTCCCTTATCGTTAATTCAAAGAAAGCCTTTAGTCATAATAAAATCTTTAAAAAAATAAAGCATAAAAACACATCGACCTATATGGTCGCTTTACACAACTGTCGACTCCTTGACGCCCTATCCACAAGACACTGTCTGCAAAAGTCTCTAACATACACGAGATACCATAACATAAGTAATCTAACTCGGTAACACTTCAAACTGAGATGGAGCTCACCAATCCAGCTGATAGTCTGGGAACATCCAATAGCCAACGTCTTCTACTCATCTGTATACACCTGCGTGGCGTGAAACGCAGCCCCCAAAGAAAGGGGGTCAGTACGAATAGTCTACTGAGTATGTAAGGCATGAATAACATCATCATAAGAAGTATTGAACATAACAGGGGATAAAGATGACCCGTACATTTGATTGCCTCTTAAGGCGGATACCATACATGAAACTTTAACCTTTTTAAAACAATATGTAAATAAAATCATGGAAAACATCTGAAACATTTTAATGAATGTGCAAAGATAAATTAAAACATCACCACATAGGCCACAATGTCACCCCCTGTCAACTGTGTCTTATATATATGTACATCCCAAAAAAGGCCACAGCGTCACCCCCTGTCAACTGTGTCATATATACACACATCATAACAAAGGCCACAGCGTCACCCCCGGTCATCTGTGCCATATATATACACATCACAACAAAGGCCACAGCGTCACCCCCCCTCCCCCGTCAACTGTGGCATATATATACACATCACAACAAAGGCCACAGCGTCACCCCCTGTCAACTGTGCCATATATATACACATCACAACAAAGGTCACAGCGTCACCCCCTGTCAACTATGCCATATATATACACATCACAACAAAGGCCACAGCGTCACCCTCTGTCAAATGTGTCGTATATATACACATCAAAGGTCACAGCGTCACCCCCTGTCAATTGTGCCGTATATATACACATCAAAGGTCACAGCGTCACCCCCTGTCAATTGTGACATATATACACACAACAAAGGTCACAGCATCACCCCCTGTCAACTGTGCCTTATATATTGTCACGACCCGACTAGGGGGCCGCGACGAGCACCCGGTGCTAGCCCACCCGGGCACCCTCTTAGCTTACTCTTATTCTTACATCTAGGTGAGCCACATAATTATACATACATTTCCATTCATTCGTCAAACTAGTCCCATTGAACGACATTACTATTATATCATAATTGGCATCTATGCCACATCAATGTACATGGGCTAACTGTCACGACCCAGCCCCGTGGGCCGCGACTGGCACCCTACCTGGGTGCCCAGACCAAATCACATCATCGTTTCCGAATCCAAACTTATTTCAGAATTTTCAAGAAGTTAAATCAAACATAATTTACATCGAAAATATGTCTTAAGCGGTCATATCAAATCATACTCAAACAAAGCGGCGGAATAGACATCGCCGGTCAAAATACAAATATATACAGAAGGGCCATTTGGGGCCATCATATCAAACAGACCGCTGTAAGACCCGAAAGCAAAATCAAACAACATACACATAGGACCCTCGCCCCACAAAGATGACTACAGGCCTCTACGAATTCAAAACATAACATATGGCGAGACAGGGCCTCGCCGTACCCAAACTGTCAAATATACAAAACATATACAGAGTAAAGGAGTCTGTACCAAAAGTGGACCCCGGACCAAGTAAGAGTACTCCGGAAAGCAAGAAGCGAAGCCTACTGCGGAGGATCACCGATGTCTGCACCTGCGGGCATAAAACGCAGCCCCCGGAGAGAGGGGGTCAGTACGAAATATGTACTGAGTATGTAAAGCACGGAGTACAGAATTATGGATCAAAACCGAAAGCAGATCAAATGTCAAAGTGGGGTACAAACTGGTATGTCAAAATCTATATCAAAATCATATACATATGTTTTATGCAAATAAAATCATGCAAACGCTTAAGAATGTGGTCGCCACTCCGACGCTGGCGCCACACACAGCATAACACCAGAAGGTTTCAAATCTCCGTACATCTCCGAACATAATCATAATCATCGGTGAGCATATCGCGTCCCGAGCCATATCACAGCATAACTCCAAACGGAACCGGGCCCTATGGCGAAGCCTCGGAAACCGTAACACAGCATACGGCCGAATTCATCATACAGCGCACGAATCAAAACCGGCCCGGGAACCGGCGAACGAAGTCATATTAAGGCACGAGCGGAGTCGTGAGCAAGCAAATGCAAATCGTATTTCAAAATAGTCTTTGAAAGCAAAGTGAACTCATAAGTCATTTTAGAATACAAAATAGTCGAATACTTAGCCGACATAAAGTTTCATTTTGCAAAACGTTTCCAAAATGGTCCATATAGTTCGGAACATAGATTAGCGCATCGAATAGTCCAAACATACCCTGTAGGAGGATGTTCCAAAGATCGGAAGTGGTACTTTCAACTTTATTCTCAAAGGTGGCCCGAAGGGCAAATCGGGCATTTTGGGGTAGCGGACCCACCTCGGGTCGAAGTGAGGTGACGAACATATTTTTACGAGCAGTTATATGCCAAGGGTCATACATAATCATTTCTAGGTTACCCGACCACATTTCGATAGGTTTCGGACGAATAGTGGCATTCTAGCCAAATTGGAGCCTTTAGGCTTCAATAGAATTGAATGAATAGTAACCTTTCTGTGGGTCGGGTTTCGAGGAGCAGAAATGCTCCGGAAGGTCTCATATTTGACTGACACACTAAGATATGCCAAATGAAAGAGTGGGAGGCTTTACATACCTCACAGACGTCGTAAGCTCTTCCAAAAGTCCCGTCCCGTTTCGTCAAAAATCTGCAAATGGTCAAAGTTACCAAATGAGATCCTTAGGCTCAAAAATGCCTTTAACTCCATATTTGCCTACCGAAATTTCGGCAGCATTTCCCCTATAAATCTAACATCCCCGAGGCATAACTCGGCTCAAATTAACCAATCACAACAGCCCACACATCAACAACCAAACCAAACAACAATCAAACCATTCTAGCTTTAAAGTTCTACATGATTTCTAAAGTTGGCAACTTCCATTCAAACTTTCAAAATTCTAATTCTATATCTACAAAATTGTATGCATTCCCACATTCAAACTTATATAATCCCATTCTAATTACAAACCATGCCATACACGAAATTGCATAAAAATCCATTATTTTCCCAAATTCTTCAAAACATCTAAAATGCACTACGAACATTCTAACTCACGTCGTTTCATTCCGAATTCATCAACATCGATATAGATTCATATCTAAAGTCTATAACACCCAAGATATACATTGATATACATAAAGATACCGAAGGTATACGCTTTCCGATAATATTCAAAATCATTTTTCAACGCCAATTTCATTCCCCAATTAATAATTTACGATATAAGGATCACAACAACACATTATACCAACTTAACCAAGATCAATTCACACCAATCTCCCTATCTATGGCTCACGGCCAAACTCACTACAAACACACACCCACACGTTTCCATTTATGTCCAAATTACGGGATTCTCGTCTACTTCCAATCTTTAACACATTCATAGCAATTCTATAACATTAGAGGGGCAAGATTCTTACCTTTTACTAACTTTCCGACTTGTCGCAAACGGAATCCTTGTGCCAAACCAATTATACCACGTCGGAGAGCGTCTTGAGTACTTCTTAATTATGTGGAAGCCAAGATTTTTGGATCACACACAAGCTTGGAATCTCTTCTTTCTTTCCTCCGTTGCACTCGGCCGAAACCCCTTTTTTGAGGTGAGTTCTTGATTTTTATTTTTTTGATCTAGAATTTGTTAAGTCCTCCTAGTATATATCCACAATATTGATCATGTGCATAGCACATGATCATTAAACAAGGGGCTTGGGCCATATATATGGCCGGCCACCCCAAGTCCTTTGGGCCTAACTTTGTGTCATTTTTTTCCTTGGCCCAAATCCTAAAATGCCCCGTTTTGTAATTCCCGAAACTAATTTCCGAAGTTCCAAATTTACCCTCGGCCTTCCCCGAGGTCTTAGCATCAAAGATTTCACAACCAACATAGTCATATTCACAAAATTTAAATTAGGTCCTTATAACACACAAGTCGTAATTATTTCACGATTTCCAATTGTACGAAAACACGGGACATAACATTCTCCCCCCCTTAAGAACATTCGTCCCCGAATGTTAGATTAGTCTTATAAGGTCTTATGATCAAGGCAGGAGTGTCCCTTTTTAATGATGACATACATAATTCATTTTATCAATCAACACAACAAACTGAAAAAGGAATTAGATTACCTGCGGATGTCGGAAACAAGTGGGGATATTTCTTCTTCATCTCGTCCTCCGCCTCCCAAGTCATCTCCTCCCGATTATTGTTGCGCCACAGGACTTTGACAGAGGGCACTTCTTTAGTGCGCAGTCTCCGCACCTGTCGATCCAGAATAGATACAGGCTGCTCGTCATAAGATAACTGCTCCGTCACCTGAATGTCGTCAACTGGGAATATCCTGGCAGGATCACCAATGCATTTCCGCAACATAGACACATGAAACACCGGGTGTACGGCCTCCAAGTCGGATGGTAAGTCCAGCTCATAGGCGACCTCGCCTATCTTTCGCACGATCTGATACGGTCCAATGTACCGGGGGCTCAACTTACCCTTTTTACCGAATCTCATGACACCCTTCATGGGCGACACCTTCAGGAATACCCAGTCGCCAATCCGGAACTCTAACGGTCGACGTCGTCTATCTGCATAAGCTTTCTGTCGACTCTGAGCAGCCAATAATCGTTCTCGAATAAGCTTTACCTTATCTACAGCCTCCTGGATTACATCTGGCCCAATCAACTTAGTCTCGCCCACGTCAAACCAGCCAATAGGAGATCTGCATCTCCTGCCATAAAGGGCCTCGTACGGAGCCATCTGAATGCTGGAGTGATAACTGTTATTATAGGCAAACTCAATAAGCGGCAAATGATCATCCCAGCTGCCCCTGAAATCAATAACGCAGGCCCGCAGCATATCTTCGAGCGTCTGAATAGTGCGCTCGGCCTGCCCGTCGGACTGAGGGTGAAAAGCTGTACTGAGACTCACCTGAGTCCCTAATCCCTCCTGAAATGACCTCCAGAAATTTGATGTAAACTGGGTACCTCGGTCAGTAATAATAGATATCGGGACTCCGTGAAGTCTGACTATCTCTCTGATATACAATCTGGCATAGTCCTCAGCCGAATAAGTAGTCCGAACCGGAAGGAAATGGGCTGATTTCGTCAGCCTGTCAACAACAACCCAGATAGAGTCGTACCTGCGTGGAGTGCGCGGTAATCCAACAACAAAATCCATATTAATCATCTCCCATTTCCAGGCTGGAATTTCCATCTCCTGCAATAATCCACCGGGCTTCTGATGCTCGATCTTAACTTGCTGGCAGTTCGGGCACTGACTAACAAACTCAGCAATATCATTCTTCATGCCGTCCCACCAATACAAACACCTGAGGTCCCGATACATTTTAGTGGAACCAGGATGAACAGAATACCGTGCATTATGGGCCTCGCCCATAATCTGCCGCCGTAAGCCCGCAACATCCGGTACACAGAGCCTGCCGTCGTACAATAATACTCCTTCAGGCGAGATTTCGAACTGAGTCGTTGCTTTATTAAGGGCCACATCCCTGTACTGAATCAAAGTAGGATCCTCAAACTGGCGCTGCTTTACCTCCTGAATAATAGATGACTCAGCAACCGGGCGAACAGAAATCCCAGAATCCCCAGAATCTGCCAAACGGACCCCGAGGCTGGCCAGCTGATGAATATCACGAACCAGATCTCTCTTATCAGATGGAACATCAGCCAGACTGCCTACGGACTTGCGGCTAAGCGCATCAGCTACCACGTTGGCTTTCCCTGGATGGTACAGAATATCAACGTCATAATCCTTTAGTAGCTCAAGCCATCTCCGCTGCCGCAAATTTAGCTCCTTCTGCTTAAAAATATACTGGAGACTCTTATGGTCCGTATAGATATCAACGTGGACCCCATATAAATAATGCCGCCAAATCTTCAAAGCATGAATCACCGCGGCCAACTCAAGATCATGAGTGGGATAGTTCTTCTCGTGCGGTCTGAGCTGCCGGGAAGCATAGGCTATAACTCGACCGTGCTGCATCAATACACATCCTATCCCCATACCAGAGGCGTCACAATATACAACATACCCATCAGACCCCTCTGGAAGAGCCAGAACTGGCGCTGAAATCAATCTCTCCTTCAGCATCTGAAAGCTGCGCTCGCAGGCATCTGACCACTGGAATTTTGCTGCCTTCTGGGTAAGCCTCGTCAGTGGTGCTGCAATAGAAGAGAAATCCTCCACAAACCTGCGATAATACCCAGCCAATCCCAGAAAACTGCGCACCTCCGTCGGAGTAGTAGGCCTGGGCCAATTCTGCACAGCCTCAATCTTCTGTGTATCGACCTGAATACCGTCTGCGCCGACAATATGAGCCAAGAATGCCACAGAAGTCAACCAGAACTCGCATTTAGAAAATTTAGCATATAACTTCTGCTGACGGAGAATGCCAAGTACCGTCCGCAAATGATCTGAATGCTCCTCGGCTGAGCGCGAGTAAATCAGGATATCATCAATAAACACAATAACAAACATATCCAGGAAAGGCCGAAATACCCGGTTCATCAGATCCATAAATACTGCTGGAGCATTAGTCAGCCCGAAAGACATAACTCTGAACTCATAATGCCCGTACTGAGTCCTGAAGGCAGTCTTCGGGATATCTGACTCCCGTACTCGCACCTGATGATAACCAGAACGCAGATCTATCTTTGAAAAGTGTCTAGCACCCTACAGCTGGTCAAACAAGTCATCAATCCGGGGGAGGGGATATTTATTCTTAACAGTCACCTTATTCAGCTGCCGGTAGTCGATACACATCCGCAATGACCCGTCTTTCTTTCTGACAAACAGCACCGGCGCTCCCCAGGGTGAGGTGCTGGGTCTAATAAAGCCCTTATCCAGCAAATCTTTCAGCTGCTCCTTCAACTCCTTCAACTCAGCTGGTGCCATTCTGTACGGAGGAATAGATATAGGCTGCGTATCTGGCATCAACTCAATAGAAAAATCAATCTCCCGCTCAGGCGGAAGGCCAAGAAGCTCGTCAGGAAAAACATCTGGAAACTCGCTGACGACCGGAACAGACTGAAGGGTAGGTACCTCCGCGGCAGTATCGTGTACACGAACCAAATGATAGATATAACCCTTCTGGATCATCTTCTTAGCCTTGAGGTATGAAATAAACTTACCCCTCGGCGATGCTGTAGATCCGAACCACTCTATGACTGGTTCCCCTGGAAACTGAAAACGGACTACCTTTTGCTGGCAGTCGACATTAGCATAGCAGGAAGACAACCAGTCCATACCCATAATGACGTCAAACTCGAGCATGTCTAACTCTACCAAATCAGCCTTAGTGCTACGATCATAAATGGTCACCGAACAATCCCTATAGATCTGTCTCGCTACAATAAAATCCCCAACTGGCGTAGCTACCTCGAACGGCTCTATAGGCTCAGACACGATCCCAATCTTACTAGCAACGAGCGGGGAAATATATGATAAAGTAGAGCCAGGGTCAATCAATGCATATACAGATCTGGAGAAAACCAGTAATGTACCTGTGACGACGTTTGGCGAAGCCTCCTGATCCTGGCGGCTGGCCAAAGCATATATGCGGTTTGAGGGACCGCTAGAACCTGAAGTGCCACTGCGGCCCCGACCGCGTCCTGCCGGTGCTGAAATACCTCGCCCTCCAGGGCGTGCAACTGATGGAGCAGAAGAAGAACCGGCGGCTGACCCTGTCTGCTGAGCAGCACTACCAGAACCGCTAGCCAATGGACAATCTCTCATAAAGTGGCCCTGACCGCCACAAGAAAAACAAGCTCCCGTCGCTCGGTAACACTCCCCGGGATGTGACTTCCCGCAGTGTGGACAACGGGGTCTAGGTGGTCTGGCCTGACTGGGACCCCTGGATACCTGCGAACCTGCCACTCTGGAGCTCTGACCGGCCCCAGACGGTCCCGTACTGTCGAATCTCCGGCTGCCTGACTGAGTACCCCGGCCGGAAGAAGGAAAATATCTGTCAGACTGCTGCTGCTGCTGAGGCTGTCCGCCTCGAGAATCCCCTAAATAACCCGCGGATCTAGCCCTCTTGGGCGGCCTCCTGTCTCTATCTCTGCCAGCAGGATCAGATCTGCGACGGTCCTCCATCCCCATCGCATAGGCCTGAAGCCGGGAAATATCCATGTCTGCCTGCAGTGACACGGCCATACAGCTGTCTACCAAATACCGGTCTAATCCCATAACATAGCGGTGCATCCGATCGGACATATCTGCTACCACGGCCGGTGCATACCGGGCCAGAGAATCAAACTCAAGGCTATACTCGCGAACACTCCGAGCCCTCTGCTGCAGACGCAAAAACCGATCAGCTCGTGCCCGCCGTAACTCTGGCGGCAAAAAGTGGCGGGTGAATGCTGTCACAAACTGATCCCAAGTGGCTGGAGGGGCACCCACTCCCCTAGACAGCTCCCAAGTCTCGTACCAATGAGTAGCCACATCTCGGAGCCTGTGTGAAGCCAGCTCAACTGACTCGGTCTCAGAAGCCCTGACCAAGTCCAGCGAGCGTCGCATCCCCCGAATAAAGTCATGGGGGTCCTCATCGGGCTTAGACCCGAAGAACTCTGGAGGGCCACATAGCAGGAACTCCCGAACTCGCAGGCTGTCCCGTCTGTCATCATCATCGTCGTCCCTCCGCCCGCGCCTACGAGCCTGTCCTGCTACCAGTGTAGTCAACAGCTGTACAGCCTCCCTCAGGGTCCTATCCTCCGCCCCTGGCTGAGGAGCTGGAGTCTCAGGTGCGGGTACACGGACCTCTGGAGCTGCTGAAGGTCCTGCTCCAGGCTGTACTAGTGGGGGTGTAGCAGACCCCTCAGAATGAGGCACATCCTCAGGCAAATCATAGACACGAGCCCGGGTAGCTCGCTGTGCCTGGCTAGTCTCTCCAATCCTCGCCTTGCCCTTCTGGGCCGCCGTTGCCTTCTTCGGAGGCATCACTGCAAACACAAAGGCGAGTCAGATCATAATCATCCTAATAGCACAGCTCTATCGCACGATCTAAGATTTCAAAGAAAGTGACATCCTAAATGCCCTGTAGCTTCCCGTTTATAGATGTGGTGCACAACACATCGATAAACAAGACTCTACGAGACACGGCCTGTAGACATTCCGAGGACAGACTGCTCTGATACCACTTTTGTCACGACCCAGCCCCGTGGGCCGCGACTGGCACCCTACCTGGGTGCCCAGACCAAATCACATCATCGTTTCCGAATCCAAACTTATTTCAGAATTTTCAAGAAGTTAAATCAAACATAATTTACATCGAAAATATGTCTTAAGCGGTCATATCAAATCATACTCAAACAAAGCGGCGGAATAGACATCGCCGGTCAAAATACAAATATATACAGAAGGGCCATTTGGGGCCATCATATCAAACAGACCGCTGTAAGACCCGAAAGCAAAATCAAACAACATACACATAGGACCCTCGCCCCACAAAGATGACTACAGGCCTCTACGAATTCAAAACATAACATATGGCGAGACAGGGCCTCGCCGTACCCAAACTGTCAAATATACAAAACATATACACAGTAAAGGAGTCTGTACCAAAAGTGGACCCCGGACCAAGTAAGAGTACTCCGGAAAGCAAGAAGCGAAGCCTACTGCGGAGGATCACCGATGTCTGCACCTGCGGGCATAAAACGCAGCCCCCGGAGAGAGGGGGTCAGTACGAAATATGTACTGAGTATGTAAAGCACGGAGTACAGAATTATGGATCAAAACCGAAAGCAGATCAAATGTCAAAGTGGGGTACAAACTGGTATGTCAAAATCTATATCAAAATCATATACATATGTTTTATGCAAATAAAATCATGCAAACGCTTAAGAATGTGGTCGCCACTCCGACGCTGGCGCCACACACAGCATAACACCAGAAGGTTTCAAATCTCCGTACATCTCCGAACATAATCATAATCATCGGTGAGCATATCGCGTCCCGAGCCATATCACAGCATAACTCCAAACGGAACCGGGCCCTATGGCGAAGCCTCGGAAACCGTAACACAGCATACGGCCGAATTCATCATACAGCGCACGAATCAAAACCGGCCCGGGAACCGGCGAACGAAGTCATATTAAGGCACGAGCGGAGTCGTGAGCAAGCAAATGCAAATCGTATTTCAAAATAGTCTTTGAAAGCAAAGTGAACTCATAAGTCATTTTAGAATACAAAATAGTCGAATACTTAGCCGACATAAAGTTTCATTTTGCAAAACGTTTCCAAAATGGTCCATATAGTTCGGAACATAGATTAGCGCATCGAATAGTCCAAACATACCCCGTAGGAGGATGTTCCAAAGATCGGAAGTGGTACTTTCAACTTTATTCTCAAAGGTGGCCCGAAGGGCAAATCGGGCATTTTGGGGTAGCGGACCCACCTCGGGTCGAAGTGAGGTGACGAACATATTTTTACGAGCAGTTATATGCCAAGGGTCATACATAATCATTTCTAGGTTACCCGACCACATTTCGATAGGTTTCGGACGAATAGTGGCATTCTAGCCAAATTGGAGCCTTTAGGCTTCAATAGAATTGAATGAATAGTAACCTTTCTGTGGGTCGGGTTTCGAGGAGCAGAAATGCTCCGGAAGGTCTCATATTTGACTGACACACTAAGATATGCCAAATGAAAGAGTGGGAGGCTTTACATACCTCACAGACGTCGTAAGCTCTTCCAAAAGTCCCGTCCCGTTTCGTCAAAAATCTGCAAATGGTCAAAGTTACCAAATGAGATCCTTAGGCTCAAAAATGCCTTTAACTCCATATTTGCCTACCGAAATTTCGGCAGCATTTCCCCTATAAATCTAACATCCCCGAGGCATAACTCGGCTCAAATTAACCAATCACAACAGCCCACACATCAACAACCAAACCAAACAACAATCAAACCATTCTAGCTTTAAAGTTCTACATGATTTCTAAAGTTGGCAACTTCCATTCAAACTTTCAAAATTCTAATTCTATATCTACAAAATTGTATGCATTCCCACATTCAAACTTATATAATCCCATTCTAATTACAAACCATGCCATACACGAAATTGCATAAAAATCCATTATTTTCCCAAATTCTTCAAAACATCTAAAATGCACTACGAACATTCTAACTCACGTCGTTTCATTCCGAATTCATCAACATCGATATAGATTCATATCTAAAGTCTATAACACCCAAGATATACATTGATATACATAAAGATACCGAAGGTATACACTTTCCGATAATATTCAAAATCATTTTTCAACGCCAATTTCATTCCCCAATTAATAATTTACGATATAAGGATCACAACAACACATTATACCAACTTAACCAAGATCAATTCACACCAATCTCCCTATCTATGGCTCACGGCCAAACTCACTACAAACACACACCCACACGTTTCCATTTATGTCCAAATTACGGGATTCTCGTCTACTTCCAATCTTTAACACATTCATAGCAATTCTATAACATTAGAGGGGCAAGATTCTTACCTTTTACTAACTTTCCGACTTGTCGCAAACGGAATCCTTGTGCCAAACCAATTATACCACGTCGGAGAGCGTCTTGAGTACTTCTTAATTATGTGGAAGCCAAGATTTTTGGATCACACACAAGCTTGGAATCTCTTCTTTCTTTCCTCCTTTGCACTCGGCCGAAACCCCTTTTTTGAGGTGAGTTCTTGATTTTTATTTTTTTGATCTAGAATTTGTTAAGTCCTCCTAGTATATATCCACAATATTGATCATGTGCATAGCACATGATCATTAAACAAGGGGCTTGGGCCATATATATGGCCGGCCACCCCAAGTCCTTTGGGCCTAACTTTGTGTCATTTTTTTCCTTGGCCCAAATCCTAAAATGCCCCGTTTTGTAATTCCCGAAACTAATTTCCGAAGTTCCAAATTTACCCTCGGCCTTCCCCGAGGTCTTAGCATCAAAGATTTCACAACCAACATAGTCATATTCACAAAATTTAAATTAGGTCCTTATAACACACAAGTCGTAATTATTTCACGATTTCCAATTGTACGAAAACACGGGACATAACACTAACGTGGCCGACAAAATTACATACAACATCTAGGCCGACAAGGCCAGGCATATCTACAAATATATACACGTGACTACGAGCATCTAAGAGAATATGACATAACACATGAGCGGGACAGGACCCCGCTATGCCCATAAATATGTACACAAAAGAATGAGTACCCAAAAGCTATGGCTCCGAAGGAAGTGGAGCTCTGCTATGTAATCTCTGAATAAGCAGCTATGGATCAAGTCTGTCTCCCTGTGCACCTGCGGGCATGATGCAGCGTCCACAAACAAAAGGACGTCAGTACGAATAATGTACTGAGTATGTAAAGCATGATCAACATCGATATATAAGCATAATGAACAACATATTAAATAGCATAGGAGGGGGAGACAATAATATCATCATCATGACACTTACCTTCCTTTCATAGGGACATTCCATTTTTCATACGTATTTGTACACCTACGTCATCATCCGTATTTCATAATAGTACTCATACCATACTTGTGCTCATATTCGTATACGTATCCTTATTTGTATTCATATACATAGTCTTATCACATTCATATTCATTTTATATACATAGTCATTTCATATACATAGCATTTACATAGCATACCCGACCTCATAGGATCAGTGTTTCATACATACTTGGCCAACCAAGGCTCAAGGTTACTCATACCTGGCCCTACCAAGGCTTTAGGGTTATCCGTACCATCTGCAGAGGTGTGCGCGCGTTTCGTAATCGTATACATACTTTATACATAGTCATATACATATAATCTACCCGGCGTTATAAGCTCGGGGTTCAATTATAGCCCTTCATAGGCACATATAAGTATAATAGCCCATGGGCACCTTTAGCATCATTATTATTATCATTATCATTACTATCATCATGATTATCGTTACTTCTATATCATAGGCTTACTCGTCGTATGTGGTGCGTAGTACAATCGTAGTACATGTCAAGTATCATGAGCTTATGAGCTCGGAATGTCAATCATTTGGAGACAACATACTCGTATAGAGGATTTAAGAGTTTGGCCAAAGAACCATGCCTTATGAAAGAAGGGTTAGCCTTACATACCTTTTCGTCGAATTATTCTACACTTGCACGTTCCCTTCTAATGCTAGCATTTATACCTTCATTAATATCATAACAATGGCCATTAGTCGTTCACATTATCCACATTCCTTAACTTACTTCTGCTTCACCCATACTCATGGTCATAACACCCAACTTCGTCCATTCGTCTAAAGTGTCTAGTTCATGATCTTAATACCATTTACAACACATTCATATCACAACACAACAACATTCATGATTCAATTCAAACTATTCCTCAAAATGTCACTATTCATCATTCATAACCCATTTTACCATATTTTCTACAATCCATGTATTTTAATTCTCCAATACCTTAAACATCATGTAAATATCATGAATCTTACCTTAGAAGTTGTAGGAGAAAGCTTTAGTTGATAATACTCCTCCTTGAACAAAACCCTAGTTTATCTCCATTTGGATTTCTTGACTTTGAATGATCTTTGATGTTTTCCTTACTCTTGATTCACTTGTTTAATGTTGTTGATCCTCAAATATCCTTGAAAACTTGTATAATAAATGTAGAGAGAGGTTTTAGAGAGAAGTGGTGTGATGTAGAAATGAAATAAAATAAGTCTTGGTCCCTTTATTTAATAACTTGTAAAATCTGTGTTGAAGTGAACAGTGGTCGTAAACTGAGTTTACGACCCGTATTCCACTTTACGGACCGTCCATCGCGATCGTATTTAACCATATCAGAACCAGAAGCCTTGGACTGCAACCATGGTGATTTACGACCATGGTTTACGGGCCGTAAATGACTTTACGGTCCGTAAACCAGGTCGTATTATTCCATTTCCTCGACTGGCAGAAACTTGAAGTCTTGCGTGCCAATTTACGACCTCCCAGTTTACAGACCGTATACCAATTTACGGTCCGTATTTGCACTTTACGACCACTGGGAAGATTTCAAATCTGCAACTTTTCATATTTCTTAGACTTCTCATTTTAATCATCCACATCCATTTGCATGCATTGCTCATCCCACTTTGCCTTATCTTAGCCAACTTTCTCGTCTTACATCGGATTCCTTTGAAATCTCGCCTAAGGTCATCAAACGTCGTTTCATGCTCATGGACATCATACACTCATACTCATCACTAGTTCATTCACTTGCGTACCAACAAAAAATTTTCCGAGGTGTAACATTCTTCCCCCCTTAAGAACATTCGTCCTCGAATGTTAAAGTCTTCGGGGATTCTATAAAAAAAAATTCTAGAGTTTCCCCTATAATATGGCACTACCATCCTGCCACAGCAACCCATAATATCGATGCCACACAGGGCCACAACACAATAGAATGAAAATTTGGCCACACACGACCCAAAAGCACAAAAGGAAAACATGCATACCTTATGATATTGACGTCTCATCTTGGACTTCTTCCAAGGGCTGAAATAGATGTGGGTATTTGGATCGCATACTCGCTTCTGCTTCCCATGTCATTTCTTCTCGTTTACTGCTTCTCCATAGAACCTTAACTGAGGCCACTTCTTTGTTTCTAAGCCTCCGTACTTGCCTATCTAATATGGCAATGGGTACCTCTTCATAAGTCAATTTCTCTGTTACTTGCACATCATCTACTGGGACGATCCTAGCGGGATATCCAACACATTTTCGAAGCATCGAGACGTGGAATACTGGATGGACTGACTCCAATTCCGGAGGTAGGTCTATCTCATAGGCCACTTTGCCTATCTTTCGTACAATTTCATATGGCCTAATATACCGGGGACTATGCTTCCCCTTTTTGCCAAATATCATTACGCCTTTCATAGGTGACACCTTCAAGAATACCCAATCTTTCACTTTTAACTCTAAGTCTCTACGATGGTTATCCGCATAGGACTTTTGACGACTTTGTGCCGCTAACAACCGATCTTGTATGAGCTTAACTTTCTCTATAGCTTGCTGGACTAAGTTTGGCACTATCAACTTAGTTTCTCCGGCTTCAAACCACCCAATTGGGGATCTACACTTTTGCCCATATAAAGCTTCATACGGTGCCATTTGAATGCTGGAATGATAACTGTTATTGTAAGCGAATTCTATGAGTGGCAAATGATCATCCCAATTTCCTCCAAAGTCTATCATACATGCTCGTAACATATCCTCCAGAGTCTGAATAGTGCGTCCAGCTTGCCCATCGATCTGTGGGTGAAATGCCGTGCTAAGGCACACTTGGGTCCCTAAACCCTCTTGGAAAGACCTCCAAAACTTAGCTGTAAACTGAGTCCCTCTATCGGAGATAATAGCCACTGGGACACCATGAAGTCTCACTATCTCTTTAAGGTAAAGTCTTGCATAATCTTCTGCCACATAGGTCGTTCTGACCGGTAAGAAATGAGCTGACTTGGTGAGTCTATCCACAATCACCCATATGGAATCATACTTACGTCGGGAACGGGGTAACCCTGAAATGAAGTCCATATTAATCACCTCTCACTTCCAAGTTGGGATTTCTATAGCTTGCAACAATCCACCCGGCTTTTGCTACTCGATCTTCACTTGTTTACAATTAGGACATTGAGCTACAAACACCGCTATATCATTCTTCATCCCATTCCACCAATATGTAGACTTAAGGTCATGATACATTTTCGTCGCTCCGGGGTGAACAGAATAACGAGAACAGTGAGCTTCTGTTATATCCCGCGTTTTCGCGTATTCGGAAAAATTGGGAATGATTGTGACTTGTAAAGAATAAGGCCATATGTTGATTTGAATTCACATATGGGTGTGTTGTTCATGAAAAATAGTGGTGTGGAAACACGGAGGAAGGCCAAGGGCAAAAATCGGAATTTTGAAAATTAGTTTCGGGAATTGCGAAACGAGCTTTCAACGAATTGGGCCAAGAGAAAAATTGAAAAAAAAATAATTAAGGCCCAAATCAAAGGGTGGCCGGCCAAACCATGGCCCAAAACCAATAAATAGGTCATGTGAATTGCATGTGATCACTAGATCAAGACAAGCATATTATATATACACTTATCCATTAGAAAGATCAAGAAGCAAAACAAAGCAAAAGATGAAGAGCAAGAGAGGGGAGTTCGGCCAGCCCCTCTCAATTTGCACCCCAAAAATCTTGCATCCAAAATTGTTTTCTTGTGGTATTTATACCAATTCAAGGTCCCTCTACAACATGGTGCAATTATTTGGGAAGAAAGGGCACTAGTTTCTTCAATGGGACAACATATTTGAGTGAAGAAGTTGAAGAGAAAAGGTAAGAATTCACTCCATATTATTATGTTATAAAGGTTTGTTTGTGTTGTAGTATGTACAAATGAGTTGAGAGTATGGAAAAATGGAAGATTTCAAAGTGGGTGTGGAATATAGTTTAGGGCCGTGTGTGTGTATACAATGTGTGTTTGTGGTGAATTGAATATATGTTAAATTCTAGTTGTGTATAGCATGGAATGTATATTGGAAATGAAAGTGGAATGAAATTGGATGAAGTTGGAAAATTCCCATGTTGGCCGTGAGTTAGGCTATGGTGAAATAATGATGGAGTTATTTTGTTTAACATGTTAGTTGTGTTGTTGTAATCCCTATAATGTAGATGAAGGTTTAATGAATTGAATTGGCATTGAATTTGTTTGTATGTGATTATGAGAAATTATATGAATTTTATATGATTTTTGCGTAAGTGTGAAAGTAAGATGCTAGAATGGGAACTAATGTTGTCGTAATGAATTTGGAAGGAAGACAATGTGATTTGGGAAGTTTTGTTGAATTCGTAGAAGTTTTGGAGGGAATATGATCTTGGTGGAAGATTGTATATTTTGTATATCGTGTTAATATTTTGTGAGAACGATATGAAATGTTTCTAAATTATACGGTGATGACTTTGATTAATGATGAATATGAAAATATTAAGCTTAGTTGGAAGTGTGAAGTCGGAATGAGCGTTATCGCATTATGTCGAAAAGTAGGACTACTTGCCCTATATTATGCTATATTGTGACTTTGTTGATGTTGTTGGGTTGCTGTTGCTATTATTTGAGCCGAGATGTTTCTCGGGGGTGCTATATTTATAGGGGAGGTGCTGCCGAAATTTCGGTAGACAAAAATGAAGTTAAGTGCATTCTTAAGTCTTGAAGGTTCTAATTGGTAACAATGACCAATTGCAGATTTTGGACGAAACGGGAATCGAGCCTGAGCGAGCGTACGAAGTAAGAAAGGTATGTAAGGCTCCCTACTTCTTCATTTGGCATGTCTTAGTATGTTAGGTCGATATCGGAACCCCGGGAGTAATTCTGCTCCTCGAAATCCGATTTAGAAAATGACTACTATTCACTCAATTCAATTGAAGCTTAAGGACTCTATTTTGGCTAGAAAGTAACCTAACGTTCGAAACTTGTGCAAACATGGTCATATCACTTCGAAACCTCTATGTATGATTCCGTAGACCTCAAATGTCCGTAAATCATGTCCGCCACCTCGACTTGACCCGAGGTGGGCCCGCTAAGTCTGAAACCCTTCTGTTTGCCCTATAAGGTTTATTTTGGCATAACGTTGGAAAAAGGCTTTCACTTATGAATTTGACCACTATAAAATAATGTTTTGGTCGGCGCGGTAT
Source organism: Lycium barbarum (assembly GCF_019175385.1). Taxonomy (NCBI): domain Eukaryota; kingdom Viridiplantae; phylum Streptophyta; class Magnoliopsida; order Solanales; family Solanaceae; genus Lycium; species Lycium barbarum. The sequence goes on along the minus strand of NC_083338.1, from coordinate 65,990,922 downwards.
TTTAAACTATATTTTGAACCACAACGACCATTTTAGAAATATTTTTGTGAAATGGACCCCGTCTGATTAATTATCCAAATTATTTTGACCATTGGGTCAACTTATGATTTTATCAAACTTATAAAAGTATTTCGACATTCTAACTTACATTTTGACTACAAACATAATTGTGGAAGAACGTTTGTGAAATAACCCCGTGTTGACCACTTGTTCAGACTAGTTGGATTAACGGGCCGACATATGACTATATTGGGCCCTATAGCTATTCCGATTTGTAAATTGCATCAGTCGTTCATGACTCCACTCGTGCCCATTATTATGACATCGTTCACTGGTCCTCCGGGCCGGGTTGTTGATCGTGCGCACTATTACAATTCGACTGTATGCCCTTTTTGCTGACATGAGTATCCGAGTGTGGGCATTCCGATACAAGTACCCCGCTAGGGCTATTTTTGATATAATTATTCGGATATGGATATTTTGATCGAACAATCCGTACGAATATTCCGATAGTATGTTCAATCACTTTCGCGAGTCCTATGAAACGCTTGGATACGTAAAATGACTCCGAACGTTCTGTGTTGATATATTCCATCGTGCCATCCAAAAGGTTATGTTTGTGCCTTATGACTACTATTCGATTCCTTGAACTGATCCGTTGATCGAAATCTGTTTTGAAACGTTCGTAACGATTTTGTGGTAAACGTATCCATAAATAACATGTATCAATTCTGATCGTTCCGAAATATGTTTATAATCCTCCGATGTCAATAAGTGTTTTTATCTGTCGAGTCTGAGAATATGTGTATCTGGTCTCTCACTACTCCGTTCGTGCAAGCCTTACCATGTCTATTCACTGAGCCGGACAAAGCTATCCTGCCGTGCGCTATTTCCCTTTGTTGTCCATGATGTTCTAAAATAAAACCGTGAGGGGTGGTCTGGGCTGAGCTCGATCCCCAAAGCGGATAGTATCTGCGCTGTTTGATTTGATACCAGGCAGACGCGTTGGGAGTGTACTGGGCGGAGCTCGAGCTCCCGAGACTGGTCCGTGACCCGTGTACTGGGCAGAGCTCGAGCGGGAAAAATGGGCAGTCTCTGCATGGGATGACCACTGTGCTGGGCCGAGCTCGAGGTGGCATACCCCTTGTAGACGTGTACTTTGATATGATATGATATGCTATGATCTGATACGATATGTTTGTGTAAGGTGTGACCACTGCACTGGGCTGAGCTCGAGGTGGCACACTCTCTGTGAACATCATATGATTCACAGGTGGCAACACCTGGTCCGATACGCTACAGCATTCTGATATGGCATATGACTCTATATGACTATGAATTATGATTCTGTCTGTCCATCTGAAATGTGATTCTGTCTATCCGTCGGGAATCTGACTCTGTCTGTTCGTCTGAAACATGATTCTATCTGCCCGTCTAGAATATGATTTTGTCTGTCCTTCTGGACTTCGATTCCGTCTGTTACGCCTCGGTCTGTCCGATACGGTTATGATTCTATTCGTACATTTCGGTCTGTCTGATAAGATTATGGTTTCGTCCGCTACCCTTCTGTCTGTCCGGTTAAATTACGTTTCTGTATGTTGTACTTCTGGTAATCTGATCTGGGCCACGACTCAGTCTGTTCCATTCTGTACCTCTGTCTCTGATTATGATGGTATCAGTTACATCTGTGCCCCAGCTCTATGCGATGATTCTGTCAGTTGAACTCGGTATGTCTGTCTTGGATTTAGATTCGGTTATGCCTGTTATACTTCTGCATATATTTCTGTGCTCCTGGTCCGGGCTATGATTATACTTGTAATATTTTTGCTTTACATACTCGGTACATTTTCGTACTGACCCCCTGTTCTTAGGGGGCTGCGTTTCATGCCGCGCAGGTACTCCCAGATGAGCTAAAGTTATTACAGGAGATGATCCAGCGGGGTTAGCCAACTCCATTTGCTTCTGGAGTGTTGCCGAGTCAGAGTCCGTATGTTATGGTTCTGGATTATGTTAGAGACTTTGCAGACAGTGTCGTGAGTATTGGTTGTTCGTCTGTAAGCGGCTCCATCAGCCGATATGTGGGTCTGAGTTATGTACTGGATTCTGTATGATTATATGTATTTGTTTGATTTGAAAGAATATTTCAAAAAAATTACTATGCATTTTACCTTATCCAATTTAGAAAGTTTGATGTGATTTTCTGTATAGTTGGAATCTGAGGGTTCGCTCGGCCCTATGTAAGGGTCGAGTGCCCATCACACCCTCGAAATGTCGGGGTGTGACAGAGTGGTATCAGAGCAGGTCTGTCCTAGGGGTTGTCTGCAAAGTCGTGTCCGGTAGAGTCTTGTTTATGGGTGTGTAGCGCGCCACACTTATAGACAGGAGGCTACGGGGCATTTAGGGATTGTTGACCTTCTTTCTGTCTTAGACCGTGCGATAGAGCCAAGTTATAGGAAAATGGAATTCTATCTGTAAGCCTCACCTACGACGGTATGAGGCAAATAACGATATGGAAAAGCCAGATGGGCAAGTCTGGAAATATTCGTTCTGTTACCTGAAACCGGAAGTTCTGAACGGCTGGGATGTGATATATAGTCGTATGTTCTGTAAAGTACTGTGGGTATCTGTTGCATACGGATTTCGAATAATAAGAAATTGTAAAGGTGATACGGGTTATAAAAAGGGCAAAACGATAATTGTAAAAGGAAGGGCGTGTGACGAAAAGTGTTTCGGAATCTGTGAGACCTCGACTAGCCCTAAATCATGTAATAAGGGCCATATGAGAAAGCGGGTGCGATCATATCTGCTCTAAGGCACCGGATTTCACCACAGTTTCAAGGTTAAGCGTGCTCAGGTGGGAGCAATTTCAGGATGGGTGACCCCCCCGGGAAGTATGCCAGAATTTTCTGTATTCTGATGTAAGAGACCAATGGAAAGCTAAAATGGCCTGAGTGAGACTAGAATATACGAGATGGTTGGAGATCATAAAAGGGCCACACAACGCGCAATCAGTTAGATTAGAAAAGAAACAGAAAGAACGCTACAGTTTTGGAATTAGAATAGGTTTGAATGATGTTTGGGGGTAAAGTGTGGCCTAGTTGAAAATGACTATGTGTGCATATATGAACGCGTATGATGCCCTATTTGTGATTGTATTAGTGAATACGTATGTCCCCGGGACCGGTACTAGAATGCGAAAGGCACCAATTGAATAAGGGTACTGAGCCCCAGGTAATAATGACAAGGTAAATGGTACGTATGTTATAAGGTAGGCTGTTGTCATTCCCCCTATCTGTTAAGTTTGGAAAGTTCCAGTGTAATGATGTTGGAAAGGAAAGAGAGTAAGTGAAGCAAAAGTAAAAAGGTCAAATATTAGGAGGAAGCGAAGGGTAGGAAATATGATCGAGCCGAACCTCCGGAAGAGAATGAAGTATGGATATATGAAACGAGGGAAGAGTGTGTGAAGTCTACAAATTGACTTAAACAAGCGAGACCAAAGGAATCGCGACTATGACAAGGAATGTTGTCAGAGACTAGACAAACCTTGATTTCATTACAAGTTAGTCTAGTGTGACGATGTTTGGAAGACAAAATGAGTATGGATATCAAAAAAGATGAAGGACACAAAATGTGAATAAGCAGGATCTTCGAAAGAGCCAACAAATGACACATAAAACTATTTGTATGGCAATTTGACAAACGAGTTACGGATGAGTGAACAGGTTTTGATGAACTAATTCGTGGTATGATGATCAGGGTGAGTAATGAGGTGTCGACAAGGAAATTTTCGTAAACCACGGAAGCCTCAGTAGAAGTGGTCTGATTCTGATCAAAACTCTGTCTGTCGTACTACCGCGCCTCTGATTTCGATGAGGCTCTATTTATTATGTCTCTGTACCTTTGAATCTGATTATGCTCTTGTCTGATATACTTCTATACGATTAACTCTGGATACGAATCTGTCTGACACACCTCTGTATGTCTGGCTCTGATTACGAATCCGTCTGATACGCCTCTGTACGCCTGACTTTGATCACGGATCTGTCTGACATACTCCCATGCATCTGACTTTGACTACGAATCTGTCTGCTACAGTCCCGTACATCTGACCCCGACTATGAGTTTGTCCAGTATGCTCCTACGTGTCCGACCCTAGTTATGAATCTGTTTGATATGACGTGGGATTATAATGACGTTATAAGAAACAGAGGAGTGTGACAAGAAGTGAAAGATGTGGATAGTTGGGCCTCCCCTGAGACGTTTGTAAGGTCGGTAAGCCTAATTCAACATTCGAGGACGAATGTTTTTAAAGGGGGAGAGGATGTTATATCCCGCGTTTTCGCGTATTCAGAAAAATTGGGAATGATTGTGACTTGTAAAGAATAAGGCCATATGTTGATTTGAATTCACATATGGGTGTGTTGTTCATGAAAAATAGTGGTGTGGAAACACGGAGGAAGGCCAAGGGCAAACATCGGAATTTTGAAAATTAGTTTCGGGAATTGCAAAACGAGCTTTCAACGAATTGGGCCAAGAGAAAAATTGAAAAAAAAATTAATTAAGGCCCAAATCCAAGGGTGGCCGGCCAAACCATGGCCCAAAACCAATAAATAGGTCATGTGAATTGCATGTGATCACTAGATCAAGACAAGCATATTATATATACACTTATCCATTAGAAAGATCAAGAAGCAAAACAAAGCAAAAGATGAAGAGCAAGAGAGGGGAGTTCGGCCAGCCCCTCTCAATTTGCACCCCAAAAATCTTGCATCCAAAATTGTTTTCTTGTGGTATTTATACCAATTCAAGGTCCCTCTACAACATGGTGCAATTATTTGGGAAGAAAGGGGACTAGTTTCTTCAATGGGACAACATATTTGAGTGAAGAAGTTGAAGAGAAAAGGTAAGAATTCACTCCATATTATTATGTTATAAAGGTTTGTTTGTGTTGTAATATGTAGAAATGAGTTGAGAGTATGGAAAAATGGAAGATTTCAAAGTGGGTGTGGAATATAGTTTAGGGTCGTGTGTGTGTATACAATGTGTGTTTGTGGTGAATTTAATATATGTTAAATTCTAGTTGTGTATAGCATGGAATGTATATTGGAAATGAAAGTGGAATGAAACTGGATGAAGTTGGAAAATTCCCATGTTGGCCGTGAGTTAGGCTATGGTGAAATAATGATGGAGTTATTTGTTTAACATGTTAGTTGTGTTGTTGTAATCCCTATAATGTAGATGAAGGTTTAATGAATTGAATTGGCATTGAATTTGTTTGTATGTGATTATGAGAAATTATATGAATTTTATATGATTTTTGTGTAAGTGTGAAAGTAAGATGCTAGAATGGGAACTAATGTTGTCGTAATGAATTTGGAAGGAAGACAATGTGATTTGGGAAGTTTTGTTGAATTCGTAGAAGTTTTGGAGGGAATATGATCTTGGTGGAAGATTGTATATTTTGTATATCTTGTTAATATTTTGTGAGAACGATATGAAATTTTTCTAAATTATACGGTGATGACTTTGATTAATGATGAATATGAAAATATTAAGCTTAGTTGGAAGTGTGAAGTCGGAATGAGCGTTATCGCATTATGTCGAAAAGTAGGACTACTTGCCCTATATTATGCTATATTGGGACTTTGTTGATGTTGTTGGGTTGCTGTTGCTATTATTTGAGCCGAGATGTTTCTCGGGGGTGCTATATTTATAGGGGAGGTGCTGCCGAAATTTCGGTAGACAAAAATGAAGTTAAGTGCATTCTTAAGTCTTGAAGGTTCTAATTGGTAACAATGACCAATTGCAGATTTTGGACGAAACGGGAATCGAGCCTGAGCGAGCGTACGAAGTAAGAAAGGTATGTAAGGCTCCCTACTTCTTCATTTGGCATGTCTTAGTATGATAGGTCGATATCGGAACCCCGGGAGTAATTCTGCTCCTCGAAATCCGATTTAGAAAATGACTACTATTCACTCAATTCAATTGAAGCTTAAGGACTCTATTTTGGCTAGAAAGTAACCTAACGTTCGAAACTTGTGCAAACATGGTCATATCACTTCGAAACCTCTATGTATGATTCCGTAGACCTCAAATGTCCGTAAATCATGTCCGCCACCTCGACTTGACCCGAGGTGGGACCGCTAAGTCCGAAACCCTTCTGTTTGCCCTATAAGGTTTATTTTGGCATAATGTTGGAAAAAGGCTTTCACTTATGAATTTGACCACTATAAAATAATGTTTTGGTTGCCGCGGTATTTTAAACTATATTTTGAACCACAACGACCATTTTAGAAATATTTTTGTGACATGGACCCCGTCTGATTAATTATCCAAATTATTTTGACCATTGGGTCAACTTATGATTTTATCAAACTTATAAAAGTATTTCGACATTCTAACTTACATTTTGACTACAAACATAATTGTGGAAGAACGTTTGTGAAATAACCCCGTGTTGACCACTTGTTCAGACTAGTTGGATTAACGGGCCGACATATGACTATATTGGACCCTATAGCTATTCCTATTTGTAAAATGCATCAGTCGTTCATGACTCCGCTCGTGCCCATTATTATGACATCGTTCACTGGTCCTCCGGGCCGGGTTGTTGATCGTGCGCACTATTACAATTCGACTGTATGCCCTTTTTGCTGACATGAGTATCCGAGTGTGGGCATTCCGATACAAGTACCCCGCTAGGGCTATTTTTGATATAATTATTCGGATATGGATATTTTGATCGAACAATCCGTACGAATATTCTGATAGTATGTTCAATCGCTCTCGCGAGTCCTATGAAACGCTTGGATACGTAAAATGACTCCGAACGTTCTGTGTTGATATATTCCATCGTGCCATCCAAAAGGTTATGTTTGTGCCTTATGACTACTGTTCGATTCCTTGAACTGATCCGTCGATCCAAATCTGTTTTGAAACGTTCGTAACGATTTTGTGGTAAATGTATCCGTAAATATCATGTATCAATTCTGATCGTTCCGAAATATGTTTATAATCCTCCGATATCAATAAGTGTTTGTATCTGTCGAGTCTGAGAATATGTGTATCTGGTCTCTCACTACTCCGTTCGTGCAAGCCTTACCATGTCTATTCACTGAGCCGGACAAAGCTATCCTGCCGTGCGCTATTTCCCTTTGTTGTCCATGATGTTCTGAAATAAAACCGTGAGGGGTGGTCTGGGATAAGCTCGATCCCCAAAGCGGATAGTATCTGCGCTGTGTGATTTGATACCAGGCAGACGCGTTGGGAGTGTACTGGGCGGAGCTCGAGCTCCCGAGACTGGTCCGTGACCCGTGTACTGGGCAGAGCTCGAGCGGGAAAAACGGGCAGTCTCTGCATGGGATGACCACTGTACTGGGCCGAGCTCGAGGTGGCATACCCCTTGTAGACGCGTACTTTCATATGATATGATATGCTATGATCTGATACGATATGTTTGTGTATGGTGTGACCACTGCACTGGGCTGAGCTCGAGATGGCACACTCTCTGTGAACATCATATGATTCACAGGTGGCAACACCTGGTCCGATACGCTACAGCATTCTGATATGGCATATGACTCTATATGACTATGAATTATGATTCTGTCTGTCCATCTGAAATGTGATTCTGTCTATCCGTCGGGAATCTGACTCTGTCTGTTCGTCTGAAACATGATTCTATCTGCCCGTCTGGAATATGATTTTGTCTGTCCGTCTGGACTTCGATTCTGTCTGTTACGCCTCGGTCTGTCCGATACGGTTATGATTCTATTCGTACATTTCGGTCTGTCTGATAAGATTATGGTTTCGTCCGCTACCCTTCTGTCTGTCCGGTTAAATTACGTTTCTGTATATTGTACTTCTGGTAATCTGATCCGGGCCACGACTCAGTCTGTTCCATTTTGTACCTCTGTCTCTGATTATGATGGTATCTGTTACATCTGTGCCCCAGCTCTGTGCGATGATTCTGTCAGTTGAACTCGGTATGTTTGTCTTGGATTTAGATTCGGTTATGCCTGTTATACTTCTGCATATATTTCTGTGCTCCTGGTCCGGGCTATGATTATACTTGTGATATTTTTGCTTTACATACTCGGTACATTTTCGTACTGACCCCCTGTTCTTCGGGGGCTGCGTTTCATGCCGTGCAGGTACTCCCAGATGAGCTAAAGTTATTACAGGAGATGATCCAGCGGGGTTAGCCAACTCCATTTGCTTCTGGAGTGCTGCCGAGTCAGAGTCCGTATGTTATGGTTCTGGATTATGTTAGAGACTTTGCAGACAGTGTCGTGAGTATTGGTTGTTCGTTTGTAAGCGGCTCCATCAGCCGATATGTGGGTCTGAGTTATGTACTGGATTCTGTATGATTATATGTATTTGTTTGATTTGAAAGAATATTTCAAAAATATTACTATGCATTTTACCTTATCCAATTTAGAAAGTTTGATGTGATTTTCTGTATAGTTGGAATCTGAGGGTTCGCTCGGCCCTAAGTAAGGGTCGAGTGCCCATCACACCCTCGAAATGTCGGGGTGTGACAGCTTCTCTCAAAATCTGGTGGCGTAAACTTGCAACATCAGGGACACATAATCTGCCTCGGCATCGGAGAACTCCGTCTCCTGAAATATCAAATGATGACTTCTCTTTCTGAGGGAGTGTATCTCTGTACTGCATTAGCATGGGATCCTCATATTGTTGCTCCTTCACTTCTGTTACTAGCGACAAGACTGCAGAATTCTGAATAGTAGTTCCCTTGCTACCTGAGTGCATTACTCGGACTTCAAGGCTAGCTAGCTGCCGGAGCTCACGAGCCATTTCTCTCTTCTCTGGTCGTACATCACTTAGACTTTCCATCGATCTACGGCTAAGAGCATCAACCACAACATTTGCCTTTCCGGGGTGATACAAAATCTCAACATCGTAGTCCTTTAGCAATTCTAACCATCGTCGATAAATACTATCACAAATAAATCCAGGAAGGGCCTGAAGACATTATTCATCAAATCCATAAAGACCGATGGCGCATTAGTTAGCCCAAATGACATTACCCGGAATTCAAAATGACCATATCTCGTCCTAAAATCTGTCTTAGGGATATCTTTCTCCCTAACTCTCACTTGATGATACCCGGACCTCAAATCAATCTTTGAAAACCATTTGGCACCTTGAAATTGATCAAATAAATCATCAATCCTCGGGAGAGGATATCTATTCTTGATCGTCACTTTATTCAACTGTCGATAGTCAATGCACATCCTTAAAGAGCCATCTTTCTTTCGGACAAACAATACGGGCGCTCCCCACGGGGATGGACTAGACCTAATGAAGCCTTTATCAAGCAAGTCTTTCAGTTACTCCTTCAACTCTTTCAATTCTGCGAGTGCCATTCTATATGGGGGAATAGATATAGGTTTTGTGTCTGGCAGCACATCGATGGCAAAATCAATCTCCCGCTCGGGAGGAAGGCCTGGAAGCTCTTCCGGGAACACATCCGGAAATTCATTCACTACGGGAACTGACTGAAGAGTCGGCGACTCAGCCTCTATATCTTGAACTCGCACTAGATGATAAATACATCCTTTCGTGATCATTTTCCTTGCCTTTAGATAGGAAATAAATCTACCTTTTAGTGATGCCGTATTCCCTTTCCATTCTAAGACTGGTTCTCCCGGAAATTGGAAACGAACCATTTTCATTCTACAATGAACATTGGCATAACAAGAAGCCAACCAATCCATGCCCATAATAACATCAAAGTCTACCATTTCTAGCTCATGCAAATCAATCACGGTACAACGATCACAAAACATAACTACACAATCCCTATATACTCGGCTAGCTATTACCGATTCACCCACGGGTGTAGACACCTCAAAAGGTTTGATCGACTCCGGCTCGACTATAAATTGACCCGCAATATAAGGAGTAACATATGATAATGTGGACCCCAGATCAATCAAAGCATATACATCATGAGGGAATACCGATAATATACCTGTGACCACGTCAGGAGAAGACTCAAGATCTTGGCGTCCAACCAAAGCATAAATACGGTGCTGAGGACCGCTAGTACTGGGAGCTCTGCCTCTACCTCTACCATGGGTGACTGGCGCATGTGAACCTGGCCCCGTAGGGCATACAGATGCCGAAGATCCGGCTACCGATCCTGACGGCTGGGTCATACCTCTACCATGTACTGAGGGGCAATCACGCATAATATGGCCTGGTCGACCACATAAATAGCAAACGTATGAACCTGATCAGCACAAACCCCAATGCAACTTCCCACACTGGGAGCACCGTGGCACGGGTGGCCTTGACTGGTTTGAATCATCCCTAAACTGAGGTCTTGAATAACTCGGACTCAGCCCTGAACGAGCAGACCTATCAAATCTCTAGCCTGAAGACCGTGGAGGTGCACTGGTCATAGAATAGCCTGAATGCCTGGGGAACTGCTGCCTATGTCTGCCTCTGGACTCACTCATCGGGCCTGAAGATCTGGCCCTCTTGTTATGTCCCCGATCTTGCTCACGTTCACCTCTTCGCTGCTGTAGTCTTTCTTCTAAGTTCTGAGCATGTTCCTGAAGGCGTGCAATATCCATACCGTCCTGGAGGGACGCAGTCAAGCATTTATCCATCAAGTGGGACCCTAGGCCCTTTACAAATCGGTGTACCCGGTCACCCATATCCGCTACCATGGCCGAAACATACCTAGCCAAGGAATTGAAACGGAAGCTATACTCTAGGGCACTCATACTACCTTGCCTCAAGTTCAAGAATTTATGACGGAAAAAGTAGTTCTGACGGGGAGAAAATGGGTTGATTTTGTAAGCCTATCAATAATAACCTAGATGGAATCATACTTCCGTGGAGTGCGAGGCAACCCTGTAATGAAGTCCATATTAATGATCTCCCACTTCCACGTCGGAATTTCCATTTCCTGCAACAGTCCACCCGGTTTCTAGTGTTCAATCTTGACCTGCTGACAATTGGGACACTGGGCGACGAACTCTGCGATGTCCCGTTTCATGCCATCCCACCAGTATAAGCATCGGAGATCATGGTACATCTTCGTAGACCCAGGATGGACCGAATAGCGAGCATAATGTGCCTCGCTCATAACCTGCTGCCAAAGGCCTGCAATATCAGGTACGCACAACCTGCCCCTAAATAATAAAGTCCCGTCTGGAGTGAACTTGAACGGAGTCTTCTCCTTATCATAGGCTGTGTCTCTGTATCGTGCCAAAACAGGATCTTCATATTGATGCCGCTTGATATCTTCCCTAATAGATGATTCAGAAACCCCTCGGACAGAAATCTGTGTACCTCCAGATTCGGCCAGACGAACCCCAAGATTAGCCAACTGATGAATGTCACGCACTATCTCTCTCCTGTCTGGCTGTAAATCTGCCAAGCTGCCCATAGATTTCCGGCTAAGCGCATCTGCCACAACATTAGCCTTTCCCAGATGATACAGAATATCCACATCATAGTCTTTCAGGAGCTCCAGCCACCTCCGCTGCCGCAAATTAAGCTCTTTCTGCTTGAAAATATACTGGAGACTCTTATGATCTGTATAGATATCAACATGAACGCCATATAAATAATGTCTCCATATCTTCAGGACTTGAATCACCGCTGCAAGCTCCAGATCGTGGGTAGGATAATTCTTTTCATGCTTTTTGAGCTGTCGGGAAGCATAAGCTATAACTCGGCCGTGCTGCATCAATACACAGCCTAACCCCATACCAGAAGCATCACAATAAATAACATATCCATCGGGTCCCTCTGGAAGAGTCAGAACTGGGGCTGTAGTCAGCTTCTCTTTCAGCAACTGGAAGCTGCGTTCACAAGCATCATTCCACTGGAACTTGGCTCCCTTCTGAGTTAGCCTTGTCAAAGGCGCGAAAATCGAAGCAAACTTTTCCACAAATCTTCTGTAATAGCCTGCTAACCCCAGGAAACTACGTACCTCTGTGGGCGTCGTGGGTCTGGGCTAATTTTTCACGGCCTCAATCTTCTGTGTATCCACCCGGACACCATCAGCTGCAATAATATGCCCCAGAAATGCCACTGAAGCCAGCCAGAATTAACATTTAGAAAATTTTGCATATAATTTCCGATGCCGAAGTACCCCAAGTATCGCTCTCAGATGATCTGCGTGCTCTGCCTCGGACCGAGAATAAACCAGGATATCATCGATAAATACAATTACGAACATGTCTAAGAATGGCCTGAATACCCGGTTCATTAGATCCATGAATACCGCAGGGGCATTAGTCAGCCCAAAAGACATAACCCTGAATTCATAATGCCCATATCTGGTCCGGAATGCTGTCTTAGGAATATCAGCCTCTCGTACCCGTACCTGATGATAGCCTGACCGAAGATATATTTTCGAAAAATATTTGGCGCCCTGCAACTGATCAAACAAGTCATCAATTCTGGGGAGGGGGTATTTATTCTTTATAGTTACCTTATTCAGCTGCCGATAATCAATACACATACGCAGCGACCCGTCTTTCTTACGCATAAATAATACCGGGGCTCCCCAAGGCGAAGTACTGGGCCTGATAAAGCCTTTTTCTAACAGATCCTTCAACTGCTCTTTCAGTTCTTTCAATTCTGCCGGTGCCATTCTGTACGGGGGAATAGATATCGGCTGAGTATCTGGAAGCAAATAAATAGTAAAATCTATCTCCCGCTCAGGAGGAAGGCCTGGAAACTCATCTGGGAAAACATCCGGAAATTCATTAACCACGGGAACTGACTGAAGAGTCGGTGTTTCTTCTATCAAGTCTTGTACCCGAACCAGATGATAAAAATAACCCTTTCTAATCATTTTCTTCGCCTTAAGGTATGAAGTAAACTTACCTTTCGGCGATGCTGTATTACCGGCCCATTCTATAACTGGCTCCCCGGGAAACTGGAAACGAACTACCTTATTTTGGCAGTCAACATTAGCACAACATGAGGCTAGCCAGTCCATTCCCATAATAACATCGAACTCGACCATATCTAACTCCAACAAATCTGCCTTAGTGTCACGGCCACATACAATTACAGAACAGTTTTTATATACCTGTTTTGCTACAATAAAGTCCCCAATCGGTGTGGCTACCTCAAACGACTCTATAGGTTCAGACGTTATACCAATTTTGCAAGCAACCAGAGGCGAAATATATGACAAAGTTGAACCTGGATCAATCAATGCATACACAGACCGAGAGAAAACCAATAATGTACCTGTAACGACATTAGGCGATGCCTCCTGATCCTGGCAGCTGGACAGAGCATAAATGCGGTTCGAAGGACCGCTAGTACCAGAAGCTCCACCACGGCCTCTGTTGCAACCCGCTGGTGCTGAAGTACCTGGCCCCGTAGGGCGCATAGCCACTGATGAAGATGAAGACCCGGCGGCTGATCCGGTAGGCTGCGCTAAACCACCCGAACTACCCTTATACGGGCAATCTCTCACAGAATGGCCTTGATGGCGACAAGAAAAACATGCACCGGTGGATCTGTAGCACTCTCCCGGATGGTACCTACCACAATAGGAACACTGAGGCCTAGGTGGCCTCGTCTGACCAGAACCCCTATCTGTCCGCGAACCTGAAGCCTTGGAGCTCTGGCCTGCCCCTGAATACCCTGGGCTATCAAATCTGCGACCTGTAGGCTGTGGAGGTGCGCTCTGTGCCGGCTGGGATAGATGTCTGCTAGGCTGCTGCGGCTGCTGAGGCTGTCTGCCCCGAAAATCTCCAGAATACCCAGACGATCTGGCCCTCTTGGGCTGTCTCCGATCCTGGCTCCTATCAGGCTGACGCTCCCTATGCCGGTCCTCCATGCCCTGGGTGTGGGCCCGAATCTGGGCAATATCCATGCCGGGCTGAGCAGCCAATACCAAACAGCTGTCGAAAAAATAACGGTCCAGCCCCATAATGTACCTGTGCATCCTGTCAGCCATAGTAGCTACCACAGCAGGTGCGTATCGGGCCAATGAGTCGAACTCCATACTGTACTCTCGAACACTGCGACCCATCTGTCTCAGCAATAAGAATCTGTCAGCCTTGGCCCGCCGTAACTCCGGAGGCAGAAAATGACTAAGAAAAGCCTGAGAAAAATCATCCCAAACTGCTGGGGGAGCGCCGTCACCCCTAGATAACTCCCATGACTTGTACCAATTAGCCGCCACATCATACAACCGGTACGAGGCCAACGCAACTGACTCTGTCTCGGAAGCATTAATCAGCTGTAAAGTGCGCCGCATCTTCCTGATAAACTCCTCAGGATCCTCCTCGGGCTTAGTCCCGAAGAACTCTGGAGGACTACAAGTCAAGAACTCACGGGCTCTCGAACTGTCACGCCTGTAGGCCCGGTCACCTCCCAGTCCGTGCCCCTGAACCTGTCCTGCCACAAGTCTGGTCAATAGCTGGACTGCCTCTCTCATGGACTGATCCTCAGTGCCTGGCCGTGGAGCTTGGGGCTCAGGTACTGGAATCTCGGGAGCTGGCGGTGGAGCCGCCCCTCGACCTGCAGCTGCTGCTGCTCCAATCTCCTCTACGTGTTGCGGTGTGGAAGAGCCCTCTGCCGGGAGCAAAATATCAGGAGCAATATGTGCATGGGCCCTGGTAACCCTCTGGGCCCGACTAGTCTCTCCCACAGCTACTGCCTTGTCCTTTTGGGCCGCTGTCGCCTTTTTTGGAGGCATAACTGCAAATGTAACAATTCTTTAGGGAGGAATCATCCTGATAACACAACTCTATCGCACGATCTAAGACAGAAAGAAGGGTAGTATCCTAAATGCCCTGTAGCCTCCTGTTTATAGGTGTGGTGCACAACACACCGATAAACAAGACTCTACTAGACACGGTCTGTAGACATTCCGAGGACGAACCGCTCTGATACAACTTTTGTCACGACCCAACCCCGTAGGCCGTGACTAGTGCCCGATCTGGGCACCCGAACGCATCTACTAAATGCTATCTCAAATTGTATCAAACGCATTCTAGTATATAGCAGAAGCCGACAAGGCTTTATTTCCAATTTAGGTAATTTCTAGAAAAATTTTGGCAGAGTTTCCTTTGTTTTACGGACTATCCCATATACCCTGCACGCAGAAAATACCAACAAAGGCCACACCGAGCCAGCAGAGTAACATTTAAATATATGCGGACCGGCCGCCGCGGCGAATGGGATCGCCCAAACACAACATAAGCACACAACTGTACAGAAAGACCCCAACCCACAACCATGTCCACAGACCTCTAAACAGACCGACAAAATCATATGATGGGACAGGGCCCCGCCGTACCCATGAACGAGAATATACATATGTAGAAGTGACAGACTATACCAAAAGATGGCTCTGAATAAGAGAGCACTCCAAATGGCAGAATAAGATCCTAAGCGGACGGATCAGCAAACCTGTCGTCGGTACCTGCGCGGCATGCAAACGCAGCCCCCGAAGAAAGGGGGTCAGTACGAAATATGTAAAGCCTGAAGTACGGAGACAAAATCATAACTGGTGCAGGACATACAGAAAATAAACAGAAAATCCAAAGTATCAGATACAAAATTTCAAAACATGCAGAGTGTGTACAGAAACATATGCCATATCAAATCTGGCCCCTTCCAAGGGACTCGGTAGACAGAACGTGGCCACCCTCCCGACGCTGGTGCCACAACACAGAAGAATCAGAATGGGGCATAACCCCCGTCACATAATACATCATATCAGATGGCCATAGCAAATCATTTGAGAAAAAGCGTACATGGCACAGCATACTCCACAAACCCATGTACGCGTATACCTGCCCCCTCACATCTAGGCACGGCGAACAATGCAAAGGATCACGCTTGACAACATATCCTGGCCCAGGCTCAGTGTGGGAAAAATTGGGGCATCCACGAATGGAGTAGTGAGAGACTAATGCAATTAAAATATCATAAATGTTTTCAAGGACTCAATGAGGCATATCAAGGACAAACAAATCCAATGAAGTCGGACGGGATCATAATAAAAGCATTTCGGACATCACAATAAATTACAGAAGTATAACCTTCCTGAAGTCGTTCCGAGTGTCAAAATAATTTATCAGACTTAATAGAATATTTAAAACCATATTCGTTAGGTAATTAAAAGGGTAGTCAAAACGTTTCTTTCAAAAATCGCTCGAAAAGAAGACTAGTACATTAAGGGCAAAACCGGGAATAGCGGGCCCACCTCGGAACAAGAAAGGCGGTGGGCTCAAATTATGCCCTTTAAGCTTATGGTGTCACCTATAAAGGTTCTACAGACATTCTATAGCTTTTCAAGGAGTTTAGAGAAAGTTTGCATAATTTCAGGAAAAGTATATCAAAATGGTTCGATTCTACTGAAGGAAAAACTGAGATTTTCTCTTGCGGATTCCGATGGCCAAGAAGTCTTTCGAGGCCCGAATCCGACCCTAACACACAAAGGGCATGCCATGTGAAGAATTGGGGTGGCTTTACATACCTTTCAAGCTCCTTACGCCTTTCTAAACTCACTT
This sequence comes from Lycium barbarum, assembly GCF_019175385.1. Classification (NCBI taxonomy): domain Eukaryota; kingdom Viridiplantae; phylum Streptophyta; class Magnoliopsida; order Solanales; family Solanaceae; genus Lycium; species Lycium barbarum. Next base: position 65,974,390 of record NC_083338.1, on the reverse strand, counting down.
TCCGTTTCGTCAAAAGTCTGCAATTGGTCGAGTTTACCAATTGTGAGTTATAGATGCCATAAATTCAACTTAGTGCATATTTGCCTACCGAAAATTCGGCAGCACTTCCCCTATACATATAGCACCCCCGAGAATTCAAATCGGCTAACAACCATCAACAACAACCCAAACAACAACATCAACATCAACAACAACCATTAGAAACACAATATCCTTTAACTATCCATCTTTTTAACAAAATGATATAACCTTCACCCCAACCTAAATCTTCAAACTAATATCGATGATTTCACATTCATTATCAATCAAGATCATCACAATATAGTTTTTGAAATATCTCATATCGTTTCCTCAAGTTATACACACGATATACATAATATACAACTTTCCGCCAAAGTCATAACTTGTTCAAAACATCAAATCTTTGGCATACATATTAATAACATGTTTCCAACTTCCAAATTCATTAATGATCATCACAACTAACAACCAAATAACTTCATTTTCCTAATGTCGGAAAATCATACTAAAACGACATAAGTTTCTACATTCCATTTCAATACAAACTCATATCATTTTATCTTCATTTACATTGCAAACGTCACAATATCACACTAACATACTAAACAACTTAATTCATTTCCATTCCAAGTCCACATACCATACGGCCATATGCCCATTTTATCAACTTCAACTAAATTCATTCAACTTTCAATTCCCATATGCATTTCATCATAACCATAACTAGAATATAACATGAATTCAACACCTTATGGCTATACCACATATACATGCACACGGCCACACACTTATAACACACACCCACTTTGCAACTTCCATTTCTTCATGCAATCAACACATTCCTACATACTACAACACAAACAAGACCTCATAACACAATAAAAGGAGGTGGATTCTTACCTTTTTACTCCTTCTTCTTTGCTTGGATGTATGATCACTTTGAGGAATTTAATGCTTCTCTCTCCAAACCAACAATACCAAGTTACAAAGGGACTTTGAATTAGTAGAAATCCAACAAGAGAAAAAAAATTTGAACAAGATTTTTGGTGGCTAAATTTCCATCCCAAACCCGAACCCTCTTCTCTTTTTCCTCTCTTATTTTGCTTTGTTCTTCTTATCTTCTAAGTTATTGAATTGTCTTAGTATTTATCCAAATATAAACTAGTTGATCACATGACTAAGCACATGATCAACTAAGTGGGTTTGGGCCAAGGCCAAGAGCTTCGCCGGCCACCCCTAGCAACATTGGGCCTCATTTTTCATTTCCATTTTTGGCCCAATGACATATAGTCCACGTTTTGTAATCCCCGAAATTAATTTCTAAAATTCCAAATTTACCCTTAGCCTTGTTCCACACTTCCACGACCCCATTCTTTCATGCACAACTCCTATGTTAAATAAAAATCAAATTTGACCTTATTTCTTACCAGCCAAGAATATTTCCAATTTTTTTTCCAACGTGTGAAAACACGGGATATAACAAGTCCCTTTTATAGGTGCCAAATTCGGATTGGGCCGGGTCAAAACATAAGTGGGCTTTAAGTGGATTTTTCCGGATTCTCGCCCAGGTTCGGGTTCCTCTAACTGTCCATTTTAAAATGCCCATAAATCCCTGCTCCGATGTCGAATTGACGAATGGTTTGTTGCTTTGGAAACTAGACTCGATGAACTTCATTTTAGGATTTTGAAACACCTTAAAACTCCTCATATACTCAGAGATATACCCCTCCAAATTGGACCCAAAATTTTGTCCAGAATTCTGCCAACTTTTTACCACATTTTCGACAAACTTAAATTCTTCGCTTTGCTTGGTCCCGGAATCTTCTAAAACTCTCCGTACATGATATTTATCATTAATCATTCTTGATAATGGTCATGTCCTTTGGTTTCAAGGTTGTCCTTCCCGGTTATGACTTACGAGATCGTAATTCATCCTTTACTTCATTGCTACGAACTTCCCGTGGTTTGTACCTTCCAAAACTTCATGGAACGTCTCTGATACTCCATTAATATGGTGAAGTACGTGGCAAGAATGCGATGTGTAACATCTATGATAAGTACGAACGTGGTGATACTCATAATGAATCCACTCCTAGATGTAGGAGCTCAGGTCCCTATGTTTATATTGGCGTTGTTCATATCCCGAGTTCCTTGACTTCTTAAGTCCCAAAGGGGCATCAATAAGTTGTACGTTTTCATAATGATGTCTAAATCCCGAAGGGGACATTCATAAGGATTTTTTATTCATATGCATTTCATATTTGATATTTAAGTCTCGAAGGAGACAAATGAAAAGGGTGAAGAAGTTCCCATTTTGAACTAAAAGTTGCTATGAAGGGAGTCCTTTGATGTTTTACAAAGATTATCATGCATTTGCACACTTATATATATATATATATATATATATATATATATATATATATATATATATATATATATATATATATATATACAACATGATTTTATGGTGAAGGGGAAGGGCTATGGCGTTATATACGCAAACCACCAGATTTACTGGTGCATGATGATTATGATGCCCGAATGGGCTGCCCGATGGGGCCATTATGCTATTTAGCCTGAAGGGGCTGAGAGCAGGGCGAAGGTATGCATTACATATATACACATGATGTTTTAAAAGTTCATATCCACATACATGATTATCAGTGGTTGTTACAGGTACAGATTGAGTCTTTTACTCTTTTATCATTCGAGTCGAGATATATATTGTTTCAGTTCTGCCTTACATAATCGGTACATCATTCGTACTGATTTCCCTTTGCCTGGGGGCGCTGTGTTTCATGCCACACAAGGTACACAGATGGATAGAGAACCCTTGCTGTAGGATGTTCCCGGGCTATCAGCTGGACCGGTGAACTCCATTTCTATTCGAATTATTGCCATGTCAGAGTACTTATGTATGTCCTCGAGTCAAATGCATTATGGGTATGTTGGGGCCCTGTCCCAACTTATGTTATGGTAACTTGGTCCTTGTTAGAGACTTTTGCAGACAGTGTCCTGCGGATAGTGCGTCGAGATGTCGACAGTTGTGTGAGGCGGCCACATAGGTCGATGTGTTCATATGCATTGATTTAAAGATTTTATTGTGTCTAAAGTATTTCTTTTACTTAACGATAAGGGAGAAGTCCCTGACATGATGAAAGAGATCTATTAAAAAGTTTTCATGTTTTACTTGACGGAAGCGTCATTTCAAAATTTAAAGGTTCACAAAAAGGTGTGACTTATGAATAGAATTGTAGTATGGCACTCAGTCGGGTAGGGTCTTGGGTGTCAGTCGCGGCCCTCCGGTTCGGGTCATGACAGAAGTGGTAACAGAGCAGTTCATCCTAGGGATTGTCTACAAAGTCGTGTCTAGTATAGTTATGTTTATTATGTGTTGCGCGCCACATTTATAACAAGGGGATATAGGGCATTTAGGATGGTTAGCCTTCTTTCTTATCTCAGATCGTGCTATAGAGCTATGTCATAGAATATGAAATTCCTTATCGTAATCCTGAATATTTTGGTTATTGATGAGCGGTTGATTTCCTAGCCTTGAAGTTTGTCGATCATGAAGGTATGCTCCCTATCTTATTGATGATGGTATAGGAGGCGAATTTTGTGTAGCTGGGGTATGTATCGTATTTACTTCTATGGTGGCCCTGTGAGGCATTATATGTGTTTTCTGGGTTGTATGCAGGTTTGGGATGGTAAAAATTATAGGGGAGACTCTGCCAAAATTTTCTAAAGTTAAGTCGTTTGAATACGTATATGTTGCAGAAGCATAGTAAAAGGAAACTTGGTGAGAAGATGGTAGGTGAGATATGTCGAGTTGCTAATTGTGAGTTGCTTTTAAAGGAATTTTAAGATGGTCTTAGTGTGGTTTGAAGAATGATTTCCTAGGGATATGATTAGTAGTTCAAAGGATTAGAATGAGTTACATTCGAGGTTTTATAGGGACAAGGTCTATTGGGGTATTCAGGGGAAGTTGACGAATGAGTTCTACTGTGGCTTATATAAAGAGAAGGTTATTACGACTAACTCAAAGAGATGATTTATATCTAGTCTACCAATACATGAGGAAGAGGAAAGGTAATAAGAATTAGAGTCTCTAAGGAAGGGAGCACGACAAGTAGCAACTACAATGAGTTAGAATAGGTCGACGCCAAGGAATGTCAAAATCTATGACGATCGTTATGGATAAGAATTATGATTAAGGACGTAAATGAAATGTTCTTGATGTTGTGATACCATAAGATAAGACCTTTAAGGGGGAAGAGACTGAACCTAGGTACGAGCATAAAGGCTAAGATAATAAGTTGCTGGTTTTATGTTGGAAATAGATTATGGATATGTTTGAAGCAAGATCAACTGTGGGAAATTAAGAGGATAAATTAAACAGGATCTGAAGGCAGTGATAGGAAAGTTATAATGGGAATATCTACAGTGTAGTTTAATAAGTAAACAAAAATTTGACGGACAAAGTCGAAGGAGTAAGAAGGATCTGCAAGCTGACCAGGAAGTAAGTATAAAGGACAATCTGGATTACAAAAAAGGAAATCTTAGCACTAGAAGAGATGAAAGCTTTAACAAGAGGAATAGCAAGACAACAGTGCTACCTGAGATTGGAAAGTACCTCGCAAGTCATGAAATCACAAGTCGCCGTTCATATCAAATGTGAGAGCATATGTTATAGAACCATATAAACAATCGTCGTGATGAAATGAACAACAAAATAGTGTAAGGGCAACGATAAGGAGTCAAAAAAGAACAAAGGCTAATTTAAGTCTCAAATGATCACCGGTACAAGAGAATCAAGGACTTGAGAAGAGAGTATGCTCGTATTGAAGGAAGTTATGATTAAGTAAGATTTTGTCTTAGTCCCATGTTTATGAGTTTATATTATAATTATGTAAAGATCTGAGGAGAAGAAATTGAAGGAAATTTTCAAATATGAATTTGATGATATTTTGCGTTGTAAATTAGCTTTGGCTAGGATTATTAGTATGTTATGAGTATAATTTTGCCACGAGGGTTAATAATGATGATGATGAAGTATTGTATACACATATATGAGGGATTGTGTTGAGGTTGTTGTTGTGGGTTGATTATGAAAGGATGTCTAGATGGACAATCTGAAGTAAATTAATCACTGAGAATAATAAGTCATTAGCTAGGAAATGCTATTGCAAATCATCTGGGCGCTGCTATAAATGGAACTATGATGATATTGTAAGGAATTAAGGAGTCCGACCAAGGAATTAAAAGGAGATGATATGGTATGTATATAAGGTCGACTAGAACAAAATGGGATGATCTAAAATAGCACCAGAGAAGCAGCAAGGAAAGGTGCTATATCTGAACAAGAGAATTTTTCTACTAGTAGGGAAATAAGGAGCAAGGCAAAAGAGAACAATAATTAAGAGTGCTCACAGATTGGCGGGGAGACGTAGAAATCATGAGTTAGGACCATCTTAATGGCAACAAGTCCCAGGATGGTAACTAGATATCAGTTGACCACTGGGTACATACATAAGAACATGAGGATATGGAACTAATGAATGAGTTCGACAAAGAATTAGGAGAATATAAAAGAAGACTAATGAACCCATAGTATAAGAGCATGGAGATCAAGAACCAAAGGAGGACAACCATTTCAAGAAATTAATGATAGCATCGTAAGCTCGCAAGCTACAATATTTGAGGACGAATGTTTCTAAGAGGGGAAGAATGTTACACCTCGAAAATATTTCGCGTCGTTTGCGTTGTAAGTAAACTAACGTAATCTCGGAGAGATCATGGAAACCTTATAAGGTTAAGGAATACTCTTAACAAGTGTTAAGTAAGTGTCTAAAGGTTCCAGGATCAAGCAAATCCAGGAAAATAAGTTTGTCAAAAATTTAAAAAAAGTTGGCAGAATTTTGGACAGAAATTTTAGGTCCGCTTTAGAGGGGTATATCTCCTAGTATATCAGGTGTTTTGAAGTGAAACAAAATCCTAAATTGAAGTTCAGGAAGTTTAGTTTCCAACACAACAAGCCGTTCATCGAAATGACATCGGAGTAGGGAGTTATGGGCATTTCAAGTTAAGCCTCTAAGCTGCCAAATGGCTCCCCGCGGGCCCCACTTGGAAAGTCGGTGAAACCGACTCTCAACGGTTATAAATACCCTATTATTCCACTCTTTTCATCATTTACACTTCTTGGGAATTCTAGACACATCCATACACTTCTCCTAAACACTTATAACCCCTTAAATCAAGAATTCAACAAGATTACACCTAACTAGTTCATGAAAAGTGATTGTTCTTGTTTCTGCTTGATGTTGTGGTGAGTTTGGTATTGAAGAAAGATGGTGTGGCTAAAGTTCTTCAAGTACATGGTATGTTCTTCATCCTATATCTTATGTTGAGTTGATTTGAAGGTTTAGCGCGTGTTTATTGAAAATAGTTATGGAGGAAAGATCATAAAGTGTTGTGTTGTAGTTGTTGAGTTTATGGACTGTTTTGAGTATGTTGTAGTCATGTTTCTGGGCTAATTTCCATGTATATGGATGATATTGGTGTGTTGATGAGATTATTCTCCTTGATTGGGAAGAAATGAAGTGTATATTGTTATTATATGTTGATAAACATCGTGTGGGATGTTTTATGGAATATTTTGGTATTGATGATAATGTTGTTGGTGTTAGTGTTGTTTTTGTTGTGTTAGTTGTTTGTATTGTGATTTCGAGCTAGGGATATAAGCAGGGGAGATGCTGCCCGAATTTCGGCATATTTTAAGGGGATTTAATTTGAAGGTGTTACACCTCGGAAAATTTTCCGTTGGTACGCAAGTGAATGAACTAGTGATGAGTATGAGTGCATGACGTTCATGAGCAAGGAACGACGTTTGATGACCTTAGGCGAGATTTCAAAGGAATCCGACGTAAGACGAGAAAGTTGGCTAAGATAAGGCAAGGTGAGGTGAGCAATGCATGTGCATGGATATGGGTGATCAAAATAAGAAGTCTAAGAAATTTGGAAAGTTGCAGAATTGCAATCTGCCCAGTGGTCGTAAAGTGCAAATACGGACCGTAAACTGGTATACGGTCCGTAAACTGCCAGGTCGTAAACTGGCATGCCAAACTTCAACTTTTGCCAGCTGAGGAAAAGGTATAATACGACCTGGAATACGGACCGTAAAGTGATTTACGGCCCGTAAACCATGGTCGTAAATCACCATGGTTGCAGCCTAAAGCTTCTGGTTCTGGAAATGGTTAAATACGCCCATGATGGACGGTCCGTAAACTGAAGGACGGACCGTAAACCTCCATGGACGACCACTGTTCACCCAGCACAGATTTTTCAAGTCATTAAATAAAGGGACCAAGACTTGTTTTATTTCATTTCCACATTACACCACTTCTCTCTAAAACCTCTCTCTACATTTACTATATGAGTTTTCAAGGATTATAAGTCATCAATAACATTAAGACAAGTGAATCAAGGATAAGGGAATCATCAAGGATCATCCAAGTCAAGAAATCCAAATGGAGAAAAACTAGGGTTTTGCTCAAAGAGGAGTATTATCAACCAAAGATTGTTCCTACAACTTCTAAGGTAAGATTCATGATTTTTACATGATGTTTAAGGTATTGGAGAATTAAAATACATGGATTGTAGAAAATGTGGTCAACTAGGTCATGAATGGTGAATAGTGACATTTTGAGGAATAGTTTGAATTGAATTATGAATGTTGTTGTGTTACGATATGAATGTATTATAAATGGTACTAAGATCATGAACTAGACACTTTAGACGAATGGACGAAGTTGGAGGTCATGACCATAAATATGGGAGAATTAGAAGCAAATTGAGAAATCTAGATAATGTGGATGATGTGAATGACTAATGGCCATTGTTATGATATTAATGAAGGTATAGACGCTAGCATTGGAAGGGAACGTGCAAGTGTAGAATAGTCTGACGAAAAGGTATGTAAGGCTAACCCTTCTTTCATAAGGCATGATTCTTGGCCAAACTTCTAATTCTTCTATATGAGTATGTTGTATTCAAGTGATTGACACTCCGAGCTCATAAGCTCACGATCCTTAACATGTACTACGATTGTACTACGCCCCTCATATGACGAGTAAGCCTAAGATATGGATGTAGCAATAATGATGATGATAGTGATGACGATAATAATAATAATAATAATAATAATGATGATGCCAAAGGTGCCTACGGGCTATTATACTTATATGTGCCTATGAAGGGCTATAATGATACCCTGAGCTTATAACGCCGGGTAGGATATATGTATATGATTATGTATAAAGTATGTATACGATTACGTAACGCGCGCACACCTGTGCAGATGGTACGGCTAACCCTGAAGCCTTGGTAGGGCCAGGTAGAAATAACATTGATCCTTGGTTGGCTAAGTACGTATGAAACACCGAACCTTATGGTCGGGTACGTTATGTATGTATATAAGTGTATGGCTATGTATATAATATGAATATGAATGTGAAAAGACTATGTATACGAATACGAATAAGGACATATATGCGAATATGAGCCCAAGTAGGGTACGAGCACTATTATGAAATACGCATGAGAAATGGAAAGTTCCTATGAAAGGCAGGTAAGTGCCATAATGATGATATTATTGTCTTCCCTCCTGTGCCACTTCATATATTGTCTATGATGCTTCTATATTGATGTTAATCACGCTTTACATACTCAGTACATTCTTCGTACTGACGTTCTTTTGTTTGTGGACGCTGCGTCATGCCCGCAGGTGCACAGGGAGACAGACTTGATCCATAGCTGCTTATTCAGAGGTTACATAGCGGAGCTCTATTTCCTTCAGAGCCATAGCTTTTGGGTACTCATTCTTTTGTGTACATAATTATGGGCATAGCGGGGTCCTGTCCCGCTCATACGATATGTCACACTCTTAGAGGCTCGTAGTCATGTGTATGTGGGTATAGATGTTCGGCCATGTCGGCCCATGTTTTGTATATCTTTTGTTGGCCTCGTCGGCCTTGTACTTATGATGTGGCATAGATTTCTATGATATGTTAAATGACGATGGTCGTCTAATTGGATCAATATGATTAACGATAAAAGAAAAAGCACGAATTGACTTATGGTTCACCTAGATGTTATGTTATGTACGATAAGGGGGTGCCCGGGTGGGGTAGCACCGGGTGCTCGTCGCGGCCCCCTAGCCGGGTCGTGACAGAAGGCTTAAGACAAGCATATGACGATAATCCTTACAATAGTATTGTTATATCCCGTATTTTTGAACGTCAGATTATTTGCTGAGGTGGGACCCACACATCGAGATATTTTTTTTTTTGGGACATCTAAAAAAACATTCAAATGAATCACATATGAGAAGTTAAACACGACTCAAGAAGGACCCTTGGGCCAAATCAAAGTGGAAGTCCTCCAAACGAATATTTTTAAGAAAACGTTTTCGGGTGATCTGACTTCAAGGGGCAAAAACGGTATTATAAGTTTGGAATTTGGAAAAGTACTACGAAATAGAAGTTGTAGATAATTGAATTAGCTTTCCAACCATAGATCGTGGGTCCCCAGGTGACGTCGGTACAAGGAGATATGAACTTTTTAAGGTCGAAAGGTCAGTGGGCTAGGCCCAACTCGGGACCAAACCGAGTTGGCCCAAAAAAAATCAAAAAGAATAATAAGGCCCAAATTTGTGAGGCCCAACCGGCCATGGTTATGGCCCAAGCCAATATTAAATAAAATTTGGTCATTAAAAGGATGACTAAGTCATCCTTATCACAATAAGTTCTAGAGGTTTCAAGAAAAGAAGAACAAGAGAAAGAAGAGAGAAAAGCTTAAGGCCATTTCGGCCATAGAGAAAGTCCATGAGAAAAATTGAAAAAAATTCTTCAAAAATCAATCCCTACCAAGTAAAGGGTGCTTAACAAGGTGGAGTTGTTGTTGGAGCAAGAAAGATTCAAAATCATACAAGTTGCCAAGTTGTAGTCAAGTGAGAAGTTGAAGAAGAAAGGTGAGTTTTGATCTTTCTTTATGTGTTATGAATGGTTTATATGTGTTGTAGTATGTTAACATGGATGAAATTCATGAAAGAGATAAAAATAGGGGTGTGGCCGTGAGGTATGGAACATGTATATGTGTGTAGAAATTGTGTTTTAATTAATTTTGTTACATCCGACATTTTTGCTTATTCGAAAATTCGAGATAATTTTACTTGTAATGAATAAGGCCACAATTGGACCTTACTTGGTGTGGATATATAGGTTATGAATACGATGGTGTGGAATTTCGAAAGGTGGCCAAGAGAAAAAATCGGAATTTTGGAAACTTGCTCCATAAATTACAAAATTAGCCAAGTGGGCTCAAAAGAAAATAAGAGAAAATGAGGCCCATTTGGGGAGAGGCCCAACCGGCCATAAGTAAGTGCCAAGCCCATCATAAATTAATTAAGAGGTTAATTATTTATACATGGATAAGTGTCAAGAAGCTTCAAGAAAAAGGAATCAAGAACAAACAAAAAAAAAAACAAAGAGAGAGAGAGAGGGCATTTCGGGTTTAAGAGAAGAGAAAAGAAAAGGAAAGAAAAAAATCCCAAGCTTCAAATCTTGATGCAAAAATCTATAATTTTCTTGAATTCTTACTAAGCACAAAGCCCCCTACAAAGTGGTATAAATATTGAGGCCAAAGGTGACCTTGGTGACAAGTGAAAAAAACTTGAAGAAAAGGTAAGAATTTTACCATTCCTATGCCATGAAATATATGTATGTATGTTGTAGTATGTGTGAATGAATGAAAAGCATGAAAACTTTGTGTGTTGGAATGAGAGTGGGTTGGCCGAATGTGTGCATGAATTGTAGGTTCAAGTATGGCTTGAATTCATGTTGTAATTTAGTTGTAGTATGGTGGAAATTGTATTAGAAATGAAAGTGGAATGAATTAGTGAAAATTGGAAAATATAGGAGGTGGCCGTGTGGTATTGTTATATGGTGACGGAGTATGAATTTGATCTTGTTTGTATGCTAAGTGTGTTATGGTGAAGTGAATGGAAAAACAACAATCTTTATTGTCATGGAAAAATGGTTATCAAGTTGTTGTAGGAAAACATGCAACTTTGTTATGATTTATGTAAAAATGGAAATGCAAGTATCAAGAGGCAAATCATGATTATTGTTGATGAATTTGGAAGATGGAAATATATAATGAACTTGTAGGTTGAAGGTTAGGAAAAATTGGAAAAGTAGTGGCTTAATGGAAAGTTTGAATGTTTGCATATCTTATGAATATTGTGTGAAAATGGTATGGATGCCACCGATGTATGTTGTAATGATTTTGATGGATGATGAATATGAAAATAACAAGTTTGGTTTGGAAATGTAAGTTAGAAACGAAAGATGTTTCGTTATGTCGAAAGATGGCTAGTGATGCCATAGTGTATGTTTTAATGTCTGTTATTGTTTTGATGTTGTCTCTGGGTTGTTGTGTTGATGAATTGAGCCGAACTAAGTCTCGGGGATGTCTTATATACAGAGGAAATGCTGCCGAAATTTCGGTAGGCAAGTATGTGTTAAGTTGAATTATTGAAAAGTTTGAAACTAACAAATGGTAAACTTGACCATTTCTAGATTTTGGACGAAATTGAAGTCGACGCCAAGCGAGCGTAAGGCGCTATCGAGGTATGTGAAGCATTTCCCTTTGTTCCTAGGCATGTTCTGGATGTGATAGGCTCGGCCGCGAGCCTTAAGTACGACTCCGTTCCCCGGAATTCGAGACGGAAAACCGCTCCAATTCCTTCAATCCAATTGAAGCTATTTTCTTACAATTGCCTTTAAAATGCATTTTTGTATGAAACTTCCCTAAACGGAGTCGGAACACTTCCAAACGATTACGGATGACCTCATAAGGTCTATTGTCGGTAAATTACATATGTTGCCTCGAGTTGGTCCGAGGCGGGCCCACAAGGCCTGATATCTTCTGTAATACTTTAAATACTTCCATTTTGTCCGATTTTCGCAGAAAACAATTGAACTATTATTTTGATTGTGATACAACTATTTTTATGAAATTCTTACAAAATGACTTCTGAACATCTGAGAATTCGATTCTGATAATGATATGTCGTGCCTTCCCAAGTAGGATGTAGGCGCGTACTATGCATACAATCTGGATACTCTGATTTTGGCTCGCCATTTGGCACCCTTCAGTCTGATTGAGTCGGTATGTGAGTCTGTATGTATGTGGTTTCTCATGGATCTGTTCGTGGCTGTCTCAATGTATTCCTTCACTGCGTCCCGGGCCAGGTTCTGTTACCGTGCATATTCCTCTGCATTGTTCACCGCGTCCCTCGGTGTGCGGGCCAGGATCTGTTATATCTGTATGATTATGATATTATGATCTGTGTATGGGGATGGCGGCCAGGATGGCATATGATATGATCTGATCTGATCTGATTCTGTCTGTCCACCGCGTCCCGTACTAAGAGGGTCGGGTTCTGTTACCGCGCCCCCAGACAGGGCCGGAATCTGTATGTCTGTATGCATGTGCCATCAGTATTTATATAAGCACATGCCTCTGTATGATTCTGTATGATTCTGTATGGTTCAGTATGACTCTGCACTACTCTGCATGTATAATTCTGTCTGTCCGTCTGAATTACGACTATGTCTGTATGTCCGTATGGCTTCTGATTCTATATGTCGGTATGGATTCTGATTCTGTATGTCCGTATGGATTCTGATTCTGCTCGTCTGTCCGGATTATGATTCCGTCGGTCTGTCCGAACCATGATTCTGTTTATCTGTATGGACCACGATTCTGTATGTCTGTCTAGATCATGACTCTGCCCGTCTGTCTGATGTATGGTTCTGTCCGTTATATTTCTATGACTCCGGTTCGGACTATGATTGTATCTGTTATGTTTCTGCTTTACATGCTCGGTACATTTTTCGTACTGACCCCCGTTCTTCGGGGGCTGTGCTACATGCCCGCAGGTACAGACGCACCAGGGGATACGCCGCAAACGTAGGTTTCTGACTCTGCTGTTTCGAAGAGCTCCTTTGATCCGGAGCGTCCACTTTTGGTATATATCTTATGTTTTCCGTATGTTCTGTATGTGTGGAAATTCTGGGTACGGCGGGGCCCTGTCCCGTCATCTGATTCTGTATGTCTGTAGAGGCCTGTAGATAGATGTGTGGGTTACGGGTTTCGTCTGTATGTTAGCCTTATCGGCTTATCTGTAAATGTCTGCATGTTCAGGTATATATATATATATAAGTTTGCGCGCGTGCCGTATCTGTATCGGCCTACTTCTGTAACATCTGTTTGAAAGAAAAAAAATATGTATGATACGAAATTCGGTCAGGTAGGTATGTACGGGTACCCAGTTAGGGTACCAGTCGCGGCCCACGGGGTTGGGTCGTGACAAAGTGGTATCAGAGCAGTTAGTCCTCGGTATGTCTACAGGCCGTGTCTAGTAGAGTCTTGTTTATCGATGTGTTGTGCACCACATCTATAAACAGGAAGCTACAGGGTATTTAGGATGTTACCCTTCTTTGGATTCTTAGATCGTGCGATAAAGTTGTATGATTAGGATGATTCTCCCCTACGAATTGTTGTATCTACAGCGAGGCTCCAAAAGAGCAGAAGTGTCGGTATTTGGGGAAAATGTTTCTGACCCTCTTCCTGCAGGTGATTGTAGGCTGATAAAGAATGAAGAGGAGCGCTTCGGATGATGGGGATGGGGGCGCTAAGAAGGCCCCTAGGACGTCACCAGGACCGAGTAGGCAGATCCCCAACTACTCGATTGAGACAGACCCTTCGGAGGATCCAGAGACAATTCCTCCAGAGTTTTTGATCCCCAGAGCAGAGGCTCCCAAGGAAGACAGTTATGATACCGACCCCTCGGAGGACCCAGCGACGATACCTCCAGAGTTTCTTACTCCCAGGGAGGAGGATAGCCCCGATGCTGAGCCACTAGAGCATTCCTCTGGGACGTCGGAGGAGGAGGTTCCCGAGGGCGTGCCAGCAGCTCCTGTAGTGGAGCAGTATGTTAGACAGGCCTCCCCGAAGAGTGTCACGCCCTACCCCAGCCCTTTGTCCTGGCCGTCGGTGAACCAGGAATTGTTGGGCTACTTATACTCCTCCGATTCAGATGCAGGTAATAGTGGGGGCCAGACAGACGACGATGATGAGGGACACAGTTCCCACGGTAGCTCCCCAAGTTAGACCCGAGTTTGATCAGTTATGAGTACATAAGTTTCCTAGAATTTTCGATGTGTGTATGATATCTGTAAAATGTTGTTCAATGACGACGACGGAAATTTAAAAGGATTAGAGACTTAGTGACCAAAGGTAAGGGCGACTGAGATGTCCCCACCGTCAGTGTGAGTCTAGAAATCCCGGATGAAAGTAAACGGGAAAGTGCCTCCGATGCCGTTTGAGGTGGGCACGTGTGGTAAGTGTCGACGACGTTATAATTCTTATTTGATGTTATCAGCCCCGTGTGGCTGCGATACGATATGATATGATATGTATGTGTGTATATATGTGTTGGCCCTGTGCGGCATGGTTGGTATTTCTGGTGTACAGGTTTTGCATAGTAAGAAAAACAGAGGAACCTCTGCCCAAATTTTTCCAGAAATATGGAGGAAAACATGTAGATTAAGTACAAAAAGGTCCCGCGATACTTGTCGGACTTTAGTTTTCTTCTGTCGGTGGCCGGAGAACACCTTGCGGTGACATTTTATTAGATTCCACCGACCATTTGGAGGCAAAATTCGTGGGACGAAGACTTAAATCCGTGGGTTACCCGTAATCATATGTATATGTGTATGAAAGTGAATGTTTAAGATTCAGAAAGGCGACATGGCAATTGTACGACTTAGCCGGGGGTGGGACCCGCTACAAAATCTTTTCGAAAATTTGCTAAGACCCCGATTTGCCCTAAAATTACGTGACAAAGGTCGTGCGGGGCAATCGACGAAATTATATTAGCCCTAACGCGTCAAAATGCATGAAAGTTTTGGAGTTAAGCGTGCTCAAGCCAGAGCAATTCTGGGATGGGTGACCCCCTGGGAAGTAATGCAAGGTTTTGCACAAGTGTAAGTATGATAGATATAAATGGAAATTTGGGGTAACCAAAAGGAAAATAGAATGTGTGGAGTAATTAGTGCCCTTACAGGGGTCGCGCAGAACGAGGCAGACTAAATGGGCAAAAAGAAAAAGGTACAACACCGCTCGGGAAATTGAGTGAATTCGAATAACAGTCAGATACGCTCGCCAGTAAGATATTAGTAAATATATCTGTATGTGTGTTTGTGTATGTGTATGATTTTGTTTGGTGCCCATATGGGTCAAGAGCCGAGTTCCGGCAACTAACGTTGTGATAGATGAAAGGTTTTACTAAACCGAATACATGAAACGAAGTGGGGGTGAGGACACAAATGCTGTCAAGGACTAGAAAAAACCCCTATTCCATTATAACTCAGTCTGGTATGACGATGTTTGAAAAAGAAAATGAGTATGGATGGTAGGAAAGATGAAGGATAAGAAGCGTGAATAAGCGGAATCTCTGAAAGAGTCGATAAGCGACACGCGAAACGATTTGTATGACAGCTTGGCTAACACGTTTACCAATAAGGGAATTTTTTCATAAATCACTGGAGCCTTACTAAGAGTGATCTGATTCGGATTCAGATTCTATCTGTTATACTTCTGCACTCCCGATTCTGATAAGGCTCTGCCTATTACGCCTCTGTATTTCTGAACTCGATTATGTTTCCGTCTGATAAATCTTTGTATGTCCGATTCTGAATACGTTTCTGGTTGGCATACCTCTGTACGATTGACTCTGATTACGAACTGTCTGACACACCTCTGTATGTCTGACTCTGGATATGAATCCGTCTGATATGCCTCTGTACGTCTGATTTTGATCACGCGTCTGTCTGATACATCTCCGTATGACTGATTCTAATTACGACTTTGTCTGACACATTTCTGTCTGTCTGACTTTGATCACGACTCTGTATGATACATTTTTGTACGTCTGGTTCTGATTTCGAACCTGTCTGATACCTCTCTGTACGTCTGACTCCGATCTCAGATTTGTCTGACATACTTCCGTACCTCTGATTTTGCCTATGAATCCGTCCGCCATAGTTTAATACGTCTGCCTCCGATTACGAATCCGTCCGATATGCTTCTACGCGTCCGGTCCTAGTTCCGAATCTGTTTGGTATGAAGTGTCTGGTATGAAGTAGGATTTCGATAATGTGGTAAGAAACTCAGAAATGTAACAAGAAGTGATGATTAATTATAACGTCTGAAAGGCATTCGTCTGTTACGAGAATATAGCTTATGGTTCGATGATTATGTGGGGTATGAGCAAATATATTTTGAAGGCGTTTGAATCAGTGATGTGAAAAATTACCCCATAATGTTGGTGAAGAAGCCATGTCGGAAAGTCAACAAAGGACGACTATAAAGAGAACCCTCCCGAAGTAGTGTGACGCCCCATAAGGTCGATTTAACATTCGAGGACGAATGTTTTTAAAGGGGGGGAGGATGTTACATCTGACATTTTTGCTTATTCAAAAATTCGAGATAATTTGACTTGTAATGAATAAGGCCACAATTGGACCTTACTTGGTGTGGATATATAGGTTATGAATACGATGGTGTGGAATTTCGAAAGGTGGCCAAGAGAAAAAATCGGAATTTTGGAAACTTGCTCCATAAATTACAAAATTAGCCAAGTGGGCTCAAAAGAAAATAAGAGAAAATGAGGCCCATTTGGGGAGAGGCCCAACCGGCCATAAGTAAGTGCCAAGCCCATCATAAATTAATTAAGAGGTTAATTATTTATACATAGATAAGTGTCAAGAAGCTTCAAGAAAAAGGAATCAAGAACAAACAAAAAAAAAAACAAAGAGAGAGAGAGAGGGCATTTCGGGTTTAAGAGAAGAGAAAAGAAAAGGAAAGAAAAAAATCCCAAGCTTCAAATCTTGATGCAAAAATCTATAATTTTCTTGAATTCTTACTAAGCACAAAGCCCTCTACAAAGTGGTATAAATATTGAGGCCAAAGGTGACCTTGGTGAGAATTTTACCATTCCTATGCCATGAAATATATGTATGTATGTTGTAGTATGTGTGAATGAATGAAAAGCATGAAAACTTTGTGTGTTGGAATGAGAGTGGGTTGGCCGAATGTGTGCATGAATTGTAGGTTCAAGTATGGCTTGAATTCATGTTGTAATTTAGTTGTAGTATGGTGGAAATTGTATTAGAAATGAAAGTGGAATGAATTAGTGAAAATTGGAAAATATAGGAGGTGGCCGTGTGGTATTGTTATATGGTGATGGAGTATGAATTTGATCTTGTTTGTATGCTAAGTGTGTTATGGTGAAGTGAATGGAAAAACAACAATCTTTATTGTCATGGAAAAATGGTTATCAAGTTGTTGTAGGAAAACATGCAACTTTGTTATGATTTATGTAAAAATGGAAATGCAAGTATCAAGAGGCAAATCATGATTATTGTTGATGAATTTGGAAGATGGAAATATATAATGAACTTGTAGGTTGAAGGTTAGGAAAAATTGGAAAAGTAGTGGCTTAATGGAAAGTTTGAATGTTTGCATATCTTATGAATATTGTGTGAAAATGGTATGGATGCCTCCGATGTATGTTGTAATGATTTTGATGGATGATGAATATGAAAATAACAAGTTTGGTTTTGAAATGTAAGTTGGAAACGAAAGATGTTTCGTTATGTCGAAAGATGGCTAGTGATGCCATAGTGTATGTTTTAATGTCTGTTATTGTTTTGATGTTGTCTCTGGGTTGTTGTGTTGATGAATTGAGCCGAGCTAAGTCTCGGGGATGTCTTATATACAGAGGAAATGCTGCCGAAATTTCGGTAGGCAAGTATGTGTTAAGTTGAATTATTGAAAAGTTTGAAACTAACAAATGGTAAACTTGACCATTTCTAGATTTTGGACGAAATTGAAGTCGACGCCAAGCGAGCGTAAGGCGCTATCGAGGTATGTGAAGCATTTCCCTTTGTTCCTAGGCATGTTCTGGATGTGATAGGCTCGGCCGCGAGCCTTAAGTACGACTCCGTTCCCCGGAATTCGAGACGGAAAACCGCTCCAATTCCTTCAATCCAATTGAAGCTATTTTCTTACAATTGCCTTTAAAAAGAATTTTTGTATGAAACTTCCCTAAACGGAGTCGGAACACTTCCAAACGATTACGGATGACCTCATAAGGTCTATTGTCGGTAAATTACATATGTTGCCTCGAGTTGGTCCGAGGCGGGCCCACAAGGCCCGATATCTTCTGTAATACTTTAAATACTTCCATTTTGTCCGATTTTCTCAGAAAACAATTGAACTATTATTTTGATTGTGATACAACTATTTTTATGAAATTCTTACAAAATGACTTCTGAACATCTGAGAATTCGATTCTGATAATGATCTGTCGTGCCTTCCCAAGTAGGATGTAGGCGCGCACTATGCATACTATCTGGATACTCAGATTTTGGCTCGCCATTTGGCACCCTTCAGTCTGATTGAGTCGGTATGTGAGTCTGTATGTATGTGGTTTCTCATGGATTTGTTCGTGGCTGTCTCAATGCATTCCTTCACTGCGTCCCGGGCCAGGTTCTGTTATCGTGCATATTCCTCTGCATTGTTCACCGCGTCCCTCGGTGTGCGGGCCGGGATCTATTATATCTGTATGATTATGATATTATGATCTGTGTATGGGGATGGCGGCCAGGATGGCATATGATATGATCTGATCTGATCTGATTCTGTCTGTCCACCGCGTCCCGTACTAAGAGGGCCGGGTTCTGTTACCGCGCCCCCAGACAGGGCCGGAATCTGTATGTCTGTATGCATGTGCCATCTGTATTTATATAAGCACATGCCTCTGTATGATTCTGTATGGTTCAGTATGACTCTGCACTACTCTGCATGTATAATTCTGTCTGTCCGTCTGAATTACGACTATGTCTGTACGTCCGTATGGCTTCTGATTCTATATGTCCGTATGGATTCTGATTCTGTATGTCCGTATGGATTCTGATTCTGCTCGTCTGTCCGGATTATGATTCCGTCGGTCTGTCCGAACCATGATTCTGTTTATCTATATGGACCACGATTCTGTATGTCTGTCTAGATCATGACTCTGCCCGTCTGTCTTATGTATGGTTCTGTCCGTTATATTTCTGTGACTCCGGTTCGGACTATGATTGTATCTGTTATGTTTCTGCTTTACATGCTCGGTACATTTTTCGTACTGACCCCCGTTCTTCGGGGGCTGCGCTACATGCCCGCAGGTACAGACGTACCAGGGGATACGCCGCAAACGTAGGTTTCTGACTCTGCTGTTCGAAGAGCTCCTTTGATCCGGAGCGTACACTTTTGGTATATATCTTTTGTTTTCCGTATGTTCTGTATGTGTGGAAATTCTGGGTACGGCGGGGCCCTGTCCCGTCATCTGATTCTGTATGTCTGTAGAGGCCTGTAGATAGATGTGTGGGTTACGGGTTTCGTCTGTATGTTAGCCTTATCGGCTTATCTGTAAATGTCTGCATGTTCAGGTATATATATATATATATGTTTGCGCGCGTGTCGTATCTGTATCGGCCTACTTCTGTAACATCTGTTTGAAAGAAAAAAAAAATATGTATGATACGAAATTCGGTCAGGTAGGTATGTACGGGTACCCAGTTAGGGTACCAGTCGCGGCCCACGGGGTTGGGTCGTGACAAAGTGGTATCAGAGCGGTTAGTCCTCGGTATGTCTACAGGCCGTGTCTAGTAGAGTCTTGTTTATCGATGTGTTGTGCACCACATCTATAAACACGAAGCTACAGGGCATTTAGGATGTTACCCTTCTTTGGATTCTTAGATCGTGCGATAAAGCTGTATGATTAGGATGATTCTCCCCTACGAATTGTTGTATCTACAGCGAGGCTCCAAAAGAGCAGAAGTGTCGGTATTTGGGGAAAATGTTTCTGACCCTCTTCCTGCAGGTGATTGTAGGCTGATAAAGAATGAAGAGGAGCGCTTCGGATGATGGGGATGGGGGCGCTAAGAAGGCCCCTAGGACGTCACCAGGACCGAGTAGGCAGATCCCCAGCTACTCGATTGAGACAGACCCTTCGGAGGATCCAGAGACAATTCCTCCAGAGTTTTTGATCCCCAGAGCAGAGGCTCCCAAGGAAGACAGTTATGATACCGACCCCTCGGAGGACCCAGCAACGATACCTCCAGAGTTTCTTACTCCCAGGGAGGAGGATAGCCCCGATGCTGAGCCACTAGAGCATTCCTCTGGGACGCCGGAGGAGGAGGTTCCCGAGGGCGTGCCAGCAGCTCCTGTAGTGGAGCAGTATGTTAGACAGGCCTCGCCGGAGA
Organism: Lycium barbarum; assembly: GCF_019175385.1. NCBI lineage: Eukaryota > Viridiplantae > Streptophyta > Magnoliopsida > Solanales > Solanaceae > Lycium > Lycium barbarum. Next base: position 65,953,931 of record NC_083338.1, on the reverse strand, counting down.
GTGTCACGCCCTACCCCAGCCCTTTGTCCTGGCCGTCGGTGAACCAGGAATTGCCGGGCTACTTATACTCCTCCGATTCAGATGCAGGTAATAGTGGGGGCCAGACAGACGACGATGATGAGGGACACAGTTCCCACGGCAGCTCCCCAGGTTAGAGCCGAGTTTGATCAGTTATGAGTACATAAGTTTCCTAGAATTTTCGATGTGTGTATGATATCTGTAAAATATTGTTCAATGACGACGACGGAAATTTAAAAGGATTAGAGACTTCGTGACCAAAGGTAAGGGCGACTGAGATGTCCCCACCGTCAGTGTGAGTCTAGAAATCCCGGATGAAAGTAAACGGGAAAGTGCCTCCGATGCCGTTTGAGTTGGGCACGTGTGGTAAGTGTCGACGACCTTATAATTCTTATTTGATGTTATCAGCCCCGTATGGCTGCGATACGATATGATATGATATGTATGTGTGTATATATGTGTTGGCCCTGTGCGGCATGGTTGGTATTTCTGGTGTACAGGTTTTGGATAGTAAGAAAAATAGAGGAACCTCTGCCCAAATTTTTCCAGAAATATGGAGGAAAACATGTAGATTAAGTACAAAAAGGTCCCGCGATACTTGTCGGACTTTAGTTTTCTTCTGTCGGTGGCCGGAGAACACCTTGCGGTGACATTTTATCAGATTCCACCGACCATTTGGAGGCGAAATTCGTGGGACGAAGACTTAAATCCGTGGGTTACCCGTAATCATATGTATATGTGTATGAAAGTGAATGTTTAAGATTCAGAAAGGCGACATGGCAATTGTACGACTTAGCCGGGGGTGGGACCCGCTAGAAAATCTTTTCGAAAATTTGCTAAGACCCCGATCTGCCCTAAAATTACGTGACAAAGGTCGTGCGGGGCAATCGACGAAATTATATTAGCCCTAACGCGTCAAAATGCATGAAAGTTTCGGAGTTAAGCGTGCTCAAGCCAGAGCAATTCTGGGATGGGTGACCCCCTGGGAAGTAATGCAAGGTTTTGCACAAGTGTAAGTATGATAGATATAAATGGAAATTTGGGGTAACCAAAAGGAAAATAGAATGTGTGGAGTAATTAGTGCCCTTACAGGGGTCGCGCAGAACGAGGCGGACTAAATGGGCAAAAAGAAAAAGGTACAACACCGCTCGGGAAATTGAGTGAATTCGAATAACAGTCAGAGATGCTCGCCAGTAAGATATTAGTAAATATATCTGTATGTGTGTATGTGTATGTGTATGATTTTGTTTGGTGCCCATATGGGTCAAGAGCCGAGTTCCGGCAACTAACGTTGTGATAGACGAAAGGTTTTACTAAACCGAATACATGAAACGAAGTGGGGGTGAGGACACAAATGCTGTCAAGGACTAGAAAAACCCCTATTCCATTATAACTCAGTCTGGTATGACGATGTCTGGAAAAGAAAATGAGTATGGATGGTAGGAAAGATGAAGGATAAGAAGCGTGAATAAGCGGAATCTCTGAAAGAGTCGATAAGCGACACGCGAAACGATTTGTATGACAACTTGGCTAACACGTTTACCAATAAGGGAATTTTTTCATAAATCACTGGAGCCTTACTAAGAGTGATCTGATTCGGATTCAGATTCTATCTGTTATACTTCTGCACTCCCGATTCTGATAAGGCTCTGCCTATTACGCCTCTGTATTTCTGAACTCGATTATGTTTCCGTCTGATAAATCTTTGTATGTCCGATTCTGAATACGTTTCTGGTTGGCATACCTCTGTACGATTGACTCTGATTACGAATCTGTCTGACACACCTCTGTATGTCTGACTCTGGATATGAATCCGTCTGATATGCCTCTGTACGTCTGATTTTGATCACGCGTCTGTCTGATACATCTCCGTATGACTGATTCTAATTACGACTCTGTCTGACACATTTCTCTCTGTCTGACTTTGATCACGACTCTGTATGATACATTTTTGTACGTCTGGTTCTGATTTCAAACCTGTCTGATACCTCTCTGTCCGTCTGACTCCGATGTCAGATTTGTCTGACATACTTCCGTACCTCTGATTTTGCCTATGAATCCGTCCGCCATAGTTTAATACGTCTGCCTCCGATTACGAATCCGTCCGATATGCTTCTACGCGTCCGGTCCTAGTTCCGAATCTGTTTGGTATGAAGTGTCCGGTATGAAGTAGGATTTCGATAATGTGGTAAGAAACTCAGAAGTGTAACAAGAAGTGATGATTAATTATAATGTCTGAAAGGCATTCGTCTGTTACGAGAATATAGCTTATGGTTCGATGATTATGTGGGGTATGAGCAAATATATTATGAAGGCGTTTGAATCAGTGATGTGAAAAATTACCCCATAATGTTGGTGAAGAAGCCATGTCGGAAAGTCAACAAAGGACGACTATAAAGAGAACCCTCTCGAAGTAGTGTGACGCCCCATAAGGTCGATTTAACATTCGAGGCCGAATGTTTTTAAAGGGGGGGAGGATGTTACATCTGACATTTTTGCTTATTCAAAAATTCGAGATAATTTGACTTGTAATGAATAAGGCCACAATTGGACCTTACTTGGTGTGGATATATAGGTTATGAATACGATGGTGTGGAATATCGAAAGGTGGCCAAGAGCAAAAATCGGAATTTTGGAAACTTGCTCCATAAATTACAAAATTAGCCAAGTGGGCTCAAAAGAAAATAAGAGAAAATGAGGCCCATTTGGGGAGAGGCCCAACCGGCCATAAGTAAGTGCCAAGCCCATCATAAATTAATTAAGAGGTTAATTATTTATACATGGATAAGTGTCAAGAAGCTTCAAGAAAAAGGAATCAAGAACAAACAAAAAAAAAAACCAAAGAGAGAGAGAGAGGGCATTTCGGGTTTAAGAGAGGAGAAAAGAAAAGGAAAGAAAAAAATCCGAAGCTTCAAATCTTGATGCAAAAATCTATAATTTTCTTGAATTCTTACTAAGCACAAAGCCCTCTACAAAGTGGTATAAATATTGAGGCCAAAGGTGACCTTGGTGAGAATTTTACCATTCCTATGCCATGAAATATATGTATGTATGTTGTAGTATGTGTGAATGAATGAAAAGCATGAAAACTTTGTGTGTTGGAATGAGAGTGGGTTGGCCGAATGTGTGCATGAATTGTAGGTTCAAGTATGGCTTGAATTCATGTTGTAATTTAGTTGTAGTATGGTGGAAATTGTATTAGAAATGAAAGTGGAATGAATTAGTGAAAATTGGAAAATATAGGAGGTGGCCGTGTGGTATTGTTATATGGTGATGGAGTATGAATTTGATCTTGTTTGTATGCTAAGTGTGTTATGATGAAGTGAATGGAAAAACAACAATCTTTATTGTCATGGAAAAATGGTTATCAAGTTGTTGTAGGAAAACATGCAACTTTGTTATGATTTATGTAAAAATGGAAATGCAAGTATCAAGAGGCAAATCATGATTATTGTTGATGAATTTGGAAGATGGAAATATATAATGAACTTGTAGGTTGAAGGTTAGGAAAAATTGGAAAAGTAGTGGCTTAATGGAAAGTTTGAATGTTTGCATATCTTATGAATATTGTGTGAAAATGGTATGGATGCCTCCGATGTATGTTGTAATGATTTTGATGGATGATGAATATGAAAATAACAAGTTTGGTTTGGAAATGTAAGTTGGAAACGAAAGATGTTTCGTTATGTCGAAAGATGGCTAGTGATGCCATAGTGTATGTTTTAATGTCTGTTATTGTTTTGATGTTGTCTCTGGGTTGTTGTGTTGATGAATTGAGCCGAGCTAAGTCTCGGGGATGTCTTATATACAGACGAAATGCTGCCGAAATTTCGGTAGGCAAGTATGTGTTAAGTTGAATTATTGAAAAGTTTGAAACTAACAAATGGTAAACTTGACCATTTCTAGATTTTGGACGAAATTGAAGTCGACGCCAAGCGAGCGTAAGGCGCTATCGAGGTATGTGAAGCATTTCCCTTTGTTCCTAGGCATGTTCTGGATGTGATAGGCTCGGCCGCGAGCCTTAAGTACGACTCCGTTCCCCGGAATTCGAGACGGAAAACCGCTCCAATTCCTTCAATCCAATTGAAGCTATTTTCTTACAATTGCCTTTAAAAAGAATTTTTGTATGAAACTTCCCTAAACGGAGTCGGAACACTTCCAAACGATTACGGATGACCTCATAAGGTCTATTGTCGGTAAATTACATATGTTGCCTCGAGTTGGTCCGAGGCGGGCCCACAAGGCCCGATATCTTCTGTAATACTTTAAATACTTCCATTTTGTCCGATTTTCTCAGAAAACAATTGAACTATTATTTTGATTGTGATACAACTATTTTTATGAAATTCTTACAAAATGACTTCTGAACATCTGAGAATTCGATTCTGATAATGATCTGTCGTGCCTTCCCAAGTAGGATGTAGGCGCGCACTATGCATACTATCTGGATACTCAGATTTTGGCTCGCCATTTGGCACCCTTCAGTCTGATTGAGTCGGTATGTGAGTCTGTATGTATGTGGTTTCTCATGGATTTGTTCGTGGCTGTCTCAATGCATTCCTTCACTGCGTCCCGGGCCAGGTTCTGTTATCGTGCATATTCCTCTGCATTGTTCACCGCGTCCCTCGGTGTGCGGGCCGGGATCTGTTATATCTGTATGATTATGATATTATGATCTGTGTATGGGGATGGCGGCCAGGATGGCATATGATATGATCTGATCTGATCTGATTCTGTCTGTCCACCGCGTCCCGTACTAAGAGGGCCGGGTTCTGTTACCGCGCCCCCAGACAGGGCCGGAATCTGTATGTCTGTATGCATGTGCCATCTGTATTTATATAAGCACATGCCTCTGTATGATTCTGTATGGTTCAGTATGACTCTGCACTACTCTGCATGTATAATTCTGTCTGTCCGTCTGAATTACGACTATGTCTGTACGTCCGTATGGCTTCTGATTCTATATGTCCGTATGGATTCTGATTCTGTATGTCCGTATGGATTCTGATTCTGCTCGTCTGTCCGGATTATGATTCCGTCGGTCTGTCCGAACCATGATTCTGTTTATCTGTATGGACCACGATTCTGTATGTCTGTCTAGATCATGACTCTGCCCGTCTGTCTGATGTATGGTTCTGTCCGTTATATTTCTGTGACTCCGGTTCGGACTATGATTGTATCTGTTATGTTTCTGCTTTACATGCTCGGTACATTTTTCTTACTGACCCCCGTTCTTCGGGGGCTGCGCTACATGCCCGCAGGTACAGACGCACCAGGGGATACGCCGCAAACGTAGGTTTCTGACTCTGCTGTTCGAAGAGCTCCTTTGATCCGGAGCGTACACTTTTGGTATATATCTTTTGTTTTCCGTATGTTCTGTATGTGTGGAAATTCTGGGTACGGCGGGGCCCTGTCCCGTCATCTGATTCTGTATGTCTGTAGAGGCCTGTAGATAGATGTGTGGGTTACGGGTTTCGTCTGTATGTTAGCCTTATCGGCTTATCTGTAAATGTCTGCATGTTCAGGTATATATATATATATATGTTTGCGCGCGTGTCGTATCTGTATCGGCCTACTTCTGTAACATCCGTTTGAAAGAAAAAAAAAATATGTATGATACGAAATTCGGTCAGGTAGGTATGTACGGGTACCCAGTTAGGGTACCAGTCGCGGCCCACGGGGTTGGGTCGTGACAAAGTGGTATCAGAGCGGTTAGTCCTCGGTATGTCTACAGGCCGTGTCTAGTAGAGTCTTGTTTATCGATGTGTTGTGCACCACATCTATAAACACGAAGCTACAGGGCATTTAGGATGTTACCTTTCTTTGGATTCTTAGATCGTGCGATAAAGCTGTATGATTAGGATGATTCTCCCCTACGAATTGTTGTATCTACAGCGAGGCTCCAAAAGAGCAGAAGTGTCGGTATTTGGGGAAAATGTTTCTGACCCTCTTCCTGAAGGTGATTGTAGGCTGATAAAGAATGAAGAGGAGCGCTTCGGATGATGGGGATGGGGGCGCTAAGAAGGCCCCTAGGACGTCACCAGGACCGAGTAGGCAGATCCCCAACTACTCGATTGAGACAGACCCTTCGGAGGATCCAGAGACAATTCCTCCAGAGTTTTTGATCCCCAGAGCAGAGGCTCCCAAGGAAGACAGTTATGATACCGACCCCTCGGAGGACCCAGCGACGATACCTCCAGAGTTTCTTACTCCCAGGGAGGAGGATAGCCCCGATGCTGAGCCACTAGAGCATTCCTCTGGGACGCCGGAGTAGGAGGTTCCCGAGGGCGTGCCAGCAGCTCCTGTAGTGGAGCAGTATGTTAGACAGGCCTCGCCGGAGAGTGTCACGCCCTACCCCAGCCCTTTGTCCTGGCCGTCGGTGAACCAGGAATTGCCGGGCTACTTATACTCCTCCGATTCAGATGCAGGTAATAGTGGGGGCCAGACAGACGACGATGATGAGGGACACAGTTCCCACGGCAGCTCCCTAGGTTAGACCCGAGTTTGATCAGTTATGAGTACATAAGTTTCCTAGAATTTTCGATGTGTGTATGATATCTGTAAAATGTTGTTCAATGACGACGACGGAAATTTAAAAGGATTAGAGACTTAGTGACCAAAGGTAAGGGCGACTGAGATGTCCCCACCGTCAGGGTGAGTCTAGAAATCCCGGATGAAAGTAAACGGGAAAGTGCCTCCGATGCCGTTTGAGTTGGGCACGTGTGGTAAGTGTCGACGACGTTATAATTCTTATTTGATGTTATCAGCCCCGTGTGGCTGCGATACGATATGATATGATATGTATGTGTGTATATATGTGTTGGCCCTGTGCGGCATGGTTGGTATTTCTGGTGTACAGGTTTTGGATAGTAAGAAAAACAGAGGAATCTGTGCCCAAATTTTTCCAGAAATATGGAGGAAAACATGTAGATTAAGTACAAAAAGGTCCCGCGATACTTGTCGGACTTTAGTTTTCTTCTGTCGGTGGCAGGAGAACACCTTGCGGTGACATTTTATCAGATTCCACCGACCATTTGGAGGCGAAATTCGTGGGACGAAGACTTAAATCCGTGGGTTACCCGTAATCATATGTATATGTGTATGAAAGTGAATGTTTAAGATTCAGAAAGGCGACATGGCAATTGTACGACTTAGCCGGGGGTGGGACCCGCTACAAAATCTTTTCGAAAATTTGCTAAGACCCCGATTTGCCCTAAAATTACGTGACAAAGGTCGTGCGGGGCAATCGACGAAATTATATTAGCCCTAACGCGTCAAAATGCATGAAAGTTTCGGAGTTAAGCGTGCTCAAGCCAGAGCAATTCTGGGATGGGTGACCCCCTGGGAAGTAATGCAAGGTTTTGCACAAGTGTAAGTATGATAGATATAAATGGAAATTTGGGGTAACCAAAAGGAAAATAGAATGTGTGGAGTAATTAGTGCCCTTACAGGGGTCGCGCAGAACGAGGCGGACTAAATGGGCAAAAAGAAAAAGGTACAACACCGCTCGGGAAATTGAGTGAATTCGAATAACAGTCAGAGACGCTCGCCAGTAAGATATTAGTAAATATATCTATATGTGTGTATGTGTATGTGTATGATTTTGTTTGGTGCCCATATGGGTCAAGAGCCGAGTTCCGGCAACTAACGTTGTAATAGACGAAAGGTTTTACTAAACCGAATACATGAAACGAAGTGGGGGTGAGGACACAAATGCTGTCAAGGACTAGAAAAACCCCTATTCCATTATAACTCAGTCTGGTATGACGATGTCTGAAAAAGAAAATGAGTATGGATGGTAGGAAAGATGAAGGATAAGAAGCGTGAATAAGCGGAATCTCTGAAAGAGTCGATAAGCGACACGCGAAACGATTTGTATGACAACTTGGCTAACACGTTTACCAATAAGGGAATTTTTTCATAAATCACTGGAGCCTTACTAAGAGTGATCTGATTCGGATTCAGATTCTATCTGTTATACTTCTGCACTCCCGATTCTGATAAGGCTCTGCCTATTACGCCTCTGTATTTCTGAACTCGATTATGTTTCTGTCTGATAAATCTTTGTATGTCCGATTCTGAATACGTTTCTGGTTGGCATACCTCTGTACGATTGACTCTGATTACGAATCTGTCTGACACACCTCTGTATGTCTGACTCTGGATATGAATCCGTCTGATATGCCTCTGTACGTCTGATTTTGATCACGCGTCTGTCTGATACATCTCCGTATGACTGATTCTAATTACGACTCTGTCTGACACATTTCTGTCTGTCTGACTTTGATCACGACTCTGTATGATACATTTTTGTACGTCTGGTTCTGATTTCGAACCTGTCTGATACCTCTCTGTACGTCTGACTCCGATCTCAGATTTGTCTGACATACTTCCGTACCTCTGATTTTGCCTATGAATCCGTCCGCCATAGTTTAATACGTCTGCCTCCGATTACGAATCCGTCCGATATGCTTCTACGCGTCCGGTCCTAGTTCCGAATCTGTTTGGTATGAAGTGTCCGGTATGAAGTAGGATTTCGATAATGTGGTAAGAAACTCAGAAGTGTAACAAGAAGTGATGATTAATTATAATGTCTGAAAGGCATTCGTCTGTTACGAGAATATAGCTTATGGTTCGATGATTATGTGGGGTATGAGCAAATATATTATGAAGGCGTTTGAATCAGTGATGTGAAAAATTACCCCATAATGTTGGTGAAGAAGCCATGTCGGAAAGTCAACAAAGGACGACTATAAAGAGAACCCTCTCGAAGTAGTGTGACGCCCCATAAGGTCGATTTAACATTCGAGGCCGAATGTTTTTAAAGGGGGGGAGGATGTTACATCTGACATTTTTGCTTATTCAAAAATTCGAGATAATTTGACTTGTAATGAATAAGGCCACAATTGGACCTTACTTGGTGTGGATATATAGGTTATGAATACGATGGTGTGGAATTTCGAAAGGTGGCCAAGAGCAAAAATCGGAATTTTGGAAACTTGCTCCATAAATTACAAAATTAGCCAAGTGGGCTCAAAAGAAAATAAGAGAAAATGAGGCCCATTTGGGGAGAGGCCCAACCGGCCATAAATAAGTGCCAAGCCCATCATAAATTAATTAAGAGGTTAATTATTTATACATGGATAAGTGTCAAGAAGCTTCAAGAAAAAGGAATCAAGAACAAACAAAAAAAAAAACCAAAGAGAGAGAGAGAGGGCATTTCGGGTTTAAGAGAGGAGAAAAGAAAAGGAAAGAAAAAAATCCGAAGCTTCAAATCTTGATGCAAAAATCTATAATTTTCTTGAATTCTTACTAAGCACAAAGCCCTCTACAAAGTGGTATAAATATTGAGGCCAAAGGTGACCTTGGTGAGAATTTTACCATTCCTATGCCATGAAATATATGTATGTATGTTGTAGTATGTGTGAATGAATGAAAAGCATGAAAACTTTGTGTGTTGGAATGAGAGTGGGTTGGCCGAATGTGTGCATGAATTGTAGGTTCAAGTATGGCTTGAATTCATGTTGTAATTTAGTTGTAGTATGGTGGAAATTGTATTAGAAATGAAAGTGGAATGAATTAGTGAAAATTGGAAAATATAGGAGGTGGCCGTGTGGTATTGTTATATGGTGATGGAGTATGAATTTGATCTTGTTTGTATGCTAAGTGTGTTATGGTGAAGTGAATGGAAAAACAACAATCTTTATTGTCATGGAAAAATGGTTATCAAGTTGTTGTAGGAAAACATGCAACTTTGTTATGATTTATGTAAAAATGGAAATGCAAGTATCAAGAGGCAAATCATGATTATTGTTGATGAATTTGGAAGATGGAAATATATAATGAACTTGTAGGTTGAAGGTTAGGAAAAATTGGAAAAGTAGTGGCTTAATGGAAAGTTTGAATGTTTGCATATCTTATGAATATTGTGTGAAAATGGTATGGATGCCTCCGATGTATGTTGTAATGATATTGATGGGTGATGAATATGAAAATAACAAGTTTGGTTTGGAAATGTAAGTTGGAAACGAAAGATGTTTCGTTATGTCAAAAGATGGCTAGTGAGCCATAGTGTATGTTTTAATGTCTGTTATTGTTTTGATGTTGTCTCTGGGTTGTTGTGTTGATGAATTGAGCCGAGCTAAGTCTCGGGGATGTCTTATATACAGAGGAAATGCTGCCGAAATTTCGGTAGGCAAGTATGTGTTAAGTTGAATTATTGAAAAGTTTGAAACTAACAAATGGTAAACTTGACCATTTCTAGATTTTGGACGAAATTAAAGTCGACGCCAAGCGAGCGTAAGGCGCTATCGAGGTATGTGAAGCATTTCCCTTTGTTCCTAGGCATGTTCTGGATGTGATAGGCTCGGCCGCGAGCCTTAAGTACGACTCCGTTCCCCGGAATTCGAGACGGAAAACCGCTCCAATTCCTTCAATCCAATTGAAGCTATTTTCTTACAATTGCCTTTAAAATGAATTTTTGTATGAAACTTCCCTAAACGGAGTCGGAACACTTCCAAACGATTACGGATGACCTCATAAGGTCTATTGTCGGTAAATTACATATGTTGCCTCGAGTTGGTCCGAGGCGGGCCCACAAGGCCCGATATCTTCTGTAATACTTTAAATACTTCCATTTTGTCCGATTTTCTCAGAAAACAATTGAACTATTATTTTGATTGTGATACAACTATTTTTATGAAATTCTTACAAAATGACTTCTGAACATCTGAGAATTCGATTCTGATAATGATCTGTCGTGCCTTCCCAAGTAGGATGTAGGCGCGTACTATGCATACTATCTGGATACTCAGATTTTGGCTCGCCATTTGGCACCCTTCAGTCTGATTGAGTCGGTATGTGAGTCTGTATGTATGTGGTTTCTCATGGATCTGTTCGTGGCTGTCTCAATGCATTCCTTCACTGCGTCCCGGGCCAGGTTCTGTTATCGTGCATATTCCTTTGCATTGTTCACCGCGTCCCTCGGTGTGCGGGCCGGGATCTATTATATCTGTATGATTATGATATTATGATCTGTGTATGGGGATGGCGGCCAGGATGGCATATGATATGATCTGATCTGATCTGATTCTGTCTGTCCACCGCGTCCCGTACTAAGAGGGCCGGGTTCTGTTACAGCGCCCCCAGACAGGGCCGGAATCTGTATGTCTGTATGCATGTGCCATCAGTATTTATATAAGCACATGCCTCTGTATGATTTTGTATGGTTCAGTATGACTCTGCACTACTCTGCATGTATAATTCTGTCTGTCCGTCTGAATTACGACTATGTCTGTATGTCCGTATGGCTTCTGATTCTATATGTCCGTATGGATTCTGATTCTGTATGTCCGTATGGATTCTGATTCTGCTCGTCTGTCCGGATTATGATTCCGTCGGTCTATCCGAACCATGATTTTGTTTATCTGTATGGACCACGATTTTGTATGTCTGTCTGGATCATGACTCTGCCCGTCTGTCTGATGTATGGTTCTGTCCGTTATATTTCTGTGACTCCGGTTCGGACTATGATTGTATCTGTTATGTTTCTGCTTTACATGCTCGGTACATTTTTCGTACTGACCCCCGTTCTTCGGGGGCTGCGCTACATGCCCGCAGGTACAGACGCACCAGGGGATATGCCGCCAACGTAGGTTTCTGACTCTGCTGTTCGAAGAGCTCCTTTGATCCGGAGCGTACACTTTTGGTATATATCTTCTGTTTTCCGTATGTTCTGTATGTGTGGAAATTCTGGGTACGGCGGGGCCCTGTCCCGTCATCTGATTCTGTATGTCTGTAGAGGCCTGTAGATAGATGTGTGGGTTACGGGTTTCATCTGTATGTTAGCCTTATCGGCTTATCTGTAAATGTCTGCATGTTCAGGTATATATATATATATATATATATATATATGTTTGCGCGCGTGCCGTATCTGTATCGGCCTACTTCTGTAACATCTGTTTGAAAGAAAAAAAAATATGTATGATACGAAATTCGGTCAGGTAGGTATGTACGGGTACCCAGTTAGGGTACCAGTCGCGGCCCACGGGGTTGGGTCGTGACAAATTTATCTAGTGTTTGGTTGTTATTGTTGTGAATGATATGTGGAAAATGGAAGTTGAATAAATTTGGAGAGGTTGTAGTGTGTATGCTTGATGTTGGCCGTGTAGTTGTAGAGTAATATGGAAGAAAAGGAGTCAATTCTATTTAATGTTTTGGTTGTAGTTGAATTGTGGATGCTAGATTGCTAATGAATGCATAATAATCTTGTGAAGTTGAAGTAGGTGGAGGTTTGTTTTAGAAGTTATATGAATTGAATGTAATGTTCTTGCATGCATGGTAGGTAATGTGGTTAGTATGATGTTGTTGGAATATAGATCATGAGGTTGTGATTGTTTTCATTAAAGTTAGAAAGTTTTTGGAAGAAGTAGTAAGTTGATTGAATATGGAAGTTGTTAGTATTGTTGTTGTTGGAATTGTGGTTGATATTTTGGCCGGGTTTGAATTCCCGGGATTGTTGTTGATTGAAATTAGCCAAGTTGAACTTGGTGGGATGGAGTATTTATAGGGGAAGTGCTGCCGAAATTTCGGTAGCCAAATGTTTCCTTAAGAATTCAACTCTAAGTATCGTAATAAGAGTTTTGGTAAACATGACCAATTTGCAGATTTTGACGAGATTGCAACGTGAATTCGGAATAGCAAAAGAAGCGGAAAGAGGTATGTAAGGTTTCACCCTTCTTTCTATGGCATGTCTTAGACGGAATAAGTTGGGTACGCGCCTCAGGGACAACTCTCTTCCCCGGAATCCGCATCCAAAGTTTTCCACTTTTTGTTCAATAGAATTGAACTAGAAAGTGTGCAAATGATGGAAAGACCTCTTAAACCCCTAGAACTTGCATAAGTGGGACCCGATTACCCTAGGACCCTCACAACTTACAGTCTTGCTTGACTTACTTGAAGTGAATCCAAAGGGAACCTTTGATCCCGATTTCGTTACCAAATGATAAATACTATGACTCCCCTAACGAGGGCACTTCCATGACTATAATGATAACAATGATGTTAGATAAGAGAATATGCCTATGATACGTACTACCGGAACGACTCTATGACGAAGATGACTAAGCTAAGTATCTTATGTAAACATGAAAATGATAAACTAATTTTTGAATCTTATTTATATTTCCTAGCTATGACTTTATTTTCTAAAAGATTTCAAAGTCTATGAACTGTCATCTATGATGCCCCGATTTCATTCTACGTTTACTTTAATATTATTCCTCGTTGGTAGTCTCACCTTAAAATACTCGTTCCTTCAAGGTGAGACAAAGCAATCACTAGTATTCTATAATATAATTGGAGGTCACCGACCTTACGTCACTCCGATGACTACATGATTCTTCTTTGGGCTTTCCTGCGTACCTATGAGACATATGTATATAGGATACGTAAATGCATATAAGACATGTAAATGTATGTAAGATATGTGTATATATTTTTAAAACATACACATGACGAAAAAGCTAGAGCACTATAGACGCTGATGTACCTACACGACACACGTATATGTATATGATAAAAGAGCTAGAGCGCTATAGACGCTGATATATGTACATGATATATGCATGTGTATACGGGGAAAATTGAGGTAAGGGCAGAGCGTTATGAATGCATATCCACCTGATCAGTTGGCATTACATGATATGATATCGTCCCGGACGCGGGATGTGTATATTTATGGTTAAATGGATCGGCTGCCGACGCCTCGGCAATATGAGATGTCCTATTTTATATGTATATGTATATGAACAAGGAAAGATTCTTAAAGGAAAGCTAAGTACGCATAGCACCTGCCAAGGGTATATATATATACAGGTTATGTTTCTACCTCAGGACATGTGCTATTATTCTCTTATGTCGTTATTTCCGTTTTATACTTTCCGTATGCTACTATTCATGCCTTACATACTCGGTACACTATTCGTACTGACGTCCCTTCTTGTGGACGCTGCGTTTCATGCCGCGTAGGTCAGCAGACAGGCGGATTTGATCCTTAGAAGCTCTACCAGCAGTGTTGACAGTGCTCCAATTATTCCGGAGCCTCACTTCCTTAGTACTATTTTGTGTATATATATTTGGGCACGGCAGTACTTAGCCCTTTCTATGTATAAACGTACTATGTCTAGAGGCTCGTAGACAGATATGTACAGTCAGTTAAGTATAGTTAGGTATATGGTGTTTTGGCATGCTAATGTTGATGTATAAGTGATAACGAAGTTTATTAGTCTATGTTCAGAATGACGCCGCTAATGTTAATGTTAAAAAAAAATGGCTTTGTTTACATGGCTTGCTAAGAGGTAAAGGTAAAACGATAGACAAGGGGTGCTCGGTACAAGTATCGGGTACTCGTCACGGCCCCTAGACGGGTCGTGACAAGTATGACCGGTTTTATATGTAGATTACAAGACCGTGAATGATCTTATCTAGATTGCAAGACAGGAAGTAAGTTGGAAAGTCGAGAAATAAGCTTCCAGGTATGTTAAGGTTATCCTTTCTTCATTTTGGCATGATCTATGATAAGTACAAACGTGATGAATGTCATAATGAATCCACTCCTAGATGAGGAGCTCATGTCCCTATTTTTATACTGGTGTTGTTCATATCCTGAGGTCCTGGAATTCTTAAGTCCCGAAGGGACATCCATAAGTTATACGTTTTGATAATGATTTTTAAGTCCCGAATAAGACATTCGTAAGGCTTCTTTATTCATATGCATTTCATACTTGCTTTTTAAGTCTCGAAGGAGACAAATGAAAAGGGGAAGAAGTTCCCATTTTTAACTAAAAGTTGCTCCGAATGGAGTCCTTTGATGTTTTACAAAGATTATCATGCATTTTCACACTTAAATATATGTATGACATGATTTTATGGGGAAGGGGAAGGTCTATGGCGTTATATACGCAAAACACCTGATCAGCTGGTATACGATGATTATGATGCCCGAAAGGGCTGGTCGATGGGGACATTATGCTATTATGCCCGAAGGGCTGCAAGCAGGGCGAAGGTATGCATTATATATATACAGATGATGTTTTAAAAGTTCATATGCACATACATGATTATCAGTGTTGGTTACAGGTACAGATTGAGTCTTTTACTCTTTTATCATTCGAGTTGAGATATATATTGTTTCAATTCTGCCTTACATACTCGGTACATCATTCGTACTGATGTCCCTTTGCCTGGGGGCGCTGTGTTTCATGCCACACAAGGTACACAGATGGATAGAGAACCCTTGCTGTAGGATGTTCCCGGGCTATCAGCTGGACCGCTGACCTCTATTTCTATTCGAATTGTTGCCGAGTCAGAGTACTTATGTATGTCCTCGAGTCGGATGCATTATGGGTATGTTGGGGCCCTGTCCCAACTTATGTTATGGTAACTTGGTCCTTGTTAGAGACTTTTGCAGACAGTGTCCTGCGGATAGTGTGTCGAGATGTCGACAGTTGTGTGAGGCGGCCACATAGGTCGATGTGTTCATATGCATTGATTTAAAGATTTTATTGTGTCTAAAGTATTTATTTGACGTAACGATAAGGGAGAAGTCCCTGGCATGATGAAAGAGATCTATTAAAAAGTTTTCATGTTTTACTTGACGGAAGCGTCATTTCAAAATTTAAAGGTTCACAAAAAGGTGTGACTTATGAATAGAATTGTAGTATGGCACTCAGCCGAGTAAGGTATTGGGTGTCAGTCGTGGCCCTCCGGTTCTGTTCCTGACACACACAATCAAAAGCAACAATGGTATGCCTGAGTACTGGGTACTCAGTGAGTGTCTAAGGGGCCATAGTTAACAAAACAAAATAAGATAATCAAAATTCATAAAATGGTATGAATGAAAAACAGTTCAAATCTAGAGATAGAGTAAACAACCTTAAAGAAATCATGAGAGAACTCAATAACAAAGAACACATCAAACTAACTCATTCCATTTACCGTATCAAGTATTTAACTTAATAACTCTATATCACCACAAGCCACTCATCCGCAACAAAATATTAACCACTCGATACTCCGGGCTAAGAAGCCACAGAGGCTAATCGTCCTCTGGACTAGCACAACAATAGATGCTCTGGGCGGCATGCCTGAGAGGTCAGTCGTTCTCTGGACTGACACAACAATACTCGTATCGATACATTAGGACCCATAATGGCCAATCGTCCTCTGGACTAGCACAGCTTGCCCATATAGGCCCAAACACAAACATAATACAAATCATGGCATATTAACCGAATCATCAATCATGGCTTAGAGCAGAATCTCACTTCTCAAGTCATCATCTCAATAAAGGGGCATTTAAAGTCATGACCGATTTAGAAATCTTATTCAATTCCAAGCTCAAGAAATACATTCAATCAGGAAAACAAGTTTGAGGTCCAACCTTGAGAGAAAAATGAGTTCAATCATCCAATAATGGGAAAAACGAGTTTCAAAAGCTAGTCTAGTTTGTATAAAGTTCGATGCGGGCTTGACCCAACACACACATGACCTTGTCTAAAAGAAATCATCTTTAATTCCAAAAGAATTTCCACCAAACAAGAGTTTCAATAATTTTCATATTCCAAAGAAAGATTTCAAGTCACAAACAATCATCTACATGTTTCAAACAAGACAACATTCTTCAAAAAGAAGGTTTTTGAAAAGTAGACATACCTCAATTCCCGCTAAAAGCTAGAAAATGGACTCTTCCAAGTTCAACAATCATTCTACAATGGTTATTAATAACAAATTTTAGAACTTTAACCAATTTTAGGGATTTCTACCCTTATTTGAAAAACTAGGGCTTTTCTAGCCTTAAAACTTGTTCTTGAATACTTATGTGAATCATTAGTGAATTCTAATATTATATGATGTTCTACCCTAGTCCAAACCTCATTAATAATCCAAGAAAAATTAGAAATATTACCGTTTAGACAAAATTCAACACGCCTCTTCTTCTCCTTTCTTGTGTTTTCAAGAAACTAGGGTTTGGGAACATGAACTAGTGTCAATTTAATGTTATAATAATGAATTAATAATGGGAATTGATCAATAACTGACCGTTTTGGGGAAGTTTTAGGGTTGTTTCCTCTTAAAAAGTCGGCCAAAATGAAGTGGGAATGAATATAACGAAGTGGGAAAGTTATAAAATGTTATATCCCGTGTTTTGCGCATTCGAAAAATTTTGAAATAATTTTGACTTATAAAATGAGCTCATAATTGATTTTTTATTTAACATATGAGTTGTGCATGAAAGAATATTAGTATGGAAGTGTTGAGGAAGGCTAGGGGCAAAAATTGGAATTTTGAAAATTAGTTTCGGGAATTACAAAATGTGATCCATAAGTCATTGGGCTCAAAAATAAAAAGAGAACAAGGAGGCCCAACCCAATAGGGTGGCCGGCCATGACTTGGAAAAAGAAAAAAAAAAGATCCAAGCCCATGGAATTAATCATGTGATAAATTAATAAAGGGGTCAATTATTTCATCAAAATATCCTAGAACTTTCAAGACAAGTGAGAAGGAGAAAAACAAAGAAAACAAGAGGAGCAAAAGAGAAGGCCATTCGGCCATAGCTCCAAATTTTTGTCCCTCAAAATCTTGTTCCAAAAATTATTTTCTTGTTGTATACCCACTAATTCAAGGGTCCTCTATAACTTGGTGTAGTTGTTTTGGAGGATAGGGTACTTGTTTCATCAATCTCACACCTTGGTCAAGTGAAAAAGTTGAAAAGAAAAGGTAAGAATTAATCCCTTTTAATTACGTTATGAGGACTTGTTTATGTTGTAGTATGTAGAAATGGGTAGAATTTATAGAAATATGAAAGTTTGCATGGTGGGTGTGCATGTGTGCATATGGCCAAAAATGAGGTAATGGAAGGGGAAGATTAAAAATTCTATTTGTTATGTTAATTGTGTTGTAATGGCTTTGTGGAGTAAATGGAAGAATGTTAGCCAAAAATGTGTAAGAAAAGTAGTTGTTAAGTGTTGTAGGAAGATTTGTGGATTTATGGGAAATTTATATAATTATGAAAATGAATTGTTAATGTGAAAATTATGATTGTTGATAATGAAATTGAGAGATGAAAATGCGTTACGAATATTTATGTTGAAGATTAGAGGTTTTGGATGAATTATGGTTTTGGTGGAAATTTTGGTATATTTTGTAAATATTTTGTAGAATGATATGAAATGCTCCCAAATAGAATTAGAATGATCTTGATTAGTAATGAATGTGAAAATGTTGAGATTTGTTGGAAATGCGAAGTTAGATTGGGAGTTGTTGCATTATTTGGAAAAGAAGACTATTTACGTTAGAATGCATTTCTAGCCGATGGTTGATATTGTTGAGATTGCTGTTGGTATGGTTGCTGCTATTTTGGCCGAGTTTAAATCTCGGGGATGTTATATGTATAGGGGAGATGCTGCCCAAATTTTTGTAGACAAGTATTGGTTGAGATTGTAATCTTAAAGCCTTACAATTAACATTTGGTAATTGTGACCAAATTGTAGATTTTGGCGAACTTGAGACTTGATTTTGGAGACGTGTAGGAAGCGGAAAAGGTATGTAAAGCTACCCCTCTCTTTCTTTTGGTATGTCCTAGGTGTACTAGGTTTGGATTTGAGTCTCGGAGGTTATTCTGCTCATAGAAATTCGAGTCTGAGTTTTGGCACTATTCATTCAATATAATTGAACTATAATCCTTATGTCTTGTTGGAAAACTGTTCAAACATCCATAACTTGCACAAACGTGATAGAATCGCTTTGGAACTTTCATGGATGACTCCATAGAGTCTAATGTTCGTAATTTATGTTCGCCACCTCGACTTGACCAGAGGTGGGCCCACTAGTCTCGAGACCTCCTTCGTTTGCCTTACTTAATCTACTCTGGTATGATATAAAGAGGGGACTTTTGCCTATGAACTTAAGGCTCCGTTTGATTTGCTCCATAAGTTATTTGAAAACTCCTAAATGTGAACGATACTAAATTTTCAGAAAATGGCTTATGAGGTATTTTTCATAAGTTTTGTAAATTTAAAGGCTCATATCTTTTGTATACTAATTCTGACAGACTCGATACTTATTTTGAACTTTCTGATCTCAATATATAAATATGTGTATTTGTTTGTCGAGTCTTGGAATTTAATTGTGTATATGCATATGGTCTCCGCACTACTCTGCTCGTGCCTATTACTATGATATCGTTCGCCGGATCCCGGGCCGGTTTGTGATCGTGCGCACTATGATATATTCGGCAGTATGATGTGTTACGGGTCCCGAGACCTCGCCATAGGGCCGGGTTCCGTTTATGGAGTTATGCTGTGATAGGACTTATGATATGTTTTGATGATATGATATGATGTGATCATATGTTGTGTTCGGGGTGTACGGAGATTTGAAAACTTTTGGAGTATGTTGTGTTGTGGCACCAGCGTCGGAGTGGTGACCACGTTCCTGAGTCTTATGCATGATTTTCTATTTGCATTATGTACATATGTCTTCAGTACAGGTTTTGATATATTGATCCGGTATTCTCTCTCTGTACCTTTCACTTCAGTTACGGTTTGGATTTCTGTACTTTATGCTTTATATACTCAGTACATCTTTCGTACTGACCCCCTTTCTTCGGGGGCTGCGTTTCATGCCCGCAGGTAAAGAGGTTCGTGATCTGCCAGTGTAGGCCACACATTCTGCTATTACAGAGTGCTCCTTTGATCCGGAGCCCATATGTTGGTACACATTTTTTTTTTGTGATGTATATGCTTCTGTATATTTGACCATTTGGGGTACGGCGGGGCCCTGTCCCATCATATGATTCCGTTATGGTTTGTAGAGGCCTGTAGTCATATATGTGGGTAATGGGTCGTGTGTGCGTTCGTTTGTCTATGATCTACGTCTTAATGCGGTCCCGTTTGCTATTATGGCCAAAACGGCCTAATTGTCTATACACGTGCATGTATCTGGCGATGTAGATTCCGCCAATCTATCAGATTTGGATGCGGCCTAAATGGCCTGTATGTGTGTATATGCACACATGTTCGGCGATGTGTATTCCGCCGCCTCTGTTGGTTCTGATATGATGATATTTGCTTTCAGTCCGTTTAGGATGATTAATATGAAAATCTGAGTTAGATTAAAATATGACGAGTTAGTATGTAAGTTTGTTTGGGGTGTCCAAATAGGACATCAGTCGCGGCCCACGGAGCTGGGTCGTGACAAAAGTGGTATCAGAGCGGTTTTTCCTCGGAATGTCTACAGGCCGTGTCTCGTAGAGTCTTGTTTATCGGTGTGTTGTGCACCACATCTATAAACAGGAGGCTACAGGACATTTAGGGTGTTACCTTTCTTCGGATCTTAGACTGTACGATAGAGCCAGTAGTAGGAAATGAATTCGTTTTACTGACCCTTGATTTCAGCCGAAGAACGGTATCTACAGAAGACAGTGACTGATGATATTGGAAGCTACACAGTACTCAGGTAAGTCATTTGAAGTATGACTGAAATATAAAGTTGAAGATTGAAAAGGAAAATAAATAGGAAAATGCCACCGGCGCCGTTTGAGTTATGTATGTGAGGTAAGTCTCGATATCTTCATACTTTTACTTGAAATTATTAGCCTTGTGTGGCTATGATACGATATGATACATACGTATATATGTTGGCCCTGTGAGGCATTGTTGATATTTCTGCGTGCAGGTGTTGGGATAGTAAGAACTACAGAGGAACCTCTGCCCAAATTTTTCCAAAATTATAAAAAGGAAAATGAGATATAAGTTCTTAACATGTCTTGAAAGTCGATACCGATAGAGTAAATCTATTATGTTGGATTAAGGTTTAAGAGATACCCTCCGTGTCATTCGTAAGAAGCACCATCCTTATTTGGGAAATTTTATTTCGAGAAAGCATATATGACCAGCAAATTCTTAATTCATTTAAACGGACCAAAATACGTTCCAACCATACTTTGCTTTAGAAAAGCCCATGTTGAAGGGCAAAATTGTCCAGCGATTAAGTTTCACCTTATTGGAAGGATACAAAGCGTATGACAAGCAGTCGGGAATTAAATGGTTCACCCACGACTCAAAAAATATATATATGGAGGTAATTATGTGAATTAAGTACTAAGAAGTTCTGCGATGTTTGTTGGACTCCAGTTTCCTTCTGCTGGTAGTTGGAGAAGGCCTTACAGTAACATTTTATCGGTTCTCATCGACTAATTGGAGATGGAATTGTGGAATAAAAATTTAAACTTGTGGGTTGTTTAGAATTAGATATATAGACGGAGGTAAATATTGAGGATTTAAAAAGGGGCGACACAGTAATTATATAGTCAGAAAAGTAAACGAATCCTCTCTAGATCGGGGTGGGACCCGCTACGAGAACGTTTTGGAAATTGTTAAGACCCCGACTTGCCTAAAATTACGTGATAAAGGTTGTGCGGGGCAGTCGATGTGATTACACCGGCCTTAACGCACCTAAATGCATTAAAGTTTTAAGGTTAAGCGTGCTAGGGCCAGAGCAATTTTGGGATGGGTGACCCCCTGGGAAATGTACTAAAATTTTCACGAATATAGATATCAGAGATAAATAGGAAATTTGGGGCAACCTAAAGGGAATTAGAGTATGTGGAATGGTTAGAAACTTTATAGGGGTCGTGTGAGCTGAGACGGATTTGATTGGTGAAAAGGAAGAAAGAGCAACGCAGCTCTGGAATTAGAGTAAGTTTGAACAAGTGATTGCAGATGTTTTGTAAAAGAAATGACAGTCATACATATATGTATGTATAGGACCCCCCTTTTATGACTATGTCAATCGATAGGTGAACCCTAACAGCTAGTGTTGTAATTTATGAAAGACATTAAGTGGACAGATTTATGAGACAAAGCGAAAGGTATGGTACAAATGTTACGAAATAAATTGATATTGATTTTGCTATAGGCTGAGATTGGAAGCTTCTAATACAACGATATTTGGAAAGAAAAGAGAGTAATTGAGTAGAACATAAGGAGACCAGAACGTTAGAAAAGCTAAAGGTAAGAAACGTAATTAAGCAGAGCCTCTAAAAGAGCCGACGGGCAAAGCATGAAAGTATTAGCAAAAAGAAACTGGGATGTAATGGTGCAGGGCAAAAGGAATACCTATGGTATGGAATGATGAATCATGTGAATATCAAGTAATTCGATTGTCAAGAAAGCAGAACGACAGATAAGGAACGGGTGTGAAAGAAGGGATAACTTGGCTGAATCTTCCAATGAGGAAGAATATGATTACTAAAAGATAAATTGCTACATTAACTACAGTATTTGAGGACCAGCTATCAGATAAGATTTTGTACTATGTGATCGAGAGTTCTCATCGCCTCATGATTTTATTAAGGTCTCGTGCGAGGCTAATCAAGTTATGGATTGTAAGGAAAAAACATGGACATGGTATAAGTACAGCCCCTTAAAAAGGGGGGGGGGGGGGGGGGAGAACGTATTACGTTAGACTTAAAACGGCATTACAATATCTTTAGGTGTTAAGAAAGGAAATCTATTGACTTGAGGCCCGAGTTGAAATGTATCTACATACCAAGAGAATAAAGGAAAAGAATGAAAGATGCCTTAAGAAAATGCTTCTTGCCAATATGAATTGTGATATATTTACGTCATGATTTGAACCTCCTCCCCCCCCCCCCCTATCGGGTAATTGATGTTGTACCTAAGCACGCAGTAATATGTTTTAAAGAATAGTAATAAAGGCAAGAAAATGGCTGTGAGTTAAGTTCCTAAAGAGTAATGGAGAGGATTATCAGACTCAAAGAATATTTCAGGTAATAACGATTATCGTAATAGGAATACCAGTGCTTGGTAGTTTGGAAATCTTTGAAGGAAAAAGAAAAGGGGTTCGTTAGATACTAGAAAATAGTTCATGGACCACTAATCACATGAAACATGAGGAGATACACCATGCAATTATGTGGATTATCGGTACGAAGTGGTGTTTGATCATATTTGTAAAGAATCCGCACGAGAGAAATTATTCCACTCATGATATGGAATTAGCCGCGGTGATTCATGTTTTTGAAAATATGGCGGAATTATTTATATGGAGTCCACGCTGATATTTGTACGGACCATCAGAGTCTCCAATATATTTTAAGCAAAAAGGAGCTGAATTTGCGATAAGGAAGATGGTTTGAATTATTGAAAGATCATGACGTCGATATTTTGTATCACCCTAGAAAAGACAGTGTTGTGGCAGACGCACTTAGTCGCAAATCTATGGGCGGTTTGACCGGTGTGCATCCAGAAATGAGGAATTGGTTCGTGAAATTCATCAGTTAGCTAGCCTTAGAGTCCGTTTGGACGATTCTGGAAATATTTGGGGTTTCTATCCAAGAAGTTGCTGAATCATCAATTATGCAAAAGGTAAAACAGCATCAGTTCGAAGATCTTATTCTAATATAGTGCAGAGATACAATTCTTGATAAGGAAAAGACCCAATTCGAGGCTTCACCTGATGGGATATTGTTATACAGAGGTAGATTATATGTGCCTGACGCTGCAGGGCCGCAACGACCAACTATGGGCGAAGCACGATACTCAGTATTCTGTTCATCTTGGATTCACTAGAATATAGTACGATCTTAAATGCTTATACTGGTGGGGACGGTATGAAAGGAGACACTGCAGAGTTCGTTGGCCAAATCCCAAATTGCCAGTAAGACAAGATCGAGCATTAAAAGCCCGCCGGATTGCTACAGGAAATGGAAATTCCAGCTTGGAAGTGAGAAGCGATTAATATGGATTTCATTATAGGTTTACCGCGCTTATTTAGGTCATTGTTGATAGATTAACGAGATCGGCCCATTTTCTTCCGGTCAGGATTACTTATTCGGCTGATGATTGTGCCAGGTTGTATATTAAAGAGATAATAAGACTTCATAGGGTTCCTGTATCTATTATAACCGACAAAGGTGCTCAGTTTACGGCTAACTTCTGGGGATCATCCCAGGAAGGACTGAGGACTCAGGTGAGTCATAGTACAGTATGTCATCCTCAGTCCGACGGACAGACCGAGTGTACTATTCAGACACTGGAAGATATGCTACGGATCTATGTTATTGATTCCAAGGATAGTGGAAGTGATCATTTACCGTTAACTGAATTTGCTTATAATAATAATAGTTATCGCTCCAGCATCCAGATAGCACCATACGAATACGAGACCTCATATGGTAGAAAAGGTAGATCTCCGATTGGTTGGTTCGATATGGGTGAAACAAAGTTGATCGGACCAGGTATGATTCAGTAGGCAGTTGATAAAGTGAAATCTATTCGGGAACGGTTATCAGCTGCCCAGAGAAGACAGAAAACATATGCTAGTAAACGACGCCGACCGTTAGAGTTTCAGATTGGTGACTGGGTATTTCTGAAGGTATCGCCTATGAAGGGTGTAATGAGATTCGTTAAAATGGGCAAGCTTAGCCCGCGGTACATCGGGCCATATCAGATTATTCGGAAGATAGGCGAGGTCGCCTATGAGCTAGACTTACCATCCGATCTGGAGGCAGTACACCCAGTATTTCATGTATCCATGCTCCGTAAATGTGTTGGTGATCCTTCCGGAATATTTTCAGTAGATGATATTCAGGTGACGGAAGATTTGTCTTATGAAGGGCAACCTGTAGCTATTCGGGATTGTTATGTCCCGTGTTTTCGTGTAATTGGAAATTGAGAAATAATTTCGACTTGTGTGTTATAAGGACATAACTTGATTTTGGTGAATATGGCTATGTTGGTTATGGAATTCTTAATGTTGAGACATTGGGGAAGGCCGAGTGTAAATTTAGAATTTTGGAAATTAGTTTCGGGAATTACAAAACGGGACGTTTAGTGGATTGGGCCAAGAAAAATGCAACACAAAAATTGAGGCCCAAATCATTGAAGTGGCCGGCCAAGAGGCAAGCCCAAGCCCACTTTTAAAGAGTCATGTGCTATGCACATGACTCCTATTTGGATATATATCATGCTAACCTTAGTAGATATCAAGAACAAATCACAAAAATTCTAGAACACCCAAAAAAGGCATTCGGCCGTGTAGAAAATAGGGGAAAAAGAAATAATTCCCAAGCCTTGTGTTTGATCCAAAAATCTTGATTTTCACATAGTTGTAAAGTACTCAAGACGCTCTCCGACGTGATACAAGTAGTTTGGAGAAAGAGCGACGTTTGCGACAAGTCGGAAATTCAAGAAAAAGGTAAGATTTTTATGTTTTAATGTTATGAAATGGATGTATATGTGTTAGTGATTGGATTAGTGTGAAGATTGTGGGATGAAGTTGTGTTTGTGCATGGTGTGTGTGTGGAAAAAAGGGTGTGTTTGGCCGTGAGTTCCATGTGGTGCAAGCCATAAGAATTTTATCTTGTTTAGTTTGAATAATGTGTTGTTGTGATCTTTATGTCGTAAAGGATCGATTAAAGAATTGAGTTGGTGCTAGAAAATAATTTCGGACGTTATCGGAAAGCGTATACCTTTGGTATATTTGTGTATATCATAGTATATTTATGACACTAAAGACCTTAAATAAGATTTATGGTTGATGATAACGAATTTGGAATGAAACGACGCAAGTTAGAACGTTCGTCGTAACTTTTGGTGTTTTGAATGAAAATTGGAAAGTAGTGAACTTTGGGGATGTTTGTATGTGATTTGGAACTTGTATGTAGTGTGTTTGAATAATTGGGAATGAGTGAATGAATGGACTAATGTGGAAATAGATTTGGAATTTTGAAGTTGAGTCAAGAATTTGCCAACTTATGTATTAAAGTGAAATTTTGAAGTTAATGTAGTCAGATTTGTGGGTCGTGGGTCCGGTGTGTTCGCATGTGAGTCTGTTTTGCATTCTTTAGCGGCCCGTACGCTGCTATGGCCAAGTCGGCCTCTGAGTTTGTATGTATGTGTATGTACTTGGGAGCGATGTGCATTCCGCCACCCTTCTGATGTGTGTGTGTGAAATTTGGCGATGTATATTTCGGCTCCTTTCTGATTTGTGATTTGTCTGATCTGTACGGGCGACTGCTTAGGATAAGTGTTCGGTAGATATCTGATCACGATGTTGAGTTCGAATAACGTACGTTGAGTTTGGACGAGGCTGATTACGATGGTTTGGGTGTGAGTTCGTTTGTGGTGTCCCAGAAGGGCACCAGTCGCGGCCCACGGGGCTGGGTCGTGACAAAAGTGGTATCAGAGCGGTTTGTCCTCGGAATGTCTACAGGCCGTGTCTAGTAGAGTCTTGTTTATCGATGTGTTGTGCACCACATCTATAAACAAGGAGCTACAGGACATCTAGGATGTTGTGTTTCCCTTTCTTTGGAATCTTAGATCGTGCGATAGAGCTGTGTTAATAGGGTCATTCTGATCTGACCCGTTGTTGTGTTTGCAGTGATGCCTCCGATGAAGGCAACGGCGGCCCAGAAGGGCAAGGCGAAGATGAGAGAGACCAGTCAGGCACAACGGGCTACTCGAGCTCGTGTTTATGATTTGCCTGAGGTTACACCTCATTCTGAGGGGTCTGCTACACCCCCATTAGTACAGCCTGGAGCGGGACCTTCAGCAGCTCCAGAGGTCCGTGTACCCTCTCCTGAGACTCCAGCTCCTCAGCCAGGGGCGGAGGATAGGACCCTGAGGGAGGCTGTACAGTTGCTGACCACGATTGTAGCCGGACAGGCTCGCAGGCGCGGGCGGAGGGACGATGATGATGAGGACAGGCGGGAAAGCCTGAGAGTTCGGGAGTTCTTGTTATGCGGCCCTCTAGAGTTTTTCGGGTCTAAGCCCGACGAGGACCCCCATGACTTCATTCGGGGGATGCGGCGTGCATTAGACTTGGTCAGGGCGTCAGAGATCGAGTCGGTTGAGCTAGCTTCGCATAGACTTCGGGATGTTGCCGCGCATTGGTATGAGACTTGGGAGCTATCCCGGGGTGAGGGTGCTCCTCCAGCTATGTGGGATCAGTTTGTGACTGCTTTCACCCGCCACTTTCTGCCCCCAGAGTTACGACGGGAGCGAGCTGATCGGTTTTTGCATCTGCAGCAGAGGGGTCGGAGCGTCCGTGAATATAATTTGGAGTTTGATTCCCTGGCCCGGTATGCCCCTGCCGTGGTGGCAGATATGACAGATCGGATGCACAGGTATGTTATGGGGTTGGATCGTTACTTGATTGACGGGTGTATGGCGGTATCATTACAGACAGATATGGACATTGCCCGTCTACAGGCCTACGCCCAGGGGATGGAGAACCGGCACCGAGCAGATCGGCCCAGCCGAGAGTATGATGGGAGACGGCCCAAGAGGGCCAGATTAGCGGGGTATCCTGGAGATTCACGGGGCGGGCAGCCGCAGTATCAGTCCAGCGGGTACTTTCCTCCATCAGGCCGGGACACACAGTCTGTTGGTAAGAGGTTTGATGGAGCAGGACCGTCCAGGGCAGACCAGAGTTCCAGAGCCCCAGGTTCTCAGGCGAGCAGGGGTCCCAGTCAGTTTAGGCCACCCATACCCCAGTGTTCGTATTGTGGAAGATCGCACCCAGGTGAGTGCTTCAGGGCCACAGGGGCCTGTTTTGCTTGCGGCCGCCAGGGCCATATCATGCGGGATTGTCCGTGGGCAGGCGGTTCCGGTAGCGCAGCACCGCCGATGAGATCTGTTGCGGGTTCGTCATCTACCCCTTCGGCCACGCGCTCTACGGGGCGAGGTATGCCAGCACCAGCGGGCCGCGGTAGAGGTCGTGGTGGGGGTTCAGATTCTAGCGGTCCCTCGAACCGCATCTATGCTTTGACCGGTCGTCGGGACCCAGAGGCACCCCCAGACACAGACCCAGGTATACTACTAACCCTTTTGTTTAATGAATATGTGCAATGGTAGGTTTGTACCTCAGTATTATGCGATATTCTTTTTGTGTGTGTCAGTAAAGGTAGGGTAAGAATCTGAATTAATGAAAATATCCGAGGCAGTTATCTGTACATGTGGGAGGAAAATATATGGGATTTGGAAGGCTAGAACGATAGACCACACAGCCAGAAAAGCAAACGACCTCTTTGGGTCAGAGTGGGACCCGCTACGAAAAATTTCCGAAAAATTTGCTAAGACCCCGTTTGGCCTAAAATTACGTGACAAAGGTCGTGCGGGGGCAATTGGCGAAATTATATCAGCCCTAACGCGTCAAAATGTGTAAAAGTTTCAGGGTTAAGCGTGCTCAAGCCAGAGCAATTCTGGGATGGGTGACCCCCTGGGAAGTAACGCAAAATTTTGCACAAGTGTAAGTATGATTAAGGTAAATGAAAACTTGGGGTAACCAAAGGCAAATAGGATGTGTGTGAAGTAATTAGTGCCCTTTCGAGAGTCGCGTGGAACGAGGCGGACTAAACGGGCAAAAAGAAAAAGGGTATAACACTGCTTGGGAAGTTGAATGAACTTGAATAACAGCCAGAGATTTTCTCCAGTAAGGTCCGAATAAGTGTGTGTATGTGTACGTGTGTGTGTATGTGTGTGTATGATTTTCATTCAGTGCCAGGTGGGTTGAGAGCCGAGCCCCGGAAACTGATGTTGTGATAAATAAAAGATAAGCAGTGTGAGTGATTGGAATCCTTGAAGGAGTTGGTACGTAAGACGCAAAGTAAATTGTGTGACGACTTGGTGAGTGAGTTTGCAAATAAAGGGAATTATCATAAATTATTGAAGCCGTAATAGGAATGATTTGATCCTAAATTGACATCCTATCTGTGGCGCTTTTGCATTTCCGAGTCTGATAAGGCTCTGCCTAGTACGCCTCTATATTTCTGAGTTCGACTATGTTCCCGTCCGATGAACCTTTTGTGCGTTTGATTCTGAATCCGTTCCTGTCTGGCGCACCTCTGTGGGTCTGAATCTGGATATAAATCCGTCTGATATGCTTCGGTGCGTTTGATTTTGACCGCGTGTGTGTTTGATACACTTCGGTTTGACTGGTCACAACTTTGTATGAAACAATCCTGTATATTTGATTCTGATTTCGGATCCATTCGATATGAGTCCATACGTTTGACTTCAATTGTGAATCTGTTTGGTGTATCTTCGTGTGTTGATTCTGCTTACAAATTCGTCCGATACGCCTTTGTACGTCTAACTCCGAGCCCAGATTTGTTTGACACATTTCAGTCTGTCTGATATACTTCTATACCTTTGATGTTGACTATGAATCTGTTCGATATGCTTATGTGCGTCCGGCTTTAGTTCTGAATCTGTTTGGCATGAAGTGTCTGATATGAAGTAAAGTGAGATTACGACGATGCGGTAAGGAAACTCAGGAGTGTGACAAGAAAATGATATTGACTATGATGTCTGGAAAGCGTTCGTCCATTACAAGAATATAGCGTGTGGACCGGTAATCACGTGGGGTATGAGAAAGTGTATTATGAAGGCATTTGAGTCAGTGACGTGAAAATTTGCCCCCTAATGTTGGTAAAAGAGCCATGTCGGAAAGATCAATAAAGGACAACTATCAAGAGAACCCTCCCGGAGTAGTACGACACCCATGAGGTCGATTCAACATTCGAGGACGAATGTTCTTAAGGGGGGGAGAATGTTATGTCCCGTGTTTTCGTGTAATTGGAAATTGAGAAATAATTTCGACTTGTGTGTTATAAGGACATAACTTGATTTTGGTGAATATGGCTATGTTGGTTATGGAATTCTTAATGTTGAGACATTGGGGAAGGCCGAGTGTAAATTTAGAATTTTGGAAATTAGTTTCGGGAATTACAAAACGGGACGTTTAGTGGATTGGGCCAAGAAAAATGCAACACAAAAATTGAGGCCCAAATCATTGAAGTGGCCGGCCAAGAGGCAAGCCCAAGCCCACTTTTAAAGAGTCATGTGCTATGCACATGACTCCTATTTGAATATATATCATGCTAACCTTAGTAGATATCAAGAACAAATCACAAAAATTCTAGAAGACCCAAAAAAGGCATTCGGCCGTGTAGAAAATAGGGGAAAAAGAAATAATTCCCAAGCCTTGTGTTTGATCCAAAAATCTTGATTTTCACATAGTTGTAAAGTACTCAAGACGCTCTCCGACGTGATACAAGTAGTTTGGAGAAAGAGCGACGTTTGCGACAAGTCGGAAATTCAAGAAAAAGGTAAGATTTTTATGTTTTAATGTTATGAAATGGATGTATATGTGTTAGTGATTGGATTAGTGTGAAGATTGTGGGATGAAGTTGTGTTTGTGCATGGTGTGTGTGTGGAAAAAAGGGTGTGTTTGGCCGTGAGTTCCATGTGGTGCAAGCCATAAGAATTTTATCTTGTTTAGTTTGAATAATGTGTTGTTGTGATCTTTATGTCGTAAAGGATCGATTAAAGAATTGAGTTGGTGCTAGAAAATAATTTCGGACGTTATCGGAAAGCGTATACCTTTGGTATATTTGTGTATATCATAGTATATTTATGACACTAAAGACCTTAAATAAGATTTATGGTTGATGATAACGAATTTGGAATGAAACGACGTAAGTTAGAACGTTCGTCGTAACTTTTGGTGTTTTGAATGAAAATTGGAAAGTAGTGAACTTTGGGGATGTTTGTATGTGATTTGGAACTTGTATGTAGTGTGTTTGAATAATTGGGAATGAGTGAATGAATGGACTAATGTGGAAATAGATTTGGAATTTTGAAGTTGAGTCAAGAATTTGCCAACTTATGTATTAAAGTGAAATTTTGAAGTTAATGTAGTCAGATTTGTGGGTCGTGGGTCCGGTGTGTTCGCATGTGAGTCTGTTTTGCATTCTTTAGCGGCCCGTACGCTGCTATGGCCAAGTCGGCCTCTGAGTTTGTATGTATGTGTATGTACTTGGGAGCGATGTGCATTCCGCCACCCTTCTGATGTGTGTGTGTGAAATTTGGCGATGTATATTTCGGCTCCTTTCTGATTTGTGATTTGTCTGATCTGTACGGGCGACTGCTTAGGATAAGTGTTCGGTAGATATCTGATCACGATGTTGAGTTCGAATAACGTACGTTGAGTTTGGACGAGGCTGATTACGATGGTTTGGGTGTGAGTTCGTTTGGGGTGTCCCAGAAGGGCACCAGTCGCGGCCCACGGGGCTGGGTCGTGACAAAAGTGGTATCAGAGCGGTTTGTCCTCGGAATGTCTACAGGCCGTGTCTAGTAGAGTCTTGTTTATCGATGTGTTGTGCACCACATCTATAAACAAGGAGCTACAGGACATCTAGGATGTTGTGTTTCCCTTTCTTTGGAATCTTAGATCGTGCGATAGAGCTGTGTTAATAGGGTCATTCTGATCTGACCCGTTGTTGTGTTTGCAGTGATGCCTCCGATGAAGGCAACGGCGGCCCAGAAGGGCAAGGCGAAGATGAGAGAGACCAGTCAGGCACAACGGGCTACTCGGGCTCGTGTTTATGATTTGCCTGAGGTTACACCTCATTCTGAGGGGTCTGCTACACCCCCATTAGTACAGCCTGGAGCGGGACCTTCAGCAGCTCCAGAGGTCCGTGTACCCGCTCCTGAGACTCCAGCTCCTCAGCCAGGGGCGGAGGATAGGACCCTGAGGGAGGCTGTACAGTTGCTGACCACGATTGTAGCCGGACAGGCTCGCAGGCGCGGGCGGAGGGACGATGATGATGAGGACAGGCGGGAAAGCCTGAGAGTTCGGGAGTTCTTGTTATGCGGCCCTCTAGAGTTTTTCGGGTCTAAGCCCGACGAGGACCCCCATGACTTCATTCGGGGGATGCGGCGTGCATTAGACTTGGTCAGGGCGTCAGAGACCGAGTCGGTTGAGCTAGCTTCGCATAGACTTCGGGATGTTGCCGCGCATTGGTATGAGACTTGGGAGCTATCCCGGGGTGAGGGTGCTCCTCCAGCTATGTGGGATCAGTTTGTGACTGCTTTCACCAGCCACTTTCTGCCCCCAGAGTTACGACGGGAGCGAGCTGATCGGTTTTTGCATCTGCAGCAGAGGGGTCGGAGCGTCCGTGAATATAATTTGGAGTTTGATTCCCTGGCCCGGTATGCCCCTGCCGTGGTGGCAGATATGACAGATCGGATGCACAGGTATGTTATGGGGTTGGATCGTTACTTGATTGACGGGTGTATGGCGGTATCATTACAGACAGATATGGACATTGCCCGTCTACAGGCCTACGCCCAGGGGATGGAGAACCGGCACCGAGCAGATCGGCCCAGCCGAGAGTATGATGGGAGACGGCCCAAGAGGGCCAGATTAGCGGGGTATCCTGGAGATTCACGGGGCGGGCAGCCGCAGTATAAGTCCAGCGGGTACTTTCCTCCATCAGGCCGGGACACACAGTCTGTTGGTAAGAGGTTTGATGGAGCAGGACCGTCCAGGGAAGACCAGAGTTCCAGAGCCCCAGGTCCTCAGGCGAGCAGGGGTCCCAGTCAGTTTAGGCCACCCATACCCCAGTGTTCGTATTGTGGAAGATCGCACCCAGGTGAGTGCTTCAGGGCCACAGGGGCCTGTTTTGCTTGCGGCCGCCAGGGCCATATCATGCGGGATTGTCCGTGGGCAGGCGGTTCCGGTAGCGCAGCACCGCCGATGAGATCTGTTGCGGGTTCGTCATCTACCCCTTCGGCCACGCGCTCTACGGGGCGAGGTATGCCAGCACCAGCGGGCCGCGGTAGAGGTCGTGGTGGGGGTTCAGATTCTAGCGGTCCCTCGAACCGCATCTATGCTTTGACCGGTCGTCGGGACCCAGAGGCACCCCCAGACACAGACCCAGGTATACTACTAACCCTTTTGTTTAATGAATATGTGCAATGGTAGGTTTGTACCTCAGTATTATGCGATATTCTTTTTGTGTGTGTCAGTAAAGGTAGGGTAAGAATCTGAATTAATGAAAATATCCGAGGCAGTTATCTGTACATGTGGGAGGAAAATATATGGGATTTGGAAGGCTAGAACGATAGACCACACAGCCAGAAAAGCAAACGACCTCTTTGGGTCAGAGTGGGACCCGCTACGAAAAATTTCCGAAAAATTTGCTAAGACCCCGTTTGGCCTAAAATTACGTGACAAAGGTCGTGCGGGGGCAATTGGCGAAATTATATCAGCCCTAACGCGTCAAAATGTGTAAAAGTTTCAGGGTTAAGCGTGCTCAAGCCAGAGCAATTCTGGGATGGGTGACCCCCTGGGAAGTAACGCAAAATTTTGCACAAGTGTAAGTATGATTAAGGTAAATGAAAACTTGGGGTAACCAAAGGCAAATAGGATGTGTGTGAAGTAATTAGTGCCCTTTCGAGAGTCGCGTGGAACGAGGCGGACTAAACGGGCAAAAAGAAAAAGGGTATAACACTGCTTGGGAAGTTGAATGAACTTGAATAACAGCCAGAGATTTTCTCCAGTAAGGTCCGAATAAGTGTGTGTATGTGTACGTGTGTGTGTATGTGTGTGTATGATTTTCATTCAGTGCCAGGTGGGTTGAGAGCCGAGCCCCGGAAACTGATGTTGTGATAAATAAAAGATAAGCAGTGTGAGTGATTGGAATCCTTGAAGGAGTTGGTACGTAAGACGCAAAGTAAATTGTGTGACGACTTGGTGAGTGAGTTTGCAAATAAAGGGAATTATCATAAATTATTGAAGCCGTAATAGGAATGATTTGATCCTAAATTGACATCCTATCTGTGGCGCTTTTGCATTTCCGAGTCTGATAAGGCTCTGCCTAGTACGCCTCTATATTTCTGAGTTCGACTATGTTCCCGTCCGATGAACCTTTTGTGCGTTTGATTCTGAATCCGTTCCTGTCTGGCGCACCTCTGTGGGTCTGAATCTGGATATAAATCCGTCTGATATGCTTCGGTGCGTTTGATTTTGACCGCGTGTGTGTTTGATACACTTCGGTTTGACTGGTCACAACTTTGTATGAAACAATCCTGTATATTTGATTCTGATTTCGGATCCATTCGATATGAGTCCATACGTTTGACTTCAATTGTGAATCTGTTTGGTGTATCTTCGTGTGTTGATTCTGCTTACAAATTCGTCCGATACGCCTTTGTACGTCTAACTCCGAGCCCAGATTTGTTTGACACATTTCAGTCTGTCTAATATACTTCTATACCTTTGATGTTGACTATAAATCTGTTCGATATGCTTATGTGCGTCCGGCTTTAGTTCTGAATCTGTTTGGCATGAAGTGTCTGATATGAAGTAAAGTGAGATTACGACGATGCGGTAAGGAAACTCAGGAGTGTGACAAGAAAATGATATTGACTATGATGTCTGGAAAGCGTTCGTCCATTACAAGAATATAGCGTGTGGACCGGTAATCACGTGGGGTATGAGAAAGTGTATTATGAAGGCATTTGAGTCAGTGACGTGAAAATTTGCCCCCTAATGTTGGTAAAAGAGCCATGTCGGAAAGCTCAATAAAGGACAACTATCAAGAGAACCCTCCCGGAGTAGTACGACACCCATGAGGTCGATTCAACATTCGAGGACGAATGTTCTTAAGGGGGGGAGAATGTTATGTCCCGTGTTTTCGTGTAATTGGAAATTGAGAAATAATTTCGACTTGTGTGTTATAAGGACATAACTTGATTTTGGTGAATATGGCTATGTTGGTTATGGAATTCTTAATGTTGAGACATTGGGGAAGGCCGAGTGTAAATTTAGAATTTTGGAAATTAGTTTCGGGAATTACAAAACGGGACGTTTAGTGGATTGGGCCTAGAAAAATGCAACACAAAAATTGAGGCCCAAATCATTGAAGTGGCCGGCCAAGAGGCAAGCCCAAGCCCACTTTTAAAGAGTCATGTGCTATGCACATGACTCCTATTTGGATATATATCATGCTAACCTTAGTAGATATCAAGAACAAATCACAAAAATTCTAGAACACCCAAAAAAGGCATTCGGCCGTGTAGAAAATAGGGGAAAAAGAAATAATTCCCAAGCCTTGTGTTTGATCCAAAAATCTTGATTTTCACATAGTTGTAAAGTACTCAAGACGCTCTCCGACGTGATACAAGTAGTTTGGAGAAAGAGCGACGTTTGCGACAAGTCGGAAATTCAAGAAAAAGGTAAGATTTTTATGTTTTAATGTTATGAAATGGATGTATATGTGTTAGTGATTGGATTAGTGTGAAGATTGTGGGATGAAGTTGTGTTTGTGCATGGTGTGTGTGTGGAAAAAAGGGTGTGTTTGGCCGTGAGTTCCATGTGGTGCAAGCCATAAGAATTTTATCTTGTTTAGTTTGAATAATGTGTTGTTGTGATCTTTATGTCGTAAAGGATCGATTAAAGAATTGAGTTGGTGCTAGAAAATAATTTCGGACGTTATCGGAAAGCGTATACCTTTGGTATATTTGTGTATATCATAGTATATTTATGACACTAAAGACCTTAAATAAGATTTATGGTTGATGATAACGAATTTGGAATGAAACGACGCAAGTTAGAACGTTCGTCGTAACTTTTGGTGTTTTGAATGAAAATTGGAAAGTAGTGAACTTTGGGGATGTTTGTATGTGATTTGGAACTTGTATGTAGTGTGTTTGAATAATTGGGAATGAGTGAATGAATGGACTAATGTGGAAATAGATTTGGAATTTTGAAGTTGAGTCAAGAATTTGCCAACTTATGTATTAAAGTGAAATTTTGAAGTTAATGTAGTCAGATTTGTGGGTCGTGGGTCCGGTGTGTTCGCATGTGAGTCTGTTTTGCATTCTTTAGCGGCCCGTACGCTGCTATGGCCAAGTCGGCCTCTGAGTTTGTATGTATGTGTATGTACTTGGGAGCGATGTGCATTCCGCCACCCTTCTGATGTGTGTGTGTGAAATTTGGCGATGTATATTCCGCCTCCTTTCTGATTTGTGATTTGTCTGATCTGTACGGGCGACTGCTTAGGATAAGTGTTCGGTAGATATCTGATCACGATGTTGAGTTCGAATAACGTACGTTGAGTTTGGACGAGGCTGATTACGATGGTTTGGGTGTGAGTTCGTTTGGGGTGTCCCAGAAGGGCACCAGTCGCGGCCCACGGGGCTGGGTCGTGACAAAAGTGGTATCAGAGCGGTTTGTCCTCGGAATGTCTACAGGCCGTGTCTAGTAGAGTCTTGTTTATCGATGTGTTGTGCACCACATCTATAAACAAGGAGCTACAGGACATCTAGGATGTTGTGTTTCCCTTTCTTTGGAATCTTAGATCGTGCGATAGAGCTGTGTTAATAGGGTCATTCTGATCTGACCCGTTGTTGTGTTTGCAGTGATGCCTCCGATGAAGGCAACGGCGGCCCAGAAGGGCAAGGCGAAGATGAGAGAGACCAGTCAGGCACAACGGGCTACTCGAGCTCGTGTTTATGATTTGCCTGAGGTTACACCTCATTCTGAGGGGTCTGCTACACCCCCATTAGTACAGCCTGGAGCGGGACCTTCAGCAGCTCCAGAGGTCCGTGTACCCGCTCCTGAGACTCCAGCTCCTCAGCCAGGGGCGGAGGATAGGACCCTGAGGGAGGCTGTACAGTTGCTGACCACGATTGTAGCCGGACAGGCTCGCAGGCGCGGGCGGAGGGACGATGATGATGAGGACAGGCGGGAAAGCCTGAGAGTTCGGGAGTTCTTGTTATGCGGCCCTCTAGAGTTTTTCGGGTCTAAGCCCGACGAGGACCCCCATGACTTCATTCGGGGGATGCGGCGTGCATTAGACTTGGTCAGGGCGTCAGAGACCGAGTCGGTTGAGCTAGCTTCGCATAGACTTCGGGATGTTGCCGCGCATTGGTATGAGACTTGGGAGCTATCCCGGGGTGAGGGTGCTCCTCCAGCTATGTGGGATCAGTTTGTGACTGCTTTCACCCGCCACTTTCTGCCCCCAGAGTTACGACGGGAGCGAGCTGATCGGTTTTTGCATCTGCAGCAGAGGGGTCGGAGCGTCCGTGAATATAATTTGGAGTTTGATTCCCTGGCCCGGTATGCCCCTGCCGTGGTGGCAGATATGACAGATCGGATGCACAGGTATGTTATGGGGTTGGATCGTTACTTGATTGACGGGTGTATGGCGGTATCATTACAGACAGATATGGACATTGCCCGTCTACAGGCCTACGCCCAGGGGATGGAGAACCGGCACCGAGCAGATCGGCCCAGCCGAGAGTATGATGGGAGACGGCCCAAGAGGGCCAGATTAGCGGGGTATCCTGGAGATTCACGGGGCGGGCAGCCGCAGTATCAGTCCAGCGGGTACTTTCCTCCATCAGGCCGGGACACACAGTCTGTTGGTAAGAGGTTTGATGGAGCAGGACCGTCCAGGGCAGACCAGAGTTCCAGAGCCCCAGGTTCTCAGGCGAGCAGGGGTCCCAGTCAGTTTAGGCCACCCATACCCCAGTGTTCGTATTGTGGAAGATCGCACCCAGGTGAGTGCTTCAGGGCCACAGGGGCCTGTTTTGCTTGCGGCCGCCAGGGCCATATCATGCGGGATTGTCCGTGGGCAGGCGGTTCCGGTAGCGCAGCACCGCCGATGAGATCTGTTGCGGGTTCGTCATCTACCCCTTCGGCCACGCGCTCTACGGGGCGAGGTATGCCAGCACCAGCGGGCCGCGGTAGAGGTCGTGGTGGGGGTTCAGATTCTAGCGGTCCCTCGAACCGCATCTATGCTTTGACCGGTCGTCGGGACCCAGAGGCACCCCCAGACACAGACCCAGGTATACTACTAACCCTTTTGTTTAATGAATATGTGCAATGGTAGGTTTGTACCTCAGTATTATGCGATATTCTTTTTGTGTGTGTCAGTAAAGGTAGGGTAAGAATCTGAATTAATGAAAATATCCGAGGCAGTTATCTGTACATGTGGGAGGAAAATATATGGGATTTGGAAGGCTAGAACGATAGACCACACAGCCAGAAAAGCAAACGACCTCTTTGGGTCAGAGTGGGACCCGCTACGAAAAATTTCCGAAAAATTTGCTAAGACCCCGTTTGGCCTAAAATTACGTGACAAAGGTCGTGCGGGGGCAATTGGCGAAATTATATCAGCCCTAACGCGTCAAAATGTGTAAAAGTTTCAGGGTTAAGCGTGCTCAAGCCAGAGCAATTCTGGGATGGGTGACCCCCTGGGAAGTAACGCAAAATTTTGCACAAGTGTAAGTATGATTAAGGTAAATGAAAACTTGGGGTAACCAAAGGCAAATAGGATGTGTGTGAAGTAATTAGTGCCCTTTCGAGAGTCGCGTGGAACGAGGCGGACTAAACGGGCAAAAAGAAAAAGGGTATAACACTGCTTGGGAAGTTGAATGAACTTGAATAACAGCCAGAGATTTTCTCCAGTAAGGTCCGAATAAGTGTGTGTATGTGTACGTGTGTGTGTATGTGTGTGTATGATTTTCATTCAGTGCCAGGTGGGTTGAGAGCCGAGCCCCGGAAACTGATGTTGTGATAAATAAAAGATAAGCAGTGTGAGTGATTGGAATCCTTGAAGGAGTTGGTACGTAAGACGCAAAGTAAATTGTGTGACGACTTGGTGAGTGAGTTTGCAAATAAAGGGAATTATCATAAATTATTGAAGCCGTAATAGGAATGATTTGATCCTAAATTGACATCCTATCTGTGGCGCTTTTGCATTTCCGAGTCTGATAAGGCTCTGCCTAGTACGCCTCTATATTTCTGAGTTCGACTATGTTCCCGTCCGATGAACCTTTTGTGCGTTTGATTCTGAATCCGTTCCTGTCTGGCGCACCTCTGTGGGTCTGAATCTGGATATAAATCCGTCTGATATGCTTCGGTGCGTTTGATTTTGACCGCGTGTGTGTTTGATACACTTCGGTTTGACTGGTCACAACTTTGTATGAAACAATCCTGTATATTTGATTCTGATTTCGGATCCATTCGATATGAGTCCATACGTTTGACTTCAATTGTGAATCTGTTTGGTGTATCTTCGTGTGTTGATTCTGCTTACAAATTCGTCCGATACGCCTTTGTACGTCTAACTCCGAGCCCAGATTTGTTTGACACATTTCAGTCTGTCTGATATACTTCTATACCTTTGATGTTGACTATGAATCTGTTCGATATGCTTATGTGCGTCCGGCTTTAGTTCTGAATCTGTTTGGCATGAAGTGTCTGATATGAAGTAAAGTGAGATTACGACGATGCGGTAAGGAAACTCAGGAGTGTGACAAGAAAATGATATTGACTATGATGTCTGGAAAGCGTTCGTCCATTACAAGAATATAGCGTGTGGACCGGTAATCACGTGGGGTATGAGAAAGTGTATTATGAAGGCATTTGAGTCAGTGACGTGAAAATTTGCCCCCTAATGTTGGTAAAAGAGCCATGTCGGAAAGATCAATAAAGGACAACTATCAAGAGAACCCTCCCGGAGTAGTACGACACCCATGAGGTCGATTCAACATTCGAGGACGAATGTTCTTAAGGGGGGGAGAATGTTATGTCCCGTGTTTTCGTGTAATTGGAAATTGAGAAATAATTTCGACTTGTGTGTTATAAGGACATAACTTGATTTTGGTGAATATGGCTATGTTGGTTATGGAATTCTTAATGTTGAGACATTGGGGAAGGCCGAGTGTAAATTTAGAATTTTGGAAATTAGTTTCGGGAATTACAAAACGGGACGTTTAGTGGATTGGGCCAAGAAAAATGCAACACAAAAATTGAGGCCCAAATCATTGAAGTGGCCGGCCAAGAGGCAAGCCCAAGCCCACTTTTAAAGAGTCATGTGCTATGCACATGACTCCTATTTGAATATATATCATGCTAACCTTAGTAGATATCAAGAACAAATCACAAAAATTCTAGAAGACCCAAAAAAGGCATTCGGCCGTGTAGAAAATAGGGGAAAAAGAAATAATTCCCAAGCCTTGTGTTTGATCCAAAAATCTTGATTTTCACATAGTTGTAAAGTACTCAAGACGCTCTCCGACGTGATACAAGTAGTTTGGAGAAAGAGCGACGTTTGCGACAAGTCGGAAATTCAAGAAAAAGGTAAGATTTTTATGTTTTAATGTTATGAAATGGATGTATATGTGTTAGTGATTGGATTAGTGTGAAGATTGTGGGATGAAGTTGTGTTTGTGCATGGTGTGTGTGTGGAAAAAAGGGTGTGTTTGGCCGTGAGTTCCATGTGGTGCAAGCCATAAGAATTTTATCTTGTTTAGTTTGAATAATGTGTTGTTGTGATCTTTATGTCGTAAAGGATCGATTAAAGAATTGAGTTGGTGCTAGAAAATAATTTCGGACGTTATCGGAAAGCGTATACCTTTGGTATATTTGTGTATATCATAGTATATTTATGACACTAAAGACCTTAAATAAGATTTATGGTTGATGATAACGAATTTGGAATGAAACGACGCAAGTTAGAACGTTCGTCGTAACTTTTGGTGTTTTGAA
This sequence comes from Lycium barbarum, assembly GCF_019175385.1. Taxonomy (NCBI): domain Eukaryota; kingdom Viridiplantae; phylum Streptophyta; class Magnoliopsida; order Solanales; family Solanaceae; genus Lycium; species Lycium barbarum. The sequence continues at coordinate 65,913,479 of NC_083338.1, read as the reverse complement.
TGAAAATTGGAAAGTAGTGAACTTTGGGGATGTTTGTATGTGATTTGGAACTTGTATGTAGTGTGTTTGAATAATTGGGAATGAGTGAATGAATGGACTAATGTGGAAATAGATTTGGAATTTTGAAGTTGAGTCAAGAATTTGCCAACTTATGTATTAAAGTGAAATTTTGAAGTTAATGTAGTCAGATTTGTGGGTCGTGGGTCCGGTGTGTTCGCATGTGAGTCTGTTTTGCATTCTTTAGCGGCCCGTACGCTGCTATGGCCAAGTCGGCCTCTGAGTTTGTATGTATGTGTATGTACTTGGGAGCGATGTGCATTCCGCCACCCTTCTGATGTGTGTGTGTGAAATTTGGCGATGTATATTTCGGCTCCTTTCTGATTTGTGATTTGTCTGATCTGTACGGGCGACTGCTTAGGATAAGTGTTCGGTAGATATCTGATCACGATGTTGAGTTCGAATAACGTACGTTGAGTTTGGACGAGGCTGATTACGATGGTTTGGGTGTGAGTTCGTTTGGGGTGTCCCAGAAGGGCACCAGTCGCGGCCCACGGGGCTGGGTCGTGACAGGGATTGTCAGGTGAGGAGGCTGCGGACTAAAGATATACCCTCTGTTAAGGTCTTATGGAGAAACAATAATAAAAAAGAAATGACCTGGGAAGCAAAGGATGAAATGAAGAAGAAGTACCCTCACTTGTCCGCTACGCCTACAGGTAATCTAAATTTCCAAATTTGTTATACTAACTGGTAAGTGACTTATGTGTGTTACTCATAAGAAGAAACTCCCTCGGAATGTTTGTCAGACCCTATAAGGCTAATCTAACATTCGAGGACGAATGTTCTAAAGGAGGGGAGAATGTTATATCCCGTGTTTTGCGCATTCGGAAAATTTTGAAATAATTTTGACTTGTAAGAAATGAGGTCATAATTGATTTTTTATTTAACATATGAGTTGTGGATGAAAGAATATTAGTGTGGAAGTGTTGAGGAAGGCTAGGGGCAAAAATTGGAATTTCGAAAATTAGTTTCGGGAATTACAAAATCTGATCCATAAGTCATTGGGCTCAAAAAACAAAAAGAACAAGGAGGCCCAACCCGATAGGGTGGCCGACCATGACTTGGAAAAAGAAAAAAAAAAGATCCAAGCCCATGGAATTAATCATGTGATAAATTAATAAAAGGGTCAATTATTTCACCAAAATCTCCTAGAACTTTCAAGACAAGTGAGAAGGAGAAAAACAAAGAAAACAAGAGGAGAAAAAGAGAAGGCCATTCGGCCATAGCTCCAAATTTTTGTCCCTCAAAATCTTGTTCCAAAAATTATTTTCTTGTTGTATTCCCACTAATTCAAGGGTCCTCTACAACTTGGTGTAGTTGTTTTGGAGGATAGGGTACTTGTTTCATCGATCTCACACCTTGGTCAAGTGAAAAAGTTGAAGAGAAAAGGTAAGAATTAATCCCTTTTAATTACGTTATGAGGACTTGTTTATGTTGTAGTATGTAGAAATGGGTAGAATTTATAGAAATATGGAAGTTTGCATGGTGGGTGTGCATATGGCCGAAAATGAGGTAATGGAAGGGGAAGATTAAAAATTCTATTTGTTATGTTAATTGTGTTGTAATGGCTTTGTGGAGTAAATGGAAGAATGTTAGCCAAAAATGTGTAAGAAAAGTAGTTGTTAAGTGTTGTAGGAAGATTTGTGGATTTATGGGAAATTTATATAATTATGAAAATGAATTGTTAATGTGCAAATTATGATTGTTGATAATGAAATTGGGAGATGAAAATGCGTTACTAATATTTATGTTGAAGATTAGAGGTTTTGGATGAATTATGGTTTTGGTGGAAATTTTGGTATATTTTGTAAATATTTTGTAGAATGATATGAAATGCTCCCGAATAGAATTAGAATGATCTTGATTAGTAATGAATGTGAAAATGTTGAGATTTGTTGGAAATGCGAAGTTAGATTGGGAGTTGTTGCATTATTTTGAAAAGAAGACTATTTACGTTAGAATGCATTTCTAGCCGATGGTTGATATTGTTGAGACTGTTGTTGGTATGGTTGCTGCTATTTTGGCCGAGTTTAAATCTCGGGGATGTTATATGTATAGGGGAGATGCTGCCCAAATTTTTGTAGACAAGTATTGGTTGAGAATGTAATCTTAAAGCCTTACAATTAACATTTGGTAATTGTGACCAAATTGTAGATTTTGGCGAACTTGAGACTTGATTTTGGAGACGTGTAGGAAGCGGAAAAGGTATGTAAAGCTACCCCTCTCATTCTTTTGGCATGTCCTAGGTGTACTAGGTTTGGATTTGAGTCTCGGAGATTATTCTGCTCATAGAAATTCGTGTCTGAGTTTTGGCACTATTCATTCAATATAATTGAACTATAATCCTTATGTCTTGTTGGAAAACTGTTCAAACATCCATAACTTGCACAAACGTGATAGAATCGCTTTGGAACTTTCATGGATGACTCCATAGAGTCTAATGTTCATAATTTATGTCCGCCACCTCGACTTGACCCGAGGTGGGCCCACTAGTCCTGAGACCTCCTTCGTTTGTCTTACTTAATCTACTCTGGTATGATATAAAGAGGGGACTTTTGCCTATGAACTTAAGGCTCCGTTTGATTTGCTCCATAAGTTATTTGAAAACTCCTAAATGTGAACGATACTAAATTTTCAGAAAATGGCTTATGAGGTATTTTTCAAAAGTTTTGTAAATTTAAAGGCTCATATCTTTTGTATACTAATTCTGACAGACTTGATACTTATTTTGAACTTTCTGATCTCAATATATAAATATGTGTATTTGTTTGTCGAGTCTTGGAATTTAATTATGTATATGCATATGGTCTCCGCACTACTCTGCTCGTGCCTATTACTATGATATCGTTCGCCGGATCCCGGGCCGGTTTGTGATCGTGCGCACTATGATATATTCGGCAGTATGATGTGTTCGGTTCCCGAGACCTCGCCATAGGGCCGGGTTCCATTTATGGAGTTATGCTGTGATATGGCTTATGATTCGTTTTGATGATATGATATGATGTGATCATATGTTGTGTTCGGGGTGTACGGAGATTTGAAACCTTTTGGAGTATGCTGTGTTGTGGCACCAGCGTCGGAGTGTTGACCACGTTCCTGAGCCTTATGCATGATTTTCTATTTGCATTATTGTTATGTCCCGTGTTTTCGTATAATTGGAAATTGAGAAATAATTACGATTTATGTGTTATAAGGAAATATTTTGATTTTGGTGAATATGACTATGTTGGTTATGAAATTATTGGTGCTAAGACATTGGGGAAGGCCGAGGGTAAATTTGGAATTTTGGAAATTAGTTTCGGGAATTACAAAACGGGACTTTTAATGAATTGGGCCAAGAAAAATTGAAACAAGAATTGAGGCACAAGTCTTTGGGGTGGCCGGCCATATTGGCTTGGCCCAAACCCATTTTTAAATGTCATGTGTTATGCACATGACCCTTAATAATGGATATATATCAATGTTTCCTTTGTATTTATCAAGAACAAATTATAACTCAACTTTGAGCACTACATTGCTCTCGGCCGAGAACCCCATTTCCAAAAAAAAAAAATTCCTTAGCCTTTGTTATTGATCCAAACACCGTGCCCTTCCCATATTGGTAGAGTACTCAAGACGCTCTCCGACGGGGTACAATTAGTTTGGCGAAAGGCGCACGTTTGCGGCAAGTCGGAAATTCAAGAAAAGGTAAGAATTTTGCTACTTTAATGTTATGGAATTTGTATGAATGTGATAAGGATTGAGAATAGACTAGAATCCCGTAGTTTTGATGTGTGTAGAAAACCATGGGTGTGTGTGTATAGAGTGTTGTGGCCGTGTGCCCTAAGAAGGAGAAAGAAATGTGAATTGATCTTGTTTAGTTCGTTAGTTGCGTCGTTGTGACCTTTATAACGTAAATGAATGTCTAACGGATTGAATTGGTGTTGGGAAACGATTTCGGAACTTTATGGGAAAGTATATACCTTCGGTATCATTATGTATATCATTGTATAATTAGAGTGCTAAAGACTTTAAATATGAATTTATAATGATGTTAATGAATTCGGAATGAAACGACGCGAGTTAGAATGTTCGTCGTGAATTTTCGATGTTTTGAAGAATTATGGAAAGTAATGGATTTTGGGGTAATTTCGTGTATGGCTTGGATTGTAGTTAGGATGTGATTGTATAAGTTTGAATGAGGAAATGAATACAACTATGTAGATATAGAATTGGAGTTTTGGAAGTTTGAACGAAAGTTGCCAACTTAGGTAATAAAGTAGAACTGTGAAGCTAGAGTGATTTGATTATTACTTGTGTTGTTTGATGATGTGTGGGCTGTTGTATTGATGTATTTTGAGCCGAGCTAAGTCTCGGGGATGTTAGATTTATAGGGGAAATGCTGCCGAAATTTCGGTAGACAAAATGAAGTTAAAGGCATTTTAAGCCTAAGAATCTCAATTGGTAACTTTGACCATTTGCAGATTTCGGACGAAAAGGGACTTGACTTTTGGGAGAGCACACGACGTCTGTAAGGTATGTAAAGCTACCCACTCCTTCGTTTGGCATATCTTAGTATGATAGGCGAATATGAGAACTTCCGGAGCATTTCTGCTCCTCGAAACCCGATCCACAGAAAAGTTACTATTCATTCAATTCAGTTGAAGCCTAAGGGCTCTATTTTGGCTAGAATGCCACCACTCGTCCGAAACCTATCGAAATGTGGTCGGGTAACTTAGAAATGATTATGTGTGACCCTTTGGCCTATAAATGTTCAGAAAATATGTTCGCCACCTCAATTTGACTCGAGGTGGGCCCGCTAACCCCGATACGCCCTATTTGCCTTATTAGGCTATCTTTGTGAATAAAGTTCGATATGATACTTTCGATTTTGGAATCCCCTCTTATGAGATATATTTGGGATATTATGATATGATAAGTTACGTTTTGAAGCCATACGTACCATTTTGGAAACTTTTGTGAAACGGATCTTGGTATCGACTAAGTATTCGCTTATTTTGTGCTATGGAACGATTTGTAAAACTATTATGTTTTGAAAGACTATTTTGAAGTATGATTTGCATTTGTTTGCTCACGACTCCGCTCGTGCCTTATTATGACTTCGTTCACCGGTTCCCGGGCCGGTTATGATTCGTGCGCCTTATAGTAATTCGGCCGTATGCTGTGTTACGGTTCCCGAGGCTTCGCCATAGGGCCGGGTTCCGTTTGGAGTTATGCTGTGATATGGCTCGTGATGCGATACGCTCATCTATGATTATGTTTGTGGTCGGGGATGTACGGAGATTTCAAACCTTCTGGTGTTATGCTGTGTGTGGCGCCAGCGTCGGAGTGGTGACCACGTTCCTAAGCGTTTGCATGATTTCGTTTGCATTATATATACGTATATGATCTTGATACGGGTTTTGACATACCGATTTGTATTCCACTTTGTTATCTGATTTGCTTTCGTTTTGATCCATATTTCTGTACTCCGTGCTCTACATGCTCAGTACATATTTCGTACTGACCCCCTTTCTTCGGGGGCTGCGTTTTATGCCCGCAGGTGCAGACATTGGTGATCCTCCACAGTAGGCTTCCCTCTTTGCTATTCCGGAGTACTCCTCTTTGATCCGGAGTCCACTTTTGGTACAGACTCCTTTTGCTTTGTATATATTTCGTACATTTGACTATTTGGTTACGGCGGGGCCCTGTCTCGCCATATGTCTTTGTTTTGAATTCGTAGAGGCCTCTAGTCATATATGTGGGGTGAGGGTCCTGTATATGTTGGTTTGATTTCGTTTTCTGGTCTTAAAGCGGTCTGTTTGTTATGCTGGCCCCAAATGGCCCTTATGCTTATGTTTGCACTTTTGACCGGCGATGTCTATTCCGCCGCTCAGTTTGTATTTGATATGGTATTTTGGTTTGGCGCGACCGCTTAAGACATATTTTGATATAAATTGCATTTGATATGATTTCGTAAAATTCGGAAATACGTTTGGACCTTATAATTAATGTGTGATTCGGTCTGGGCACCCAGGTAGGGTGCCAGTCGCGGCCCACGGGGCTAGGTCGTGACAAAAGTGGTATCAGAGTGGTTTGTCCTCGGAATGTCTACAGGTCGTGTCTCGTAGAGTCTTGTTTATCGATGTGTTGTGCACCACATCTATAAATAGGAAGCTACAGGGCATTTAGGATGTCACTTTCTTTGGAATCTTAGATCATGCGATAGAGCTGTGCTATTAGGATGATTTTGATCTGACTCGCCTTTGTGTTTGCAGTGATGCCTCCGAAGAAGGCAACGGCGGCCCAGAAGGGCAAGGCGAGGATTGGAGAGACCAGCCAGGCACAGCGAGCTACCCGGGCTCGTGTTTATGATTTGCCTGAGGATGTGCCTCATTCTGAGGGGTCTGCTACACCCCCACTAGTACAGCCTGGAACATGACCTTCAGCAGCTCCAGAGGTCCGTGTACCTGCACCTGAGACTCCAGTTCCTCAGCCAGGGGCGGAGGATAGGACCCTGAGAGAGGCTGTACAGTTGCTGACTACATTAGTGGCAGGACAGGCTCGCAGACGCGGGCGGAGGGACGACGATGACGATGACAGGCGGGACAGCCTGAGAGTTCAGGAGTTTTTGTTATGTGGCCCTCCAGAGTTCTTCGGTTCTAAGCCCGACGAGGACCCCCATGACTTTATTCGGGGGATGCGACGCTCACTGGACTTGGTCAGGGCTTCAGAGACCGAGTCGGTTGAGCTGGCTTCGCACAGGCTTCGAGATGTGGCTACCCACTGGTACGAGACTTGGGAGCTGTCTAGAGGAGAGGGTGCCCCTCCAGCCACTTGGGATCAGTTTGTGACAGCATTCACCCGCCACTTTTTGCCCCCAGAGTTACGGCGGGCACGGGCTGATCGATTCTTACATCTACAGCAGTGGGGTCGGAGTGTTCGCGAGTATAATCTTGATTTTGATTCTCTGGCCCGATATGCACCGGCCGTGGTAGCAGATATGTCCGATCGGATGCACAGATATGTTATGCGATTGGACCGGTATTTGGTTGATAGCTGTATGGCAGTGTCATTGCAGGCAGACATGGACATTGCCCGACTTCAGGCCTATGCGATGGGTATGGAGGACCGTCGCAGGTCTGATCCTGCTGGCAGAGATCGAGATAGGAGGCTGCCCAAGAGGGCTAGGTCCGCAGGTTATTCTGGAGATTCTCGAGGCGGACAGCCTCAGCAGCAGCAGTCAGATAGACCTTTTCCTCCCTCCGGCCGGAGCACTCAGTCAGGCAGCCGGAGATTTGATAGTGCGGGACCGTCTGGGGCCGGTCAGAGCTCCAGAGTGGCAGGTTCGCAGGTATCCAGGGGCCCCAGCCAGGCCAGACCACCCAGGCCCCGTTGTCCTCATTGCGGGAAGTCTCATCCCGGGGAGTGTTACCGAGCGACTGGAGCTTGCTTTTCTTGTGGCGGTCAGGGCCACTTTATGAGAGACTGTCCATTGGCTAGCGGTTCTGGTAGTGCTGCTCAGCAGACAGGGTCAGCCGCCGGTTCTTCATCTGTTCCATCTGTTGCACGCCCTGGAGGGCGAGGTATTTCAGCACCGGCAGGCCGCGGTCGAGGCCGCGGTGGCGCTTCAGGTTCTAGCGGTCCCTCGAACCGCATATATGCTTTGGCCAGCCGCCAGGATCAGGAGGCTTCACCAAACGTCGTCACAGGTACATTGCTGGTTTTCTCCAGATCTGTATATGCATTGATTGACCCTGGCTCTACTTTATCATATATCTCCCCGCTTGTTGCTAGTAAAATTGGGATAGTGTCTGAGCCTATAGAGCCATTTGAGGTAGCTACGCCAGTTGGGGATTTTGTTATAGCAAGACAGATCTATAGAGATTGTTCTGTGACCATTTATGATCGTAGCACTAAGGCTGATCTGATAGAGTTAGATATGCTTGAGTTTGACGTCATTATGGGCATGGACTGGTTGTCTTCCTGTTATGCTAACGTCGACTGCCAGAAAAAGGTAGTCCGTTTTCAGTTTCCAGGGGAACCAGTCATAGAGTGGTTCGGATCTACAGCATCGCCGAGGGGTAAGTTTATTTCATACCTCAAGGCTAAGAAGATGATCCAGAAGGGGTATATCTATCATTTGGTTCGTGTGCTCGATACTGCCGCGGAGGTACCTACCCTTCAGTCCGTTACGGTCGACAGTGAGTTTCCAGATGTTTTTCCTGACGAGCTTCCTGGCCTTCCGCCTGAGCGGGAGATTGATTTTACTATCGAGTTGATGCCGGATACGCAACCTATATCTATTCCTCCGTACAGGATGGCACCAGCTGAGCTGAAGGAGTTGAAGGAGCAGCTGAAAGATTTGCTGGATAAGGGCTTTATTAGACCCAGCACATCACCCTGGGGAGCGCCGATATTGTTTGTCAGAAAGAAAGATGGGTCATTGCGGATGTGTATCAACTACCGGCAGCTTAATAAGGTGACTATAAAGAATAAATATCCCCTCCCTCGGATTGATGACTTGTTTGATCAGCTGCAGGGTGCTAAATATTTTTCGAAGATAGATCTGCGCTCAGGTTATCATCAGGTGTGAGTACGGGAGTTAGATATCCCGAAGACTGCTTTCAGGACCCGGTACGGGCATTATGAGTTCAGAGTTATGTCCTTCGGGCTGACTAATTCTCCAGCGGTATTTATGGATCTGATGAACCGGGTATTTCGGCCTTTTCTGGATATGTTTGTTATTGTGTTTATTGATGATATCTTGATTTACTCGCGATCAGCCGAGGAGCATTCAGATCATTTGAGGACGGTACTTGGCATTCTCCGTCAGCAGAAGTTATATGCTAAATTCTCCAAATGTGAGTTCTGGTTAACTTCTGTGGCATTCCTGGGCCATATTGTCGCAGCAGACGGTATTCGGGTCGACACGCAGAAGATTGAGGCTGTGCAGAATTGGCCCAGGCCTACTACACCGACAGAGGTGCGCAGTTTTCTGGGATTGGCTGGGTATTATCGCAGTTTCGTGGAGGATGTTTCTTCTATTGCAGCACCACTGACGAGGCTTACTCAGAAAGCAGCAAAATTTCAGTGGACAGATGCCTGCGAGCGCAGCTTTCAGATGCTGAAGGAGAGATTGATTACAGCACCAGTTCTGGCTCTTCCAGAGGGATCTGATGGGTATGTTGTCTATTGTGACGCCTCTGGTATTGGGATGGGGTGTGTATTGATGCAGCACGGACGAGTTATAGCCTATGCTTCCCGGCAGCTCAGACCGCACGAGAAGAACTATCCCACTCATGATCTTGAGTTGGCCGCGTTGATTCATGCTTTGAAGATTTGGCGGCACTATCTATATGGGGTCCATATTGATATCTATACGGACCATAAGAGTCTCCAGTATATTTTTAGGCAGAAGGAACTAAATCTGCGGCAGCGGAGATGGCTTGAGCTACTAAAGGATTACGACGTTGATATTCTGTACCATCCGGGGAAAGCCAATGTGGTAGCGGATGCACTTAGCCGCAAGTCTATGGGTAGCTTGGCTGATGTACCGTCGGGTAAGAAAGATTTGGTTCGTGACATTCGTCAGCTGGCCAGCCTCGGAGTTTGTTTGGCGGATTCTGGAGATTCTGGGATTTCTGTTCGCCCAGTTGCTGAGTCATCTATTATTCAGAAGTAAAGCAGCGCCAGTTTGAGGATTCTCTTTTGATTCAGTACAGAGATGTGGCCCTTAATAAAGCAAAGACTCAATTTGAGATCTCGCCTGACGGAGTATTATTATATGACGGCAGATTCTGCGTACCGGACGTTGCGGGCTTACGGCGGCAGATTATGGGCGAGGCCCATAATGCACGGTATTCTGTTCATCCTGGTTCCACCAAAATGTATCGGGATCTCAGGTGTTTGTATTGGTGGGACGGCATGAAGAAAGATATTGCTGAGTTTGTTAGTCAGTGCCCGAACTGCCAGCAAGTTAAGATCGAGCATCAGAAGCCCGGTGGATTATTACAGGAGATGGAAATTCCAGCCTGGAAATGGGAGATGATTAATATGGATTTCGTTGTTGGGTTACCGCGCACTCCACGCAGGTACGACTCTATCTGGGTTATCGTTGACAGGCTGACGAAATCATCCCATTTCCTTCCGGTTCGGACTACTTATTCGGCTGAGGACTATGCCAGATTGTATATCAAAGAGATAGTCAGACTTCACGGAGTCCCTATATCTATTATTATTGACTGAGGTACCCAGTTTACAGCAAATTTCTGGAGGTCATTTCAGGAGGGATTAGGGACTCAGGTGAGTCTCAGTACAGCTTTTCACCCTCAGTCCGACGGGCAGGCCGAGCGCACTATTCAGACGCTCGAAGATATGTTGCGGGCCTGCGTTATTGATTTCAGGGGCAGCTGGGATGATCATTTGCCGCTTATTGAGTTTGCCTATAATAATAGTCATCACTCCAGCATTCAGATGGCACCGCATGAAGCCCTGTATGGCAGGAAATGCAGATCTCCTATTGGTTGGTTTGACGTGGGCGAGACTAAGCTGATTGGGCCAGATGTGATCCAGGAAGCTGTAGATAAGGTAAAACTTATTCGAGAACGATTATTGGCTGCTCAGAGTCGACAGAAAGCTTATGCAGATAGACGACGTCGACCGTTAGAGTTCCAGATTGGCGACTGGGTATTCCTGAAGGTGTCGCCCATGAAGGGTGTCATGAGATTCGGTAGAAAGGGTAAGTTGAGCCCCCGGTACATTGGGCCGTATCAGATCGTTCGAAAGATAGGCGAGGTCGCCTATGAGCTAGACTTACCATCCGACTTGGAGGCCGTACACCCGGTGTTTCATGTGTCTATGTTGCGGAAATGTATTGGTGATCCTTCCAGGATATTCCCAGTTGATGACATTCAGGTGACGGAGCAGTTATCTTATGACGAGCAGCCTGTATCTATTCTGGATCGACAGGTGCGGAGACTACGCACTAAAGAAGTGCCCTCCGTCAAAGTCTTGTGGCGCAACAATAATCGGGAGGAGATGACTTGGGAGGCGGAGGACGAGATGAAAAGGAGATACCCTCACTTGTTCCCGACGTCCACATGTAATCAAAAAAAAATTTCAGTTTGTTGTGTTGATTGATAAAATGAATTATGTGTGTCATTACTAAAAAGGGACACTCCTGCCTTGATCATAAGACCTTATAAGATTAATCTAACATTCGGGGACGAATGTTCTTAAGGGGGGGAGAATGTTATGTCCCGTGTTTTCGTATAATTGGAAATTGAGAAATAATTACGATTTATGTGTTATAAGGAAATATTTTGATTTTGGTGAATATGACTATGTTGGTTATGAAATTATTGGCGCTAAGACATTGGGGAAGGCCGAGGGTAAATTTGGAATTTTGGAAATTAGTTTCGGGAATTACAAAATGGGACTTTTAATGAATTGGGCCAAGAAAAATTGAAACAAGAATTGAGGCCAAAGTCTTTGGGGTGGCCGGCCATATTGGCTTGGCCCAAACCCATTTTTAAATGTCATGTGTTATGCACATGACCCTTAGTAATGGATATATATCAATGTTTCCTTTGTATTTATCAAGAACAAATTATAACTCAACTTTGAGCACTACATTGCTCTCGGCCGAGAACCCCATTTCGAAAAAAAAAATTCCTTAGCCTTTGTTATTGATCCAAAAACCGTGCCCTTCCCATATTGGTAGAGTACTCAAGACGCTCTCCGACGGGGTACAATTAGTTTGGCGAAAGGCGCACGTTTGCGGCAAGTCGGAAATTCAAGAAAAGGTAAGAATTTTGCTACTTTAATGTTATGGAATTTGTATGAATGTGATAAGGATTGAGAATAGACGAGAATCCCGTAGTTTTGATGTGTGTAGAAAACCATGGGTGTGTGTGTATAGAGTGTTGTGGCCGTGTGCCCTAAGAAGGAGAAAGAAATGTGAATTGATCTTGTTTAGTTCGTTAGTTGCGTCGTTGTGACCTTTATAACGTAAATGAATGTCTAACGAATTGAATTGGTGTTGGGAAACGATTTCGGAACTTTATGGGAAAGTATATACCTTCGGTATCATTATGTATATCATTGTATAATTAGAGTGCTAAAGACTTTAAATATGAATTTATAATGATGTTAATGAATTCGGAATGAAACGACGCGAGTTAGAATGTTCGTCGTGAATTTTCGATGTTTTGAAGAATTATGGAAAGTAATGGATTTTGGGGTAATTTCGTGTATGGCTTGGATTGTAGTTAGGATGTGATTGTATAAGTTTGAATGAGGAAATGAATACAACTATGTAGATATAGAATTGGAGTTTTGGAAGTTTGAACGAAAGTTGCCAACTTAGGTAATAAAGTAGAACTGTGAAGCTAGAGTGATTTGATTATTACTTGTGTTGTTTGATGATGTGTGGGCTGTTGTATTGATGTATTTTGAGCCGAGCTAAGTCTCGAGGATGTTAGATTTATAGGGGAAATGCTGCCGAAATTTCGGTAGACAAAATGAAGTTAAAGGCATTTTAAGCCTAAGAATCTCAATTGGTAACTTTGACCATTTGCAGATTTCGGACGAAACGGGACTTGACTTTTGGGAGAGCATACGACGTCTGTAAGGTATGTAAAGCTACCCACTCCTTCGTTTGGCATATCTTAGTATGATAGGCGAATATGAGAACTTCCGGAGCATTTCTGCTCCTCGAAACCCGATCCACAGAAAAGTTACTATTCATTCAATTCAATTGAAGCCTAAGGGCTCTATTTTGGCTAGAATGCCACCACTCGTCCGAAACCTATCGAAATGTGGTCGGGTAACTTAGAAATGATTATGTGTGACCCTTTGGCCTATAAATGTTCAGAAAATATGTTCGCCACCTCAATTTGACTCGAGGTGGGCCCGCTAACCCCGATACACCCTATTTGCCTTATTGGGCTATCTTTGTGAATAAAGTTCGATATGATACTTTCGATTTTGGAATCCCCTCTTATGAGATATATTTGGGATATTATGATATGATAAGTTACGTTTTGAAGCCATACGCACCATTTTGGAAACTTTTGTGAAACGGATCTTGGTATCGACTAAGTATTCGCTTATTTTGTGCTATGGAACGATTTGTAAAACTATTATGTTTTGAAAGACTATTTTGAAGTATGATTTGCATTTGTTTGCTCACGACTCCGCTCGTGCCTTATTATGACTTCGTTCACCGGTTCCAGGGCCGGTTATGATTCGTGCGCCTTATAGTAATTCGGTCGTATGCTGTGTTACGGTTCCCGAGGCTTCGCCATAGGGCCGAGTTCCGTTTGGAGTTATGCTGTGATATGGCTCGTGATGCGATACGCTCACCTATGATTATGTTTGTGTTCGGGGATGTACGGAGATTTGAAACCTTCTGGTGTTATGCTGTGTGTGGCGCCAGCGTCGGAGTGGCGACCACGTTCCTAAGCGTTTGCATGATTTCGTTTGCATTATATATACGTATATGATCTTGATACGGGTTTTGACATACCGATTTGTATTCCACTTTGTTATCCGATTTGCTTTCGTTTTGATCCATATTTCTGTACTCCGTGCTTTACATGCTCAGTACATATTTCGTACTGACCCCCTTTCTTCGGGGGCTGCGTTTTTCTGCCCGCAGGTGCAGACATTGGTGATCCTCCACAGTAGGCTTCCCTCTTTTCTATTCCGGAGTACTCCTCTTTGATCCGGAGTCCACTTTTGGTACAGACTCCTTTTGCTTTGTATATATTTCGTACATTTGACTATTTGGGTACGGCGGGGCCCTGTCTCGCCATATGTCTTTGTTTTGAATTCGTAGAGGCCTGTAGTCATATATGTGGGGGTGAGGGTCCTGTATATGTTGGTTTGATTTCGTTTTATGGTCTTAAAGCGGTCTGTTTGTTATGCTGGCCCCAAATGGCCCTTATGCTTATGTTTGCACTTTTGACCGGCGATGTCTATTCCGCCGCTCAGTTTGTATTTGATATGGTATTTTGGTTTGGCACGACCGCTTAAGACATATTTTGATATAAATTGCATTTGATATGATTTCGTAAAATTCGGAAATACGTTTGGACCTTATAATTAATGTGTGATTCGGTCTGGGCACCCAGGTAGGGTGCCAGTTGCGGCCCACGGGGCTGGGTCGTGACAATTATGTACATATGTCTTCAGTACAGGTTTTGATATATTGATCCGGTATTCTCTCTCTGTACCTTTCACTTCAGTTACGGTTTGGATTTCTGTACTTTATGCTTTACATACTCAGTACATCTTTCGTACTGACCCCCTTTCTTCGGTGGCTGCGTTTCATGCCCGCAGGTAAAGAGGTTCGTGATCTGCCAGTGTAGGCCACACATTCTGCTATTACAGAGTGCTACTTTGATCCGGAGCCCATATGTTGGTACACATTTTTTTTTGTGATGTATATGCTTCTGTATATTTGACCATTTGGGGTACGGCGGGGCCCTATCCCATCATATGATTCCGTTATGGTTTGTAGAGGCCTGTAGTCATATATGTGGGTAATGGGTCATGTGTGCGTTCGTTTGTCTATGATCTACGTCTTAATGCGGTCCCGTTTGCTATTATGGCCAAAACAGCCTAATTGTCTGTACACGTGCATGTATCTGGCGATGTAGATTCCGCCAATCTATCAGATTTGGATGCGGCCTAAATGGCCTGTATGTTTGTATATGTGCACATGTTCGGCGATGTGTATTCCGCCGCCTCTGTTGGTTCTGATATGATGATATTTGCTTTCAGTCCGTTTAGGATGATTAATATGAAAATCTGAGTTAGATTAAAATATGACGAGTTAGTATGTAAGTCTGTTTGGGGTGTCCAAATAGGACATCAGTCGTGGCCCACGGAGCTGGGTCGTGACATAAAATTCGGAACAAGAAAACAATTGGGCCGCGACACCCTTGCGTCGTGGACCCATAGCGGATGAGACTACCTATGGCACCCTTACGATGTAGTGGTGCCGCACAAGGAAAAAATCTGGTCAGAACAACGTTCTGATCGCGGCACCCTTGCGACGCGACTGCCGACCTTTGCTCAGTAAAATGGTCATAAATTTTTGTAATTATCTATGTTTGAGCCGGGAGAATTACCATTGGAAAGGAATTTCAATGACATACAACTATCATGTTTTGCATTTTCTCAGATTCTTAACGAAACCATCCAAAAAATGGGAACTAGTAAGAAGTCCTCCAGACTTAGACGAATTTTAAAGCCCTTCAAATCGACTATTTTCCATCTGAAATCATCCCGACCAAATTTCATCTTAATACTAATTTTACACATTCATACGTAACTCGAATTTACAGAGTGTTACACCCGACCACCCCGACCTGACTGTGCTTTGCCCCTATCAGACTGATGTCCACCTCTGCCTGACGGGTGGCCACCCCGCCAAGGCTGTATACTGCCTCTACTATAAGATCCACCCCCTCTAACATATGTAGCTGGAGCTGTAGGGGTCTGATATTGGGTACTCTGACCACTCTGTTTGAGTCGGGGACAGTTCATCTTGAAATTCCCCGGCTCACCCCACTCGTAACATACCTTGTCGAGTACAGACCTCTGAACTGAAGCTAAAGAACCCGAATACCCACCACGATCAAAGGATTTGGAATACGAACCTAGTAGTTTCCCTGAAGAATGATTACTGGGCCCTGAAGACTCTCCAACAAATGTCTGCATAGCAGACTGGATCGGGCTAACTGAGTAGATCTGGGAACTCTGACCATACTGGCCCCGCCCTCTGGAGAATGAACCACTGAAGCTGCCCCTTTTGCGGGCCCTCTTATCATCACCCTTACCAAAACTATCCTGTCTCACGGACTCAACTGTAGTGACATGATCCACCACCTCTTGAAACGAAGCCCCTATAAATACTAACTGAAGAGTTGACAACTTCAAAGTAGTGTTCAACCCCTTGACGAATCTTCTCACTCTCTCCGCCTCATTGGGAAGCAACTGAAGCACATATCTGGACAAAGAGTGAAAGCGAGCCTCATACTCAGCAATCGATAAACCTCTCTGCTCAATATGACTGAACTCATCACACCTCCTATCTCTCAAAGTATGTAGGACGTACTTACTTCTCCAAAAATATCTAATAAAACTGAGTCCATGTCAATGGAGGCAACCCAGCTGGTGTGCACTCAACATACGCTCTCCACCAAAGCTTGGCATCACTACCCAATAGCTGAAAAGTCACAAAATCAAACCCGTGGCTCTCTACCGCCCCCATATTATGGAGCCTAGCATGACAATCGATGATAAACTCATAGGCATCCTCCTGCTGGGTGTCGTAGAAGACGGGAGCCTTCATTTTGGTGAACCTCCAAAACAAATCATGCTCCTCCCCAGTAATCACTGGGCATGCCATGGGCCTAGGGAATAGGTATGGTCCCGAAATATCGTTCATATATGGAGCCATAGCCGCAGTAGGCTGTGGGCCCAGAGCACGGAACCTCTCTGGAATCTTCTCAGCTAATCTCACCCACTGACCATCAGGTGTATCCGGTAACACACCTGCCTGAGTCAATCCCTCAAGAAGGTTCAACACTAGAGTAGCTATAATATCAGGCTGAGCTGGTGCTGGTCCCAACTCCTCCTCCTCATCATGATACGCTGGTGGCTCGGGAGAGACAGATCTAGCACGGGCCCAACCAACCAAGGGTGCCTGCCCCCAGCCGGTATTGCCTCGCTGCTGCGTCCACGGCCTCTAGCCTGATCCCGACCACGTGCCGTGGCCCCATCGACCGGTACTGGTGCCTCATCAACTGTTGCTCTAGCACAAGTCCTCACTATCTGTGATAAAATAAAAGGAGAATCTGATACTAATTAGAATCAAGTAGCATAAAAGGAAAGAAAGAATTGGAGTTTTCCTAATGTCCCATAGCCTCTCGAAGATAAGTACAGACATCTCCATACCGATCCGCAAGACTCTAATAGACATGTTTTTGTATAGGTGAGATCAGTGAACCTAGGGCTCTGATACCAACTTTTCACGACCAAGAATACCATCGTGATGGAACCCATACTAACCCACTTGGTGGGCGAACCATCCCCTTAATTCATTACTTATTTAATTATGAAAAGACTTAAATAACAAGATAAAATCATAATAAGTCTAAGTCAATGTCACGACCCATTTTAGGATCGCGCGGGCACCTACCATTCCTACCTTGGTAGGCAAACCCTCAACCCAACATAAAACATTTAGAAATAAAGGAAGAGATTAAGCAATCTCTCAAGAAATATAATAATCGAAAAACCGAAGTCAACCAATACATTTAAACGAAATAGCGGAAGTGTTTACAACGACTAAATAATTACAATGACTCATTCCCATGACCTAGCCTAGACTAGTACAAGAACGACTAATGTTGAGCCGGAATACAATAATAAATCTAAGACCCAACCTCCATCTCGGAATGAAAAGGATGGAGGCCTTCTAGATAGGCACCGTGCATCTTTGGAAAAACTCCAGCAATCAATTTCCTGAAAAACTCTACACCCCAAAACGGGATGCAGCAAGAGTAGTATCAGTACAACACTAGTACTGATAAGCATCATAGGCCCACAATGGTTAGAAGAGCATATCAGTAATAGTATTCACAAATAATCATGGTTGGTAAACTAGGTCAACAGTGAACATTACCTATCGCTCGTTGCAACAATAAAGATTCTTATTCTCATCAATTCTCCCCTTGTAATCTATTTGCCAAACTTACACTATAATCCATACTAACTAATCTAACATACAATAGACAATTTGTGTCAAGTATCACAAGTCAACTACCATTACACAATCCCCTCTTAGTATCGACAAGTCATCTCGTCATTCAACTATTCATTATTTGCCTAAAATTTTGGAAGCCAAATATACAACTAAGCCAACGAAAATCAACAAATATAAATCAAGATCATAGCCGATGGTTATAGCAACTAAGCCCAACAGTGGCAAGTCTCAATACATCCAATTCGAGTTCGTATAACACAACTAGATCACAAGAATAGCACAAGAATATCAAAAGGATAGCACGAGAAGTCAAAAGGTACAATGCAATGCAATCATGTATGAATTATGGATGCAATGCATATGCACCGCACACATGTACTCTGATGATGCAACATCACATCTCGGCAGCACAACCCATGGGGACCTGCGAAGTCCACGTACCTCACGATTCTGACAACAACTTCGGCAACCGCTACCTCACGATTCCGGCAACAACCTCGGCATCGCTACACTCATCATTGATTTAGGGATAAACATCGGACATCGGTCTTCACGTCACTCTCATCCAACTTAGCCCAGCTCATAACAACGTTTCCTTAAGTATCATCAATGTATCAACAATATATCATGAAGGATGAGAATACGTGCAATGTAGGAATTCAATATCAACCATCAAGTCAAATATTAATAGTACCACGCATAGGCACACCAACAATATCATAAAAAGGCTACACAATAAGCCATAGTAGAATCACTATCCTCGTCCCAAACGACGACTAGCAAGATGCTACATTATCATGAACGAGATTAACACTAGTCTCTAATGCCCATCACAGACAGAATCACAATAGTAATATCACCTCATTCCTTTACTTCCTAATGACATCAATATATGACAAGTATGCTTCTAACTTATGTCATCAACTACTAAACATCCAGTCTAGAATCATTTCATGTACTTTTAAGACGTTTTATCAATTTCAATATCAGGTTGTGATTCGATATTAAATAACACAGGACATCTTTATGCACAACATACGGGAACTCCTCATCAATGGAACATAATAATCCAAGTACCGAACAACTAGTCTTCTAAGTCACATAAAGTTCACCAGTACTGTCACGACCCGACTAGGGGCCATAAAGGGTACCCGGGGCTAACCACCGAGCACCACTCATTCTATTGCTTATCATAATCATTGAGCGTACATTCGTTAATTATATACTCAAATCATAGGAAAACCATTTTTCATTTGGAAACATAATTACTTTTATATACATAAGCCCTTCGGTTATCAAAATAATAATATATATATATTCAATAGTAACATCATTAGACCATACTACCCACACATATGTATCTACGAGCCTCTACTAGAGTACTAGACATATGGACGGGACAGGACCCCGCCGTGCCCAAAATACATGTATATATACACACAAAATAATAGACCAAATAGCACCTCTGGAATAATGGAGTGCTCCTGTAAATCTGCTGATAGCTCCTATGAATCTGCACCGTCTCCCTGTCTACTTGTGGGCATGAACATAGCGTCCAAAGAAAACGGATGTCAGTACGACTATTGTACTGAGTATGTAAGGCATAAACAATAATGATATATCAATGAAATACGGAGACATGAGTGAAGAGCAATCTGTAACTGACTGTCACTTAAAACTGAAATAATGCATGCTAACTTACTTCATAATCATCATTATATCATGTATGCATATATGTATAAGCTGCCCGACCATATAGGTACGGTGTGTTAATCGTTAGCCTGCGTCCAGGCCTCCCGCATCCGAGGTACCATCTCATGCCGCCCACTAGTGGTGTCTGCCCATGCCATTTATACATGGTGTATACGCTGCCCGCTTTAGCGGTGTCTTCCCGACCATGTAGGCGCGGTGTGATATCATCATGTACATCTCATAGACTTATCATATTCTCATCATACTATTATTATAATGCATGACTGGGGACTTAAGACAATTATACTCTATCGGGGTGACATAAGGTCGTGAACCCCCGATTCCGTTATGGAGCATTCATAAGCATTCTGCCTCACCTTGAAGGAATTAGCATATAAGGTGAGTGTATACATGAACAACATCAATGGATCATAAGCAGCCCGCATTAGCAGTGACATGTCCGGCCTCTAGGCACGGTGTAATCATAAGCATCCCGCATTAGCAGTGACATGTCCGGCCTCTTGGGCGTGGTGGAATCATAAGTAGCCCGCCATAGCGGTGACATGTCCGGCCTCTAGGGCGCGGTGGAATCATATCGTCATATATCCATCGTAACTCAACATTTTCATACATAGAATAGGTATGTTATAAACTTACATTATTGATTATCTCATGGACATATCATAACTTAGCCTCATTATACATTTATCATTAAGAATATACACTAGAATTTGAAGGCAACTATTGCCATGTCGGGGCGACATAAGGTCGTGAGCCCCCGATTATATTATGGCGTAATCATCAACATCATATCTCACCTTGAAGGAACTAACAATTTAAGGTGAGTGTACGCAAAGAAAAGCATCGATGAAAACATACTTAGAATCCTTAGCTTCATGGACATCTTATTTTACACTAGGATTACTCATACTTAAATTCATCATCATCATTATCATGCTCGTATCGTATTTCTTTCTCAATCATGTGCATATGTAGCTTCGTATATTCATGGACTCATAGCCTCTATCGTATAAGAAGATCATGGAAAATTTGAAAGATTCATGCTTTAGAAGGAAAGGATTAGCCTTACATACCTTTTCCGTTTAACTAGTTTATCGCTTGCTTGTTCTCCTTCAACGCCCACGATTCTACCTTCAAGAGAATTCGCATTAACATTAGTTAATCGACTATAAGAACGTGTTACCATTTCTAAGGGATATTGGGCCGGATTTCTCTTTGTTTCCACTACTTTCTCCGTATCATATTTCAACTCCCAAACAACCATAACAACCTTCACAATATCATAGACAACAATCGTCATTCATCTACATTATCCGACCTTCACAATTCCTCTTCAATTTCTCCATAATTGTGGTTATAGTTCTATATCGCATTTTCTCATATATAATACTTATTCCATATTTTAAATGTCATTCATAACATGTTTACAATCATAACATACCAATATTCATAATTCACCCCAAACTACTATTCAACAATGACACTATTCACACCTTCATGACCCATTCCCTATATCTTTCTACAATCCAAGTGTTTCAACCTTTTCATACCTTAAATAACATGTAAATACCATAAAACACACCTTAGATGGTGTAGGAATAAGCCTTGAGTTGAAATACTTCACTTGAACAAAACCCTAGTTCCACCTTCCATGAGATTTCTTAGCTTGGATGAACATTAATGTATTTCCCACACCTAGTTTTGTTGATTTGATGAAGTTGATCATTAATTCCACTTGGATTCTTGTATTTGAGGAGTTTGGAAGGTTCTAGAGAGCAATGGGGTCGTGGAGAAGAAAAATGAAATGAAATAAATGTGGTTGGGTCTCTTATTTAAAACTTGAAATTTGTCCCAACGTCATTATACAGACACTTATACGGTCCGTATAAGTGACCGTAAAACTGCTCCAGTAACCATCGCATTCTGTGTCAGTTTGACGGCACATTATACGGACTGTATAATATTATACGGTCCGTATAAGTGACCGTGAAATCAACCCCTCAACAGCATCATTCTGTGACACTCCTACGGTCCATTATACGGGTCGTATAACATTATACGGACCGTATAATCGACCGTATAACTCATTCTTCCACTGAACTTTTTCTTGCCACATTATTTGATCTCCAATCCTTATGGAACCTTCTTAGCACTTATTTATCACTTCATTAACAATCTAAGGGACGTTATAACTCTTCTCCAATGCACCTTTTAATTATCATTAACTCGTTACTCGTAATTTCTTTCCAATACACATCGTATGCCTTGCCTTCTCTCGGCAAATTTCTTCTCTTGTCTCAATGCCCTTTGAAATCTTAATTGGGTCATCAAACGTCATTCCTTTCTTACAGAAATATCGTATACTCGTATTTTTCGTTAGTCTATTCATTGTACGTTAACGGGAAATTTTCCAAGGTGTAACAATGCCATCCCACCAATATATCAACTTGAGATCATGATACATATTTGTTGCACCTGGGTGAATAAAATACCGAGAATAATGAGCTTCCTCTAAGATTCGACGACGCAATTCTGCGACATTCGGAACACATAGCTTGCCTCGGTATCTAAGAATTCCATCCATAGAAGTTTCAAATAGTGACTCCTCTTTTTCATGAAATGTGTCTCTGTAATGTCCTAATTGAGGATCTTCATACTGATGCTCTTTCACTTCCATATTCAGGGACGAAACTGTGGGATCATTAATACTAATCCCTGCCCTACCCGAATCAATTACACGTACTCCAAGATTAGCTAGTTGGTGGAGCTCATGAATCAACTCTTTCTTTTTCGAAGGAACTTCACATAGTCTGCCCATTGATTGGCGGCTAAGCGCGTCAGCTACTACATTTGCCTTTCGAGGGTGGTACAAAATGCTCGCATCATAATCTTTCAATAACTCTAACCACTGCCTCTGCCACAGATTTAACTCCTTCTGTTTGAAAATGTATTAAAGACTCTTGTGATCTGTATATATATCAACATGCACGCCGTACAAGTAATGTCTCCACATCTTTAATGCATGAATAATTGCATCCAATTCGAGATCATGAGTTGGGTAGTTCTTTTCATGTTTCCGCAGCTGTCTCGAAGCATAAGCGATGACTTTACCGTGCTGCATTAACACACATCCTAACCCAACACCGAAAGCATCACAATATACAACGTAACCATCCGGCCCTTCTAGGAGTGTCAAGACTAGGGCTGAGATTAATCTATCCTTCAACTCTTGGAAACTGCGTTCACAAGAATCATTCTATTGAAATTTAACTGACTTTTGGGTTAGCTTCGTCAATGGGGCTGAAATAGACGAAAATCCATCTACGAACCTTCTATAGTACCCTGCCAATCCCAGGAAACTATGAACTTCTGTAGGCGTCGTAGGCCTTGGCCAAGTTTTCACAGCTTCAATTTTCTGAGTATCAACTCATATGCCATCATCTGAAATAACATGACCCAGAAATGTCACAGAATTCAACCAAAACTCGTACTTTGAAAATTTTGCATACAATTCTCGAGCTCAGAGAATTCCAAGAACAATACATAAATGGTCAGCATGTTCTGATTCTGTACGAGAGTATACCAGAATGTCGTCAATGAACACTATTATGAATAAATTCAAGAGAGGCCTGAATACATTATTCATCAAATTCATGAACACTGTCGGAGCATTGGCTAACCCAAATGACAGCACCCGGAATTCATAATGGTCATATCTCGTTCTGAAAGCTGTTATGGGAATATCTTCTTCTTTAACTCTCACCTAGTGATAACCTGACCTTAAGTCTATTTTGGAAAACCACATGGCACCCTGTAGTTGGTCAAACAAATCATCAATTCTTGGGAGAGGATATTTGTTCGTTATCGTCACCTTATTCAACTGCCTATAATCGATGCACATCCGTAGGGAACCATCTTCCTTCCTCAGGAATAGGACTGGTGCTCCCCACGGTTATGAACTGGGTCTAATAAACCCCTTCTCAAGCAAATCTTTCAACTGTGCCTTTAATTCTTTCAGTTCTATCGAAGCCATTCGGTAAGGAGGAATAAAAATTGGCTTGGTGTTCGGTAACACATCAATAGCGAAATCAATCTCCCTTTCCGGAGGAAGACCTGGAAGTTCTTCTAGAAATACATCCAGAAATTCATTCACTACCGGAACGGATTGGAAGGTTGGTGACTTTGCTTCAGTGTTATGTACTCGGACTAAATGATCAATATAGCCCTTAGCTATCATCTTCTTTGCCTTAAGGTAGGAAATAAACCTACCCCTTGGAGATGTTGTATTACCCTTCCATTCAAGCACTGGCTCTCCTGGAAATTGAAATCGAACTGCTTTCATTCGAAAATCAACATTACCATAACATGAGGCCAACCAATCCATACCTATGATCACATCGAAATCTAACATTTCCAGCTCAATTAAATTAGCTTTAGTCTGGCGGCCGCATATCACAATTACACAGTTTTTATACACTTGTCTAGCTATCATGGGATCACCAACCGGAGTAAATACCTTAAAAGGTTTAATTGGCTCAGGTTTCACCCCAATACGACCAACAACATACGGAGTAATATAAGATAGAGTAGAACCCGGATCTATCAATGCATACACATCATGGAAAAATATAGATAATGTACCTGGAACCACATCCAGGGAGGACTCAAGATCCTGTTATCCGACTAAAGCATACATACGGGGCTGAGTGGCACCTGAAGTAGATGCTCCCCCTCTGCCTCTACCACGGCCTGCTGGAATCTGGGACGTCTGTCTTACTGGGCGTACTGAAGAAGAACCAGCCGCTGATCCTATGGGCTGAACCCCAACTCTACCACTCATCGACGGTTAATCTCGCATCATGTGCCCAACCTGGCCATAAGCATAGCAAGTATCTGAACCTTGGAGACACTGTCCAAAATGTAGTCTACCGCACTGGCTGCACCACGGTACTGGGGGTCTCCTCTAGCCATAATCTCCCCTGGACTGAGAATCTGAGGCCCTCGAACTCTGACCCTTTCCTGAACGAAAGGAGCGATCAAATCTCCTACCTGCAAACCGTGGAGGTGCACTAGTCGCCGACTGGCCTGAATGTCTGGGATATGTCTGCCTTGATCCCCCTCCATAATCACTACCTGCCCCCATAGATCTGACCCTCTTGCTTTGCCTTCAATTAATGTTACGATCACCCCATTGCGGATGTTGTTGTCCTTCTAAATTCTGGGCATGGGCTTGAATACAGGAAATATCCATCCCATCTTGCAACGAAGCCATCAAACAATCCTTGAACAAATGTGGCCCTAAGCCACTCACAAATCTGTGCACTCTATCTCCCATATCGGCCCCAATAGTCGGGGCATATCTAGCCAATGAATTAAACTGAAGGCTATACTCCCCGGCACTCATATTTCCTTGTTTCAAATTTAAGAATTTATCTGCTCTAGCTCGGCGAACCTCGGGTGGTAAATAATGGCGGATGAAGGCATCTACAAATTCTTGCCAAACGGGAGGAGGTGCATCCTCTTTTCTTGACGATATCCAATTATTGTACCATAATACCGCCATATCTCGGAGTCTATAAGATGCCAACTCCACAGATTCGGTTTTGAAGGCATGAACAATCTTCAATGTCTTCAACATTTCATGAATAAAACTTTGCGGGTCTTCATTCGGCTTTGACCCGAAAAATTCCGGAGGATTGAAACTCATGAAATCACGGGATCTGGTACTAGCTGTCCTATCACTTGGACCCGCATTCTGCCACTGTGCCTGGGCAGCAACTAACTGTGTCAATAGGTGGATAGCTTCGGTCACTTATTGACCCGAAGTAACCGGTGGAGGAACTGGAGGCATATGAGCTGGAGCTGAAGCCCCCTCTTGTTCTTCTAAATTGGGCGGAGTGGAGGAAGTATTAGTTGGGGCCTCATTATGTGATTCGCCCTCTTCTACATTCATTGGTAGCACTCTTTCCACCAGCCCTTTCATCGTAGTCTTGCCCTTCTGGGCAGCTGTAGCCTTTCCCTTTGGTGGCATTTCTGAAATCATAGCACACTATTAAGGAGGAGAAAATCTTACAACACAGCTCTATCGCACGATCTCTTAAGATGAAAGATGGTCATTTTTCCTAAATGCCCTATAGCCTCCTGTTTATTAGTATGGCGCGCAACACACCATAAACAAGACTCTACTAGGCACGACTCGTAGACACTTCCTAGGACTGAACTGCTCTGATACCACTTTTGGCACGACCCAACTAGGGGCCATGACGGGTACCCGGGGTTAACCACCGAGCACCACTCATTCTATTACTTATCATACTCATTAAGCGTATATTCGTTAATTATATACTCAAATCATAGGAAAACCATTTTTCATTTGGAAACATAATTACTTTCATATACATATATCAATGAAATACGGAGACATCGAGTGAAGAGCAATTTGTAACTGACTGTCACTTAAAACTGAAATAATGCATGCTAACTTACTTCATAATCATCATTATATCATGTATGCATATATGTATAAGCTGCCCGACCATATAGGTACGGGTGTTAATCGTTAGCCTGCGTCCAGGCCTCCCGCGTCCGGGGTACTATCTCATGCCGCCTACTAGTGGTGTCTGCCCATGCCATCTTGACATGGTGTATACGCTGCCCGCTTTAGCGGTGTCTGCCCGGACATGTTGGCGCGGTGTGATATCATCATGTATATCTCATAGACTTATCATATTCTCATCATACTATTATTATAATGCATGACAGGGGACTTAAGACAATTATACTCTATCGGGGAGACATAAGGTCGTGAGCCCCCGATTCCGTTATGGAGCATTCATAAGCATTCTGCCTCACCTTGAAGGAATTAGCATATAAGGTGAGTGTATACATGAACAACATCAATGGATCATAATAAGAATCATTAGCTTTGTAGAAACATAGTATCATGGGCCTTAGACTCTTTAGACTTAGACTCATCATTATCATGTTCATAATATCTCTTATTCTTAACTCAAATGGCTATTCATGAGCATAGACTCTTAGTTTTTCCGGAATGTGGGAAATTCGTGGAGGAGGAGGAACTATTATACCATAGGTTCATGCCTTAGAAAGAAGGGACTAGCCTTACATACCTCTTTCGTTTAGCTACTCTATCGTTCGATCGTTCTTCTTCCCATATTCACGTTTCTACCTTCAAGAGAGTTCATACTCATATTAGATAATCGATAACATAAGCGTATTTGAACTAAGTTAGAGAAAATTGGGTAGCATCTCCTTTATTTATATTACTTTCTCCATATCATGTACCAACTCCCAAACGTCAATAACAACATTCATAATATCATTGTCAATAACTTTTATCAAATTCATCATTATCCAATCCCCACAATTTCCTCTCAAGGTCATCTATAATCGTGATCATAGCACAACATTGCATTTATTCTCATCTAATGTTTCTATCATGCTCTTAGCGTCATTCATAACGTAATTACAATCACAACATATCAATATTCATGATTCACTTCCAAACTACTACTAAAAAATGACACTATTACCACTTTCATGACCCATTTCCTATACCCTTCCTCAATCCAAGTGTTTCAACTTTTCAACACCTTAAATAACATGTAAATACCATAAAACGTACCTTTTATAGTGTGGAAATGAACTTTAAGTGGAAAAACTTCACTTGAGCAAAACCCTAGTTCCATTTCCCATGGAATTTCTTGACTTGGATGAACTTTAATGTGTTTCTTACACTTAATTTTGTGGGTTTGATGAAGTAGATCTTTAGTTTCACTTGGATTCTTGTATATGAAGTGTTTTGAAGGTTCTAGAGAACTCTTGAGTCGTGGAGGAGAAATGGGAATGAAAAATAATGAACTTGGGCCTCTTATTTAAAAACTTAAAATCTGTCCCGACATAATTATACGGACACTTATACGGTCCGTATAAATTTATACAGTCCATCTAAATGACCGTAAAATCACCCCAATCAACAACTCATTCTGTGACCATTATACGACACATTATATGGTCCGTATAATTTTATATGGTCCGTATAAGTGACCGTATAATCCCATCAGTGACGGACCTTCACTGTGACAATGCTGCGGACCATATAATTGGTCGTATAATCTGTTCCTTCTCCGATTTTGTTCTCGTCACTTCGTTTGACCTCAAATCCTTATGGAACCTTCTTGATACTTGTTTAACACCTCGTTAACAATCTAAGGGACGTCATAACTCTTCTACAAAACATCCTTAAGTCATCATTGATTCGATATTCGTGAATTCTGCCCAACACACAACATAACCTTGCTTTCCTTAACAACTTTCGTCTCTTACCTCAAATGTCTTTGAAATCTTATTTAAAATCATCAAATGTTATTTCTTACTTACTAAAACACCATATACGTCGTGCCCTTTGTTAGTCTATTCACTGTACGTTAACGGGGAAATTTCCGAGGTGTAACAAATACCCAAAGCAAGACCAACACATGAACCTAGGGAATCTACATGCCACAAGCCCGAACATATAAATCACACAACAATACCATCCTAAGAAGTCCATCCCAAATACCAAAAGCCTATACATGTATTCTCCGTTTCATATAATACACTAATATGTAAGTCTAACCAGAGTCTACCAAGAAAGCAAGCCGTAACCTACCTCAGGCCGATAAGTGTGCGAACGTTCATTTGGATTCCATCTTCCATCTTCGTAGGCAATTGTAGATCCAAGGGGTCTAATAACGATGGACACATTCGAGGAAGCAACAATTCAAGAAATTGGATCATAGGGGTAAAATTGTCATTTTTAAAAATGATGGTTCTAGATTCTTGATTATTACCATATCACCTCTTTTAATGGGAAACAAGGTTAACCTAAGTCAAACTTACCTCAATTATTCACGTGAGACACTAATAGCGACTTAGCAAGTTAACCCAATTGAGAAATCGTAAGGATTGGGCTTAGAATTAGTTATGAAACTCATTCTTGCAATAACGAAGCCATCTTAGAGCTACTAATTATTCTAGGACATTCATTACCACCATTCCCCAAGGGTCTTGTAAGATTTTTGAAGAAAGAAAGAACCTTCATTTAGGCTTTGCCATAATCATAAATAGTGTAAGAAGAGAAAGGGAAATTAAAGGAGAAAAAATGAGGGATTTTTTTAGACTACCTTCCTAATATTTTGGTCTCAAGGAGATGAAAATGTCTCCAGATGGGGGCTGGAACTTGGAAAAATAAATGCTATGTCAAGTTAATGAATGGGGTTTTAAATAGGTCAATCACTAGTCGTTTACCGCTTCAGCATCACCACTTCGGCGCCCTCAATACCGCTTCAGCGGTCTAATGAAATTCTCCCCACTTATGCTTCAGTGGGGAAGGGGTCGCTGGGATGTGACCGCTGTGGCGGTCAGCCCAGCGTTGGGGCAGCCTGACTGGGTCCAAGTCCCGAAATTTGATATTTAATTCCTATTCGCACAAATGGTCTAGTTAGGCTATATATTCACTGGGAATACGTAATGAACCGAACAAGTCCAGGATGTCAAAGTTGCGAATCCTTCAGGATTTACGGTAACGACTAACTGAATCGTTACATCAGATACCAATTAAACAACCGTTCGTCCTCGAACGGCAAGGGGTGAACCAAGGCACATGGAGAAGTAAGCTCGTGAATTGAACTTAGTAGCATTGATTTGGAACAACTTTATCTCTCGTGGAATTCTGTGCCGCTATATGATAGGGTGTCTTTATTAAAAAGGCTTGAGTAAACGAAAGGCGTGAAAGAAGTAACACTCAGCTTAACGAATCACCAAAATTTGTGTTACCACTCCCGTCTAGACTTATCAGAAAAGTCCATCGTGGACAAATTTATTTCTAAGTGTATACGATTCGGGATGGCTCAACTGCTAGTTTTCACGAGGAATTCGCAAGGGTAATAACTCAGATGAATCAGAGGGATTTATAATCGTAGGTCCACGGGGGACACATGGGTAAGGTATTGAACTCGGGTTTCAATTAAATGGATCGAATTATTGGGAACAAAAATTTCTAGGAGTCCACTTCAGCAGCCTGAAGTAGCGCTGCAGCGGTAATGCGAAAGAGGTCAGACGACCGCTTGAGCAGTCAACGGGGAATTAAAAAAATAAAAAGGCCTTACACTCTTCCACTCCCCCATTCCCGCAAATACATTCCCCCCCTAACCCCGAATGGCTCTCCGTCTCCTACCACTTCTCAACTTTCCAACCCCCAGTTAAACACAAATAAAGTCTCCTTAACATCCCACACTTAAATCTACATGTAAACCCAACTTCACACCACAACAATTTTCTCTCCGAGGAAGGAAAAGGGACTCTCAAAGGCCATTAGCAAACAACACCAATCCCGCTCGTATCTTTAGTCTTAAGGTAAGAAATGACCCTCCTCTACTAGTGATAGGGTAATGAAACTGAATTTTTCTAGTTTCCATGGTTCAATAAATGGGTTTGTAATTCAAAAATTGGGGTTTTTGGTTGATAGACTTAATAGGTGTTGATAAATTGGATTACGCAACTTGTCTAGCATTAGAATAATAGTTACATCGAATATTGCGTAGTTAATGCACCGATTTGGATTGAAAAACTTAAACATAGTAAAGAGTTTTTTTTTTCTAAAAGAGGGTGTTGGCTTCCATCAAAATTCAGGGTTGTTGCTGCTAGAAATTATATTCTAAGGGTTGCAAACATCTTGCATGCTTGAAATCTACTCGATCTGTACATAAAAATATGTTTTCGAGGCCATTGGGTGTTGGAAAAAATCGGGTCTGTTGGAGAAGACGACACCGCTTCAGCGGTCAAGGGACCGCTGGGGCGGCTTCGCTTTAGCGCCTAAGGGGTCACTGAAGCAGTTGGGAGAAAGATGGCAGGGGCGCGGGAGCGGTATCCATTTGCGCTATAGCGGTCTGAGTGACCGCTACAGCGGTTCCTGTACTGAAACTGCAACTAGATTTTTTTTTAAAACAACTGATTTCACTGAGATTTTAAGCGTAGAACACAAGCTTTTGATTGCTTAAATCTGGTAACATGATTCCTCATAATCTACTGTTCCTCACAGGTATGATGGCCGAGAATCAAGAGCTGCTAATTACTCTAGGACATTCATTACAACCATTCCCCAAGGGTCTCATAAGAGATTTGAAGAAATAAAGAACCTTCATTTAAGCTTTACCATAATCATAAATGGTGTAAGAAGAGAAGGGGAAATTAAAGGAGAAAAAATGAGAGATTTTTGGAGATTACCTTCCTAACATTTTGGTCTCAAGGAGCCGAAAATGTCTTCAGATGGCGGCTAGAACTTGGAAAAATAAATGCTAGGTCAAGTCAATAAATGGGTTTTAAATAGGTCAATCACTGGTCGTCTACCGCTTCAGCGACACTGTTTCGATGCCCTCGATACCGCTTCAGCGATCTGATGAAATTCTCTCCACCTACGCTTCAGCGGGGATGGGGTCGCTGGGGCGTGACCGCTGTGACGGCCTGACTAGGTCCAAGTCCTTAAATTCAATATTTAATTCCTATTCGCACAACGGGTCCAGTTAGGTTAGATGTTCACCGAGAATATGTAATGAACCGAACAAGTCCAGGATGTCAAAGTTGCGAATCCTTCGGGATTTACGGTAACGATTAAACGGGTTGTTACAACCAATACCATAAATATAAGTACGGAAGATACTAAGTCATAATACAATCCCCAGAAATGAAGTCACCTTACAAGAAGGACTAACCAACTATCTCTAAGAATAAATACATATGTCTGAATACAAATAAAAATGTCTAATGGAATAGTAGTATGCAAATAGGAAGGAACTCCAGGGCTGTATGATAGGTAGGTAGCTTACCGTTGGAATCTTGGCAACAAATAGCCTCAAGGATAGAAATGGGGTCTGAAAGAAGGTTCTGCCTCAAAATCTGCACTCAGGAAAAATACAGCAAGAGTAGTATCAGTACACACACGGACTGGTAAGCATCATTGTCCGACTAAGATTAGTTTACACATATAAGCACAAAATCAACAAGATAAACAGATAGGCACATAATCACCATAAAGTCTCAGAATATCGCACAACCAAATCATCACCTAAGGTGAGGTACCTAAACATAAGTCTTTCAAGTTTTCGATGTCTCCTCAGTGTAACAACAACACGAATACAACCAATTATCCAGTCAATCGATGTATAATGTGATGATGATATATTCAATGCGATGGCCAATACTCACTCTGTACACACATGCTCCGGACGGAATATCGATGTCTCGACCGTCATGACCCGTAGAGGATCCTTGGCCTCTATGTACCGCTCACTCCAAAATGTCCTATTAGATCACGAGTGCACATACCTTCCGTTTCGGAAACAACCTTTGATCACAGATTCACATAATTCTTTCATAAAAAATGTCTCATTTTTCTTCATAGTTGCCATAAATATTTCATCATCAATACCACATTTCTTTCATTAATCACTTCCACACCATTTCCATCATGTATGTTATGTCCCGCGTTTTCGCATAATTGGAAATCGAGAAATAATTACGACTTGGGTGTTAGAAGGACATAATTTGATTTTTGTAAATATGACTATGCTGGTTATGGAATTTTTAATGTCAAGACCTCGGGGAAGGATGAGGGTAAATTTGGAATTTCGGAAATTAGTTTCGGGAATTACAAAATGGGGCGTTTTGTGAATTGGGCCAAGAAAAAAATTATAACAAAAATGAAGCCCAAGAGTTGAAGGGTGGCCGGCCCTAGCCAAGCCCAAACCCACTATTGTAATGTCATGTGCTATGCACATGACTATTAATGGATATATATCAATATGTTACACTTAGAATTTTCATTAGAACCACAAAAAAAATTTCAAGAACACCCCACAAGGAGGTTCGGCCGTGAGCTAGAGAAGGAAGAGAAAAAATTTCCAAGTCTTGTTTGTGATCCAAAAATCCTAGTTTTTACATAGTTGTGAAGTGCTCAAGACCCTCTTCAACGGGGTATATTTAGTTTGGCGCAAGAACGACGTTTACGACAAGTCGGGTTTTCAAGAAAAGGTAAGAATTTTGCCCCTTGATTGATATAGAATTGATATGAATATGTTAAGGATTGGGAATAGGTGAGAATCCCGTAGTTTTGATGTAAATAGAAAGCTATGGGTGTGTGTGTAAGTTGGGTGTTGGCCGTGAGCCATAGAGAGGAAAAATGATGGGGATTGAGCTTGTTTAAGTTGGCATAATGTGTTGTTGTGATCCTTGTATCGTAAAAGATTGATTGTTAAATTAAATTGACGGTGGAAAACGATTTCGGATATTATCGGAAAGTGTATACCCTTGGTATCTTTATGTATATCAATGTATATTTTGGGTGCTATAGACTTTAAATATGAATCTATAATGACGTTGAGGAATTCGGAATGAAGTGATGCGAGTTAGAATGTTCGTAGTGCATTTTTGGATGTTTTGAAGAATTAGGGAAATTAATTGATTTTGGTGCAATTTCGTGTATGGCTTGGATTGTAATTAGAATGTGATTGTATAAGTTTGAATGTGGAAATGAGTACAATTATATAGGTATAGAGTCGGAGTTTTGAAAGTGTGAGCGAAAGTTGCCAACTTAGATCATAAAGTAGAACCTTGAAGCTAGGGTGGTTTGATTGTTGTTTGTGTTGTTGTTGATGTGTGGGCTGTTGTGATTGATGAATTTGGAGCCGAGCTACGCCTCGGGGATGTTAGATTTATAGGGGAAATGCTGCCGAAATTTCGGTAGGCAAATATGAAGTTAAAGGCATTTTTAAGCCTAAGAATCTCAATTGGTAACTTTGACCATTTGCAGATTTTTGACGAAACGGGACTGGACTTTCGGGAGAGCTTACGACGTCTGTGAGGTATGTAAAGCTTACCACTCCTTCATTTGGCATATCCTAGTATGTTAGTCGAATATGAGACCTTCCGGAGCATTTCTGCTCCTCGAAACCCGATCCACAGAAAAGTTACTATTCATTCAATCCTATTGAAGCCTAAGGGCTCTATTTTGGCTAGAATGCCACCATTCGTCCGAAACCTATCGAAATGTGGTCGGGTGATTTAGAAATGATTATGTATGACCCCTTTGGCCTATAAATGTTCGAAAAATATGTTCGCCGCCTCAATTTGACTCGAGGTGGGCCCGTTAACCCCGAGACGCCCTATCTGTCTTATTGGGCTGTCCTTTTGAATGAAGTTTGAAATGATGCTTTCGATTTTGGGACTTCCTCCTACGGGATATATATTTTGAATATTACGATGCGCTAAGTTATGATTTGAGCTATACGTACTAGTTTGGAAACGTTTTGTGAAATGAAACCTTGTTATCGGCTAAGTATCCGATTACTTTGTACTATGAAATGACTTACAAAATCATTATGCTTTGGAAAGCTATTTTGAAATATATTTTGCATTTGTTTGCTCACGACTCCGCTCGTGCCTTATTATGACTTCGTTCACCGGTTCCCGGGCCGGTTTTGATTCGTGCGCCTTATGACAAATTCGGCCGTATGCTGTGTTACGGTTCCCGAGGCTTCGCCATAGGGCCGGGTTCCGTTTGGAGTTATGCTGTGATATGGCTCGTGATGCGATACGCTCACCTATGATTATGTTTGTGTTCGGGGATGTACGGAGATTTGAAACCTTCTGGTGTTATGCTGTGTGTGGCGCCAGCGTCGGAGTGGCGACCACGTTCTTGAGCTTTGCATGATTTTCGCCTGCATTATGTATATGTACACGATTTGATACTGATTTTGACACTCCGGTTTGTACTCCACTTTGTCTTTTGATTTGCTTCCGGTTTGATCCATATTTCTGTACTTCGTGCTTTACATACTCAGTACATATTTCGTACTGACCCCCTTTCTTCGGGGGCTGCGTTTTATGCCCGCAGGTACAGAAGCTCGTTTGGGATGATCCTCCGGTTTAGGCTACTCATTCTGCTATTTTGGAGTACTCCATCTGATCCGGAGTCCACTTTGGTATAGACATTCTCTGTTATGCATACACTGTGTTCATTGACTATTTGGGTACGGCGGGGCCCTGTCTCGCCATCTGTCTTTGTTTTGAGTTCGTAGAGGCCTGTAGTCATATATGTGGGATAAGGGTCCTATGTATGGTTGTTCGATTTTGTTTTCTGGTCTTAAAGCGGTCCGTTTGTTATGATGGCCCCAAATGGCCCTTATGCTTATGTTTGCACTGTTGACCGGCGATGTCTATTCCGCCGCTCCGTTTGTATTTGATAGGGCATTTTGATTTGGTATGACCGCTTAAGACATGTTTTTGATATAAAGTATGTTTGATATGATTTTCGAAAAACTCTGAAATGAATTTGGATCTGGAAATAAATATGCGATTTGGTCTGGGTACCCAGGTAGGGTGCCAGTCGCGGCCCACGGGGCTGGGTCATGACAAAAGTGGTATCAGAGCAGTTTGTCCTCGGAATGTCTACAGGCCGTGTCTCGTAGAGTCTTGTTTATCGATGTGTTGTGCACCACACCTATAAACAGGAAGCTACAGGGCATTTAGGATGTTACTTTCTTTGGAATCTTAGATCGTGCGATAGAGCCAGCTGTAGGAAATGAATTTCTTTTTCTAACCTTTGATTGCAGCTGGAGAACGGTATCGACGTAAGACAGTGATTGTTGATATTGGAAGCTACACAGTGCTCAGGTTAGCAATGATATGGAAGATGTATGTTGGGTAAGGTGTTTGAAATACGATTGGAACATAAGCCGGACATTGGAAGGAAAAATAAAATATGAAAAGTGTAGCAGGTACAGTTGAGTTGGGCATGTGAGGTAAGCTTCGGCATATTTATATTTTTGTTTAAAATTGTTAGCCCGTGTGGCTATGAGATGATATGATGTAATATGTATGTACGTATATGTGGTGGCCCTGTGAGGCCTGGTTGGTATTTCCTGTGTACAGGTTTTGGGATAGTAAGAAATATAGAGGAACCTCTGCCCAAATTTTTCTAGAAATACGAAAAAGGGGAAATGAGATATAAATTCTTAACCTGTTTTGAAGGTCGATATCATTATGATAAACCTATTATGGTGGATTAAAAGGTACCCCTCCATGTTATTTGTGAGGAGCGTTACCCCTAGTGGAAAAATTTTATCTCAACAAAATATATACGAGGAGTAGATTCGCAAGTTATTTGGAGGGACCAGGAATGTGTTCTAACCCCATTTTGTTTTGGCACAACCCATGTGAAGGACAAGAATGTCCGACGATTAAGGTTCCTCAAATTGGAAAAATACAAAACGTATGACAAGCCGTTGAAAATTGAGCGGTACGCTCTCGGCTTAAGTATATATATATGTATAACCGTGGGGGTAATTATGTGAATTAGGCATTTGATGATTTCGCGAAGTTCGTCGGACTTTGGTTTTCTTTTGTTGAGGGTTGGAAGACACCTTACTGTAATATTCTGTCAGTTTCCCTTGACTATTTGGAGATGGAATTTGTAGAATACGAATTTAGACTTGTGGGCTGTCTGGAAGTATATAGGTACGTATGGAGGTAAATGTTGAGGATTTATAAGTGACGACACGGTAACCACCAAGTCAGAAAAGTAATAGAATTCTCGTAGGCCGGGGTGGGACCCGCTACGGGGATGTTTTGAAAAGTTGTTAAGACCCCGAATTGTCTTAAATTACGTGACAAAGGTCGGGAGTGGCGATCGACGAAATTATATTAGCCCTAACGCGTCAAAACGCGTGAAAGTTTCGGGGTTAAGCGTGCTCAAGCCAGAGCAATTCTGGATGGGTGACCCCCCTGGGAAGTAATGGAAGATTGTTACACGAGTGTAAGTATGCTAGAGATAAATGAAAATTTGGGGCAATCTAAAGGAAAAGGGAATGTGTGGAGTAATTAGTGCCCTTACAGGAGTCACGCAGAACGAGGCGGACTAAATGGGCAAAGAAAAGGTACAACACCGCTCGGGAAATTGAGCGAATTTGAATGACAGTCAGAGACGTTCGTCAGTAAGGCATGGGTAAAAATGTCCGTATGTGTGTATATGTATGTATATGTGTGTGTGTAGGATTTTTGTTTGGTGCCGTGTGGGATGAGAGCCGAGTCCCGGCAACCAAAATTGTGATAGACGAAAGGTTTCACTAAACCGGATACATGAAGCGAAGCGGGGGCGACGATCCGAATGTTGTCAAGGGATAGAAAAGCCCCATTTACATTATAACTTAGTTTGGAACGACGATGTCTGAAAAAGAAAATGAGTATGGGGGGTAGGAAAGATGAAAGATAAGCAGTGTGAATAAGCGGAATCTTTGAAAGAGTCGATACGCGAAACGCAAGACAATTTGTGTGATAGCTTGGCGAATGAGTTTACCAATAAAAGGGAAATTTTTCATGAATCATTGGAGCCTGCACTCCCGATGTTGATAAGGCCCTGTCTATTACGCCTCTATGCTTCTGGCCTCGATTGTGTTCCCAATTGATAAACCTTGGTACATCCGGTTCGGAATCTGATCTTGGTTGAAATACCTCTGCATGATTAGCTTTGATTGCGAATCCGTCCGACACATTTCTGTATGTCTGACTCTGAATATAACCTGTCTGATATGCCTCTGTACATTTGATGTTGACCACGCGTTTGTCTGATATATCTTCGTATGTCTGACTTTGACTACGACTCTGTCTGATACATTTCTGCCTGTCTGAATTTGGTCACGATTCTGTGTGATATAATTCTGCACGTCTGATTCCGGTTTCGAATCTGTCCGATATGATTTCGTACGTCCGACCTCGATTATGAATCTGTCTGATAAATCTCTGGTGTGTTCGTATACGGATCTGTTTTGCCTTCTTAAGCGACCCGTATACTGCTATGGCCAAGACGGCCCACGAGTTTGTACGTATGTGTGCATTTGAGCGATGTATATTCCGCCACCTTTCTGATTTTGATATGACTATTCTGCACGGGCGACTGCTTAAGATAAGGGGGCAATAAGTGTTGCGTGACGTCTGTTGTTGACTCTCAGTTCGAACAACGTATGTTGAGTCTGAAGGAGTCTGAATACGATGATCTGGTTGTGAATTCGTCTGGGGTGACAGGATATTTCCGTGTGTTTGATTCTGATTACGAATTCGCCTGATGCGCCTTCGTACGTCTGACTCCGACCTCAGATTTGTTTGACATGTTTCTGTACCCCTGATTTTGACTATGAGCCGTCTGCCATAGTCTAATATGTCTGCCTCCGATTACGAGTTCGCTCGATATGCTGCGAGGCGTCCGGTCCTAGTTCTGAATCCGTTGATGTGAAGTGTTTGGTATGATTCTGGATTCGTTGGTATGAAGTGATTTTGAATCCGTTGGTGTGAGGTGTCCGGTATGAAGTGGAATTACGATAATGTGGTAGGGAGCTCAGTAGTGTGATAAGGAATGACATTAGCTATGATGTCTGGAAAGCGTTGTCCGTTACAGAAGATAGCGTGTGGCCCTTAATAAAACAAGGACTCAGTTTGAAATCTCGCCTGAAGGTGCATTATTGTACGATGGTAGATTCTGTGTACCGGACGTAGCGGGCTTCCGGCGACGGATTATGGGCAAGGCACATAATGCGCGGTATTATGTGCATCCTGGTTCCACTAAGATGTATCGGGATCTCAGGTGTTTGTATTGGTGGGACAGCATGAAGGAAGATGTTACCGAGTTTGTTAGTCACTGCCCGAACTGCCAGCAAGTTAAGACCAAGCATCAAAAGCCTGGTGGATTGTTACAGGAGATGGAAATTCCAGCCTGGAAATGGGAGATGATTAATAAGGACTTCATTGTTGGGTTGCCGCGTACTCTACGCAGGTACGACTCTATTTGGGTTATTGTGGACAGGCTGACTAAATCAGCCCATTTCCTTCCGGTCCGGACTATGTATTCGGCTGAGGACTATGCCCGATTATATATATCAGAGAGATAGTCAGACTTCACGAAGTCCCTGTATCTATTATTACTGACCGAGGTGCCCAGTTTACAGCTAATTTCTGGAGGTCATTTCAGGAGGGACTAGGGGCTCAGGTGAGCCTCAGTACAGCTTTCCATCCTCAGACCGACGGGCAGGCCGAGCGCACTATTCAGACGCTCGAGGATATGTTGCGGGCCTGCGTTATTGATTTTAGGGGCAACTGGGATGATCATTTGCCGCTTATAGAGTTTGCTTACATTAACAGTTATCACTCCAGCATTCTGGTGGCCCCGTACGAGGCCCTTTATGGCAGGAGATGCAGGTCTCCTATTGGTTGGTTTGACGTGGGCGAGACTAAGTTGATTGGGCCGGATGTGATCCAGGAAGCTGTAGATAAGGTGAAGCTCATTTGGGAACGACTGTTAGCTGCTCAGAGTCGACAGAAAGCTTATGCCGATAGACGACGTCGACCGTTAGAGTTCCAGATTGGCGGCTGGGTATTCCTAAAGGTGTCGCCCATGAAGGGCGTTATGAGGTTTGTTAGGAAGGGTAAGTTGAGTCCGCGGTACATCGGGCCATACCAGATTGTTCGGAGGATAGGCGCGGTCGCCTACGAGCTAGACTTGCCATCAGATTTGGAGTCCGTGCACCCGGTGTTTCATGGGTCTATGCTGCGGGAGTGTATTGGTGACCCTTCCAGGATATTCCCAGTAGATGATCTTCAGGTGACGGAGCAGCTGTCTTATGATGAGCAGCCGGTATCTGTTCTAGA
This sequence comes from Lycium barbarum, assembly GCF_019175385.1. Classification (NCBI taxonomy): domain Eukaryota; kingdom Viridiplantae; phylum Streptophyta; class Magnoliopsida; order Solanales; family Solanaceae; genus Lycium; species Lycium barbarum. Next base: position 65,874,196 of record NC_083338.1, on the reverse strand, counting down.
CCGTCAGGTGAGGAGATTGCGCACTAAGGAGGTGCCTTCTGTCAAGGTTCTGTGGCGCAATAACAACCAGGAAGAGATGACTTGGGAGGCGGAGGATGAGATGAAGAAGAGATTCCCCCATTTATTCCCTACGCCTCCTGTAATCTAGACTTGTGTATTTGTTGTACCAATGAACGGATGGACCATGTGTGCTATTTATATATAAAATGGTTTTCCCGTTATGCTTGTGAGTCTTTATAAGATTTATTTAACATTCGGGGACGAATGTTCTTAAGGGGGGGAGAATGTTATGTCCCGCGTTTTCGCATAATTGGAAATCGAGAAATAATTACGACTTGGGTGTTAGAAGGACATAATTTGATTTTTGTAAATATGACTATGCTGGTTATGGAATTTTTAATGTCAAGACCTCGGGGAAGGATGAGGGTAAATTTGGAATTTCGGAAATTAGTTTCGGGAATTACAAAATGGGGCGTTTTGTGAATTGGGCCAAGAAAAAAATTATAACAAAAATGAAGCCCAAGAGTTGAAGGGTGGCCGGCCCTAGCCAAGCCCAAACCCACTATTGTAATGTCATGTGCTATGCACATGACTATTAATGGATATATATCAATATGTTACACTTAGAATTTTCATTAGAACCACAAAAAAAATTTCAAGAACACCCCACAAGGAGGTTCGGCCGTGAGCTAGAGAAGGAAGAGAAAAAATTTCCAAGTCTTGTTTGTGATCCAAAAATCCTAGTTTTTACATAGTTGTGAAGTGCTCAAGACCCTCTTCAACGGGGTATATTTAGTTTGGCGCAAGAACGACGTTTACGACAAGTCGGGTTTTCAAGAAAAGGTAAGAATTTTGCCCCTTGATTGATATAGAATTGATATGAATATGTTAAGGATTGTGAATAGGTGAGAATCCCGTAGTTTTGATGTAAATAGAAAGCTATGGGTGTGTGTGTAAGTTGGGTGTTGGCCGTGAGCCATAGAGAGGAAAAATGATGGGGATTGAGCTTGTTTAAGTTGGCATAATGTGTTGTTGTGATCCTTGTATCGTAAAAGATTGATTGTTAAATTAAATTGACGGTGGAAAACGATTTCGGATATTATCGGAAAGTGTATACCCTTGGTATCTTTATGTATATCAATGTATATTTTGGGTGCTATAGACTTTAAATATGAATCTATAATGACGTTGAGGAATTCGGAATGAAGTGATGCGAGTTAGAATGTTCGTAGTGCATTTTTGGATGTTTTGAAGAATTAGGGAAATTAATTGATTTTGGTGCAATTTCGTGTATGGCTTGGATTGTAATTAGAATGTGATTGTATAAGTTTGAATGTGGAAATGAGTACAATTATATAGGTATAGAGTCGGAGTTTTGAAAGTGTGAGCGAAAGTTGCCAACTTAGATCATAAAGTAGAACCTTGAAGCTAGGGTGGTTTGATTGTTGTTTGTGTTGTTGTTGATGTGTGGGCTGTTGTGATTGATGAATTTGGAGCCGAGCTACGCCTCGGGGATGTTAGATTTATAGGGGAAATGCTGCCGAAATTTCGGTAGGCAAATATGAAGTTAAAGGCATTTTTAAGCCTAAGAATCTCAATTGGTAACTTTGACCATTTGCAGATTTTTGACGAAACGGGACTGGACTTTCGGGAGAGCTTACGACGTCTGTGAGGTATGTAAAGCTTACCACTCCTTCATTTGGCATATCCTAGTATGTTAGTCGAATATGAGACCTTCCGGAGCATTTCTGCTCCTCGAAACCCGATCCACAGAAAAGTTACTATTCATTCAATCCTATTGAAGCCTAAGGGCTCTATTTTGGCTAGAATGCCACCATTCGTCCGAAACCTATCGAAATGTGGTCGGGTGATTTAGAAATGATTATGTATGACCCCTTTGGCCTATAAATGTTCGAAAAATATGTTCGCCGCCTCAATTTGACTCGAGGTGGGCCCGTTAACCCCGAGACGCCCTATCTGTCTTATTGGGCTGTCCTTTTGAATGAAGTTTGAAATGATGCTTTCGATTTTGGGACTTCCTCCTACGGGATATATATTTTGAATATTACGATGCGCTAAGTTGTGATTTGAGCTATACGTACTAGTTTGGAAACGTTTTGTGAAATGAAACCTTGTTATCGGCTAAGTATCCGATTACTTTGTACTATGAAATGACTTACAAAATCATTATGCTTTGGAAAGCTATTTTGAAATATATTTTGCATTTGTTTGCTCACGACTCCGCTCGTGCCTTATTATGACTTCGTTCACCGGTTCCCGGGCCGGTTTTGATTCGTGCGCCTTATGACAAATTCGGCCGTATGCTGTGTTACGGTTCCCGAGGCTTCGCCATAGGGCCGGGTTCCGTTTGGAGTTATGCTGTGATATGGCTCGTGATGCGATACGCTCACCTATGATTATGTTTGTGTTCGGGGATGTACGGAGATTTGAAACCTTCTGGTGTTATGCTGTGTGTGGCGCCAGCGTCGGAGTGGCGACCACGTTCTTGAGCTTTGCATGATTTTCGCCTGCATTATGTATATGTACACGATTTGATACTGATTTTGACACTCCGGTTTGTACTCCACTTTGTCTTTTGATTTGCTTCCGGTTTGATCCATATTTCTGTACTTCGTGCTTTACATACTCAGTACATATTTCGTACTGACCCCCTTTCTTCGGGGGCTGCGTTTTATGCACGCAGGTACAGAAGCTCGTTTGGGATGATCCTCCGGTTTAGGCTACTCATTCTGCTATTTTGGAGTACTCCATCTGATCCGGAGTCCACTTTGGTATAGACATTCTCTGTTATGCATACACTGTGTTCATTGACTATTTGGGTACGGCGGGGCCCTGTCTCGCCATCTGTCTTTGTTTTGAGTTCGTAGAGGCCTGTAGTCATATATGTGGGATAAGGGTCCTATGTATGGTTGTTCGATTTTGTTTTCTGGTCTTAAAGCGGTCCGTTTGTTATGATGGCCCCAAATGGCCCTTATGCTTATGTTTGCACTGTTGACCGGCGATGTCTATTCCGCCGCTCCGTTTGTATTTGATAGGGCATTTTGATTTGGTATGACCGCTTAAGACATGTTTTTGATATAAAGTATGTTTGATATGATTTTCGAAAAACTCTGAAATGAATTTGGATCTGGAAATAAATATGCGATTTGGTCTGGGTACCCAGGTAGGGTGCCAGTCGCGGCCCACGGGGCTGGGTCATGACAATGTATGAATGCAAGAATGCTAAATCAAATGCAATCAATGTCAATGCACATACTATGGAGATCACAAATACAATACAACAAGCCGCATCAAGACTTGCATAAATCACAATAACTATGGAAATGGAATCAACATCGAGTTTCAATCACCATAATGAATCTATCATATCACACCACTATGATCACATAAAAAAATACACCATATGTCAATAATGTGTAAAATAATGGCAACAAGCCCACATAATCAGAAGTCATATCAACCTAATTGTATATCCATCCCAACATCATGTCAAAAGACCTAACATGCTTTCTGTCATCAATTTTATGCATACATACGATTCACTAATCAAAGTCTAACTAAAATAAGTCGTAACCTACCTCAATTGACGAACTGGTGCCACGAACTACTCCACCTGGGCCTTCCCTTTCCGAAGCACCTCAGAAACGATTGAAGTCTAACAATTACCAATTCTAAGTAAGTAAATGACCATAGAGTAATCAACTATTCAGAAAACAACCGGTGTGAAAGTTACCCAATATCCCTAGAATACCCCTAACAAACCTCAAGGGCAAAACCAGAAATTAAGGGTGAAATTACACTACCCATTGTCTAATTAGTCATTATCCATAGTTTCATGGAGTTCTAACCACAATTGTTCCTTCAATTTCATCAAATACACCTAAATCCCTAATATTAAAAAGAAACCCTAATTTCATGAATTGATTCTAGAAGCCAAGAGAGATTCAAACCTAGAATCTATTAATCCACAAACTAGATAATAGGAATCAACAATTAGAACAACAATATCCAATTAGATTAGGGAATTTAATGTTCAACAACCTAGGTTTCCATAACCCATCACTCTCATTAGTTATTAGCCACCATGGATACTAATTAAGCATGATAAATACTAGAGCAAATCATAAGGACTTACCCAAAGATGATTACACCAACACTTCTTCAAAAATTGCCCACAATACTCCTTTGGATTAGGTTTTTGGTGAATGGAATAATGATTCGATGTTGGGGAAGGAAATAAGGTTTCTGATTCTGCGATCATCGCCGGAGCGGAGGAATTCTCGCTTCCGCTATGCTGCCTCAATGGATAATCGTATACTGGGGCGAACTTTATTAAACGACTCGACTTCCCACTTCTGCGGGCCAAATCTCGCTTGGGCAGACCTGTAGGGGCGAACCTACTCTACTGGAGCGAGACATCAGAAACCAGAAAATTATGGTTTCACCAAGTTTCAACCCAAAATCCCAACATCCATCTGAGACCTCCTGGATACAAACAAAACATGCAGAAGACATGCTACAAACTCATATGTAACCTTGGAATTCTCAACAGAGGTCAACTTGACTCGGTCAACCCCCAAACGGCTAAAATAAGGTTTCCAACCAAGTACCCAAAACGCCCCCAAAAGCCTCAAGAACCGAACAAGACACCCCCACCAAGTCATAAATGATCCTCCGGACCTCACATAATCGACATAATTTCGAAAAAAAGTTCATTTACCCAAAATTCAACTATTGGTTAAACATTATCACTTAAGGGTTTTAATTCTTTCAATTTCACTAGAATCGCTCGAATACCTCGGGAACTGTGTTGAGGGGGTAATATGGTCAAAACACTTATAACGACCGGACGGGTCGTTACAATTAATATAGGTATCATTGGATTCATATGACCTCATAGAATAATAATTTTACCCTATTGAACCTGATTTTATAATGTAATTATGATTTTGACCTTCGAGGTTTGGAACAGAGTTTTGGGGTTGACTTTCTAGACTTAACTATTTTTTATGGCAATATGTCATCGATTTAATCGTATTCTTACGTATAATCCGTGCTTGAACAGATTGGGATGGTTCGGAGGCTCTACCAAATGGGCAAGGCTTTGTTGTGACTGTCGGACTACTATTCCAGGCATGTTGAGACTATGAACCCTAACTTAAGCGTCATGGTTCAATTAAATTGGACTAATAATAGGGGATAATGGGGTAACTAAAGGGTGTCCTAATACTTGTGAGGTAACGAGCACTTGTATCGGGTACTAGTGCCATGATAAGGGTATTTGCGTAATATTCCATTGTACAGTTTGGTCTGAATGCCATGTATTGATTTGCATAATCTGATAGCATATATTGATTTGTGTCTATGATTAGGATATGAGGTTCCTTATTTATTGCTTCTATGCTTATTACCTGTCTCATTATTAGCACCTAAAATGGAGATAGGGGCCATCATTGTAGGCATTTTCATCCCCAGTTCAGCAGGCCGGTTCAGGCAGCGATTCAGACTTCCATGAGTGGTTATTCAAGCCATGTTTCTCATAGTTTGGGATATGGTTCCCAGGGCTCTTATTCTTGACCTAGAGGGCGAGATAGTTATTCCAGTTAGTCTCAGCAGCTTATGACTCGCTGTGGGTGTTATGAGTGTGGAGACTTAGGGAATTTTGTGAGGGACTACCCCAGACTTTGGCAGAGTTTCCCACACTCCGGTTCTCAGGATTCAACATCTAGAACTGTGGTACGGCTGACTAGAGGTAGTGCATGGGGTGATAGAGGTGGTTCTTCTGGTGCAGGTAGTGCTCAAACAGGTTGCGGTGGTGGTCGTGGAGGTTCTCAGACTGAGGGTGATCATGGAGTTGCTATGCCTTCCCAGGTAAACTAGAGGCAGAGGCATCAGATGCGGTCATTATAGGTACTATCTCAGTTTGTCATCGGTCAGCCACGATACTATTTGATCCAGGATCTAGATATTGCTATATGTCTACTTCTTTTGCTTCGAGTTTAGATATAATGTGTGAGTCGCTTGATTATCTTGTTAGTGTTTCTACTCTTATTGGTGATTTTGTAGAGTTGGATCGGGTGTACCGATCCTGTGTTTTGACTTTGACGAGGGTATGACACTTGGGCTGATTTGATGATCCTAGACAATGTAGATTTTGATATTATTCTTGGTGTGAATTGGTTGTCTCCTTATCATGCGATCTTAGATTATCATACCTAAATGGTTATGTTAGCTATGGCAGGAATTCCTAGGTTGGAATGGAAGGGTGCTACTAGTTATGTGCTGAAGAAAGTGATATCATTCCTTAAGGCTCGTTGGATAGTTGAGAAGGGGCACTTAGCGTATTTGGCCTATGTTAGGGATACTATGTCATGACCCAACCCCGTAGGCCATGACTAGTGCCCGATCTGGGCACTCAAACGCATTCTAGTATATGGCAGAAGCCGACAAGGCTTTATTTCAAATTTAGGTAATTTCCAGAAAAATTTCGGCAGAGTTTCCTCTGTTTTACGGACTATCCCATATACCCTGCACGCAGAAAATACCAACAAAGGCCACACAGGGCCAACAAAGCAACATTTAAATATATGCGGACCGGTCGCCACGACGAATGGGATCGCCCAAAGACAACATAAGCACACAACTGTACAGAAAGACCCCAACCCACAAACATGTCCACAGACCTCTACACAGACCGACAGAATCACATGACGGGACAAGGCCCCGCCGTACCCATGAACGAGAATATACATATACAGTAATGTTAGACTGTACCAAAAGATGGGCTCTGAATAAAAGAGCGCTCCAAATGGAAGAAAAGATATCCTAGACGGACGGATCGGCAAACCTGTCGTCGGTACCTGCGCGGCATAAAAACGCAGCCCCCGAGGAAAGGGGGTCAGTACGAAATATATACTGAATATGTAAAGCCTGAATTACGGAGACAAAATCATAACTGGTACAGGACATACAGAAAGTAAACAGAAAATCCAAAGTATCAGATACATAATTTCAAAACATGCAGAGTGTGTACAGAGTATAACCTTGCTGAAGTCGTTTCGAGTGTCAAAACAATTTATCAGACTTAATAGAATATTTAAAACAACGTTTATTAGGTAATTAGAATGGTAGTCAAAACATTTCTTTCAAAAACCGCTCGAAAGCAAGGCTTGAGTACAATATGGGCAAAACCGGGAATAGTGGGCCCACCTCGGGACAAGCAAGGCGGTGGGCTCAAATTACATATTTTAAGCTTATGGGGTCACCTACAAGGGTTCTACGGACGTTCTATAGCTTTCCAAGTAGCTTAGAGAAAGTTCGCATAATTTTCTAGAAAGCATACCAAAAGAGTTTAATCTTATTGAAAGAAAAAGTGATATTTTCACTTGCAGATTCCGAGGGGCCGAAAGTCTTTCGAGGCCCGAACTCGATTCTAATACACTTAGGCATGCCAAAAGAAGGATCGGGGTAGCTTTACATACCTTTTGAGCTTTGCACGCCTATCCAAGCTCACTTCCCGTTTCGTCAAAAATCTGCAAATGGTCAAGTTTACCAATTGTGAGTTATAGATTCTACGAATTCAACTTAACTTATATATGTCTACCGAAATTTCGGCAGCACCTCCCCTATACATATAGCACCCCCGAGAATTTAACTCGGCCAAAACAATCGTCAACAACCCAACAACAACACCCACAACAACAACAATCAATATAATACACAATATGACATATCTAGTTCTACTTGCCGACACAATGCCTTAGCCTTCATTTCATCCTCAATTTCCAAACAAATCTCAATGGTTTCACATTCGTCATTAATCTAAATCATCACAATATAGATTAGAAGCATTTCATATCGCTTCCTTAAATTATACACACGATATACATAATATACAAACTTTCCGCCAAAGTCATATTTCATCCAAAGCTTATAATCTTTGGCATACATATTCATGACATGTTTTCATCTTCCAAATTCATCAATAATCATCATGACTTGCAACCTAACAACTTCATTTTCGCAATGTCGTAAGATCGTAGTAAAACGGCATAAGCTTCTACATTCCATTTCAATACAAACTTATATCATTTTATCTTCATTTACATTGCAAGCATCACAATAACACAACTAACACATTAAACAAAATTAATTCATTAGCATCCTACCAACACCATACCACACGGCCAAACCCCTATATTTCAACTTCAACCAAATTTATTCAACTTTCATTCTCCATATGAATTCCATTATACACACAACTAGAATACAACATAAATTTCAACTCATTTCACTTACACATTAACACACACACACGGCCACATTCTATATTCCATACCCACTTTGCAAACTTTCATTTTTCCATACAATCAACTCATTTCTACATACTACAACACAAACAATACTTCATAACACAATAATAAGGGATAAATTCTTACCTTTTTACTCAATCTTCTTCACTTGAATATAGGGTCAACTTGAAGAAACAAGACTTCTTCCTTCCAAACCAACTACACCAAGTTGCAAAGGGACCTTGAATTAGTAGGATTCCAACAAGAAAATAATTTTGGAGGCAAGATTTGGAGGGGGTAATTTTCCAAGCTAGGGCCGAAACTCCCTCTTGTTTCTTTGCTCTTGTTTATTTTGTTTTCTCTTCTTTTAATTTCATGAACCTTCTAAAGAGTATGACTCATATTATTATTAACACATGGAGAATTAATTAGTGGCCATGGGTTGGGCCTCACCATGGCCGGCCATCCCCTTTAGCATTGGGCCTTAATTTCCATTCCAATATTTTGGCCCAATGACTTATAGATCACATTTGTAATTCCCGAAACTAATTTTTTAAAATTCCAAATTTACCCTTAGCCTTATCCCACACTTTCACAACAATAGTCTTTCATGCACAAATCCGATGTCAAATAAAAATCAACTATGACCTTATTTCTTACAAGTCAAGATTATTTCTAAATTTTTCCAACGTGTGAAAACACGGGATATAACATCCTCCCCCCCTTTAGAACATTCGTCCTCGAATGTTAAATTAATCTTATAGGGTCTAGAAATACTTTGGGGGAGTTTATGTTTATAGACAGCACATATGACACACATTCATTATTGAAATAGAACTAAGCAAGGATTCAAGATTACCTGTGGGCATAGGGAACAAATGAGGATATTTCTTCTTCATTTCCTCTTCGGCCTCCCAGGTCATTTCCTCCCTATTATCGTTCCGCCACAGCACCTTAACAGAGGCTACATCTTTGTTCCGGAGCTTTCTTACCTGGCGGTCTAGAATGGCTACGGGCTGCTCCTCGTAAGATAACTGCTCTGTCACCTGAATATCATCTGCAGGAAATATTCTGGAGGGATCACCGATGTATTTGCGGAGCATAGATACATGGAATACCGGATGTACCGCCTCCAAATCAGATGGCAGATCTAGCTCATAGGCGACATTTCCAATTTTCCGCACAATCAGATAAGGCCCAATATAACGCGGACTAAGCTTACCCTTTCTGCCGAACCGCATTACGCCTTTCATAGGCGATACCTTTAGAAATACCCAATCACCAACCTGGAACTCCAAAGGACGACGCCGTTTATCAGCGTATGATTTCTGTCGACTCTGGGCTGCCAATAGTCGCTCTCGGATAAGTTTCACCTTATCAACGGCCTGTTGGATCATATCTGGGCCAATTAAATCTGTCTCGCCAATATCAAACCAGCCGATAGGTGACCTGCATTTCCTGCCATACAAAGCCTCGTACGGAGCCATCTGTATGCTGGAATGGAAACTGTTATTATAAGAAAATTTAATCAATGGCAAGTGATCATCCCAGCTACCTCTGAAATCAATAACACAGGCCCGTAACATATCTTCAAGGGTCTGGATGGTGCGCTCGGCCTGTCCGTCACTCTGAGGGTGAAAAGCTGTGCTCAGGCTCAGCTGAGTCCCTAATCCTTCCTGAAAAGATATCCAGAAGTTCGCTGTGAACTGAGCACATCTGTCAGTGATAATAGATATAGGAACTCCATGAAGTCACACAATTTCTTTAATATAAAGCCTGGCATAATCCTCAGCGGAATAAGTAGTTCTGACGGGGAGAAAATGGGCTGATTTTGTCAACCTATCAACAATAACCCAGATGGAATCATACTTCCGTGGAGTGCGAGGCAAACCTGTAATGAAGTCCATATTAATGATCTCCCACTTCCACGTCGGAATTTCCATTTCCTGCAACAGTCCACCCGGTTTCTGATGTTCATTTTGACCTGCTGACAATTTGGACACTGGGCGACAAATTCTGCGATATCCCTCTTCATACCATCCCCCCAGTATAGGAACCTAAGATCATGGTACATCTTTGTAGATCCAGGATGAACAGAATAGCGAGCATAATGTGCCTCGCCCATAACCTGTTGCCGGAGCCCTGCAATATCAGGTACACACAACCTGCCTCTGTATAGTAAGGTTCCGTCTGGTGTAAACTCGAACGGAGTCTTCTCCTTTTCATGGGCAGTGTCTCTGTATCGAGCTAAAGCAGGATCTTCATATTGATGCCGTTTGATATCTTCCTTAATAGATGATTCAGAAACCCCTCGGACAGAAATCCGTGTACCTCCGGAATCGGCCAAACGACCCCCAAGATTAGCCAACTGATGAATATCACATACTATCTCTCTCCTGTCTGGCTGTAAATCTGCCAAGCTGCCCATAGATTTTCGGCTGAGTGCGTCTGCAACAACATTAGCCTTACCCGGATGATACAGAATATCCACATCGTAGTCTTTCAGGAGCTCCAGCCACCTCCGCTGCCGCAAATTTAGCTCTTTCTGCTTAAAAATATACTGGAGACTCTTATGATCTGTATAGATATCCACATGAACGCCATATAAATAATGTCTCCATATCTACAGGGCATGAATCACCGCTGCAAGTTCCAGATCGTGAGTAGGATAATTCTTTTCATGCTTTTTGAGCTGTCGGGAAGCATAAGCTATAACTCTGCCGTGCTGCATCAATACACACCCTAACCCCACACCAGAAGCATCACAATAGATAACATACCCGTCTGGTCCCTCGGGAAGAGTCAGAACTGGAGCTGTAGTCAGCTTCTCTTTCAGCAACTGGAAGCTTCGTTCACAAGCATCAGTTCACTGGAACTTGGCTCCCTTCTGAGTTAGCCTTGTCAAAGGCGCTGAAATGGAAGCAAACCTTTCCACAAATCTTCTGTAATAGCCTGCTAATCCCAGAAAACTACGTACCTCTGTGGGCGTCGTGGGTCTAGGCCAATTCTTCACGGCCTCAATCTTCTGTGTGTCCACCCGGACACCATCGGCTGCAATAATATGTCCCAAGAAGGCCACTGAAGCCAGCCAGAATTCATATTTAGAAAATTTTGCATATAATTTCTGATGCCGAAGTACCCCAAGTACCGCTCTCAGATGATCTGCGTGCTCTGCCTCGGACCGAGAATAAACCAGAATATCGTCGATAAATACAATTACGAACATATCCAAGAATGGCCTGAATACCCGGTTCATTAGATCCATGAATACCGCAGGAGCATTAGATAACCCAAACGACATAACTCTGAATTCATAATGCCCATATCTGGTCCGGAATGCTGTCTTAGGAATATCAGCCTCTCGTACCCGTACCTGATGATAGCCTGACCGAAGATCTATCTTCGAAAAATATTTGGCGCCTTGCAACTGATCAAACAAATCATCAATTCTGGGGAGGGGGTATTTATTCTTTATGGTTACCTTATTCAGCTGCCGATAATCAATACACATACGCAGCGACCCGTCTTTCTTACGCACAAATAATATCGGGGCTCCCCAAGGAGAAGTACTGGGTCTGATGAAGCCTTTTTCTAACAGATCCTTCAACTGCTCTTTCAGTTCTTTCCATTCTGCCGGTGCCATTCTGTACGGGGGAATAGATATAGGCTGAGTATCTGGAAGTAAATAAATAGTAAAATCTATCTCCCGCTCTGGAGGAAGGCCTAGAAGCTCTTCTGGGAATACATCTAGAAATTCATTAACCACGGGAACTGACTGAAGAGTCGGCGTTTCTGCTTTCAAGTCTTGTACCCGAACCAGATGATAAATATAACCCTTTCTGATCATTTTCTACGCCTTAAGGTATGAAATAAACTTACCTTTCGGCGATGCTGTATTACCGGCCCACTCTATAACTGGCTCCCCAGGAAACTGGAAACGAACTACCTTATTTTGGCAGCCAACATTGGCATAACAGGAGGCTAGCCAGTCCATTCCCATAATAACATCAAATTCAATCATATCTAATTCCACCAGATCTGCCTTAGTGTCTCGGCCATATACAGTTACAGAACAGTCTTTATATACCTGTTTTGCTACAATAAAGTCCCCAATCGGTGTGGCTACCTCAAATGGCTCTATAGGTTCAGACGTTATACCAATTTTACTAGCAACAAGGGGCGAAATATATGACAAAGTCGAACCTGGATCAATTAATGCATACACAGACCGAGAGAAAACCAATAATGTACTTGTAACGACATTAGGCGATGCCTCATGATCCTGGCGGCCGGCCAAAGCATAAATGCGGTTCGAAGGACCGCTAGTACCCGAAGCTCCACCACGACCTCTATCGCGACCCGCCGGTGCTGATGTACCAGGCCCTGCAGGGCGCATAGCCACTGATGAAGATGACGACCCGGCGGCGGATCCGGTAGGCTGCGTTGCACCACCCGAACTACCCTTATACGGGCAATCTCTCACAGAATGGCCCTGACCGCTACAAGAAAAACATGCACCGGTGGCTCTGTAGCACTCTCCCGGATGGTATCTGCCACAATAAGAACACTGAGGCCTAGGTGGCCTCGTCTAACCAGAACCCCTATCTGTCCGCGAACCTGAAGCCCTGTAGCTCTGACCTGCTCCTGAATACCCTGGGCTATCAAATCTGCGACCTGTAGGCTGTGGAGGTGCGCTCTGTGCCGGCTGGGATAGATGTCTGCTAGCCTGCTGCGGCTGCTGAGGCTGCCTGCCCCGAAAATCTCCAGAATACCCAGATGATCTGGCCCTCTTGGGCTGTCTCCGATCCTGACTCCTATCAGGCTGACGCTCCCTATGCCGGTCCTCCATGCCCTGGGCGTGCGCCTGAATCCGGGCAATATCCATGCCGGGCTGAGCAGCCAATACCAAACAGCTGTCGACAAAATAACGGTCCAGCCCCATAATATACCTGTGCATCCTGTCAGCCATAGTAGCTACCACAACAGGTGCATATCGGGCCAATGAGTCGAACTCCATACTGTACTCTCGAACACTGCGGCCCCTCTGTCTCAGCAATAAGAATCTGTCAGCCTTGGCCCGCCGTAACTCCGGGGGCAGAAAATGGCTAAGAAAAGCCTGAGAAAAATCATCCCAAACTGCTGGGGGAGCGACGTCGCCTCTGGATAACTCCCATGACTCGTACCAATTTGCCGCTACATTATACAACCGGTACGAAGCCAATGTGACTGACTCTGTCGCGGAAGCATTAATAAAATGTAAGGTGCGTCGCATCTTCCTGATAAACTCCTCAGGATCCTCCTCGGGCTTTGTCCCGAAGAACTCTGGAGGGCCACAAGTCAAGAACTCACGAGCTCTCGAACTGTCATGCCTATATGCTCGGTCACCTCCCAATCCGTGCCCCTGAACCTGTCCCGCCACAAGTCTGGTCAATAGCTGGACGGCCTCTCTCATAGTCTGATCCTCAATGCCTGGCCGTGGAGCTGGGGGCTCAGGTACTGGAACTGCGGGAGCTGGCGGTGGAGCCGCCCCTCGACCTGCAGCCGCTGCTGCTCCAATCTCCTCTACGTGTGGCGGTGTGGAAGAGCCCTCCGACGGGGGCAAAATATCAGGAGCAATATGTGCATGGGCCCTGGTAACCCTCTGAGCCCGACTAGTCTCTCCCACAGCTGCTGCCTTGGACTTTTGGGCCGCTGTCGCCTTTTTTGGAGGCATAACTGCAAATGTAACAATTCGTTAGGGAGGAATCATCCTGATAACATAGCTCTATCGCACGATCTAAGATAGAAAGAAGGGTAGTATCCTAAATGCCCTGTAGCCTCCTGTTTATAGGTGTGGTGCACAACACACCGATAAACAATACTCTACTAGACACGGTCTGTAGACATTCCGAGGATGAACCGCTCTGATACCACTTTTGTCACGACCCAACCCCGTAGGCCATGACTAGTGCCCGATCTGGGCACTCAAACGCATTCTAGTATATTGCAGAAGCCGACACGGCTTTATTTCAAATTTAGGTAATTTCCAGAAAAATTTCGGCAGAGTTTCCTCTGTTTTACGGACTATCCCATATACCCTGCACGCAGAAAATACCAACAAAGGCCACACAGGGCCAACAAAGCAACATTTAAATATATGCGGACCGGCCGCCAAGGCTAATGGGATCGCCCAAACACAACATAAGCACACAACTGTACAGAAAGACCCCAACCCACAAACATGTCCACAGACCTCTAAACAGACCGACAGAATCACATGACGGGACAGGGCCCCGCTGTACCCATGAACGAGAATATACATATACAGTAATGTCAGACTGTACCAAAAGATGGGCTCTGAATAAAAGAGCGCTCCAAATGGCAGAAAAGATATCCTAGACGGACGGATCGGCAAACCTGTCGTCGGTACCTGCGCGGCATAAAAACGCAGCCCCCGAGGAAAGGGGGTCAGTACGAAATATGTACTGAATATGTAAATCCTGAATTACGGAGACAAAATCATAACTGGTACAGGACATACAGAAAGTAAACAGAAAATCCAAAGTATCAGATACATAATTTCAAAACATGCAGAGTGTGTACAGAAACATATGTCATATCAAATCCGGCCCCTGCCAAGGGACTCGGCAGACAGAACGTGGCCACCCTCCCGACGCTGGTGCCACAACACAGAAGAATCCGAATAGGGGCATAACCCCGTAGCATAATATGTCATATCAAATGGCCATAGAAAATCATATCAGAACAAGCGGACATGGCACATCATACTCCACAAACCCATTTACGCGTATACCTGCCCCCTCACATCGAGGCACGGCGAACAATGCAGAGGATCACGCTTGACAACATATCCTGGCCCGGGCTCAGTGTGGGAAACATTGGGACATCCACGAATGGAGTAGTGAGAGACTAATGCAATTAAAATACCATAAATGTTTTCATAGACTCGATGAGGCATATCAAAGACAAACCGATCCAATGAAGTCGGAAGGGATCATAGTAAATGAGTTTCGGATATCATAATGAATTACAGAGTATAACCTTGCTGAAGTCGTTTCGAGTGTCAAAACAATTTATCAGACTTAATAGAATATTTAAAACAAAGTTTATTAGGTAATTAGAATGGTAGTCAAAACATTTCTTTCAAAAACCGCTCGAAAGCAAGGCTTGAGTACAATATGGGCAAAACCGGGAATAGTGGGCCCACCTCAGGACAAGCAAGGCGGTGGGCTCAAATTACATATTTTAAGCTTATGGGGTCACCTACAAGGGTTCTACGGACGTTCTATAGCTTTCCAAGTAGTTTAGAAAAAGTTCGTATAATTTCCAAGAAAGCATACCAAAAGAGTTTAATCTTATTGAAAGAAAAAGTGATATTTTCACTTGCGGATTCCGAGGGGCAGAAAGTCTTTCGAGGCCCGAACTCGATTCTAATACACTTAGGCATGCCAAAAGAATGATCGGGGTAGCTTTACATACCTTTTGAGCTTTGCACGCCTATCCAAGCTCACTTCCCGTTTCGTCAAAAATCTGCAAATGGTCAAGTTTACCAATTGTGAGTTATAGATTCTACGAATTCAACTTAACTCATATATGTCTACCGAAATTTCGGCAGAACCTCCCCTATACATATAGCACCCCCGAGAATTTAACTCGGCCAAAACAATCGTCAACAACCCAACAACAACACCCACAACAACAACAATCAATATAATACACAATATGACATATCTAGTTCTACTTGCCGACACAATGCCTTAGCCTTCATTTCATCCTCAATTTCCAAACAAATCTCAATGGTTTCACATTCGTCATTAATCTAGATCATCACAATATAGATTAGAAGCATTTCATATCGCTTCCTTAAATTATACACACGATATACATAATATACAAACTTTTCGCCAAAGTCATATTTCATCCAAAGCTTATAATCTTTGGCATACATATTCATGACATGTTTTCATCTTCCAAATTCATCAATAATCATCATGACTTGCAACCTAACAACTTCATTTTCGCAATGTCGTAAGATCGTAGTAAAAAGGCATAAGCTTCTACATTCCATTTCAATACAAACTTATATCATTTTATCTTCATTTACATTGCAAGCATCACAATAACACAACTAACACATTAAACAAAATTAATTCATTAGCATCCTACCGACACCATACCACACGGCCAAACCCCTATATTTCAACTTAAACCAAATTTATTCAACTTTCATTCTCCATATGAATTCCATTATACACACAACTCGAATACAACATAAATTTCAACTCATTTCACTTACACATTAACACACACACACGGCCACATTCTATATTCCATACCCACTTTGCAAACTTCCATTTTTCCATACAATCAACTCATTTCTACATACTACAACACAAACAATACTTCATAACACAATAATAAGGGATAAATTCTTACCTTTTTACTCAATCTTCTTCACTTGAATATAGGGTCAACTTGAAGAAACAAGACTTCTTCCTTCCAAACCAACTACACCAAGTTGCAAAGGGACCTTGAATTAGTAGGATTCCAACAAGAAAATAATTTTGGAGGCAAGATATGGAGGGGGTAATTTTCCAAGCTAGGGCCGAAACTCCCTCTTGTTTCTTTGCTCTTGTTTCTTTTGTTTTCTCTTCTTTTAATTTCATGAACCTTCTAAAGAGTATGACTCATATTATTATTAACACATGGAGAATTAATTAGTGGCCATGGGTTGGGCCTCACCATGGCCGGCCACCCCCTTAAGCATTGGGCCTTAATTTCCATTCCAATATTTTGGCCCAATGACTTATAGATCACATTTGTAATTCCCGAAACTAATTTTCAAAAATTCCAAATTTACCCTTAGCCTTATCCCACACTTTCACAACAATAGTCTTTCATGCACAAATCCGATGTCAAATAAAAATCAACTATGACCTTATTTCTTACAAGTCAAGATTATTTCTAAATTTTTCCAACGTGTGAAAACACGGGATATAACATACTAGCGCTAATACGCCTCCCCTTGAGTCAGTACCAGTAGTGAAGGAGTTTCCTGAGGTGTTTCTGATATATTTACCAGGTGTTCTACTAGATTGTGATATTTAATTTTGTATTTGGTTGGAGCCGGGCACCAAGCCCATTTCTGTTCCGCCATAGCGGATGGCACCAGCGGAGTTGAATGAGTTGAAAGAACATTTGCAAGATATGTTGAGCAAGGAGTTTATTAGACCTAGTGTTTTCCTGTGGGATGCTCTGGTATTGATTTTGAAGAAGAATGATAGCAGTATGCACACGTGTATTAATTAAAAGTAGTTGAACAAGGTCACCATCAAGAACAACTATCCCATTCCTCGGATTGATGATTTGTTTGATCAGCTTCAGGGCGCATCAGTCTTCAGTAAGATTGATTTAAGGTCCGATTATCAGAAGTTGAAGATTAGGGCGGATGATATCGCTAAGACAGCTTTCAGGACCCATTATGGTCACTATGAGTTCCTAGTTATGTCTTTTGAGTTGATCAATGCCCCATAGTCCTTTATGGATTTGATGAACGGTGCTTTCAGACCGTACTTGGACTCTCTCGTGATTGTTTTCATTGATTATATCTTGATATACTCTCGTAGTAGAGCGGAGCATAAGCAGCATTTGAGGATCATTCTTGGGATCCTAAAGGAGAAGCAATTATATGTTAAGTTCTCGAAGTGTGAGTTTTAGCTTGATTCTGTGGCATTCTTGGGTCATGTGGTGACCAAAGATGGGATTATAGTTGATCTAAAGAAGATTGAGGCAGTTCCTCATTGGGCCAGGCCTACTTCAGTAAATGAGATTCGGAGTTTTGTTGGCCTCGCCAGTTACTGTCAATGTTTTGTAGGGAGATTTTCATCTATTGCATGTACATTGACCAGATTAACTCAAAAGATGTACCTTTTCAGTGGTAGGATGAGTGTGAGGTGAGCTATCAAAAGCTCAAGATTTTGTTGACTACAACTCCTATTCTAACTCTTCTTGTAGAAGGAGAGGGCTTTACTGTGTATTGTGATGATGCGCGGATTGGCCTTGGTTGTGTTTTGATGTAGAAAGAAAATTTTATAGCTTATGTTAAAAGGCAGTTCAAAAGTTCACGAGAAGAACTACCCCACTCATGATTTGGAGTTGGCGGCGGTAGTGTTTGCATTGAAGCTATGAAGGCATTATCTCTATGGTGTGGATTGTGAGGTGTTTTCTAATCATACGTCTTGAGCATATTTTCATTCGGAGCGATCTTAATTTGAGGCAGCGAAGCTGGTTAGAGATGCACAAGGACTATGATAAGTCGATTCTTTGTCATCCGGGCAAGGTAATGTAGTGGCGGATGCCTTGAGTTGAAAGGCGGTGAGTAAGGGTAGCCTACCATGTTTATATGTTGGGGAGTGACCTTTTGCTATGGATGTTCCGGCTTTGGCCAATAGCATGGATACACATTGACATTTCAGAACTTGGCAAGGTTCTGGTTTGTATGGAGGCACGGTCTTCCTTATTGGAACAGATTAGAGCCCAGCAGTTTGATGATGCGAAGTTTTGCAAACAGGAGAGGATTGCTATGGACTTTATGGTAGGATTACCACGGACTTTGGGGAAATTTGATGCTATCTGGGTCATTGTGGACTATTTGATGAAGTCGGCTCATTTCATTCTAGTTCAGACTACCTTCAATTAAGAGAAGTTGGTCAGGATCTACATCCGAAAGATAGTTCGTCAGCATAGTGTACCCATTTCTATCATATTGGATCGAGGCACTCAGTTTACATCACATTTCTGGCGATCCATGAAGAACGAGGTGGGTACTCAAGTGGAGCTTAGTACAGCATTTCAACCTTAGATTGATGGTCAGTCCAAGCAGACTAGTTAGGCCCTTGAGGATATGTTACTGCCCTGTGTGATTAACTTTGGTGGTCATTAAGATCAGTTCTTTCCTTTAGCCGACTTTTCTTGCTACAACAGTTACCATTTGAGCATTGAGATAGCACCTTTCGAGGCATTATATGGTAGGAGGTGTCAGAAGAGTTATGCCAATCGGAAGATTCGTGACCTAGAGTTCATGGTTGGTGAGTGTGTTCTACTGAAGGTTTCACCCATGAAGGGTGTGATGAGGTTTTGGGAAGAATGGAAAATTAAGCCCTAAATACATTGGTCCATTCCAGATTGTTCAGCGTATTGGTAAGGCCGCCTATGAGTTGGCTTTGCCTCCTTGGTGTTCACCCCATGTTTTATATTTCCATGCTAAAAAAGTATAGTTGTGATGGTTCTCACGTGATTAAGTGGGATTCGATGTTACTTGATAAAAATTTGACATTCAAGGAGGAGCCAGTTGCTATTTTGGATACACAGATCCGAGAGTTAAGGTCCAAGAAGATTGCTTCGGTAAACCTTCAGTGGAGGCATCATCTGGTTGAGGAGGCTACTTGGGAGACCAAGTAAGATATGCGAATTATATATCCCCAGTTTTTCAGCGATTTAGGTATTTCTCTTCTCTTTCATGTTTGAGGACGAACATGTGTTTCAGTGGTGGATGATGTAACCAGCCGTTAGGTCAATTTGTCTATTTTGACTATTTTACCCTTGTTGACCCTTCTCTTAGCTTCATTAGAGTATATTTGCCTTATGGGGATGGGTGGAACGATTCTCGATGCATTAAGATGAGATTTGAGTGAGAAAATGGAATTTTTGGAATACACAAGTGTTTGGTTGACCAAAGTCAACATCAGGGGTAAATGGTTATTTTTGGTAATTTCATCAATTCCATTAGGTCCGAAATGTCGATTATGACTTGGT
Source organism: Lycium barbarum (assembly GCF_019175385.1). Taxonomy (NCBI): domain Eukaryota; kingdom Viridiplantae; phylum Streptophyta; class Magnoliopsida; order Solanales; family Solanaceae; genus Lycium; species Lycium barbarum. Next base: position 65,854,070 of record NC_083338.1, on the reverse strand, counting down.
TGAGTAGTTGGTTCGGTTCTCGAGAGTCTTGGGGGCATTTTAGTCATTTGGTTGGTAATATAGTTTCAAGGCATTTGGGGTTGACTGGGTCAAGATGACCTCTTTTGAATATTCATAGTGCACGAGCGAGTTTGTAGCGTGTTATAGGAGTGGTATTCATACTTGGTTTGTGTCAGGACCTAAATCGATAAGTCATGACGAGTGTCTGGTCTCTAGTGACAAAACACCCTATACTCGTATCTGAATAACATTAAATATCAAGGGCCCATAAATAGCTCAACCTGAACTTATACTGACTCATGAAAGGAGGTCATCCTGAACTCTGCATAATCTGTACATATATAAGATGGAAAGGATGATGCAAGCCGAATAGGCCGCCTCTACATATGCTGTGCAACAAAATAATAATCGTCAAGGCTACATAACATCCCAACTATGTACAACTGTCTACAAACCTCTAATGGAGTACAAGCTGTAGAGATGACAGGACAGTGCTCCCGTGATACCCATATATACATATACATCCCAAAATAACATACCAAAATAGACCGCAGCCCCGGATCGAGTGGAGCGCACCAACTACATCTGAGGGGAAGTCCTACTGAGCTGGATCGTCTCTCTATCTACCTGAACCTGCGGGCATGAACGCAGCCCCCCGAGCAATAGGGGAGTCAGTACGGATAATGTACTGAGTATGTAAGGCATAGAAGTAAAATAACCATAAGAATCATGAACCGACTCTGAATTCTGAAACCAACTGACTGCCTGTATGCATCTGCATGACTGAGTATATATATATATATATATATAGGTCATAGTGCTAAGGAACGTTCATCCTGATCCATATATCATATAATAGTGCCGAGGAACGTATGGCCCGATCCATTTATCATAGTGCCGAGAAATGTATGGCCCGATCCATATATCATCATCAAGGTGCACTAGCTGATCAAGTGGTAATGCATATATAACGCCTATCCCTTTCCCCATACCCCATATACACATAATATACGTTTATATAACGCCTTCTGGTCACGGGTTTATATGCATATGTATAATGAATGCAATGCATATGTAAGATGAAATAATAAAACTTTCAGAATAATATGATGTCACACTAATTTTTGTGGACAACTGCTGAGCTAGCATTACTAATACAGGAAATCTCAAGACCTATGAACAAAAGGAATAATCATAAACGGGATACAGGAACATCAAAGACTGAAGTACTCCTAGTGCTTCTAAGAGTAGAGTAATATTGAAGCTCGTTTGTTCGTTCATATCATAGGATCATGCCAAAATGAAAGAAAGGACAGCCTTAACATACCTTTTCGGCCGCCTTAACTTTAACTACTTAACGCTTATCCTCCCAAGCTCGTAAATCTATATTCAAGAAAAATCATACTACTGTTAGACTTATCGTCATATGCCTCTCTCAAGTCTTTAAATTAAACTCCTTTAGAATATGCCAAAATTCGGGCAGCATCTCCCTTGTTTATATCCCTAGCCCGAAATCACAATGCCAACAACCAACATAACAATGACAACTCTAACATCAACAACATTATCATCCATACCAAAATATTCCATAAAACATCCCACACGATGTTTATCCAATTTCTTAACCAACAATTTCGTTATACGATCATTTAATAGCTCTACCTTCATAAATAAACCTAAATCAATATCAATAAGGAAAGATCCATACCTTACTCTCGCTAGAACCGTAATACCTTTAGTATTCACCTTGAATTCCAGCCAAGATTCACCGCAATACAATATTATAATCGCAACTATACGCTGTCCGAACCTAAATCCGGAGAATCCACTTGATTCGCGTTAAAATTTTATGGGTGGAAGTTGGGGAGAGATTTAAGAGATTTTGGGGTATTTGGATGAAGAAATAAGGGGGTAACCCCCCTTTTATAATGTTCTGGAGTCTGCCTACACCGACCTAGAAATTGCTCAGCGCGAAAGGGCGCATTCGTGCTGAGTTATCCCTTGGTTCTCTGCGCATTCGTGCCATCCGCAGGAGCAGTCATGACCCAACTCCGTGGCCGCGACTGGTGCCCTACTTAGGCACCCCAAACAGACTCACAGCCAGATCATCGCATTCAGACTCATTCAAACTCAACATACGTTATTTGAACTGAAAATGAACAACAGACGCCAGACACACACATTTATCGAACACTTATCTTAAGCGGTCGCCCGTTCAAATTAGTCAAATCAAAATCAGAAAGGTGGCGGAATATACGTCGCCCAAATGCACACACACACATCAGAAGGGGGCAGAATGTACATCGCCCAAATGCACACACACGTACAAACTCAGGGGCCGTTTTGGCCATAGTAGCGTACGGGCCGCTTAAGAAAGCACAATAGATTCACATACAAACACACCGGACCCACGACCCACAAATGTGACTACAGGCCTCTAAACAAAATAGAACATACGAACACATGATGGGACAGGGCCCCGCCGTACCCACACATCCACAATGTACAAAATACCCACACAACAAAAGGTATGTACCAAAAGTTAGGCTCCGGATCAAAGGGAGCTCTCCAACACAGCAGAATGAGTAGCCTAAACCGGAGGACCACCCAAACGAGCTTCTGTACCTGCGGGCATGAAACACAGCCCCCGAAGAACCGGGGGTCAGTACGGGAGAAGTACTGAATATGTAAAGCAGATGGTACAGAAATCACAAACACAACTGGAGTCAGAAGAAACAAACACGAACGTCAACATAGCAAAGCAAACCTGTGCGAAAGACAATGTACAAATGCAAATCAAATCATGTATAGGGTTTAGGAACGTGGTCACCCCCGACGCTGGTGCCACAACACATCATAACTCCAGAAGTTTTCAAATCTCCGTACAGTCTCCAGACACATCATATCACACACACATCACATCATCAGAACATATCAAAAGCCATATCACATCATAACTCCATAGACGGTAACCGGCCCTATGGCGAGGCCTCAGAAACTGTAACACATCATAACTTCCGAATATAGTATAGCGCGCACGATCACAAGCCGGCCCGGGTACCGACGAACGAATTCATAGTGGATGGAACGAACGGAGTAGTGCAGAAACCATATGCATATTAAAAGTAAGTTACCAGACTCGACATATAGTTACATATAGGGATATACCGACGCCAGAGGGCTCGGAGTAGAAGTCAGGTCGATCAAAATTAATGTATGGAAGTCGCGAAGTTTCAGACTGCAGAACCTTTGGAAAAACCATTCACGGATCATTTTCCGAACATCTAACATCATTCATAGTGCAAAACGTTCCATGACGTTATAGAAATTTTCAAACAAACCTTTGAGTCACAGACAAATGATTACTTTTCATATCGAACGAAAACAAACCAAACAAGTCGAATAAGGGAAGCCTCGGTGACTGCGGGCCCACCTCGAGTCAAATTGAGGCGGCGGACACAAATCACTGACTCTAGGCTCCATAGAGCCATCTACGAAAGTTTCGGAGAGTTTCGGACACAACGGCAAAAGTTATGAAGGTTCGAACATTCTTTCAACCAAATACAACGAATAGGGTTCAATTGCGCTGAATGAATAGTATCCAAACTTGAATCTAAATTTCCAAGAGCAGAGTTATCCCCGAGGGTCCGATCTTAACCTAGTATGACTAGGACATGCCATAAGAAGGATAGGTAGGCTTTACATACCTGGATGGCGCCTTACGCTCGTCAAATCTCAATTCCCGTTTCGTCCGAAAACTGCAAATGGTCACTTTTACCAGTTACTATTCATGAAAGTTAACATTTTCATCTTTGGGCTATACTTGGCTACCGAAATTTCGGCAGCACTTCCCCTATAAATCTAACACCCCCGAGACTTAGCTCGGCTCAAAATACAACAACAACAACAGCCCAAACATCATCAAACAACAAAACCCATAATCACTCCACTTTAGCTTCAAAATCCTACCTTACTACACAAGTTGACAATCTTCCATTCAAACTTCAAAATTCCAAATCTATGTCCATATTATTGTATTCATTCAAGATTATTCAATCGCATTACAGACAAGTTCCAAACCATATACAAACTTCCCCAAAGTTCATTACTTTCCATATTTCTTTCAAAACTTACAACGAACGTTCTAACTTGCGTCGTTTCATTCCGAATTCATTAACATCATTATAAGTTCACATTTAAAGTCTTTAGCACCCTAAATATACAATGATATACACCATGATACCGAAGGTATACACTTTCCGATAATATCCGAAATCATTTTCTAGCGCCAACTAAATTCTTTAATCAATCCTTTATGACATAAAGATCACAACAACGCATTATTCAAACTAAACAAGATAAAATTCCTATGCCTTGCACTTCATGAAACTCACGGCCAAACACACCCTTTTTATACACACACGCCATACACAAACACAACACCATCCCATAATCTTCATGCAACATCAATCACTATAACATATAAATCCATTTCATAACATAAAAACATAGATTTCTTACCTCTTTCTTGAAATTCCGATTTGCCGCAAACGCGCACCTTACGCCAAACTAATTGTACCCCGTTGAAGAGGGTCTTGAGTACTTCACAACTATGCGAAAATCAAGATTTTTGGATTGAAACGAAGGCTAGCAAAATTTTTTCCTTTCTCTCTATACCCTTCGGCCGAGAGCTCCTTATGGAGTGTTCTTCATATTTTTTTTTTTTGTTTTGCTTTGGCTTTCTTGATAATTCAAAGGCTACTTTGATATATATCCATTATAGAGAGTCATGTGCATAGCACATGACATTTAAAACATGGGTTTGGGCCACTCTAAAGGCCGGCCACCCCAAAGACTTGGGCCTCAATTCTTGTTTCACTTTCTTGGCCCAACTCATTAAAAGTCCCGTTTTGTAATTCCCGAAACTAATTTCTGAAATTCCAAATTTACCCTCGGCCTTCCCCGATGTCTTGACAGTAATGATTCCATAACCAACATATCCATATTCACCAAGATCACAATATTTCCTCATAAGGCACCAATCTTAATTATTTGTCGAATTCCACTTATACGGAACACGGGACATAACATTCTCCCCCCCTTAAGAACATTCGTCCCCGAATGTTAAATTGATCTCATGGGGCGTCATACTACTCTGGGAGGGATCTCTTTATAGTTGTCCTTTATTGATTTTCTGACATGGCTTCTCTACCAACACTAGGGGGCAAATTTTTCACGTCACTGACTCAAATGCCTTCATAATACATTTTCTCATACCCCACGTAATCACCGAACCACACGCTATATTCTTGTAATGGACGAACGCTTTCCAGACATCATAGTCAATATCATTTTTCGTTACACTTCTGAGTCTCTTACCACATCGTCGTAATCTCACTTTACTTCATACCAGGCAATACATGCCAAACAGATTCAGAACTAAGGCCAGACGCGCATAAGCATATCGGACGGATTCATAGTTAACATCAAAGGTACGGAAGTATATCAGACAAATCTGAGATCGGAGTCAGACGTACAAAGGCGTATCAGACGGGTTCATAATTAGAACCGAACACACGGAGACGTATCAGACAAATTCATAATCGGGGTCAGACGTACGGAATCACATCGGACAGATTCGAAATCAGGATCGAATGTACAGAATTGTATCATACAGAGTCGTGATCAGATAAACCGAAATGTATCAAACATATGCGTGATCAAAATCAAACGCACAGAAGCATATCAGACGGATTTATATCCAGAGTCAGACATACAGAGGTGTGCCAGACAGAAACGTATTCAGAAGCAAACGCACAAAAATTTATCAGACGGGAACATAATCGAGCTCAAAAATACAGTGGCGTACTAGGCAGAGCCTTATCAGAATCGGAAGTGCAAAAGCACCACAGATAGAATGTCAATTTAGAATCGAATCGTTCATATTAAGGCTCCAACGATTCATGAGAACTTCCCTTTACTTGCAAACTTATTCACAAAGTTGTCACACAAATTACCTTGCGTCTCGCGTATCGGCTCTTTTAAAGATTCTATTTATTCACACTGCTTACCTTTCATCTTTCACAACATTAGTTGCCGGGGCTCGGCTCTTAACCCACATGGCACTAAATGAAAATCATACACACACATACACATACACATACACATACACACACTTATCCAGACCTTACTGGCGAACATCTCTGGCTGTTATTCATATTCGTTCAATTTCCCAAGCGGTGTTGTACCCTTTTCTTTTTTGCCCATTTAGTCCGCCTCGTTCCGCGCAACTCCTGAAAGGGCTCTAATTATTCCACACACATTCTATTTACCCTTTGATTACCCCAAATTTCTATTTATATTCATCATACTCTCACTTATGAAAAACTTTGCATTACTTCCCAGGGGGGTCACCCATCCCAAAATTGCTCTGGCTTGAGCAAGCTTAACCCCGAAACTTTCATGCATTTTGACGCGTTAGGGCTGATATAATTTCATCAATTGCCCCGCACGACCTTGTCACATGATTTTTGGGCCAAACGGTGTCTTAGCAAATTTTTCGGGAAGTTTTTATAGCGGGTCCCACTCCGACCCAAAGAGGTCGTTTGCTCTTCTGGCTATGTGGTTTATCGTTGTAGCCTTCCAAATTCCATATATTCGCCTCCCACATGTATAGATAACTGCCTCGGATATTTTCATTAATTCGGATTCTTACCCTACTTTTACTGACACACAGAAAGAGAATATCGCATAATATACTGGAATACAGACCTATCATTGCACATATTTATTCAGAAAAAGGTTAGTAATATACCTGGGTCTGCGTCTGGGGATGCCTCTGGGTCCCGCCGACCTGTCAAAGAGTATATGCGGTTCGAGGGACCGCTAGAATCTGAACCCCCACCACGGCCTCTACCGCGGCCCGCTGGTGCTGGCATACCTCGCCCCGTGGAGCGCGTGGCCGAAGGGGTAGATGACGAACCAGCAACGGATCTCATCGGCGGTGCTGCACTACCGGAACCGCCTGCCCACGGACAATCCCGCATAATATGGCCCTGACGGCCGCAAGCAAAACAGGCCCCTGTGGCCCTGAAGCACTCACCTGGGTGCAATCTTCCACAATGCGAACACGGGGGCATAGGTGGCCTAGTCTGACTGGGACCCCTACTCGCTTGAGAACCTGAGGCTCTAGAACTCTGGTCTGCCCTGGACGGTCCTGCGCCATGAAATCGCTTACTAGCAGACTGTGTGTCCCGGCCTAACGGAGGGAAATACCCACTGGACTGATACTGGGGCTGCCCGCCCCGAGAATCTCCAGAATACCCCGCTGATCTGGCCCTCTTGGGCCGTCTCCCATCATACTCTCTGCTGGGCCTATCTGCTCGGTGCCGGTTCTCCATCCCCTGGGCGTAGGCCTGTAGACGGGCGATGTCCATATCTGTCTGCAATGACACCGCCATACAACCGTCAATCAGGTAACGATCCAACCCCATAACATATCTATGCATCCGATCTGTCATATCAACCACCACGGCAGGGGCATACCGGGCCAGGGAATCAAACTCCAAATTATATTCACGAACGCTTCGACCCCTCTGCTGTAGATGTAAAAACCGATCAGCTCGCTCCCGTCGTAACTCTGGGGGCAGAAAGTGGCGGGTGAAAGCAGTCACAAACTGATTCCACGTAGCTGGAGGAGCACCCTTACCCCTGGATAACTCCCAAGTCTCATAGCAATGTGCGGCAACATCCCGAAGTCTATGCGAAGCCAGCTCAACCGACTCGGTCTCTGAAGCCCTGACCAAGTCTAATGCACGCCGCATCCCCCGAATAAAGTCATGGGGGTCCTCGTCGGGCTTAGGCCCAAAAAACTCTGGAGGGCCACATAATAAGAACTCCCGAACTCTCAGGCTGTCCCGCCTATCCTCATCATCATCGTCCCTCCACCCGCGTCTGCGAGCCTGCCCCGCTACTATCGTGGTCAGCAACTGTACAGCCTCCCTCAGGGTCCTATCCTCCGCCCCTGGCTGGGGAGCTGGAGTCTCAGGAGCGGGTACACGGACCTCTGGAGCTGCTGAAGGTCCTGCTCCAGGCTGTACTAATGGGGGTGTAGCAGACCCCTCAGAGTGAGGTGCAACCTCAGGCAAATCATAGACACGAGTCCGAGTAGCTCGCTGTGCCTGACTGGTCTCTCCCACCTTCGCCTTGCCCTTCTGGGCCGCCGTTGCCTTCTTCGGAGGCATCTCTGCAAACACAACAACGGGTCAGATCAGAATGACCCTAATAGCACAGCTCTATCGCACGATCTAAGATTCCAAAGAAAGTAACATCCTAAATGCCCTGTAGCCTCCTGTTTATAGATGTGGTGCACAACACATCGATAAACAAGACTCTACTAGACACGGCCTGTAGACATTCCGAGTACAAACCGCTCTGATACCACTTTTGTCACGACCCAACCCCGTGGGCCGCGATTGGTGCCCTACTTAGGCACCCCAACCAGACTCACAACCAGATTATCGCATTCAGACTCATTCAAACTCAACATGCGTTATTCGAACCGAAAATGAACAGCAGACGCCAGACGCAAACATTTATCGAACACTTATCTTAAGCGGTCGCCCGTTCAAATTAGTCAAATCAAAATCAGAAAGGTGGCGGAATATACGTCGCCCAAATGCACACACACACATCAGAAGGGGGCGGAATGTACATCGCCAAAATGCACACACACGTACAAACTCAGGGGCCGTCTTGGCCATAGTAGCGTACGGGCCGCTTAAGAAAGCACAATAGATTCACATACAAACACACCGAACCCACGACCCACAAATGTGACTACAGGCCTCTAAACAAAATAGAACATACGAACACATGACGGGACAGGGCCCCGCCGTACCCACACATCCACAAATGTACAGAATACCCACACAACAAAAGGTATGTACCAAAAGTTAGGCTCCAGATCAAAGGGAGCTCTCCAACACAGCAGAATGAGTAGCCTAAACCGGAGGACCACCCAAACGAGCTTCTGTACCTGCGGGCATGAAACACAGCCCCCGAAGAACCGGGGGTTAGTACGGGAGAAGTACTGAGTATGTAAAGCAGATGGTACAGAAATCACAAACACAACTGGAGTCAGAAGAAACAAACACGAACGTCAACATAGCAAAGCAAACCTGTGTGAAAGACAATGTACAAATGCAAATCAAATCATGTATAGGGTTTAGGAACGTGGTCACCCCCGACGCTGGTGCCACAATACATCATAACTCCAGAAGTTTTCAAATCTCCGTACAGTCTCGAGACACATCATATCACACACATATCACATCATCAGAACATATCAAATGCCATATCACATCATAACTCCATAGACGGTAACTGGCCCTATGGCGAGGCCTCGGAAACCGTAACACATCATAACTTCCGAATATAGTATAGCGCGCACGATCACAAGCCGGCCCGGGTACCGACGAACGAATTCATAGTGGATGGCACGAACGGAGTAGTGCAGAAACCATATGCATATTAAAAGTAAGTTACCGGACTCGACATATAGTTACATATAGGGATATACCGACGCCAGAGGGCTCGGAGTAGAAGTCAGGTCGATCAAAATTAATGTATGGAAGTCGCGAAGTTTCAGACTGCAGAACCTTTGGAAAAACCATTCACGGATCATTTTCCGAACATCTAACATCATTCATAGTGTAAAACGTTCCATGACGTTATAGAAATTTTCAAACAAACCTTTGAGTCACAGACAAATGATTACTTTTCATATCGAACGAAAACAAACCAAACAAGTCGAATAAGGGAAGCCTCGGGGCCTGCGGGCCCACCTCGAGTCAAATTGAGGCGGCGGACACAAATCACTGACTCTAGGCTCCATAGAGCCATCTACGAAAGTTTCGGACACAACGGCAAAAGTTATGAAGGTTCGAACATTCTTTCAACCAAATACAACGAATAGGGTTCAATTGCGCTGAATGAATAGTATCCAAACTTGAATCTAAATTTCCAAGAGCAGAGTTATCCCCGAGGGTCCGATCTTAACCTAGTATGACTAGGACATGCCAAAAGAAGGATAGGTAGGCTTTACATACCTGGATGGCGCCTTACGCTCGTCAAATCTCAATTCCCGTTTCTTCCGAAAACTGCAAATGGTCACTTTTACCAGTTACTATTCATGAAACTTAACATTTTCATCTTTGGGCTATACTTGGCTACCGAAATTTCGACAGCACTTCCCCTATAAATTTAACACCCCCGAGACTTAGCTCGGATCAAAATACAACAACAACAACAGCCCAAACATCATCAAACAACAAAACCCATAATCACACCACTTTAGCTTCAAAATCCTACCTTACTACACAAGTTGACAATCTTCCATTCAAACTTCAAAATTCCAAATCTATGTCCATATTATTGTATTCATTCAAGATTATTCAATCGCATTACAGACAAGTTCCAAACCATATACAAACTTCCCCAAAGCTCATTACTTTCCATATTTCTTTCAAAACATCAAAACTTACAACGAACGTTCTAACTTGCGTCGTTTCATTCCGAATTCATTAACATCATTATAAGTTCACATTTAAAGTCTTTAGCACCCTAAATATACAATGATATACACCATGATACCGAAGGTATACACTTTCTGATAATATCCGAAATCATTTTCTAGCGCCAACTAAATTCTTTAATCAATCCTTTACGACATAAAGATCACAACAACGCATTTGTCACGACCCAACCCCGTGGGCCGCGACTGGTGCCCTACTTAGGCACCCCAACCAGACTCACAACCAGATTATCGTATTCAGACTCATTCAAACTCACCATGCGTTATTCGAACCGAAAATGAACAGCCGACGCCAGACGCAAACATTTATCGAACACTTATCTTAAGCGGTCGCCCATTCAAATTAGTCAAATCAAAATCAGAAAGGTGGCGGAATATACGTCGCCCAAATGCACACACACGTACAAACTCGGGGGCCGTCTTGGCCATAGTAGCGTACGGGCCGCTTAAGATAGCACAACAAATTCACATACAAACACACCGGACGCACGACCCACAAATCTGACTACAGGCCTCTAAACAAAACAGAACATAGGAACATATGACGGGACAGGGCCCCGCCGTACCCACACATCCACAAATGTACCGAACACACACATACAACAGAAGGTATGTACCAAAAGTAGGCTCCGGATCAAGGGGAGCTCTCCAACACAGCAGAATGAGTAGCCTAATCTAGAGGACCACCCAAACGAGCTTCTGTACCTGCGGGCATGAAACACAGCCCCCGAAGAAACGGGGGTCAGTACGGGAGAAGTACTGAGTATGTAAAGCAGAAGGTACAGAAATCACAAACACAGCTGGAGTCAGAAAGAACAAACACAACGTCAACGTAACAAAGCAAACCTGTGCGGAAGGCAAACGTACAAATGCAAATCAAATCATGTATAGGGTCTAAGAACGTGGTCACCCCCGACGCTGGTGCCACAACACATCATAACTCCAGAAGTTTTCAAATCTCCGTACAGTCTCCAGACACATCATATCACACACACATCACATCATCAGAACATATCAAATGCCATATCACATCATAACTCCATGAACGGTAACCGGCCCTATGGCGAGGCCTCGGAAACCGTAACACATCATAACTCCCGAATATGTTATAGCGCGCACGATCACAAAGTGGGCCCGGGAACCGACGAACGAATTCATAGTGGATGGCACGAACGGAGTAGTGCAGAGACCATATGCGTATTAAAAGTAAGTTACCGGACTCGACATATAGTTACATATAGGGATATACCGACGCCAGAGGGCTCGGAGTAGAAGTCAGGTCGATCAAAATTAATGTATGGAAGTCGCGAAGTTTCAGACTGCAGAACCTTTGGAAAAACCATTCACGGATCATTTTCCGAACATCTAACATCATTCATAGTGCAAAACGTTCCATGACGATATAGGAATTTTCAAACGAACCTTTAAGTCACAGACAAATGATTACTTTTCATATCGAACGAAAACGGACCAAACAAGTCGAATAAGGGAAGCCTCGGGGCTTGCGGGCCCACCTCGAGTCAAATTGAGGCGGCGGACACAAATCACAGACCCTAGGCTCCATAGAGCCATCTACGAAATTTTCGGAGAGTTTCGGACACAACGGCAAAAGTTATGAAGGTTCGAACATTCTTTCAACCAAATACAACGAATAGGGTTCAATTGCACTGAATGAATAGTATCCAAACTTGAATCTAAATTTCCAAGAGCAGAGTTATCCCCGAGGGTCCGATCTTAACCTAGTATGACTAGGACATGCCAAAAGAAGGATAGGTAGGCTTTACATACCTGGATGGCGCCTTACGCTCGTCAAATCTCAATTCCCGTTTCGTCCGAAAACTGCAAATGGTCACTTTTACCAGTTACTATTCATGAGAGTTAACCTTTTCATCTTTGGGGCTATACTTGGCTACCGAAATTTCGGCAGCACTTCCCCTATAAATCTAACACCCCCGAGACTTAGCTCGGCTCAAAATACAACAACAACAACAACCCAAACATCATTACACAATACAAACCACACTAGCTTCAAAATTTCACCTTATTACATAAGTTGGTAATCCTATATTCAAACTTCACAATTCCACTCATGTCCACATTATTGTATTCATTCATTCAAGATTATTCCACCACATAACATACAAGTTCCAAACCATATACAAAGTTTCCCAAAATCCATTACTTTCCCTGTTTCATTCAAAACACCAAAAGTTACGACGAACATTCTAACTTGCGTCGTTTCATCCCGAATTCATTAATATCAACTATAAGTCATATTTAAAGTCCTTAATATCATAAATATACTATGATATACACAAATATACCAAAGGCATACACTTTCCGATAACGTCCGAAATCATTTTCTAATGCCAACTCAATTCTTTAATCAATCATTTACAACATAAAGATCACAACGACACAACTAACAAGCTTGAACGAAATCAATTCACATGTCCTTCCACCCCATATAGCTCACGGCCAAACACACCCTTTCTACACACACACGCCATGCACAAACACAACACCATTCCAAAATCTTCATGCCAATCCAATCACTAACACATATATATCCATTTCATAACATAAAAATATAGATTTCTTACCTTGATCCTAATATTCCGATTCGCAGCAAACGTCGCCCTTTCGTCAAACTAGTTGTACCACAACGAAGAGCACCTCGAACTCATCAATCATTCAAAAGAAACTAGGTGTTTGGATTAGGAACAAAAGCCAAGATAATTTTTTTTTCTCCAATGGGGTTCTCGGCCGAGAGCTATCTTGGCTCAAAGTTGAATTGTGATATATTTTCTTGATAATTCCAAAGGCTACTTAGTATATATCCATTATAGAGAGTCATGTGCATAGCACATGACATTTAAAAGATGGGTTTGGGCCACCCTAGTGGCCGGCCACCCCCAAAGACTTGGGCCTCAATTTTTGTATTGTCCAATCTTGGCCCAATGCATAAAACGTCCCGTTTTGTAATTCCCGAAATTCCAAATTTACCCTCGGCCTTCCCCGATGCCTTAACATTAATGATTCCATAACCCACATAGTCATATTCACCAAAATCAACAATATTTCCTTATAACACACAAATCTTAATTATTTGCCGAATTCCACTTATACAAAACACGGGACATAACATTCTCCCCCCCTTAAGAACATTCGTCCTCGAATGTTGAATCGACCTTATGGGGCGCCATACTACTCTGGGAGGGTCCTCTCTATGGTTGCCTTTCGTGGAATTTCCGACACGGCTTCTTTACCAACTTTAGGGGGCAATTTTTTTTCACATCACCGATTCAAATGCCTTCATAATCCCTTTTCTCATACCCTACGTAATCACCGCACCATACGCTATATTCTTGTAATGGACGAACGCTTTCCAGACATCATAGTCAATATCATTTTCTTGTCACACTCCTGAGTTTCCTTACCGCATCGTCGTAATCTCACTTTACTTCATATCAGACACTTCATGCCAAACAGATTCAGAACTAAAGTCGGACGCACATAAGCATATCGGACGGATTTATATCCAGAGTCAGACATACAGAGGTGTGCCAAACAGAAACGGATTCAGAATCAAACGCACAAAAGGTTCATCGGACGGGGACATAATCGAGCACAGAATTACAGAGGCGTACTAGGCAGAGCCATATCGGAATCGGGAGTGCAGAAGCACAACAGATAGAATGTCGAATTAAGATCAAATTGCTTCTATTAAGGCTCCAATAATTCATAAGAATTTCCTCCTACTTGCAAACTTGTTTGCCAGGTAATCATACAAATTGTTTTACATGTCGCGTATCGACTTTTTCAAAGATTCTACTTATTCACACTGCTTACCTTTCATCCTTCACAACATTAGTTGCCGGGGCTCGGCTCTTAACCCACATGACACCAAATGAAAATCATACACACACATACACATACACATACACATACACACACTTATCCAGACCTTACTGGCGAACATCTCTGGCTGTTATTCAAGTTCGTTCAATTTCCCAAGCGGTGTTATACCCTTTTTCTTTTTGCCCGATTAGTCCGCCTCGTTCCGCGCGACTCCCGAAAGGGCACTAATTACTCCACTCACATTCTATTTACCCCTTGATTACCCCAAATTTCCATTTATTTTTATCATATTCTCACTTATGAAGAACTTTGCATTACTTCCCAGGGGGTCACCCATCCCAGAATTACTCTGGCTTGAGCACGCTTAACCCCGAAACTTTCACGCATTCTGACGCGTTAGGGCTGATATAATTTCATCGATTGCCCTGCACGGCCTTGTCACATGATTTTTGGGCATAACGGTGTCTTAGCAAATTTTTTTCGGGAAGTTTTTTATAGCGGGTCCCACTCCGACCTGAAGAGGTCGTTTGCTCTTCTGGCTCTGTGGTTTATCGTTCTAGCCCTCCAAATTCCATATATTCGCCTCCCACATATACAAATAACTGCCTCAAATATTTTCATTAATTCGGATTCTTACCCTACTTTTACTGACACACAGAAAGAGAAATGTCGCATAATATACTGGAATACAGACCTATCATTGCACATATTCGTTCAGAAAAAAAAAAAAGTTAGTAATATACCTGGGTCTGCGTCTGGGATGCCTCTGGGTCCCGCCGACCAGTCAAAGAGTATATGCGGTTCGAGGGACCGCTAGAATCTGAACCCCCACCACGGCCTCTACCGCGGCCCGCTGGTGCTGGCATACCTCGCCCCATGGAGCGCGTGGCCGAAGGGGTAGATGACGAACCAGCAACGGATCTCATCGGCGGTGCTGCGCTACCGGAACCGCCTGCCCACGGACAATCCCGCATGATATGGCCCTGGCGGCCGCAAGCAAAGCAGGCCCCTGTGGCCCTGAAGAACTCACCTGGGTGCGACCTTCCACAATACGAACACGGGGGCATAGGTGGCCTAGTCTGACTGGGACCCCTGCTCGCCTGAGGACCTGGGGCTCTGGAAGTCTAGTCTGCCCTGGACGGTCCTGCGCCATCAAATCTCTTACTAACAGACTGTGTGTCCCGGCCTGCCGGAGGAAAGTACCCACTGGACTGATACTGAGGCTGCCCACCCCGAGAATCTCCAAAATGCCCCGCTGACCTGGCCCCCTTGGGCCGTCTCCCATCATACTCTCTGCTGGGCCTATCTACTCGGTGCCGGTTCTCCATCCCCTGGGCGTAGGCCTGTAGACGGGCAATATCCATATCTGTCTGTAATGACACCGCCATGCAGCCGTCAATCAGGTAACGATCCAACCCCATAACATATCTATGCATCCGATCTGTCATATCTGCCACCACGGCAGGGGCATATCGGGCCAGGGAATCAAACTCCAAATTATATTCACGAACGCTTCGACCCCTCTGCTGCAGATGTAAAAACCGATCAGCTCGCTCCCGTCGTAACTCTGGGGGCAGGAAGTGGCGGGTGAAAGCAGTCACAAACTGATCCCACGTAGCTGGAGGAGCACCCTCACCCCTGGATAACTCCCAAGTCTCATACCAATGTGCGGTAACATCCCGAAGTCTATGCGAAGCCAGCTCAACCGACTCGGTCTCTGAAGCCCTGACCAAGTCTAATGCACGCCGCATCCCCCGAATAAAGTCATGGGGGTCCTCGTCGGGCTTAGACCCGAAAAACTCTGGAGGGCCACATAATAAGAACTCCCGAACTCTCAGGCTGTCCCGCCTATCCTCATCATCATCGTCCCTCCGCCCGCGTCTGCGAGCCTGCCCCGCTACTATCGTGGTCAGCAACTGTACAGCCTCCCTCAGGGTCCTATCCTCCGCCCCTGGCTGGGGAGCTGGAGTCTCAGGAGCGGGTACACGGACCTCTGGAGCTGCTGAAGGTCCTGCTCCAGGCTGTACTAATGGGGGTGTAGCAGACCCCTCAGAGTGAGGTGCAACCTCAGGAAAATCATAGACACGAGTCCGAGTAGCTCGCTGTGCCTGACTTGTCTCTCCCACCTTCGCCTTGCCCTTCTGGGCCGCCGTTGCCTTCTTCGGAGGCATCTCTGCAAACACAACAACGGGTCAGATCAAAATGACCCTAATAGCACAGCTCTATCGCACGATCTAAGATTCCAAAGAAAGTAACATCCTAAATGCCCTGTAGCCTCCTGTTTATAGATGTGGTGCACAACACATCGATAAACAAGACTCTAATAGACACGGCCTGTAGACATTCCGAGGACAAACCGCTCTGATACCACTTTTGTCACGACCCAACCCCGTGGGCCGCGATTGGTGCCCTACTTAGGCACCCCAACCAGACTCACAACCAGATTATCGCATTCAGACTCATTCAAACTCAACATGCGTTATTCGAACCGAAAATGAACAGCAGACGCCAGACGCAAACATTTATCGAACACTTATCTTAAGCGGTCGCCCGTTCAAATTAGTCAAATCAAAATCAGAAAGGTGGCGGAATATACGTCGCCCAAATGCACACACACGTACAAACTCGGGGGCCGTCTTGGCCATAGTAGCGTACGGGCCGCTTAAGATAGCACAACAGATTCACATACAAACACACCGGACCCACGACCCACAAATCTGACTACAGGCCTCTAAACAAAACAGAACATAGGAACATATGACGGGACAGGGCCCCGCCGTACCCACACATCCACAAAGGTACCGAACACACACATACAACAGAAGGTATGTACCAAAAGTAGGCTCCGGATCAAGGGGATCTCTCCAACACAGCAGAATGAGTAGCCTAAACTGGAGGACCACCCAAACGAGCTTCTGTAACTGCGGGCATGAAACACAGCCCCCGAAGAAACGGGGGTCAGTACGGGAGAAGTACTGAGTATGTAAAGCAGAAGGTACAGAAATCACAAACACAGCTGGAGTCAGAAAGAACAAACACAACGTCAACGTAACAAAGCAAACTTGTGCGGAAGGCAAACGTACAAATGCAAATCAAATCATGTATAGGGTCTAAGAACGTGGTCACCCCCGACGCTGGTGCCACAACACATCATAACTCCAGAAGTTTTCAAATCTCCGTACAGTCTCCAGACACATCATATCACACACACATCACATCATCAGAACATATCAAATGCCATATCACATCATAACTCCATGAACGGTAACCGGCCCTATGGCGAGGCCTCGGAAACCGTAACACATCATAACTCCCGAATATGTTATAGAGCGCACGATCACAAAGTCGGCCCGGGAACCGATGAACGAATTCATAGTGGATGGCACGAACGGAGTAGTGCAGAGACCATATGCATATTAAAAGTAAGTTACCGGACTCGACATATAGTTACATATAGGGATATACCGACGCCAGAGGGCTCGGAGTAGAAGTGTTACGCCCCGTATTTTTATACATTGGGACAACCCGGATTAATTATGATAATTTAGAGCCAAGACTATTCCGGGATTCGAAGTCGGGACTTTTGACCTTTGATTTTATTTCGAGGCATAAGTTATATATGGAATTGTTGGCATTGAACACTTAGGAAAAATTTGGGACCACAATTCATAAATTGGAATTAAAATGTTGTGCAAAAAAATAAAAAATAAAAAATAAATTCCTTGGTGGCCATGTAAATGGGAATTGGTCCCACACATTATGTGGCCAATTTTAATTGGTCCACTCCATGTGTGGGCCAAGGACACTTGGACAACAACTATATGAGCCTAAAGTATGACCAAGTAGTCATCTTTTCCCCATTGCAAGACTTAGAAAAAAAAATCAAGGAGTTGAAGACCACCTTCAACACCCCTCTCGGCTACAAACCAAGAAAAACCAAATCCAAATCAAGCCACCCCAAAATTATTTCCTTGGTATAAATCAACTATTTAGAAGTCCCTAAGTAACGTGGAAGAGTTGTTTGGGTCATCCAACCACTAGTTGTGCCCAATTGCAAACCCTAACTATTGAAGGAAGTGAAGAAGGAAGGTAAGCATTCATTATGTTTTTGTGTTATGAAGGTTATATTCATGTTGTAGTATCTTATAGTGGTTGGAAATCATGAAATATAGTATGATTGGGAGTGGGTCGTGTGATGGGTGTTGTTGTGTTGTGATTGAAATTATGAATTAATGTTTAGTTAGTTGATTGGGATCATTGTAAGGTGAAGAACAATTGAGAATCCTCCATATATGTGTATATATAGTGTTGATTGAAATGGGTCACATTATATGACGATGAACGAATGAACGTCGCTTAATGTTTTAATCGCCGTCGCTATGAATCTTATGTTGGAAATGAATGTTTGTTGACTCAAAATGATGTTGTTAATGTGCGGACTGTTTTTTTTGGAGGTTATTGTATATTTATTGTAATTGGTATATTGATGAGATAGCATTGTTAGAATGTAATTTGAGGATACAAACCATGATTTGGAAATGAAGAAAAAAAATTTTAAAGGGCTGTCTCGGTTGGGGCTGTTTTCGGCCAGCTTGAAAAAAAAAATCGGGTTGTTGGAAATGTGGTATGAATTGCTTAGAATGCCCTTGAATGTTGTTAGTATGGGTTTGGGTTAATAATCAAATGTACGAACGATATTGTGGCTTTAAAGTAAGCCATGGAATTGAATAATTGGGAAGTTGTCAAATGGCGTAAAAGAGAGCTACCATTATTATTTTGCTTTTCGGATTGGTTGTCAATGTTACTAGGTTGGTTATTGTGGTTGTTGTTGTTGATTTTGAGCGAGTTAAATTCTCGGGGTAGCCTATTTACAGGGGAAATGCTGCCCGGATTTCTGTAGAATTAAGGGCGAAATTGGAATTTAATGCCCAAAAAGTCTTTAGCTAATGTTTGGCATTTTATGGCTTGTTTGTAGACCTTGGGCAGCCCGAATCATAGTTTGGACTTAGCTTGAGTTGGATCATATTGGAGAGCGTTTGAGGTATGTAAGGCAACTTCCTTTCTTTTTGGCATGTCTTAGTTTTTATAGGCTAAATTAGAGCCTCAAGGAAACTTTCAAATCCGAAATCCGAGCATGTTATGATCCGTATATGTTCTTTGGCACTCTTATGTATGATCTGATGAAATATGAACCTTTATGTATTTGAAAAATCGCTTTTCGAACTTTGCGCAAAAAGGTTTCCCTTTAAGGAACTTCGAAATATCCGAATGCCATATCTTTCACATAAATGCTCGGATTGCTCCAATATATTTTTATAAAAATTTGCATTACGTATAACGAGTATGTTTTCCATAAGCAGGCCCGACTTGGGTAAATTCCCATCCGTGGGTCCCGCGACTTCCTTTTATGAAATTCGGGAGATTTTGAAAGAATATGTTAAGACTATTATTCAATTTTCAAATATGATCGTTTTGCTTATGTTTGAATTTATGATATTGATTTTATGCATATGACTACTCACGACTCTATTCGTGCATTTTGTTATTCCCTTCGCCGAGTCCCGGGCCGGTTCTGTTGTCGTGCGCTTTTTGATATATTCCGGTGTTATGCTGTGTTTATGGTTCACCGTGCTCCTTGCTCGAGGGCCGGGTTCCACTTATGTTTGGCGTTATGCTGTGTTTGGCGTTATGCTGTGTTGTGATGTGTGACGGGGATTCGGAGATTTGAAACTTTCTGGTGTTATGCTGTGTTGTGGCGCCATCGACAGGCGGGCGACCACATTTTCCAGTGCCCTATGCATAATTTATACTTTGGGAATAAACATTTTGATATGTATTATTTTCTATATATCTGATTCGATTATTATTCAGATTTATTTCTGTACCTTCTGCTTTGCATACTCAGTACATATTTCGTACTGACCCCCTTCTCCGGGGGCTGCGTTTCATGCCCGCAGGTACAGACGCACAGCCTGGTGATCCACCTGTTTAGGACACCCTTTCTGCTATTCGGAGTGCTCCTCTCTTTCCGGAGCTTATACTTTTGGTATATATATTTATTAGTGCATTTGTATATATTCGTTCATGGGTACGGCTGTCACGACCCGACCAGGGGCCGTGACGAGTACCCGATACTTGTACCGAGCACCCCTTAGCTATCCTGTACAAACAGTGCCATATTTTTTTTTTTTCTAAACATTAACATTTGCAGTAAACTTTCTAATATCGCGTTACACCAGAACGCGGACCATTCAGAATAAAATACATTAAACTGTACATAGCTGACTGTGTATATCTGTCTACGAGCCTCTAGACATAGTATATTTATACAGAGAAAGGGCCGAGTACTATCGCGCCCGAAAATACATACACAAAATAGTACCGATGTAATAAGGCTCCGGAACAACTGGAGCGCTGTCGAATGCTGCTGATAGGGCACTAGGAATCTGGTCCGTATACCTGCTGACCTGCGCGGCATGAAACGCAGCGTCCACAAGAAGGGACGTCAGTACGAATAATGTACCGAGTATGTAAGGCATGGAAAACAATACAAGCAGTAACATGAAGTACGATCAATAATAATATCACGGAGCCATAGGGCGTATAACGAGGCAAGAACGTAACCTGTACATAGGAAGGCCCCTCTTTAGGCCTGCTGTCATGTAGGCTTGTCTTTTCGTCTTTGAAACGTTTCTTTTCATAGGCACAGGAATCACCTCTTTATATTACTTATTCTCGTGTACAGAAATAAAACAGTACGTTTCAGTAACGGTATCATTTGCTCACGTTTACGGACACCGAATACAATCGGCTCTCCCAACCCCCCCCCCCTCGATGTCCCTTATTCATGTATACAGAAAACAGTACAATTCAGTAGACGGTATCTTTCATTTACATTTACAGACGCCGAATACAATCGGCTCTCCCAACCCCCTCCCCAACGATGACCCAACATAGTACATCACATATGTATCACACATTATATATATATATATACAGACGCCGCGTACGGCTCATCCCATATCCCGCGTCCGGGCATCCCGCGTCCAGGATGGAATCCAGCTGAATCAGGTGGTGATATAACAGTGGCCCTTCCCTTTTTCCCCACATACACATACATATACATTTACTCATCTTTTATGCATATACATGTCTTATATACATTTACTTTACCATATATATATACATACCCATACACGTATACCCGCTTTATGTACCTATATCATATAAGCACACAAGAGAGCCAAGGAAAATCATGTATCCATCGGAGTGACATAAGGTCGGTGACCTCCGATTACGTTACGGAATGCTAGTGATAGCTTTGTCTCACCTTGAAGGAACAAGTATTTTAAGGCGAAACTATCAACGGAAAATAGTGTTACAGTAACCGAAAATGAAATCTTAGGTATTTTAGAAAATAAAGTTATAACTAGAAAATATAAACATGATTCAACAATTAGTTTATCGCTTTCATGTTTAGATGAAGTACTTGGCTTAGTCGTAGAGTCGTTCCGGTCGTACTTATCATAGCTACATTCTCTTGTCCGACATTGTCATTATCATTATCATCATAGAAACACTCCCGCTGGAGTAGTCATAGTACTTATCACTTGCTGACGAAATCGGGATCAAAGGCCCCCTTTTGATTCACTTCAAGTACGTTAACCAAGATTATAGGAAAATCCGAGAGTAACGGGCCCACCTCAGGCCGGACGAGGTAGCGTATATAATTTACCCATAGTACGTGTCATAACGTTACTTGTATGAGTCTTAGGGTAATCGGGTCCCACTTAGGCAAGTTATAGAGGTCTAGAAGGTCTTTTCATCGTTTTGCACACTTTCTACTTCAATTCAATTGAACGAAAAGTTGAAAACTTTAGGTGCGGATTCCGGGGATTAGGGTTATCCCCGAGACTCGTACCCGACTTCGTTTAGTTAAGACATGCCATAGAAAGAAAGGTGAAGCCTTACATACCTCTTTCCGCTCCTTTAGCTACTCCAAATTCGAGTCACAATCTCGTCAAAATCTGCGATTTGGTCATTTTTACCAAAACTCTCATTAGCATACTTAGAGTTAACACCTTAAGGAAACAATTGGCTACCGAAATTTCGGCAGCATTTCCTCTGTAAATACACCATCCTCGACATTCAATATAACCAAATTCTTGACAAACACAATCCGGGAATTCAAACCCGGCCAAACTATTATCATAGCTCAATAATCACACTAGTGATTCACACATTTAGTTCAAGACACATGATATCAATTTGCTACTTTCTTCAAAACTTTCCAACTTCAATAAACACAATAGCAACCTTGTAATATATATTTCCTCAACATTATACTAATACCATTACTTACTATCCATGCAAGAACATTGTCCTCCAATATACATAATCTCCCACTTACCAATACTTCACCAAGGTCACCAAACCTTTATTTGCGATATGAAATCTACGACACAACAACTACAACATTGAATATAACTTGCTCATTATTCTTCATTCTTCAACACATATACATTGCCATACATACAATATACACGGCCATGTACACATAATAAAATTACTATACCTCACGGCCATACACAACATCAATATTCTCCAACTCATTCAACTTTCATTTTCTACACATTACTTACAAACATAACAACCAAATACTAGTTAACACAATTGAAGCATGGCTTCTACACATACATATAGGTACACGGCCACATATCATATTTCTCTCCTTCATGAATTTCATCCATTTTAGCATACTACAACACATATAAACCATATATAACACATAAAACAAGATTAGAATTTACCTATCTTCTTCAACTTCTTATTTGCCTAACTCTTGGCAACTTGTATGATTTTGAACCTTTCTTGCTCCAACAACAACTCCACCTTGTTAAGCACCCTTCACTTGGTAGAAAATGATTTTTTGGAGGAATTTTGCAAATTTTTCTTGGGAATTCTTGTTATGGCCGAATGGCCTAGGTTATTTTCTCCTTCTTTCTTTTCTCCTCAAGTCTTGAAATTTCTAGAGGTTAGCAAGATAAGGATGACTTACTCATCCTATTTATTGACAAATTTTTGTTCAATATGGGCTTGGACCCAAGTCCTTGGCCGGTTGGGCCTAGAAATTTCCCAAATATTTACTTTCAAGCCCACTTGTATTTTTTTGCTAGTTTATGTAACCAAAATTGCCCTTCATCTTCTTCCATATTTTCACGAGTCATATTGCGAATTTCCCTTTATGCCCTTGACCTTCCTTATTAATTCCACTTCTAAGTTTTTCATAAGCAACTCATATGTCAAACAAAATAAGATATGGCCTTGCTTGTTATCTTCCCGCGATTGCCTTGAATTATCCGAATGTGAAAAATGCGGGATATAACAACGGCGGGGCCCTGTCCCGTCATATGATTCTGTCGGTCTGTTTAGAGGTCTGTGGACATGAATGTATGTACATGTCGTTTGGGCGATCCCATACGCCGAGGCGGCCGGTCCGCATATGTTGTTTGGGCGACCCTATACGCCGAGGCGGCCGGTCCGCATATGTTTATATATTGCTTGGTTAGCCCTGTGTGGCTTTCGTTGGTATTTTCTGCGTGCAGGGTATATTGGATAGTCCGTAAAACAAAGGAAACTCTGCCGAAATTTTTCTGGAAATTACCTAAATTTGAAATAAAGCCTTGTCGGCTTCCGCCATATACTAGAATGAGTTGATAGAATTTGAGATAATATTTAATAGATGGGTTCGGGTGCCCAGATCGGGCACTAGTCACGGCCTACGGGGTTGGGTCGTGACAAGAAGTCAGGTCGATCAAAATTAATGTATGGAAGTCGCGAAGTTTCAGACTGCAGAACCTTTGGAAAAACCATTCACGGATCATTTTCCGAACATCTAACATCATTCATAGTGCAAAACGTTCCATGACGATATAGGAATTTTCAAACGAACCTTTAAGTCACAGACAAATGATTACTTTTCATATCGAACGAAAACGGACCAAACAAGTCGAATAAGGGAAGCCTCGGGGCTTGCGGGCCCACCTCGAGTCAAATTGAGGCGGCGGACACAAATCACAGACCCTAGGCTCCATAGAGCCATCTACGAAAGTTTCGGAGAGTTTCGGACACAACGGCAAAAGTTATGAAGGTTCGAACATTCTTTCAACCAAATACAACGAATAGGGTTCAACTGCACTGAATGAATAGTATCCAAACTTGAATCTAAATTTCCAAGAGCAGAGTTATCCCCGAGGGTCCGATCTTAACCTAGTATGACTAGGACATGCCAAAAGAAGGATAGGTAGGCTTTACATACCTGGATGGCGCCTTACGCTCGTCAAATCTCAATTCCCGTTTCGTCCGAAAACTGCAAATGGTCACTTTTACCAGTTACTATTCATGAGAGTTAACCTTTTCATCTTTGGGGCTATACTTGGCTACCGAAATTTCGGCAGCACTTCCCCTATAAATCTAACACCCCCGAGACTTAGCTCGGCTCAAAATACAACAACAACAACAACCCAACCATCATTACACAATACAAACCACACTAGCTTCAAAATTTCACCTTAATACATAAGTTGGTAATCCTATATTCAAACTTCACAATTCCACTCATGTCCACATTATTGTATTCATTCATTCAAGATTATTCCACCACATAACATACAAGTTCCAAACCATATACAAAGTTTCCCAAAATCCATTACTTTCCCTGTTTCATTCAAAACACCAAAAGTTACGACGAACATTCTAACTTGCGTCGTTTCATCCCGAATTCATTAATATCAACTATAAGTCATATTTAAAGTCCTTAATATCATAAATATACTATGATATACACAAATATACCAAAGGTATACACTTTCCGATAACGTCCGAAATCATTTTCTAATGCCAACTCAATTCTTTAATCAATCATTTACAACATAAAGATCACAACGACACAACTAACAAGCTTGAACGAAATCAATTCACATGTCCTTCCACCCCATATAGCTCACGGCCAAACACACCCTTTCTACACACACACGCCATGCACAAACACAACACCATTCCAAAATCTTCATGCCAATCCAATCACTAACACATATATATCCATTTCATAACATAAAAACATAGATTTCTTACCTTGATCCTAATATTCCGATTCGCCGCAAACGTCGCCCTTTCGTCAAACTAGTTGTACCACAACGAAGAGCACCTCGAACTCATCAATCATTCAAAAGAAACTAGGTGTTTGGATTAGGAACAAAAGCCAAGATAATTTTTTTTCTCCAATGGGGTTCTCGGCCGAGAGCTATCTTGGCTCAAAGTTGAATTGTGATATATTTTCTTGATAATTCCAAAGGCTACTTAGTATATATCCATTATAGAGAGTCATGTGCATAGCACATGACATTTAAAAGATGGGTTTGGGCCACCCTAGTGGCCGGCCACCCCCAAAGACTTTGGCCTCAATTTTTGTATTGTCCAATCTTGGCCCAATGCATAAAACGTCCCGTTTTGTAATTCCCGAAATTCCAAATTTACCCTCGGCCTTCCCCGATGCCTTAACATTAATGATTCCATAACCCACATAGTCATATTCACCAAAATCAACAATATTTCCTTATAACACACAAATCTTAATTATTTGCCGAATTCCACTTATACAAAACACGGGACATAACAGCATTATTCAAACTAAACAAGATAAAATTCCTATGCCTTGCACTTCATGAAACTTACGGCCAAACACACCCTTTTTATACACACGCCATACACAAACACAACACCATCCCATAATCTTCATGCAACATCAATCACTATAACATATAAATCCATTTCATAACATAAAAACATAGATTTCTTACCTCTTTCTTGAAATTCCGATTTGCCGCAAACGCGCACCTTACGCCAAACTAATTGTACCCCGTTGAAGAGGGTCTTGAGTACTTCACAACTATGCGAAAATCAAGATTTTTGGATTGAAACAAAGGCTAGCAAAAATTTTTCCTTTCTCTCTATACCCTTCGGCCGAGAGCTCCTTATGGACTGTTCTTCATATTTTTTTTTGTTTTGCTTTGGCTTTCTTGATAATTCAAAGGCTACTTTGATATATATCCATTATAGAGAGTCATGTGCATAGCACATGACATTTAAAACATGGGTTTGGGCCACCCTAAAGGCCGGCCACCCCCAAAGACTTGGGCCTCAATTCTTGTTTCACTTTCTTGGCCCAACTCATTAAAAGTCCCGTTTTGTAATTCCCGAAACTAATTTCCGAAATTCCAAATTTACCCTCGGCCTTCCCCGATGTCTTGACATTAATGATTCCATAACCAACATATCCATATTCACCAAGATCACAATATTTCCTCATAAGGCACCAATCTTAATTATTTGTCGAATTCCACTTATACGGAACACGGGACATAACAGGAGCGTTCGCGCAGAGTTAATCCCTGCTCTGGCAGTCTGTCTTAAAATGCTCATAACATTTGATCCCGGTGTCGGATCGATGCGCAGTTTATTGTGTTGGAAACTAGACTTCATGAACTTCATTTTAGGCTTTTACTTCACCTCAAAACTCTTCATGTACTAAAATATATTATTTCTCAAAGTTATACCAAAATTGTCGTACGAAATCTTGCCCAGCTTTTCTCTAAAGCCATAAACTTAATCTCTTCGATTCACTTATTCTCCAATCCTTGCATAACCTATTACATGAGCTTAAACTCTCATAACCACAAGATGAGGACATATAATCTCATTTATCTTCGACAATAACTCTAATGTCAACAATTGAACAACTAGCACCTAACGGACCTCAACGTCCGAAACTACGAGGTGTAACAGTTTGTATCCGGGAGGTTCCGGATGAGTTTCGGGTATTAGATCGGGATTTGGCGCAACTAGATTTTTCTAGTTTCAGCTATTGGTGGTGTTCTTAATCACGATCATGATCCAACATGCCATGATCGCGAGTTGTTGCTCATTTAGTCATCGCGATCGGGATGGCTTCTGCCGCGATAGCGAAAGGTGAATTTTTTGTGGTCCCGCGATCGCATATAAGGAAATCATTGAGCAGAATGTTATAACCCCATTTCTTTATTAGACTTCCCATTCACATATTTGGCAAGATACATCCATTGGGTAAGTTCCTAACCTTCGTTTTACGATTATATCTTCTATTATTAAAGGATTCCTTGCTAGAAATCATGAAATTAGGTTAGGGAAATTGATTTAATCATGAAATTGATGTAGGATTGAGTTGATTTTTTGTATATAGACTTCATAGATTATGGGTAAGCTAATTTGCATTGAATTTCCCGTTTTTCTCTTCGCGGCTCGAAATTCTATTTTGGATGACTTTTTGATTTAAAGTATAGCAATATGGGTATCATTAGTCTTGTGTTCTTACCTAGGTACCGTATTTGAATATATTGGGATCAGTTGGAGGCTTTACGGAAGGGCAAGGCTTCATTATGACGGTCAGACTCTAATTTCAGGCAAGTTGAGACTTTGACCTTATTTTAAAGCGTCGTGGTTGGTCTAATTGGTCTAATTAAGAGGAAGTAATGTGGTTGGGGGCATACTTGTGAGATGATGAGCACTTGTACCAGGTATTGGTGTCATGTTATTGGTATTTGCGTACTTTAAATTATATAATCCGTTTGAATGCCATGCTTTGGGCACTAGCTGATAACGTAAATTGTTGTGCGACTTGTGGTGATCATGAGACCCCTTATTAATTGCATCGATGCTTTCTACCTGTCTTATATGTTTCTTACATTCTGTCATCACCTTGAAATACTCGTTATAAAAGTGGAAAAAAGGCTAAAGATTAAGTCTTTATTGTTTGGCATTGCTTGCTTGTTTTATGCATATCATATTTATGCTTTCATATGGTATCTCATGCATATTACACTTGAGATTACATATATTGGGTCTGAAGGGAAATGATTCTGGAAGGTGGACGCAAGTATATGGGCCGATTGGCCTAGAGATGTGATTGATATGAGCTCGATTGGCTAGTGACAGGTACTGTGAGCCTAAGAATGTCTAGATGATGTGATTGAGAGCCAAATATGGCTAAGAAACCCGAAGGGAAATGGTTCTGGGGGTATATGGACCTCGCGAGTCCCCCATGGTTCGCGCTTCCTATTGAAGTAGCGTGTGTGTACCGGTGATGGAAAGGCATTGCATTGCATATCACCAGCATTCCTTACCATTTTCTTGTACTTGTGTTTGTTTGTTGTGTTAAGCTGAGATTGAATTCTTGGCAGCTTGATTCAAATTATTGAACTCTACTTAAGGGTTTAAATGTTATAACCTAGGCTTGTAACTTATGATTTTAGAGATTACAGTGATTATTATGATTATTTTGGAGTACTAACCACAGTTAGGTGTAGAAGTAGTATTCGGAAGACCAGCCCTCGTCTCCCTTTTAAGATAGGGTCGGTCAATGATGCTGCTGAGTACATATTATTTCCCGTACTGACTCTATACTTGCTGAACGTTTTTGTGTACAAATTTTGTCACTGGTACGAGCACTGTTCTCGAGTATTCTAGCTGTTGAGAAGGCCTTCTCGAGAGTTCGGGGTGAGCTACAAGCAAATCCGCAGCACCGGATTCTCTCCTATCTTTATTTCCCTGTCTTTTCATTTCAAACATTATATTTAGTAATATTCCAGACTTGTATTAGTATTTTAGCAAGTTCTTGTACTAGTGACACCAGTCTTGGGGGATCGTACTTATTTAAGTATTTTATGACTAGAAATGCTTTAAAACTTATAATTGACTTGTATGATTTCTTTCCGCACTTATTTCTTTAAATAACTATTTAATCGAGTTGTGGATAGCTTACTGACTCGGGTAAGTTAGTGCCTTCACGGCTTGCAGATGAGGTCGTGACAGTGATGATGGTATTTTGATCCGAATTGACTAGATGACAGGTAATGTGAGCCTAAAGGTAGAGTAATGTGAGCCTACGGGGCTAAGTATTGTGATTGGAAGCCTAAAATGGCTGAGACCCGATGTTATCTGGGAGATCTAAGAATTTCGGGTTGGTTTATGGACCTTGCGAGTCCCCATGGGTCACGGTTCATAGAATTTAAACGTGTGTGCATCGGGAGATAGAAAAAGACCTTGCACTGCATATCATTACATTTTGATGGTTTTTCCTTATTGAATGACTTATTGACTTATTGTTTGGGTTGCCTTAAATTCCCTTGACACTTGATGAACTTGAGAAGTAGATGCTTTATCTAGACTTGTAATCGGAGATTTCTGTATTTGTTATGATTATTATTATTATGCAGTAATAGCGGTAAAGTGTGGAAGTAGTGGTCTATCATGCCCCAAATCTGGAAGGCGTAACTGGCACCCGGCGCCATACTCAGCCCGAGCGAACCACTCTATACCTGTAACTTTGGAGGGATAACCTTCAACTTAGGCTGATAGGGCCTACATGCACACACACAATACCAACCGGCCAACAAGGCCACAATCTGGATAAACATAAACGCTATCTCATGTGAACTAGGCACACACACCCAAAAACGCTATCTCAAGGATTAGAGAACCCTGAGAAGTACATCTATCTGCCTCTACTCAACCCATAAGCAAAATGTTCTATCGAGTCTACCTAGCCATATCTGAGGCTCGGTACAAACTACCCGGCCATGTGTGGCTCGGTGCATCTCTACCTAGCCATAGATGGCTCGGTGCAATCTCTACCTGGCCATAGATAGCTCGGCACAATATCTACCCGGCCGTCAGAGGCTCGGTGCATCTTTACCCGGCCATAGATAGTTCAGTTTCGTTCTTTTATAACAACCCGACATACTATCAATAACATCTTTGCCAAACTATCATAATTCCATTACACAATCACGAAAGCTAACACTGAAAATACTCCTGACAAGGGCAATATAATTCTAAAGAAATGGAAGTGGAATTCTTTTGAAAAACAAGTTCTTTTGCTAGTCGTTTCTGATTCGAAACATGCCAAGTATAAACTGAGATATTTGAAGATGACAACATGTCTCTTTATAACTTTCTCTAGGATCATGAACACAAGAAGCTGATAAGAGTCTTTTGGAAATACAACACGACACTAGTGAGGCTATAAGCCTATAAGACAAGCTCTAGTCGATAATCTCACTTTAAGAAGTTCATTAAGCTCTTACTTTATAAAATCTCACTGACCATAAGGCCAGGCAAATCTGTCTCACTGACCGGTAGGCCAGCCATATCTGTCTCACTTACCAAGTGGCCAGGCTAAAGGAAATATATGTATATATATCATGCATATGCTGAAAAATAGTGATACTGTAACATGTCTCTTTTATTTCTCTATAAACTCAAGGACATAGGGAGGGGATATGGCCCCTCAGAAGAAATAACATAACACTCGGAAGCTATGCAACGATATGACAAGCTCTACTTAACAAATCTCTAGTCACAAGGTTCGTTACGCTCATACTATATACGGAATCATGCCAAGAAAAGAAGAAACAACCTTAACATACCTTGCTTCTTACTTAGCCACTCAAAGTCTACCTTCCGAGCCTGAAAATCTACATCCAAGATGATTCATACAACAATCTGGCCATTTTCACACTCAAACTTAACTAGTTAATAAGTTAACGGAATTCGGAAAGCATTTCCCCTATATTATCTACTCCAACCAATTCCAAAATAGCTCCCAAACATCTATAACAACATCAACAATATTATAATCAAGATACAACATGACAAACATATATAAATTCGTCAAAGACTTCCTTCGAAAACTGGCCCATAAACTAATAATATCAACATATCAAACTATGACCTTTACACTATGTTTTCCTTCACTTTAAACCATTAAAATCCTCCAAAAATAACTCAATATCAAAGTCAAGATGAAGAACATACCTTATACTTGAAGAAATTTAGCCACACCAACATCAAGTAGAGCAAGAACAATCACTTTTCATGAACTAGTTTAGTGTAATCTTGTTGAATTCTTGATCTAAGGGGCTATAATTGTTTAGGAGAAGTATATGGATGTTTCTATAACTCATAAGAAGTGTAAATGAAAGGGGATAATGGGGGTATTTATACCCTTTGAAAGTTGGTTCCACCGACTTTCCAAATGGGTCCCTCGGAGAAGCCATTTGGCAGCCCTTCTTGAAATGCCCATAACTTTCTACTCCGATGTCGTATCGACGAACGGTTTGTTGCATTGGAAACTAGACTCAATGAACTTCAATTTACATAGGTTATGAGTTCTATAACTCCTCATATTCAAGGATATACACCTCCCTCAAGTTGGACAAAAAATTTTGTCCGAAATTCTGCCAAGTTTTTAAAAATTTCGACAAACTTAATTTCTTCGATTCGCTTGATCCCGGAACCTTTAGACACTTACTTAGAACTTGTTTAAATATATTCCTTCACCTTATAAGGGTTCCGTGACCTATCCGAGCTTACGTTAGTTTACTTACGACGCAAACAATGCAAAAAATTTTGAGGTGTAACATTCTCCCCCCTTTATAAACATTTGTCCTCGAATGTTAAAATCTCAGAGATCTTATGGTAATTTTAGCTGAGCTTCCTATGTAACTATAATACTACCAACCTGTCACGCAGCAAACTAACAGCACAACTCCATCCAGGGCTATAGAAATCAGTAACAATAATGGCCCCACACGACCAATGACGGTAACTAACAACATATACACACTTGAAAGCTATGATGTCTTAGTCTGAACCTCCTCTGGGAGTGATAACAAATGTGGATACATTAATCTCATATTTATTTGTAACACCCTTTCCAATATACTTTATACACTAAGGAGGTCCTCGTCAATATCTAGCTCATTGAGCGATAGACATCGCTCTTTTACCTTATCTAACCAATCATATCCCTTTTTAAACATTCAAACAATAACTATCCTTGGCTAATCTTGTATTTCGTATCTTATACCCTTTAGACATTCAACATCATCATCCTCATAACTGATACTAATTTCCGTTTCTGTAATTCCTATTTCACCTCTTTCTGCTCGTAAATTATTGGCATATGTACACTCAAGGATCATATTTAAACACATATGTATCCTTTCCACGTCTTACCTCGAGGGGAAATACAACTCCCATCTAATCATATTGATGTCTCATTAATAAAACACTTCTAAGGTTGACAACCATTCACAGTATATCCACAGCCCTTTGCTATTACCCAACTGAAAATCCCATCGAACTTCTCTTCTTTTTAAGGCCCATCAGAATACTTCAAAATTTATCTTAACAGAATTGCATATAATATATCAATACCACCCTCAAGGGTGTATAAACAATATTGCTACAATAATTGTTCCTGACATCATTGCTCATCCCCTTTTACTGTACTGTCTTCCCTTACTCACAAGTCATTCATATCTTACTGATTCCTCTTAATACCCATTATTCGTAATTTTGTAGATATAGTCTCTTCATGAAACTATGTTCCCCACACATGCCCTTCATGATTAATCATACTTTTGCCTTATTACCACAACATATCTTTTTCCACCGTACTATCAACATATTCACAATTTTAACCCATTCTCTAACCACAAATTCTACTCTAGATTCCTCTTTAATATTACTCCTTTTCTTTTCCCCCGTCATCATTGCAATCCTCTAATCACCCATAGTCCTTTCTGAAGGAGTCGTCGTCAAACTATAAAACAACAGAGGTCAGTGTTGAAGATTTGCACACTATGACTCAGCACTACAGCACGATCTAGGATACAAAGAAGGGTAACTATCGTAAATGCCTTGCAACCTCCCGTTTATAAGTGTGATGCGCTTCACACCCATAAACAAGACTCTACTGGATACGACTCATAGACAACCCTAGGACAGAACTGCTCTAATACCAATTTGTCACGCCCTAAATCTGGGAGGCTTAACCGGTACCTGGCGCAACACTTAGGCCCGAGCGAACCACTCTATACCTATAACTCTGGAGGGATAACCCTCAACTTAGGCCGATAGGGCCTACCTGGAAATAGACAATACCAACCGGCCGACAAGGCCACAATCTGGATAAACATAAACACTGACTATCTCACTTGAACTGGGCACACACACACACCACACACACATACACACACACACACACACACACACACACACACACACACATATATATATATATATATATATATATATATATATATATGACTGAGCAAGACGACGAGGCTTCTATGATCGTACAAAACCAACAATACCAAAATAGGTATTTACAAGTCGGCAAGGCTATCACACTGCACACTATATACCGAACTGATCTACAAGCCTCTAGAGAAGCATAACTGAGTCATGGATAGGATGGGGCCCCGACTTACCCGTCATTTCTATAAACACAAAAGGAAGACTCCACATAGACCTGACAACTCCAAACAAGGAGGAGCTCACCAATCAGCTGATATCAAGTCCTATCTACTGAGGAGGTCTGTCAGTCTGTCTATCTGTACCTTCAGGCATGAATGCAGCGTCCCCCAGCAAAACGGTCATCAGTACGAAATAATGTACCGAGTATATAAGTATATAGATAAGTGAAACTGAATTATAACTGAATCTGAAAAACATAAATCTGCTGAAATAAATAAGGATTAGGGAAACCTGAGAAGTACATCTATCTGCCTCGACTCAACCCACAAGAATATTGTACTATCGAGTCTACCTGACCATATCTGAGGCTCGGTGCAAACTACACATCCATGCATAGCTTGATGCATCTCTACCCAGCAATAAATGGCTTAGTGCAATCTCTACCCAGCCGTTGGAGGCTTGGTGCATCTCTACCCGGCTATAGATGGATCGGTGCAATCTCTACTCGGCCGTCGGAGGCTCAGTTCATCTCTACCCGACAATAGATGGCTCGGTGCCATTCTTTTATAACAACCCAACATACTATCAACAACATCTTTACCAAACTATCATAATTCCATTACACTATCACGAGAGATAACACTGAAAATACTCCTGACAAGGGCAATGTAATTCTAAAGAAATGGAAGTGGAATTCTTTTGAAAAGCAAGTTATTTTGCTAGTCATTTATGATTCAAAACATGTCAAGCATAATCTGAGAAACGTGAAGATGACAACATGTCTCTTTATACCTTTCTCTAGGATCATAAGCACAAAAAGCTGATAAGAGTCTTTCGGAAATACAACACAACACTAGTGAGGCTATAAGCTTCTAAGACAAGCTCTTACTTTATAAAATCTCACTGACCATAAAGCCAGACAAATCTGTCTCACTGACCCGTAGGCCAGGTGTCACGACCCAACCCCGTGGGCCGCGACTGGTACCCTAACTGGGTACCCGTACATACCTACCTGACCGAATTTCGTATCATACAATTTTTTTTTTAAAAAACAGATGTTACAGAAGTAGGCCGATACAGTTACGGCACGCGCGCAAACATATATATATGTATATACCTGAACATGCAGACATTTACAGATAAGCCGATAAGGCTAACATACAAACAGACAAAATCACACATAGGGTACAAGAACGTGGTTGCCACTCCTGCCATTGGTACCACAACACGTCAGATATCAGAAATTCTTCTCCGATCTCCGTCATTCATCATAACATAACCACGGTACCCGGGGGCGGACAGATAACACCGCACCCCGAGCCCGGACTCATCATACTTTGTAATATATCCTCGGTAACCGGGGACGGACATATAACACAGTGCCCCGAAACCGGACACATCATACTTCAGAATTCACATATGGGGCTCGGCGGCCCACCGCACGATATACGTACCGGCCCGGGATCCGGTGAAAGGAATCATAGCATGTGCACGAACTGATTAATGAGGAACCACATACATACAGATCGTTATACAGACTCAACAGAACAGAAGTAGGCCAACTGGCCGATCGAACCAAGTATTCGGATAGTTTTCAAGGTACGTGCCTACACGTCACTTGGGGAGGCACGACAGATTATAACCAGAACCAGATTTCCAAATGTCAAAAACTATTTTGTAAGATTTGTATAAAAACAGTCGTATCGTGATCAGAATAGTAGTCCAGGTGTTTTCTGAGAAAATCGGGCAAAACTAAAGTAATTAAGATCATACAGAAAGTATCGGGCCTCGTGGGCCCGCCGCGGATAAACTCGAGGTGACATAGGTAAATTACCGATAGTAGACCTTATAAGGTCATCCATAATCATATGGAAGTGTTCCGACTCCGTTTAGGGAAGTTTTGTACAAAAATTCACTTTAAAGGCAATTTGTAAGAAAATAGCTTCAATTGGATTGAAGGAATTGGAGCGGTTTTCCGTCTCGAATTCCGGGGGACGGAGTCGTACTTAAGGCTCGCGGCCGAGCCTATCACATCCGGAACATGCCTAGGAACAAAGGGAAATGCTTCACATACCTTGGTAGCACCTTACGCTCGCTTGGCGTCAATCCAAATTTCGTCCAAAATCTGGAAATGGTCAAGTTTACCATTTGTTAGTTTCAAACTTTCAATATTCCAACTTAACACATGCTTGCCTACCGAAATTTCGGCAGCATTTCCTCTGTATACACGACATCCCCGAGACTTAGCTCGGCTCAATTCATCAACACAACAACCCAGAAATGACATTAAAACAACAATAAATATTAAGACATACACTATGGCATCACTAGCCATCTTTCGACATAACGAAACATCTTTCGTTTCAAACTTACATTTCCAAACCAAACTTATTATTTTCATATTCATTATCCATCAAAATCATTACGACATACATCGGAGGCATCCATACCATTTTCACACGATATACATAAGATATGCAAACATTCAAACTTTCCATTAAGCTACTACTTATCCAATCTTCCCAACCTTCAACATACAAGTTCATAAACACATTTCCATATTCCAAGTTCATTATCCTTAATCATAATTTCAAGAAACCATGCTAAAACAACATACTTTCCGACAACAACTTTACCAACAAATACTTCGTGTTAGCTTAACCATTATCCTCCCATTTACTTCACAAATCCATAACAACACAATTAACATGCTAACAAGATTTGGTTCTCCTTCCAACATCACATAACCACGCGGCCACCTACAATATTTTCCAATTTTCACTAATTCATTCCACTTTCATTTCTAATACAATTTCCATCATACTACAACTAAATTACAACATGAATTCAAATCATCCAAATCATGCAATATACATATATATATTCGGCCAACACACACTTAGTTCCAACACATAAAATTTCCATGTTTTTCATTCATTCACACATACTACATCATACATATACCATTTATAACATAACAAGAGCATGAAATCCTCACCTTTCTTCAAGTTCTTCACTTGGAGGATAAAATTGTTTTCTTGCCACAATACTTATATCAACTTGTAGAGGGCTTTGCACTTGGTAATAATTTCACAAGAGATGAACTTTTAAACCAAAGAATTGGCTCCAAATTTTTTTTCTTTCTTTTCTTTCTTTTTCTCCCTTCCACCCGAATTCTCTTCTTTCTTTTCCTTTCAATTCTTTTTCTTGAAGCTTCTTTGGATAATGATGCATTTTCATATATAATAAAATCCATGTGATAATTATCACATGGTAATTTAATAAATCCCATGGGGCAAGGCCTTACATGGCCGGTTGGGCTCCCACTTGGGCCTTAGTTTTCTTATTATTTTTTTTTTGAGCCCACTTGGCTAATTTTGTGATTTATGGAACAAGTTTCCAAAATTCCAATTTTTCCCTTGGCCTTCTTTCGTAATTCCATACCATTGAATTCATAACCTACACATTCATACCAAGTAATGTCCAATTGTGGCCTCATTCATTACAAGTCAATTTATCTTGAATTTTTCGAATAAGCGAACATGTCGGATGTAACATCCTCCCCTCCTTTAAAACATTCGTCCTCGAATGTTATATTGACCTTATGGGGCGTCATACTACTTCGGGAGGGTTCTCTTTATAATTGTCCTTCGTGGACTTTCCGACATAGCTTCTTTACCAACATAATGGGGTTATTCTTCACATCTCTGATTCAAATGCCTTCATAATATATTTTCTCATACCCCACATAATTATCGGACCATAAACTATATTCTCGTAGCAGACGAATGCTTTTCAGACATTATAATTAACATCACCTCTTGTTACACTTCTGAGTTCCTTCCCACACTATCGTAATCCCACTTCATACCAAACAGATTCAGAACTAGGACCGGACGCGTAGAAGCATATCGGACGGATTCGTAATCGGAGGCAGACGTACTAAACTATGGCGGACGGATTCATAGTCAAAATCAGAGGTACAAAAGTATGTCAGACAAATCTGAGATCGGAGTCAGACGTACAGAGAGGCATCAGACAGATTCGAAATCAGAATCAAACGTACAGAGGCATATCAGACGGATTCATATCCAGAGTCAGACATACAGAGGCGTGTCAGACAGATTCGCAATCAGAGTTAATCATACAGAGGTATGTCAAACAGAAACGTATTCAGAATCAGACGGACAGAGGTATGACAAACGAAATTTTGATCAGAATCGGACCACTCTTGTTGAGGCTCCTGTGGTTTATGAAAATTTCCTTTATCGATATCTCATCATTAATCCCGACGATTATACCACAGGGTTTTTTTTCTGCATCCTTCCCAGGGGGGTCACCCATCCCAGAATTACTCTAGCCTTAGCACGCTTAACCTCGAAATTTTCATGCGTTTTGATACGTTACGGCTAGTATAATTTCGTCGACCGCCCCGCACGACCTTTGTGACGTGATTTAGGGCAAATCGGGATCTTGGTACATTTTCGGAAAATTCTCGTAGTGGGTCCCATCCCGGGCTAAACCGTAGAATTATCATATCGCCCTTCCGAACTCTCGGTGTCTATCGAGTTAGACATTACCTTACCCCTACTAGTACCCAGAAGAAGGAAATCATATGACGTAATGAGATACAGACTTGTTCATACACACATCCCTCAAAAAGAGATTAGTAGCATACCTGGGTGTGCACTGGTAGACGCTCCTGGGTCCTGCCAGCCGGTCAAAGCAAATACGCGGTTCGAAGGACCGCTGTAACCCGAAACTGCACCGCGACCCCTGCCACGACTCGCTGGCGCTGGTGCTGGTGCTGGTGCTGGGGCCCCTCGCCCCGTGGGGCGTATGGCTGCCAAAGGAGGGGATGAGCCAGCAACTGACCCGGTAAGCTGGGTTGAACCACCTGGACCACCCCTATATGGACACTCTCTCATCGTATGGCCTTGTTGGCCACAAGAATAGCAGGCACAAGTGGCACGATAACACTCGCCGGGGTGGCGCCTCCTGCAATGAGGACATCGAGGTATGGATGGCCCCATCTGACTGAAATTCCCATCTACTCGCGAACTCGAAGCCATGGAGTTTTGTCCCGAAAACTGTGGGGGCGTACTGTATGCTAGCTGGGACGGATACCTGTTACCCTGCCACCGAAAAAACTCACCTTGGAATCCCCCTGAATATCCGGTCGATCTGGCTCTCTTAAGCCGGCCCCTATCGGGACCCCTATCAGGCCGACGCTCCCTACGCCGGTCCTCCATGCCCTGGGCATATGCCTGTACTCGGGCAACATGCATTCCTGGCTGGGAAGCCATCGCCAGGCAACCATCAATCAAATAGGGGTCTAGCCCAATCACATACCGGTGCACCCTGTCGGCCATCTCTGCTACTATAGTGGGTGCATACCTAGCCAATGAGTCGAACTCCAGGCTATACTCTCGAACACTCCTACCATTCTGTTTTAGATGCAAGAATCGATCAACCCTGGCTCTCCGTAGCTCTGGAGGCAGAAAATGCTCAAGGAAGGCCTTAGTAAACTCGGCCCATACTGCTGGGGGAGCTCCGTCACCCCTGGAGAGCTGCCAAGACTCATACCAATTTGCCGCCACCTCATATAGTCGATACGAAGCCATATCCACAGACTCAATCGGCGAGGCCTTAATCAATCGTATTGTGCTCTCCATCTTTCTAATGAACTCCTGGGGGTCCTCCTCAGGTTTTGTCCCGGAGAATTCTGGAGGATTACACGTCAAAAACTCACGAGCCCTGGAGCTCTCATACCTGTCCGTACGACCACCCCCAAATCCATGCCTGCGAACCTGCTCCGCCATCAGTGTGGTCAATAGCTGAACCGCATCTCGCATGGCCCTACCCTCCGCCCCTGCCTATGGAGCTGGAGGCTCGGGAACTGGAACCTCAGGAGCTTGCGGTGGAGCCGTCTCCCGATTAGCAGCTCTTGCTGCTCTGATATCCTCCGGCAAGGGGGGTGTAACAGATCCAGACGACGGGGGCACATCCCCAAGTGCAGGCTGCACACTGGCCCTGGTAACCCTCGGGGCCCGGCTGGTCTCTCCTGCCTTAATCCTCGCCTTGCCCTTCCGGGCAGCTGTTGCCTTCTTCGGAGGCATCACTGATACAAAGCAGATCGTTAGGAGAGGATCATCCTACTAATACAATTCTATCGCGTGATCTAAGAATCCAAAGAAGGGTAACATCCTAAATGCCCTATAGCTTCCTGTTTATAGATGTGGTGCACAACACATCGATAAACAAGACTCTACTAGACACGGCCTGTAGAAATTCTGAGGACTAACCGCTCTGATACCACATCTGTCACGACCCACCCCCGTGGGCCGCGACTGGTACCCTAACTGGGTACCCGTACATACCTACCTGACCGAATTTCGTATCATACAGATTTTATTTTTAAAACAGATGTTACAGAAGTAGGCCGATACAGATACGACACGCGCGCTAACATATATATGTATATACCTGAACATGCAGACATTTACAGATAAGCCGATAAGGCTAACATACAGACAGACAAAATCACACATAGGGTACAAGAACGTGGTCGCCACTCCTGCCATTGGCACCACAACACGTCAAATATCAGAAATTCTTCTCCGATCTCCGTCACTCATCACAACATAACCACGGTACCCGGGGGCGGACAGATAACACAGCACCCCGAGCCCGGACTCATCATACTTCGTAATATATCCTCGGTAACCGGGGACGGACATATAACACAGTACCCCGAAACCGGACACATCATACTTCAGAATTCACATATGGGGCTCGGCGGCCCACCGCACTATATACGTACCGGCCCGGGATCCGCTGAAAGGAATCATAGCATGTGCACGAACTGATTAATGAGGAACCACATACATACAGATCGTCATACAGACTCAACAGAACAGAAGTAGGTCAACTGGCCGATCGAACCAAGTATTCGGATAGTTTTCAAGGTACGTGCCTACACGTCACTTGAGGAGGCACGACAGATTATAACCAGAACCAGATTTCCAAATGTCA
Source organism: Lycium barbarum (assembly GCF_019175385.1). Lineage (NCBI taxonomy): Eukaryota > Viridiplantae > Streptophyta > Magnoliopsida > Solanales > Solanaceae > Lycium > Lycium barbarum. The sequence continues at coordinate 65,813,224 of NC_083338.1, read as the reverse complement.
AAAACTATTTTGTAAGATTTGTATAAAAACAGTCGTATCGTGATCAGAATAGTAGTCCAGGTGTTTTCTGAGGAAATCGGGCAAAACTTAAGTAATTAAGATCATACAGAAAGTATCGGGCCTCGTGGGCCCGCCGCGGATAAACTCGAGGCGACATACGTAAATTACCGATAGTAGACCTTATAAGGTCATCCATAATCATCTGGAAGTGTTCCGACTCCGTTTAGGGAAGTTTTGTACAAAAATTCACTTTAAAGGCAATTTGTAAGAAAATAGCTTCAATTGGATTGAAGGAATTGGAGCGGTTTTCCGTCTCGAATTCCGGGGGACGGAGTCGTACTTAAGGCTCGCGGCCGAGCCTATCACATCCGGAACATGCCTAGGAACAAAGGGAAATGCTTCACATACCTTGGTAGCACCTTACGCTCGCTTGGCGTCAATCCAAATTTCGTCCAAAATCTGGAAATGGTCAAGTTTACCATTTGTTAGTTTCAAACTTTCAATATTCCAACTTAACACATGCTTGCCTACCGAAATTTCGGCAGCATTTCCTCTGTATACACGACATCCCCGAGACTTAGCTCGGCTCAATTCATCAACACAACAACCCAGAAATGACATTAAAACAACAATAAACATTAAGACATACACTATGGCATCACTAGCCATCTTTCGACATAACGAAACATCTTTCGTTTCAAACTTACATTTCCAAACAAAACTTATTATTTTCATATTCATTGTCCATCAAAATCATTACGACATACATCGGAGGCATCCATACCATTTTCACACGATATGCATAAGATATGCAAACATTCAAACTTTCCATTAAGCTACTACTTATCCAATCTTCCCAACCTTCAACATACAAGTTCATAAACACATTTCCATATTCCAAGTTCATTATCCTTAATCATAATTTCAGGAAACCATGCTAAAACAACATACTTTCCGACAATAACTTTACCAACAAATACTTCGTGTTAGCTTAACCATTATCCTCCCATCTACTTCACAAATCCATAACAACACAATTAACATGCTAACAAGATTTGGTTCTCCTTCCAACATCACATAACCACACGGCCACCTACAATATTTTCCAATTTTCACTAATTCATTCCACTTTCATTTCTAATACAATTTCCATCATACTACAACTAAATTACAACATGAATTCAAATCATCCAAATCATGCAATATACATATATATATTCGGCCAACACACACTTAGTTCCAACACATAAAATTTCCATGTTTTTCATTCATTCACACATACTACATCATACATATACCATTTATAACATAACAAGAGCATGAAATCCTCACCTTTCTTCAAGTTCTTCACTTGGAGGATAAAATTGTTTTCTTGCCACAATACTTATATCAACTTGTAGAGGGCTTTGCACTTGGTAATAATTTCACAAGAGATGAACTTTTAAACCAAAGAATTGGCTCCAAATTTTTTTTTCTTTCTTTTCTTTCTTTTTCTCCCTTCCACCCGAATTCTCTTCTTTCTTTTCCTTTCAATTCTTTTTCTTGAAGCTTCTTTGGATAATGATGCATTTTCATATATAATAAAATCCATGTGATAATTATCACATGGTAATTTAATAAATCCCATGGGGCAAGGCCTTACATGGCCGGTTGGGCTCCCACTTGGGCCTTAGTTTTCTTCTTATTATTTTTTTTTTGAGCCCACTTGGCTAATTTTGTGATTTATGGAACAAGTTTTCAAAATTCCAATTTTGCCCTTGGCCTCCTTTCATAATTCCATACCATTGAATTCATAACCTACACATTCATACCAAGTAATGTCCAATTGTGGCCTCATTCATTACAAGTCAATTTATCTTGAATTTTTCGAATAAGCGAAAATGTCGGATGTAACACCAGGCATATTTTTCTCACTGACCAAGTGGCCAGGCTAAAGGAAATATATGTATATATATCATGCTGAATATCATGCATATGCTGAAAAATATTTATACTGTAACATGTCTCTTCTGTTTCTATATAAACTCTAGGACATATGGAGGGGATATGGAACCTCAGAAGAAATAACATAACACTCGGAAGCTATGCAACAATATGACAAGCTCTACTTAACAAATCTCTAGTCACAAGTTTCGTTACGCCCTTACTATATACAAAATCATGCCAAGAAAAGAAGGAACAACCTTAACATACCTTGCTGCTTACTTAGCAACTCAAAGCCTACCTTCCGAGGCTGCAAATCTACACCCAAGATGATTCATACAACAATCTGGTCATTTTCACAATCAAACTTAGCTACTTCATAAGTTAACAGAATTCGGAAAGCATTTCCCCTATATTATCTACTCCAACCAATTCCAAAACAGCTCTTAAACATCAATAACAACATCAACAATAACATAATCAAGATACTACATGACAAATATAAACAAATCCATCCAAGACTTCCTTTCAAAATCAGCCCATAAACCAATAACATCAACATATCAAACTACGACCTTTATACTATTTTCCCTTCACTTTAAAGCATTAAAATTCTCCAAAAATATCAATATCAAAGTCAACCCTGGTCTTTAGTTTTCGTTAGGGTCGGTAGACAAGGCTGCTGAGTACCTGTTCAAGTTTGATTTTCCATTTTCATATTTTGAGCTCTAGACTTCGGCTTTGGGAGGTTTTGAGGGGTTCTTTCAGATTCATCTGTTGGCTAAGATTCTAACCTTCCTTTTATGATTATTTCATGGATTTTTAAGGGTTTTCATCCTAGAGATCATGATTAGGACGTGAAATTTGGGGGTTTTATGAACCCTAGGCTTGACATAAGAATTTCTTCAATTGAGCATGAAATTGTTGATAGATTTGGTTCATTTTGGGGCTATAGACTCTATAAATCATGGGTAATCTATTTATGGACCGATTTTCATATTATGCCCTTTGTGGTTCGAAATCTTGAGTTTTTGGGGTCGGAACTATAGTATACCAATATGGGTATCATTTGATTCGCATGACCTCAAAGAAAAATAATTTGGCCCTATTGAACCTAATTTTATAATGAAATAACGAATTTGACCTTCGGTGTTTGGAACAGAGTTTTAGGGTTAACTTTCTAGACTCAAATATTTTATATGGCAATAGGGCTATCGATTGACTCGTATTCTTATGTATAATCTGTGTTTGAACAAATTGGGATTGTTTGGAGGCTTTATGAAAGGGAAAGGCTTTGTTGTGACTGTCGGACTGTTATTCCTGGTATGTTGAGGCTATGAACCCTAACTTAAGTGTCATGATTGGTTTAAATTGGACTAATAAGAGGGGATAATAGGGTAAGAAAAGGGGGCCCTGATGTTTCTGAGGTGACGAGCACTTGTATCGAGTATCGGTGCCATGATAAGGGTATTTTCATAACTTCCATTGTACAATCTGGTATACGAGGTTCCTTATTTATTGCTTCAATGCTTATTATCTGTCTCATTGTTAGCAGCTCATCTGGAGGTAAGGGCCTTCATGGTAGGGGTTTCTATCCCCATTCAGCAGGTCGGTTCAAGCAACGATTCAGACTTCTACGAGTAGTTATTTAGGCCGCGTTGCTCATAGTTCAAGATATGGTTCCTAGGTCTCTCATTCCCGACTCGGATGTCGAGGTGGTCATTTAGGTTATTCCAGTTAGTCTGAGCAGCCTATGAATCACCGCGGGTTTTATGAGTGTGCACACTTAGGGCATTTCGTGAGGGACTGCCTCAGACTTAGGTAGAATGCCCCACACTTTGGGTCTCATGATTCATCATCTTGAGTTGTGACACGACCGATTAGAGGTTGTGTACAGGGTGGTAGAGGTGGTTCTTCTGGTAGAGGTGGTGGTCAGAAAAGCTGATGTGGTGGTCATGGAGGTTCTCCGGCCGAGGGGGTTGTGTCGTTGTTATACGTTCCTAGGTAGACCAGAGGTAGAGGCGTCAGATGTGGTCATTAGAGGTACTATCGCTGTTTGTTGCCAGTCGGCCATGATACTCTTTTTATCCAGGCTCTAAATATTCCTATATGTCTACTTATTTTGCTACGGGCTTGGATATGATGTGTGAGTTGCTTGATTTCCCTGTTAGTGTTTCTACTCTGTTGGAGATTCCGTAGTGGTGGATCGGGTGTACCGATCCTGTCTTGTAACTTTGATTGGGTATGACACTTGGACTGATTTGATAACTCTAGACAAGGTATATTTTGATATTATTCTTGGTATGAATTGGTTGTCTCCTTATCATGCGATCTTAGATTGTCATGCCAAGATGGTTATGTTAGCTAAGCCAGGAATTCCTAGGTTGGAATGGAATGATGCTACTAGTTAAGAGCCAAAGAAAGTGATATCGTTCCTTAAGGATCGTCGGATGGTTGAGAAGGGGTGCTTAGTGTATTTGGCTTATGTTCGGGATACTAGTGCTGATACTCTTCCACTTGAGTCGGTACCAGTAGTAAAGGAGTTTCCTAAAGTGTTTCTGATAGATTTACTGGGTGTTCCACCAGATCGTGATGTTGATTTTTGTATTGGCTTAGAGTCGGGCACCAAGCCCATTTCTATTTCGCCATATCGGATGGCACCAGTGGAGTTGAAGAAGTTAAAAGAACCGTTGCAAGACATGTTGAGTGAGGGGCTCATTAGACGTAGTGTTTTTCCTGTGGGGTGCTCTGGTATTGTTTGTGAAGAAGAAGGATGCCAGTATGCGTACGTGTATTGATTACAGGCAGTTGAACAAGGTTACTGTCAAGAACAATTATCCCATTACTCGGATTGATGATTTGTTTGATCAGCTTCAGGGCTCATCGATCTTCTCTAAGATCGATTTGTGGTCCAGTTATCACTAGTTGACAAGTTGGAGTAGCGTGGGATGTTTGTGAGCGAGTACGAGATGATTTTTCAATCCTTGTCTCCCATGCTTTGATCGTTTTACTAGATGAGACTGAGAAGATCAGAAAGTTTGTTAGGGGACTATCTTATCCTCTTCGACTCGCTGCGACACACGTGGTAGGTTCAGGAAGTACCTTTCAGGCAGTGGTAGATTCCTCTAGGAGTGCTGAGTCTATTAGGCATCAGGAGTTTGGGGTTAGACCGGGTATGAAGCCCTACATGTATGGCACTTATGTAGGTACCTCATCTGGAGGTAGGAATCACAAGGGTAGGGGTTATCGTCCTTAGTTCAGTCGACCAATTCAGGCAGTGATTCAGACTTCGACAGGTGGTTCCTCGGGTCGCAGTGCTCATGGTTCAGGCCACGATTCTCAGGGTACTTATTCCCAACCTGGAGGTTGAGGTGGTCATTCTGGATATTCTGGTTCTTCTCGAAAGCCTATGACACGTCAGGGTTGTTTCGAGTGTGGTGATTTAGGGCATTTTTCCAGGGAGTGCCTCAAATGTAGACAGGGTGGCCTATACTCAGGTTCTCAGATTGCTTTACCTTAGTCAGTGGCACAACCAGCTAGAGGTGGTGCACAGAGTGGCAGAGGTCGTTCCTATTCTTGTAGAGGAGGTTCTCAGGCCGAAGGTGGTCGTGCTCAGGGCTATGAATTTCTAGGTAGACCAGAGACAGAGGCTTCTAATGCTGTCATCATAGGTACTATTTCAGTTTGTCGTCGATTAGCTATAGCATTATTTGATCCAGCCTATACATACTCTTATATGTTTACCTACTTTGCTTCGGGTTTGGGTATTCTATTTAAGTCACTTGATTTCCCAGTTAGTGTGTCTACTCCAGTTAGGGATTTTGTAGCGGTGTATCGAGTGTACGATCTTGTGTGATTATTTTTATTAGGTATGAGACTTGGACTGATTTGATGATTCTAGACATAGCTAGGTATGAATTGGTTGTCTCCTTATCATGCGATCTTGGACTACCATGCCAAAACGGTTACCTTAGCTATGCCTAGAGTCCCTAAGTTAGAGTGAAAGTGCGCTACTAGTCATGCGCGGAAAGAAGTGATATCGTTCCTTAAGGCTCGGCAGATGGTAGAGAAGGGGTGTTTAGCTTATTTGGCCTATATATAGGATACGAGTGTCGATACTCCTCCACTTTAGTCGGTACCTGCAGTGAAGGAGCTTCGCGAGGTGTTTTCGACGGATTTACCAGGTGTTCCACCGGATCACGATATTGATTCTGTATTAATTTGGAGTAGGGCACCAAGACTATTTCTATCACGTCATATCAAATGGCAGCAGTGGAGTTGAAGGAATTGAAAGAACAGTTTCAAGACATGTTGAGTAAGGGGTTCATTAGACCTAGTGTCCCCTTTGGGGTGCTCCGGTGTTGTTTGTAAAGAAGAAGGATGGGTATATGTGCATGTGTATAGACTATCGATAGTTGAACAAGGTTACCATCAAGAACAAGTATCCCATTCCTCGGATTGATGCTTTGTTTGATCAGCTTCAGGGTGCATCAGTCTTTTCTAAGATCGATTTGAGGTTCGGTTATCACCAGTTGAAGATTAGGATGGAGGATATCCCTAAGACAACTTTCGGGACCCGTTATGGACACTATGAGTTTCTGGTGATGTCTTTTGGGCTGACTAATTCCTGAGCAGCTTTCATGTATTCGATGAATGATGTTTACAGACCGTACTTGGATTTTTTCATAATCATCTTTATCGATGATATCTTGATACACTCTCATAGTAGAACGGAGCACGGGACATCATTTAAGGATCGTGCTTGGAATTCTTAAGGAGAAGCAATTATACGCCAAGTTTTTGAAGTGTGAGTTTTGGCTTGACTCTGTGGCATTCTTGGGTCATGTAGTGACTAAGGATGGTATTATGGTGGATCCTAAGAAGATTGAGGCAGTTCGTGATTGGGTCAGGCTTGCTTCAGTGACCGAGATTTAGAGTTTCGTTGGCCTCGTTAGCTACTATCGGCATTTTGTAGAGGGATTTCATCTATTGTATCTCCTTTGACCAGATTGAGTCAGATGAATGTACCTTTTCAGTGGTCGGATGAGTGTGAGGCGAGCTTCCAAAAGCTCAAGACTTTATTGACTACATCTCCAATTCAGACTCTTCCTATGTAGAGAGAGGGATTTAATGTATATTATGATGCTTCACGGACTGGCCATGGTTGTGTTTTGACGCAGAAAGGGAAAGTGATAACTTATGCTCAAGGCAGTTGAAGCTGCATGAGAAGAACTACCCCACTCATGACTTGGAGCTGGCGGCGGTGGTAGTTGCATTGAAGATTTGGAGTCATTACTTGTATGGTGTGCATTGTAAGGCATTTACTGATCATCGGAATCTCCAGCACATTTTCAATCAGAGGGATCTCAATTTGAGGCAACGGAGGTGGTTAGAGATGCTCAAGGATTATGACATGACTATTCTTCATCATCTAAGCAAGGCTAATGTAGTGGCGGATGCCTTGAGTCGAGAGGCGGTGAGTATGGGTAGCCTAGCATTGTTGCAGGTAGGAAAGCGACCTTTGCCTATGGATGTTCAGGCTTTGGCTAATGGCATGGTTAGACTTGATGTTTTGGAACCAGGCAAGGTTCTGGCTTGTGTGGAGGCACGGTCTTCCTTATTGGAGCGGATTAGAGCCCAGCAGTTTGATTATGCAAAGTTGTGCAAAAATCGAGATAAGGTGCTGAAAGGAAAATCAAGGGAGGCAATTCATGAAGATGAGGGAGTTTTGAGGATCAAGGGTTATAAATGTGTTCCCCATGTGGGTGATCTAACCAGATTGATCATGGAGGAGACTCACAATTCGAGGTATTCTATTCATCCGGGAGTGACAAAAATGTATCGGGATTTGAAGAAACATTATTGTTGGTGCAGTATGAAGAGGGTCATAGCAGGATTTTTGGCTAGGTGTTTGAATTGTTAGCAAGTGAAGTAAGAGAACCAAAAGCTAGGTGGAATTACTTAGAGGATGCCTATGCCCGAGTGGAAATGGGAGCGGATTTCTATGGACTTTATGGTAGGATTGCCATGGACTTGGGGAAATTTGATGCTATTTGGGTCATTGTTGCCACGACCCAAACCGGAGGGCTAAGACTAGCACCCTGGCCTTACCTGCCGAGCACCAACTTACATATCATTTAATTATCTTAACGATAAGGGCTGACTAGACCAACATGAACTATATTTCGTGAATGACAACTCAACATAAACAGCCCAAAAGTGCTACATAACAATATGAACATATATATACGGGCCGACAAGACGTCCATGATAGACTATATGCATCATCATATGAGCCGGCAAGGCTATACACAAAACTGTACACAGGACGACTATCTATGAGCCTCTAAGAATACATAAAAACTGTCATGAGTCGGGATAGGGCCCCGACATACCCAAAAACCACCCACACATATGTATACCAATATGATTAGGCAAGTCCGGAAGAGTGGATCTTGCCAACCAACTGCTGATCAAGACAGCCTACTGGATAGTCTGCCAACCTGTCTATCTGGACCTGCAGCATGAAATGCAGCGTCCATAAATAAAAAAGATGTCAGTACGAATAATGTACCGATTATGTAAGGCAGAAAACATATGTAAAACCAGTAATGTAAATACATATGAGGAGAGACAAACTTTAACTCTAAAATGCCACTGAGGGTGTATGACATGCATGCTTTCATTTAAAAACATATACATATATATATAAATATAAACCACACTATGGGGCTGCATCATCATCATCAAGTCGCTCTTTGGGGCTAACATCATCATCATAAACCCAACATCAGTGGTGTGCACAATAGGTGCCGTACCTGGCCAAATATTGCGCTGCTAGGTAGAAAAATAGATACATACATATATAGATATAAATATAATGCATGATAGACTCATGGAATGACTGTCTGAACCTTTCGGAGTGACGTAAAGTCGATAACCTTCGAATACGTTATTCGAGCTAATTCGTCAATATATAATATCATAATAAGCAAGAAATACCATCACTATATGCATTATATGAGAAGCCCAGAATCAGGACATGACCATGATCATATGCATTTCAATAGAGTTTGAGAACGTAAGCAATTTCTAACTTCTAAGAGTTGAGTCACTTTGAAGAATCATGCAAACACGTTACGTTTCATTTAGATTCGTGCATAAGAAGCAAAGGGTAAGCCTTACATAATTGTAATGTCCTGCCCAACCACAAGCTAAGCTTAACCTGTAACTCCTTAGTCTACAACCATAAAAATGATACTATCGTCACGATGCGAGTGTTATAACTATCGTATTTGAAAGAATCACTTCATTCTATAACAAATCGGGTAGCACCTCCCTTGTCTTCTTAACTTCCATCATGTTCAAGACAAATAGAAAATATCACACACAATAATAATACCTTTAACAAGCTTTCTAAACAGCTCAATATTAACACGAGCGGCAAGCTCGGTTTACAATTCAACGAACTATAGTTTAAACCCTTTTCTATCTTCATGAACATGTTTATAATAGTAAAAACAATATAACTAAGTTATCCTATCAATTTCTAGACCAAAACATCATAAAAATACTACCAAACTAGTCCATCAACCCACGACCACAACACCATAACTTCCGAGCTTCCTTTTTTGGATTTTCCAACTCTACAAGTTAGTTACAAATTCTACAAGCTTAGACATATGAGAAGGAAGTAAAATATTACCTTAAACCACCCAAATCAACCTCCAACACGAGCTAGAGCAGTCCACAACTTCACCACAACAAGAAGAACAAGGATCTTAGTTGCTCTACGAGATTCCCGACACCAAAATCACGTTGTTTACTTGGGATTTTACCCTTGGATCATGTAGTAACTTGAGAGAGCTTAGGGTGTTTTGGAACTGAAGTGGACAGAAAATAAGGTCTACAATGCTGCCACCGATTTTTATACATAAAATGAATTTCCACCGCCTCAAGTGGGTCCCAAAGGGGCTACCTGCACATTCTCGCTAAAATGCAAATATCTCTCTACTTCGACGTCGTATCAGTGAATGGTTTAATGCCTTGGAAACTACACTCGTAGAGCTTAAATTTGGTGGGTAGATCTCCCGGTAACTCCAAGTATATTAGGATAAAAGCTCTGTGACATCAGAACCAAATTTCAGTTAATTTATGAACGCAACTTGCAACAACTTTTGCTGACTTTCATATTAAAACTCGCTTGACTTCAAAACTTAACATATGACTATTAAAAACTTCAAACACCTTAAACACAACCTCCTTAGCATATTAAGCACTTCTAATTTTACCCCGATAGTAGGCTTTATAACATCTCAACACTTGTTTTAACCCATCATTATCTTTGTGAAGGTACTTAACCTCTCTGGCTCACATTGATTCACTTACAATGCGTTCCAACAAGAAAGTATGGGATGTAACATCCTCCCCCCCCCCTAAGAACCTTCATCCTCGAATGTGGAGGTCCTATAAAGGACTTCTTACGAAAATTTTGATAGAGTTTCCTTTATAAAATGGACATCTTCCAAACCTGCAAGCAACTAAAATCCAACCTACAAGCCTTACAGGGCTATACAAGCATCATACTTATGTACCGGAATTCACATTGTCATCATATATCAAAAGAACACTCCCAAGTTATCATTTACTTTATAGGGTTGCTTCTACTGTCGTGGAAAACATTTGAGACATGACAATGAATGGACAACATAGATGCATCAGTATAGCTACATCAAAGAAACACATATATCTATAGGAATACCACAACAAAGGCCACAGCGTCACCCCCTGTCAACTGTGCGTTATATACACACATAACAACAAAGGCCACAGCGTCACCCCCTGTCAACTGTGACATACACATACACATCACAATAATGGCCACAACGTAAATGTCACGACCCAACCCCGTGGGCCATGACTAGTGCCCGAGCTGGGCACTCATTTACGTACCTGTTAGATATAGTCAAACTGAATCTAAGAACAATATGGAAACTTGCAAAAGAACTCCAAAGGTTCATAACGTCATCATATATATATATATATATATATATATATCCAAATAACCTGTCTCTTGAGGAGTTACCACTAATCAAAACATAATATGGTACGCAAGCCGACAAGGCTGCCCTTACATGTCAATATGATACGGAAGCCGACCAGGCTGCCACTATATATCAATATCATACACAAGCCGACAAGGCCGCCACTACAGACGAACATATCTAGAGCACATCATATAGACACACAGAACAAAATTTATACACAACCCACACATATGTCTACAGACCTCTAAGAGTATCGATGGTGAAATATGACGGGACAAGGCCCCGCCGTACCCCTGGGCAAACATATAAATACATCATAAGATATGTATCAAGACAACTGAGTGGAATTCCTATGCTGAAGGGTCACCAAACCGACTATCTGTACCTGCGAGAATGAAACGTATCCCCCCGAAGAAAGGGGGTCAGTACGAGATATGTACTGAGTATATAAAGCATGAAATACAATAAAGAGGATCATAAATGAAATAGAGATTACCGGAAACAAGTATGACTTTTAAAATATCAATACACTTGCCTTATGAAATGAAAATCATGCATATCAATATTATCTATCATATCCGGCCCATTATGGGACTCGGTGAATAAGGCCGCCACATACCATCCTTGGCGCCATAATCACATCATCATATCATCACATCATCACACCATCACATCATCATATATATGCATATATATATATATATATATATATATATATATATATATATATATATATATATATATATATACCGTATCCCGGCCCTCTAGTGAGGTACTCGATGAACAATGCAGTGAAACTGTGCATGAGAAAGTATCCTGGCCCGGGACTCAGTGAAAGATGTATTGAGGTATGCACGAGTAGAGTAGTGAGCAACCATATGCAAATTAAATCATATCTGAGACTCAATAAGATAATCAAAATGAACCATCATTTGAAAATTTAGACGATAGTCATATCAAGTACATTTCGAATGTCACTACGGATTATATTAGAATATAACTTCTGGAATCATATACACGTATCAAGACATAATGAAATAGCTTCTGGAAGTCAAGAACATTAGCCATCCTAGTGACTCTAAGAATAGGAGCTTCTTTGGAGTCATATATATACGTCGTCTGTTTGTTTCATAAAGATCATGCCAAAAAGAGAGAAGGGTTAGCATTACATACCTTTAACGCTTATTTAAATGTCCAACATCTACTTCTCGAGCTCGTAGGTCTAAAATTAAGATAACATAAGCCGCAGTTAGATCATCCACATCACTTACTAACCAATCCAAGTACGAATGAAACTTAACGAAATTCGGGCAGCATTTCCCCTGAAAACTTAACAATCCTCGAGATTTCAATTAAGCCAAACGTCAATCAAAATACCCACAAAAAAAACACCAACAATTTCATATCAAACTAGAATTAAATCCATTCTTAAATCACTTCCAAAACAGCCCAATATACTTTTGTATACCAATGCTTGTATACACTTCTTTAGTTTCGTAGATCTTTAGTATAACAACATCAACTATAGCCAATCCCACGATATTCCATCCCACAAAACCATTCATAACAACCACCAAACTGCCCCAAAATATTGTCAAAAAACAGCCACGAAAATCATAGAAAAACAGCCCGGTATACGCTTTGTATATGATATCTTCATACACTTTATTCTCCCAACTTCAAGAACAACAACTTGTCAACAACATAAACAATTATTACACATCATAACTCAGCTAATTCCATCCATTTAGTCCAACTAAAACAACCCCCAATCCATAAATCTCAATACAACAACAAACGAATTTATAACGCTATTTCCTCCGTTCTAATCCGTTAAAACTCTAAATAAACTTATTAATAATGAAAAAGGGACCTTAATATTACCTTACGTATGCAGCAACCACGTCAACACTCTTCTTCTTGGCTGATTTTTAGCTCAAATTGAAGGCAACGGAACGTACAAAACTATTCTCTTCATGAGCTTCGGGATTCGGGGCTCGGATTTTGATCAACACTTGGTTTTTCTCTCTAAGGCTTTCCTCCCTCTCTCTCTCTAGAATTTTCAGGGTCTTTTTGGTCTGAAAATGAGGAGGAGAACGCTGAAACTTCCCTTAAATAAAAAGGGAAATGGACCTGACCCGGATTGGAATCGAGTTGGGCCCATTTCACTGCCCAGCTTGACCTTTCTGCCTTAAAACATCCATAACTCTTTATCCCGATGTCACATACGGGCCCACGACCTATGGTTGGAAAGGTATTTAAATAATCTACAACTTTCAGTTTAGGAGCGTTCCCAAATTCCCAAATAATGATGGGGTTATTGCCTCCCGAAGTCAGATCACCCGGAAATGTAACTTAAAAACATCTTTTTGGAGGGCTACACTTGGATTTGGCTCAAGGGTCCTTCTTGAGTTATGTTTAACTTCACATATATTGTCCATATAACTTATCATACGTCCTTTATAAAAATCCCATCATGTGGGCCCCACCTCAGCTTACGGTTACGAGGGATATATATCTTTTAACATATTATTCCAATCACATTGTACGAATTCCAAATATCATACTCATGCTACTACAGTAGAATTTCATTCTTTATACTTGTGATATTTGCTCCTCCTCGAGCTCACATTAAGCTGTCTGTAGCCTTAGTAACACGAAATTTTCTAGGGTGTAACATCCTGCCCCCCTTTGGAACATTCGTCCTCGAATGTTAAACTAATTCTGCACTTCCAATACTTCCTTAAACGTTCTTTTACGGAATTATGCCCTGCACATGCCTCCTTCATTGGTCGATCCCTTCAGTTTATTGTAACGCATTCCAAATCTCTAAGTAACCATTCCCATAATATTTGTTCTTGCTCTTGCCTCTCGAGGTGATAATTCCACGCCGTTGTCTTTACTCTCCTTTTCATTTCGCAGTTGGTTGACGATTGTATTGCGAGCTCTTCCGCTGAAATCATACTCTCTCCTGGTGCACGTAGTCTGAACTCGACTCTTTCTTCTTCTATAGTTACTCCTTTAAGACGTATCGTTCACTTCATCTTACCTCTCACGCGTAGACGTCCCTCGTCGATTTATTAGACTTTACAATCCCTGGAGTATTTCATGCCTCTGGTAACCTGTAGACCCTTCGCAGACTCTCTCAATAAGACGAAATTTCCCTCAGTGAAATATTATTTTGCTTCAATAACCTTACATTGCTCTGTGTTACAGTCCATATTCTGGAATCTTCAGCATCATGTATCACTTCTCGACTTTCTTATTAAACGATTTTAACTGTCACTTTGCTTGTAACTCTTAATATCGATCTTTAGAGTTGGCTATCAAGTAGCGCTGGAGTTCCCTAATATTATAACTTTACATAGCTGCTCTATGCTCTGTCTATCATTAATTGGTATAATTCTGGAAGAATTTTTTATTTGACATATAAATTCACTGTCATCCAGTAACCAGGTTGTTCTGATCATGTCGCCTAAACCATTTCACAATTTCCCTTAACCCGACTTGTAACACTTTAGGCATATCATGTCGTGTCGTTTCTTTACCTTTAATTCAAACTCTTCTACTGCCTCTTTACTCAGATTTTGCTCGTAGTTTTTCTGTCACACATTATGTTGCAATCTTTACAAGAATGTGCGAAGGTGCTCAAATACCTTAGCGTTGTTTCACTAGTCCATATGCTTTACCTTGCATGCTCCTCTTGTATCTTTCAATCGGTATCGGGGCTCAACTATGGCCATGTCCTATTTTCCCTCAGTACTAATTCTATCTCGGTAATTCGGCTCAAACCATCTTACACCTTTCCTTAATGTACCCAAAATATCATTACTGCATTGCTATTACTGAATCCTTACTCTTCTTATCAAGTACTCACTTGGTCTCATCCTTAGCATACAAATATTCGTAGGTTGCATAACTATTTTTGTACAGTTTGTATAAAGTATGTCCAATCTTAGTCGTAGTCCTTCCTTTTCCTGGTTCATTCTGCTTTACATATTTCATCCGTACTAAAGCTCGCTCGTAGCTATCTTGTCATACTCCTTTCCCTTTCTTTATTTTACCCCTTTGATTTTCACATATCCTACTATAGGAGATTTTCTATCTCTCCCCTTTGCCACTTATAAGTCACAATATTATTAGCAAACAACTCCGTTGCCAACATCTTAACCTCTAATCCAGTATGGCATTGCTATCATTTACAATATCTCTTAAGTTACTCGTTACCATTCTCTTGTCGTATTCTTCTTTTTTATAAGCACTCACTTTGTAATGCCATATCATTCAAGATCTTTACAGATGCTTCTCCGCACCATCTCAAATATCATCCTGACTTCTATCCATTCATTGCTGGCTTTCAGATCTTACTAACTTGTTTCAGGAAGGGATCTCACTTGAAGTTTAAGTATCCATATCAAACATATTGCAGTGTCAATTGCTTCCATCTTACACTTTCTTTTTCTCACACCCTCTTCCCCCCTTTTGGGTGTACTTATACCATTATCTGTTTATATTCCGCTCTATGTCCCTATTTCCAACCTTCAAATTCATCTGATCCTCTTTCCAATTCACTTGGTATACTGTACAATATCTATGTCTTTTCTTTATAATTTAGAACTTTGATTATCCACGTACGAAACCTTAACAAAATCACGAAGCGACAAAAACCTTCCTATATATAGTACGAAATCTCATCCGATAATCTTTACTCGAGTAATGCAACCAATGTAGCAACTCATCAAAGGTCACATTCCACTGAATCCAATTGATAATTAATGAGTGCTTGTAGTCGTTCCAAGTTCTCAATTAGATAACACTTATTTTCCGATGATAAATGTCCAAAGTTCTTGTAATATTATCTTTATCCCAACCTATATCATCTATTTCCTTTGATAAATTTACAACACATTATTTTTTCCTCAGGCCTACAGTCTTTGTCCATTAAGGATTTCAATATTTCCGAGGTGAAATCATATACGCAGTACTCCTTTGTGCCTTATGCTCTTTTACCCTTGTTGTGTACCTAACACTGGCTTCTAACATACTCAAAATCATATCAAGTTCGTCTTAATCATGGTCTTATCTTATCACCTTGTCGTCGTATTACACCTTTAAGTTCATAGCTATATATTTCTCTTTTGTTCTATACTCGTACTCAATTAATCACGTCGATCTTAGGTGTTTCGTTTTTGAATTCTCTTACCATTTGTCCAGTCTATGTCCATCTTTTATTCTGTACATGAGGAATCTCGTGCTACCTCTGTACCCTTCGGAAAACACTACTTCTGCATAATCCCTTCTGTATTCTGTTCATCCCTATTTGTTCTTATCATACCAGTCATTTTCTGGCACTTATTCTGCGGCGTTGCTCATCTTTCTGTAGTTTGGTCTTTCACAATTCTGTCACTTATATTAGTCGTGTTCTCGGCTATACATGCCGTAACTTATTACTGCACTGTTATCTCGCTAGCTTCCTTCTTTCAATTAACTCCTTATTTTCTTGTGTTCGCTTTCATTTTGAACCTTTCCTATAAAAGAACTTTATATGTCTTTCTTATTCGTTCTATACCTTGCCTTTCAATTTCACATTTTCCTTCATACCTCAGTCGTATAGACCACATCATATCCTTTGGTCACTTCCTCACTAGGCTTTACTCATTTTCATAACAATCCTTATTGTATTCACATAATATCATGTTCGTAATTAATCCTATGGTGTAACACTTCTTAACCTTAAGGATTCACGACTCTTACTATGGTTTAATTACACTCTGTGGAGTAGGTGTACTTAACCCTTTTACCCTTTCTGATTAATGTTAGCCTTATTACCTCACAGGCCGTCTTATCAATACATTCATATTCGTCACAATTCTTCCTCCTCCGTACTCTTGCCTCAATCATACTATTACTCCTTTTAACTATAAACTCGTCGTAATTTATCCCTACTGATCAATTCAGTTGATATCTCAACATAACACTCTATTAAGATTTTCCAGCCCTTTCTAAATCATCTTTAATAATCACAAGCCCTTCCAAATTGTCTTAACATTTCCTTTTTACCATATTTATCTTGACCTCATAATTACTATTACCATCAATTTAACAGTTAACTTATTTCTCAAAGTCAGAATTGCAACGTAGTCAAATCC
This sequence comes from Lycium barbarum, assembly GCF_019175385.1. Taxonomy (NCBI): domain Eukaryota; kingdom Viridiplantae; phylum Streptophyta; class Magnoliopsida; order Solanales; family Solanaceae; genus Lycium; species Lycium barbarum. The sequence continues at coordinate 65,796,105 of NC_083338.1, read as the reverse complement.
TATCATTACTGTTGCACGACCTTTCAAGACATATTACGAACTTATATCTCATTCTCTTTTTATTTCTAAAAAATTTTTGGCAGAGTTTCCTCTATATTTCTTACTATCCCAAAACCTACACGCAGGAAATACCAACAATGCCTCACAAGGCCAACATATATACGTATATATTATATCATATCATAGCCACACGGGGCTCCCAATCTCAAGTAAAAGTATAAAGATGTCGAAACTTACCTCATATATCACACCTCGAGACGTACTTGATCCTTTAGCGATATGTCCTGTTATACCTTCCTATCTACCTTCCCTTTCATCCTTCAACTTTACATTTCAATCATACTTCAATATTCTTACCTTATCCGACATGCATCTTTCGCTCCGTTACTTACCTATGTACTTTGCAACTTTCAATATCATCAGTCACTTTCTTCTGTCGATGTCGTTCTTCAGCAGAAATCAAGGGTTAGTAGAGGAAAATTGATTTCCTATGGCTGGGCTCTATCGCACGATCTTAGATATGAAAAAAGGTAACATCCTAAATGTCCTGTAGCTTCCTGTTTATAGATGTGGTGCACAACACACCGATAAACAAGACTCTACTAGACACGGTCTATAGACTCTCCGAGGATGAACTGCTCTGATACCACTTTTGTCACGGCCCAACCCCGTGGGCCATGACTAGTGCCCGAGCTGGGCACTCGTTTACGTACCTATTAGATATAGTCAAACTGAATCTATGAACAATATGGAAACTTGCAAAAGAACTCCAAAGGTTCATAACGTCATCATCATATATATATATATATATATATATATATATATATATATATATATATATATATATATATATATATATATATATATATATATATATATATGTATATATCCAAATAACCTGTCTCCTGAGGAGTTACCACTAATCAAAACATAATATGGTACGCAAGCCGATAAGGCTGCCCTTACATGTCAATATGATACGCAAGCCGATAAGGCTGCCACTACATATCAATAGCATACGCAAGCCGACAAGGCTGCTAGTACAGACGAACATATCCATAGCACATCATATAGACATAGCTGAACAAAACTTATACACAACCCACACATATGTCTACAGACCTCTAGGAGCATCGATTGTGAAATGTGACGGGACAGGGCCCAGCCGTACCCTTGGGCAAACATATACATACATCATAAGATCTGTATCAAAAGTCTAGGCTCCGGAACAATAGAGCTCTCCACCACATACCATCCTTGGCGCCATAATCACATCATCACATCATCACATCATCACACGATCACATCATCATATATATATATATATATACCGTATCCCGACCCTCTAGTGAGGGACTCGGTGAACAATGCAGTGAAACTGTGCGTGAGAACGTATCCTTGCCCGGGACTCAGTGAAAGATGTATTGAGGCATTCTCGAGTAGAGTAGTGAGCAACCATATGCAAATTAAATCATCTCTGAGACTCAATAAGAGAATCATAATGAACCATCATTTGAAAATTTAGACGATAGTTATATCAAGTACCTTTCGAATGTCACTACGGATTATATTAAAATAGAACTTCTGGAATCATATACACGTATCAAGATATAATGAAATAGCTTCTGGAAGTCAAGAACATTAGCCATCCTAGTAGCTCTAAGAATAGGAGCTTCTTTGGAGTCATATATATACGTCGTCTATTTGTTTCATAAAGATCATGCCAAAAAGAAAGTAATGTTAACTTTACATACCATTAACGCTTATTTAAATGTCCAACGTCTACTTCTCGAGCTCGTAGGTCTAAAATTAAGATAACATAAGCCGCAGTTAGATCATCCACATCACTTACTAACTAATCCAAGTACGAATGAAACTTAACGAAATTCGGGCAGCATTTCCCCTGAAAACTTAACAATCCTCGAGATTCCAATTTAGCCAAACATCAATCAAAATACCCACAACAAAAACACCAAAACTTTCATATCAAACTAGAATTAAATCCATTCTTAAATCACTTCCAAAACAGCCCAAAATACATTCGTATACCAATGCTTGTATACACTTCTTTATTTTCGTATATCTATAGTATAACAACAACTACTACAACAAATCCACAATATTCCAGCCCACAAAACCTTTCATAACAACCACCAAACAACCCCAAAATATTGTCAAAAAACAGCCAGGAAAATCATATAAAAACAGCCCGGTATACGCTTTGTATATGATATCTTCATACACTTTATTCTCCCAAATTCAAGAATAGCAACTTGTCAACAACATAAACAATTATTACACATCATAACTCAGCTAATTCCATCCATTTAGTCCAACTAAAACAGCCCCCGATCCATAAATCTCAATAAAACAACAAACGAATTTATAACGCTATTTCCTCCGTTCTAATCCGTTAAAACTCTAAATAAACTTATTAATAATGAAAAAGGGACCTTAAACTTACCTTAAGTATACAGTAACCACGTCAACACTCTTCTTCTTGGCTGAATTTTAGCTCAAATTGAAGGCAACACAACGTACAACACTTTTCTCTTCATGAGCTTCGGGATTCGGGGCTCGGATTTTGATCAACACTTGGTTTTTCTCTCTAAGGCTTTCCTCCCTCTCTCTCTCTCTAGAATTTTCTCGGACTTTTTGGTCTGAAAATGAGGAGGAGAAGGCTGAAACTTCCTTTAAATAACAAGAGAAATAGGCCTGACCCGGATTGGAATCGAGTTGGGCCCATTTCACTGCCCAGCTTGATCTTTCTGCCTTAAAACATCCATAACTTTTTATCCCGATGTCACATACAGGCCCACGACCTATGGTTGGAAAGGTATTTCAATTATCTACAACTTTCAATTTAGGAGTGTTCCCAAATACCCAAATAATGATGGGGTTATGACCTCCCAAAGTCAGATCACCCGAAAACGTAACTTAAAAACATCTTTTTGGAGGGCTTACACTTGGATTTGGCTCAAGGGTCCTTCTTGAGATGTGTTTAACTTCACATATATTGTCCATATAACTTATCCTAAGTCCTTTATAAAAATCCCATCATGTGGGCCCCACCTCATCTTACGGTTACGAGGGATATATATCTTTTGAAGTATTATTCCAATCACATTGTACGAATTCCAAATATCATACTCATGCTACTACAGTAGAATTTCATTCTTTATACTTGTGATATTTGCTCCTCCTCAAGCTCACATTAAGCCGTCTGTAGCCTTAGTAACACGAAATTTTCTGGGGTGTAACATCCTTCCCCCCTTTGGAACATTCGTCCTCGAATGTTAAACTAGTTCTGCACTTCCAATACCTCCTTAAACGTTCTGTTACGGAATTATGCCCTGCACATGCCTCCTTCATTGGTCGATCCCTTCAGTTTATTATAACGCATTCCACATCTCTGAGTAACCATTCCCATAATATTTGTTCTTGCTCTTGCCTCTCGAGGTGATAATTCCACGCCGTGGTCTTTACTCTCCTTTTCATTTCGCAGTTGGTTGATGATTATATTGCGAGCTCTTCCGCTGAAATCTTACTCTCACCTGGTGCACGTAGTCTTAACTCGACTCTTTCTTCTTCTATAGTTACTCCTTTAAGACGTATCGTTCACTTCATCTTACCTCTCACGCGTAGACGTCCCTCGTCGATTTATTAGACTTTACAATCCCTGGAGTATTTCATGCCTCTGGTAACCTGTAGACCCTTCGCAGACTCTCTCAATAAGACGAAATTTCCCTTAGTGTAACATTATTTTGCTTCAATAACCTTACATTGCTCTGTGTTACAGTCCATATTCTGGAATCTTCAGCATCATGTATCACTTCTCGACTTTCTTATTAAACGATTTTAACTGTCACTTTGCTTGTAACTCTTAATATCGATCTTTAGAGTTGGCTATCAAGTAGCGCTGGAGTTCCCTAATATTATAACTTTACATAGCTGCTCTATGCTCTGTCTATCATTAATTGGTATAATTCTGGAAGAATTTTTTATTTGACATATAAATTCACTGTCATCCAGTAACCAGGTTGTTCTGATCGTCTCGCCTAAACCATTTCACAATTTCCCTGTCATCCAGTAACCAGGTTGTTCTGATCGTCTCGCCTAAACCATTTCTATGTCTTTTCTTTATAATTTACAACTTTGATTATCCACGTACGAAACCTTAACAAAATCACGAAGCGACGAAAACCTTCCTATATATAGTACGAAATCTCATCCGATAATCTGTACTCGAGTAATGCAACCACTGTAGCAACTCATCCAAGGTCACATTCCACTGAATCCAATCGATAATTAATGAGTGCTTGTAGTCGTTCCAAGTTCTCAATTAGATAGCACTTATTTTCCGATGATAAGTGTCCATAGTTCTTGTAATATTATCTTTATCCCAACCTATATCATCTGTTTCCTTTGATAAATTTACAACACATTATTTGTTCCTCAAGCCTACAGTCTTTGTCCTTTAAGGATTTCACTATTTTCGAGGTGAAATCATATACGCAGTACTCCTTTGTGCCTTATGCTCTTTTACCCTTGTTGTGTACCCAACACTGGCTTCTAACTTACTCAAAATCATATCAAGTTCGTCTTAATCATGGTCTTATCTTATCACCTTGTCGTCGTATTACACCTTTAAGTTAATAGCTGTATATTTCTCTTTTGTTCTATACTCCTACTCAATTAATCACGTCTATCTTAGGTGTTTCCTTTTTGAATTCTCTTACCATTTCTCCAGTCTATGTCCATCTTTTATTCTGTACTCGAGGAATCTCGTGCTACCTCTGTACCCTTCGGAAAACACTACTTCTGCATAATCCCTTCCGTATTCTGTTCATCCCTATTTGTTCTTATCATACCAGTCATTTTCTGGCACTTATTCTGCTTCGTTGCTCATCTTTCTATAGTTTGGTCTTTCACAATTCTGTTACTTATATTACTCCTATTCTCGGCTATATATGCCGTCACTTATTACTGCACTGTTATCTCGCTCGCTTCCTTCTTTCAATTAACTCCTTCTTTTCTTGTGCTCGCTTTCATTTCCGTTATCGCATAATCTGTATTCTGAACCTTTCCTATAAAAGAACTTTATAAGTCTTTCTTATTCGTTCTATACCTTGACTTTCCATTTCACATTTGCCTTCATACCTTAGTCGTATAGACCACGTCATATCCTTTAGTCACTTCCTCACTAGGCTTTACTCATTTTCATAACAATCCTTATTGTATACACATAATATGCTATTCGTAATTTATCCTATGGTGTAACACTTCTTAACCTTAAGGATTCACGACTCTTACTATGGTTTAATTACACTCTGTGGAGTAGGCGTAGTTAACCCTTTTACCCTTTCTGATTAATCTTAGCCTTAATACCTCACAGGCTGTCTTATCAATACATTCAGATTCGTCACAATTCTTCTTCCTCCGTACTCTTGCCTCAATCATACTATTTCTCCTTTTAACTATAAACTCGTTGTAATTTATCCTTACTGATCAATTCAGTTGATATCTCAACATAACACTCTATTAAGATTTGCCAGCCCTTTCTAAATCATCTTTTATTATCACAAGCCCTTCCAAATTGTCTTAACATTTCCTTTTTACCATATTGATCTTGACCTCATAATTACTATTACCATCAATTCAACAGTTAACTTATTTCTCAAAGTCAGAATTGCAACGTGGTCAAATCCTATCATTACTGTTGACACGACCTTTCTAGACATATTACGAACTTATATCTCATTCCCTTTTTATTTCAAAAAAAATTTCGGCAGAGTTTCCTCTGTATTTCTTACTATCCCAAACCCTGCACGCAGGAAATACCAACAATGCCTCACAAGGCCAACATATATACGTATATATTATATCATATCATATCCACACAGGGCTCCCAATCTCAAGTAAAAGTATAAAGATGTCGAAACTTACCTCATATATCACACCTCGAGACGTACTTGATCCTTCAGCGATCTGTCTTGTTATACCTTCCTATCTACCTTCCCTTTCATCCTTCAACTTTACATTTCAATCATACTTCAATATTCTTACCTTATCCGACATGCATCTTTCGCACCGTTACTTACCTGTGTACTTTGCAACTTTCAATATCATCAGTCACTTTCTTCTGTCGATGTCGTTCTTCAGCTGAAATCAAGGGTTAGTAGAGGAAAATTGATTTCCTATGGCTGGGCTCTATCGCACGATCTTAGATATGAAAGAAATGTAACATCCTAAATGTCCTGTAGCTTCCTGTTTATAGATGTGGTGCACAACACACTGATAAACAAGACTCTACTAGACACAGTCTATAGACACTCCGAGGATGAACTGCTCTGATACAACTTTTGTAAGGACCCAACCCCGTGGGCCATGACTAGTGCCCGAGCTGGGCACTCGTTTACGTACCTGTTAGATATAGTCAAACTGAATCTAAGAACAATATGGAAACTCGCAAAAGAACTCCAAAGGTTCATAACGTCATCATATATATATATATATCCAAATAACCTGTCTCCTGAGGAGTTACCACTAATCAAAACATAATATGCTACGCAAGCCGACAAGGCTTCCTTTACATGTCAATATGATACGCAAGCCGAAAAGGCTGCCACTACATATCAATACCATACGCAAGCCGACAAGGCTGCCACTACAGACGAACATATCCATAGCACATCATATAGACACAGCTGAACAAAACTTATACACAACCCACACATATGTCTACAGACCTCTAAGAGTATCGATGGTGAAATATGATGAGACAGGGCCCCGCCGTACCCCTGGGCAAACATATACATACATCATAAGATCTGTATCAAAAGTATAGGCTCCGGAACAACAGAGCTCTCCAAGACAGCTGAGTGGAAGTCCTATGCTGAAGGGTCACCAAATCGACTATCTGTACCTATGGGCATGAAACGTATCCCCCCGAAGAAAGGGGGTCAGCATGAGATATGTACTGAGTATATAAAGCATGAAATACAATAAAGAGGATCATAACTGAAATAGAGATTACCGGAAACAAGTATGACTTTAAAAATATCAATACAATTGCCTTATGAAATTAAAATCATGCATATCAATATCATCTATCATATCCGGCCCATTATGGGACTCGGTGAATAAGGCCGCCACATACCATCCTTGGCGCCATAATCACATCATCATATCACCACATCATCACATCATCACACCATCACATCATATATATATATATATACACCGTATCCCGGCCCTCTAGTGAGGGACTCGGTGAACAATGTAGTGAAACTGTGCACGAGAACGTATCCTGGCCCGGGACTCAATGAAAGATCTATTGAGGCATTCACGAGTAGAGTAGTGAGCAACCATATGCAAATTAAATCATATCTGAGACTCAATAAGATAATCAAAATGAACCATCATTTGAAACTTTAGACGATAGTCATATCAAGTACCTTTCGAATGTCACTATGGATTATATTAAAATAGAACTTCTGGAATCATATAGACGTATCAAGACATAATGAAATAGCTTCTGGAAGTCAAGAACATTATACATCCTAGTGGCTCTAAGAATAGGAGCTTCTTTGGACTCATATATATACGTCGTCTATTTGTTTCATAAAGATCGTGCCAAAAAGAAAGAAGGCTTAACTTTACATACCTTTAACGCTTATTTAAATGTCCAACGTCTACTTCTCGAGCTCGTAGGTCTAAAATTAAGATAACATAAGCCACAGTTAGATCATCCACATCTCTTACTAACCAATCCAAGTACGAATGAAACTTAACGAAATTCGGGCAGCATTTCCCCTGAAAACGTAACAATCATTGAGATTCCAATTTAGCCAAACATCAATCAAAATACCCACAACAACAACAACAACACCAACAATTTCATATCAAACTAGAATTAAATCCATTCTTAAAACACTTCCAAAACAGCCCAATATACATTCGTATACCAATGCTTGTATACACTTCTTTATTTTCATATATCTATAGTATAACAAAAACAACTACAGTCAATCCCACGATATTCCAGCCCACAAAACCATTCATAACAACCACCAAACAACCCAAAAATATTGTTAAAAAAACAGCCACGAAAATCATATAAAAACAGCCCGGTGTACGCTTTGTATATGATATCTTCATACACTTTATTCTCCCAAATTCAAGAACAGCAACTTGTCAACAACATAAAAAATTATTACATATCATAACTCAGCTAATTTCATCCATTTAGTCGAACTAAAACAGCCCCCGATCCATAAATCTCAATAAAACAACAAACGAATTTATAACGCTATTTCCTCCGTTCTAATCCGTTAAAACTCTAAATAAACTTATTAATAATGAAAAAGGGACCATAATGTTACCTTATGTATGCAGCAACCACGTCAAAACTCTTCTTCTTGGCTGATTTTTAGCTCAAATTGAAGGCAACGCAACGTACAACACTTTTCTCTTCATGAGCTTCGGGATTCGGGGCTCGGATTTTGATCAACACTTGGTTTTTCTCTCTAAGGCTTTCCTCCCTCTCTCTCTCTATACTTTTCTGGGACTTTTTGGTCTGAAAATGAGGAAGAGAAGGCTGAAACTTCCTTTAAATAACAAGGGAAATGGGCCTGACCCGGATTGGAATCGAGTTGGGCCCATTTCACTGCCCAGCTTGACCTTTCTGCCTTAAAACATCCATAACACTTTATCCCGATGTCACATATGGGCCCACGGCCTATGGTTGGAAAGGTATTTAAATTATCTACAACTTTCAATTTAGGAGTGTTCCCAAATTCCCAAATAATGATGGGGTTATTGCCTCCCGAAGTCAGATCACCCAAAAACGTAACTTAAAAACATCTTTTTGGAGGGCTACACTTGGATTTGGCTCAAGGGTCCTTCTTGAGTTGTGTTTAACTTCACATATATTGTCCATATAACTTATCATACGTCCATTATAAAAATCCCATCATGTGGGCCCCACCTCAGCTTACGGTTACGAGGGCTATATATCTTTTAACGTATTATTCCAATCACATTGTACGAATTCCAAATATCATACTCATTCTACTACAGTAGAATTTCATTCTTTATACTTGTGATATTTGCTCCTTCTCGAGCTCACATTAAGCCGTCTGTAGCCTTAGTAACATGAAATTTTCTGGGGTGTAATAGTCAACCCCTATCAACTGTGCCATATATACACACAACGAATGTCACAGCGTCACCCCCTGTCAACTGTGCCTTATATATACACAACAAAGGTCACATCGTCTCCCCCTGTCAACTGTACCTTACATACACACAGCAATGGTCATAGCGTCACCTCCTGTCAACTGTGCCTTATGTATACACAGCAAAGGTCACAGCGTCACCCCCTGTCAACTGTGCCTTATATACATGATGAATGAAAATAAGTGCAGTGCACGATCAAAACGAAATATTAGAATTCTGTAATGTCACAAAATAACCATATACATATATTATGCGCATGACATGCATACGAGTTCAAATGAAAACTACCGCTCCATCCCACCTTGGAGGAACAATTTGTAAGATGAGATAAACAACAATGAGATAAATCGAGAAAATCATGTAATAGCTTAACATTTTCATATCATCGTTGAAATCATATTTGAGACCTTTAAGCGTAAAATCATCCTCAACGTAATCCCCATAAAAACATCTCATTTTTAATATCATAAGAATCTTTTAGAGTAATAAACTTCTAGCTTTCGAAATCATAGAGATTATAGAAACACTTATGGAATCATACCATAAGAATCATGCCTTTGAAAGAAAGGGACGAGCCTTAACATACCTGTTCCACCTCCTATTAGCTACGTTTATCAGCCCGAGCTCTTTATGACCTTTCCTCCATAAACACAACAACTACAACACAACACTTTATGACCTTTCCTCCATAACTATTTCCACTTTTTCGGCTTGCTAAACCTTCAAATAAACTCAACATAAGAGATAGGGGGAAAAACATACCTTATACTTGAAGAAACTCAGCCACATCAACTCTTTCCAACACCAAACTTAAGTAGAAGCAAGAACAATCACCTTTCGTGGGCTAGTTTTGTGTAATCTTGTTAAATTCTTGATTTATCAGACTATAATATTTGGGGGAGGTGTGGAGAAATTTCTAGGACTCTTTAGAATGTTATTTTCTAAAAAATAAAAACGGGGTTGATGGGGGTATTTATACCCCTCCTAGGTCGGTTTCACCAACTTCCTCAAGTGGGGCCCGCGGGGCCTTTTGGCAGCTTAGGGTCTTGATCTTAAAATGGGCATAACTTTTGATCCTGATGTTGTGTGAGGGACCGCGACCTACGGTTGAAAAGATCTTTCAATTATCTACAACTTTCGTTCTTGGTGTTTTTACAAATTGCAAACTTATAATAGCGTTTTGGCCCCTCCAAGTCAGGTCATCCGAAAACGCATCTTTAAATCATCCTTTTGGAGGGCTTATGCCCATATTTGGCTTAAGGGCCCTTCTTAAGATTTTCTCAACTTTCCATATACTACTCATATCACTTTTCATATGTCCTTTACAAAATCCCGACATGTGGGCCCCACCTTACCTTATGGTTACGAGGGTTATCATTGAGTAACGTGTTAACTGATTTACTCCATATAATCTCCAAATGTCATATATATATTCTTGTACTCCGATAATATAATCTTCATCCCTAATCCTTGTATAACTTTGCTCTCCGTTGAGCTTATACTAAGCCGTCTATAGTCTTGGTAACGCGAAAGTTTCCAGGGTGTAACATCCTTCCCCTTAGGAACATTCGTCCTCGAATGTTAAGTTCTTAGGGATTCCTACGAAAGTTTCTCCAGATTTTTCCCTGTAATTGTACCACTATCATTCTGTCACAACAACCCAAAACATAAAATCGCCCCACTGGGCTACATCATCAATATCCATACTGGCCACACACGACCAAGAAATCACTTTAGAGAAGCATTGCATACCTGAGGGTACTGAGGGCTCTGTTTGCATATCCTTTGGAGTCTGAAATAGATGCGGGTACCTAGACTTCATTTCTTAACTCTTTTATTGTCTTCAGTCATACTTCTTTGTCCTCATGTACATGATCAGACATTAACTAGCATCTCGCTCTTGTTTTTTCTCCATTATGGTAGTCTTGATTTGCCGTGCCGTAACTATTCATCGTCTTGTAAGTACTCTCTTCTCCATTGTTTTCTTTGTTAGTAGGCAACTACCTTTCTCTCTCTACGGCGCCCTCTTTGCGTTTACTCCTTCGGTGCCATCTCGGGCTATCATTTTTGTACCCGTTGATCTTAGATATACGTCGTATTGATTCCTTGTAGTTCATTGGTCAGCTTCATTAGTCCCTACGTCCTTGTCACCATCTCTCTTACCCTTACATTCCGAGTGTTTATCCAACATGACCTTACCGCTAGTGAACCTAATGGTTATGTTCTTTTCCAGTCTAGTATGTCCTTCCCCCCTTATTAAGGAGGTCCTTATACGCCCATAGCCTTCGAGTAACCGTCGTCTTCGATAATTATCTGCCGCCCTTCACAATCTTCTTAAGGTTGGGGTTCCGTCATCGTATGGTCTGGCTTGTCTATCTTCTTGCTAGTTACAGTCTTGTATCCAATCGGAATACTTAGAAGGGTTAGATCCAATTCTGATGCCTTCTTTTTCGTCTTTTCACACCTCTGTCTTTTCTTGACTAGCAGTTTTTCCGGACCTGCCTGCTAATGGGGACATCGAGATTCCTTTATGAAGTCTTCGATTATACCTTACTCCTTGTTTCGCTATTCCCGACTTTGCTTATGACATCTCTAAAACTTCTTACCTTGAGTTCTTCTTCCATTTATGCATATATCATCATTTTTTCCATATTTCCATACCCCTCCATCGACTACTAGTCCTTTCGCCCATTTAGCTAGCTTACTCATAATTCTTCTTAACTACGTGTTTGTGTTGCAGCTATGCATTCGAGTTTTTCGAGTGTGCTACTACTTCTTGCTCTTAGCACGGAATTCCTACAATGTACACTCTCTCGATCCTCGTTTATCGAACCTCTATCTATCTTTATGATGCTACAGTCGAGCGGTCTTCCATGCACGTTCCTTACATTTCATTCCATTTCTTCTATGATCAAATCTCTCGGTCTTCACATGAATTTTTATTCTATGTCGTTTATTTTCTAATCAATTGTGTCGACTCATCATCCTCGTTCTTCTTCGATGAGTAATCGGTTTCCTACCGCCAACTCGTTAAAGTATCCTTCTTACTCCCATGGTTAAAGATTTCCAGCTGCTTTACTCCTAAATGCTCTCCTCTTCCTTCGACCAACCCATTAGTATGCCTTTCCTACTTTCATCCTTACCCTTTCTTGGGTTTCTTCCTCCTCGAGTACCTTTCTTCTCTTGTTATTTGTGGTATCGGCTCTGAAGTTCATGAAATATTCCTTTAAACGCGCAAATCCGTTCTATTCTTAAGTCATATTTTTGGAAAGCTTCTCCATGTCCGAGGCAATCATGTTAATTTGACCACACACTTATCCCTTTATATACCTTTCGAGGGCTGAAAATCTCTTAGCATCGTTGCAAGGCTTAATCATTCTTTTTCTTACTTCACATTCCTTGTCGTGGTCACTATCCTTTTAGCCCCACTTATCGAATTCGGTTCTCGAACCCCACCATTCCTGTTTTGTTCCATACTACCACACTTTAACCCTTTCGCATGCCTACCTTTGAATATTTACCCAAATAGTCTCGCGTTTTGCCCGTCGTCTCTCTCGGAGGCTTCGCTCACTCATGTTTCTTACTTTTTACTTTCTCAACACTTTGGTCTCCTTACCTTCCGTATTTTCACTTTCTTTCTTTTCCAAATGTCATTGCATTAGAACTCTCCAAACCTATCCGGTAGTGAAAGTAAATCAGCTTACCTGGTAGTGTTCTTTTGTCACTTGCACTTTATTATCCTGTTCGATTAATGCCTTCAAGATACCGCAACGCCGGTTAACGAGATACACATACCAGCTGATACAGCCATAGAAGGGATATTATATGCATACATATGTACATTTTCTAACGCCTCGCTTGCAAGGTATTTCCAAGCGCTACTTAAACTCATCCTAATTCTAGAGCTGTAATGCACTTTCTTTCTCTTCACCGGTCTAGTCTGCCTCGTTCTACGCGACCTCTTAAGGTTTCCAACTACTCCGCACACTCTAATTTCCCTTAGTCTACTTTAGCTTCTTATTCTTGTTTTATGTCTAAATTTATAGGACTTTTGTACACTTCCCAGGGGGTCACCCATCCTAGTATTTCTCTTACCCCATCACGCTTAACCTTGAAACTCTGAAGAAATCTGGTGCGTTAATGCTGGTATAATCGTATCCACCTCACCGCATGACCTTCACCACATAATCTATATCAAGTTGAAGTCTTTACAGATTCCAAAACGTTCTCGTAACACATCTCCCTCCGAATTAGAAAGGGTCTCTTACTCTTCCGACTACACAATTACTATTTTGGCCTTTTTAATTCTCAATATTCACCTTTCATCTGTGTGTATGACTACTTTCCATCCTAGATTTCCAGATTCCCGATGGTAGCGAACACACCTTCATCGCCGTTACTTATAAATACTCGGTTATCAGCCTCTTTGGGTTTCCGCTCGCCACTCTTATATAAAATCTACAGCAGAACTCGTTTGTCGACTTTCCCTGAATCCCCCAATAGACCTTGCTCATACTAAACCTCGAATGTAACCCATTTTAATCCTTCGGACTGCTAATTTTCTTCCTCATAATCATTCTTCATGCCATGCCAAATCAATAACTCCTCTAAAGCAATGCATCCCACTTATTGTCTATTTACGATATTTCCTTTCCACACTTCTTCCTGTTAAGTTTACCTAACTAAATGACCTGAATTTGATAAATTCTGGTAGAGTCTCCTTTACAATTCTTACTATCCAAAACCTGCATGCAGCAAATACCAGCAATGCCTCACAGGGCATATATATGTATACGACATATCCCAGCCACCCAGGGCTCCCAATTTCAGGTAAAAGAACAAAAATATCAAAACTTACCTCATATATCACACCTTGAGATGTACCTGATCCTTTAGCGATCTGCCCCGTTATATCTTCTTGTTTAACTTCCCTTTTAATTCTTCAGCTTTACACCTCAATCATACATGTAATATTCTTACCTTACCCGCCATAAATCTTCGTGCCATTGCTTACCTTTGTACCGATTCATTATATATATATATATATATATATATATATATATATATATATATATATATATATATATATATATATATATATATATATATATATATATATATATATATTCTGATAACGTAGCTTCAGCGAAGTGACTTACCTCAATGACTTCCCATATCATCGCTCACTTTCTTCTGTCGACACTGTGCTTCTGCTGAGATCGAAAGTTAGTATAAGGAATCTCATTTCCTATGATTTGGCTCTATCGCACGATCTTATATGTGAAAGAAGAGTAACCACCCTAGATGCCCCGTAGCCTCCTGTTTATAAATGTGGCGCACTTCACACCATAAACAGGACTCTACTGGACACGACTTTGCAAACAACCCCTAAGACGAACTGCTCTGATACCAATTTATCACACCCCAGTCCTGATAGGGCATGAGGGGCACCCGACCTTTTAATTAGAGCCGACCGAACCCGTTGGTTCTCATTATATTCGTAATCTCACTGGACCCTTAAATCACAAAGTGAAAGGCATAATGAAAGCTTTTCAAAAACATTTTTTTCGTCTTTCTCAAATCAAGTAAAATCTGTGATCATATGAAATTTGTAACATAATGCATAATGATACATCGGCTTGCAGAGCCGCTTGCCAGGCTGACATGCTATATACGTGACTCTGTCTGCAAAGTCTCTAACATAAATCAATATACCATAGCATAGATACTCTGACTCGGCAACACTCCGGAAGGAAATGGAGCTCGCCAATCCAGCTGGGACATCCTCTAGCAATATCCTCTACTCATCTGTATACACCTGCGTGGCATGAAACGCAGCCCCCGAAGAAAGGGGGTCAGTACGAATAGTGTACTGAGTATGTAAGGCATGAAATCAATATATCATAAAGTCCTGGAAAACATTTGAGACATGACAATGAATGGACAACATAGATGCATCAGTATAGCTACATCAAAGAAACACATATACCCATAGGAATACCACAACAAAAGCCACAGCGTCACCCCCTGTCAACTGTGCCTTATATACACACATAACAACAAAGGCCACAGCGTCACCCCTTGTCAACTGTGCCATACACATACACATCACAATAAAGGCCACAGCGTCACCCCCCGTCAACTATGCCATATATACACACAACGAAGGTCACAGCATCACCCCTTGTCAACTGTGCCTTATATACACACAACAAAGGTCACAACGTCACCTCTGTCAACTGTGCCTTAGATATACACAACAAAGGTCACAGCGTCACCCCCTGTCAACTGTGCCTTATATATACACAGCAAAGGTCACAGCGTCACCCCCTGTCAACTGTGCCTTATATATACATGATAAATGAAAATGAGTGCAGTGCACGATCATAATGAAATATTAGAATTTTGTAATGTTACAAAATAATCATATACATATATTATGCGCATGACATGCATACGAGTTCAAATGAAAACTACCGCTCTATCCCGCCTTGGAGGAAGAATTTGTAAGGTGAGATCAACAACAATGAGATACATCGAGAAAATCATGTAATAGCTTAACATTTTCATATCATCGTTGAAATCATATTTGAGACCTTTAAGCGTAAAATCATCCTTAACGTAACCCCATAAAAACATCTCATTTTTAATATCATAAGAAGCTTTAAGAGTCATAAACTTCTAGCTTTTGAAATCATAGAGATTATAGAAACACTTATGGAATCATACCATAAGAATCATGCCTTTGAAAGAAAGGGACGAGCCTTAACATACCTGTTCGACCTCCTATTAGCTGCGCTTATTCGTCCGAGCTCGCAAGTGTACATTTAAGAGGAGTTATACTAACGTTAGACTCTTTATTGCACACTTGTTCCAGGTTTCAAATCAAACTATTCTATACTCTAACGAAAATCGGGCAGCATCTCCCCTGTTTATATGCCTAGCCCAAAATGAAAATTCAACAACCAATCAACAACTACAACAATACCAACATCAACAACACTATTATCTATACCAATATATTCCATAACCATCCCACACGATGTTTTTTTCGACATACAATAATAATATACACTTCATTTTATCCCAATCAAGGAGTATAATCTCATCAACACACCAACAATGTTAGATACCATTTATATACATATAAATCATCCCACCACACGTCCACAACATGTTCAAAACAGCCCATAAATACAACAACTACAACACAACACTTTATGACCTTTCCTCCATAACTATTTTCACTTTTCCGGCTTGCTAAACCTTCAAATAAACTCAACATAAGAGATAGGATGAAAAACATACCTTATACTTGAAGAAACTCAGCCACATCAACTCTTTCCAACAACAAACTTAAGTAGAAGCAAGAACAATCACCTTTCGTGGGCTAGTTTGGTGTAATCTTGTTAAGTTCTTGATTTATCGGACTATAATGTTTTGGGGAGGTGTGGAGAAATTTCTAGGACTCTTTAGAATGTTATTTTCTGAAAAAAAAAAACGGGGTTGATGGGGGTATTTATACCCCTCCTAGGTCGGTTTCACCAACTTCCTCAAGTGGGGCCCGCGGGGCCTTTTGGCAGCTTAGGGTCTTGATCTTAAAATGGGCATAACTTTTGATCCCGATGTTGTGTGAGGGACCGCGACCTACGGTTGAAAAGATCTTTCAATTATCTACAACTTTCGTTCTTGGTGTTTTTACAAATTGCAAACTTATAATAGCGTTTTGGCCCCTCCACGTCAGGTCATCCGAAAACGCATCTTTAAATCATCCTTTTGGAGGGCTTATGCCCATATTTGGCTTAAGGGCCCTTCTTAAGATTTTCTCAACTTTCCATATACTACTCATATCACTTTTCATATGTCCTTTACAAAATTCCGACATGTGGGCCCCACCTTACCTTATGGTTACGAGGGTTATCATCGAGTAACGTGTTAACTGATTTACTCTATACAACCTCCAAATGTCATATATATATTCTTGTATTCCGATAATATAATCTTCATCCCTAATCCTTGTATAACTTTGCTCTCCCTTGAGCTCATACTAAGCCGTCTACAGTCTTGGTAACGCGAAATTTTCCAGGGTATAACATTGGATATCCTTCTCTGATACACTTCCATAGCATCGGCATGTGGAACACTGGGTGGACACACTCTAACTCTGACATCAATTTCAATTCATAACCTACTTGCCCAATCCGTAAAAAAAAATAATTATATGACTCGATGTATTGCAGACTTAGCTTGTTATTCTATATTGATCCGCGTGATGCCTCTCATAGGGAAGATTTTTCAAGAATACTCAATCATTTAACTCAAAGTTTAGATCATGATGTCGGACCTCCGAGTATGATTTTTTCTGCTTGGTGTTGTGCACAACCATTCTTGCATCGTCTTTATCTCCTCAGAGGCTTGATAATCTAGGGGCACTAACTATGTTCCTCCTAATTTCAAACTACTCTGTTAGTAATTCGTTTGCGCCCCTATATTGACTAGTACATAGCCATCTCACTATTGGAAAGGTAACCACTGTTGTAGGCGAACTCCTATAAAAGGTAGACGGTTATCTCATTTACCTTTCAGGTCTAATTCACATAGGCTCATTATATTTCCACTAAGTATCTGGTTAGTACATTCAGCTGAACAGTTACAGAACCTTCATAAGTTAGTTGTAAATGGAACACATCCGCTGGATCTAATGTTCGACAATCTTCTTAATCATTTTCGTCATTTGTTAAGGGTTAGCATTCATGCTTATAATATATTTTTAGGCGTTTGTGCCATATGTTTAATGGGGGGTCACACAGAGACTACCTGTGTTATCCAATATTTTTTTAGATATTCATTGCAGCTTGACTTTCTATTATAGAAATAGTCCTGATATTGTCTTCATGATTCCATGGTCTTTCTTTTTATTAGACCTTTCCTTGAGTCCCGATTAGTAGTATTATTGTCGTTCACTCCCTTACTAGCGGTAATGCTGGTGTCTTCTGAGCAGTAGTTTCGCTGCCATTAGAGTTTAATAAGTTAGACCCGTGGAAACTTAATTAACTCTTTTGGGTAATCTGCACCATTGTCCTTCTTATCACTTTCGATTCTTCTGTTTCAGGGTAATGGGAGTTCCATGATCTAAATGTCTTGGCATAACTACTACATATCCCTACTTTATATACAATCATTACAGATAGATTCGTGAAGAAATGGTGAAGGGTTTTTGTTGAGACTAGACCAGCTGAGTCACCTCCACTTACTTGGGCTGAGTTTTCTCATATGTTTTGGAAGAAGTGGGTTCCCCATAGCTTGAGGGATGAGAGGCTGAAGCAGTTTGACTAGTTGGAGCAGTATGGGATGTCTGTGACCGAGTACGAGATTATGTTTCACTCCTAGTCTCCCCATGCTTTGACCGTTCAACTTGATAACACTGAGCGGATCAGAAAGTTGTTAGGGGACTGTCTTATCCCTTTTGACTCATAGGGACACACGTGGTAGCTTCATGAGGTACCTTTCAGGCAGTGATGAAGCACTTGTATCGGATACCGGTGCCATTATAAGGGTATTTGCATAATTTCCATTACCGTCAGGTCTGGATGCCATGCTTTTGGCACTAGCTGATAGCATAGATTTATTTGTGTCAATGACTAGGATATGAGGTTCCTTATTTATTGCTTCTGTGCTTATTACCTGTCTCATTTTTAGCACCTCATCTAGAGGTAGAAGCCATCATGGTAAAGGTTTCCGTCCCCAGTTCAGGCGGCTGGTTCAGGCAGTGATTCAGACTTCATCGAGTGGTTCTTCAGGCCGTGTTGCTCATAGTTTGGGACATAGTTCCCACTACTCTTATTCCCGACCCGGAGGTCGAGGTGGTCATTCAGGTTATTCCAGTTCGTCTCAGTAGCCTGTGACTCACCGTGGGTGTTATAAGTGTGGAAACTTAGGGTATTTCGTGAAGTACTGCCCCAAACATAGGTAGAGTGGCCCACACTCCGGTTCTCAGGATTCAGCATCAAAAGCTATGGCACAGCCAATTAGAGGCAGAGCACGGGGTGGTACAGGTGGGGCTCAGACAGGCAAGGTACTATTTTATCCAGGATCTAAATATTCTTATAAGTCTACTTATTTTGCTTCGTGTTTGGATGTGATGTGTGAGTCACTTGATTTCCATATTAGTTTTCTACTCCTGTTGGGGATTTTGAATTAGTGGATCGGGTGTATCAATCCTGTTAGTTTTTCTACTCCTGTTGAGGATTCTGTAGTAGTCGATCGGGTGTACCGATCCTATCTTCAGACTTGGATGAGGTATAACACTTGGGCAGATTTGATAATTATAGATAAGGTAGATTTTGATATTATTCTTGGTATGAATTGGTTGTCTCTTTATCATGCGATCTTAGATTATCATGCCAAGACGGTAACGTTAGCTATGCTAGGAATTCCCAGGTTGGAATGGAAGGGTGCTGCTAGTTATGCACCGCTGAAAGTAAAATCATTCCTTAAGGCTCGTCTGAAGGTTGAGAAGGGGTGCTTAGCGCATTTGGCCTATGTTCGGGATACTAGTGCTGATACTCCTCCCCTTGAGTCAGTACCAGTAGGAAAGGAGTTTCCCGAGGTGTTTTCGATCCATTTATCGGGTGTTCCACCGGATCGTGATATTTATTTTCGTTGTCACGACCCAAACCGATGGGCCATGACTAGTGCCCGAGCTGGGTACCCACGTAGGACCCGCTAGATATAATCAGACTGAAACTGAAACAATATGGCACTCTGTAAAAGCATGCTGTGAACTTATCATATCGTACATCAAAAAGAACCTGTCTCCTGAGAAGTCACAGTTAACCAAAACATAACAAATATGCAAGTCGACAAGGCTGCCACTATACACGGGGACGTCTAAGACGAACACATCGATATAGCTGACCGAACCGTATATACACAACCCACATATGTCTACAGACCTCAAGAGTATAACAGAGCCTATGTCAAAGGATCTGTACCAAAATGACTCAAGCTCCGAAACAATAGAGCTCTCCAAGCATTTGAGCAGAAGTCCTAGACCGGAGGATCACCAAACTGAGTGTCTGTACCTGCAGGCATGAAACGCAGCCCCCGAAGAAAGGGGGTCAGTACGGAAAATGTATTGAGTATGTAAAGCATGAAGTACAGTAATGGAGCTCATGACTGAGTAAAAGATGACAAGAGACAAATATGATAATCAAGTAATACCAAATCATCTGTCCCTTATGAAATGAGTCGTGCATATATATATATATATAATATACCGTACCCGGCCCATTATGGGACTCGGTGAATGAAGTCATATACATATATACCGTACCCAACCCTCTAGTGAGGGACTCGGTGAAACCATCATATATATACCGTACCCGGCCCTCTAGTGAGAGACTCGGTGAAATCATCATATATATACCGTACCCGGACCGCTAGTGAGGGACTTGGTGAAATCATCATATATATTCCATACCCGGCCCTCTAGTGAAAGACTCAATGAAATCATCATATATATACCATACTCGGCCCTCTAGTGACGGACTCGGTGAAATCATCATATATATACCGTACCCGTCCCTCTAGTGAGGGACTCGGTGAAATCATCATATATATATATACCGTACCTGGCCCTCTAGTGAGGGACTAGGTGAAATCATCATATATATATACCGTACCCGACTCTCTAGTGAGGGACTCAGTGAAATCATCAGATATATACCGTACCCGGCCCTCTAGTGAGGGACTCGGTGAAATGAGGCCATAACAACGTGCATGAATAGAATATTAGGAGCAATCATGTACAAACTGATTCATTGTTTGAGGTTTGATTGAATAATTAGAATGAACCAACACTTGAGAATCAAAGATAACTGTCATGTCAAGTACCACTGAGAACTAGAGTTCATTGGAGTCATGTGTGTACGTCGTTCCCTCAGTTTATGTAATTCATGCCAAAGAGAAGGAAGGGATAACTTTACATACACCTTGGAGCCTTTAGAGGTAGAGTCATCATCAATAAATAAAATTGAGAACATCTAAAAATAGCTCCACATTTTCATATTCGCTTTGAAATCATAAACACAAAATCATCATTATCGTTTTCGCCATCATAAAATCATTCTTATCCTAGACATCATGAGAAGCTTTAAGAACCATAGACTTTTGGCTTTTGAAGACAAGAAGGTTACGGAAACATTTATGAAATCATACCATATGAATCATGCCTTTGAAAGAAAGGGACGAGCCTTAACATACCTGTTCAGCCACCAACTACCTACGCTTATCCGTCTGAGCCCGCAAGTCTACATATAAGACCATTTATACTATGATTAGGACCATTATCATATACTTATCCTAAGCCTTCAAATAATTCTTCTTAAAATCTGCCAAAATTTCGGCAGCATCTCCTCTGTATATATGCCTAGCCTGAAATCACAATTCAGCAACAAACAACAATAACAACAATACCAAAATTAATAACATCATTTCCAACACCAATATGTAGCATAAAACAGCCCACACGCTGTTTTCCAACATCTACAACTAACAAACATACTACACGATTGTTTAACGACTTTATCTCCGTAAATAAGCCTTAAATAATACCAACAGAGAAAGATTCATAACTTTTTTATTGTTAAGACAGAAATATCCTCAATATCCATGCTTAAATCTCCAGCAAAACGATACTAGAATCACAACCATGCGTTAACCGGACCTAAACCACTACTCCGCGACTTAAAAATTCCTCACTTTTTCATTCCCTCTCTCTCTCTCTTTAAATTTCTAGAATTTTATGGGGTAAATCTGATTAAAAAAAGGGGTTCTCACCCTTTTTATAGGGGTCAAAATCGGGTCCGGTCACTGTAGCAAGTCGGTACTTTTGCAGTACTGTAGCATGCGTTTCTGCTCTCTGTCAGCTGAACTTGTGACGTCCATAATTCTCTACTCTAAAGTCAAATAGACGAGCGGTTTGTTGTGTGGGAAACTAGACTCGACAAAATTCATTTTAGGCTTTTGTTTCACCTTAAAACACTTCATATGCTAAGATATATTCGTGCACCAAGTTGGACCAAAAGTTTCACACAAAACATTGCTCATCCTTTTTCCAAAGTCGTACTAGTCCATTTCTTCCACTCATTTCCTTATAAAACCTTTTGGTATACCTTATATACATCATTCCTCATTAAATATACTTAATAATGCTTGCTCCTTGTATTCCAAAGTGGTTTTACTTAACCATAACGCAACGTACTTATGTTTCAAATTTGATAAGTGCTTCTTCGAAGATACGTGGTGTAACATCCTTCCCCACTTAAAAAAATTCGTGCTTGAATGTTGTAGTGAACCGATCCTCAATATCCTTATTGAATTTTTGTTCAATTACCATATACTTATACTATAATTTGGTCAGCTTCGTCCTGCTCTTTCTTAGCACCTTATCAAATTCATTTGTGAGTCGTACAGTCTTCAATCCTCATGTATACAAGTTATCTAGTATTCCATTCTCATTCTGTCTTCCTTCCTGTGGTTTAACTAGCCACGCCACGGTTACTCGCAGTCCTGCGAGCGTCCTTCCTCTTCGTTCCTCATTTCTTTATTAACGGATAACTCCCTTGCTTGAATACCACACTTTCTTGTTTCTTTTGTTGACTCCTCCGATGCTATCTTGGCTATCCCTACTTGTACTTGTTGAACTTAGATACGTGCTAGATTATACCCTCGTAATTCATCGGCCAAGCTTTCCGATTCATCATGGATTTTCTTATACTAATGTCCTGTTGCTTGTTCAACGTTACTCTGCTACTGACAAATCCTCACTCTTAACATTTACGTTTCTTCAACCATCCGTCTTAATTCCTTTCTATGATAGGTTATAAACATATCCTCAATACGATTTCTTAAATATGTACATTCCTAATGTTCCATCACCATCTTTATTATTCCTCGTAGCAGGATTATATATTGCGATGAACCATTAATCATAGTTCGAACTGGTCTATAGCTCACAATATCTTCGAGTTCTTGTCAAACTCTCCCTTTAATTCCTTTGCCTCAAATCTTGCAATATAACTTATAATTATAAGGTTTGGGCAAGTCTCACTTTACCACAACTTCTTTCCAACATCGGTATGGTATACTTACCCTTGACTTCCTTATTTCAGTGATCACTTAGTTAGCTGTCATTCCTTGTTGGCTTTCTGGTGTGTCCATTCCCATCTGTGGGGCATAAACTTACGCTGATGGTTCATATAATTCTATAATACATACCCTTATGCTCAGTATGGTTAGTGACCCATAATATACTTTCTGATTTCTATTGATGCTGCTGCCTTTCTATCTGTAACCACATCGTTCTTCCTCTCTTTAGAGATCGCCACACCGCTTATCGCTCCTTTTGTTAATGTCACGACCCAGCTAGGGGCCGCGACGGGTACCCGGGGCTAACCACCGAGCACCGCTCGCTCTACTAGTCATCATGCTCATTAACTACTCCTTTATCGATGTTATACTCAAATCATAAGAAAGTCATGTTTCATTTGTAAACATAGATAGTTTCATATACATAAGCCCTTAAGGCTATCAAAATTATATATACAATTATGCCATAGTGACCCTGTCAGACCACATAACCCACACTGTGTATCTACAAGCCTCTACTGAAGTACAAAACGCATAGACGGGACAGGACCCCGTCGAGCCCAACATATACAAATATACACAAAAGAATAATCAAGCACCTCCGGAACAAAGGAGTGCTTTCAATCGGCTGACAGCTACTACGAATCTGGGTCAAGCTCTCCTCCCTGTCTACCTGTGGGCATGCACACAGTGTCCAAAGAAAACGGATGTCAGTATGAACATTGTACTGAGTATGTAAGGCAGGAATGAAATAAATATAATAGGAGGATCGTGAGCCATAAGAGAAAGATATAACCTGCAAGAGTGTCATAAGCAAATACATCTCGTACATATATCCTATTTTAAACAATCATAGTACATATGTCATCACATCACTAATCTCGTCACATTACATATCTCGTCACATCACATATCTCGTCACATCACATATCACATTGTTATCTCGCGTTCGGGTAACCATCATATGCCGCCCACTAGTGGTGATCATGCTTGGCCCGTCTAGGCTCGGTGTAACATCGCAGCCCACCTTAGCGGTGACATGCCCGGCCATCTAGGCACGGTGGAACAATATGCAGCCCGCCTTAGCGGTGACATGCCCGACCATCTAGGCACGGTGGAATCTCATCATCACAAAATACATCATTACCCATCACTATTACACATCTCATGAACGTATCACAATCTTATCATAGCTTGGCATATCCATACATGACATAGGCATATTATAAGTTAGCATTATTGATCATCTTATAAACATACCATGACTTTACATCATTTCACGTTTAGCATTAGGAGTATACATTAGACTTTGAAGACAACCATGGCTATGTCGAGGTGACGTAAGGTCGTAAACCCCCGATTACATTATGAACATTTATGAGTAATTTGCCTCACCTTGAATGAAATAGTGCATAAGGTGAGTATTAACCACAATGACATCATTAGCGTTATGGGATCATCATATTATGAACTATTGAATCTCTATACTTTAACTCATTATCATCATTATCATGCTCGTATTTAATTTAGTATATTTAAGAACTCATAAGTTCCATCATATAGGAGGATCATGGAAAGCTTGAAAGATTCATGCCTTTGAAAGAAGGGATAAGCCTTACATACCTTTGACGTTTAACTAAGCTATCGCTTGCGTGTTCTCCTTTAATGCACACGTTCTACCTTCAAGATAATTTATATCGTCATTAGCTAAGCAACTATAAGAGCGGGCTTTTCTAAAGCTAGGGAAAATTGGGCAGAATTTCCTTTGTCTATACTACTTTTCCACATTCTATATCAACTCCAAACGCTCACAACAACATTCACAATATTGCAATCAACAATCATCATTCATATACATTGACCACAATCCACCATTTCTCTTCAATTTCTCCACATTTATGGTTATAGCTTACTATCGCGTTTTCTCATGTATCACACTTATTTCATGGTCTAATTGTCATTTATGACGTATTCATAATCACAACACACCAACATTTATGATTCAATCCAACTACCATCCAAACATGGCACTATTCACTCATTAATGACCCATTTCCTATGTCTTTCTACCATTCAAGTATCTTAATCTTCCATTACCTTAAACAACATGGTTTAGTCATGAAACTTACCTTAGATGATGGTTGAACAAGTCTTGAGTGGAGTTTCTCCTCTAGCACCAAAAGCTTACTTCACCTCCCTTGGGTTTTCTTGATTTGGATGACCTTCACTTGGGTTTCATACACTTTGTTTCATGATTTGGTGTTGTTGATCTTGGTTTTCCTTTGATTCTTGTAGTTGAAGAGTAGAGAGGGTTCTAGGTGTTTCTTGAGGTGTGGAGAGTGGAAGTGAATGGGAAATTAAATGAAACAGGTCCCTTATACTAAAACATAAAAAGCTGGCCGGACCACTTTATACGGACCAACATACAGTCCGTACTATTTATACGAACCGTATGTGTGGCTGTATGTTTGGTCCAGTAGCTGCTTACCTCCTTGGCCAGTTATACGGTCCAACATGCGGCTGGTACAATTTATACGGTCCGTAGGTTGGGCCGTATAATGCCAGTGGTTCCGTTTTCGTTCTCGTCGACTCGTTTGATCTCCGATCCTTATGGAACCTTCTTGGCACTTGTTTAGCACCTCAATACCAACCTAAGGGATGTTATTACTTATCTATAAGACATCATTATGCCATCATAGACTCGTTGCTCGAAATTCTTATCCGATACACAACATGTGATTCGCTTTACTTGGCAACTTTTTTTCCTTGCATTATATGCCTTTGAAATCTCGTTGAGGATCATCAATTACATTTTCTTACTCATCAAAACATCTCATACGCTATGTCCTTTGTTATCCTATTTACTGTAAATATATAGGGGATTTTCCAAGGTGTAACATTCTTCCCCCCTTTTGGAACATTCGTCCTCGAATGTTAAACACTCGGGATTCTACAGAAATTTTGCCAGAGTTTCCCGTGTAACTTAGCACTACCAACCTGTCACAGCAACCCATAATATCATCGCCTCACAGGGCTACATCACAATATCAACATATCTATGGCCACACACGACCAAAAGTATAAAGATAAAGTATACATACCTTATATTGTTGGTGTTTCATCTTGGATCTCCTCTAGGGGTATGGAATAAATGGGGGTACTTGGACTTCATCTTCTCTTCCGCTTCCCAAGTCATTTCTTCCCGATTGTTTTTTCGCCATAAGACTTTGACTGAAGCTACCTCTTTATTTCGAAGTTTTCGCACTTGCCTGTCTAGAATAGCAATAGGTACTTCTTCATAGGTTAGCTTTTCTGTCACTTGCACATCATCTATCGGGACAATATTTGTGGGATCTCCAACACACTTGCAGAGCATCGAAACATGGAAGACTGGGTGGACTAATTCAAGCCCCGAAGGCAAGTCCAATTCATAGGCCACATGAACCACCTTGCGGATAACTCTATAGGGTCCAATGTATCTAGGACTTAGCTTCCCTCTCTTGCCAAATATCATCACCCCTTTCATTGGCGATACTTTCAAAAATACCCAATCATCAACCTGAAATTCCAAGTCTCGTCGGCGATTGTCTGCATAAGACTTTTGGCGACTTTGAGCTGTTAGCAATCGATCTCGGATCGCCTTAACTTTTTCCGCCGCTTGCTGAATCAATTCTGGGCCTACTAGCTGTGTTTCCCCTACTTCGAACCATCCGATTGGGGATCTACACTTCCTTCCACATAAAGCTTCATATGGGGCCATTTGAATGCTGGAATGGTAACTATTTTTGTATGCAAATTCGATTAGTGGTAAATGATCATCCCAACTACCACCGAAATCCAGCACACATGCTCGTAGCATATCTTCCAAGGTCTGAATAGTACGTTCGGCTTGTCCATCGGTCTGTGGGTGAAATGCCGTGCTAAGCTTCACTTGAGTGCCTAGACCTTCTTGAAAGGACTTCCAAAACATGGTTGTAAACTGTGCTCCTCTATCTGTAATAATAGAAAATGGTATACCATGGAGTAGCACAATTTCATTGAGATACAACCTCGCATAGTCTTCTACTGAGTAGGTAGTTCTGACCGGAAGAAAATGAGCTGCCTTTGTTAATCTATCCACGATCACCCATATAGAATCATACCTGCCTTGAGAACAAGGTAACCCCACGATGAAATCCATGTTGATCACTTCCCATTTCCAAGTAGGGATTTCTATTGCTTGCAATAAGCCTTCTGGCTTCTGATGTTCAACTTTCACTTGTTGGCAATTTGGGCACTGCGCTACAAATTCCGCTATGTCTCTCTTCATGGCATCCCACTAATATGTTAACTTGAGATCATGATACATTTTGGTTGCACCTGGGTGAATAAAATATCGAGAACAATGTGCTTCTTCTAGAATTTGTCGGCGCAATTCTGCTATATTCGGCACACATAGCCTACCTCGGTATCTAAGAATTCCATCCATAGAAACTTCAAATGAAGACTTCTCTTTTCCATAAGATGTGTCTCTGTAACGACATAATTGAGGATCTTCATATTGTCGTTCTTTCACCTCCATGTCCAAGGACCAAATTGTGGGATCATTGATACTAATCCCCACATTACCCAAATTGGTTACACGTACTCTAAGATTAGCTAGTTGTCGGAGCTCATGAACCATCTCTTTCTTTTTCGGAGGGACTTCACGTAAACTACCTATTGATCGGTGGCTAAGCGCATCAGCTATTACATTCGCTCTTCCGGGGTGGTACAAGATGTTCACATCATAATCTTTTAACAGTTCCAACCACGGCCTTTGCCGCAGGTTCAACTCCTTCTGCTTGAAGATATACTGAAGACTTTTGTGATATGTATAGATATCAACATGCACACCATACAAGTAATGCCTCCATATTTTTAAGGCATGAATAACCGTAGCCAATTTGAGATCATGAGTTGGATAATTCCTTTCATGTTTCCGTAATTATCTCGAAGCATATGCAATAACCTTCCCATGCTGCATCAATACGCATCCTAATCCAACGCCGGAAGCGTCACAATACATCATATAACCATCTGACCCTTCTGGAAGTGTTAAGACTGGAGCTGAGGTCAATCTGCCTTTCAATTCTTGGATGCTACGTTCACAAGCACCATTCCATTGAAATTTGGCTGACTTCTGGGTTAGCTTCGTCAATGGGGCTGAAATAGATGAAAAACCCTCTACGAATCGTCTATAATAACCTGCCAAACCCAGAAAACTACGGACTTCTGTAGGCGTCGTAGGCCTTGGCCAAGTCTTCACAGCTTCAATCTTCTGAGTGTCGACTCGAATGCCATCATCTGAAATAACATGGCCCAGAAATGTCACAGAATTTAGCCAAAACTCGCACTTTGAAAATTTTGCATACAATTCTCGGGCTCGAAGAATGCCAAGCACAATGTGCAATTGATCTGCATGTTCTGATTCCATGCGAGAATATACCAGAATATCATCAATAAATACTATCACAAATAAGTCCAAGAGTGGCCTGAACACATTATTCATTAAATTCATGAACACGGCTGAAGCATTAGTTAATCCAAACGACATCACTCGGAACTCATAGTGGCCATATCTCGTTCTGAAGGTTATCTTGGGAATATCCGATTCTCTAACTCTTACTTGATGGTAACCCGACCTCAAATCTATTTTAGAAAACCACTTGGCACCTTGAAATTGATCGAATAAGTCATCAATCCTTGGAAGAGGATATTTGTTCTTTATCGTCACCTTGTTCAATTGCCTATAATCGATACTCATTCGTAGAGAACCGTCTTTCTTTCTCACGAACAAAATCGGTGCTCCCCACGGTGATGAAATGGGTCTAATAAACCCCTTTTCAAGCAAATCTTTCAACTGTGCCTTTAACTCTTTCAACTCTGCCGGAGCCATTCGATACGGAGGAATAGAAATAGGCTTGGTGTCCGGCAACACATCAATGGCGAAGTCAATCTATCTTTCTGGAGGAAGTCCTGGGAGCTCATTAGGAAATACATCTGGGAATTCATTCACTACCGGAACGGATCCGAAAGTTGCCGACTTTGCCTCGGTGTCATGGAACCGAACTAGATGATAAATATAGCCCTTGGCTATCATCTTTCTTGCCTTAAGGTAGGAAATAAACCTACCCTTCGGAGATGCTGCATTACCCTTCCATTCAAGCACGGGCTCTCCCGGAAATTGGAATCGAACCACTTTCAATCGGAAATCAACATTAGCATAACACGATGCCAACCAATCCATGCCCGTAATTACATCGAAATCTAACATTTTCAACTCAATCAAATCAGCCGTGGTTTGGCGATCACATGTCACAACTACACATTTTTTGTACAATTGTCTTTCTATCACGGGATCACCAACCGGAGTAGACACCTCAAAAGTTTTGATTAGCTCAGGTTTCACCCCAACACAACCAATAACATATGGAGTAATATAAGAGAATGTAGAACCCGGATCTATCAACGCATACATATCACGGGAAAATATAGACAATATACCTGTAACCACATTCGGAGAGGACTCTAGATCCTGTCATCCAGCTAAAGCATAAACACGGGGCTGAGTGGCACCTGAAGTAAATGCTGCCCCTCTGCCTCTACCTCGACCTGTTGACATCTGGGGAGTCTACCCTACGGGGCGCACTGATGAAGAACCAGCTGCTGAGCCTGTGGGCTGAACCCTACCTCTACCATACCGCGAGGGACAATCTCGCATCAAATGCCCAGTCTGTCCACAAACATAACGAGCATCTGTGTCCTGACGACAGGGCCCTGAGTGTAACTTTTGGCACCGGCTACATCGTGGAACTGGTGGTCTCCTCTGATTGTAATCATCCCCAAACTGATAACCCAAAGCTCTCGAACTATGACCCTGTCCTGAAGGAAAAGAGCGATCAAATCCCCTATCCGCGAATCATGGAGGCGCACTAGTCACTGACTGACCTGAATGTCGGGAATAGGTCTGCCTCGATCCCTCTCTATAATCACTGCCTGTGCCCATAGATCTAGCCCTTTTGCTTTGTCTTCTATCACTGTCGCGATCACCCCTTTGTGGTTGTTGTCGTCCCTCTAAGTTCTGGGCATGGGCTTGTATTCAAAACATATCCATCCATTCTTGCAAGGAGGCCGTCAAGCAGTCCTTGAACAAATGTGGCCCCAAGCCACTCACAAATCGATGTACATGATCTCCCATGTCGGCCACCATAGTCGGGGCATATCTAGCCAAGGAATTAAATTGCATGCTATACTCCCGGGCGCTCATATTTCCTTGCCTCAGATGTAGAAATCTATTCGCTCTAGCTTGGCGGACCTCGAGTGATAAATAGTGACGAATAAATGCATCCACGAATTCTTGCCAAATCGGAGGAGGCGCATTCTCTCCTCTTGATAATACCCAGTTGTTATACCATAAAACTGCCACATCCCGGAGTCTATATGATGCCAACTCCACGGATTCAGTTTTGGAGGCATGGACAATCTTCAATGTCCTCAACATCTCATCTATGAAACTTTGCGGGTCTTCATTCGGCTTTGACCCGAAGAATTCCGGAGGATTTAGACTCATAAAATCTCGGGCTTTGGTACTTGCTGCCCGGTCACTTGAACCCACATTTTGTCGTTGTGTCTGAGCGGCAACTAATTGTGTCAATAACTGGATGGGCTCGGTCATTTGTTGACCCGAAGCAACCGGTGGGGGAATTGGAGCTGGGGCTCCTCCTTGTTCTTCCACATTAGGCGGGGTAGAAGAAGTATTAGACAAAGCCTCATTTTGTGATTCTCCTTCTTCTATATTCATCGGAGGCTCTCTTTCTACCCGCCTCTTTTCCGTAGTTTTGATCTTCTGGGCGGCTGTAGCCTTTCCCTTTGGCGACATTCTCAAATCATAACACACTATTAGGGAGGATTAAATCTTATACACGGCTCTATCGCACGATCTCATGAGAAGAAAGATGGTCATTTTTCCTAAATGCCCTGTAGCCTCTTATTTATTGATGTGGTGTGCAACACACCATAAACAAGACTCTACTAGACACGGCTCGTAGAAACTTCCTAGGACTGAACAGCTCTGATACCACTTTTGTCATGACCCAGCTAGGGGTCGCGATGGGTACCCGGGGCTAACCACCGAGCACCGCTCGCTCTACCAGTCATCATGCTCATTAACTACTCCTTTATCGATGTTATACTCAAATCATAAGAAAGTCATGTTTCATTTGTAAACATAGATAGTTTCATATACATAAGCCCTTTAGGCTATCAAAATAATATATACAATTATGCCATAGTGACCCTGTCAGACCACATAACCCACACTGTGTATCTACAAGCCTCTACTGACGTACAAAACGCATAGACGGGACAGGACCCCGTCGAGCCCAACATATACAAATATACACAAAAGAATAATCAAGCACCTTCGGAACAAAGGAGTGCTTTCAATCGGCTGACAGCTACTATGAATCTGGGTCAAGCTCTCCTCCCTGTCTACCTGTGGGCATGAACACATAGTCCAAAGAAAACGGACGTCAGTATGAACATTGTACTGAGTATGTAAGGCAGGAATGAAATAAATATAATAGGAGGATCGTGAGCCATAAGAGAAAGATATAACCTGCAAGAGTGTCATAAGCAAATACATCTCGTACATATATCCTAGTTTACACAATCATAGTACATATGTCATCACATCACTTATCTCGTCACATTACATATCTCGTCACATCACATATCACGTCACATCACATATCACATCGTTATCTCACGTACGGTTAACCATCATATGCCGCCCACTAGTGGTGATCATGCCCGACCCCTCTAGGCTCGGTGTAACATCGCAGCCCGCCTTAGCGGTGACATGCCCGGCCATCTAGGCACGGTAGAACCATATGCAACCCGCCTTAGCGGTGACATGCCCGACCATCTAGGCACGGTGGAATCTCATCATCACAAAATCAATTATTACCCATCACTATTACACATCTCATGAACGTATCACAATCTTATCATAGCTTGGCATATTCATACATAACATAGGCATATTATAAGTTAGCATTATTGATCATCTTATAAACATACCATGACTTTACATCATTTCACGTTTTGCATTAAGAGTATACATTTGACTTTGAAGACAACCATGGCTATGTCGGGGTGACGTAAGGTCGTAAACCCCCGATTACATTATGAATATTTATGAGTACTTTGCCTCACCTTGAAGGAAATAGTGCATAAGGTGAGTATTAACAACAATGACATCACTAGTGTTATGGGATCATCATATCATGAACTATCGAATCTCTATACTTTAACTCATTATCATCATTATCATGCTCGTATGTAATTTAGTACATTTAAGAACTCATAAGTTCCATCATATAGGAGGATCATGGAAAGCTTGAAAGATTCATCCCTTTGATAGAAGGGATACGCTTACATACCTTTGACGTTTAACTAAGCTATCTCTTGCGTGTTCTCCTTTAATGCACACGTTCTACCTTCTAGAGAATTTATATCGTCATTAGCTAAGCAACTATAAGAGCGGAATTTTCTAAAGCTAGGTAAAATTGGGCAGCATTTCCTTTGTCTATACTACTTTTCCCACGTTCTATATTAACTCCAAACGCTCACAACAACATTCACAATATTGCAATCAACAATCATCATTCATATACATTGACCACAATCCACCATTTCTCTTCAATTTCTCCACATTTATGGTTATAGCTTACTATCGCGTTTTCTCATGTATCACACTTATTTCATGGTCTAAATGTCATTTATGACGTATTCATAATCACAACACACCAACATTTATGATTCAATCCAACTACCATCCAAACATGGCACTATTCACTCATTAATGACCCATTTCCTATATCTTTCTACCATTCAAGTATCTTAATCTTCCATTACCTTAAACAACATGGTTTAGTCATGAAACTTACCTTAGATGATGGTTGAACAAGTCTTGAGTGGAGTTTCTCCTCTAGCACCAAAACCCTACTTCACCTCCCTTGGGTTTTCTTGATTTGGATGACCTTCACTTGGGTTTCATACACTTTGTTTCATGATTTGGTGTTGTTGATCTTGGTTTTCCTTTGATTCTTGTAGTTGAAGAGCAGAGAGGGTTCTAGGTGTTTCTTGAGGTGTGGAGAGTGGAAGTGAATGGGAAATGAAATGAAACAGGTCCCTTATACTAAAACATAAAAAGCTGGCCGGACCACTTTATACGGACCAACATACGGTCCGTACTATTTATACGAACCTTATGTGTGGCTGTATGTTTGGTCCAGTAGCTTCTTACCTCCTTGGCCAGTTATACGGTCCAACATGCGGCTGGTACAATTTATACGGTCCGTAGGTTGGGCCGTATAATGCCCAGTGGTTCCGTTTTCGTTCTCGTCGACTCCTTTGATCTCCGATCCTTATGGAACCTTCTTGGCACTTGTTTAGCACCTCAATACCAACCTAAGGGATGTTATTACTTATCTCTAAGACATCATTATGCCATCATAGACTCGTTGCTCGAAATTCTTATCTGATACACAACATGTGATTCGCTTTCCTTGGCAACTTTTTTTCCTTGCATTACATGCCTTTGAAATCTCGTTGAGGATCATCAATTACATTTTCTTACGCATAAAAACATCGCATACGCTATGTCCTTTGTTAGCCTATTTACTGTACATATACAGGGGATTTTCCAAGGTGTAACAGTTAAGATTCTTATATTTTTCCTTTAATATCAAGATTTTCTTCCGTTGTAACCCAAAGTGTCCTTTGTACTCATTATCCATTTCATCACCTCTTTGTAGTTAGATTGCAGAACTTTCTTACTCTCTTTATTACTCTTTAGGATACGCCACTGCCAATTTAGGTGCAGCACAAATTTCCCTGGTCTAGAAATACCATATCTCACGTCCGCATGAAGTATTCTCTTGATCCATTTTAATTCCTTTTCATACCTGCTTTGTGGTATGCTTATTTTTAATTCTTTCCTGCTCCCTCTTAATGCATTCTTGGTATGCCACTACGTCCCGAATTTTGGCCTCCTTAAGCTAACCTCTTTCTTTCCTTGGACTTTTGGCAATGCCATACCTGAGTTTCCGGTTTCACTCTAGATCTACAATGTATCATTGAGGGTTAATATGCTACACTCTTCCCTTTCCACTATCAATCATTTTATTCTCTTGGCTCACTTATCTGAAATTTTCCTTGATTACTTATTTGCGTCTCACCTATGCGTTGTAGTTCTTCCAATGTTCTGCCACTTCTTGTTCGTGTCATGAATTCCTTGCAAATATACCTCTTCTTGCTTCTCCTTCCTGCCGCCAAGGCTAGTCCATACTCATGAATATTTCCATTACATCCTTCTATTTCCTTTATAATTAAACCTCGGTATTCCTTATCCTCATCCCATGTCATTGATGTACTACCTCCCGGTTAGCTTTATTAGTTCATTAACCTCTCGCTTGTCCTTGGTGATTGCTCAATTTTTCTTTTTTTCTTTCTTATTCTTTTGACCAGCCCATTAGTGTACCTTTCCTGCTTTCATCCTCAAACCTTCCTTTAGTTCCTTCCTCCCAGAGCGCCCTTCTCCACTTGTTATTTTATAGTATCGACCCTAACGTTCGTAAAATATTCCTTTAAACGTGCAAATCCGTTCTATACTTAAATCATCTTTTAGGAAAGCTTCTCCGTTTTCAAGGCAACCGTGTCAGTATGACTACACATTTATCCCTTTAGACACCTCTCGAGAGCTGGAAATATCTTAGTATCGGTGCAAGGCCTGATCATTCTCTTTCTTACTTCACATCCCTATTTGTGATTACTATCCTTTAGTCCCACTTATCGAAGTACGTTTTCTGACCCCACACATTCATCTTTTGTTTCACACTACCATACTTTATCCCTTTCGCATGCCTACCTTCGAATTTTATCCAAATAGTCCCTTGCCTTACCCATCGTCCCTCTTGGAAGCTTCACTTACCCTCGTTTCTTACACTTTTTTTTCCTTTCCTCAAGACATTCTAATCTCTTTACTTTCTATCTATTCACTTTCATCCTTTCCCTGATGTTATTGCATTAGGACTTTCCAACTCTAACCTGTGGTGAAAATATCATCAACTTACCCTGTAACATCTATCACTTGAACTTCACTACCCTGTTCGATTGATGCCTTCAGTATACCGCAACGTCGGTTGCTGGGACACACATACCGGTTGGCGCAACCAGATATGGGATGTCATACCCATATATATATATATATATATATATATATATATATGTATATGTTTAATAATGCCTCGCTTACAAAGTACTTCCCAATACTATGCAAACTCATCCTAATTCTAGAGCTGTGATGCACTTTTTTTTATTTGCCGGTCTAGTCCGCCTCATCCTTCGCGACCTTTTATGGTTTCTAACCACTCCGCATACTCCAATTTCCCTTAGGATACTCTAGCAACGTCGGTTGCTGGGACACACATACCGGTTGGCGCAACCAGATATGGGATGTCATACCTATACATATATATATATATATATATATATATATATATATATATATATATATATATATATATATGTTTAATAATGCCTCTCTTACAATGTACTTCCCAATACTATGCGAACTCATCCTAATTCTAGAGCTGTGATGCACTTTTTTTTTCTTTGCCGGTCTAGTCCGCCTCATCCTTCTTGACCTTTTATGGTTTCTAACCACTCCGCATACTCCAATTTCCCTTAGGATACTCTAGCTTCTCATCTGTCTCTTATGTCTGAATTTGTAAGACTCTTAATATACTTCCCAGGGGGTCACCCATCCTAGTAGTTCTCTCACCCCAGCACGCTTAACCTTGGAGTGCTAATGGGATCCGGTACATTAGTGCTGGTATAATCGCATACACCTTACTGCGTGACCTTCCTCACATAACCTAAAGCAAGTTGAAGTTTTAACAGATTCCAAAACATTCTCGTAATGCATCTCCCTCCTAATTAGAAAGGATCTCTAACTCTTCCAACTAAGAAAATGTTATTCTGGCCTTTGAAATCCTCAATAATCACCTTCAATCTGCATGTATGACTACTTTTCATCCTAGCTTTCAAGATTCCCAATGGTGGCGAAAGCATCTTAATCGCAGTTACTTCCAAATACTTAAGTAACTGATCCCCTTTAGGATTTTTGCTCATCACTATTCAGTATTACCCTGAAGTAAATACATACGCATATAGGAAGTTCCAATAATAACACGTATACCTGTAGCCGATCGGTCCTTAGCCTGATCTGGTAGGCTATAGAGTGAAGTGTTCTCTTCATCCTTGTCTTCCCACCGTCTACTAATCTGGCCTAACATAATGCTGAAACGTAGGGAAAATATAGATGTGCCAACTTTGTACTTCCTCAATTACGTCTTCATCCACAGGAGTCTCGTGACCCTTAAACGGGTCTTTGTCATATGATTTCTCAGTCGGGTCTCCTCCTACTGAAGCCACATCCTCCGATGGGTCCGCCTCAATGGAATAACTGATGCTCTTTCTTATACCTCTTGACATCCTCAATCCTGAGTCGACGGACGATACGAATTTCATGTCCCCCTTCGGAGCCTCACCTACGCTCCCATTAACTGAACTTGTCCTCTCCTCCAATACAATCCTGCAATTTAACAAAAATCGTACCAAGAACGGGCTTTCCTATCATTGGCTCTACTGCACGATCTATGATCAGAAAGAAAGACGACATCCTATGTCCTGTAGCTTCCTGTTTATAGATGTGGTGCATAACAGACCGATAAACAACACTCTACTAGACACGGTCTGTAGACACTCCGAGGATGAACTGCTCTGATACCACTTTTGTCACGACCCAAACCGATGGGCCATGACTAGTGCCCTAGCTGGGCACCCATATACGACCCGCTAGATATAATCAGACTGAAACTGAAACAATATGACACTCTGTAAAAGCATGCTGTGAAATTATCATATCGTACATCAGAAAGAACCTGTCTCATGAGAAGTCACAGTTAACCAAAACGTAACAAATATGCAAGCCGACAAGGCTACCACTATACACGGGGACGTCCAAGAAGAACTACATTGATATAGCTGACCAAACCGTATATACACAACCCACATATGTCTACAAACCTCTAAGAGTATAACAGAGCCTATGTCAAAGGATGTGTACCAAAATGACTCAAGCTCCAGAAAAATAGAGCTCTCCAAGCAGCTGAGCAGAAGTCCTAGATCGGAGGATCACCAAACTGAGTGTCTGTACCTGCGGGCATGAAACGCAGCCCCCGAAGAAAGAGGGTCAGTATGGAAAATTTACTGAGCATGTAAAGCATGAAGTACAGTAATGGAGATCATGACTGAGTAAAATATGACAAGAGACAAATATGATAATCAAGTAATATCCAATCATCTGTACCTTATGAAATGAGTCATGCATTTATATATAATATACCGTACCCGGCCCATTATGGGACTCGGTGAATGAAGTCATATACAAATATACCGTACCCGGCCCTCTAGTGAGGGACTCAGTGAAACAATCATATATATACCGTACCCGGCCCTCTAGTGAGGGACTCGGGGAAATCATCATATATATACCGTACCCGGCCCTCTAGTGAGGGACTCGGTGAAATGAGGCCATAACAACGTGCATGAATAGAATATTAGGAGCAATCATGTACAAACTAATTCATCGTTTGAGGTTTGATAGAATAATTAGAATGAACCAACACTTGAGATAACTGTCAAGTACCACTGAGAACTAGAGTTCATTGGAGTCATGTGTGTACGTTGTTCGCTCAGTTTATGTAATTCATGCCAAAGAGAAGGAAGGGATAACTTTACATACACCTTGGAGCCTTTAGAGGTAGAGTCATCATCAATAAATAAAATTGAGAACATCTAGAAGTAGCTCCACATTTTCATATTAGCTTTGAAATCATAAACACAAAATCATCATTATCGTTGTCGCCATCATAAAATCATTCTTATCCTAGACATCATGAGAAGCTTTAAGAACCATAGACTTTTGGCTTTTGAAGACAAGAAGGTTACGGAAACATTTATGAAATCATACCATAGGAATCATGCCTTTGAAAGAAAGGGACGAGCCTTAACATACCTGTTCAGCCACCAACTACCTACGCTTATCTGTCCGAGCCCGCAAGTCTACATATAAGACCATTCATACTATGATTAGGCCCATTATCACATACTTATCCTAAGCCTTCAAATAATTCTTCCTAAAATCTGCCAAAATTTTGGCAGCATCTCCTCTGTATATATGCCTAGCCCGAAATAACAATTCGGCAACCAACAACAACAACAACAATACCAACATTAATAACATCATTTCCAACACCAATATGTAGCATAAAACAGCCCACACGCTATTTTCCAACATCCATAACTAACAAACTTACTACACGATTGTTTAGCGACTTTATCTCAATAAATAAGCCTTAAATAATTCCAACAGAGAAAGATTCATACCTTTTTTCTTGTTAAGACAAAAATATCCTCAATATCCACACTGAAATCTCCCGCAAAACGATACTAGAATCACAACCATGCGTTACCCGGACCTAAACCACTACTCCGCGACTCAAAAATTGCTCACTTTTTCGTTCCCTCTCTCTCTCTCTTTAAATTTCGGGAATTTTCTGGGGCAAATCTGATGAAAAAAGGGGGTTCTCACCCTTTTTATAGGGGTCAAATTCGGGTCGGGGGTCACTGTAGCATTTTACTGTAGCAGTAATGTAGCAAGTCGGTACTGTTGCAGTACTGTAGCACGCGTTTCTGCTCTGTCAGCTGAACTTGTAACGTTCATAATTCTCTACTCCGAAGTCCAATCGACCAGCGGTTTGTTGCGTGGGAAACTAGACTCGACTAATTCATTTTAGGCTTTTGTTTCACCTTAAAACACTTCATATGATAAGAGATATTCGTCCACCAAGTTGGACCAAAATTTTCACACAAAACATTGCCCATCCTTTTTCCAAAGTCGTACGACTACATTTCTTCCACTTATTTCCTTATATAACCTTCTGGTATACCTTATATACATCCTTCCTCATTAAATATACTTAATAATGCTTGCTCCTTGTATTCCAAAGTGGTTTTACTTAACCATAACTCAACGTACTTATGTTTCAGATTTGATAAGTGCTTCTTCGAAGATACGTGGTGTAACATTCATATTGGCTTGGATCCGGGCACCAAACCCATTTCTATTCTGCCATATCAAATGCCACCAGCGAAGTTGAAGAAGTTGAAAAAACATGTCACGACCCAACTAGTGGGCCATGACGGGTACCCGGAGCTGGCTACCGAGCACTACTCATCATGCTATCTATCATACCCAATCTGGGCATATACAATTTTCAACTCAAGCCTATCATCAAACGATCTTCAAATATTTCCCAAAACATATGTGTGCATACATAGGCCCATAAGGCTACAAAAAAAATGATGTACAAAATATACAATGAAGAAGCCACCTAGCATCTACAACCCACACATAAGTATCTACGAGCCTCTAACTGGAGTACGGAGATCATGAGGATGGGACCGGACCTCACCATGCCCCAAATATGTACACAAAAGAATATACCAATAGGTTGCACCTCCGGAGTAGTGGGGTGCTCCTGTACAACTACAGATAAGGCTCCTAGGTGTCCGGTCCGTCTCCCTATCTACCTATGTGCATGAACACAACGTCCATAAAAAAAAAGGACGTCAGTACGAACAATGTTCTGAGTATGTCAGGCATGCATATCAACATAATATAGAAATGAGAGAACACAAAGTGAAGGGATAACCTGTAACTGATTGCCCCTTAAGGCAGAATCATGCATGCTACTCTTAATAGTAAACATCATCTTATCATGTATACATATATAAACTGCCCGACCATATAGGTACGGTGTGGTCATCATTAGCCTGCGTCCGGGCCTCCCACGACCGGGGTAAACATCTCAAGCAGCCCACTAGTGGCGTCTGCCCGCCCATATAGGCACGGTGTAATCATCATCATAGCTGCCCATTATGCCCATCGTAGTGGTGACTGCCTAGCCAAATAAGCGCGGTGTAATTAAACATATACATAGTGTACAGCATGCATGAGAACCCAAGTGAAAGCTATGATTCTATAGGAGTGACATAAGGTCTGTAACCTCCGATTATATTATGGAATAATCATCATTGTTATGCCTCACCTTGAAGGAACTAATATCATGAGGTGAGGCATCCACAAGAAATAACATCAATGAAATCATATAGATAAGATTATCAAGCTCATAATAGCATCATTATCATCGTCATTATCATGGAACATATCTCATCTCTATCTAAGAAGCTCTTAAGAATCGTGAACTTTCAACTTTTGGGATGTAAGGAGGTCATGGAAATAGAAAGGAAAACATAATATAGAAGCCATGCCTTTGAAAGAAGGGGACTAGCCTTACATACCTTTATTTCTCCTTAACGACTAAGCGTTCTCCTTCCAAGCTCACAACTCTACATTCAAGAGAATTCATACTACATTAGATCATTAGAAACATGCTTAAGGCTAAGCTAGGGCGACTAAGAGCTAACTAAAATTGGGAAGCATTTCCTTTATTTCAACAACTTGTTCCATATGATAAACAACTCCCAACATCAATAACAACATCCATAATATCATATCAATAAACTTCTTCAAGTTAAACACTATTCAATCCTCACAATCCCCTTTTAAAATCATCCACAACCATGACTACAATACAACATCATACTCATCCTTCACATAATACTTCCTCAACGACATTAGCATCATTCATAACAAGACTATAATCATCTCACACTAAGAATCATGACTTCAATTAACTTACTGCTCAAAATATCATAATTTCCATATTTGAACTCATATTCTACTTTCTTCTCTAATCCAAGTCTTTCAACCACTCAATACTTTTAATAATATTAAATAAATGTAAAAATCACCTTTGACTATGTAGGAATAGTCTTTGGATGAAGATACTCCATTTGAGAAAAACCCCAACTTCAATACAAAAGGAATTATTGATCTCTCCAAACCCTAGTGAGCATCCATACACTTGATTCTACTAATTATTGGTGTTTAATCCTTGATTTCCCTTGGATATGTGTTAGTATGGTGGAGGGAATATTCTAGAGCTCTCAAGACTTGCAGAGAAAGTGGAAACTGAAAAATTAGAGCAGGGGTCGTCTATTTATAACTAGAACTGGAAAGTTCCAACGAAGTGACGGTCTGTTGATATGTTGACGGCTCGTCGACACTGGCTGGTGTCTGCAGAATTTCCTGATTCAGTTCAGATTGCGATGATTCGATCCGTTCAACTTCCAATCCTGTAAGTTACCAGGAATACCTGATGGTACATTTATACACGGGGTAAGAAACTTATATTCCCAAACTCGGGCACGGGTCTCCATTCTTAAGGTACACCTGACTAGAAACCATAAATTCTACTACGATGAAAATGAGAGGCGTAACATTCTCCCCCCCCCCCCCCCCCCCCTTAGAAACATTTGTCCTCGAATGTTAATCCCTCGGGGATTTTACAAAAATTTCGCCAGAGTTTCCCTTGTAATATGGCACTACCATCCCGTCACAACAACTCAAAAGAACATTGCCTCACAGGGCTACAACAACAATAACAACAAGAGCATGGCCACGCACGGGCAAGAAAGCATCAAAGAAACATTACATACCTGAGGATAATGGCGTCTCCTCTTAAACCTCTTCCGGGGGTGGAAACAATTAAGGATATCTGGACTTCATATCTTCTTCTACCTCCCAAGTAATTTCTTATTTGTTATTGTTTCTCCATAAGACCTTGACTGAGGCCACCTCTTTGTTCCTGAGTGTCCGCACTTGTCTATCTAGTATAGCAATGGATACCTCTTCATACACCAACTTCTCGGTAACTTGAACATAATCTACCCACACAACTCTAGAAGGATCTCAAACACATTTGCGGAGCATTGACACATGAAAAACTGGATGGACTGATTCAAGTTCCAAAGGTATATCTAGTTCATAAGCCAATTAGCCCACCTTGCATGCAATCTTATAAGGCCCAATATACCGGGGACTAAGCTTTCCCTTCTGGCCGAATCTCATTACATCTTTCGTCGGCGACACTTTTAAGAACACCCAATCATTGATTTAGAATTCCAAGTTTCATCGATGATTGTCCGCATAAGACTTTTGGCGACTTTGAGCTGTCAACAATCGGTCTCGTATGAGCTTGATCTTTTCCATCGCTTCTGAATCAATTTTGGACCTATCAGTTGCGTCTCTCTGACTTCAAACCATCCAATTGGCGATCTACACTTTCTTCCATACAGAGCTTCATACAGAGCCATCTGGATGCTGGAATGATAACTGTTGTTATAGGCAAATTCAATAAGTGGAAAATGATCATCCCAATTACCTCCGAAATCTAGTACACATGCCCGCAACATATCTTCCAACGTCTTAATAGTGCGTTCAGCTTGTCTGTCAGTTTGTGGATGAAATGCGGTGCTAAGTCTCACTTGAGTTCCCAAACCTTCTTGAAAAGACTTCCAGAATTTAGCTATAAATTGTGCTCCCCTATCTGTGATAATGGATACCGGAACACCATGAAGTCGCACTATCTCCTTAAGATATAGCCTTACATAATCTTCTGCTGAATATGTAGTCCTGACTGGATGAAATAAGCTGACTTCGTGAGCCTGTCGATGATCACCCATATGGAATCATACTTATGCTGAGAACAAGGAAAACCTACAATAAAATCCATGTTGATCACTTCCTATTTCTAGGTTGGGATTTCCATAGCTTGTAACAATCCTCTTGGCTTTTGATGTTCCATTTTCACTTTTTCACAATTTGGGCATTGAGCTACAAACCCTGTTATATCTTTCTTCATCCTGTTCCACCAATACATTGATTTGAGGTCATGGTACATCTTTGTCGCTCCTGGGTGAAGAGAATAACGGGAGTAATGGGCTTCTTCCAGAATTCGGCAGCGTAATCCTGCAGCATCTGGGACACACAGCCTGTATCGATGCATTAGAATCCCGTCTGCAGAAATCTCAAATAGTGAATTTTCCTTCTTGGGAAGTGCATCTCTGTAATGACTTAACTTAGGATGTTCATACTGGTGCTTTTTCACTTCTATATCTAAGAATGAAACAACTGGGTTGTTAATATCGACTCATGTATTGCCTGAATCCATTAAATGAACTCCTAGGCTAGCTAGCTGGTGGAGCTCATGAACTAATTCCTACTTCCCCGATTGGATGTCATATAAACTGCCCATGGATTTTAGGCTAAGAGCATCGGCCACCACATTTGCCTTTCCGGGATAATATAAGATACTCACATCATAGTCTTTCAATAGCTCTAACCATCGCCTCTGCCTCAGATTCAACTCCTTCTGCTTGAAAATATATTGGAGACTCTTGTGATCTGTATAGATATCAACCTGGACACCGTACAAATAATGTCTTCATATCTTCAGTGCATGAATAACCGCAGCTAATTCAAGATCATGAGTCGGGTAATTCTTCTCGTGGTTCCTCAATTGTCTAGAGGCATAAGCTATAACCTTTCCGTGCTGCATCAACACACAGCCCAATCCGACACTGGAGGCATCACAACAAATAACATAACCTTCTGACCCTTCTGGAAGCATTAGGACTGGGGCTGAAGTCAATCTATCTTTCAATTCCTGGAAACTACCCTCACAAGCATCGATCCATTGAAATTTTGCTGACTTCTGAGTTAGCTTTGTCAATGGTGCTGAAATAGAAAAGAATCCTTCTACAAATCTCCTTTAATAACTTGCTAATCCTAAAAAGCTACGGACCTCTGTAGGTGTTGTAAGCCTTGGCTAAGTCTTCACAGCCTCAATTTTCTGATTATTCACT
This sequence comes from Lycium barbarum, assembly GCF_019175385.1. NCBI lineage: Eukaryota > Viridiplantae > Streptophyta > Magnoliopsida > Solanales > Solanaceae > Lycium > Lycium barbarum. Next base: position 65,751,732 of record NC_083338.1, on the reverse strand, counting down.
CGGATGCCGTTAGCCAAGATGATATGGCCCAGAAATGTTACAGAATTCAGCTAAAACTCACATTTTGAAAATTTTGCATATAATTCTCGAGTCCGAAGAATTTCAAGGACAGTACGTAGATGATCTGCATGCTCTTCTTCTGACCGAGAATATACTAGAATGTCATCTATAAACATAATCACAAATAGATATAGAAAAGGCCTAAATACATTATTCATCAAATTCATAAACACTGATGGAGTGTTAGTCAACCCAAATGACATTACCCAAAACTCATAATGCCCATATCTTGTTCTGAAAGCCGTTTTCAAAATATATTCTTCCTTGACTCTCACTTGGTGATATCCTGATCTTAGGTCTATCTTTGAAAACCACTTAGCACCTTGTAACTGATCAAACAAATCATCGATTCTTGAAAGTGGATATTTATTCTTTATTGTCACCTTGTTAAACTGCCTATAGTCGATACACATTCACAAAAAACCATCCTTCTTTCTTACAAACAAGACAGGTGCTCCCCATGACGATGAACTGGGTCTAATAAATCTCTTCTTGAGAAAATCTTTCAGTTGTGCATTTAGCTCTTTCAATTCTGCAGGAGCCATTCTGTAAGTAGGAATATATATGGGTTCGGTGTCTGGCAACACATCAATAGTAAAATCAATTTCCCGTAGAAGCTCATCTGGGAACACATCTGGAAACTCATTTACTACTGGGACGGATTGAAAAGGCGGCGGTTTTTCTTCGGTGTCATGAACTCGGTCTGGATGATAAATATAGCCTTTGGCATCATCTTCCTCGCCTTGAGATAGGAAATAAACCTACCTCTTGGAGATGTTGTGTTACCCTTCCACTCAAGCATTGGTTCTCCTAGAAATTGGAACCGAACCATTTTTGTTCTATATTACACATTAGCATAACAAGAAGCCAGCCAATCCATGCCCATAATCACATCAAAATCTAACGTTTCCAGCTCAATCAAACCAGTTGTAGTTTGACGATCAGGTACCACAATCACACAAGTTCTATATTCCTGTCTAGCTATTACCGGGTCAGTAACAGGAGTAGACACCTCAAAAGGTTTAATTGACTCAGGTTTCACCCAAATACGATCAGCAATATATGGAGTAATATATGACAAAGTAGAACCCGGATCAATCAATGCATAAACATCATGAGAGAATACTGATAGGATACCTGTGATAACATCAGGGGAGGACTCAAGATCCTGTCATCCTACTAAGGCATAAATACGGGGCTGAGAGCCACCTGAACTGGATGCTACCCCTCTAACCCTACCACGACCTGCTGAAACCTAGGGAGTCTGCCCTACGGGGCGCACTGATGAAGAGAACCGGCTACTGATCCCGTAGGCTGGGCCCCAACTCTACCACTCATCGATAGACAGTCACGCATCGTATGCCCAGTCTGACCACAGGCATAACAAGCATCTGAGCCTCGGCGACACTAACCTTAATGTAATATATCGCATTGGCTGCATCGCGGTACCGGTGGTCTCCTCTGACTAGAATCACCTCCAAACTGAGGACTCGAGACCCTCGAACTCTGACCCGGACCAAAATTAATGGGGCGATCAAATCTCATGCCCGCGAATCGAGGAGGTGCACTTGCTGCAGGTTGGCCTGAATATCTAAAGTACTGTTGCCACTGACCCCCACTATACTCGCTACTAGCACCGGTAGATCTGGCCCTCTTGCTCTGCCCTCTATCCATATCACGCTCACCCCTTTGCGGCTGCTGTTGGTCTTCGAAATTTTAGGCGTGGGCCTGAATATAGAAAATGTCCATCCCTTCCTAGAGTGAAGCTGTCAAGCAATCCTTGATCAAATGTGGCCCTAAGCAACTTACAAATTGATGTACTCGGTCTCCTATATCGGCCACCATGGTCAGAGCATACCGAGCCAATGAATTGAAATGAATACTATACTCCCGAGCATTCATATTTCCTTGCTTGAGATTCAAGAACCTGTTAGCCCGGGCCCTTTGAACCTTGAGTGGCAAATAATGGCGAATGAAAGCATCTACAAACTCCTGCCAAACCGTGGGAGGTGCATTTTCCTTCCTCGAAGATATCCAATTATTATACTATAGAACGGCTACATCCCGCAGCCTATAAGATGCCAACTCCACTGACTCAGTATCAGAAGCATGTATTATTCTCAGCGTCCTTAACATCTCATCTATAAAGCCCTGCGGGTTTTCATCTGGCTTTGACCCAAAAAATTCTGGAGGATTCAAACTCATAAATTCGCGGGCTCTGGCACCAGCCGCTCTGTCACCCAGATCCGCACTCTGCTACTTAGCTTGAGCAGTAACTAGTTGGGTCAACAACTGAATAGCCTAGGTCATCTGCTGGCCCAAAGCACCCGGTGGTGGAACTGGAGGCACTGGAGATGGAGCTGAGGCCCCTCCATGCCCCTCTAATATAGGCGGTGTATGAGTAGTCCGAGATGGAGCCTCGTTGTAGGACTCACCCTCTTCTATATTTACAGAGGACTCCTGTTCATTCCGCAGTCCTATCAAAGTCTTGCCCTTCTGGGCGGCTATTGCTTTCCGCTTTACCAGTATCGCTAAAATCATAACGCACAATTAGGGAAATAAAAGGAAACTTTATAACACAGCTCTATCGCACGATCTATGAAGAAAAAAGACAATCATTATTCCTAAATGCCCTGCAGCCTCTTGTTTATAAGTGTGGTGTACTTCACACCCATAAACAAGACTCTACTGGACACGGCTCATAGACACACCCTAGGAACGAACTGCTCTGATACCACTTTTCTTATGACCCAACTAGTGGGCCATGACGGGTACCCGGAGCTGGCTATCGAACACCACTCGTCATGCTATCTATCATACCCAATTTGGGCATATACCATTTTCAACACAAGCCTATCATAAAACGATCTTGAACTATTTCCCAAAACATATGTGTGCATACAAAGGCCCATAAGGCTAGAAAAATAATGATGTACAAAATATACAATGAAGAAGACACCTAGTATCTACAACCCACACATAAGTATCTACGAGCCTCTAACTGGAGTACTGAGATCATGAGGACGGTACAGGACCCCGCCATGCCCCAAATATATACACAAAAGAATATTTGGGCATGAACTGCTGATAAGTCTCCTAGGTGTCCGGTCCGTCTCCCTGTCTACCTGTGGGCATGAACACAGCATCCATAAAAAAAAGGAACGTCAGTACGAACAATGTACTGAGTATGTAAGGCATGCATATCAACAAAATATAGAAATGAGAGAACACAAAGTGAAGGGATAACCTGTAACTGATTGCCTCTTAAGGCAGAATCATGCATGCTACTCTTAATAGTAAACCTCATCATATCATGTATACATATATAAACTGCCCGACCATATAAGTACGGTGTGATCATCATTAGCCCGCGTCCGGGGTAAACATATCAAGTCGCCCACTAGTGGTGTCTGCCCGGCCATATAGGCATGGTGTAATCATCATCATAGTTGCCCATTACACCCATTGTAGTGGTGACTGCCCCGGCCAAATAGGCACGGTGTAATTAAACATATACATAGTGTACAATATGCATGAGAACCCAAGTGAAAACTATGACTCTATCACAGTGACATAAGGTCGGTAACCTTCGATTATATTATGGAATAATCATCATCGCTATGCCTTACCTTGAAGGAACTAATATCATGAGGTGAGGCATCCAAAAGAAATAACATCAATGAAATCATATAGATAAGATTATCAAGCTCATAATAGGATCATTATCATCGTCATTATCATTAACATATCTCATCTCTATCTTATAAGAAGCTCTTAAGAATCGTGAACTTTCAACTTTTGGGATGTAAGGAGGTCATGGAAATAGAAAAGAAAACATAATATAGAATCCATGCCATTGAAAGAAGGGGACTAGCTTTACATACCTTTATATCTCCTTAACGGCTAAGCGTTTTCCTTCCAAGCTCACAGTTCTACATTAAAGAGAATTCATACTACATTAGATCATTAGAAACATGCTAAAGGCTAAGCTAAGGAGACTAAGAGCTAACTAAAATTGGGCGGCATTTCCTTTATTTCTGTTACATCTCGAAAATATTTATGGCGTTGTGCGGTAAATAGAATAACGCAGGGTAAGATGTATGTGATGTCCTTATAAGTAGGAAGGGGTACTTAAAGATTCTAATTAAGATTCCAAAGAGATTTGAATCAAGAGAAGAAAGTTCGTCCAGGAAGACGAAGTATGAGTCGTGTTTTGGAAAGGTTTTGCCAACTACCGAGCTAGCGTGGATTTAATGCTGTCTAGAGGAAGAGCTATAATGATCCTTAGATGGTTATTGATGTATTATACAAGTGTCAAGAAGGTTCCACAAGGATTGGATGACAAACGAAACATCGGGATCAACTTCGGAAAATGTGAGTTATACGGCCACTTATATGGTCCGTATAACTTATACGGTTCGTATAAGGGACCGTATAACCTGTCTAGAGAAGTTTTCTCCACTGGAAGTATTATACGGTCACTTATAAGGACCGTATAAGTTATACGGACCGTATAGGTGTCCATAAAACACCCAACGGGCAGCTTTTAATTTTTATATAAGGAGGACCCCAAATTCATTTTTCTTATTTCTTATTCTCTCCACACTTCATGAGACCTCTAGAGTATTCCATATATCATACCAACACATATCCAAGAGAAATAAAAGGTCAAACACCCATAATCAAAAGAAATTAAGTGTATGGATGCTCATAGGGTTGCTAGAAGGCAAGAATCTCTTTGGTGGTGAAGTTGGGTTTTCTCCAAGTGAGGTATTGTCACCCAAGGTCCACTCTTATATCATCAATGGTGAGTTTTGTATTCATTTTACACTAATAAGTGTATTGAATGGTTGAATGACTTGGATTGGGGAAGAAAGTGGAATAGGGAGTTCAAATACGGAAATAGCGGTATTCTTGAATAGTGACTTGACTTGAATCATAGTTCTTGACATGTTAGAGGCGCAATCTTGTTATGAATGATATTAAGGATGTTAAAGAAGCATTACATGTGAATGAATGCGACGTTAGGTGATAACTATGGTTATGGATGACTTTAGAGGGAATTTTGAGAATTAAATAATGTCTAGCTTAACAAAGTTTATTGACTATGATATTATGGATGTTGTTATTGATGTTTGGCAGTTGTTATATTATATGGGGAATGTTGTACAAACAAAGGAAGTGCTTCCCAATTTTCGTTAGCCCTTAGTCAGCTTAGCTTAGCTTCAAGCATATTTCTGATTATCTAATCCTAGTATGAATTCTCTTGAATGTAGAATCGTGAACTTGGACGGAAGCGTTTAGTCAGTAGAGTTAGAGAGACGTAAAGGTATGTAAGGCTAGTCTCCTTCTTTCAAAAGGAAAGACTCTTGTATTGTGATTTTTCCCCTACAATCCAATGATCTTCTTACATCCCTGAAGATGAAAGTTAAAGGTTCTTAAGGGCTCCTCATGAGATAGAGATGAGATATGTTCTATGACAATGATTATGATAATGAGGCTTTCACAAGGTTTATAATTCTACTCTCTTTGTGATTTCATTGACGTTACTTCTTGTTGTTGCCCCCACCTCATGTTATTAGTTCTTCCCAAGTTAAGCATAGCAGTGATGATTATTCTATAATGTAATAAGAGGTTTCTGACCTTACGTCATTCCGATAGAGTTACAGTTCTTACTTGAGCTCTTATGCATGTTTCATGTTAGGAATATAGTAATGATAATATGATTACACCGTGCCTAGATGGCCGAGCAGCACCGCTACTGCGATCGGCTTACTACACCATGTCTATATGGCATGGGCAGGCACTACTAGTGGGCAACTTGACATGATTACCCCGGACATGGGAGGCTTGGACGCAGGCTAATGATGTATTTGATTCAGACAACTTATGCATGTATATGTGATATGTTTCAAAGGTAAAAGATAGAAGCGAGCATGGATGATTCTGCCGTAAGAGGCACGCAGTTACATTTATCTATTCTTCCTATGCCTTCTATAATTCCTTATTATGTTATCATATATTCCTTACATACTAAATACATTGTTCGTACTGACGTCCTTTTCTTTTATGGACACTTTGTTCATGCCCACAGTTACACAGGGAGACGGTGCAGATGCTTAGGAGCTTATTCAGTATATCAGAGGGGCACCCCACTACTCCGGAGGTGCAGCCCGTTGGTATATTCTTTTGTGTAAATATATGGGGCATGAGGTGGCCCTGTCCCGTTATTAGGATTCCAGTATTCCAGTTATAGGCTTGTTGATGCATACGTGTGGGTTGTAGATGCTATGCGACCTCTCTGTGTATATTTTGTATATCATTTTTGTAGCCTAGTGGGCTAATGTCTATATACATATTTTGGGAGGTATTTGGAGAACGTCTCATGATAAGTCTTGCGTTGAGAATGATGTATGCCCAGGTTCAGGATGGTAGATAGCATGATGAGTGGTGCTCAGTAGTCAGCTTCGGGTACCCATCATGGCCCACTAGTTGGGTCGCGACAAAAGTGGTATCAGAGCAGTTCCATCCTAGGGTGTATCTACGAGTCGTGTCCAGTAGAGTCTTGTTTATGGGTGTTGTCACGACCCAACCCCGTGGGCCGTAACTAATGCCCGAGCTGGGCACCCATACACACTCACTAACCAGAATTGGCATACAAATGGCTTATCCAAATATGAAAGTCAAATATCGTCTCAAGCGGTCGCATATAAACAAACATATCACACAAAAGCCGGCAAGGCTGTCGTAAAACACATCGCCCCAAAATACATATACATACCGGTATACGTATATCCCGTTAAGGCTGTTATAGAAAATGGGACCGCTTAAGACATAAAGCACACAGGCATAACCAAACAATAGCTATCCACAACCCACATGTATGTCTACAGGCCTCTAATACAGACAACCTAATTATATGACGGGACAGGGCCCCGCCGTACCCCTGAATATATACATACGTACATATATGCAACGAAAGAGTCTATACCAGAATGTGGGCTCCAGGACAAAAGGAGCGCTCCAAAAACAGCAGAATAGGTGTACTAAGCTGTCGGGTCACCAGAACGAGCGTCTGTACCTGCGGGCATGAAACGCAGCCCCCGAAGAAAGGTGGTCAGTACGAAATATGTACTGAGTATATAAAGCATGAAAGACAAAACTCAGAACCATAACTGAAATAAGAAGTATGGAAAAACAGGTACAAAATCAGTATACCAAATGCTTACTTTTAAAACACAAATAAGGCGTATCAAAATCATGTATAGGGCTCAGGAATGTGGTCGCCACTCCGACGCTGGCGCCACAACACATCATACTCCAGAAGATTTCATATCTCCGTACAACCCCGAAACACATCATAACATCATAGCACATCATACGCCATAACACATCATAACGCCGTATATAAGCGGCACCCAGCCTTGTAGCGAGGGACTCGGGAAAACGTAACACATCATACTGCCGAATATAACATAGTGCGCACGAAGACAAACCGGCCCGGGACTCGGCGAAAGATGTAAATACAGTATGCACGAGCAGAGTAATGAGAAACTATATGCAATTTAAAAACATTATTATTTTAGACTCAACAAATAAGTAAACTAATCGACGCTTGAGATTAAGACGATAATCATGTGAAATCCTTTCAAAAGTCGGTAGAATTATACGAAGGTAAGTCTCGGGGACCACGGATGAGTAGCAACCCAATCTGAGCCCGCCTACGAAAGTTACAACCATAATACGCTTTAGAACTCTCTAAGAATGTTTTGGAGCGATCCGAGCTCGTCTAAGAAAGTTAGAGGCATAATTCGACATAAGACTTTTAAGAATAAAATTCTTTACACACATTTATTATCCAATCATACAAAGGGCACAAAAAAACCATAGCTCGACTATATTTGAAATACTAACATCAAGAAGTGAATAAAAATTGTCGGCATGCTCGGATCTTAAGAATGGAGTTACCCCGAGGCTCGTATCATAGCTTACTTGCAACTAGGACATGCCAAAAGAAAGAAAAGTTAGGATTTACATACCTTGCTCGCCTCCTAAGCTAATCTCCACTCAAGTCTCGGGCTCCCCAAGATCTACAATAACGTCATTACATACCAAACGTTAGCTACAAGTACTTAGGTATTAAATCCTAAGCTAGCACTTGTCTACAGAAATTTTGGCAGCATTTCCCCTATAAATACAACCACCCCGAGAATTCAACTCGGCCAAATTTATCAACAACCATACCAACAATTATTCCAACAATATCAACAATCAATTTAAAACATATTCTAACATTAGTAACCCGCTTTAACATAATTCAACGGCATTCCGTTTACATTCACTTCAACTACATACAATCAAACCAACACCAACGCTCGCATACTCAAATACTAATCTGAAGTCATTTAAACAAGATTCAAAAACATTTCAAACAATCCGCACAATATTTAAAACAATCCAACCAAAACTCCATTCCACCCGAAACCTTCCAAATGCAACAAAACAACAACAACACCTTTGCTTCTTTCAAATTCATGAACTATACCAACAATTCACATGCTAGCAACATTATTTTCATAAATACAAGAAGTGATATTATAGTCACATTAGCTTCTAAAACAACTCTCCAACACTTACAACTTCAACTAGAATCATCAAACTTTCATTATCAACGTAGAATCCACAACAACAACTACCAAAACACTAGATAAAATAATTGATTCATCATTCCTACAAAACACACATATACACGGCCACAACATACATCCATATTTTCCTGAATTTCACCCATTTCTACATACTACAACATACACAACCGTCAATAACATATGAAAAGAAGATTAAATCTTACCTTTTTCCCTTAACTTCTCACTTGGCTAGGGTTATGATCTTGCAACAAAGAGTGGTCTACTTGCTCCAACAATTATCCCACGTTAAAGAGGACCTTCAAATTGGTAGAAATGCTAGAAGAAATTATTTTTTTTGTGATCAAGATTGAGGGCTCAATTTTTCTCTACTATGGCCGAATGGCCCTTTTGTTTTGGTCTTCTCCAAGTTTCTTGAATACTCTAAGGATGAAGAATGAAAAATGTGCTCTATTTATCATCTTTTATCTATTAATATTGGGCTCCCATGTGGGCCTTGGCCCACTTCATTTTGGACGGCCACATGGTCTTTATATCAAGACCACTTTTTTTTTTTTTTTTTTTTTTGCAATTCATGAAAAATTATTTTCCAAATTCCAAGTTTGCCCTTATCCTTCCTTAATATTTCCATGAGCCATCTTGCGAAATTCCCTTTTTACCCCTAGCTTTACTTAATATTTCCACATCAATAATTTCATAAACAACTTGTGTGTTAAACAAGATCAAAATACAGTCTTGCCCTTAACTTGTCGCAATTATCTTGAATTATCCGAATGTACAAAATACGGGATATAACAGGTGTGAAGCGCGCCACACTTATAAACAAGACGCTGCGGGGCATTTAGGAATAATGACCATCTTTCTTCTTCATAGATCGTGCGATAGAGCTATGTTATAAGATTTCCTTTTCCGTAATGGTGTGTTATGATTTCAGCGATGCCGGTAAAGAGGAAAGCAACAACCCCCCAGAAGGGAAAGACTGTGATAGGAAGGCGGGTTGAACGGGAGTACAGAGGGGGTTAGAGCTGGTTTGGCAGGAATTTGTAGATGCTTTCATCCGCCATTATTTGCCACCCGAGGTTCGAAGGGCCCAAGCTGACAGGTTTTTGAATCTAAAGCAAGGAAATATGAGTGCTCGGGAGTATAGTCTCTGTTTTATTTCATTGGCCCGGTATGCTCCGACTATGGTAGCCAATATGGGAGACAGAGTACATTGATTTGTGAGTGGCTTAGGGCCACATTTGTTCAAAAATTGCTTGACAACTTCATTGCAGGAGGGGATAGACATGTCTCGTATCCAGGCCCATGCCCAAAATTTAGAAGAGCAGCAGCAGCCGCAATGAGGTGAGCGTGATGTAGACAGATGGAAAAGTAAGAGGGCCAGATCTGTTGGTGCTAGTAGCGAGTACAGAGGGGGTTAGAGGCCGTCATATTCCAGATATTCAAGCCAGTCTGCGACTAGCGCACCTCCTCAATTTGCGGGTAGGAGATTTGATTGCCCCATTTATTCTGGACAGGGCTAGATCTCGAGAGTTTTAGGTTCCCAGTTTGGAGGAGATCCTAGTCAGAGGAGACCACTAGTCCTACGATGCAGTTAGTGTTGAAGATTACATTCGGTCCCTGTCACCAAGGCTCAGATACTTGTTATTCCTATGGTCAGGTTGGGCACATGATGCGTGATTTTCCATCGATGGGTGTTAGATTTGGGGCCCAGCCTACAGGATCAGCATCCGGCTCTTCTTCGTCCGTGCGCCTCGTAGGGCAGACTCCCCAAGCCTCAGCTGGCCGTGGTAGGGGCAGAGGGGTAGCATCCAGTTCAGGTGCCCCCCAGTCCTGTATTTATGCTTTAGCCTGACGACAGGATCTTGTGTCCTCCCCTGACGTGGTTACGGGTATACTATTCATTTTCTCTCATGATGTTTATGCATTGATTGATCTGTGTTCTGCGTTGTCTTATATCACTCCTTATATTGCTGGTCGTGTTAGGGTGAAACCCGAGCTAATTAAACCTTTCGAGGTATCTACTCCAATTGGTGATCCAGTAATAGCTAGACAAGTATATAAAAATTGTGTGGTTGTGGTATGTAACCGCCAGACTACAGCTGATTTGATTGAACTAGAAATGTTGGATTTTGATGTGATTATGGGCATAGATTGGTTGGCCTCTTGTTATGCTTATGTGGATTGTAGAACGAAAATAGTTCGGTTCCAATTTCCGGGCGAACCAATGCTTGAATGGAAGGGTAACACAGCATCCCCAAGAGGTAGGTTTAATTCCTATCTTAAGGCAAGGAAGATGATCGCTAAAGGCTATATTTACCATCTAGTTCGAGTTCATGACATCGAAGCAAAGCCGCCGACTTTTCAATCCGTTTCGATAGTAAATGAGCTTTCGGATGTATTTCTAGATGAACTTCCAGGTCTTTCCCCGGAACAGGAAATTGATTTTTCTATCTATGTGTTGCCGGACACCGAGCCTATATCTATACCTCCTTACAGAATGGCTCCTGCAGAATTGAAGAGGTAAAGGCACAACTAAAAGATTTTCTCGAGAAAGGATTTATTAGGCCTAGTTCATCACCATGGGGAGCACCTTTCTTGTTTGTAATAAAGAAAGATGGCTCCTTACGAATGTGAATTGATTATAGATAGTTGAACAAGGTGGCAATCAAGAATAAATATCCACTTCTGAGAATTGACGATTTGTTTGATCAATTGCAAGGTGCCAAGTGGTTTTCAAAGATCGATTTAAGATCGGGGTATCACCAAGTGAGAGTCAATGAGGAAGACATTCCGAAAATGGCTTTCAGAACTAGATACGATCACTATGAATTTCGGGTGATGTCATTTGGGTTGACTAACACTCTAGCATTGTTTATAAATCTGATGAATAATGTATTCAGGCCTTTCCTAGATCTATTTGTGATCGTGTTCATCGACGATATTCTAGTATATTCTCGGTTAGAAGTAGAGCACGCGGATCATCTACGTACTATCCTTGGAATTCTTCGGACTCATGAATTGTATGCTAAGTTTTCAAAATATGAGTTTTGGATAAATTCTATCATTTTTTGGGCCATATTATCTCAGCTGATGGTATTCGCGTGGATACCCAAAAGATTGAGGCTACGAAGACTTGGCCGAGGCCTACGACACCTACAGAGGTCCGTAGCTTTCTCGGATTGGCAGGTTACTATAGATGGTTTGTGGAAGGGTTTTGTTCTATTTCAGCACCATTGACGAAGTTAACTCAGAAATGGACAAAACATCAATTGACTGATGCTTGTGAACATAGTTTCCAGGAATTGAAAGATAGATTGACTTCAGCTCCAGTTCTAACGCTTCCGGAAGGGTCAGAAGGTTATGTTGTTTATTGTGATGCCTCCGGGGTCGGATTGGGCTGTGTGTTGATGCAGCACGGGAAGGGTATAGCCTATGCCTCCAGACAATTGAGGTAGCATGAGAAGAATTATCCGACCCATTATCTTGAATTAGCTGCGGTTATTCATGCACTGAAGATATGGAGACATTACTTGTATGGTCTACATGTTGATATTTATACAGATCATAAGAGTCTTTAGTATATTTTCAAGTAGAAGGAGTTAAATTTGCGGCAGAGGTGGTAGTTAGAGCTATTGAAGGACTATGATGTGAGTATACTATATCATCCGGGAAAAGAAAATATGGTGGCCGATGCTCTTAGTAGCAAATCCATGGGCAGTTTATGTGACATTTAACTGGAGAAAAAATAATTAGTTCGTGAGCTCCACCAGCTAGATGGCCTCGGAGTTCGTTTAATTGATTCAGGCAATGCAGGAGTTGTTGTTCATAACCCAGCTGTTTAATTCATGGATATGGAGGTGAGAGAGCGCCAATTTGAAGGCCCCCAATTGAGTCATTATAGAGATCATTTCCTGACAAAGATAAGTCTCCATTTAAAGTTTCTATAAATGGAGTTCTCAGGCATCGAGGCAGGCTGTGTGTGCCAGATGTAGCAGAACTACGTCGTCAGATTCTGGAAGAAGCTCATCATTCTCGATACTCTATTCACCCAGGAGAGATCAAGATGTACCATGATCTTAAGTCAATGTATTGGTGGAATGGAATAAAGAAGGATATAGCAGAATTTGTAGCTCAGTGTCTAAATTGCCAACAAGTTAAAATTGAGCATCAAAAGCCAGGAGGATTGCTACAAGCCATAGAAATTCCAGCCTGGAAATGGGAAGTGATTAACATGGATTTCATTGTAGGTTTATCTCGTTCTCGGCGCAAGTATGACTCCATATGGGTGGTTGTTGACAGACTCACTAATTCAGCTCATTTTCTTCCAGTCAGAACTACATATTCAGCAGAAGATTATGCAAGATTATATCTTAAAGAGATAGTGTGAATTTGTAGTGTCCCAGTATCTATCATCACAGATAGAGGAGCACAATTTAATGCTAAATTCTGGAAGTCCTTTCAAGAAGGTTTGGGAACTCAAGTGAGCCTCAGCACAACATTTCATCAACAAGCTGATGGGCAAGCCAAACGCACTATTTAGACCTTGGAAGACATGTTGCGGGCATGTATACTATACTTCAGAGGTAGTTGGGATGACCATTTGCCACCTATTGAATTTTCCTATAACAACAGTTATCATTCTAGAATCTATATAGCTCCGTGTGAAGCTCTGCATGGAAGAAAATGTAGATCGCCAATTGGACGGTTTGAAGTCGGAGAGACACAACTAATAGGTCCAGAATTGATTCAGCAAGCAGTTGTGAAAATCAAGCTTATCAGCGACCGATTGTTAATAGCCCAAACTCGCCAAAAATCTTATGCAGATAATCGCCAACGAAACCTGGAATTTCAAATCAATGATTGGGTATTCCTAAAAGTGTAGCCGATGAAAGGTGTAATGAGATTCAGCAAGAAGGGCAAGTTTAGTCCCTGATATATTAGGCCTTATAAGATTGCCCGCAAAGTTGGCCAAGTGGCTTATGAGCTGGACTTACCTTCAGAACTTGAGCCAGTTCATCCGGTTTTCCATGTGTCGATGCTCCGCAAATGTGTTGGAGATCCATCTAGGATCGTGCCAGTGGATAATGTTCAATTTACCGAAAGGTTGGTTTATAAAGCGGTACCCATTGCCATACTAGATAGGAAAGTACAAAAACTTAGAAATAAAGAGGTAGCCTCGGTTAAGGTCTTGTGGAGAAACAGTAACCGTGAGGAAATGACTTGGGAAGCGGAAGAAGACATGAAGTCCAAATATCTGCAATTGTTTCCACCCCCGGGAGAGATTCAAGATGAGACACCATTATCATAAGGTATGTAATGCTTTCTTTTTAATGCTTTCTGGTCATGCATGGCCATACTTTATAGCCATTGTGTTGTAGCCCTGTGAGGCGATGTTATTGTGGGTTGTTGTGATAGGATGGTAGTGCCATATTACAGGGGAACCTCTGGCGGAATTTCTGTTGACTTCCCGATAACTTAACATTCGAGGACGAATGTTTTTAAGGGGGGAGAGTGTTACACCTCGAAAATTTTTATGCAGTTGTGCGGTAAATAGACTAGCGCAGGGTAAGATGTATATGATGTCCTTACAAGTAGGAAGGGGTACTTAATGATTTTAATTAAGATTCCAAAGAAATTTGAAGCAAGAGAAGAAAGTTCGTCGAGGAAGGCAAAATATGAGTCGTGTTTTGGAAAGGTTTTGCCAAGTATCGAACTAGCGTGGATTTAATGACGTCTGGACGAAGAGCTATAATGCTCCGTAGATGGTTAATGAATTATAATACAAGTTTAAAGAAGGTTCCACAAGGATTGGATGTCAAATGAAACATCGAGATCAACTTCGGAAAATGTGAATTATACGGCCACTTACACGGTCTGTATAAGGGACCATATTACCTGTCCAGAGAAGTGTCCTCCACTGGAAGTCTTATAGGGTCACTTATACGGACCGTATAAGTGTCTATATAACACCCAACGGGCAGCTTTTAATTTTTATATAAAGAGGACCCCAAATTCATTTTTCTTATTTCTCATTCTCGGCATGCTTCATGAGACCTCTAGAATATTCCATATATCATACCAACACATATCCAAGAGCAATCAAGATAAACACCCATAATCAAAGGAAATTAAGTGCATGGATGCTCATTAGGGTTGCTAGAAGCCAAGAATCTCTTTGGTGTTGAAGTTGGGTTTTCTCCAAGTGAGGTATTGTCATCGAAGGTCCACTCTTATATCATCAAAGGTAAGTTTTATATTCATTTTACACTAATAAAAGTATTGAATGGTTGAATGACTTGGATTGGGGAAGAAAGCGGAATAGGGAGTTCAAATATGGAAATAGTGGTATTCTTGAATAATGACTTGACTTGAATGATAGTTCTTGACATGTTAGGGGCGGAATCTTGTTATGAATGATATTAAGGATGTTAAAGAAGCATTATATGTGAATGAATGCGACGTTGGGTGATAACTATGGTTGTGGATGACTTGAGAGGGAATTTTGAGAATTAAATAATGTCTAGCTTAACAAAGTTTATTGACTATGATAGTATGGATGTTGTTATTGATGTTAGGGAGTTGTGATATTATATGGGGAAAGTTTTAGAAACAAAGGAAGTGCTGCCCAATTTTCGTTAGCCCTTAGTCGGCTTAGCTTAGCTTCAAGCATATTTCTGATTATCTAATCCTAGTACGAATTCTCTTGAATGTAGAATTGTGAACTTGGACGGAAGCGTTTAGTCGGTAGAGTTAGAGAGACGTAAAGGTATGTAAGGCTAGTCCCCTTCTTTCAAAAGGCATGACTCTTGTATTGTGATTTCTCCCCTACATTCCCATGATCTTCTTACATCCTTGAAGATGAAAGTTAAAGGTTCTTAAGGGCTTCTCATGAGATAGAGACGAGATATGTTCTATGACAATGATTATGATAATGAGGCTTTCACGAGGTTGATAATTCTACTCTCTTTGTGATTTCATTGACGTTACTTCTTGTTGTTGCCCCCACCTCATGTTATTAGTTCTTCCCAGGTGAAGCAAAGCAGTGATGATTATTCCATAATGTAATCGGAGGTTCCCGACCTTACGACACTCCGATAGAGTTACAGTTCTTACTTGAGCTCTTATACATGTTTCATGTTAGGAATATAGTGATGATATGATGATTACACCGTGTCTGGATGGCTGGGAAGCACCGCTAAGGCGGGCGGCTTACTACACCATGTCTATATGGCATGGGCAGGCACCACTAGTGGGCGGGGTGACATGATTAACCCGGACGCGGAAAGCTTGGACCCGGGCTAATGATGTATTTGATTCAGACAGCTTGTACATGTACATGTGATATTTTTCAAAGGTAAAAGCGAGCATGTATGATTCTTCCGTAAGAGGCAAGCAGTTACAGTTATATATATTCTTCCTATGCCTTATATATTTCCTTATTATGTTATAATATATGCCTTACATACTCAGTACATTATTCGTACTGACGTTCTTTTCTTTTATGGATGCTGTGTTCATGCCCACAGGTAGACAGAGAGACAGTGCAGATGCTTAGGAGTTTATTCAGCGTATCGCAGGAGCACCCCACTGCTCCGGAGGTGCATCCCATTAGTATATTCTTTTGTGTAAAGATATGGGGCATGGCGGGGCCCTGTCCCGTTACTAGGATTCCAGTATTCCAGTTAGAGGCTTGTTGATGCATACGTGTGGGTTGTAGATGCTGTGTGACCTCTCAGTGTTTCACGACCCAACCCCGTGGGCCATGACTAGTGCCCGACCTGGACACTCGTACGTACTTGTTGGATATAGTAAAACTGAATCTAAGAACAATATGGAAACTTGGAGAAGAACTCCAAGGTTCATAACGTCGTCACGTATATATATATCAAGATAAACTGTCTCCTGAGGAGTCACAACTAATCAAATCATAAAATGATACGCAAGCCGACAAGGCTGCCACTAAATATCAATATCATATGCAAGCCGACAAGGCTGCCACTACAGACGAACATCATATCATGGCACATCGTATAGACACAGCTAAACAGAACTTATACACAACCCACACATATGGCTATAGACCTCTAAGAGTATCGATAGCGAAATATGACGGGACAGGGCCCCGCCGTACCCCTGGATAAACATATACGTATACATCATAAGATCTGTACCAAAAGTCTAGGCTCCGGAACTACGGAACTTCCCAAGACAGTTGAGTAGAAGTCCTATGCTGAAGGGTCACCAAATCGACTATCTGTACCTGCGGGCATGAAACGCAGCCCCCCGAAGAAAGGGGGTCAGTACGGAATATGTACTGAGTATATAAAGCATAAAATACAGTAAAGAGAATCATACTGAAATAGGGAGTACAGGAGACAAGTATAACGTCCAGAATACCAAAACACTTGCGTTTTGAAACATAAATCATACATGTCAATATCATATATCATACCCAGCCCATTATGGGACTCGGTGAATAAGGTCTCCACATACCATCCTTGGCCCCATAAACACATCATAACACCATCACATCATAACACCATCATATATATATATATATATACCGTACCCGACCCTCTAGTGAGGAACTCGGTGAACAATGCAGTGAAACTGTGCACGAAAACGTATCCTGGCCCGGGACTCAGTGGAAGATATGTTGAGGCATGCACGAGTAGAGTAGTGAGCAACCATATGCAAATTAAATCATATTTAAGACTCAATAGAATAGTCCAAACGAACTATCATTTGAAAATCAAGACAATAGTCATATCAAGTACCCTTCGAATGTCACAATGGATTATATGAAAATAGAACTTCTGGAATCATAGACACGTATTATGACATAATGAAATATCTTTTGGAAATCAAGAACATTAGCTGTCCTAGTGGCTCTAAGAATAGGAACTTCATTGGAATCATATACACATCGTCTGTTCGTTTCATAAAGATTATGCCAAAAAGAAATAATGGTTAACTTTACATACCTGTTGAAGGTTAATCGTAATCACGTTCGCTTCGTCGCCCCTTTAGCCTATTTAATATGAAAGTAATGCTATCGTTAGTAAACTATACTTTCTAGCTTATCAATCGGCAACCAATTACCTATAGGAACCATTCTTCAATTCATACTTTCTTGATTAGGATTTTTATTAGTTAAGAACTTAACGGAAATCGGGCAACATTTCCCCTATATAACTCGCCTAACCTGGACTTCCAATTAACCTCCTGTTATCACAGAAACACCAACAATGACATCAATAGTAATATTCATATAGAATCCTTACAATCCAACCCATAAACAACTCAACAACCTTTATTAATCCCTTTCCAATCCAAATCATTAATATTTAAGATTATACACTAAACAAACCAACATACGTTTTGTATATGATACGTTATACACTCCTTTCTTCCAAATTTAGAATCCACATCAACGACAACACGACAACAACATACGAACATGAACCATACTTTTAATCCTCAGAACCACAACTCCTAATATCAACGGATTCATGCAATTTCTTACTTCCAATTTCATCGAATCTAATTTTAATCTTTCCATTTCAACATCATCAATACAATTATACCATAAAATAAGAAAATCTTACCTTAATTTAATCAGAGGAAATTCTACACTTATTTGCACCAATTGCACCGCTTCTTCTTTCTTAATTTATATACCAAAGTTACCGCCTCCTTGAACATGTAGAACACCTTCTTGAATTTAATTTCTCTTCCAAAATTTGGAGCTCATCCGTGAGCTGCCATGGCCGTGAGTGCCATGGCTATGTGCTGCTCTCTCTCCCTTTCTCAATATAGTTGACATTGCAAATGAAAATATGACTATCATTAGTCATCAAATGTGATTATATATGCTGCCCCAATCTAGGACACATGCTCCTCTATAATGCATCATCCAATTTTTTTTTTAATTTAATCCGGGTGGGGCCCACTTAGTGCATTAATTGACCTAACTAATCCTTAATTAATCACTAATCTCCACTTAATAATATAATCATAGTCAATTAGTCCCTAATCTCGAATAATATTTCTATACTAATTGAAATTTATAAACAAATTGTGCACTAATTAAAATCGAGAATTAAAGGCACTTATTTTATATCCCAAAATAATTCCGTCCTTAACTTATGTCGATTAGCTTACGAATAATCCGACGTGCAAAAATACGGGGTATAACATCCTTCCCCCCTTTAGAACATTCGTCCTCGAATGTTAAACTGGTCCAGAACTCGCAATACTTACTCAAGTGTTCTCTTATTTAATTATGCCCCTCACGTGCCTCTTTCATTGGTCGATTCGCTATAATTCATTATAACGCATTCCAGGTCTTTACATAGTCATTCCCTTAATATTTCATCCTTCTGTTGCTTCTCAAGGTAATTATGTCACGTCGTTGTCTTTGCTCTCCTCCTCATTTCGCGGTTGATTGTCAGTTGTATTTCGAGCTCATCTGCTGAAGTGTTACTCTTTCTCTTGTCTGCATACTGTTCACTTGTACTGTCACTGATTGATTCGGACTTGTATTCATGGTGCACTTAGCCACAACTCGACTCTTTCTTCTTCTACAGTTACTCCCTTAAGATGATGTATATTTCACTTCACTTTACTTCTAATCTTTAAGTAAGACCTTGTAACGTGCAGACATCCCTCATCGATTTATTAGACTTTACAATTCTTGGAGTATTTCATACCTCCGGTACTTGTAGACCCTTCACAGATTCTACGAATAAAACGAAATTTCCCAGAGTGTAGTATTATTCTACTCCGATAACCTTTCTTTGCTTTGCTGTTACAGTCCGTATTCTCGAATCTTCAGTATCATGTGTCACTTTCTGACTTTCTTTTAAAGGTTTTTAACTATCACTTTCTTTTAGTTCTTGATCTCGATCTTTAGGGTCGGCTATCAAATAGCGCTAGAGTTCCCTCATATTATAACTTCACTGTCATCCCGTAACTCGCTTGTTCTGATTGTCTCGGTTAAATCATTTCGTAATTTCCCTTAACCTAACTGGCAATACTTTAGGTATACTATCTCGTGTCGTTTATTTATTTTTGACTCAAACTCTTCTATGGCCCCTTTACTCAAATTTGCTCTTAGTTCTCCTATCACGCATCATATTGCAATCTTTACAAGAGTATGTGTAGGTGCTCAAAACAGCCCGAGAAATACCATAGCGACGCCTCACTAGTCTTCATGCAGACCCTACATTCTCCTCTTATATCTTTCAATTGATATCAAGGCTCAACTATGGATTTTTCCCTCTGTACTAATTTCATCTCGGTACTTTGGTTTAAACCATCTTACACCTCCCCTTGATGTACCCGAAGTATCATAACTGCATTGTTATTACTGAATCCTTACTCTTCTTATCAAGTACTCACTTGGTCTCATTCTTAGCATACAAATATTCGTAGGTTGCATAACTATTCTTGTACAATTTATACAAAGTGCATCCAATCTTAGTCATAGTCTTCCCCTCTCCTGGTTCATTCTGTTTTGCATATCTTATTTGTACTAAAACTCACTTGCGATCTATCTTGTCATGCTCCTTCCTCTTTCTTTATTCACCATTTGATTTTCTCATATCCTTCTATAGGAGATTTCCTGTCCTTCCTCCTTTGCTACTTATAAGTTACAGTATCATTAGCAAGCAACCCCATTGCCAACGCCTTAACCTCTAATCCAGTATAGCATTGCTATCCTTTATAATATCTCTTAAGCTACTCATTACCATTTTATTGTCGTATTCTTCCTTTTTATAAGCATTCACTTTCTAATGTCATATTATACAGAATCTTTACAAATGATCCTTAGTCTTGTCTCAAATACCATTCTGTGTTCTATCCATTCATTACTGGCTATCAGAGCTTATTAACTTGTTTTAGCAAGGGATCTCAATTGAAATTTAAGCATCTATGTCAAATATATTTCAGTGTCAATTGTTTCCATTTATACTTACTTTGCTTTCACCCGCTTCCCCCATTTGGGGTTGTACTTATACCATATCCATGTCTTTTCTTTATCATTTATAACTTTGATTTCCCACGTACGAAACCTTAACCAAATCACGAAGCGATGAGAACTCTCAATATATGGTACAAAATCTTATCTGATGGTTGGTACTGTTATATCCCGCATTTTTGTACAATCGGATAATTCAAGACAATCGCGGGAAGACAACAAGCAAGGCCTTATTTTTGTTTTGTTTGGCATATGAGTTGCTTACGAAGAATTTAGAAGCAGAAATATTAAGAAAGGTTAGGGGCAAAAAGGTAAATTTGCAATATGACTCTTGGAAATATGGAGGAAGGCGAAGGGCAAATTTGGAAATTTGGAAAAATTAAAATTTGTCATGAGGTGCAAAACAAAACAAAAAAAAATGGGCTAGATCACTTTGGGCCAAGGTTGGCCGTCCAACTCCCTTCTTGATGGGCCAAGCCCATATGGGAATTAAGTGAATGGTTTAAAAGATGACTTAATAGTCATCTTATCACATAATTCTCTAGAGACTTCAAGAACAAAAAAAAAGAGGAGAAAAACAAGTAGGGCCATTCGGCCAAGCTTCAACAAGCAAGAACCTTGGAAAAAATTTCTTCAAAAATTATTCTTTTCCATCCAAACACTCCATTGAAGGGTCCTTAGCAAAGTGAAGTGGTTATTGAAGCAAGAAAAACACATATTTACATAAGTTGCAAATTCTAGTCAAGTGGAGAATCAAGGAACAAGGTAAGAACTCATCCTTCTTTATATGTTATGGATGTTTGTGCATGTTGTAGTGTACAAAAAGGGATGAAATTCATGAAGAATATGAATATAGGGGTGTGGCCGTGCATGTATGTGAGTGTGTAGGAATCATGTTTAATTATTTTATCTAGTGTTTGGTTGTTGTTATTGTGGGTGCCATGTTGATAATGGAGGTTGGATGATTTTAGTGAGGTTGTAGCCATGTGTGTGTGCATGATGTTTGGCCGTGTATGTGTGTTAGAAGTGGTCGTGTGGTTGTGGTGAAACATAGGATAAAATGAGTCAATTTTATTTAGTGTTTTGATTGTTGTTGTTGTGGATTTTATGGTGCTAATGAAAGCTTAATGATCTTAGTGAAATTATGGTAGTTGGAGACTTGTTCTAGAAGTCTATGTAAATTGAACATAATATTTTTGCATGTATGGAAGATAATGTGGTTAGTGTGATGTTGTTGGTGTGTAAGTTGTTAGGTTGTTATCGTTGTCATTGGAGCTGGAAGGTCTTGAAGGATGTAGTATATTGATTGAATCGTTAGAATGTAATTTGGATAAATCGTTAAAGTTGTTAGTATGATTGTTGATATTGTTGTGGATAGTTTGGCCGGGTTGAATTCCCGGATTGTTGTTGAGTAAAATTGGCCAAGATAGATTCTTTGGGGACGTTGTATTTACAGGGAAAATGCTGCCGAAATTTCGGTAGACAAGTGTTACTTTAAGATTCAATTGTAAATGCTTTAATTAATGTTTGGTAAATGTGACCAAATTGTAGATTTTGGCGAATTTGGAACTTGAGTTTGGAGTGGCGTAAGAGGCGGAAAAGGTATGTAAGGCTTTACCCTTCCTTTCTTGGCATGTCTTAGACGTAATAGCTTTGGGTACAAGCCTCGGGGACAACTCCATTCCTAGAAATCCGAGTTTGAATTTGGCCCTCTTTCATTCAGTAGAATTGAATTAAACATTGTATGAAATGTTGGAAAATTATCTAAACATCTAGAACTTGCACAAATAGGACCCGATTACCTTAAAACTCTCACAAGTGACGTCATGAAATGTAACATACGTGAATTGTGTACGCCACTTCATTCGGCCCGCGGTGGGCCCATGGTTCCCGGATTTTTCTTTATTGTCCCGTTTATCAAACGATAAGTGTTGTAACTGTTCCAATGAGAATATTTCTATGATGACAATGATAAGAATGGTTTCACGTCTCAACGTCTTAAGTTAAGGATTCAATATGAAAATAAGAACAACAAGCCAGTTTTTTATTTCAATTCTATTCCTTATTATGACTCTATTTTTCTAAAAGACTCTAAAGTGTATGAATGAATGTTTTATGAGGTTCGTGATCTTATTCTACGTTTTCTCTTAATGCCAATTCTTATTGATAGTCTTGCCTTATAATATTAATCCCTTCAAGGTGAGGCAAAGTCTTGATGATTATTCCATAATGTAATCGGAGGTCACCGACCTTACGTCACTCCGATGGATACATGATTTTCCTTGGGCTCTCCGGCATGCTTATATGATATATGTATATGATATGTATATGTATATGGTGGGAGGGAGATACGGGGGGGAAGGGACATATGTTGCATTGCCACCTGGTCAGCTGGCGTAATATCATCTCGGACGCGGGATATATGGGCGAGCCGACGTATTTCAGCGCTATGTGGGCGAGCCGACGTTGTTGGGCGCTATGCTATGACATGATCTGATATGACATGATATGATATGACATGATATGATAAGATATGATATGATATAAGTTCTATTTTCTATGTCTATGAAAAAGAAATGTTTTTTTAAAAAAGGGAAAGACAAGCATGCATGGTATCCGGCCTAAAAGGCGTTCCTATGTACAGGTTACTTTCTTATCTCAATACATGTTCTACGATCCCATGATATTGTTGTTCGTACCTTATGTTTCCGTTTATATTATCTTCCATGCCTTACATACTCGGTACATTACTCGTACTGACGTCCCTTCTTGTGGACGCTGCGTTTCATGCCGCGCAGGTCAGCAGGTAGACAGATTTGACTCCTAGGAGCTTCATCAGCAGTATTGTAGCAGCGCTCCAGTTGTTCCAGAGCCTCAGTTTCTTGGTACTACTTTTGTGTACATAATCGGGCACGGCAGAACCCGGCCCTTCTTATGTATATATGTACTTTGTTTAGAGGCTCGTAGACAAATATGTACAGATAGATGTTTTGCACTTTTATTTGTTCTTGAGGTTGTATAATATGTTAGCAGAGTTTATTAACACATGATTATGATTATGCTATTAATGATAGTATTAAGTAATGAAATAACGATATCACTCATATGGCCCACTTGGTAAAATGAATAAGATACGGGATAGGGGGTGCTCAGTACAAGTATCGGGTACCCGTCGCGGCCCCTATTTGGGTCGTGACAGGTACTCGAGTAATATAATTAATGTAACGATTTATCCAAAGCCACATTCCATTTATTCCGATCAGTAATTAGCTAGTGCTTATAGTCGTTTAAAATTCTCAATTAAGTAGCACTTATATTCGGATGCTAAGTGTCCCAAGCTTTCCTATAAAACTATCTTTATCCCAACGGATATCATCTGTTTCTTCTGATAAATTCACAATACGTCAGTTGTTTCGCAAATCCACAATCCTTGTCCTTTAAGGATTTCACTATTTCCGAGGTGAAGTCACATACACGCAGTACTCCTTTATGCCTCATGCTCTTTCACCCTTGTTGTATACCCAACGCTAACTTCTGACTTACTCAAAATCATATCAAATTTGTTTTAATAGTGGTCTTGTCTTACCACCTTCTTGTCGTACTACACCTTAAGTTTGTAGCTATATATTTCCCTTTTATCCTATACTCATACTCAACCAATTACGTCTGTCTTGAGTGCTTCCTTTAGTATTCCTTTCGTTTCTCCAGTCTATGTCCATCTTTTATTTTGTGTACGAGGAATCTTATGCTACTCCTGTATCCTTCAGAAAACACTACTTCTACATAACCCCTTCTCATTTTCAAAACATATTCTGCTCATCCCTATTTGTTCTTATCATACCAGCCATTTCTGGCATTCATTCTGTCTCATTGCTCATCTTCCCTTAGTTCGGTCTTTCACAATTCTGTCACTTATATTACTCATTTTCTCAGCTATACACGTCATAACGCATCGCTACACAGTAATCCCACTCTCTTTATTCTTATCTTCTTCCTTCTACTCATTCTCTTCTTGTGCTCACTTTCACTTTAGTTACCACTTGATCTCTATTCTGAACTTTCCCTATAGGACTTTGTATGTTTTTTTTTGTTCTATATTTTCTTTTCCGTTTCACACTGATCACATCATATCCTTTAGTTACTTCCTTGCTAGGCTTTACTCATTTCTATAACAATCCTTATGGTATTAACATTACATCGTGTTCGTAATCCATCCTATAACGTAACAGTTCCTAACCTTATTCACGATTCTTACTATGTTTTAATTGCACTCTATGGAGTAGGTGTATTTAACCCTTCACCCTTTCTGATCAATCTTATCCTTAATATCTCACAAGCTGTCTTATCAATACCTTCATAATTTGTCACCTTTTTATAAATCATTCCTAAGTGTCACAAGCCCTTCCAAGTTATCCTAGCATTTCATCAACAACATATGAAACACAAGATCCTAGACAACCCACAAGTTTGAGTTTCCCTCCCACAAATTCCATCTCTAATTAGTTTATTAATAACTAATAAAATGTCACCACGAGGCATTCTCCAACCACCACCAGAAGAAAAACTAGAATTCGACAAGCACCACAGGACTTCTAGTGCTTGATTCACATGGTTTACCTCCAGATTTATTCTTGAGTCGTGAACGAATCATTTAGTTTATAAACTACTTGTTGTATGCTCTGTATTCTTCCAATGAAGTGCAACTTAATTGCTGGACGTTTTTGCCCTTCAATATGAGCTTTTCTAAGGTAAAAATGTGGCTGGAAAGTATTCTGATCCGTTCAACTGAATTCCAAACTTTGTTGCTCATATATGCTTCTTCGAAATAAAATTTCCCAAATAAGAATAGTGCCTCTTACGGATGAAATGGAGCGTATCTCTTAAAGCTTTAATCAAACATAATAAATTTACCCTATCGGTATCGACTCTCAAGACATATTATGAACCTATATCTTATTCTTTTTTTTTCTATTTCTGGGAAAATTTGGGCAGAGTTTCCTCTGTACTTCTTACTATCCCAAAACCTGCACGCAGGAAATACCAACAATGCCTCACAGGGCCAATATATATACGTATATATCATATCATATCATAGCCACACATGGCTCCCGATTTCAAGTAAAAAGTATAAAGGTGTCGAAACTTACCTCACATATCGCACCTCGAGATGTACCTGATCCTTTAACGATCTATCCCGTTATACCTTCCTATCTACCTCCTCTTTCACTCTTCAACTCTACATTTCAATCATACTTCAATGTTCTTACCTTATCCGATATACATCTTTCGCACCATTGCTTACCTGTGTACTTTATAACTTCCAGTATTATCAGTAACTTTCTTCTGTGAATGCCGTTCTTTAGCTGAAATCAAGGGTTAGTATAAGGAATTTCATCTCCTATGGCTGGGCTCTATCGCACGATCTTAGATATGAAAGAAAGGTAACATCCTAAATGTCCTGTAGCTTCCTGTTTATAGATGTGATGCACAACACACCGATAAACAAGACTCTACTAGATACGGTCTGAGACACTCCGAGGATGAACTGCTCTGATACCACTTTGGTCACGACCCAACCCCGTGGGCCATGACTAGTGCCTGACCTGGACACTCGTACGTACCTGTTGGATATAGTAAAACTGAATCTAAGAACAATATGGAAACTTGCAGAAGAACTCCAAGGTTCATAACGTCGTCACGTATATATATATCCAGATAAACTATCTCTTGAGGAGTCACAACTAATCAAATCATAAAATGATACGCAAGCCGACAAGGCTGCCACTACATATCAATATCATATGCAAGCCGACAAGGCTGCCACTACAGACGAACATCATATCATAGCACATCGTATAGGCACAACTGAACAGAACTTATACACAACCCACACATATGTCTACAGACCTCTAAGAGTATCGATAGCGAAATATGACGGGACAGGGCCCCGCCGTACCCCTGGATAAACATATACGTATACATCATAAGATCTGTACCAAAAGTCTAGGCTCCGGAACAACGGAGCATCCCAAGACAGCTGAGTAGAAGTCCTATGCTGAAGGGTCACCAAATCGACTATCTGTACCTGCGGGCATGAAACGCAGCCCCCCGAAGAAAGGGGGTCAGTACGAAATATGTACTGAGTATATAAAGCATAAAATACAGTAAAGAGAATCATACTGAAATAGGGAGTACATGAGACAAGTATAACGTCCAGAATACCAAAACACTTGCCTTTTGAAACATAAATCATACATGTCGATATCATCTATCATACCCGACCCATTATGGGACTCGGTGAATAAGGTCGCCACATACCATCCTTGGCGCCATAAACACATCATAACACCATTAAATATATATATATTGTCACGACCCAGCCCCGTGGGCCGCGACTGGTGTCCTTCTTGGACACCCCAAACGAACTCACACCCAGACCATCGTAATCAGACTCGTCCGAACTCAACGTACGTTATTCGAACTCAACATCGTAAGCAGATCTCTACCGAACACTTATCCTAAGCAGTCGCCCGTACAGATCAGACAAATCACAAATCAGAAAGGAGGCGGAATATACATCGCCAAATTTCACACACACACATCAGAAGGGTGGCGGGATGCACATCGCCCCCAAGTACATACACATACATACAAACTCAGAGGCCGACTTGGCCATAGCAGCGTACGGGCCGCTTAAGAATGCAAAACAGACTCACATGCAAACACACCGGACCCACGACCCACAAATCTGACTACAGGCCTCTAGACAAAACAGAACATAAGAACATAGGACGGGACAGGGCCCCGCCGTACCCACTCATCCAATATACAGAATACAGACACAACAAAAGATATGTACCAAAAGTAGGCTCCGGATCAAGGGGAGCTTTCCAACACAGCAGAATGAGTAGCCTAAACTGGAGGACCACCCAAACGAGCTTCTGTACCTGCGGGCATGAAACACAGCCCCCGAAGAAACGGGGGTCAGTACGGGAGAAGTACCGAGTATGTAAAGCAGAAGGTACAGAAATCACAAACACAGCTGGAGTCAGAAAGAACAAACACACCAACATCGCAAACAAAGCAAACCTGTGCGGGAGGCGAACGTACAAATGCAAATCAAATCATGTATAGGGTTTAGGAACGTGGTCACCCCCCGACGCTGGTGCCACAACACATCATAACTCCAGAAGGTTTCAAATCTCCGTACAATCTCCAGACACATCATATCACACACACATCATATCATCAGAACGTATCAAATGCCATATCACATCATAACTCCATAAACGGTAACCGGCCCTATGGCGAGGCCTCGGAAACCGTAACACATCATAACTCCCGAATATATTATAGTGCGCACGATCACAAAGTCGGCCCGGGTACCGACGAACGAAGTCATAGCAGACAGCACGAACAGAGTAGTGCCGAAACCATATGCATATTAAAAATAATTTGTCGGACTCAGCATATCGTTTACATATAGATAGATACTGACGCCAGAAGGCTCGGAGTAGGAATCGAATTGATAAAAGTAGGCATATAAAGGTTACGAAGTTCCAAACTGTCAAATTCGTAAGAAAACTGTTCATAAGTCATTTTTCCGGAATTCTCACATCATCCCAAAGTACAGAACATGCATTAATGGCATAGGAAGTTTCAAACACATCCTTGAGTCATAAACAGAAGATTGCGAATCATAACAGACACAAGCGAATCAAACAAACCGAATAAGGGGAGCCTCGGGGCTCGCGGGCCCACCTCGGGTCAAATTGAGGCGGCGGACACAAATCACAGACTTTCGGCTCCATAGAGCCATCTACGAAAGTTTCGAAGGGTTTCGGGCACAACAGCACAAGTTATGGAGGTACGAACATTCTTTTAACCAAAAGTGACAAAAAGGGGTTCAATCGCGCTGAGTGAATAGTGCTCGGACTTGAACTTCGATTTCCAAGAGCAGGGTTATTCCCGAGATTCTGAAATTTTCCTAGTGGGTCTAGGACATGCCAAAAGAATGAGAGGTAGGCTTTACATACCTGGTTGGCGCCTTACGCTCCTCAAATCGCAATTCCCGTTTCGTCCAGAAACTGCAAATGGTCACTTTTACCAGTTACTATTCATGAGAATTAACATTTTAGTCTTTGGGCTATATTTGGCTACCGAAATTTCGGCAGCACTTCCCCTATAAATCTAACACCCCCGAGACTTAGCTCGGCTCCAAATATAACAACATCAACAGCCCAAACATCAATACACAATACGAATCACAATCAAACACACTAACTTCACAATTGCACCTTATTCCATAAGTTGGTAATCCTATTTCCAAACTTCACAATTTCAACTCATATCCACATTATTGTATTCATTCATTCAAGATTATTCCATTACATAACAAACAAGTTCCAAACCATTTACCAAGTTTTCCCAAAATCCATTACTTTCCATTTTTCATTCAACACACCAAAAGTTACGACGAACGTTCTAACTTGCGTCGTTTCATTCCAAATTCGTTATCATCAACCATAAATCTTATTTAAGGTCTTTAGTGTCATATATATACTATGATATACACAAATATACCAAAGGTATACACTTTCCGATAACGTCCG
Source organism: Lycium barbarum (assembly GCF_019175385.1). Lineage (NCBI taxonomy): Eukaryota > Viridiplantae > Streptophyta > Magnoliopsida > Solanales > Solanaceae > Lycium > Lycium barbarum. The sequence continues at coordinate 65,722,429 of NC_083338.1, read as the reverse complement.
AAATTATTTTCTAACACCAACTCAATTCCTTAATCAATCCTTTACAACATAATGACCACAACAACACATTATTCAAACTAAACAAGATAAAATTCTTATGCCTTGCACTACATGGGACTCACGGCCAAACACACCCTTTTATATACACACACACCATGCACAAACACAACCTCATCCCACAATCTTCACACTAATCCAATCACTAACACATATATATCCATTTCATAACATTAAAACATAAAAATCTTACCTTTTTCTTGAATTTCCGATTTGCCGCAAACGAGCACCTTACGCCAATCTAATTATACCACCACGAAGAGCACCTCGAACTCATCAATCATTCCAAAAGAGACTAGGTGATTGGATTAGAAACAAAGCCAAGAATTTTTTTTTTCCTTTTTCTCTCCTTCGGCCGAGAGCACCTTTTGCTTGGTGTTCTTCAATTGCTTTGTGTTTATCTTGAAAATTCTCAAGTATACTTGATATATATCCAAATGGGAGTCATGTGCATAGCACATGACTCTTTAAAAGTGGCTTGGGCTTGCCTCTTGGCCGGCCACTTCCATGTTTTGGGCCTCAATTTTTGTGTTGCATTTTTCTTGGCCCAATTCACTAAACGTCCCGTTTTGTAATTCCCGAAACTAATTTCCGAAGTTCCAAATTTACCCTCGGCCTTCCCCGACGTCTTAACATTAATAACTCCATAACCAACATATTCATATTCACCAAAATCAAAATATTTCCTCAACACACAAGTCTTCTTTATTTCTTGATTTCCCGTTATACGAAAATACGGGACATAACATTCTCCCCCCCTTTAGAACATTCGTCCTCGAATGTTGAATCGACCTCAAGGGTGTCGTACTACTCCGGGAGGGTTCTCTTTATAGGTCCTTTATTGATTTCTCCGACATGTCTTCTTTACCAATACTAGGGTAGATTTTTCACATCACTGACCCAAATACCTTCATAATACATTTTCTCATACCCTACGTAATCACCGAACTCTGCACTATATTCTCGTAAGGGACGGACGCTTTCCAGACATCATCGTCAATATCATTTTCTTTTCACACTCCTGAGTTTCCTTACCACATCGTCGTAATCTCACTTTACTTCATATCAGACACTTCATGCCCAACAGATTCAGAACTAAAACCGAACGGATTCATAATCGGAAGCAGACATACTCAACTATGGCGGTTGGATTCGTAGTCAACATCGAAGGTACGGAAGCATATCAGACACATCTGAGATCGGAGTCAGACGTATAAAGGCGTATCAAACGAACTCGTAGGCAGAATCAGACACACTAAGATATACCAAACAGATTCACAATCAAAGCCAGTCGTACGGAATCATATCGAACAAACCCGAATTCAGAAGCAAACATACAGAGTGGTTCCATACCGAATCGTGATCAGACAAACCGAAGGGTATCAAACACACACGCGGTCAAAATCAAACGCACCGAAGTATATCAGACGGATTTATATCCAGATTCAGACCCACAGAGGTGCGCCAGACAGGAACGGATTCAGAATCAAACGCACAAAAGGTTCATCGGACGGGAACATAGTCGAACGCAGAAGTACAGAGGTGTACTAGGTAGAGCCTCATCGGAATCGGAAGTGCAGAAGCACCACAGATGGGATGTCAATTTAGAATCAAATCATTCATATTAAAGCTCCAATAATTCATGAGAATGCCCCTTGATTTGCAAACTCATTCACCAAGTCGTCACACAATTTACCTTGCGTCCTACGTACCAACTCCTCCAAAGATTCCAATTACTCACACTGCTTATCTTTTATTTACCACAACATCAGTTTCCGGGGCTCGGCTCTTAACCCACATGGCACTGAATGAAAATCATACACACACATACACATACACGTACACACACACACACTTATTCGGACCTTACTGGAGAAAATCTCTGGCTGTTATTCAAATTCGTTCAATTTCCCAAGAAGTGTTGTACCCTTTCCTTTTTGCCCATTTAGTCCGCCTCGTTCCGCGCGACTCCCGAAAGGGCACTAATTATTCCACACACAGTCTATTTACCTTTTGGTTACCCCAAATTTTCATTTACATAAATCATACTTGCACTTGTGAAAAATTTTGCATTACTTCCCAGGGGGTCACCCATCCCAGAATTGCTCTGGCTTGAGCACGCTTAACCCCGAAACTTTCACGCATTTTGATGCGTTAGGGCTGATATAATTCCATCAATTGCCCTGCACGACCTTTGTCACGAAATTTTAGGCCAAACGGGGTCTTAGCAAATCTTTCGGAAATTTTTCGTAGCGGGTCCCACTCTCGGCTAAGCCGTACCATTACCTTGTCGCTTTTCTGAATTTCCAACATTCACTTTCATACACATATACATATGATCACAACTAACCCACTAATTTAAGCCTCGAAATAGTCGATGTGATCCGATAGAAATGCCACCGTAAGGTGTTCTCTGGCCACTGACAGAAGAAAACTAAAGCCCAATACGTATCGCGGGGCCTTTTGTACTTAGTCTACATATTTACTTCTATATTTCTGGAAACATTTGGGCAGAGTTTCCTCTGTATTTCTTACTATCCGAAACCTGTACACCAGAAATACCAACCACGCCTCACAGGGCCAACACATATGTACACACATACACATCATATCACGTCGCAACGCAGCCACACAGGGCTGATGACTTCAAACAGGAATTATAACATCGTCGACACTTACCACACGTGCCCAACTCGAACGGCATCGGAGGCGTTTTCCTGTTTACCTTCATCCAGGATTTCCAAAATCACTCGGACGGTGGGGATATTTAGTCGCCCTTGCCTTGGGTCACCCGGTCTCTAATTCCTTTAAATTTCCGTCGTCTTCATAGGACAACGTTTTGCGAATATCATACACATATAGAAAATTCTAAAAACTCATACACTTATAAATAATCAATATCGGGTCTGACCTGGGGAGCTGCCGTGAGAGGTATGTCCACTATCATCCACGTCTGTCTGCTCCCTGCCTATCCGGTCTCCATTATCACCCGCATCTGAATCGGAGGGATACGGACGATCAGTCAAATCCCGGCTCACTGACGACCCAGGCCAAGAACCGGAGAAATCCATAGCACTCTCCGAGGTGGCTGGGCTATCAGGGTTCTCCCTAACGATAAGAGCTGGCGCATATTTGAAAATCTCCTCCTGAGTCATCCCAGAAGAATGCTCCGATAGGCCTGCCTCATCACTATCCTCCTCCGCGGAGGTAAGAAGCTCCGGAGGGGTCATCGCCAGATCCTCTGAGATATCTGTGTCGTAGCCATCCTCCACGGGATCCTCCGCCCCAGGAATCGGGGACTCTGGAGGAGTCGTAGAGGGGTCCTCCGACGGATCCGTATCGTAGCTATCCTCCGGGGAACCCTCCGAAGGATCCGTCTCGATCGAGTAACTGGGGCCCTGCCTACTCGGCCCCGGTGACAGCCTGGGGGCCTTCTTGGCACCCCCATCCTCATCGTCGGAAGCCGTCCTCTTCATCCTTCACCAACCTACAATCACCTGCACGGAGAGGGTCAGAAATAATTTCCCAAAATACTGACGCTAACACTCTTTTCGGAGCCTTGCTGTGAACACAGCAATTCGTTGGGAGGAACCATCCTAACAGTATAGCTTTATCGCACGATCTAAGATCCCAAGAAAGGGTAACACAACATCCTAGATGTCCTGTAGCTTCCTGTTTATAGATGTGGTGCACAACACATCGATAAACAAGACTCTACTAGACACGGCCTGTAGACATTCCGAGGACAAACTGCTCTGATACCACTTTTGTCACGACCCAGCCCCGTGGGCCGCGACTGGTGTCCTTCTGGGACACCCCAAACGAACTCACACCCAGACCATCGTAATCAGACTCGTCCGAACTCAACGTACGTTATTCGAACTCAACATCGTAAGCAGATCTCTACCGAACACTTATCCTAAGCAGTCGCCCGTACAGATCAGACAAATCACAAATCAGAAAGGAGGCGGAATATACATCGCCAAATTTCACACACACACATCAGAAGGGTGGCGGGATGCACATCGCCCCCAAGTACATACACATACATACAAACTCAGAGGCCGACTTGGCCATAGCAGCGTACGGGCCGCTTAAGAATGCAAAACAGACTCACATGCAAACACACCGGACCCACGACCCACAAATCTGACTACAGGCCTCTAGACAAAACAGAACATAAGAACATAGGATGGGACAGGGCCCCGCCGTACCCACTCATCCAATATACAGAATACAGACACAACAAAAGATATGTACCAAAAGTAGGCTCCGGATCAAGGGGAGCTTTCCAACACAGCAGAATGAGTAGCCTAAACTGGAGGACCACCCAAACGAGCTTCTGTACCTGCGGGCATGAAACACAGCCCCCGAAGAAACGGGGGTCAGTACGGGAGAAGTACCGAGTATGTAAAGCAGAAGGTACAGAAATCACAAACACAGCTGGAGTCAGAAAGAACAAACACACCAACATCGCAAACAAAGCAAACCTGTGCGGGAGGCGAACGTACAAATGCAAATCAAATCATGTATAGGGTTTAGGAACGTGGTCACCCCCCGACGCTGGTGCCACAACACATCATAACTCCAGAAGGTTTCAAATCTCCGTACAATCTCCAGACACATCATATCACACACACATCATATCATCAGAACGTATCAAATGCCATATCACATCATAACTCCATAAACGGTAACCGGCCCTATGGCGAGGCCTCGGAAACCGTAACACGTCATAACTCCCGAATATATTATAGTGCGCACGATCACAAAGTCGGCCCGGGTACCGACGAACGAAGTCATAGCAGACAGCACGAACAGAGTAGTGCCGAAACCATATGCATATTAAAAATAATTTGTCGGACTCAGCATATCGTTTACATATAGATAGATACTGACGCCAGAAGGCTCGGAGTAGGAATCGAATTGATAAAAGTAGGCATATAAAGGTTACGAAGTTCCAAACTGTCAAATTCGTAAGAAAACTGTTCATAAGTCATTTTTCCGGAATTCTCACATCATCCCAAAGTACAGAACATGCATTAATGGCATAGGAAGTTTCAAACACATCCTTGAGTCATAAACAGAAGATTGCGAATCATAACAGACACAAGCGAATCAAACAAACCGAATAAGGGGAGCCTCGGGGCTCGCGGGCCCACCTCGGGTCAAATTGAGGCGGCGGACACAAATCACAGACTTTCGGCTCCATAGAGTCATCTACGAAAGTTTCGAAGGGTTTCGGACACAACAACACAAGTTATGGAGGTACGAACATTCTTTTAACCAAAAGTGACAAAAAGGGGTTCAATCGCGCTGAGTGAATAGTGCTCGGACTTGAACTTCGATTTCCAAGAGCAGGGTTATTCCCGAGATTCCGAAATTTTCCTAGTGCGTCTAGGACATGCCAAAAGAATGAGAGGTAGGCTTTACATACCTGGTTGGCGCCTTACGCTCCTCAAATCGCAACTCCCGTTTCGTCCAGAAACTGCAAATGGTCACTTTTACCAGTTACTATTCATGAGAATTAACATTTTAGTCTTTGGGCTATATTTGGCTACCGAAATTTCGGCAGCACTTCCCCTATAAATCTAACACCCCCGAGACTTAGCTCGGCTCCAAATATAACAACATCAACAGCCCAAACATCAATACACAATACGAATCACAATCAAACACACTAACTTCACAATTGCACCTTATTCCATAAGTTGGTAATCCTATTTCCAAACTTCACAATTTCAACTCATATCCACATTATTGTATTCATTCATTCAAGATTATTCCATTACATAACAAACAAGTTCCAAACCATTTACCAAGTTTTCCCAAAATCCATTACTTTCCATTTTTCATTCAACACACCAAAAGTTACGACGAACGTTCTAACTTGCGTCGTTTCATTCCAAATTCGTTATCATCAACCATAAATCTTATTTAAGGTCTTTAGTGTCATATATATACTATGATATACACAAATATACCAAAGGTATACACTTTCCGATAACGTCCGAAATTATTTTCTAACACCAACTCAATTCCTTAATCAATCCTTTACAACATAATGACCACAACAACACATTATTCAAACTAAACAAGATAAAATTCTTATGCCTTGCACTACATGGGACTCACGGCCAAACACACCCTTTTATATACACACACACCATGCACAAACACAACCTCATCCCACAATCTTCACACTAATCCAATCACTAACACATATATATCCATTTCATAACATTAAAACATAAAAATCTTACCTTTTTCTTGAATTTCCGATTTGCCGCAAACGAGCACCTTACGCCAATCTAATTATACCACCACGAAGAGCACCTCGAACTCATCAATCATTCCAAAAGAGACTAGGTGATTGGATTAGAAACAAAGCCAAGAATTTTTTTTTTCCTTTTTCTCTCCTTCGGCCGAGAGCACCTTTTGCTTGGTGTTCTTCAATTGCTTTGTGTTTATCTTGAAAATTCTCAAGTATACTTGATATATATCCAAATGGGAGTCATGTGCATAGCACATGACTCTTTAAAAGTGGCTTGGGCTTGCCTCTTGGCCGGCCACTTCCATGTTTTGGGCCTCAATTTTTGTGTTGCATTTTTCTTGGCCCAATTCACTAAACGTCCCGTTTTGTAATTCCCGAAACTAATTTCCGAAGTTCCAAATTTACCCTCGGCCATCCCCGACGTCTTAACATTAATAACTCCATAACCAACATATTCATATTCACCAAAATCAAAATATTTCCTCAACACACAAGTCTTCTTTATTTCTTGATTTCCCGTTATACGAAAATACGGGACATAACATATATATATATATATATATACCGTACCCGGCCCTCTAGTGAGGGACTCGGTGAACAATGCAGTGAAACTGTGCACGAAAACGTATCCTGGCCCGGGGCTCAGTGAATGATATGTTGAGGCATGCACGAGTAGAGTAGGGCGGCCTCATCTGACCGAATTCACCTTTATACTGGGAACCCGAAATCCTGGAGCTCTGACCCAGTTCAGAATAATAGGGCGATCAAATATCTTGCCCGCAAATCAAGGAGGTGCACTGGCCACTGATTGGCCTGAATGCCTAGAATACTGCTGCCTTTGACCCCGTCTGAACTCACTAGCAACACCAAAAAATTTTGCCCTCTTGCTATGCCTTCTATCAGTATCACGCTCACCCCTTTGCAGCTGCTGCTGTTCGTCCAAATTCTGAGCATGGGCTTGAATGCAAGCGATATACATTCTTTTCTGGATTGAGGCCGTCAAGCACTCCTTAATTAAATGTGACCCCAAGACACTCACAAATCGGTGTACATGGTCTCCCATATCGGCTACTATGGCTGGAGCATACCTTGCCAAAGAATTAAAATGGAGGCTACACTCTCGATCACTCATATTCCCTTGCCTGAAATTCAAGAACTTGTCAGCCCGGGCCCGTCGAACCTCCGGTGGCAAATAATGTTGGAGGAAGGCATCCACAAACTCTTGCTATACCGGGGGAAGTGCATTTACCCCTTTTAAAGACGTCCAAGTGTTGTACCAATGGACGGTTACATCCTGCAATCTATTAGAAGACAATTCAACTAACTCAGTATCAAAAGCGTGTATTATCCGTAGCGTCCTCGGCATCTAATATATAAAGCCCTACGGGTATTAATCCATCTTTGAACCATAGAATTTTGGAGGGTTCAGACTAATAAAATCACGGGCTCTTGCATTGATGGCTCTATCACCTTGGTTCGCGCCCTGCCGCTGGGCCTGAACGGAAACTAACTGGGTCAGCAACTGAATAGCCTCTCTCATCTGCTGGCCCGAGGTATGTTTGTGGAGGAACTAGGGGTATCGGAGCTGGATTTGAGGCCGAGGCCCCTTCATGCCCCTTTGATATTGGTGGAGTAATAGAGGTCCGAGATAGAATCTCATTATGGGACTCACCCTTTTCTATCTCTACTGGAGACTCCTATTCAGTCCTCCTTCCGGCCACCGTCTTGCCCTTCTGGGCCGCTGTAGCTTTCCTTTTCACAGGCATCACTGAAATCATAACACACAATTAGGAAAAAGAGGATTTGGGTAACATAGCTCTATCGCACGATCTAAGATAAGAAAGAAGGTCAATTATTCCTAAATGCCCTGCAGCCTTCTGTTTATAAGTGTGGCGCGCTTCACACCTATAAACAGGACTCTGCTAGACACGACTCGTAGACACACCCTAGTACGAACTTCTCTGATACCACTTTTGTCACGACCCAACCAGAGGGCCATGATGGGCACACAAAGCTAATCTACCGAGCACCTAAGAACATACATCTCATAATCTTTCCTAGGTGGACTGCATGGATATCATAATCTTTAAAACATGCATCACCAGACAACATAACATTTCTATATAATCATTAACAGCTATGCCATCATCACAAGCCAACATAGCTACCAAAGCATTATACAACAATATGATCTAACAAGGCTAAGAAGCATCTAGCTACATACATCTGTCTACGAGCCTATATATGGAATACAAGAATCCATAAAGAGGGGGCAGGACTCCACCGTGCCCAAGTATATACACAAAAGAGTAGTACCAATAAGCTGCAACTCCGGAACAACTGGAGCTTTTCTGAAACTCTGCTCATAAAGCTTCTAAGGATCAGATCCGTCTACCTGTTTGCCTACGGGCATGAACGCAGCGTCCACAATAAAGGACGTCAATACAAATATTGTACTGGGTATGTAGGGCATGAATAACAACATAACAAAAGATATGGAACATAACATGAGTTAAAGAGATAACCTATACATTTGAATACTTCGTAAGGCGGATATCATGCATGCTTAGCCTTTTTAGAAAAACATTTTTCATATATATGTACAATATAATAGTGGTGCGGAATGTGCAATCCGATCCATAAGTATATTGTATTGCTGCGGAACGTGCAGCCCGATCCATATATCATATCATAATTATATATATATTGCAGCGGAATGAACGACCCGATCCATATATCTATATATCCCGCGTCCGAGCATCCCGCGTCTGGGACGATATCATAATATACCAACTGATCAGGTGGTTATGCGTATATAACGCCTCGCCCTTTCTCGCATATCCCATATATGGAACAATCATCCTCGCTATATCTCACCTTGAAGGAACAATTATCATAAGTTAAGATCAACAATTATGAATAAAATCAAGAAAATCATGAAATAAACTCAATAATCTCATAATAGCATCAAAACCGTAAGCTTTGGATTCTCCAAAAATGGAATCATCATCATCATAATTATCATCATGGATCATACTTATCTTTAGCATCATAAGAAACTCTAGGAATTATGAACTTCTAGCCTTTGGGAATAAGAATGTTATGGGAAACATATATGGGTTCATAGGGAAAGAATCATGCCTTTAGAAAGAAAGGGATTATCCTTAACATACCTTTAGTCTCCTTAACTACTTAACGTTTATCCTCCTGAGTTCGTAAATCGACATTCTAGAGAATTCATACTATCGTGTCTTAAGCTTTCAAATTAAACCACCTTAGAATCTGCCGAAAATCGGGCAACATCTCTCCTGTTTATAGCCCTAGGCCGAAAACACAATACCAACAACCAACAGCAACAACAACAACAATACTAGCATCAATAACATCATCCTCAGTACAAAAATATTCCATTAAACATCCCACACGATGTTTATCCAATTTCTCCACCAACAAATTCATTATACGATTAACTAATAGTTCTATCTCCATAAATAAACGTAAATCAATATCAATAAGGAGAGATCCTTACCTTATTCCCACTAAATTCGCAATATCTTCAATATTCACCATGATTTCAAGCCAAGATTCCCCGCAATACGATATTACAATCACAACTATACGCTGTCCGAACCTAAATCCGGAGATTCCACTTGATTTGGACTAAAATTTTATGGGTGAAAGTTGGGGAAAGATTCCAGAAAGTTTGGGGGAGTTTTTGGGGTGTTTTGATGAAATAAAAGGGGGTTTACCCCCTTTTATATCGTTCTAGAGTCGGTATGCACCGACCTCGAATTTGCTTAGCGCGTTCGCGCCACCCTGGGGCGCTTTCGTGCTGGTTATCCCTTGCTCCTCTGTGTGTTCCCGCTTCCTCCAGGCGCGTTCGCGCAGAGTTAATCTCTGCTCTGGCAGTCCGTCTTAAAATTCTCATAACATTTGATTCCGATGTCGGATCAATGAGCGGTTTGTTGCGTTGGAAACTAGACTTCCTAAAATTCAATTTAGGCTTTTGTTTCACTTCAAAACTTCTGATATCCTAGGAGATATTCTTTCTCAAGTTAGACAAAAATTATCGTACAAACCTTGCCCAATTTTTCTCCAAAGTTCCAAAACTTTGTCTCCTTGATTCACTTGTTCTCCAATCCTTCCATAACCTATTACATGAACTTAAACCCTCATAACCATATGATAGGTGCATATTATCTCATATATCATAGACAATAACTCCAGTGTCCACCATTGAACAACTACCACATAACGAATCTCTCGTACAAAATTATGAGATGTAACACTTATGGTCGGTATAGATATCAACGTGGACACTGTATAAGTAGTGCCTCCATATTTTCAAAGCATGGATCTCTGCAACTAACTCAAGATCATGGATTGGATAATTCTTCTCATGGGTCTTTAGTTGTCTAGAGGCATAAGCAAAAAGCTTGCCATGTTGCTTCAACACACATCCCAACCAAATACCTGAAGCATCACAATATATAACATAGCCATCTGTTCTCTCTGGTAGAGTCAAGACGGGTGCTGAGGTCAGCTTGTCCTTCAGTATTTGGAAACTCCGCTCACACGCATCCATCCATTGGAAATTGGTTAATTTCTGAGTCAGCTTGGTTAATGGGGCTGAAAAAGAAGAAACTTCTTCTACCAAGCTACTATAATATCATGCCAGACCCAAGAAACTGCGTATCTCTGTTGGTGTCGTGGGCCTTGACCAATTCTTCACAGCTTCAATCTTTTGGGTATCCACTCTAATGCCTTCGTCTGAAATGATTTGACCAAGAAAAGACACAGAGTTCAACCAGAACTCACACTTAGAAAGCTTTGCATATAACTTTCTATCTTGAAGAACTCTAAGCACTACACGTAGATGATCTGCATGCTTGGCCACTAACGAGTAATAAACCAGAATATCATCTATAAACATGATCATGAACAGATCTAGGAAGGGTCTAAATACACGATTCATCAAGTTCATGAATATAGCTGGAGCATTAGTTAACCCGAATGACATAACGCAAAACTCATAGTGCCCATATCTGGTCCTGCATGACGTCTTCGGAATGTCCTCCTCCTTCACCCTAACCTGATGATGCCCCGATTTTAAGTCTACCTTTAAAAAATATCTGGCACCTTGCAGCTGGTCAAATAAATCATCAATCCTCGGAAATGGATACTTATTCTCCATAGTCACTTTATTCATTTGGCTATAATCAATACACATTCGCAAGGAGCCATATTTATTTCTTACAAATAATACCGGCGCTCCCCACAGCGATGTATTGGGCCTAAAAAATCCCTTCTCGAGTAAATTCCTTAGTTGCTCCTTCAATTCTTTCAACTCTTTAGGTGCTATTCTATAAGGAGGACTGGCTATTAGCCGAGTATCTGGTAATGGATCGATAGTAAAATCAGTCTTCTGCTCTAGCGGAATGCCTGGAAGCTCATCTGGGAACACCTCTGGAAACTCATTGACCATAGGGATAGACTGAAGGGTCGGTGATTCTACTTGTACATCCTGAAATCGAACCAGGTGATAAATGTACCCTTTTCTGATCATTTTGCTTGCATTACCTTTCCACTCTAAAACTGGCTCATCTGAAAATTGGAATCGGACAACTTTCATTCTATAATCAACATTAGCATAGCAAGAAGCCAACTAATCCATACCCATAATAACATCAAAATCGATCATGTCTAACCCAATCAAATCTGTTATGGTGTGGCGATTGCAAACTATCACTACATAACCTCGATATACTATCCTAGCTATAACGGGATCACCAACTGGTGTAAACACCTCAAAAAGTTTAATCGATTCAGACTTTATCCCAAACTTGCCAGCAACAAATGGACTAACATATGATAAAGTGGAACCTGGATAAATCAGTGCGTATACATCATAGGAGGAAACTGATAGTATACCTGTAACAACATCAGGAGACGACTCATGATCCTGTCTACCAACCAATGCACAGATGCTGTTCTGAAGACCGCTCGAACAAGATGTTTCACCCCTTCCTCTACCACGTCTTGCTGTATCTGAGAACCGTTCCCTGAAGGGCGTATAGATAAAGAAGAACCAGTTACGGACCCTATAGGCTGAACAATAGCTATACCACCTCTGGCCGGACACTCCCTCATCACATGACCTGACTGGCCATAAGAATAACAAGCATCTGATCCCAATCGACACTGTCCAGAGTGTAATCTACCACACTGTTTACACCGCGGAAAAGGTGGTCTCACCTGGCCTGACTCCGGTCTGTACTGAGAACCCAAATATCTGAAACTCTGACCCATTCCAGAATAAGAAGATCGATCAAACCTCTGGCCCAAAAATCGCGGAGGTGCACTCGCTGCTGAATGGAATGGATACTGAGAATACTGTTGTCTCTGTCCTCCCCTAAACTCACCAGCAATATCTAAAGATCTAGCCCTCTTGCCATGGCCCCGATCAAGCTCACACTCTATCCTTTGCTGATGCTTACGATCCTCCAGATTCTGTGCATATGCCTATATACAGAAAATATCCATATCGCAGCTATCGTACACTCTTCAATCAAATGTGGCCCGAAACCGACCATGAAACAATGAACTCGATCCTCCATCTCAGCCACCATAGCTGGGGAATATTTAGCCAATGAATCAAAGTGCACACTATACTCTCGAACACTCAAGCTGCCCGGCTGAAAATGTAAAAACCTATCTGCTTAAGCTCGCAGAACCTCTGGCGGCAAATAATGAAAAATGAAAGCATCTGAAAACTCTTGCCAAATGGCTGGAGGGCATCCTCTCCCCTAGATAGTTCCCACGCCTGGTACCATTGCACTTTAACATCACGGAGCCTATAAGAAGCCAACGCCACCGACTCAACCTTATTAGATTGCATGACCCTCAAAGTCCTTTGCATGCTATCAATAAAGTCATGGGGCTCCATATTCTGCCTCAGAAGGGAGAACTATTGTCACGACCCGGCTATGGCCATGACGGGTACCCGGAGATAACCACCGAGCACCACTCGTTCTATTACTCATTCTGCGTACAGTCATATTTCTTATGCTCATAGTCCCAGGAAAACCATTTTCATTTGAAACATAATTACCTTTATATACATGAGCCCTTCGGCTATCAAAATAATGTTCATACAATAAGGACATCGTGAGACCATACTACCCACACATATGTATCTATGAGCCTCTACTAAAGTACTAGACATATGGGCGGGACAGGACCCCGTCGTGCCCAAAAAATATATGTACACAAAATAATAAATCAATGGCACCTCCGGAACAATGGAATGCCCTCAAAGTATGCTAGTAGATCCTATGAATCTGGGTCGCCTTCCTGTCTACCTGTGGGCATGAACACAGCGTCCAAAGAAAACGGACGTCAGTACGAGCAATGTACTGAGTATGTAAAGCGTGGATAATAACATGATAAGAGCATGAGGCATAGCATAAGATAAAAGAACCATTCATTTCTCATAATACATTTTAAACATTAGTCATACGTACTTACCCCTTTATTCTCCTAGAGATACACTCGTTTCATCCACATGCTTACATATGCAATAAGTTACAATGCAATACAGCCCCGTACCCGGCCATATAGGCTCAGTAACACCCGTACTTGGCCCTCTCGGGACTCGATGGTATCCGTACTCGTCCCTCCTGGGACTCGATGCTATCCGTACATGGCCCTTCCGGGACTCGATGTTATCCGTACTCAGCCCTTTCGGGACTCGATGTTATCCGTAACTGAGCAGTGGGAGTGTTATGCATACATACATTCATGTACATAAATTATATAAATGAAACTAACATCATCCTTAACATTACCATACATCTATCATTAAAGCATATATTAGAATATTGAAGGAAACTATGGTGATGTCGGGGTGACATGAGGTCGTGGACCCCCGATTACATTATGGAGTAATCATAATCATCATATCTCACCTTGAAAGGACTAACGTTTTAAGGTGAGTATATACAAGAAAAAGCATCAATGGGACCATACTTTGAATCATTAACTTCATGAGCATCATATCTCACTTTAGGATTCTTTAGACTTAAACTCATCATCATCATCCATTTTCATACTCGTGTCTTATCTCTTTTCTTTATCCTATACATATGTAGCTCCTTATAGTCATAGACTAATAATTTCCGTTATGTGGGAAGATCATGGAAAAATGGGAAGATTCATGCCATAGGAGTCATGCCATAGAAGGAAAGGAGTAGCCTTACATACCGCTTTCATTTAACAATTCTATCGCTTGATTGTTCTCCTTCGATGCTCACATTTATACCTTCAAGAAAGTTTGTATTAACATTAGCTAATCGATCATAAGAACGTGCTTACTAAAGCTAGAGAAAATCGGGCAACATTATCTTAGTTTATACAACTTTCCTCACGTGACATATCAACTCCCAAATGTGTATAAGAACATTCAAACAATATAACCAACACTCTTTATTCATCCATATTTCTAAATTTCACTCTAATTCATCTGTAGTCATGGTCATAGCACCCTAGTACGTTTTCTCACATATAATGTTTATCTCATGTTCTTAATGTCATTTATAACATATCCATAATCACAACATATTCCAAACTACTACTCAAAAATACCACTATTCCCACATTCATGACCCATTTTCTATCTCCTTCTACAATCCAAGTCTTTCAACCTCTCAATACCTTGAACAACATGGAATCATCATAAATATTATCTTAGATAGTGTGGGAATGAGCCTTGAGTGGAAATACTTCACTTGTGCCAAAACCCTAGTTCACTTCCAATGGGATTTCTTGACTTGGATGAACTCTAATGAGTTTCTTACACTTGATTCTCTTGGTTTGATGAAGTTGATCATGAATTTATCTTGAGTTCTTATGGAAGAAGGGTGGAGATATTTATAGAGTGTTCTTGAAGTGTAGAGTGAGAAAATGAAATGAATTAAATGAACTTGGCCCCCTTATATCAACCTTAAAATCTGTCTCGACTCGAATTCACGGACCAACATACGGTCCGTATCTTTTATAAGGACCGTATGTCTGGCCGTATGTTTGGTCCAGTGAAGGTCTCCATTCTGGGCAGAACATACGGCCTAACATACGGCCAGTATGTTTTATACGGTCCGTATGTTGGACCATATATTGCCCAGTTTTTCGAAGTTCGTTCTCGTCGACTCATTTGATCTCTAATCCTTAGGGAACCTTCTTGACACTTGTTTATCACCTCATTAACAATCTATGGGACATTATAACTCTTCTCCAAAGCATCATTAAATCATCATTAACTTGTTACTCGTAAATCCTTTCTGATACATATCGTATGCCTTTCCTTCTCTTGGCAAACTTTCTCCCCTTACCTCGAATGTCTTTGATATCTTAATTAGGGTCATCAAATGTCATTCCTTACATATCGAAATGTCATATACATCGTCCTCTTCCTTAGTCTATTCACTGTGCATCAACGGAAATTTTTTTGAGGTGTAACATTTTTCCCCCTTAAGAACATTCGTCCTCGAATGTTAAGCGCTCGGGAATTCTACGAAAATTTCGCTAGAGTTTCCCCTGTAATGTGGCCCTACCATCCTGTCACAACAGCCCACAATAACATTGCCTCACAGGGCCACAGCACAATAGCAATATAAGTTGGCCACACACGACCCATATGTATAAAAAGAAAACATACATACCTCATAGGATCTCCAGCACACTTTCGGAGCATTGAGACATGGAAAATGGGATGGACTAATTCAATTTCTAGAGGTAGGTCCAATTCATAAGCTACTTGACCCACCTTGTGGATAATCTTATAAGGTCCAATGTATCGAGGACTTAACTTTCCTTTCTTACCAAATCTAATCACTTCTTTCATTGGCGATACCTTCAAAAATACCCAGTCATCAACTTGAAATTCTAAGTCTCGCCGGCGGTTGTCCACATAATATTTTTGGAGACCTTGGGCTGTCAATAATCGATCTCGTATCACCTTGACTTTTTCTACTTCTTGTTGAATTAACTCAGGTCCTATTAGCTGTATTTCTCCTATTTCTCGAAATGTATCGGTCTTTAGGCACTGGTAGAGAACCAAGCATTTTGACAAATTATCATAGGTAGCTTATATGACTCCTTACACTGCCGCCCCTATTTCAACTCTAAATCCATCCTCACCCTTGAACGGTACCGCGGAATTGTCTCACACAAGTTTACTCCTTATTTCCTTCTTCATTCCCACTGCTCGCTTCCAGTGTCTCGTCTAAATCTATCTTACTACATTTACTGCGCTATGCGGCCTTAATTTTCCTTGCGTTTGAGTACCTTAAGCTTGAAACTCTCGCACAATCCATCAACTTTTCTTCTAAATGACCACCATACATATCTTTTCCTTTTGAATGTTTGTTGCTACCATCTAGTATTTACACGCTTTTAGATAATTCATTTCCATTTCGGCCCTCTCTTATTACTAGCGCCGCACCTTTCCGTTGGCAAAGGCATTACTAAAGTCTGAGTCAATCACCCCGCCTTTAAGGCTTTCACTATGCAATGCTTCCTAAATTGTTATGCGACATTGAAACTTCACATCCATGTAACTTGTTCGCGGTGACTATTTGCATTTGACTTCCCATCTCACTCTATCATTCACTTCTCCCCTTTTAGTCCGAATCTTACTCTCGTCACTTGTAACTCCTCGCTATAAAATCATTCGTATGGGCCCTTATTATATGGAAACACCAGTTTATTCCTATCTATCTTGCGCTTGAGCTGAAGCCGCGATACTCACGCGATGTATCTCATTGGGATTAATATTACTCTTATGTCATATGCACATCGGTTAAATCTACCCCGTAATTTATTTATTATTGTACGACTACTATGTTGGATTCTCCGCCCGTTTTACGTTCTACGGCCCATATCCTATGTCATCTCATTCTTACGCCTTCGGCGGTCACATTGCCTCGGATAGTCGGAGGCTACTTCTTTGATGGTCTCTGTTGGTCACCCGCTTATTGCCACCACTATCAACTATAAGGGGATTGCCTTTAGCCCTATGTTTCTTTCATTACTTCTATCAACACCCATAGACCATCTTGTATGCTCGCCATTTCCACTAGTATAACTTATATTCACTCTATACTCTCTATACCGTATCGTCCTCAACTTAGCCTCTCTTAACTCACCTTTTTTCTCAAAATCTTTCTTTAAGACTTTCAGTGCATAACTCACCGAGGACGCGACTCCATTTGTTGTTGTCTTGACATATATAAAGTCAGTTCATTGATCATTCACAATCAAACCTTGTTTCTTCTTTTGTCTTAATTCTCATCCTTTTTCTCAAATGATTTCATTCATAGGACAATAGTCCTAAACATTGAGTATCATTGACTCCCTTTTGATAAAGCTGCTACTTAAGATTCAACGTCGCTCTTTACATAATCTCCTCTGATCAATTCACACTGCCATAGAAGTACTATCCTCCACCACCTCAACATATTAATGGCTGGGTAATACATGGTCCTTTTAGAATTCTCCGAAAAGATGTTGTGTAAAGTCGCCCTGCACATATAAGATATCTTACTCGATAGTTTGTTCCATACCTCGGGTCAGAATTTAATTAGCCACACCGCTCTCATGGCTTGATTAAAAGTTTAAGCCGCTTCACGACATCCACTAACATTTCCTCGTAGTATTAGGGGATCCGCAGGTTTTTATTCTGTTCCATCCTCCGCTTATCGAGTTACTGCTCTAGTGGGCTTCCCTCCTATTGCCTCGCTCCTACCCTTCCTTCCTTATTTTTAACGCTTCTACCACGTACATCACGTATGCTGGGCGTTCATCACTTGTCATGCTTCTATTTTGCCGATCACTTTTATCTTATTTTCGCTTTTCCTCATATCTATAATAGCAATCCCTGTCGTAATATCATCCGAACAGATTCCTGGAGGTATAACTTAAACTATAACACAGAACACAACCGCGATCACAAGGTCAACCAGTTACTAGGCAAAGCGTTTTTGTGAACACATCTCTTCTAGTCTCTTTTCTCAAAGTATCGCCAAGGTCATTAAGGTTAGCTTAAAGTGACATGAAAGTCTCTCCCACTCTATTCCTTAGGCGAAGCATAGCTCAATAATCTGATTTGGCGCATCGCGCATCAGCGTACACACACACCTCAAGTTTATCTCATAACTTAATGCTTCCCAAAACGAAGGGAACTAACCAAACTTTCTAACTTGCAACTTCTTCTAAAGTGCTTATCCCTTTTAATCCTCCTTAGTGTATAAACATTCATTCTATTCCGAGCACATCATTCTCTTGGTATAATACATACTCGCTATGTCTATCCTACATTTTAACCAATAGCTCCATTCTCAATCACCCGTTACTGGCCTTCTCTTCTTTCCACAACAATGCTGTCTACGGTTCTCGCAATTTCCTTTAGATTCTTGGGAAAATTTCAGCAAGATTTCTCTTGTAAACATAATAATCCCAAACCTGCACATAGCCCCAAAACAACACGTCCGATGCCTTAATAGGACATATATCGGGACACACATAATAGGAAACTCAGCAACACAGGATAACTTATTATTAAAGGATATAAATAATAGAGCTTGTGTCATAAGTTGTGCCTGCACACTCGGTCTAGAAGTCCAATATATATATACGTACACATTTTATTTATGTTCACTCACTGTCAATCAACTTACTCATAAATCATGATTCTAGCTATCACTAGGTCACTGACAAATATAGTCATCTCAAATTGTTGGATTGGCTCAGATTTTTCACCTCAACACAATCATCACATCGGGAGTAATATATGACAACGTAGGACCCGAATCAATCGGCGCATACATATCATAAGAGATTACTGAAAACATACCTGGGACAATATCTGAGGGATACTCAAGATCCTGTCGCCCAGCTAATGCATAAGTATGGCGCTGCGATCCACTTAGACTCGGCATTTCTCTTGATCTCTATCACATCCTGCTACTATCTGCGGCCTCCGCCTAGGAGGGCGTACTGATGATGAAGAGCCAGCTACCACTCTCGTAGACCGAACACTATCTTTGCCACGTAGCAATGGACAATCACGCTTAAAATGGCTTGGCCGAGCACAGGCATAACAAACATCCGAACCCAAGCGGCACGGTCCAGAATGTAACTTTCTGCATTGACTACATCGTGGTACAGGTAATCTCATCTGGCTTGATTCACCCCTATTTCGAGAATTGGGAACTCTGAGACTCTGGGGCGGCCTAGAATTAGTAGATCCATCAAACACGGGTCCAAGAAACTGTGGAGGAGCGCTAGTTGTTGAACGAACTGAGTTCCTGGAGAATTGTTGTCTTGGAGCACCCCTAAACTCATGATCAAACCCTAGAGAATTAACACTCTTTCTCTGACCCCTGTTACCGTGGCCCACATCCTGCCACTGAGCTTGAGCGGCTACTAACTGAGTCAGTAAAAGAATGGCCTGTCTCATTTCTTGTCCTGAGGCATCTGGAGGAGGGACTGGGGGTGCGGGAGCTAAGGTTGAGGATCCCCTCTAATCCTCTAAAGTGGGTGAGGTACGGGAAAACCGAGATAGGGCCTTATTTTGGGGTTCATTCTCCTCCATATTAGTAGATGGCCCCCGTTCAAGCCCTTCTACAATCACTGCCTTGCCCTTCTTGGCTGCAGTAGCTTTTCCTTTCATCAGCTTTGCTGAAATCATAAGAGCACCATTAGGGAGGGGAAAATCCTATAACTTGGCTCTATGGCACGATCCAGTAAGAAGAAGAATGGTCATGTTTCCTAAATTCCCAGTAGCCTCCTGTTTATTAGTATGGTGCGAAACACACCATAAACAAGACTCTACTAGACACGGCTCGTAGACACTTTCTAGGACTGAACTGCTCTGATACCACTTTTGTCACGACCCGGCTAGGGCTATGACGGGTACCCGGAGCTAACCACCGACCACCACTCGTTCTATTACTCATTCTGCGTACAATCGTATTTCTTATGCTCATAGTCGTAGGAAAACCATTTTCATTTGAAACATAATTACCTTTATATACATGAGCCCTTCGACTATCAAAATAATGTTCATACAGTAAGGACAACGTGAGACCATACTACCCACACATACGTATCTACGAGCCTCTACTAGAGTACTAGACATATGGGCGGGACAGGACCCCGTCGTGCCCAAAACATATATGTACACAAAATAATAAATCAATGGCTCCTCCGGAACAATGGAGTGCCCTCAAAGTCTGCTAGTTGCTCCTATGAATCTGGGTCCCCTCCCTGTCTACCTGTGGACATGAACACAGCGTCCAAAGAAAACAGACGTCAGTACGAGCAATGTACTGAGTATGTAAGGCGTGGATAATAACATGATAAGAGTATAAGGCATAGCATAAGATAAAAGAACCGTTCATTTCTCATAATACTTTTTAAACATTCGTCATACGTACTTACCACTTTATTCTCCTAGAGATACAGTCATTTCATCCACATGCTTACATATTTAATAATTTACAATGCAGTACAGCCCCGTACCCGGCCATATAGGCTCGGTAACACCCGTACTCCGCCCTTCCGGGACTCGATGGTATCCGTACTCGGCCCTCCCGGGACTCGAAGCTATCCGTGCTCGTCCCTTCCAGGACTCGATGTTATCCGTAACTGAGCAGTGGGAGTTCTATACATAGATACATACATATACATAAAATACATAAATGAAATTAACATCATCCTTAGCATTACCATACGAATATCATTAAAGCATATATTAGAACATTGAAGGCAACTATGGCGATGTCGGAGTGACATGAGGTCGTGGACCCCCGATTACATTATGGAGTAATCATAATCATCATATCTCACCTTGAAAGGACTAATGTTTTAAGGTGATTATACACAAGAAAAAGCATCAATGGGACCATACTTAGAATCATTAACTTCATGGGCATCATATCTCACTTTAGGATTCTTTAGACTTAAACTCATCATCATCATCCATTATCATACTCGTGTCTTATCTCTTTTCTTTATCCTATACATATGTAGCTCCTTATAGTCATAGACTCATAATTTCCGTTATGTGGGAAGATCATGGAAAAATAGGAAGATTCATGCCATAGTAGTCATGCCTTAGAAGGAAAGGATTAGCCTTACATACCTCTTTCGTTTAACAATTCTATCGCTTGATTGTTCTCTTTCGATGCTCGCGTTTCTACCTTCAAGAAAGTTCGTATTAACATTAGCTAATCGATCATAAGAACGTGCTTACTAAAGCTAGAGAAAATCGGCCAACATTTCCTTAGTTTATACAACTTTCCTCACGTTGCATATCTGTCACGACCCAACCCCGTGGGCCGTGACTAGTGCCAGACTTGGGCACCCCCAACATGCTCGTTACCAAATTCAGCATACAAATGGCCTGTATATAAGTAAATACCAGACGAGGCTCCACACGGGTGCCTACAACCATATACCCTACAGAGAAGCCGGCAGGGCTTTCAGATCATACACAACGTATTAAGATATACATATATGCAACCGACAGGGTCGTCACGGCGGATGAGCCACCCGAACCCAAATCACATGACACATCCAGACAAAACTATACATTACCCACGTCTATGTCTACAGACCTCTAATACAGAATGACAGAAACATATGGCGGGACAGGGCCCCGCCGTACCCTGAACAACATAAACATGTACACCAAAAGATTATATACCAAAACGTCGGCTCCGAAAGCAAGAGGAGCACTCCGAACCGCATGATGGAGATCCTATACGGTGGGTCACCAAAACAAGAATCTGTACCTGCGGGCATGAAACGCAGCCCCCCGAAAAGAGGGGGTCAGTACGAAATATGTAAAGCATACAACACAGAAAGCAAAGTCAGAACTGAAATACAATATATAGAAAGCGAGCACAATAGCCAGCATACTAAGGAGTCGTATCCGGCGTACAACAGGCAAAAGAAGTTTCGGAGAAATCAACACGGCAATCGGGATGACAAAATGTTTGCTTTCTTTTGGAAAACATATTTGTTTCACACACATAGAAGAATCAACGCACAATTTCCGCGGCCATAAGTCCAGCGGTCACAATCACACATACCGCGGTCAAGTATCCAGCGGTTTTCTATCACAAGTTCGACATACCGCGGTCAAGGGTCCATCGGTCTATGTCGGCATAATCACAAGTGCGGCAGATGCGGTCAAGGGTCCAGCAGTCAATGCCACACGTCCGGCATGACGCGGTCAAGGGTCCAGCAGTCAATGTCGGGCACGCCGCGGTCGAGGGTCCAGCGGCCAATATCACATATGCGCATATTCACATAACCGGCCCGAGACTCGGTAACACAGAAGATAACCAGACAAAATGCCAAATTATCACTTTCCAAACATAATCACACATGCTAGGATCATGCATCACACAGGACTCAGGTATACCAAAATCGTATATCGGAAAATAAAGAAAATAAGTAGTTTGTCCAGAATCTCAAGGTAAGATTTTTAAAAACGCTTTAGATGTAAAAAACATTTTATAATGCTCATGAAGGTGGTCATAACACCTATCATATAGTGAACAGCATAATAACCAGGAGTTACCTGCAAACTCCGGACAAGAGTACATTGGCTAAAGCCGTACATCACATGTCAGGGTTTCGGTCCCCACAATTGGGTCAATAATCATTAAAATCCGTCTCGGGATAGATAAAATATCTCCCGTTTAGTAGTCGGAACAATAACCATGAGTTCCCTTGACTTACAGTACGGGAATAAGACAAACAGAACAATAAGAGAGGCATCGGGGATAGCAGGCCCACCTCGGGCCAAGTCGAGGCGGCGGACGAGGATCACGCCCATTAGACTCTACCGAGTCATCCAGGAAAGTTTTAGAACGATCGGGTTACATTTGTAAAAGTTTTGGAAGTCCAACCACTTTTCTAGTAAAATGCTCCTTTTATAATTCAATTCTATTCAATGAATAGTAACGAAAACTAATCTCGGGTTACGATGAGCAGGATGGTCCCCGAGGCCGAAATCTCAACCTAGTAGACCTAGGGCATGCCAAAGAAGGAAAGGATAAGCTTTACATACCTTTTCCGCCCTTTATACGTCTCCAAAATCGAGCCTCAAGTTCGTCAAAAATCTACAAATGGTCAAGTTTTCCAATTGTTAACTATAAGGCTTTTGGTATTCAGTCTTTAACTCATCACTTGTCTACAAAAATTTGGGCAGTATTTCCCCTATAAACTCGTCTATCCGAATTTCCAATTGCTCTCCTGTTGACACAGAAATACCAACAATAACATATGGACACAACCATATGTTCAATTCTTTTATTTCAACAAGAACAACAACATATCAAAACAGCCCCCAACTGTAACATAACGATGCCCGAAATTCTAACGAACACTTGCAATACACCAAGCAGCCCATATGCACTTCTTATACCTTATTTCATGCAATATTTTCAGAAAATTTCAGGGAAATACAACAGCAGCCACTCGACACCACATCATCTACTCATGTGCAATAAAACCACATTATT
The DNA here is from genome assembly GCF_019175385.1 of Lycium barbarum. Classification (NCBI taxonomy): domain Eukaryota; kingdom Viridiplantae; phylum Streptophyta; class Magnoliopsida; order Solanales; family Solanaceae; genus Lycium; species Lycium barbarum. The sequence goes on along the minus strand of NC_083338.1, from coordinate 65,698,507 downwards.
ATCTCTATAATCCTTACAACAACCCACAACAATTTAACTCCACCTCTAACCATTAAATCCTTCACTCTCCTCACATATCCATGATTACAACAACCAAAATATTAATTCAAATCAGTCCATCAATTTCAATTAAAACAGCCCCTCACCCATAAATTTCAACAAAATAACAAACGAGTTTATAATGTTGTTTTCTCCGTTCTAATTCGTTAAAACTCTAAATAAACACTTTAATAACATAAAAGGAATTTTATAAATACCTTATCAGAAGTTCCACCACGAAAATTTCATCCCCCAAGACCAATATTTATCTCAAATTGAAGGCAACGCAACGTACAACGTTTTTCTCTTCATGAGCTTCGGGATTCGGAGCTCGGATTTTGATCAAAATGGCTTCCTTAGCCTAGGATCTCTCTATCTCTCTCTCTAATTTTTTCGGAGGATATTAGCTGAAAATGATCAGCCCTCAATTGAATTTGCCATATATATTAACGTTAATGGGCCTCATGGGCCGAAACATTAGTGTTTGTGTCGGGTCCAAACTTGCTGCCCTGCCAGCCCAAATTGCATCGTCCATATTTCCTTATCCAAATATCATTTTGACGACCGGTTTGTTGCGTTGGAAACTAGACTCGATGAACTTCATTTTAGGATTTTGAAACACCTTAAACCTCCTCATATACTAGGAGATATTCCCCCAACAATATGGGCTAAAAATCTGGTCCGAGATTTTACTGAAGTTGTTCCGATTCATTTTGTTTAGATTCGTTTATCTTCTAATCCTCTTCCAACTCTCATGTAACCTCTTATACATACATATACATACGCATATACATACATAACAATCCATACACATCTCGAAGGGTCCGGAGAATCACCATAACCTTAAACGTAACTGGAGAACTTACGAAGCTTCGACGAAACTCCAATCGCAAAAATATATTCATATCTTTTATCCATCTTCTATATCATTACTAATAATCTCAAATACTTTAAAAGGGCACTCACCTTACCTCATATACGCTCATAACGCGATTTCAAATCCTTTAGGTTACGATGTCACCTCGGGATACTTAAGGCAACCATATATATAACGATATTCTTACTAACTCGATTAACTTTCCTTGAACTTTCTTAACTCATTATTTCTTGTCTTAATTAAAATAGCACAGACTCTTACGGGGTGTAACATCCTCCCCCCCTTAGGAACATTCGTCCCCGAATGTCAAATTAGTCCTACATAATTATACTGCTTCTGGTGATCTTATAACGATTCACTTGTAACTTGAACTCGTCTATCATGCTGTGCCTTTCTTTACTTAGACTAATGCCATTCTCCACCTGACATCTGTTAATATTGATCTTCCAAATATAGTAGACACGATTTAGCTACCTCCGTAATCGACTGCAACTTATCATATCCATCTATACTTGAAGCTTAAGTCGAGTTCTTCTTGCTCGTTCTCTTTAAATTCACTGTCTTCTAGTAACTAGCTCGTTCTGAACATCTCACTTAAACCATTTCGCAATTTCCCTTAATCCTACTTATAACACTTCAAGCATATTATCTCGTGTCGTTTCTCTATTTTTGACTCAACTCTTCTATCGCCCCTTTACTCAGGTTCACCTGGGTCCCCAATCCCTCCGGAAATGATCTCCAGAAATTTGCTGATCATATATGCTTTCCCAAAATAACATTTCCCAAGTATGGATGATGCTTCTTACGAATGACATGGAGGGTATCTCTTAGAATTTAATCCAACATAATAGATTTTCCCTATCGGTATCGACTTTTAAAACATGCTAAGAACATATATCTCATTTTCCTATTCATATTTCTGGAAAAATTTAGGTAGAGGTTCCTCTGTATTTCTTACTATCCCAAAACCTGCACGCAGGAAATATCGACCATGCCTCACAGGGCCAACACACAAACGTATATACACATCATATCACATCGTATCATAGCCACACAGGGCTACCAATTTCAAATAAAAGTATAAAGGTGTCGGGACTTACCTCACATATGGCACCTCGAGACGTACCTGATCCTTTAATTATCTGTTCTATTGTACTTTTCTATCCACCTTCTCTTTCATCCTCAAATCTCACATTTCAATCAAATTCCAATATTCTTGCCTTACCCGACACGCCTCTTTCGTACCATAACTTACTTGCGTATTGTGTAGTTTCCAATATCATCGGTCACTTTCTTTTGTCGATATCATTCTTCAGCTGAAATCAAAGGTTAGTAAGAGGAATTTCATTTCTTATGGCTGGCTCTATCGCACGATCTAAGATCCAAAGAATGGTAACACCCTAAATGCCCTGTAGCCTCCTGTTTATCGATGTGGTGCACAACACACCGATAAACAAGACTCTACTAGACACGGTCTGTAGACAACCCGAGGACGGAACTGCTCTGATACCACTTCTGTCACGACCCAACCCCGTGGGCCGTGACTAGTGCCCGACTTGGGCACCCCCAACATGCTCGTTACCAAATTCAGCATACAAATGGCCTGTATATAAGTAAATACCAGACGAGGCTCCACACGGGTGCCTACGACCATATACCCTACAGAGAAGCCGGCAAGGCTTTCAGATCATACACAACGTATTAAGACATACATATATGCAACCGATAGGGTCGTCACGGCGGATGAGCCGCCCGAACCCAAATCACCTGACACATCCAGACAAAACTATACATTACCCACGTCTATGTCTACAGACCTCTAATACAGAACGACTGAAACATATGGCGGGGCAGGGCCCCGCCGTACCCTGAACAACATAAACATGTACACCAAAAGAGTATATACCAAAACGTCAACTCCGAAAGCAAGAGGAGCACTCCGAACCGCAGGATGGAGATCCTATACGGTGGGTCACCAAAACAAGAATCTGTACCGGCGGGCATGAAACGCAGCCCCCCGAAAAGAGGGGGTCAGTACGAAATATGTACTGAGTATGTAAAGCATACAACACAGAAAGCAAAGTCACAACTGAAATACGATATATAGAAAGCGAGCACAATAGCCAGCATACTAAGGAGTCGTATCCGGCGTACAACAGGCAAAAGAAGTTCCGGAAAAATCAACACGGCAATCGGGATGACAAAATTTTTGCTTTCTTTTGGACAACATCTTTGTTTCACACACATAGAAGAATCAACGCACAATTTCCGCGGCCATAAGTCCAGCGGTCACAATCACACATACCGCGGTCAAGTATCCAGCGGTTTTCTATCACAAGTTCGACATACCGCGGTCAAGGGTCCAGCGGTCTATGTCGGCATAATCACAAGTGCGGCAGACGCGGTCAAGGGTCCAGCAGTCAATGCCACACGTCCGGCATGATGCGGTCAAGGGTCCAGCAGTCAATGTCGGGCAAGCCGCGGTCGAGGGTCCAGCGGCCAATATCACATATGCGCATATTCACATAACCGGCCCGGGACTCGGTAACACAGAAGATAACCAGACAAAATGCCAAATTATCACTTTCCAAACATAATCACACATGCCAGGATCATGCATCACACAGGACTCAGGTATACCAAAATCGTATATCGGAAAATAAAGAAAATAAGTAGTTTGTCCAGAATCTCAAGGTAAGATTTTTAAAAACGCTTTAGATGTCAAAAACATTTTATAATGCTCATGAAGGTGGTCATAACACCTATCATATAGTGAACAGCATAATAACTAGGAGTTACCTGCGAACTCCGGACAAGAGTACATTGGCTAAAGCCGTACATCACATGTCAGGGTTTCGGTCCCCACAATTGGGTCAATAATCATTAAAATCCGTCTCGGGATAGATAAAATATCTCCCGTTTAGTAGTCGGAACAATAACCATGAGTTCCCTTGACTTACTGTACGGGAATAAGACAAACAGAACAATAAGAGAGGCATCGGGGATAGCAGGCCCACCTCGGGCCAAGTCGAGGCGGCGGACGAGAATCACGCCCATTAGACTCTACGGAGTCATCCAGGAAAGTTTTAGAATGATCGGGTTACATTTGTAAAAGTTTTGGAAGTCCAACCACTTTTCTAGTAAAATGCACCTTTTATAATTCAATTCTATTGAATGAATAGTAACGAAAACTAATCTCGGGTTACGATGAGCAGGATGGTCCCCGAGGCCGAAATCTCAACTTAGTAGACCTATGGCATGCCAAAGAAGGAAAGGATAAGCTTTACATACCTTTTCCGCCCGTTATACGTCTCCAAAATCGAGCCTCAAGTTCGTCAAAAATCTACAAATTGTCAAGTTTTTCAATTGTTAACTATAAGGCTTTTGGTATTCAATCTTTAACTCATCACTTGTCTACAAATATTTGGGCAGCATTTCCCCTATAAACTCGTCTATCCGAATTTCCAATTGCTCTCCTGTTGACACAGAAATACCAACAATAACATATGGACACAACCATATGTTCAATTCTTTTATTTCAACAAGAACAACAACATATCAAAACAGCCCCCAACTGTAACATAACGATGCCCGAAATTCTAACGAACACTTGCAATACACCAAGCAGCCCATATGCACTTCTTATACCTTATTTCATGCAATATTTTCAGAAAATTTCAGGGAAATACAACAGCAGCCACTCGACACCACATCATCTACTCATGTGCAATAAAACCACATTATTATCTCTATAATCCTTACAACAACCCACAACAATTTAACTCCTCCTCTAACCATTAAATTCCTTCACTCTCCTCACATATCCATGATTACAACAACCAAAATATTAATTCAAATCAGTCCATCAATTTCAATTAAAACAGCCCCTCACCCATAAATTTCAACAAAACAACAAACGAGTTTATAATGTTGTTTTCTCCGTTCTAATTCGTTAAAACTCTAAATAAACACTTTAATAACATAAAAGTAATTTTATAAATACCTTATCAGAAGTTCCACCACGAAAATTTCATCCCCCAAGACCAATATTTATCTCAAATTGAAGGCAACGCAACGTACAACGTTTTTCTCTTCATGAGCTTCGGGATTCGGAGCTCGGATTTTGATCAAAATGGATTCCTTAGCCTAGGATCTCTCTCTCTCTCTCTCTAATGTTTTTGGAGGATATTAGCTGAAAATGATCAGCCCTCAAGTGAATTTTCCATATATATTAACGTTAATGGGCCTCATGGGCCGAAACATTAGTGTTTGGGTCGGGTCCAAACTTGCTGCCCTGCCAGCCCAAATTGCATCGTCCATATTTTCTTATCCACATATCATCTGGACGAGCGGTTTGTTGCGTTGGAAAATAGACCCGATGAACTTCATTTTAGGCTTTTGAAACACCTTAAAAATCCTCATATACTAGTAGATATGCCCCCAACAATATAGGCTAAAAATCTGGTCCGAGATTTTACTGAAGTTGTTCCGATTCATTTTGTTTAGATTCGTTTATCTTCTAATCCTCTTCCAACTCTCATGTAACCTCTTATACATACATATACATACCCATATACATACATAACAATCCATACACGTCTGGAAGGGTCCGGAGAATCACCATAACCTTAAACGTAACTGGAGAACTTACGAAGCTTCGACGAAACTCCAATCGCAAAAATATATTCATATCTTTTATCCATCTTCTATATCATTACTAATAATCTCAAATACTTTAAAAGGGCACTCACATTACCTCATATACGCTCATAACGTGATTTCAAATCCTTTAGGTTACGATGTCACCTCGGGATACTTAAGGCAACCATATATATAACGATATTCTTACTAACTCGATTAACTTTCCTTGAACTTTCTTAACTCATTCTTTCTTGTCTTAATTAAAATAGCAAAGACTCTTACGGGGTGTAACAATATCAACTTCAAAATTTCTATAAGAACATTCACAACATTATAACCAACACTCTTTATTCATCCACATTTCTAAATTTCACTCCAATTCATCTATAATCATGGTCATAGCACCCTAGTACGTTTTATCACATATAATGTTTATCCCACATTCTTAATGTCATTTATAACATATCCATAATAAAATCATATCAAGAATCATGACTCATTCCAAACTACTACTCAAAAATATCACTATTCCCACATTCATGACCCATTTTCTATCTCCTTCTACAATTCAAGTCTTTCAACCTCTCAATACCTTGAACAACATGGAATGATCATAAAAATTACCTTAGATAGTGTGGGAATAAGCCTTGAGTGGAAATACTTCACTTGAGCCAAAACCCTAGTTCACTTCCAATGAGATTTCTTGACTTTGATGAACTCTAATGAGTTTCTTACACTTGATTCTCTTTGTTTGATGAAGTTGATCATGAATTTCTCTTGAGTTCTTGTGGAAGAAGGGTGGAGAGATTTCTAGAGTGTTCTTGAAGTGTAGAGTGAGAAAATGAAATGAATTAAATGAACTTGGCCCCCTTATATCAACCTTAAAATCTGTCCCGACTCGAATTCACGGACCAACATATGGTCCGTATCTTTTATATGGACCGTATCTTTTATATGGACCGTATGTCTGGCCGTTTGTTTGGTCCAGTGAAGGTCTCCATTCTGGGCAGCACATACAGCCTAACATACGGCCTAACATATGGCCAATAAGTTTTATACGGTCCGTATGTTGGACCGTATATTGCCCAGTTTTTCGAAGTTCGTTCTCGTCGACTCGTTTGATCTTTAATCCTTAGGGAACCTTCTTGACACTTGTTTATCACCTCATTAACAATATATGGGATGTTATAACTCTTCTCCAAAGCATCATTAAATCATCATTAACTTGTTACTCGTAAATCCTTTCCGATACATATCGTATGCCGTGCCTTCTCTTGGCAAACTTTCTCCCCTTACCTCGAATGTCTTTGAAATATTAATTAGGGTCATCAAATATCATTCCTTACTTATTGAAATATCATATACTTCGTGCTCTTCGTTAGTCTATTCACTGTGCATCAACGGATAATTTTTCGAGGTGTAACAACTCTGGGGGATCTAAACCAAGAAAATTCTTAACCCTCGCAGTAGTAGGTCGGTCTGCCTGATCAACACCAACTCCTTGACGCTGAGCCTAAGTGGCTACCAATCTAGTAAACAACTGTATAGCATCCCGCATATCCTGAACTGGTGCATCTGGCTGAGGGACTTGAGGTACCGGGACAGGTGCTGGAGGCAGGGTATGAGATGTTTGAGATGGGGTCTCACTCTGAGACTCGCCTCAAGCTCTGGTAGTCCGCTGAGTATAGTTAGTAGCCTCACCGGTAACTCTCTTGCCCTTCTGGGCAACTGTAGCTTTCTTCGGAGGCATTACTGAAATCAAAACTAATCATTAGAAGGTGAACTCTTAACACACAGCTCTATCGTACGATCTAAGAGAGAAAGAATGACAACATCCTAAATTTCCGGTAGCCTCCTGTTTATAAGTGTGGTGCATAACACACCCATAAATAAGACTCTACTAGACACGGTCTATAGACAACCCTAGGACGGAACTGCTCTGATACCACATCTTACACGACCCACGCCGGTGAATCATGACGAGTGCTTGACCTTTACTGACCAGACACACCCAAACATGTACTTGGATATTACTGAATGATAGGGTGGCCCATATAAGATTTATAACTGAACTGTGCACGTCATACAAGAACAACACCAAGAACTATGCATCATGAACTCTCAACCCTCTATGCAAATATATATATATATATATATATATATATATATATATATATATGCACTGAAAAGAACAGTGCAAGCAGACCAGGCTACTACATATGCTGTACACAAAAGAATAGGAGCCGACAAGGCTACATCACATGACATCTACAAACAACTATCTAGAAACCTCTAATGGAATACAAAGTTGTAGAAAGGACGGGACAAGGTCTCATCATACCCATATATACATGTCAAAATAGCATACAAAAAATGAACTGCAGCTCCGGACCAAGTGGAGCGCACTGACTGCCGCTGAGTGGAAGTCCTACTAAGTTGGACCGCCTGTCTGTCTACCTGAACCTGCAGCCATGAACACAGCCCCCCGAGCAATAGGAGAGTCAGTATGGATAATGTAACGAGTATGTAAGGCATAAGAACGATAAGTGCATAAGGATCGCGATAGATATCTGAAACATGGTAGCCAAACCAACTATCTGAATACATCTATGACTAAACATCTCTGAGTATCTGTGCAACTCTGTATAACTAAAAGTGCCTCTGAGGGCGTATGAAATGCATAGGTCATAATATAATAGTTAGTGTGCCGAGGAACGTATAGTCCGATCCATATATCATATATTAGTGCTGAGGAACGTATAGCCTGATCCATATATCATATGTTAGTGCTGAGGAAGGTAAAACCCGATCCATACATCATATCCCCTTGGCCTTTCTACGGCCATCATCATCATCACTGTGCACTAGCTAATTAGGTGGTAATGCGTATATAACGCCTATCCCTTTCCCCATACCCCATATACATATAATATACGTATATATAACGCCTTCTGGTCAAGGGTCAATTTGCATATATATAAATGAATGCTATGCACAAGTACAATAAGAAAATAGAACTCTCGGAGTGACATAAGGTCGTACTATCTCCGATAGACATCTTTTGAACTAACATCATCAATATATGAGATCTCAAGACCCAACAACAAAAGGAACAATCATAGAAAGAGGTATAGGAACATCAAAAACTACAGTACCCTAATGCTTCTAAGAGTAGAGTAATATGGAAGCTCGTTCATTCATTTGTTCGCATATCATAGGGATCATGCCAAAATGATAGAAAAGGTGGCCTTAACATACCTTGGAGAGTATCTAATCATCCAACGTCTACTTTTCAAACTCGCAAGTCTACAATCAAGATAACATATGCCACAATTATATCATTTGCACCACTTACTATCCAATTCTAGTACGAAAGGAACTTAATGAATTTCGGGCAGCCTCTCCTTTGTAAACTTAACAATCTCTCAATTTCCAACTCAACCCAAACATCAACAACAACAACAACATCAACAATAACATCATATGGCAACATAAACAAGCAAGAATCTCTCCAAAATTCTAATCAAAATCAGCCCATAAGGTAACCATATTATCGAACTAGGTTACGTCTCCACAACACCATCTCCTTCACCTTAAACTACTAAAACTATTGATAATTAACTGGAAAAAAAAGGTAAGAATCATATACATACCTTGAAGGGACTAGAACTCCAAAACTCAAGCTTCAACACCAACTCTAAAGCTCAATAACTCCAATGGAACCCTAGGAACAACCTTCCCTTTGCTAGCCCAGGTTCACGGGGCTCGGATCTTAGTAAAACTTCACTAGTTTGATGGAAAAGGTTGAGAGAAAATTATCTTAGGGTTTGCTCTGATTTTTGGGATGAGAATAATGAATTAAAATGTGAGGCTTCATGTATATAAGTAGAACTAGAAAGTTCCAGCAATGCAGGTTGACAGATGGGTCGACGGCTCGTCGACATGTCGATAGCCCGTCGACTTGCTCCGTCGATCTCCACCTGAAAGTTCTGGGGCTGCCACACTTTGACGGAATACAACGACGGCTCGTCGATGTGGCTCGTCAAAGAAGACTGGTTTCTGCAGGTTTTCTTGAGTCACTGCGACTCGCATTGATTCGATTCGTTTAACTTCTAGTCCTATCGTATTGCAAGGAACATATACTGGTAATTCGGTAAACGCGAGGTAAGGCACTTAATATCTGAAAAACTCAAGTACGGACCTCCGTACTAAGGATATAAATCACTAGGAAGCCATAGACTTTCTTACGACGAAAACGAGAGGCGTAACATTTAGGTTTAGGTGTTTTTTTAGTAATGTGCTAAACTAATTTATATGATTGTAATGTGTTGCTAAGTGTGAACTTCTTAGATTAACTAGCTGTCATGACCCGTTTTACTAGGACGTGCGAGATCCTATCATTCCTACCGCGACAGGTGAACCCTTATCCCAATATAACCAATTTAAGTAAAGGAGGAAGAAATAAATGCAGAATAAATCTCAAATCATCCATATAAGATAAAGTGTGGAAATACTAAATACAACCCCATAGATTTGGTCTAATTCATACAAGAGCACTAGCTAAATACTATAAGTCTAAAAGATGATAAAGTCTCATAATAAAACTGTCACAAAATAAGAGTAAGACAAGTAAGTGAAGGAAACAACATCCGGGCAGCGACCGTCATCGTGCTCACCCTGGAATGACTCTACCGCAGCCTCGCCAATCAGCCACGAGGGGAAAGATTGGAACCTGTCTAATACTCTGCATCCATAAAAGAATGCAGCAAGAGTAGGTCAGTACAAAACAACGGTACTAGTAGGTATCATATGTCGACTAAGACTAGTTGACATAGATAAAAACAATAAAGTAAGAAAAAACAAGAAAACCATAGAGTACAAGTCATGCTTCGAAGAATCAACTCACATAATCAAGCCTTGATGTAACAACTAGCCCCAAGTGAAATAAATAACCAAGTTTACCGAAAACCAAGTCCCATCAAGACAATCTACAAGCAGCCCATATCAATTACAGTCCAAATATGACCAACACAGTATCCAAATCATAAGCAAACAATAAAAATAATCAAGCAATGCAATATGATATATGAATGCAATACCCGTACTCTTGTACTCCGAAAGCGGAATAACTCCATGCCCCGATAGCACAATCCATGGGGGACCCATGAAGTCCAAGCACCGTCACTCAGTACACAGCTCAGAGGACTCAATTATCAGTCAGTATCGCAGTATCGGTGTTCCAAATCAGCCCCTCGGCACAAAGCTCAGAGGTGACTTACCATGTTCCACAATCAGCCCCTCCGCACACAGCTCAGAGGTGACTTATCGTGTTCTATAATCATTAATGTTCCTTCTCGTTTCCATCAATAGTTTCAGTCATACAACATAATAAGAGTATATGTAATGTGTTATATCCCACATTTTGTGCGTTCGGATAATTCAAGATAATCACGGGAAGATAACAAGCAAGGCCATATTTTTATTTTGTTTGGCATACAAGTTGCTTATGAAAATCTTGAAGTGGAAATATTAAGAAAGGCGAGGGGTAAAAAGGGAAATTCGCAATATGACTCGTAGAAATATAGAGGAAGGCGAAGGGTAAATTTGGAATTTGAAAAAAATTTAATTTTTCATGAAGTGCAAAATAAAACACAAAAAAAAGTGGGCTTGTGTTGTTGGGCCATGCTGGCCGTCCAAGGGGTGGGCTTAAGCCCACAAGTGGACTTGGTCAATAAGAATAAAAAGATTACTAAGTCATCTTATTCATAATATTGTCTAGAAATTTCAAGAAACAACAAAAAAAAGGAGAAGGAGAAAAACCTCCAAGGCCATTCGGCCATAGCAACACCAATAACAACCTTGGAAATTTTTCATCAAAAAATTTATCTCTTCTAGATAAACAACTAATTGAAGGATCCTTAGCATGTTGGAGTGTTCATTAGAGCAAGAACAACACATATTCTTGCAAGTTGAAAGTTCTAGCCAAGTGAAGAATCAAGGAAAGAGGTAAGGTTTAATCCTTTTTTTATGTTATGGATGCTTGTGCATGTTGTAGTGTATAAAATTGAGTGAAATTCATGAAGAAGATGGATGTAGAGGTTGGCCGTGTATATAGGGTAGTGTGGCCGTGTGGTTGTGGTGTGATATAGAAGAAAATGAGTCAATTTTATTTAGTGATTTGGTTGTTGTTGTCTGAATTCTATGTTGCTAATAAAATCTTAATGATCTTAGTGAAGTTGTAGTGGTTGGAGACTTGTTTTAGAAGTTTATGTAAATTGAATATAATGTTCTTGCATGTGTGGAAGATAATGTTGGTAGTATGATGTTGTTAGTGTGTAGTTCATGAATTTGGAAGGAAAAGGAAATGTATTGTTATTGTTCTTGTTCCATTTGTAAGGTGTCGGGTGAAGTAGTGTATCGAAGGAGTCATTTTAAATGTTATGCGAATTGAATTAAATATGAATGAAGTGTCGTTGAATTGTATGACAAAGACTGCCAATGTTAGAATGTATCTTGGGTTGATTATTGAAATTGTTAGTATGATTGTTGATATTGTTGTGGATAGTTTGGCCGGGTTGAATTCCCGGATTGTTGTTGATTAAAAATTGGCCAAGTTAGATTTTGGGGATGGTGTATTTACAGGGGAAGTGCTGCCGAAATTTCGGTAGACAAAGTGTTAGTTTGGGATGAGGTTCTTGGATATTCATAGCTAATGTTTGTATTCATTAACATTGTTATAGATTTTTTGGGAGGGCCAAGAGTTAAGTTGATTTGACTAAGGAGGCGAACAAGGTATGTAAGGCTCGTCCCTTTCTTTCAAAGGCATGATCCCTAGGTTATGATTTCATAAGTATTTCCATATTTTCCTTGTTTTCAAAAGTTAGAAGATTATGATTCTATGGCATGATTCTCTTCCTAATAACCCGTAAACGTTTTCCAAAATGTCTATACTTTTTTTAAAACAAAGGTTCATGATTTTGCAAACTTTTATGACTACAACGATGAATATGTTTTTGTAATGATAACGATGATGTCAAAGAAAAGAATATGTCTAGGATGATTACGACAACAATGGTTTTATGTCTAAAAGTCTTAAGTTAAGGATTCAATATGAATACAAGAATAATGAGCTAGTTCTTGATTTCAATTCCATTTCTTTGTTATGACTCTATTTTCTAAAGACTCCAAAGTGTATGAATTGATGTTTTATGAGGATTATGATCTTATTCTATATTTTCTCTTAATGCTATTCTTCATTGATAGTCTCGTCTTATAATACTAGTCCCTTCAAGGTGAGACAAAGTCATGATGATTATTCCATAATGTAATCGGAGGTTACCGACCTTACGTCACTCCGATGAAGTTATAGCTTTTTATTGGGCTCTTATGCATGCTTAAGTTGTGATAATTGCACCGTGCCTATACGGCCGGGCAGTCACCGCTAAGGCGGGCAGCTATTGGATGATTACACCGCGCTTATATGGTCGGGCAGTCACCGCTAAGGCGGGCAGCTATATGGATACACCATGATCTTGTTGGCATGGGCAGACAACACTAGTGGGCGGCATGAGATGATTACCCCGGACGCGGGCTAATGATGTTATGTGATTCAGACAGGTTATGTATTTATATAAAAGTAAAAGTGAACATGCATGATTCCGCCTTAAGAGGCAGGCAGTTATAGTCATGTCTTTATTTGTATCTCTCGTATTGTCTCATTATGTTATTTTTTCATGTTCATGTTCTGTTCATAATATCATATTATAATTCATGCCTTACATACTCAGGTAGACGGGTTTGATTCCTAGGAGCTTCTCCAATGGTATATTGGAAGTACTCCAGTTGTTCCGGAGCTCCAGTTTATTGGTACTACTTTTGTGTATATGTTCGGGTACGGCAGCACCCGGCCCATCTTGTTACTATATGTATTTTGTTTAGAGGCTCGTAGACAGATATGTACAGTCAGATGGTTCATAACCTTGTTTGTCCCAGTCGTTGTATATTAAGTTAGTAAAGTTTATTAACGCATCTTTATAATAATGATATTAATGATAGTGTTAATTAAAGACATGACGGTATTTATTTATACGGCCCATTTAGTAGTAAGAGTACGATACGAGATAGGGGGTGCTCGGCACAAGTATCGGGTACCCGTCGCGGCCCCTAGTTGGGTCGTGACAAAAGTGGTATCAGAGCAGTTCGTCCTAGGGATTGTCTACGAGCCGTGTCCAGTAGAGTCCTGTTTATGGGCGTGTAGCGCGCCACACTTATAAACAGGGGGATGCAGGGCATTTAGGAAATCTGACCTTCTTTGTATTCTAGATCGTGCGATAGAGCTACGTTACCAGGTTTCCATGTTTATTTTATAATCCTGTGTTATGGTTTCAGTAATGCCCGTGAAGAGGAAAGCTACGGCGGCCCAGAAGGGCAAGACGGTGGCTGGAAGAAGAGTTGGACGGGAGCCACCGACGGAGGTGGAAGAAGGTGAGTCTTACAACGAGGATCCTCCCCAGATTTCTCCTGCTTCCCCTGTATCAGCAGAGCAGGAAGGAGCTCCAGCTCCAGCCCCAGCACCTCCAGTTCCACCGCCAGCAGCTTCGGGCCAGCAGATGGCGGAGGCTATTCTGTTGCTGACCCAGCTAGTTGCCGCACAAGCTCAGCGGCAAGACACATACCAGGGAGGCAGGGCAGTGAGTGCAAGGGCCCGTGATTTTATCACCCTAAAACCTCCGGAGTTTTATGGATCGAAACTAGAGGAAGACCCGCAAAGTTTCATAGATGAGATGTTGAGGACACTGAGGTTCGGATACAGAGTCAGTGGAATTGGCTTCATACACATTGCGGGATGTAGCAGTTTAGTGGTATAATAATTGGATATCTTCGAGGGGAGCAACTGCACCTCCCCCGGTTTGGCAGGAGTTCACTGAGGCATTTCTGCGACATTTCTTACCGCCGGAGGTTCGACGAGCTCGATCCGATATGTTCTTGAATCTCAAACAGGGGAATATGAGCGTCCGGGAATACAGTCTTCGTTTTAATTCTTTAGCCAGGTATGCCCCAGCCATGGTGGCTGATATAGGAGATCATGTACATCGGTTCGTGAGTGGGTTGGGGCCACATTTAATTAAAGACTGCTTGACGGCTTCACTCCAGGATGGAATGACTATTGCTCGTATTCAGGCTCACGCCCAAAACCTAGAGGAACAACATCAGCTACAGAGAGGTGAACGTTATTCTGATAGGGGTTCCAGAATAAGGGCCAGAACTTTCGGAGCTAGAAGTGAGTATAGAGGGGGTCAGGCACAGGAGCAGTCCATGTATTCAGGCCAATCAGTAGCCAGCGTACCTCCTCGATTTGCAGACGAGGGATTTGACCGTTCTATTTATTCGAGACAAGACCAAAGCTCGGGAATTTTGGGTTCTCAGTTTGGAGGAGCTCCCAGTCAGGAGAGACCATGTCACGACCCAACCCCGTAGGCCGTGACTAGTGTCCGAATTGGACACTCATATCACCTGTTAACTATGATCTTTTATAACCAGCATATTATGAACTTATTTGTATAAAAAAAACAGTACGTTATTCTAAAGCTGTCACAATTCTGTATGTCATAGGCACCTGTCTCCTGAGGAGTTACGATCTTCAACAACAACATATATATATCTACGCAAGCCGACAAGGCTGCCACTACACGCAACATCCCAAACATATATATATATGCAAGCCGACAAGGCTGCCATTACGAATGGGTACGCCAAGGCTGCCACTACACGCAACATCCCAAACATATATATATATGCAAGCCGACAAGGCTGCCATTACGAATGGGTACGCCCCAAACATAAGTCATATTCATACAACGCAACAACAACTATATACAGACCCACACATGTGTCCACAGACCTCTAAGAGTAATGACAGAATCATATGACGGGACAGGGCCCCGCCATACCCCGACTAAACACATATATATACAACAAAAGGGATTTATACCACAAGCTAGGCTCCGGAACAAAGGAGCACTCCAAAGTAGCTGAATAGATATCCTAGGCTGGCGGATCTCCGAAACGAGCGTCTGTACCTGCGGGCATGAACGCAGCCCCCCGAAGAAAAGGGGGTCAGTACGGAATATGTACTGTGCATGTAAAGCATGAAATATAGTAATAGACTCATACGAAGACAAGGTGTGTAGGACCCAATGCAACAAGCAGAATTTCATAAAACTTGCCTTTGAACATATTTCATCTGTATCATTCTCATATCAATATAAATATAGAGTCTTGTAACCAAGGCTAAATAATTATTCTGTATATAACATATATAACGTGTCCCGGCCCTTTAGTGAGGGACTCGGTAATTATAATCATAGCATCATAACATAAACATATACGTGTCCCGGCCCTCTAGTGAGGGACTCGGTAATAAGGAATAGATGCCCTCCTGGCCGTCATCTCAATATCATCATGTCATCATATCATCATATCATCATCATATCATCATATCATCATATCATCATATCATCATATATATATATATAACGTGTCCCGGCCCTCTAGTGAGGGGCTCGGTGAGTAATATAGTAAATATGCGCACGAAAATGTGTCCTGGCCCGGGACTCAGTGAAGGATATAGCGGTAAGCACGAGCAGAATAATAAGCAACCACATACATGCAAATCATCTTTTGAGACTCAATAGATAAGTAACTGACCAGCTCTAAAGTGTCAGGATAATAATCATATTCAGTTCTTTTTAAATCTCATTACAAGTTATAGCAAGGAACGTTTCAGATTTCATGTACATGTATCAATTTGACATGGTGTAACTTTTGATAGTCAAGTATGCCTCTAATTATGCAATTCTTTAAGAGTAGGAACTTCTATACATCATTCATTAGTCAATCATATAGTAGGCTTGTGACCATAACATTACGGAATGAATACAATCATAAGTCATGCTTGGAACTAGAGAGTAGAATTTACCCCAAGGTTCATATCATTTCTTACTTACGTCTAGGACATGCCAAAAGAAAGAAGGAATAGGCTTTACATACCTTTAGCGTTTAGTCGTATTATAACTTGTACTTGCTGCCCAATAGTACTTATCCTATATCAAAATATCAAGAGCTACGATTAGTCTACGAGGGAATTCAATATGTATTTTAATGTTAACAACCCCTTTCCAACATTTAGACGACGTTTCGTTCGCATTCAAACCAACTAGTACTACAAGCTAATATTGTTAGTCATTCTTTCATGTATCAATCCGAACTTGTTTAAACATGACATAAGGGTACTTTGGACAGTCCATACATCATTTAAAACAAGCCCTTATCCACGGCCAAACAGCACACCCAACATTACCATTTTCACTTCGCAATTTTTCCAACTTCAACTACAACGACAACAACACGTTTACAACATTACTTATACGATTATTGGAACTGTTTTAGCATCATATTTATTCTTACAACAGCCCACAAACCATTTCAATTTCAACTTGAATCATTAAACTTCACTTTCACTATACGTTCATAACAATAACCTACATTAAACATACACTAATTCACTCCTAATATTAAGACAGTCCACGGTTTGGACTGTTTTCCCCCTTCAACATGATTCATTTCTTTAACACCTCAATTCACATATTCATAATGCATACAATACACCACAATGTCCGTAACAACAACAATCAAAACATGACACGAAACAGTCCATAAATTCCTCTAAAACAGCCCCCTACACGGCTTCAACACAACTACAACAACTTCATGATTTTCATCCATTTATCCACACTACAACACATTCAATTCATTCCCAATACATGTACAAGAAGATTAAGCATGATTCCATTTAAGTCTACAACACACGGCCCACTTCAACTTCAAGAAAAACAGTCCAATACGAACATGCAACATCATAAACATACTTCTACAATCTTTGTTCGTTTACATATGTTGACACACATTCAACCCATCAACAATACATGCAAAATGAGACCAACATGGCTTCACCGAAGCTCACGGCTCACCTCAACTTCAACCACAACAACAAAACAACAACAACATGCACGAATTATACATTCAAATCATCATACAACACAAGAAAAATGATCATTCTTACCTTGTAACTAAACACTTCAATCGGCTAGCCCTTCACTTTCACTTCATGAATTTTAACACTTGTTCTTGCTATTCCAATGAATGCTACACGTTAATACACCTTTAGGGGAGTTAAATTTCCTAAGAAACTGATTTTTTTGGAGCAATTTGGAACACCTCACTCTCGGCCATCTTGTAGCCGAGAGCTTCCCTCTCTATCACTATGTGTTCTTGACTTGTAAAGATGAAAATGATGTAGTTAGTTGATAGTGAATCAGCATTTTGCCTTATATATGAGTTGCAAGGGTTGGACAAGTGTCCCACTCAATATTTGGGTCAAATATTCTTTGACCATCCCACTAAGCTACACGGCCAACTATGGCTATTTTGAATGGACTGATTTAGTTTTCCAATCCCACTTAATAATCTAATCATGGTTAATTTAATCCCAATTTTCCATTAATGCTTCCATACCAAACGAAATTTGTAGGTAACTTGTGACTTGAAACGAAACCGGAAGTTAAAGTCTCTACTTCGTATCTTAAAATAGTTTTTTCTTTAACTTGTCGCGTTTAGTTTAAAACGTCCCAATGTATGAAAATATGGGATATAACATCCTCCCCCCTTTAGAACATTCATCCTCGAATGTCGATTTTATCCCGTCGGGTTCTATAAGAGTCTTGGGAAGGGTTTTCCTTATCGCTAACATATAGATTGAGCAGACAATTAACACAATCAAGCAAGGGGGTTTAGATTACCTGTAGGCGTGGAAAACAAGTGAGGATATTTCTTTTTCATCTCCTCTTCAGCCTCCCAAGTCATCTCCTCCCTATTATTGTTCCGCCACAACACTTTAACCGAAGCCACGTCTTTAGTTCGCAGCCTCCTAATTTGTCGATCAAGTGTGGCTATAGGATGCTCTTCGTATGATAGCTCCTCTGTTACCTGGACATCATCTGCAGGAAACACCCTGGAAGGATCGCCTATGTACTTCCGAAGCATTGACACATGGAAGACCGGATGTACTGCTTCTAAATCCGCTGGTAGATCTAACTAGTAGGCGACTTGGCATACCTTACGGATAACTTGATAAGGTCCAATGTGTCTCGGGCTCAACTTCCCTTTCTTGCCAAATCTCATAACACCCTTCATGGGTGACACCTTGAAGAACACCCAATCGCAAACCTGAAATTCCAAGTGTCGACGTCGATTATCTGCATATGACTTCTGCCGACTCTGGGCTACCAGTAATCTCTCCTGAAGAAGCTTCACCTTATCGACAGCCTGCTGAACCATATCTGGGCCTATTAGCTTAGTCTCACCAACGTCAAACCAGCCTATAGGGGATCTACACTTCCTGCCATATAGAGCTTCGTACGGTGCCATCTGAATGCTAGAATGGTAGTTGTTATTATAGGCAAACTCGATCAGCGACAAGGGATCATCCCAACTGCCCTTAAAATCAATGACACAGGCCCGTAACATATCTTGTAGCGTCTGAATGGTACGCTCGGCCTGTCCGTCAGTCTGAGGGTGAAATGCCGTGCTGAGACTCACCTGTGTCCCCAATCCCTCCTGGAAGGATTTCCAGAAGTTAGCTGTAAACTGGGCCCCTCTATCAGAGATAATAGCTGTGGGAACCTCATGAAGTCTCACTATCTCCTTAAGATACAATTTGGCGTAATCCTCAGCTGAATACGTCATCCTGACTGGAAGAAAGTGGGCTGATTTTGTCAATCTATCAACGATGACCCAGATAGAGTCATATTTCTGTGGAGTGCGAGGTAGACCCGTGACGAAATCCATATTAATTACCTCCCATTTCCAGGTCGGAATCTCCATCTCCTGCAGTAGTCCTCCAGGCTTCTGGTGCTCTATCTTGACCTGTTAGCAATTCGGACACCGGGCCACGAATTCTGCTATGTCCTTTTTCATACCATCCCACCAATACAAACACCTAAGGTCATGATACATTTTTGTTGATCCTGGATGAACAGAATAACGAGTATAGTGTGCCTCCCCCATAACCTATTGCCTTAATCCTACAACCTCAGGTACACATAATCTGCCTCTGTATCGTAGTACTCCGTCAGATGAAATCTTGAATGGGGTCTCGTCCTTCTGAAATGTTGTTTCTCTGTAATGTACAAGAATAGGATCCTCATACTGACGTCTCTTCACCTCTTCTATAATAGAAGACTCAGCAACACCTCGCACAAAAATTCTACCATTATCAGAATCAGCCAAACGAATTCCAACACTAGCTAGCTGATGAATCTCACGGACTATTTATTTCCTTCCTGGGTGTACGCCTGCCACACTGCCCATAGATTTACGGCTGAGTGCATCTGCCACAACGTTAGCCTTTCCTGGGTGATATAGAATATCGACATCATAATCTTTCAGCAACTCTAGCCACCTCCTTTGCCGCAAATTCAGCTCCTTCTGCTTAAAGATATACTGGAGACTTTTATGATCTGTATAAATATCAACAAGCACGCCATATAGATAATGTCTCCATATCTTCAAAGCATGTATCACCGCCGCCAACTCCAGGTCATGTGTAGGATAATTTCTTTCGTGCTTCCTGAGCTGTCGGGAGGCATAGGCTATAACTCTGTCGTGCTGCATCACCACGCAACCCAACCCAACACCGGAAGCATCACAATAAATAACATAGCCATCTGGCCCCTCGGGAAGAGTTAGAACCGGAGCTATAGTCAACTTATCTTTCAATAGTTGGAAACTCCGTTCACAAGCATCGGTCCACTGAAATTTAGCTGCTTTCTGTGTCAGCCTTGTTAAAGGCGCTGAAATCGAAGCAAACTTTTCTACAAATCTCCTGTAATTCCCTGCCAGCCCCAGAAAACTACGTACCTCAGTAGGCGTCGTAGGTCTAGGCCAAGTCTTCACTGCCTCAATCTTCTGCGAGTCTACCCGAATACCGTCTGCTCCAACAATATGCCTCAGAAACGCTACTGAAGTCAACCAGAATTCACACTTAGAGAACTTAGCATATAAATTCTGGTGCTGGAGTATCCTGAGTATTGTCCTCAAGTGATCTGCATGCTCTTCTTCCGATCGAGAATAGACCAGAATATCATCAATAAATACAATCACGAACAAGTCAAGAAATGGCTTAAAGACTCTGTTCATTAAGTCCATAAACACGGCTGGAGCATTGGTCAACCCAAAAGACATCACTTTAAACTCGTAATGTCCGTATCGGGTCCTGAATGCAGTCTTCAGAATGTCTGCTTCCTTTACCCGCACCTGGTGGTAACCTGACCGCAAGTCTATCTTTGAAAAACACTTAGCACCCTGCAACTGGTCAAATAAATCATCAATCCTGGGGAGGGGATATCTATTCTTTATTGTTACTTTGTTCAGCTGCTTATAATCAATACACATCCGCAGCGACCCATCCTTCTTTTCATGTGCTCGCTTTCATTTCCGGCACCGCATACTCTTTAGTCTGGGCTTTTCCTATAGAACTTCATAAATCTTCCTCATTCATCCTATATTCTGCTTTTCCATATCTCATTTGCCTTTATACCTTAGTCACATAAATCACGTCATATTCTTTAGTCGGCTCCTCACTAGGCTTTACTCATCCTTATCACAACACTTGTTATATTCACGTAATATCTTATCCGTAACCAATCCTATTGTGTAACACTTCTTTGCCTTATTCACGACTCTTACTATGGTTTAATTACACCCTGTGGAGTAGGCGTACTTAACCTTTGGTCAATCTTACCCATAATATCTCATAAGCTGTCTTATCAATACATTCGTGTTTGTCATAATTCTTCCTCCCTTGCACTCTTGTCTCAATCATCCTATTTCTTCTTTTAATTATAAACTCGTCGTAATTTACCCCTGCTTATCAGTTCCGTCGATACCTCAATATAACATTTTATTAAGATTTTGTCGGCCCCTTCTAAATCATCCCTTAGTATCACAAACCCTTCCAAATTATCCTAGCATTTCTTTTTACCATACTGATACCGACCTCATAATTACTATTACCATCAATTCATCGGTTAATCTTTATCTCTCAAAGTCAGACGCACTTGCGACTTAGTCAAACCTAATCGTTACTGTTGGCGCGACTTTCCAAAAATATTACGAACTTATACGTCATTTCCTTGTTATTTCTCAGAAAATTTTGGCAGAGTTTCCTCTGTATTTCTTACTATGCCAAAACCTGCACGCCGGAAATACCAACAACGCCTCACAGGGCCAACATACACACATATATATTATATCGTATCGTAGCCGCACAGGGCTTCCTATATCAGTCACAAGATGAAAATGACGAGCTTGCCACGTGTATCCAACCCAAACTGTATCTGTTACTCTTTCCTGTTTATTTTTCCTTTCCATCTTTAACTGCAGGTTTCAAACATACCTGCAGCATTCATACTATGTCTAAAGTATATTCTGCTTACAGTTACTGATGCTTTTGATTTCCGCTTGCCGCTATTAGGTAAAAATCTATAACAATTGTACATACATAGGAAATTTCGATAAGATCTCATATACCTGTAGTCGATCAGTCTCTAGTGTGATCCGGTGATCTAGAAAGTGATGTGTGCTCCTCGTCATCGTCTGCCCGCCATCTACTCGTCTGACCTTCATCGTCTTCTTCATCTGAATCCGGGAAATGTAGATAATCGGGCAACTCCTAGTTTACCGATGACCAGGACAGGGGGCTGGAATAATCTGTAACACTTACCGGGGTGGCCGGTCTGACTTGGTGCCCTGCCACAAGAGCAACTGGCATGGCTTCAGGGACCGCCTCCCTGGATATCAAAAACTCTGGAGGAATTGTCGCTGGGTCCTCCGAGGGGTCAGTCTCGATAGAATAACTGAGGCTCCTCCTGCTCGGTCCTGGAGCCTGGGGTCCCGGACTTACCCTAGGGGCCTTCTTAGCACCCCCGCTATCTGAAGCTGGCCTCTTCATCTCTCGCAATTCTGCACCTACCTACAGGAAAGACGTCAGAAACCAATCTTTCCTAAGTCTAGGCTCTATCGCACGATCTAGAATGAGAAAGAAAGATGACACCCTAAATGTCCTGTAGCTTCCTGTTTATAAATGTGGTGCACAACACATCTATAAACAAGACTCTACGCGACACGGTCTGTAGACACTCCGAGGATTGAACCGCTCTGATACCACTTTTGTAACGACCAAACCCCGTAGGCCGTGACTAGTGTCCAAATTGGACACTCATATCACCTGTTAACTATAATCTTTTATAACCAGCATATTATGAACTTATTTATATAAAAAAAAACAGGACGTTATTCTAAAGCTGTCACAATTCTGTATGTCGTAGGCACCTGTCTCCTGAGGAGTTACGATCTTCAACAACAACATATATATATCTACGCACGCCGACAAGGCTGCCACTACACGCAACATCCCAAACATATATATATATATATATATATATGCAAGCCGACAAGGCTGCCATTACGAATGGGTACGCCCCAAACATAAGTCCTATTCATACAACGCAACAACAACTATATACAGACCCACACATGTGTCCACAGACCTCAAAGAGTCATGACAAAATCATATGACGGGACAGGGCCCCGCCGTACCCCGACTAAACACATATATATACAACAAAAGGGATTTATACCACAAGCTAGGCTCCGGAACAAAGGAGCACTCCAAAGTAACTGAATAGATATCCTAGGCTGGCGGATCTCCGAAACGAGCGTCTGTACCTGCGGGCATGAACGCAGCCCCCCGAAGAAAAGGGGGTCAGGACGGAATATGTACTGAGCATGTAAAGCATGAAATATAGTAATAGACTCATACTGAGACAAGGTGTGTAGGACCCAATGCAACAAGCAGAATTTCATAAAACTTGCCTTTGAACATATTTCATCTGATATCGTTCTCATATCAATATCAATATAGAGTCTTGTAACCAAGGCTAAATAATTATTCTGTATGTAACATATATAACGTGTCCCGGCCCTTTAGTGAGGGACTCGGTAATTATAATCATAGCATCATAACATAAACATATACGTGTCCCGGCCCTCTAGTGAGGGACTCGGTAATAAGGAATAGATTCCCTCCTGGCCGCCATCTCCATATCATCATGTCATCATATCATCATATCATCATCATATCATCATATCATCATATATATATATAACGTGTCCCGGCCCTCTAGTGAGGGGCTCGGTGAGTAATATAGTAAATATGAACACGAAAACGTGTCCTGGCCCAGGACTCAGTAAAGGATATAGCGGTAAGCACGAGCAGAATAATAAGCAACCACATACATGCAAATCATCTTTTAAGACTCAATAGATAAGTAACTGACCAGCTCTAAAGTGTCAGGATAATAATCATATTCAGTTCTTTTTAAATCTCATTACAATTTATAGCAAGGAACGTTTCAGATTTCATATACATGTATCAATTTGACATGGTGTAACTTTTGATAGTCAAGTATGCCTCTAATTATGCAATTCTTTAAGAGTAGGAACTTCTATACATCATTCATTAGTCAATCATATAGTAGGCTTGTGACCATAACATTACGGAATGAATACAATCATAAGTCATGCTTGGAACTAGAGAGTAGAATTTACCCCAAGGTTCATATCATTTCTTACTTACGTCTAGGACATGCCAAAAGAAAGAAGGAATAGGCTTTACATACCTTTAGCGTTTAGTCGTATTATAACTTGTACTTGCTGCCCAATAGTACTTATCCTATATCAAAATATCAAGAGCTACGATTAGTCTACGAGGGAATTCAATATGTATTTTAACGTTAACAACCCCTTTCCAACATTTAGACGACGTTTCGTTCGCATTCAAACTAACTAGTACTACAAGGTAATATTGTTAGTCATTCTTTCATGTATCAATCCGAACTTGTTTAAACATGACTTAAGGGAACTTTGGACAGTCTGTACATCATTTAAAACAGGCCCTTATCCACGGCCAAACAGCACGCCCAACATTACCATTTTCACTTCACAATTTTTCCAACTTCAACTACAACGACAACAACACGTTTACAACATTACTTATATGATTATTGGAACTGTTTTAGCATCACATTTATTCTTACAACAGCCCACAAACCATATCAATTTCAACTTGAATCATTAAACATCACTTTCACTATACGTTCATAACAATAACCTACATTCAACATACACTAATTCACTCCTAACATTAAAACAGTCCACGGTTTGGACTGTTTTCCCCCTTCAACATGATTCATTTCTTTAACACCTCAATTCACATATTCATAATGCATACAATACACCACAATGTCCGTAACAACAACAATCAACACATGACACAAAACAGTCCATAAATTCCTCTAAAACAGCCCCCTACACGACTTCAACACAACTACAACAACTTCATGATTTTCATCCATTCATCAACAGTACAACACATTCAATTCATTCCCAATACATGTACAAGAAGATTAAGCATGATTCCATTTAAGTCTACAACACACGGCCCACTTCAACTTCAAGAAAAACAGTCCAATACGAACATGCAACATCATAAACATACTTCTACAATCTTTGTTCGTTTACATATGTTGACACACGTTCAACCCATCAACAATACATGCAAAATGAGACCAACATGGCTTCACCGAAGCTCACGGCTCACCTCAACTTCAACCACAACAACAAAACAACAACAACATGCACGAATTATACATTCAAATCATCATACAACACAAGAAAAATGATCATTCTTACCTTGTAACTAAACACTTCAATCGGCTAGCCCTTCACTTTCACTTCATGAATTTTAACACTTGTTCTTGCTATTCCAATGAATGCTACACGTTAATACACCTTTAGGGGAGTTAAATTGCCTAAGAAACTGATTTTTTTGGAGCAATTTGGAACACCTCACTCTCGGCCATCTTGTAGCCTAGAGCTTCCCTCTCTATCACTATGTGTTCTTGACTTGTAAAGATGAAAATCATGTAGTTAGTTGATAGTGAATCAGCATTTTGCCTTATATATGAGTTGCAAGGGTTGGACAAGTGTCCCACTCAATATTTGGGTCAAATATTCTTTGACCATCCCACTAAACTACACGGCCAACTATGGCTATTTTTAATGGACTGATTTAGTTTTCCAGTCCCGGTTAATAATCTAATCATGGTTAATTTAATCCCAATTTTCCATTAATGCTTCCATACCAAACGAAATTTGTAGGTAACTTGTGACTTGAAACGAACCGGAAGTTAAAGTCTCTACTTCGTATCTTAAAATAGTCTTGTCTTTAACTTGTCGCGTTTAGTTTAAAACGACCCAATGTATGAAAATATGGGATATAACAGAGCACCAGTGCCACGATGTCGCCAGTGTAGAAAATTACATTCGGGTCCGTGTCGTCAAGGCTCAGATGCATGTTATGCTTGCGGACAAATTGGGCACATGATGCGTGAATGTCCGTCAATGGTTGGTAGTGGCAGGGGCCAGCCCGCAGGGTCGATGGCGGGTTCTTTTTCATCTGTGCACCCTCCTGGACAGACTTCCCAGGCTCCAGCAAGCCGTGGCCGAGGCAGAGGAGGAGGGGCACCCAGCTTAGCCGGTCCTCCGCACCGTATATATGCATTGACAGGACGGCAGGAACCTGAACCTTCCCCAGATGCGGCTACAGGTATATTATCGGCATTTTCCTATTATATGTATGTGTTAATTGATCTAGATTCTACTCTATCATATACCACCCCCTGTATAGCTGAATGTATTGGGAAATTGAAGATTCAGGACGAAACGTAGCCGTACACATATGTAAAAAGTAAATATTAGGGATTGCGGAGGCTAAAATAGTAATTAAAAGGGAAAGATGCGTTACGAGAGCATTTCGGAAATTGTCAAGACCCCAACTTACCCCAGATTACGTGATAAAGGTAGTGCGGGTGAGTGGAGGAAAAAATACTAGCATTAAGACACTGAAATGCATTAAAGTTTCAAGGTTAAGCGTACTAGGGTGAGAGCAATTTTAGGATGGGTGACCCCCTGGGAAGTGTACTAAAAATCTCATAAATATAGATATCGGAGATGAATATAAAATTAGGCTAACCTAAGGGAAATTAGAGTATGTGGTGCGGTTAGAAACCCTATAGAGGTCGCGTATGCTGAGACGGACTAGACTAGCGGAAAGGGAGAAAGCATGACAGGGCTTTAGGATTAAAGAAAGTTTGATTAGCGTTTGGAAGTGTTTGTAAGTAAAATAGTGGTAAATATATATATATGCATATGACATCTCATTTGTGACTGTAGAATCCTAGCAAACAGTGTCGCGATATATAGAAGGTACTAACCGAACGAAATTCAAGAGACGGAGTGAAAGACATAAGTACAGATGTAACAGGGTAAGACTGATATTGGATCTACCACTAGTTAAGGCCAGAAATTCCTAACACAGTAGTACCCGGGGACATAGTTAGCAAGGAGATAGACGTGACAGACTCCGCAAGGAAGGAACTACAATTGTAAAAAGATCGTGGAAGGCGATGATTACTTAAAGGGCATAGGCGTGTATAGACCCTCTTAATAAAGGGGGGGGGGGGGGGAGAACGTGCTAGAAAAAAAATGAACTACGATGATTTAAGCTTCATAAAGAGGGACTTATTAACTTAGGGCCAGAGTTCGGAGTATGTTGGCATATCGTGAGGGTTACGAAAGATCGTAGAAATATATTGGCAGCGGGTGTAATATGAGGTAAATATAGGGAGAACATACAGAAGATACCTAGTGAGGTCAACAAATATAAAGAGGGGACAACTGAGGCAGCACCATATGAGGCTTTGTATAGTATGAAGTACAAGTTACAATCGGTTGGTTCGGAATTGACGAAACTAAGTTAATTGGCCCATGGCCTACAGGCAACCTGAGCTTCTAAAACAAATATGCTAAAGTGATCGTATGTGACAATTATAAATTAGACCTCCCCAAAGTGTCATAATACGCCATGAGGCCAATTCAACATTCGAGGACGAATGTTCTAAAGGGGGGGGGGGATGTTATATCCCGCATTTTGCGCGTTCGGATAATTCAAGATAATCGCGGGAAGATAACAAGCAAGGCCATATTTTTATTTTGTTTGGCATACAAGTTGCTTATGAAAATCTTGAAGTGGAAATATTAAGAAAGGCGAGGGGTAAAAAGGGAAATTCGCAATATGACTCGTACAAATATAGAGGAAGGCGAAGGGTAAATTTGGAATTTGAAAAAAATTTAATTTTTCATGAAGTGCAAAATAAAACACAAAACAAAATGGGCTTGTGTTGTTGGGCCATGTTGGCCGTCCAAGGGGTGGGCTTAAGCCCAGAAGTGGACTTGGTCAATAAGAATAAAAAGATGACTAAGTCATCTTATTCATAATATTCTCTAGAAATTTCAAGAAACAAAAAAAAAGAGGAGAAGGAGAAAAACCTCCAAGGCCATTCGGCCATAGCAACACCAACAAGAACCTTGGAAATTTTTTATCAAACAATTTATCTCTTCTAGCTAAACAACTAATTGAAGGGTCCTTAGCAAGTTGGAGTGTTCATTAGAGCAAGAACAACACATATTCTTGCAAGTTGAAAGTTCTAGCCAAGTGAAGAATCAAGGAAAGAGGTAAGGTTTAATCCTTTTTTTTATGTTATGGATGCTTGTGCATGTTGTAGTGTATAAAAATGAGTGAAATTCATGAAGAAGATGGATGTAGAGGTTGGCCGTGTATATAGGGTAGTGTGGCCGTGTGGTTGTGGTGTGATATAGAAGAAAATGAGTCAATTTTATTTAGTGATTTGGTTGTTGTTGTGTGAATTCTATGTTGCTATTAAAAGCTTAATGATCTTAGTGAAGTTGTAGTAGTTGGACACTTGTTTTAGAAGTTTATGTAAATTGAATATAATGTTCTTGCATGTGTGGAATATAATGTTGTTAGTATGATTTTGTTAGTGTGTATTTCATGAATTTGGAAGGAAAAGGAAATGTGTTGTTATTGTTCTTGTTCCATTTGTAAGGTGTCGGGTGAAGTAGTGTATCGATGGAGTCATTTTAAATGTTATGCGAATTGAATTAAATATGAATGAAGTGTCGTTGAATTGTATGACGAAGACTGCCAATGTTAGAATGTATCTTGGGTTGATTATTGAAATTGTTAGTATGATTGTTGATATTGTTGTGGATAGTTTGGCCGGGTTGAATTCCCGGATTGTTGTTGATTAAAAATTGGCCAAGTTAGATTTCGGGGATGGTGTATTTACAGGGGAAGTGCTGCCGAAATTTCGGTAGACAAAGTGTTAGTTTGGGATGAGGTTCTTGGATATTCATAGCTAATGTTTGTATTCATTAACATTGTTATAGATTTTGGGAGGGCCAAGAGTTAGGTTGAGTTGACTAAGGAGGCGAACAAGGTATGTAAGGCTCGTCCCTTTCTTTCAAAGGCATGATCCCTAGGTTATGATTTCGTAAGTATTTCCATATTTTCCTTGTTTTCAAAAGTTAGTAGATTATGATTCTATGGCATGATTCTCTTCCTAACAACCCGTAAACGTTTTCCAAAATGTTTATACTTTTGTTAAAACAAAGGTTCATGATTTTGCAAACTTTTATGACTACAACGATGAATATGTTTTTGTAATGATAACAATGATGTCAAAGAAAAGAATATGTCTAGGATGATTACGACAAGAATGGTTTTATGTCTAAAAGTCTTAAGTTAAGGATTCAATATGAATACAAGAATAATGAGCTAGTTCTTGATTTCAATTCCATTTCTTTGTTATGACTCTATTTTCTAAAGACTCCAAAGTGTATGAATTGATGTTTTATAAGGCTTATGATCTTATTCTATGTTTTCTCTTAATGCTATTCTTCATTGATAGTCTCGTCTTATAATACTAGTCCCTTCAAGGTGAGACAAAGTCATCATGATTATTCCATAATGTAATCGGAGGTTACCGACCTTACGTCACTCCGATGAAGTTATAGCTTTTTATTGGGCTCTTATGCATGCTTAAGTTGTGATAATTACACCGTGCGTATACGGCCGGGCAGTCACCGCTAAGGCGGGCAACTATTGGATGATTACACCGCGCCTATATGGCCGGGCAGTCACCGCTAAGACGGGCAGCTATATGGATACACCATGATCTTTTTGGCATGGGCAGACACCACTAGTGGGCGGCATGAGATGATTACCCTGGACGCGGGCTAATGATGTTATGTGATTCAGACAGGTTATGTATGTATATAAAAGTAAAAGTGAGCATGCATGATTCCGCCTTAAGAGGCAGGCAGTTATAGTCATGTCTTTATTTGTATCTCTCGTATTGTCTCATTATGTTATTGTTCATGTTCTGTTCATAATATCATATTATAATTCATGCCTTACATACTCGGTACATTACTTGTACTGACGTCCCCTTTTGTGGACGCTGCGTTTTCATGCCGCGCAGGTACACAGGTAGACGGGTTTGATTCCTAGGAGCTTCTCCAGCGGTATATTGGTAGTGCTCCAGTTGTTCCGGAGCTCCAGTTTATTGGTACTACTTTTGTGTATATGTTCGGGCACAGCAGCACCCGGCCCATCTTGTTACTATATGTATTTTGTTTAGAGGCTCGTAGACAGATATGTACAGTCAGATGGTTCATGACCTTGTTTGTCCCCGTCGTGGTATATTAAGTTAGTAAAGTTGATTAACGCATCTTTATAATAATGCTATTAATTATAGTGTTAATTAAAGACATGACGATATTTATTTATACGGCCCATTTAGTAGTAAGAGTACGATACGAGATAGGGGGTGCTCGGTACAAGTATCGGGTACCCGTCGCGGCCCCTAGTTGCGTCGTGACAAAATGAATATGGAATGATGCAAGTACAAACAATGAATAATGTCACACCCTAGTCCCGCTAGGGTGTGATGGGCACCCGACCCCATATTCGGAGCCGAGCGAACCCGCTGACTCTTATTACAGACGTAATCCCAGGACTTTTAATCAAACAAAAATGACAAATAAAATAAAATAAATGCTTTCAGAAATATTCTCTTTCGTAGTACTCAAACCAAATAAAATTTGTAAACATATGGAGTTTATCATATAACACAGAAGAACACGTCGGCTGATGGAGCCGCTTACACACTGACACCCCATACCCACGACTCTGTCTGCAAAGTCTCTAACGTTAATCAGACACCCTAGCAAATATACTCTGACTCGGCAGCACCCCAGGAACAAGTGGAGCCTGCCAGCTCCGCTGGGACATCTTCTGTAATAACTTCAACTCATCTGGCGTACCTGCGCGGCATGAAACGCATCCCCCGAAGAAAGGGGGTCAGTACGGAATATGTACTGAGTATGTAAGACATGAATTATAGAAAACAGAACCATCACCGAAACAAACAGTATAAGAGTGAGTACATTATCCAAAATATCCGAATGGTTGTCTCCCAGACACAGATCATATATGACAAAGTCGTATGTCAGAAGAAGTACAGAAGGTACAGAATGCCAAAATACTTACTTTCCAAACACAAATAATGTATGCCAGAATCATATATCGTATGCATGCATATAACAGATCCCGACCCTCTAGTAAGGGACGCGGTGAACAGAGTCATCATATGCCAAAATCATATACCCGATATGCAGATAACAAATCCCGGCCCTCTGTTGTGGGACGCGGTGACAGAATCATCATATGTCATCCTGGCCGCCGCCCCATATCATCATATACATACATATAACAGAACCCGACCCGCAAGGGAGAGGGACGCGGTGAACAATGCAGAGGAGTACGCACGAGAACATATCCCGGCCCGGGCTCAGTGAAATCCAAACTGAGACTTGCACGAACAGAGTAGTGCGAAACCATATGCACACAAATCAAGACCCGATAGATACGTACACTTACCGACATCTGACGGCTCAGAAACAAGTTTCGGATCAATCCGACTTCGTATGGGAAAGTTATGGACGTTTGAAGTACAGAACATTCTATAAGCGTTTCAAAGCAAATCCGAGATCTTTTGGAAGGTTAGGAACATTAAAACTTACAGAATTCTTTCAGAAACAAAACTCTTTATACTCATCTCATTATTCAATCGTATAACAAACTCGATCATATCAGACATACTTATATCAGAAATGAATCAGAATCATAGACAAACTCGGAAACATATTAAATAGAACTTCAGAAATCATAGAGACATATCAAAAAGAGTTAATACGAATCATAATCAAACTCGGAATCACAGAATAGAGTAATCCCCAAGATGCATATCATACCTTATTGGGCTCTAAGACATGCCAAAGAAAGAAAGGGTAAGCCTTACATACCTGTCCCACGACCAACTAGCTACGCTTATTTGTCCAACCTTGCTAGTCTACATTCAAGAGAATTAACATAATCATTAGATTCATCAGCGTATACTTGTCTTAATCTTTCAAATGAATTCATTTATAGGCTACCGAAATTTCGGCAGCATCTCCCTTGTAAATACAACATCCCCGAGAATCTAGCTCGGCCAATTTATCAACAACAATCCGAGAATTCAACTCGGCCAAAGTATTAACAGCAATACCAACAATTATATTCAATTTATCCGCTTGCAATCAAGCCAATATGATCGCTCACATATTCAAGTATTAATCCAAAACCATTCGAACGATATTCAAGAATACTTCAAGCAACTCTCACAATACTTTAAACGGCCCAACCATCTTACAACATAATCCAAAATCTTCCAACTTCAATAAGGACAACAACAACACATTTTCCTTATTCTAGATTCATAAACTATATCAAAATCCGCATGTTACAATACCGTTCATACAATTATAAGAATTCATGCTAGTGTCGCATTAACTTCTTCAACAATCCTACAACGATTACAACTTCATTTCAAGCCATCAAACTTTCATTTTCATCGTAGAATCCGCATCAACAACAACTAGAATATCAAATAAAATCAATTCACCATAACTTACCCAAACAACCCCTTATTCGGCCACAACAACAACATACATATTTTCATGAATTTTCATCTATTTCTATACATTACAACAACAACCAACATACTACATAAAATTAGTCCATCATCTCCATACAACACAACACACACACACGGCCAAACATGGAATATACACGGCCAAACACCAACACACTAAATTCATAGTTTTCATGCATTTTACATCATGGAATTCACAACGCAACAATCAAATTACTAAATAAAATCAATTCATCACATCTACAGCATACCACTTCCATTCGACCACCATGCTATATCCATATTTTCATGAACTTTACCCAGTTCTACATACTACAACACTTCACAAATCATCTATAACACATGAAAAGAAGATTTAACACATACCTTTCTCCACACCTCTTCTTTCTTGGCTAGAGTCCACACTTGCACAACGAATGCTTTGTTTATTCCAACAATCACTCCATGTTGTAGAGGGCCTTCCAATTGGTAGAAAAGCTATAAGAAAATTATTATTTTTGATCAATCCAAAGGGGCTCCAATTCGTCCAACCATGGCCGAATATAGTCTTTTTTCTTCTTCTATTTTTCTAAGTCATGAAGAAGATGAACATTGTCTAGATTGTTCCCACTTACTTGTATATATATATATATATAATTCCCACAAGCATGTAAGGGGCACATGCCTCTTTCTTGAAGTTTCTTAAAATAAACAAACATGACCACTTGTCTTGTTATATAAACTTTGGTCCATTCAAGAATTTTCTTGAATACTTGTGAAATTCCCATTTTTCCCTTAACCTTCCACAATATTTCCATGAACGCTTTTGTGAATTTTCCTTTTTACCCCTGGCCTTTCTCAATATTTCCATACTAATAATGTTCATAAATAATATTCGTAAACACTTGTACATTAAAATAATTTTGGAAAATGGTCTTGCCCTTAACATCTCGCAATTATCTCGAATTATCCGAACGCACAAAATACGGGCTATAACAAATAATATCAAGTTCAAGTTGTGCCACACACAGTGCACCAATATCATCAACAAGTGATCCACACAGTAATAAGGGCCAACTATCCCAAAATGGCTATACCAATAACGAGGCGTACACTAAGTACCAATATCAATATCTAAAATTGGCGACGAGGCAAAAAGTAAATCACACAACAAGTAAATCAATACAACGGGGTGTCATGCCCCACAATCAATCAACAGTTGATCCACACAGTAATCAAAATGAATCTCCAATTTTCATAACAATAAGAGCCAACTATCCCAAAATGGCTATACCAATAACGAGGCGTACCCTAAATACCAAAATCAATATCAAGTAATTTCATCCTTCCAATTGACTCCCAATTCACCACAATCCACCAATTCATACACAACGTACCAAACAAGGTCCTATGGAGTCTACAGGCCACAAGCCTGATCAAAAAAGTCATAAGCAATACCAAACCCTAAGGCAACATCCAACCCAACTTCATACCTGAAGATTTATATGAAATCTCCGACAATATCATCAAAATATACGCTTCGCTATTTGAAGTCTCACCACAAGGCTAAACCGTAACCTACCTAAAAGGCTGAACAACAATATCACCAACAATTACACCTTAGCCTTTCCTTTCCCTTAAGCCCCAAGATAATCAAAGTCTACCATATTCAAATGCGGAATTAGAAACAAGAAGAAGGCATTTAATAAACTTAATTCTTAATAAATCCCCAAATTCCAACCTATAAACTAGGGTTCATAACTAATCAAGTAGAAATAATGATCTAAGGCTCTCATCATGGAATTAGTGTTCTAGATGTTCAATTCCCATCAATAATCAACTAATTTAGCTAACAATTACTCAAAATTCAAATTATATAGAAAGCCCCCAAATTTGGGTATAAACCCTAACTTTTAATTCAAAAATTAAGCCTTAGAAATGGAAGATTGAAGTTACTATAGTCATTACCCATCAATTCCAAGATAACCCATGCTAGATTCATTAACAAAACAAGGTTTTATACTCACAAGTTCGTTAGAGGAAGATAACCCAAAACCCACTTAGCTCTCATAACTTTAGGACGATTCTACCATGGATTAATGATTACTAGGTGAGATAATGAATCAAGATTAGGAAGAGATGATAGGTGAGTTTACCTCTAAGAGTTTGCCCCAAGAATCCTCCAGAAAAATTCCCAAGATGCCTGACTTGAATGATCTTGTATTAAGAGCTAAATTGGCTAAAGAAAGTCATGGAGTGCATAATCCCCTTTTAGAGATAGGCATCACAGTTCAAGATACATATGGCTGGCGTACAACCTACGGGATTTTTAGCCAAAATCAAAAGAACAAAAAAGGATTTTTTGCTCTTTTAGCGAGGAAGAGAAAGAAGTATAAGGACCTCAAAAAAATCTCTTTTCCTCATATAAACTTTAAGGTGTATGAAGTTTCATATTTGTTTTTAGATGAACCACTTTTGAAATAATAAATGAATTAAAGGACTTGGCTTTTCATATCATTAAACACGCCAGTCACTGCCCGTTCACCGCTTCTGCAGCCACTTAGACAGCTTCAACGGCAGCGCTTTGGCACACTAGAGCACCGCTTCGGCAGTCCCTTACTAAATGCCCAGACCGCTTCGGCGGTATAGCTTCAGCGGTGTTGGTGGCGCCGAGGCGGGCACCAACAGGTACACCAGAAAATCTGTTATATCCCGCATTTTGTACATTCGGATAATTCAGGATAATTGCGGGGAGCTAAGCGTAAGGCTATATTTCGATCTTGTTTAATACACAAGTTGTTTATGAATATTATTGGCATGGAATATTGAGAAAGGCAAAGGGTGAAAAGGAAAATTCGCAAGACGACTCATAGAAATATTGAGGAAGGCTAAAGGGCAAAATTGGAATTTCGGAAATTAGTTTCGTGAATTACAAAATGAACCAAAAGAAGTTGGGCTTGGAAAATCAAAAAAAAAAGAACAAGAGAGGCCCAATTTTTGGTGGTGGCCGGCCATGGTCCAAATAAAATGGCCCGAGCCCATAAAAATCAAAACCATGTGGTAAATAAGAGAAAAGGGGCTATAATTCTTCATTGCTCAAGAAACTTCAAGAAAACAAAAGATAGACCAAGAAAAAGAAAGGCCATTCGGCCATAGAAAAAAAAAAGAGAAAAAAAATTGAAGTTTCCAAACTTTGATCCGAAAATTCCTTTCTTCCTGAATCCTTACTAAGTTCAAGGTCCTCTACAACATGGAGTAGTTGTTGGAGCCAGAGATCCACTATTTGTTGCAAGTTCATGATTCTAGACAAAAGAAAAATGGAGGGAAAAAGGTAAGAATTAACTCCCTTTTATATGTTATGGATGAATTATGTATGTTGAAGTGTGTAGAAAAGGACTAAATTCATAAAATATGTGTGTATATGTGTTGGCCGAATATGGTGGTATCATGTAGAATAAATGAAATGATTTTATTTAGCATTTTGATTGTTGTTGTGTTGAGAATTTTATGATGTTAAATGAAGATTTAATGATTGGAAATGAGGTTGAAATCGTTGTGAATTATGGAGGAGGCTAATGCGATATTAGTATGGTTTCTTATGATTATAAGAATGAATGATATTGCTAAAGTGTAGAAAGAACGGGTTAATTTTATGTAGTGTGTTGGTTGTTGGGATGTATAGAAATGGATGGAAAATTCATGAAAAAAATGCATGTAGTTGTTGTGGCCGAATGATGGTTGTTTTGGGAAGTTATGATGAATGGATTCTATTTGACATCTTAGTAGTAGTCGATGCGGATTCTATGATGAAAATGATGGTTTGGTAATTCGAAAGAAAATAAGGATTGCATTATTGATGTTTTTGTTTAATTAGGAAGGTTGCGGAGTGTGTTGTGATAATCGGTTGGAACCTAAATGAAATGCCGTTGAATTATGTAAAACAAGTTATTAATGTTAGAATGCATTTTGAGTAAATTGTTGAAGATTGGAGATATGATTGTTGGCATTGTTATTGATATTTTGGCCGAGTTCCTTTCTCGGGTTTGTTGTTGATGATTTAGCCGAGTAGACTCTCGGGGATGATGTATTTACAGGGGAGATGCTGCCGAAATTTCGGCAGAATATAAGCGAATTTATTTGAGAAGTTAACACAAGTGAATGACGATAAATCTAATGATCATGTGAATTCTTTTGTATGTAGACTAGCAAGTTTGGACAAATAAGCGTACCTAGTTGGTCATGGCACAGGTATGTAAGGCTTACCCTTTTCTTTCTTTGGCATGTCCTAGAGCCACATAAGGTATGATATAAAATGCAATTTGGGGAAATTCTACTCTTGAATTTTGAGTTTTGTCCATAAAGAGTTCTGTATGCGTAAATGTTCAAAGTTTGGTTTGATATGTTTCTGAATGGCATTTGAAAGACAATTGGTATGATTAACATTTTGATTTCCAAATGATAGTACGTTTAACTATTCCATTGAGTCTTTAATATATTTTGATATGTACATATGATTCTAAAGGTTATATTTGATTCGATCCATATGATATCCAGAAGAGATTTGTTTCTGAAGTTCTATTTAATATGTTTCCGAGTCTGCCTACGATTCTGATTCACTTCTGATATAAGTATGTCTGACATGATCCAGTTTGTTATACGATTGAGTAACGAGATAAGTATAAAGAGTTTTGTTTCTGAAAGAATTTTTTAAGTCGTAATGTCCCTAACCTTCGGAAAAGATCTCAGATTTGCTCTAAAATGCTTATAGAACGTTCTGTACTTCAAACGTTTGTAACTTTCTCATACGAAGTCGGATTGACCTGAAACTTGTTTCTGAGCCTTCAAATGTCAGTAAGTGTACGTATCTATTGAGTCTTGATTTGTGTGCATATGGTTTCGCACTACTCTGTTCGTGCAAGCCTCAGTTTGGATTTCACTGAGCCCGGGCCAGGATATGTTCTCGTGCATATTCCATTGCATTGTTCACCGAGACCTACCAGTAAAGGGCCGGGACACGTTATATGATGATGGTGCCAAATCCGGACCGGATCCCCTCTACCGAGTCCCTTATTGAAGGGCCGGGACACGTTATCCACCGAGTCCGTCACTAGCGGGCCGGGACACGTTACATGCATACATGATATTTGATGTGACATGCATGATTTTATCTACCGAGTCCCTCGTTTGAGGGTCGAGACACGTTATGCATATGTGATATACGATGTTGACATACATGATTCTATTTACCAAGTCCCTCACTCGAGGGTCGGGACACGTTATTTGCACATGTGATATGTTATACGGATCGGGATGCACGTTCCGCAGCGATATATATGTATGGATCGGGCCGTACGTTCCGCGGCATTATTATATTACGTATGACATTGGCATCCATGTTTTGTGTCTGGAAAAACAAGCATTTTGATATTCTGGTGTTTCGGTATTTTGGATCTGTACTTCTTCTGATACATGATTCACATTTGGAAATTAAGTATTTGGTGTTCTGGGTAATGTACGTACCTTTTGTACTATTTGTTTCGAGTATGGTTCCGTTTTCTGTATCTTATGCCTTACATACTCAGGACAGCCTACGAACCACCACGGCTTGACTAAGCACCGCCCTTAGATGAAGCACCACGGCCTGACTAAGCACTGCCTTTAGATGAAGCACCACCACGGCTACGTGACGGTGCCGGAGTTCT
The DNA here is from genome assembly GCF_019175385.1 of Lycium barbarum. NCBI lineage: Eukaryota > Viridiplantae > Streptophyta > Magnoliopsida > Solanales > Solanaceae > Lycium > Lycium barbarum. Next base: position 65,660,132 of record NC_083338.1, on the reverse strand, counting down.
CGGAGACTGAAAATCCTACTTGGGTCGAGTACACTCTCTAGCAAAATGGCCAAGCTCCCTACATGCATAACAAATCCTCGAAGGGTGAACCTAACGAACAGAAATTGCAAACTCAGACGGATCCACACTACCAGCAGGTCGGAGATGAGATCTCTTCAGAATACTCTTCCTGGAGGGCCCACCAGGAGAAGCCTGTAAAGCTGACTATACGGGACGGTTGGAATATGGCTGATACAGCCTAGAAGGCTGACCGACGCCTCTTGAACTAGAACCACCATAACTCCTAATCTGACGCTGCCTCTTCTCACCATCACCTCCAAATGCCCGGGCCTTAGCGGCCTCAACCAAAGAAGCATGCTCGACGATGGACTGGAAGGAAGCCCCTATAGTCTCCATCTGAAGGAAAGAAATCTGAAGAGAACCGACTAATCCACTAACAAAACGCCTAATCCTGTCAGGCTCAGTACGGATCAAGGGAGTGGAATAGCGAGCTAGATACAAATAGCGAGTCACATAGTTCTCCACCGATAAACCTTTCTACTATAGATGTAGAAACTCCTCCCTACGCGCCTCTTTCACAGCCCGAGGCACATACTTCTCAAGAAAGGCTCGGTAGAACTAAGTCAAAGTCAGGGGAGGAGAACCCTCTTCAAGCAACAAAATACTTCCACCAAGTCTTCGCGTCGCCGTGAAACTAGTAGGACACATAGTCAACTCTATGGGACTCAACGATCCCCATCCTATATAGCAACTCATGCATATCCATGATGAACGCATAAGCATCCGGAGCAGTAGTACCCGAAAACCTCAGCGGCTCCAATTTCCTAAATCTCCCAACAAGATATTGATTAGTCACAGTCATAACAGCGCACTCCACGGGCCTAAGATCATCACTCGAGGCTGGCACTGCATCAATATGTGAAGCCATAGCTGCAGCGGTGTGTGCTACCTGAGTAGGTCTTTGCTTAGGGGTCTGCTCCCTAACTCTTGTTTGTGAACCTCTGCCAGGAGTAGTAACACCAGTGGCAGCCTGCTGGGCATCTAGATGAGATTATCTTTCATTAATAAATACTCTAACATACATGTGCAGGCTTTCATTATGACGATTTTTTTCATTTGAAGCAATGACATGTTTTGCAAATTTTAACAAGTTATGCTAAAGCTTCAAAGGTTAACGAAGTGCTATTCAACAAATAGAAAAGAAATAGAGAACCCAAAAAATAAAAAATAAAAAATAAAAATGAGAAAAAATTTAACCGGCTCACTGGGCCCATGTCGAGGCCGAGTCGGATGGTCAACCATGGTATGCCGACATCAAGGCCTACCTGGGGAAAGAAGAGTACCCCCAGAGAGCTCAGCGGATCAGAAAAAGATCATTAGGAGGTTGGCTAATAGGTTCTTCTTGAACAAAGAAGTGTCGTACAAAAGGACCCCTGACCTTGGGTTACTCAGTTGCATGGATGCCGAAGAGGCTATGAAACTGCTAAAAGATGTACACGCAGGGGTATGAAGACCCCACATAAATGGATTTATCCTTGCTAAGAAAATCCTGAGGACAGGATATTACTGGATGAAATGGAGCATGACTCGTGCAAATTCATGCAGAAGTGTCATCAGTGTTAGACACACGGAGATATGATGAAGGTTCCCCCCACAGAATTACATGTGATGAGCTCGCCTTGGCCATTCGTGGCATGGGGAATAGGAGTCATAGGACCTATCGAGCCTCCAGCCTCCAATAGACATCGTTTTATCTTAGTCTCCATCAACTACTTCGCCAAATGGGTAAAAGCAACTTCACACAAATCTGTGACCAAAAATTCGTGGCTAACTTCGTCAAAAATAACATGATATGTCATTTCGGTGTACCAGAATCCATCATCACAGAAAATGGTGCCAATGTGAACACCCATTTAATGAAGGACATTTGTGAACAATTCAAGATCACCCACAGAAACTCTACTGCTTACCGGCAACAGATGAATGGAGCCGTAGAGGCTGCCAGCAAGAACATCAAGAGGATCTTGAGAAAAATGATCGACAACTACGAGAATTGGCAGGAGCAGTTGCCTTATGCTTTGTTGGGGTACAGAACGACAACCCGAACTTCCGCCGGAGTAACCCCATACCTCTTTGTCTATGGTACAAAAGCTGTCATACCTACAGAAGTGGAGATCCCTTCACTCAGGATCATCCAAGAGGTAGAGCTGAATCATACGAAATGGGTCAAAAATCGCTATGAGCAACTGGCCATGATAGATGGAAAGAGAATGTTGGCAGTATGCCACAGACAGCTGTACAGACAAACAATGTCTCGAGCCTTCAACAAGCGGGTCAGAGCCCGATTTTTCCAAATTGGACACTTCGTTCTCAAGCGAATCTTTCCCCACCAAGAGAAATACAAAGGAAAATTTGCGCCAAACTAGCAAGGACCATACATGGTCATGAAAGTACTCTCAAGAGGAGCAGTACTCCTAGCTGAGATGGACGGACAAGAGTGGCCTAAAGCCATCAATGAAGACGTGGTCAAGAGATACTACATTTAGGATTTAATTTGCTAGTAACCGCGTTATTATTTCCTTATAATCATACCTTTTGCTTATAATCGTACTTTGTAATAGAATAGGAAAAACAAATCGTCTATGTAATGACTATGCAATGACCTGACTTCCCCATAGTGGGATACATAGGCAGTCCACATCAGAACCGGTCACGTTATTAGTAAAACCAAAACACAGTTAATTTATTCCAAACTACGTTCGACCTAAATTCCTGCTACGATAGGATACGTAGGCGCTTTCGAGCTCGGTCGTCATAAAAGAAAAACCCGAGAAACCCTTATGAGACCTCAGAGACAAAAGTCAATGAGATCAGAAAACAAGGATCGGTACATGAGATGGCTAAACATCAACCCTACACTGGGGAAGAATTTTTGAGGTATCAGAAACAGTTAACGAGAAAAGTGACATAGTAAAGCCATACACTGGGGTAGAATTTTTTAGGGAACCTCAAAAATTCCTGCATAATGAGATAAAGCAAGGGTCACTCAGAGTGAATTCAAAAACTGTGTCAGAATTTTTGAGAAAGGTCTCAAAAATTCTACCAGTGCAGAAGTCAGCAATCATACCTCCTGGGAGAGCCAGAAGAACTCATTCGAAGAAAATACACGTCATGACACATAAAAATAATATAAAAATTTCTTTTAAGGAAAAACAACGCGCATTTTATAAAAAGAAATTACTTTAGATTTTCAAAGCTAGCATAAGTACATCCTAAAAACATCTCTCGAAATATCGAGCCCAAGAGGGTTCAAAGGCCATCAAGAGGAGACACTGGACGGGAGGATAACGACACTAATTGGCCTCTTAGAAAACTCACAATTTTTCTGTGGATGCAGGTTTTTAACAGGACAGCAAGCACTCATCAACCAGCTTACTCACAGCGCAGGCGAAAAGCAAATCTGACCATGAGGGTCACAAAACAAATGGACAAAGCATATCTGACCATGAGGGTCACGAAAAGAATGAATGACAAAGACATAGCTGACCAAAGGGGTCATGCAAAGAATGAATGAGCATAAATACAAATCTGACCAAAAGGGTCACACAAAAAATGAATGAAAAAGACATATCAGACCAAGAGGGTCACAATGAGCGACCACAAAGACACATATGACCAAAAGGGTCATTACAAGGATAAAAGGGAATATATGACCATAAGGGTCAACAACCGATACAATGGATGAAAGAAAGATCATCAAGTCGCAAGGGCCATATCTGTCATCTGCATGTCGAGGGGGCCATTCATTTGTTTAATTTGCCGAGAAGGCCATTCACACAAACTGCCGAGAGAGCCATTCATATCAAATTTCTGAGAGGGCCATTCATTCAAACTGCCGAGAGGGACATTCATACAAACTGTCGGAAGGGACATTCATATCAAACTGCTGAGAGGGCCATACATATAAATAGACGAGAGGGCCATTAATGCAAATAGCCGAGAGGGCCATTCATCTAAAATTCCATGAAGAATATCTACAATATTGGCAAGTCCAGGAAATAAGCACGCAACCACCAGAAAGGAGCTGGTTTGTTGAACCAGATCCTGACAAATTATGGAGCAAATGTGGAACTTTTTGTTACGCAGCCGGTTAAGACAGGGTGCCTATGGGAGTCAAGCTCTCCGGCTAGGATCTGGAAGCCATCCGATCTCATATTCAGTCGTAATTTTTCCTATTTTTATTTTCATTACTAAAAAACCGTGACTGGTCGATACACACTGGGAAGTCTGAAGGTAATTCCACATAAAGGATATGCTCTTCTCCAGCGAGTCGAACTACATGTGTCCTGATTCCCAGAGACCGGGGATATGTAGGTGGACTCAAGACCAGAGAGTCGGTCACACTCCAACAGATGTCTAGAGAAACCCCAGTCACTACGCCGTGAATCTCGGGGCTTTCTTGCTGAATCACTTAAAAGTCCTTAATTGAGTCGAACTACAGGTGGCCTGAATTCTCATATAACCTGAGATATGTAGGAAACCCAGAAGCCAAGGTCCGTCCACGTATGTGAAAATTGCATAATAATGAGATGTAGGATGGGTTGGGTCAGTCAAAAATTAGGGTTAGTCGAATTTCGTTGCTCAGGGATGGTCTCGCCATCCCCGAACACCAAAGGGGCAGTTGATGACACTTGATTTTTGACCACCCATAATTTATTTTAATTACTCAGAGTCCTTGGATGACAAGGACAATGAATCATGCATTTTTTAAAGGTCAAAATATTTTTTATAAAATTGCTTAGGTCAATATTTTTACCCCTTTAAATTGATAAAATAATTTCTATGATACTAAGAGTCATTTAGGAATTAATTGGTGCATTTTATGACATTTATGAGATATTTGTTGGATTTAATCAAAGAAAAGCATTTTTAAAAATAATCATTTATTTAATTGTTTAAATTGTCAAAAATAAAGTTAGCAAATACATTATTCCCTTTAATCCAAGGAGTTTGAGTAATTAAAATAATAACCATTTTACCCCTTAATCTTTAATTTTGTGTAATTGTATAATTTGTCAATGTTATTCATAATTATCTATAAATGTTTTAATCAGGCTAATTAATCAAGTAGAGGGTCATTATTGCAAATTGGTTTTGATTATTTAATTGTTTACACTATAGCCACAGTTGAACCAATCAATTCATGATTGAGGTAATTAGGGTCATTTTTGCGAATTTGTCCTGCTAGTGACGTTAATTGAAATGACCAAATTCATTTGGCTCAAATTAATTAAGGTCATTAATGTGATTGATCTTTAATTTCCTAATTAAGCTAAAAGTGGTTGTAATTGCAATAATCAATTGGATTAAAATTAATTAAGGCTAAATTTGCGAAATTGAGCTTGTTTACACAATTAGACATATTTTAAATTAATTAATAAGTTAATTACCTCCTAATTTGTTTATAATTAAAATACTATGTTGATAATCAATATTCTTGTTATTTTTTCGCTTGTCAAATTACTCGTGCTTGTATGTACATTTAAATATATATAGGTGAAAAAAAGGGCGCGGGGGGGGGGGGGGGGTGGGTGGGGAAGGGGTGGGTAATGTTAAATTTTTTGGACCGAGTCCAGCCCACGGGCGTGACCCAGTCCAATCCCTCTTCCTGATTAAAGGAGGGGGAGGGGTGTTGTCACACCCTAATCCCACTAGGGTGTGATGGGCACTCGACCCCATATCCGGAGCCGAGCGAACCCACAGACTTTCATTTCGTACATAATCTTTCCGGACTTTTAATCAAATAGAATGTAATACATAGTAAAACTTGCTGAAACATATATACATTTTGTAGCTTTCAAGTCAAACCAATCTGTAATCATACGGACTTTATAACGTGATACGAATCGACATATCGGCTGATGGAGCCGCTTACTAAACCGACATACCATACCCACGACTCTGTCTGCAAAGCCTCTAACATTAATAGAACCTTTAACACATATATTCTGACTCGGCAGTTCTCCGGGAGCAAATGGAGCTTGCCATCCTCGCTGGAACATCTTCCATAATATCTTCAACTCCTCTGGGAGTACCTGCGCAGCATGAAACGCAGCCCCCGAAGAAAGGGGGTCAGTACAGAATATGTACTGAGCATGTAAGGCATGAAACACAGAAAACGAAGCCATAACCGAAGTAAAATGTACAGAAGGTGAGCACAATAGCCAGAATACCAAAGTCTTGCATCTGACGTACAAATCATACATAAAAGGTTCCGGAAGACAAATACGGCAATCAAAATGCCAAAATACTTTGCTTTCTTTTGAAAAACATTTCCGTCTCATACACACAGAAAATCAAACACACAATTACCGCGGCCAAAAGTCCAGCGGTCACTATCACACATACCGCGACCAAGTGTCCAGCGGTTAGCATCCCAAACCCGACATACCGCGGTCAGGAGTCCAGCGGTCAATGTCGCAGATACCGCGGTCAGGAGTCCAGCGGTCAATATCACAAATTCGGCATACCGCGGTCAGGGGTCCAGTGCGCACAATAATATAAATGCCACATTTATTACTTTCCATACATAAATCACACATGTCAGAATCATGCATCACACATACATACAACGTGCCCCGGCCCTCGGTGAGGGACTCGGTGAATAGATTCATGTATACCAAAATCGTATATCAGAAAAATACCGAAGGTAAGTAGCTTATCCAGAATATCAGAATACTTAAGTTTCAACCACAACTGATGCATACCAAAGTCATGCAAAGGGCGCAGGAACATGGTCGCCACTCCCGTCTCTGGCGCCATAACACACCATGCTCCAGAAGATTTCATAACATGTACACGGGATCTCGGGAACTGGACATATGCCACGAGAACCAGTCACATCATAATCCATATACACAGTAACTGGGGACGGACATATACCACAGTACCCCGGAGCCAGACACCTCATACTTCAGAATTACATACATGGAACCCGACCCCTAGACAAAGGACTCGGCGAACCATATGCACGAAACATACCGGCCCGGAACTCGGTGAAAGGGATCATAGCATATATACGAGCGGAGTAGTAATAAACTAGGTGCACATAAATTAAAACCCGATGAAAGAATCGAATGTATTATCAGGATATTCGTAACGGATTATTTATAACCGAATACTTATTTCGGATACTTATATCAGATTACTTGTGTCAGGATATTTCTATCAACATACTTATATCAGATTACTCATAGCAGACTCCTTATATCGAATTACATGCTCACATCAGGATATTCACATTAAGGAGCTTTCCAATGACTTATGGAACGAATCAAACGGAGTATTAGATTCATAGACGAAAGTCTTACTTTTATATCATACAAAAATAGCTCAAGTGAGACAACGAAGGAAGTTTCGGAACTTGTGGGCCCACCTCGGGTCAAGTCGAGGTGGCGGATATAAATTACAAACATTGGACTCTATGGAGTCATCCATGAAGGTTTCAAAGCGAGCCTATCACGTCTGTATGGGTTATGGATGTTTGAACAGTTTTCCAACAAAACTTAAGGGCTATAATTCAATTGTGCTGAATGAATAGTACCAAAAATTCAGACTCGCATTCCCATGAGCAGAATAACCTACGAGGCTCAAATCCAAATCTAGTACACCTAGGACATGCCAAGAGAAGGAAAGGGATAGCTTTACATACCTCACTTGCGCCTTACGCTCGTCCAAACTCAATCCCCGTTTCGTCCAAAATCTACAATTGGTCATAGTTGCCAAATGTAAGTTTCAAGCTTAAATTCATATTGTCTACCGAAATTTCGGCAGCATTTCCCCTGTAAATTCAACGCCCCCGAGAATCATCTCGGCCCAAAATATCAACAACAACAACCCAACAATACCAACAACATCAACCATCATCACAAAATACATTATAATATAAATAGTCTTCTTTTCTACATAATTCAACAACTTCCATCCCAACTTCACACTATCAAACTAACGTCAACGTTTTTATGTTTATTCACTAATTCAAGACCATTCAAATACAATTCAAGAACATTTTCCATTATTCTACAAAATATGCAAAAGTTCCACCAAACCATAATCCACACAAAAACTCTCCAACTTCCCTAGAAACAAATTTTTAATGCATTTCTTGCTTCCAAATTCATGAACTATCTCCACAACACATATTTCAACAACATTATTCTTACAATTAAAGAAACGACACCAAGATCATATTAACTTGCAAATCAGCCCGTAATCATTCCAACATCAATTTAAACCACCAAGTCCTCATTCTCCTCACAGAATACATATTAACAACAATCAAATTGCTACATAGAAATTTATTCATTCTTCCTACACAACACACATACCACACGGCCAAGACTCCAACATCCATATTTCCATGAATTTTATCCATTTCCACATACTACAACGTAAACAAACCCTTCATAACATATAAAAGATGATAAAATCTTACCTTTCTTCTTCAACTTCCTCACTTAGCTAGGGTTGTGATTTTGCGACAAAGAGCGGTTCTCTTGTTTCAACAATTATACCACGTTGAAGAGGACCCTTGAATTAGTAGGAATACTAAGAAATAAATTTTTTGATCAAGATTTTTGATCTTCATCTTCTCCCTCTCTTGGCCGAAATGGCCCCTTGTTCTTGGCTCTCCATTCTCTTTCTTGAAAGTTCTTGAAAAATGAAGAAGTTTATGGCCCTTTTTCATATTTATCACATGGATAAAATTAAATTCCATGGGCTTGGGCCTTGGCACTATGGCCGGCCACCCCTCAACTCTTGGGCCTCAATTTTTTTTCCATCTTTCTTGAGCCCAATTAATTTACGGATCTTATTTGTAATTCCCGAAACTAATTTCCGAAATTTCAATTTCGCCCTTGGCCTCCTCCCATATTTCCACACCAATATTTTCCATGGACAACTTATATATTGAACAAAATCAAAATATGACCTTGTCCTTCATTTGTCACAATTATTTCAATTCAATTTTTTTTTTTTGAATATGCAAAATTGCGGGATATAACAGGTGTAATACCACCTTTAGACATTTAACTTCATACCAAAGTGTTACGACCCGACTAGGGGCCGTGATGGGTACCCGGGGCTAACCACCGAGCACCACTCATTCCCTTACTCATCATAGTCATTATGCTATTATTTACTATTCATATACTCATAATCATAAGACAGCCATATTTCATTTAGAAAACATAATTAATTTTATATACATAAGCCCTTCGGCTATCAAAATAATAATATATACACCATAGTAGCATCGTGAGACCATACTACCCACACATACGTATCTATGAGCTCTACTAGAGTACTAGACATGTGGACGGGACAAGACCCCGTCGTGCCCAAAATACATATACATATAAATATATATACACATAAAAGGATAAACCCAATTAGCACCTCCGGAATAATGGAGTGCTCCTGTAAGTCTGCTGACAGCTCCTATAGGTCTGCGCCGTCTCCCTGTGGGCATGAACACAGCGTAAAAAGAAAACGGATGTCAGTACGAATATTGTACTGAGTATGTAAGGCATGAAAGCAATAAACATGATAGAGAAATCATAAGTCATAAGGTGAGGGTAAAACCTGTGTGACCTTTAAGGACAAATGCATTTCATACATATGTCATATATACATAATCGTAGTACATGAGTCATCATAGCATATACATCATTGTGTCACATAATTCATCGTCGTAGTATCGTATCTGCTCATACACATAAAACATTATCCGTATTCAGCCACAGAGTGGCTCGACATCATCCGTATTCGGCCACGTAGCGGCTCGACAATATCCGTATTCGGCCATATAGTGGCTCGACAATATCACATACATGTCTTCCGTATTCGGCCACGTAGTGGCTCGACAACATCACATATATCATAACAAGGCTCGGTATATCTCATCATCATCATTGCCATAACATACATCTCATAAGCTTATCATAGACTTTTCATAAAGCATACATTTGAATTTAAAGACAACCTATGAAAATCATATTATGTTCGTAGCATGAATTTCGCATACATATCGTATGATAAATTCTATAATCTCTAGACTTAGGCTCATCATTATCATCCTCGCATCTATGGCATATCTCTTACCTCTATCTCATATGAAATCCTCTATGAACATAAACTCGTAATTTTTCAGGACATTGGTCGTAGGACGTGCATTAGAGCATATAGACAATCTATAACAATATTGGGGTGACTTAAGGTCAAGAACACCGGATTTCATTATGAAGCATTCATAAGTATTCTGCATCACCTTGAAGGAATTAGTATATAAGGTGAGTGTATACAACAAGCAACACCAATAGATCATAGTTAATATCGATAGCTTTGTAGAAACATTATACCATGAACTCTAGAATCATTAGACTTAAGCTTATCATCTTCATTATCGTGCTCATAACATTTCTCTTATATTTATCTCACGTGGCTATTTATGATCATAAACTCTTAGTTCCGGAATATAAGAAAGTCATGGAAAGGTAGGGAACATAATATCATAGAAGTTGCATAAGGATCATTAGCTTCATAAGAATGTCGTATCATGAGCTTTAGGACTTCTAGACTTATATTCATCGTTGGTATCGTCATGCTCATAACGTATCTCTTTTCTTTATCTTGTGTGATGCTCTTTATAATCGTAGACTCACAGTTTTCGATACGTAGGAAAATCATGAAGAAGGAGGGAATATCATATCATAGGATTCATGCCTTAGAAAGAAGGGACTAGCCTTACATACCTTTTTCGTTTAACTAATCTATCGCTTTCTTGTTCTCCTCCAATGCCCGCGTTTCTACCTTCAAGAGAAGTCGCATGAACATTAGCTAATCGATTACTTAAACTTGCCTTCTAAAGCTAAAGAAAATTGGGCAGCATTTCCTTTGTTTATACAACTTTTTCCCATATTCTATATCAACTCCCAAACGTTCATAACCACATTCACAATATCACAAACAACAATCATCATTCATCTACATTACCCACATTTCGTAGTTTCACTCCAACTTCTCCATAATCACGATCAAAGTTCATTATTGCATTTTATCTCATATAACACTTATCCCACATTCTAAATGTCATTCATAACATATTTACAATCACAACATATCGATAATCATGACTCAATCCAAACCTTTACTCAGCAATGTCACTATTCCCACATTTATGACCCATTTCCTATATCTTTCTACAATCCAAGTGTTTTTAACTTTCAATACCTTAGACAACATGGAATGATCATAAAACTCACCTTGGATGATGGATGAAAAACCTTTGCGTGGAACTTCTCTTCTTGCACCAAAACCCTAACTCCCTTCTCTTGAGTTTTCTTGGCTTAGATAAACTTTGCTATGTTTTCTACACTTGATTTTGTGGTTTTGATGTAATTGATCTTGGATTTCTCTTGGTTTCTTGTGGATGAATAATGGAGAAGGTTCTAGAGGTTTGGGGAGAGTTGGAGAATGAGTGAACTGAAAAATGAGGACTTGGGGTCTCTTTTTATAAAAATCAAAAGCTGCCCGACGAGGATTATACGGTACGATCGATGAAGCTTTGATCAGATCGACGAAGCGTCGATCTGACCGTCGAAGTCGTGAAATTTCTAGTGAGCAACCTTCCATTTTCTTTCATTCTACGGTGAGAAGGACGATCCGTCGAACTGATCGACGGAGCGTCGATTTGATCGACGGAGCGTCGATCTGCTCCGTCGAATGGTCTTTGTGCTAAATAAATTATACGACACAATTGACGAGGCGTCGACCCGTCCGACGGTACAAAGAACGACCGTCGAACCCCCCCTTTCGTAGAACTGCAGTGAAGTTTCATTTTGAAGAACTTTCGTCCCTTGTCTCAAATGTCTTTGGGACCTTAATTAGAACCATTAACTATCCATTTTTACTTGTAGGGACATCATATACACCTTAACTCAATTTATTCTATTCACCGCTCAGCAACCCGAAATTCCGAGGTGTAATACAAACGACCCCAAACCCCTACCCCTCCTCTCTCTCTTTTCTTTTCCATCCCTAACCCTAAGGCCGCCTCATCTTTTTCTTTCTCTCTCTCCGCCAAAAATAGCAAAAACACAGAGGGTACCGAGAGACTACAACTTTTGCAGGTCTATTGTGGTGAAACAATTAATGTTTCTACTCGATTTCGCAAAAATAACTACAAATGCGGTATTAATCCTTTCCTTTTCTTTTTTTTTTACTTTTTCTTAAATTTTCAAGTCAAACAATACAATTCTTTGTGTCTTTGTTGTTGTTTTGTGAATGTAAAACTCAATTTTCAATCGTTCACAATAGATTGGTGAGGATCGACCTGAAATAGGTTAGATCCAACCGCATATGTTTATTTTCTGTAGATCCTAGTAGTTGATTTCATGGTATTACATTTTGCATCTGAAAAATCATGTTGTCCCACATCAAAATTTTAGGTCTCCATAAGAATTTTTGGGTTCCATAAATAGAACCCCAATCTTCTAAAAACAAAGTAGTTTTGGAGGTTTCGAAAGTTTTCAGAACCCTAAAAGTTTGAGATTTGAATTAAAAAGTCAAAAATTGAGCTTACCAGTAGAATTTTTAGGCTTTAACTTTAAGGTTGATGTCTTCCTAGTTCTAAAGTTTATTTTCTTTGTATTTTGTACGGATGAGTGTGGGATTTGGAAGCATAAAGGGTCTTCAAATCCATTCTTGTACACGGCTGCGCATCAAAAAGGTAACCATTGATCTTGTTATTGCTTTTTATTTAATGTTGCTTAGTTTAAATCATGGTTAGTGATGTTGTGCTTATTTTCAAGTATTATGATGAGTGATATGTTGTTTTAGGTTTAGGTGTTTGTTAGTAATGTGCTAAACTAATTTATATTCTTGTAATGTGTTGCTAAGTGTGAACTGCTTAGATTAACCAGCTTGACTCATATTTATGTGGTTGTTTAACACTTATGATTTAGGTTAGGTAAAATGTGAAGAGATCAACTTGTTCTTTTATTTGGTCTGATCTCTGATGTGGTGATTATATGGAAATGATATCAAAAAATGGAAAACAAAGTGGTGTTGAGTTAAAGCTTGGTTTTGATTGATTGAACATGGTTTAACATGACTTGTTCAACTGGTTTTGGGATTCTTTTATTTTCTCTCTAGAAGTAAGTTTAACAAATAAGATGACTAAATTTTTTAAATAAGAGACTCACTAAGCATCACCTAGACAAGATAGAAACTGGTTTGGACATTCTAGATACCTAGGTGTTTTCAAAATATGATGTTTGCTACTTAAAACAGAGGTTAATTTAGTTATTCTTAAATTCTGAAGTGTATAGTGGTTTTCTCTGATTTTGTTTCTATCTTGAGTGTGTGATTCTAGTGAGTTACCTTGTTTGCTACTTAAAACAGAGGTTAATTCAGTTATTTTGAAATTCTGAAGTGTGTAGTGGTTTTCTCTGAATTTCGCTTTCTTTTTCTGTCTTGAGTGTGTGATTCTAGTGAGTTAACTTGTTTGCTACTTAAAACAGAGGTTAATTCTGTTATTTTGAAATTCTGAAGTGTGTAGTGGTTTTCTCTGAATTTCGCTTTCTTTTTCTATCTTGAGTGTGTGATTCTAGTGAGTTAACTTGGATTAATGGGATAAGTTTGAGTGAAACCCATGTTGTAGTTGTAAGAGGATGAAGACCATGAGAAGGGATAGTTGAGCATTGACTTTGTTATGCTCCTTTTTTTATGTATTCTATTTGAAGTGTCATAATTACATTCTTAGACAAACAAGTGGTCATAACTAGAAATAGGTGTAAGAGAAGAACTGTTTTGACTCTTTGAAGTTTAAGTACATACGTGTTGTTTTTTTTCTGCCTTTTGTTTGTTTGTACATCACTTAGCCCATAAAAATGAAGAGTCACATGTTGGGGTGCTGTATAAAACAAAGGGATTAACTACCTAATCTTTAGAAAGGGGGGGGGGGGGTTGTGCCTCTGGTGGTATGTCACTTGGTTGGAGAATGGGAGTTGTTTCTGGGGAGTAAAGGGTGAGCTTAGACATGAACTGGAAGTGATGACCCGTGGAACCTTTGCTTCCTTTTTGCTGAAAGGAAAGTGTCACACCCTAATTTCGATAGGGCATGATGGGCACCCAACTCTTAATTAGAGCTGAGCGAACCCTCTGGCATTCACACAATGAAACTTGACATATAAATTTTTTTTGGAAATATAATAAAGTACTTCCAGTCAAACCATAGAAATTTGCGAACGATACTCAATTAATCAAAAATCGAATAAGTCAAACTGAAATATCGACCTACATGGTCGCTTTACTCAACGCATGACATCTCAACATACTAACCACAGGACACTGTTTGCAAAGTCTCTAAGGGTAAACACCTGAATCATATAAGTCGGGATAGGGCCCCGACGTACCCACACACACATATGATAACCATAAGAACTCGGCACTGCTCCAGGAGGAAAATGGAGTATGCCAATCCCAGTTGATAGCCAACCATCCTAGCTGAATACTTTTACCTGCAAAACAATCTGGGACTGTGTGGCATGAACACAGCGCCCCCAGGCAATGAGACGTCAGTACGAAGAATGTACCGAGTATGTAAGGCAGCAGTAATCATAAAGAATGAGATATAAGCTATAAGCTATAATGAAAGTATGACAAACCACCTATAATATGAATAGCCCCGAAGGCAGAGAATAACCATGTAAGCAGCCCCAAAGGCAATGACTAGAAATGTAAATATATACCATACCTAACCCTTTAGTAAGGGATTCAGTGAAATATAAATATATACCGTACCCGGCCCTCTAGTGAGGGACTCGGTGAAGTAATCATATATATACCGCAGCCGGCCCTCTAGTGAGGGACTCGGTGAAATAATCATATATATATACTATACCCGGCCCTCTAGTGAGGGTCTCAGTGAACAATGCAATGAAACTGTGCACGAATGCGTACCAGGCCCGGGACTCGGCGAATGATATATTAACAGCATGCACGAGTAGAATATCATGATCAACCATATGCAAACTAAATCATCATCTGGGACTTAATATAATGATTAGAATGAACCGACACTTAAGAATCAAAGACAACTGTTATGTCAAGTACCGCTGAGAATTAGAATTCATTGGAGTCATGTATGTTCATTGTTCGCTCGTTTATGTAATTCATGCCAAAAAGAAAGAAGGGATAGCCTTAAAATACCTCGAGTCATCAATTGACCTTCTCATAATTTTACTGGAGCTACTGTACCATTCCCTATAACAAGAAACGTAGGTACAACCTCAGATAATGCTTGCGTATTTATGTATATGAAGGATAACTTGATCCTAAAATGAAACAGTCCGCATTTTCCCTATAATATCTACTCTGAGCCAATCCAAAACAACTTCCAACATCAATAACAATAACAACCCATCATCAATAATCCTTAATCAGTACCAAAATCAACTTATAACATTCAACACGATGTTATATTCTGTCTTTCTACCACTTGATTTACTATACGATAATCTAACAAATATTACTACGAATTAACTCAAATTATTAGTAGTAAGGAAGCAATTTTTTCCTCAATTGGCCAGGATAACTTGTAATCCCAATTTTGAGAATAAAATTCTCATCTCCACAAACTGGAAATATATACTTGCTGTGTATATATTTTGTTGCTGCCCATCCTTTCAGCTTCCCGTTACTTGTTTCATCATGAAGATATTTACTCATCAATTATCACTTCTCTTCCTTTAGTTTCGTTAGCAAGTGTGAAAATATATGATTCCTCCATCATAACTAGTAGGGAATTTCTAAACTTGTTGAAGACCCTTTGCACGTTATCACCATGCTTCTCTTTTAAAGGCAACTCAAAGTTTCCTTATAAAATACTTTGCTGAATAACTCCAAGTTACATTAATATGGTACACCAAATTTCTAATCTTAATTGTGGACTATGGGGCCCATTCGTTTTGGCCACCACTTTCCCATCAAACTTATCCTAAAGGTGTCACTATTTAGGTACTTATAAAGTGACTAATCACTTGCTGTATCATTATGTCATACCACATGGAAGAGTGGTATCAATTACCACTTATCAATTAATTCTTGATCTCAATTCTCTTAAATAGTAACTATTTTTAACACACTTCATATACTAGTTATTATACTAATGTGATATAGAACTAGTCCATAGCCTCATCTGCCACACACAAAATATTATTCTCAATCATCGTCGTCAAAATTTTCTATCTTAAATCCTTTCGGGACTTCATTCCTTTTATATACCGAGCTCTTTATTTCCATTCTTGAATATGGCCAAATCCTCCGGTTCGGGTAAATTTGCTCATGTTGGAAGGTTCAATTTCCTAGTCCAAAAATAGGTGGTATTAGATTTTGGATGGTAGTTTATTCAAATAAATGCCGAACTTCAACAAAACCTATTTTCTTCGATTTGATTAACTTATAATCCTTATGATACATCTGTACTCACCCTAACCACCTATAAGCTTGGAGGATAACCTCATTTCCGTTACTAGTGCCATCTAACTCACACACTTTCCAACGCATGAAAACACGGGATGTAACATCCTTCCCCCCTTTAGAACATTCGTCCTCGAATGTTAAACTAGTCCTGCATAAGTATACTGGCTATGGTGATCTTATAACGAATCAATTCTAACTAGAACTCATCTATCAAGTTGTGCCTCTCTTTGCTTAACTTAATTTCATTCTCCACTTGACATAGTTAATTTTGAATTTCCAAAGAAAATGGTCATAATGTAGCTACTTCCGTAATTGAATGCAACTTACTATATCCATCTATACTTGAAGCTTAAGTCGAGTTTCTCTTGTTTTGGAGTCATCTTTCCAGTAACACTGTAGAATAGGAGTTGTCTTTCCTTTGGGTAGGTTTACCATCACATATTGGTTCCTCTTGGTCTCTCTTCTAATTCTTATAGGTCTACTTCCACTCTTTATTTAGGTCGCATAGTCCGTAGCGTACATCTTTCTTGGAGTCATCATTTTAATCCTCTGACATGCACTATCTATAACATTCCCTTCGAATAGTTGAAAACGAGTTTCCTTCTTAGTAATGACTCTCAGTTGCAATGCTCCCTTGAAACCTCAGGAATATCCTTT
Organism: Lycium barbarum; assembly: GCF_019175385.1. NCBI lineage: Eukaryota > Viridiplantae > Streptophyta > Magnoliopsida > Solanales > Solanaceae > Lycium > Lycium barbarum. The sequence continues at coordinate 65,642,933 of NC_083338.1, read as the reverse complement.
CCAGAGATATAAGTGTTCACTTTCCTTATATGATCCTCCTTGATACTCGGACTCGTTGATCCTTTTTCTTTCTCAATTATTCTAGATACCTTTTGTCCTTATCGTTACTTCTTCCCATAATCTTAATCATATAGTCAGTACCTCTGTACCCACATTATTAAATCAACCATATGAATCCTTTGTTACATATTAATACCTTGTCATCTCTTAACCTCTCGTGATTAAGTAATAATCAGGAAACTTCTTCTTATCTTTAGATGATGGTGTTAAGTCTCACATGGTTTGCAAATCTCTCCTACTTCCTTTCTTCCATATGACCATGATAATGGTATTGATTCTCACATCTGTAGAGTCTAGATAAATTCAATCCGAGATGTCCTGTCGTAGGTATCCCTCATCGACTCATTAAAGGCTTCATAATTTTCGAGAATTTCATAATCCTATGGTGAACTTTTGGAAATTCGCTATAACCACAATGATACAAAAATGAAAGTTCCAAGGCGTAACATTCTTTTAGTGAAACCCCCGTTATTCGATGATCCTATCAAATTCGTAAGTAATCCAACACACCCCAGGGATATCGTATGAAACATATCACATAAACTTATATCATATTCAGAGTTATTGTCCTATTTGTCCTTAATGATAATTCCAACTCAACATTTCGACTCAATTTACCATGTATTTTCCCTTAACTGACCTGAAGTATGACAAACACACTATTTTTGCTTACCTCTTACTCCTCTTTTTAAGTACCCAATTGGTTTCATTCTTGACATGTAAATACTTGCAAGTTACATAACCGTTCTTGTGTGATTCGTGTATGAACATCTAATCTTATTCATAAACTTCCCTTCCTTTGATTCGTTCTATTTTACGTATCTCATACGTACCAAAACTCTTTTGTCTATCTGCTGTAACTAATCTCGTCATACTCTTTTCTTTCCTTTACTTGTCCCTTGATTATCACATCTTATATTCTACTATAGAAAACTTTATGTCCCTTCTTATTTGTCCCTTATAAATTGCAATATCATTAACAAACGACTCTACTGTTAGTTCATTTGCCTCTATTCCAGTATAGCATTGCTATTGTTATGTCCCGTATTTTCGCGCATTTGGAAAAATTAGAAATAATCTTGACTTGTATGAAATAAAGTCATCATTGGTTACATTTAACACAAGAGTTGTGCATGAAAGAATATTTTTGTGGAAGTGTGGAATAAGGCTAAGGGAAAAATTGGAATTTCGGAAATTAGTTTCGGGAATTACAAATAGGGCCATAATTAATTGGGTTAGAAAGAGCAAAAAAAAAATAAAAAAATTAAGGTCCAATTGGAGGGGGTGGCCGGCCCCCTTTATGGGTCAAGGCCCATGAGTGGGTTTTTAATTGAAAGGCGTAAAAAAAGAGATGACTAAGTCATCTTCAACATGTAGAGAAAAAAGATCAAGAAGCTAAATACCACCCCATTTTCGGCTACAAGAAAGAAAAGAAAGAAAATTTTCTTGCCATCAACCTTTGATCCAAAAGTTATTGTTTTGTGATATTTTCACTAATTCTAGTACCCTTTACAACTTGGTGTAGCTAATTTGGAAGGTAGGGAGCTTGTTTCCTCAAATTAACAAGTGGGTTTGTGAAAAAGCTTGGAAGAACAAAGGTAAGATCTTGCTCTTTTTACTTTGGAATATATATATATATCTGTGTGTGTGTGTTGTAGCATGTAGGAATAAGTAGAAATTATGAAAAATATGAAAGTTTGCAAAGTGGGTATATATGGGTGCATTTGGCCGTGTGGTATGGAGATAAGAATGGCAATGAATTAATTTTGTTTAATATGTTAGTTGTGTTGTGATGATCTCTTGTGATGTAAATGAAGTTAGAATGATATAAGTTTGTATTGAATTAGAATGTAGAAACTTATGTCGTTTTAGTATGATTTTCCGACATTAAGGAAATGAAGTTGTTTGGTTGTGAATTATGATGATCATTGATGAAATTGGAAGTTGGAAACTTGTTATGAAATTGTATGCCAAAGATTTGATGTTTACCATAAATTATGACTTTGGCGGAAAGTTGTATATTATGTATATCAAGTCTATAACTTAAGGAAAATGATATGAAATGTCTCAAAATCTATATTGTGATGATCTTGGGTGATAATGGATGTGAAATCATTGATATTAGTGAAGGTTTGGATTAGAATGAAGGTTATGCCAACTTGTGAGAAAAATGACTAGTTGAAGGATATTTGTGTTTTTGATGTTCTTTGTTGATGTTAATGTTATCGTTTGGGTTGTTGTTGATGATTTCTAGCCGAGTTGAATTCTCGGGGTGCTATATGTATAGGGGAAGTGCTGCCGAAATTTCGGTAGACAAATATGCTTTAAGTTGGAATAATGGTAATCATAACTCACGATTGGTAAACTTGACCAATTGCAGTTTTTCGACGAAACGGGAAGTGAGTTTGGAAAGGCTTAAGGAGCGTGAAAGGTATGTAAAGCTACCCCGATCCTTCTTTTGGCATGTCTAAGTGTTTTATGATCGGATTCGGGCCTCAAAAGACCTTCTTGGCCATCGGAATCCGCAAGAGAAAATCTCAGTTTTTCGTTCAGTAGAATTGAACCATTTTGATATGCTTTTCCTGAAATTATGCAAACTTTCTCTAAACTCCTTGGAAAGCTATAGAATGTCCGTAGAACCTTTATAGGTTACCCCATAAGCTTAAAGGGCGTAATTTGAGCCCACCGCCTTGCTTGTTCCGAGGTGGGCCCGCTATTCCCGGTTTTGCCCTTAATGTACTAAAGTCCCCTTTTTGAACGATTTTTGAAAGAAATGTTTCGACTACCCTTTTAATTACCTAACTAATATGGTTTTAAATATTCCATTAAGTCTGATAAATTGTTTTGATACTCGAAACTCATTTACTATGATTCCTTCTGACTTCATCGGATCGGTTTGTCTTTGATATGCCTCATCGAGTCTATGGAAACATTTATGATATTTTACTTGCATTAGTTTCTCACGACTCTATTCGTGGATGCCCCAATGTTTCCCACACTGAGCCCGGGCCAGGATATGTTGTCAAGCGTAATCCCCCTGCATTGTTCTCCGTGCCTCGATGTGAGGGGGCAGGTATATGCGTACATGGGTTTGTGGAGTATGCTGTGCCATGTACGTTTGTTCTGATATGATTTACTATGGCCATCTGATATGACATATTATGTTACGGGGTTATGCCCCTATTCTGATTCTTCTGTGTTGTGGCACCAGCGTTGGGAGGGTAGCCACGTTCTGTCTGCCGAGTCCCTTGGCAGGGGCCGGATTTGATATGACATATGTTATGTACACTCTCTGCATGTTTTGGAAATATGTATCTGATACTTTGGATTTTCCGTTTACTTTCTGTATGTTATGCACCAGTTATGATTTTGTTTCTGCAACTCAGGCTTTACATATTCAGTACATATTTCGTACTGACCCCCTTTCTTCGGGGGCTGCGTTTTCATGCCGCGCAGGTACCAACGACAGGTTTGTTGATCCGTCTGCTTAGGATCTCATTCTGCTATTCTTGGAGCGCTCTTTTATTCAGAGCCATCTTTTGGTATAGTCTGTCACTTCTATATATGTATATTCTAGTTCATGGGTACGGCGGGGCCCTGTCCCGTCATTGGATTCTGTCGGTTTGTTAGAGGTCTGTGGACATGTTGTGGGTTGGGATCTTTCTGTACAGTTGGGTGCTTATGTTGTGTTTGGGCGATCCCATTCGCCGCGGCGGCCGGTCCGCATATATTTAAATGTTGCGTTGTTGGCCCTGTGTGGCCTTTGTTGGTATTTTCTGCGTGCAGGATATATGGGATAGTCCGTAAAACAAAGGAAACTCTGCCGAAAGTTTTTTAAAAATTAGTTAAATTTGAAATAAAGCCTTGTCGGCTTCTGCCATATACTAGAATGCGTTTGAGTGCCCAGATCGGGCACTAGTCATGGCCTACGGGGTTGGGTCGTGACAAAAGTGGTATCAGAGCGGTTCGTCCTCGGAATGTCTACAGACCGTGTCTAGTAGAGTCTTGTTTATCGGTGTGTTGTGCACCACACCTATAAACGGGAGGGTACAGGGAATTTAGGATACTACCTTTCTTTCTGTCTTAGATGGTGCGATAGAGCTATGTTATCAGGATGATTCCTCCCTAACGAATTGTTACATTTGCAGTTATGCCTCCAAAAAAGGCGACAGCGGCCCAAAAGGCCAAGGCAGCAGCTGTGGGAGAGACTAGTCGGGCCCATAGGGTTACCAGGGCCCATGCTCATATTTCTCCTGATATTTTGCCCCCGGCAGAGGGCTCTTCCACACCGCCACACGTAGAGGAGATTGGAGCAGCAGCAGCTGCAGGTCGAGGGGCGGCTCCACCGCCAGCTCCCGAGATTCCAGTACCTGAGCCTCCAGCTCCACGGCCAGGGACTGAGGATCAGACTATGAGAGAGGCAGTCCAGCTATTGACTAGACTTGTGGCAGGATAGGTTCAGGGGCACAGACTGGGAGGTGACCGGGCTTACAGGCGTGACAGTTCGAGAGCCCGTGAGTTCTTGACTTGTGGCCCTCCAGAGTTCTTCGGGACAAAGCCCGAGGAGGATCCCGAGGAGTTCATCAGGAAGATGCGGCGCACCTTACAGTTTATTAATGCTTCCGAGACAGAGTCAGTTGCATTGGCTTCGTACCGGTTGTATGATGTAGCGGCAAATTGGTACGAGTCATGGGAGTTATCCAGAGGCGACGGCGCTCCCCCAGCAGTTTGGGATGATTTTTCTCAGGCTTTTCTTAGCCACTTTCTGCCTCCGGAGTTACGGCGGGCCAAGGCTGACAGATTCTTATTGCTGAGGCAGAGGGGTGGCAGTGTTCGAGAGTATAGTATGGAGTTCGACTCATTGGCCCGATACGCACCTGCTGTGGTAGCTACTATGGCTGACATGATGCACAGGTACATTATGGGACTGGACCGTTATTTTGTCGACAACTGTTTGGTATTGGCTGCTCAGCCCGGCATGGATATTGCCCGGATTCAGGCCCACGCCCAGGGCATGGAGGACCGGCATAGGGAGCGTCAGCCTGATAGGGGCCAGGATCGGAGACAGCCCAAGAGGGCCAGATCATCTGGGTATTCTGGAGATTTTCGGGGCAGGCAGCCTCAGCAGCCTCAGCAGCCGCAGCAGCCTAGCAGACATCCATCCCAGCCGGCACAGAGCGCACCTCCACAGCCTACAGGTCGCAGATTTGATAGCCCGGGTTATTCAGGAGCAGGTCAGAGCTCCAGGGCTTCAGGTTCGCGGACAGACAGGGGTTCTGGTCAGACGAGGCCACCTAGGCCTCAGTGTTCTTACTGTGGCAGATACCATCCTGGGGAGTGCTACAGAGCCACCGGTGCATGTTTTTCTTGTGGCCGCCAGGGCCATTCTGTGAGAGATTGCCCGTATAAGGGTAGTTCGGGTGGTGCAGCGCAGCCTACCGGATCAGCCGCCGGGTCTTCATCTTCATCAGTGGCTATGCGCCCTACGGGGCCAGGTACTTCAGCACCAGCGGGTCGCGGCAGAGGCCGTGGTGGAGCTTCTGGTACTAGCGGTCCTTCGAACCGCATCTATGCTCTGTCCAGCCGCCAGGATCAGGAGGCATCGCCTAATGTCGTTACAGGTACATTATTGGTTTTATCTCGGTCTGTGTATGCATTGATTGATCCAGGTTCGACTTTGTCATATATTTCTCCTCTGGTTGCTTGTAAAATTGGTATAACATCTGAACCTATAGAGCCGTTTGAGGTAGCCACACCGATTGGGGACTTTATTGTAGCAAAACTGGTATATAAGAACTGTTCTGTAATTGTATGTGGCTGTGACACTAAGGCAGATCTGGTGGAGTTAGATATGGTCGAGTTCGATGTTATTATGGGAATGGACTGGCTAGCCTCCTGTTATGCTAATGTTGATTGCCAAAATAAGGTAGTTCGTTTCCAGTTTCCTGGGGAGCCAGTTATAGAATGGGCCGGTAATACAGCATCGCCGAAAGGTAAGTTTATTTCATACCTTAAGGCAAAGAAAATGATCAGAAAGGGTTATTTTTATCATCTGCTTCGGGTACAAGACTTGACAGCAGAAACGCCGACTCTTCAGTCAGTTCCCGTGGTTAATGAATTTCCAGATGTGTTCCCAGAAGAGCTTCCAGGCCTTCCTCCAGAGCGGGAGATAGATTTTACTATTGATTTGCTTCCAGATACTCAGCCGATATCTATTCCCCCGTACAGAATGGCACCGGCAGAATTGAAAGAACTGAAAGAGCAGTTGAAGGATCTGTTAGAAAAAGGCTTCATTAGACCCAGCACTTCGCCTTGGGGAGCCCCGGTATTATTTGTGCGTAAGAAAGATGGGTCGTTGCGTATGTGTATTGATTATCGACAGCTGAATAAGGTAACCATAAAGAATAAATACCCCCTCCCCAGAATTGACGATTTGTTTGATCAGTTGCAGGGCGCCAAGTATTTTTCGAAGATAGATCTTCGGTCTGGCTATCATCAGGTACGGGTACGGGAGGCCGATATTCCTAAGACAGCATTCCGGACCAGATATGGGCATTATGAATTCAGAGTTATGTCTTTTGGGCTGACTAATGCTCCTGCGGTATTCATGGATTTAATGAATTGGGTATTCAGGCCATTCTTGGATATGTACGTAATTGTATTTATCGATGATATTCTGGTTTATTCTCGATCCGAGGCAGAGCAAGCAGATCATCTGAGAGAGGTATTGGGGGTACTTCGGCGTCAGAAATTATATGCAAAATTTTCTAAATGTGAATTCTGGCTGGCTTCAGTGGCATTTCTGGGGCATATTATTGCAGCTGATGGTGTCCGGGTGGATACACAGAAGATTGAGGCCGTGAAAAATTGGCCCAGACCCACAACGCCCACCGAGGTACGTAGTTTCCTGGGGTTAGCAGGCTATTACAGATGATTTGTGGAAAAGTTTGCTTCGATTTCAGCGCCTTTGACAAGGCTAACTCAGAAGGGAGCCAAGTTCCAGTGGACTGATGCTTGTGAACGAAACTTCCAGTTGCTGAAAGAGAAGCTGACTACAGCCCCAGTTCTGACTCTTCCAGAGGGACCCGATGGATATGTTATTTATTGTGACGCTTCTGGCGTGGGATTGGGCTGTGTATTGATGCAGCACGGTAGAGTTATAGCTTATGCTTCTCGGCAATTGAAAAAGCATGAAAAGAATTATCCTACTCACGATCTGGAGCTTGCAGCGGTGATCCATGCCCTGAAGATATGGAGGCATTATTTATATGGCGTTCATGTTGATATCTATACAGATCATAAGAGTCTCCAGTATATTTTCAGACAGAAAGAGCTTAATTTGCGGCAACGGAGGTGGCTGGAGCTCCTGAAAGACTATGATGTGGATATTCTGTATCATCCGGGCAAGGCTAATGTTGTTGCAGATGCGCTTAGCCGGAAATCTATGGGTAGCTTGGTCGATTTACAGCCAGACAAGAGAGAGATAGTACGTGACATTCATTAGTTGGCTAACCTTGGGGTTCGTCTGGCCGATTCTGGAGGTACACGGATTTCTGTCCGAGGGGTTTCTGAATCATCTATTAAGGAAGATATCAAACGGCATCAATATGAAGATCCTGTTTTGGCACAGTACAGAGACACAGCCTATGATAAGGAGAAGACTCCGTTCGAGTTCACTCCGGACGGGACTTTATTATTTAGGGGCAGGTTGTGTGTACCTGATATTGCAGGCCTTCGGCAGCAGGTTATGAGCGAGGCACATTATGCTCGCTATTCGGTCCATCCTGGGTCTACGAAGATGTACCATGATCTCCGATGCTTATACTGGTGGGATGGCATGAAACGGGACATCGCAGAGTTCGTCGCCCAGTGTCCCAATTGTCAGCAGGTCAAGATTGAACACCAGAAACCGGGTGGACTGTTGCAGGAAATGGAAATTCCGACGTGGAAGTGGGAGATCATTAATATGGACTTCATTACAGGGTTGCCTCGCACTCCACGGAAGTATGATTCCATCTGGGTTATTGTTGATAGGCTGACAAAATCAGCCCATTTTCTCCCCGTCAGGACTACTTATTCCGCCGAGGATTATGCCAGGCTTTATATTAAAGAAATAGTGAAGCTTCATGGAGTTCCTATATCTATTATCACTGATAGAGGTGCTCAGTTCACGGCGAACTTCTGGAGATCTTTTCAGGAAGGATTAGGGACTCAGCTGAGCCTGAGCACAGCTTTCCATCCTCAGAGTGACGGACAGGCCGAGCGCACTATCCAGACGCTTGAAGATATGTTGCGAGCCTGTGTTATTGATTTCAGAGGTAGCTGGGAGGATCACTTGCCATTGATTGAATTTTCTTATAATAACAGCTACCATTCCAGCATCGAGATGGCTCCGTACGAGGCTTTATATGGTAGGAAATGCAGGTCACCTATCGGCTGGTTTGATATTGGCGAGACAGAATTAATCGGCCCAGATATGATCCAGCAGGACGTTGATAAGGTGAAACTTATTCGGGAACGACTATTGGAAGCCCAGAGTCGACAGAAATCATACGCTGACAAACGGCGTCGTCCTTTGGAATTCCAGGTTGGTGATTGGGTATTTCTGAAGGTATCGCCTATGAAAGGCGTAATGCGGTTCGGCAGAAAGGGTAAGCTTAGTCCGCGTTATATTGGGCCTTATCTGATCGTGCGGAAAATTGGGAATGTCGTCTATGAGTTAGACCTGCCATCTGATTTGGAAGCAGTACATCCGGTATTCCATGTGTCTATACTCCGCAAATGCATTGGTGATCCCTCCAGAATATTTCCTTCGGATGATATTCAGGTGACGGAGCAGTTATCTTATGAGGAGCAGCCCGTAGCTATTTTGGACCGCCAGGTAAGAAAGCTCCGGAACAAGGATGTAGCCTCTGTTAAGGTGCTGTGGCGGAATAATAATAGGGCGGAAATGACCTGGGAAGCCGAAGAGGAGATGAAGAAGAAATATCCTCATTTGTTCCCAGAACCCTCAGGTAATTCCGAACCTTTGCTTAATTCCATTTCGATAATGAATGTGTACTAATTGTGCTGTCTATAAACAGAAACTCCCCCAAAACCATTTCAAACCCTATAAGCTCAATCTAACATTCGAGGACGAATGTTCTAAAGGGGGGGAGGATGTTATGTCCCGTATTTGCGCGCATTTGGAAAAATTAGAAATAATCTTGACTTGTATGAAATAAAGTCATCATTGGTTACATTTAACACAAGAGTTGTGCATGAAAGAATATTTTTGTGGAAGTGTGGAATAAGGCTAAGGGAAAAATTGGAATTTCGGAAATTAGTTTCGGGAATTACAAATAGGGCCATAATTAATTGGGATAGAAAGAGCAAAAAAAAAAGAAAATTAAGGCCCAATTGGAGGGGGTGGCCGGCCCCCTTTATGGGTCAAGGCCCATGAGTGGGTTTTTAATTGAAAGGCTTAAAAAAAGAGATGACTAAGTCATCTTCAACTTGTAGAGAAAAAAGATCAAGAAGCTAAAGACCACCCCATTTTCGGTTACAAGAAAGAAAAGAAAGAAAATTTTCTTGCCATCAACCTTTGATCCAAAAGTTATTGTTTTGTGATATTTTCACTAAATCTAGTACCCTTTACAACTTGGTGTAGCTAATTTGGAAGGTAGGGAGCTTGTTTCCTCAAATTAACAAGTGGGTTTGTGAAAAAGCTTGGAAGAACAACGGTAAGATCTTTCTCCTTTTACTTTGGAATATATATATATATATATATATATATATATATATATATATATATATATGTGTGTGTTGTAGCATGTAGGAATAAGTAGAAATTATGAAAAATATTAAAGTTTGCAAAGTGGGTATATATGGGTGCATTTGGCCGTGTGGTATGGAGATAAGAATGGCAATGAATTAATTTTTTGTTTAATATGTTAGTTGTGTTGTGATGATCTCTTGTGATGTAAATGAAGTTAGAATGATATAAGTTTGTATTGAATTGGATTGTAGAAACTTATGTCGTTTTAGTATGATTTTCCGACATTAAGGAAATGAAGTTGTTTGGTTGTGAATTATGATGATCATTGATGAAATTGGAAGTTGGAAACTTGTTATGAAATTGTATGCCAAAGATTTGATGTTTACCATAAATTATGACTTTGGCGGAAAGTTGTATATTATGTATATCAAGTCTATAACTTAAGGAAAATGATATGAAATGTCTCAAAATCTATATTGTGATGATCTTGAGTGATAATGGATGTGAAATCATTGATATTAGTGAAGGTTTGGATTAGAATGAAGGTTATGCCAACTTGTGAGAAAAATGACTAGTTGAAGGATATTTGTGTTTTTGATGTTCTTTGTTGATGTTAATGTTGTCGTTTGGGTTGTTGTTGATGATTTCTAGCCGAGTTGAATTCTCGGGGTGCTATATGTATAGGGGAAGTGCTGCCGAAATTTCGGTAGACAAATATGCTTTAAGTTGGAATAATGGTATTCATAACTCACGATTGGTAAACTTGACCAATTGCAGTTTTTCGACGAAACGGGAAGTGAGTTTGGAAAGGCTTAAGGAGCGTGAAAGGTATGTAAAGCTACCCCGATCCTTCTTTTGGCATGTCTAAGTGTTTTATGATCGGATTCGGGCCTCAAAAGACCTTCTTGGCCATCGGAATCCGCAAGAGAAAATCTCAGTTTTTCGTTCAGTAGAATTGAACCATTTTGATATGCTTTTCCTGAAATTATGCAAACTTTCTCTAAACTCCTTGGAAAGCTATAGAATGTCCGTAGAACCTTTATAGGTGACCCCATAAGCTTAAAGGGCGTAATTTGAGCCCACCGCCTTGCTTGTTCCGAGGTGGGCCCGCTATTCCCGGTTTTGCCCTTAATGTACTAAAGTCCCCTTTTTGAACGATTTTTGAAAGAAATGTTTCGACTACCCTTTTAATTACCTAACTAATATGGTTATAAATATTCCATTAAGTCTGATAAATTGTTTTGATACTCGAAACTCATTTACTATGATTCCTTTCGACTTCATCGGATCGGTTTGTCTTTGATATGCCTCATCGAGTCTATGGAAACATTTATGATATTTTACTTGCATTAGTTTCTCACGACTCTATTCGTGGATGCCCCAATGTTTCCCACACTGAGCCCGGGCCAGGATATGTTGTCAAGCGTAATCCCCCTGCATTGTTCGCCGTGCCTCGATGTGAGGGGGCAGGTATATGCGTACATGGGTTTGTGGAGTATGCTGTGCCATGTACGTTTGTTCTGATATGATTTACTATGGCCATCTGATATGACATATTATGTTACGGGGTTATGCCCCTATTCTGATTCTTCTGTGTTGTGGCACCAGCGTCGGGAGGGTGGCCACGTTCTGTCTGCCGAGTCCCTTGGCAGGGGCCGGATTTGATATGACATATGTTCTGTACACACTCTGCATGTTTTGGAAATATGTATCTGATACTTTGGATTTTCCGTTTACTTTCTGTATGTTATGCACCAGTTATGATTTTGTTTCTGCAACTCAGGCTTTACATATTCAGTACATATTTCGTACTGACCCCCTTTCTTCGGGGGCTGCGTTTTCATGCCGCGCAGGTACCGACGACAGGTTTGCTGATCCGTCTGCTTAGGATCTCATTCTGCTATTCTTGGAGCGCTCTTTTATTCAGAGCCATCTTTTGGTATAGTCTGTCACTTCTATATATGTATATTCTAGTTCATGGGTACGGCGGGGCCCTGTCCCGTCATAGGATTCTGTCGGTTTGTTAGAGGTCTGTGGACATGTTGTGGGTTGGGATCTTTCTGTACAGTTGGGCGCTTATGTTGTGTTTGGGCGATCCCATTCGCCGCGGCGGCCGGTCCGCATATATTTAAATGTTGCGTTGTTGGCCCTGTGTGGCCTTTGTTGGTATTTTCTGCGTGCAGGATATATGGGATAGTCCGTAAAACAAAGGAAACTCTGCCGAAATTTTTCTAAAAATTAGCTAAATTTGAAATAAAGCCTTGTCGGCTTCTGCCATATACTAGAATGCGTTTGAGTGCCCAGATCGGGCACTAGTCATGGCCTACGGGGTTGGGTCGTGACAGCTATCCTTTACAATGTTCCTTGAATTATTTTCTCCCAATGTCATGTTGTTCAATGTCTTCCCGAATGATTTTTAGTGCAGTCTCAGATACCCGCTAGATTCTTGTTCATTTATTTACTAGCTATTAGACCCATTTCTGCATAACTCTCACTTTTTGTTTTAGCGTCTATCTGTAACATCTTAGGATTCATCGTTTCAATCTCTACACTTGTATTTTCCTTACTCGCTCCCCCCCTCAAGGGTCTTGCTTATACCATTCTCCCAATCTTGAATTCAGGTATCCCTTTCCTCAATTCCCTTTTTATACTGCATCATATTCATGCCATTCCCCATAATTTATAGCTACAGTAATTCATGTGTGAAGTCTTAACATACTCCTCTTGCAGTTTTGTGATCAAGTAATACAACCAATATAGCAATCCAAACAAGGATGTATTTTACTTAACTCAACCGTTAATTATGAGTCAATGTCTACATCCGCTCCAATTAATAATTTCTGTCCCATAGGGATACTCGAAATAGTAGTATGTCTAGCTATTAGTATCATCCATGTAATGTCACTTATCCCATTCTTCGATACTCAGAGTTCACTTATAACGTCATATTTCCCTTTTCTTCCCATCTCGAGTTATTCCTCTCTTTCCCGTAATCGACTTATAGTAATCGTAAATGCGTTTTCCCTTAAACCCGCCATCTTTATTTTCAAGGATAAAAGTCTTATGTGCAACTAATACCCCTTATGCCTCATACTATTTTACTCTTGTGTTGCACTCAACATTGATTTTAAAACCAATCATAATCATATCGTATTTGTCGTTGATAATAGCCTTGCTTTATTGCTTTATCGTTATACAGTAAACTCATAACTCATGGCCACATTTTTCTTTCCAACTTATTCCTTTATATACTTTACTCGTTCTGTCTTGGTATAGGATATTCGTAGGAGATGCATCTTCCTTCTATCATAATATGACTACTTCTTAAGCGCGCATACTTCGCATATTTCCTTTTCTTTCTGTACCCACACTTATTCCTTTACATTCTTTCCTCCTCAATTTATCATATTATCTCCCGTTTTATAATCAATCCTTCATTCCTCGCACAAGGAACCCTATTCATAACTCAGTACCGCCTTGTCCTTTAGAATATATTACTTCTATACAATCCATCCTTCGCTTCCAAAACTTATTATGTTCATTCTGATCATCCCCTATCATCCTTATTATGCTGATCCTTTTCCTAACAATCATTCTATTTCTTTATTCGTCTTTCTGTAGTCTTGGTCTTTTACATCCAACCATAGATATCACTCATGATCTCGATTATATAAATCACAAACTGCTACTACTTTGCCATACCACTATGCTCTAATTTCTTTTTCGAGTTGGCTTCCTTTTTCCTTTTGCTTGCTATCATTTCTGTCATGGCGAAACCTTTATACTGGACTTTCCCCTAACAAGGTCTTATAAGTTTCCTTATCTACTGCCCCATGGCTTGCTTATTGGTTTCACACTTGCATTCACTCTTAATTCATGTAAAACATGTCACCTCTTTAGTCGTTTCCTCGCTATACTTTACTTACTTTGTATTACAGTTCTTGCTACGTTCTCGTTATATCCTGATCATAATCAACTCTATAGAGTGCCACTTCTTGATCCCATTCGCAATCCTGTTTATAAAATAGAATAAACCTCGTGAAGTAAGCATACTTAACCTATTACTCTTTCTGATCAGCCCTATTACACTTACCACATAAGTTGTCTTACCAATGTATTCACATTCGTTATAACCCTTCGTATTTTGTACCTCTGTCTCAGTCATGTTGTTACTTTATTTTGCTAATAGACTTGTCGTATTTTACCTGTGCTTATCCATCCAATCAATACTTCAGTATCACACTCTATTGGAGCTACCCTTTCTCTTCTATGTCATGTTTTAGTACTACCAATCTCCCTAATTTACTCTTACTATTTCTCTTTACCATATCAATGTCGATCTTATAGTTACCATTACTATCAATTCAACTGCATTTAACTCATCTCTTGTAGTCGTCAATGATACTCCTAACTTAATCCCGTCCTGCCATTACTTTTTACACAATATCTTTCCCCGTTAGGACATATTACAAGCTTATATCTTATCTACTTTAAATTCTAGGAAAATTTCGGCAGAGTTTCCTCTATATTTCTTACTATCCAAAACCTGCACGCAACAAATACGAACAATGCCTCACAGGGCTAATGTATACATACGCCATATCTTAGCCACACAGGGCTCCCAATTTCAAGTAAAAGTTCAAAGATGTCGAACTTACCTCATAAATCACACCTCGAGATGTACCTGATCCTTTAGCGATCTGCCCTGTTATACCTTCCTATTTACGTTCCCTTTCATTCTTCAATTTTACATTTCTATCATACCTCAATATTCTTACCTTACTCGTCATACCATACATCTTTCGTGTCGTTGCTTACCTTTATACTGATTCATTCAATTTGTTTAGTTCACAAACTTATAACTGAACTTATCATCAAGAGATACATTTAATCAACTCTTCTGTTGTACGAACACTGACTTACCTCTATGACAACCAATTCATTATCATATAAATACATATTCTGATAACCTAGCCTCAACAAAGTAACTTACCTCTGTAACTTCCAATATCATCAATCACTTTCTTCTGTCGATACCGTTCTTCTACTGAAATCAAGAGTTAGTATAAGGAATCTCATTTCCTATAGCTTGGCTCTATTGGACGATCTTAGATATGAAAGAAGAGTAACCATCCTAAATGCCTTGTAGCCTCCTATTTATAAATGTAACGCGCAACAGACCATAAACACTCTACTAGACGCGACTCTGCAGATGTTACACCTCGAAAGTTTCATGTCGTCGCATAGTGAATGAACCAACGCGAGCTTAAGGACAATAGGAAGATCTTAAGATTTAAAGACGGATGATTAGTGGTTTTGGAATGCTTACGTTAAGATCTTGAAGTTATATGAATTGATGAAATAAGAATCGATAAGGACAAGTGGAGCATAAGTGAGGTTTATAAAAGGTTCCGTTAATTTTTGTGTTAAGGATTGTTTGGTAAGGTTTTATAAAGGACATATGAAGAGATATAAGAGTAGTACATGGAAAGTTGAGAAAGTCCTAGGAAGGACCCATAAGCCAAATATGGGCATAAGCCATCCAAAAGGGTGATTTAAGGAAACATTTTCGGATGATCTGACTTGGAGGGGCCAAAACGCCATTATAAGTTTGGAATTTGGAACAACACTAAGATCGAAAGTTGTAGATAATTGATAGAGATTTCCGACCATGGATCGTGGGCCTTCACACGATATCGGGATCAGGAGTTATGACCTTTTTACTGAACGGAACGACGCGGACAGCTTCTTTCACGACCGTGTTTCACGACCCGTGAAACTTTCCACGGACCGTATATTGTTCCGTGGAATACCCAGCAGAAAAGATGATTGGCCAGTGGTTAACCACGACCATATCCACGGACCATATAATATTCCACGGACCGTGGAAGTGTCCGTGGAAGTCCCGACGAACTGAACAAGTTCTGATTTTATATATGTGATCCCACTTCATTTATTTCATTGTCACACACTTCTTCATCTCTCAAGACATCTAGAAGGTTCCACCAACATCATATACAAGAAACCAAAGGAAATCCATGATCAAATACATCCACCAACAAGAATCAAGATTGTGAAACCCATTAAAGTCATCTAAGACAAGAAATTTCAAAGGAAGTGAGTTAGTGTTTTTGGTGCAAGAAAAGTATTGCTACTCAAGCCTTGTTCCTACAATATTTGAGGTAGGTTTATGATGTTCTCATGATGTTTCAGATATTGAGAAGTTGAAACACTTGAATTGTTGAAGGATATAGAAAATGGGTCATAAATGTGGGAATAGTGCTATTGTTGAATAGTAGTTTGAAATGAATCATGAATATGAATATGTTGTGATTGTAAGTAGATTATGAATGACCTTTAGAACATGGAAATTATTATTATACGTGAAAGAACGTAATAGTGAATTATGACCATGATTATGGGGAAACTAAAGTGAAATTGTGAAATGTGAATAATATAGATGGATGATGAATGCTGTCTATTATGTTGTGAACGTTGTTACGAATGTTTGGGAGTTGATATAAAATGTGGGAAAAGTTGTATAAACAAAGGAAATGCTGCCCAAATTTTCCTAGAAATAGTAGGCACATTTAAGTAACCGATTGGCTAATGTTCATGCGACTTCTCTTGAAGGTAGAAACGGGGGAATCAAAGGAAAACAAGCAAGTGACATATTAGTTAAACAACAAAGGTATGTAAGTGTTACACCTCGGAAATTTTTCCGTTAGTGTACAGTGAAGAGGCTAACAAAGGACATAATGTATGCTGTGTTTTGGAGATGAGTGATAACGTCCCGTAGATTGATATCGAAGTGTTGAACAATTGTTAAGAAGATTCCACAAGGATCGGAGATGAAACGAAGTGAAGGAAATTAGATTCAGTGAACTGGTGGATTATACGGTCAATTATACGGACCGTATAATGGTTTTACGGCCGTATAATGAAACGCAGAAGAGTCACAAAAGAGATTGCTGAAGGGTGAGTTTTACGGTCGATTATACGGACCGTATAATGATTTTACAGCCGTATAATGAACCGCAAAAGTGTCACAGAAGAGATTGCTGAAGGGTGAGTTTTACGGTAGATTATACGGACCGTATAATGGTTTTATGGCCCGTAAAATGGACCGTCAAGTTGACACAGAGAAGAGTGACAACTAGATCAGTTTTACGGTCAATTATACGGACCATATAAATTTATATGGACCGTAAAATGGCATCGGGACAGATTTGCATTTTATAAAAATATGATCCAAGTTCATTTTATTTATTTCCCATTCTCACTCCACGACCCAATCTCTCTCTATAACATTCCACACTCTTCCAAAACAAGAATTCAAATGAAAATTTAGGATCAACTTCATCCATCCACAAAAACCTAGTGTAAGAACACATCAAAGGATCATTTAAGTCAAGAAATTCCATAGAAGGTGGAACTAGGGTTTTGTCTAGGTGAAGTATTTCAACTCAAGACTTGTTCAAATATCATCTAAGGTATTTTTCATGAATTTATCATGATGTTTAAGTCATTGAAAGACTAAGACGCTTGAATTGTAGCAAGACATAGAACATGGACCATTACTGAGTGAATAGTGCCATAGTTGAATGATAGTGGAATTGAATCATGAATGTTGAAGTGTTGTGACTATGAATAAGTTATAAATGATGATTATATCATGAAACAAGTATTAAATGTGCGAAAACAAAATAATGAGTTATACGGATAAATGTGGGAAAATTGGAGGAAAATGGTGGAATGTGGTGAATGTATATAAACGATGGTTGTTGATTGTAATATTGTGGATGTTGATGTGAGCATTGGGAATTGATATAGACTATGGGAAAAGTAGTATAAATAAAGGAAGTGCTGCCCAATTTTCGCTAGAAGTAGTGACGTGTTTCCTTAAGTCGTCTAACTAACGCCAATACGAATTCTCTCGTGAAGGTAGCGACGTGTCATTAAAAGAGAAGCAAGCGAACGAATAGCTAGATAAACGTCAAAGGTATGTGAGGCTAGTCCCCTTTTTCTAATGGCATGAATCCTATAGTAGCAGTTCTTTTCCTCTTCATGAGTTCATGTATTCCGAGAAGCTAAAAGCCTATACCCCTACATGTCTATATAAGATAAGAGATATGATATGATGACGCCACATTGATAAATATGTCATTTATTGCTTACACTCACCTTATGCACTAATTCCTTCAAGGTGAGGCAGATTGTCAATAATTGCTCCATAATGAAATCGGGGGATCACGACCTTACGTCACCCCGGTAGAGTATAGTTGATCTTGAGCCTTATGCATGTATTATGATAAGCATACTATGATAAGCATATGATTACAAGTATTTTATGATGAGCATGTCATGAGCATATTACACCGTACCTAGTTGGCCGGGCAGTCACCGCTAAGGCGGGCAGCTATACGGATACACCATGACCCTTTTGGCATGGGCAGACACCACTAGTGGGTGGCATGAGATGGTACCCTGGATGCGGGAGGCCTGGACGCGGGCTAATGTTATTGATTATCACACCGTTCCGATATGGACGGGCAGCTTACATGTTATGCATATATGATATTATGATGAGTATGAGTAAGACAGCATGCATCACTTCTCTTATGATTGTCATTCAGATCTTGATGTTCATATTGACGTTCTCATTATATTATTGTTATCTTTCTTTATTGTTTATGCCTCTCATACTCAGTACAATATTCGTACTGACGTCCGTTTTTCTTTGGACGCTGTGTTCATGCCCACAGGTAGACAGGGAGGTGATCTTGATTCGGATTCTTAGTAGCTATCAGCCGATTGAGAGCACTCCATTGTTCGGAGGTGCTTATGATCCCTCTTTTGGTATATATGTACATTTTGGGCACGACGGAGTCTTGTTCCGTCTATATGTATAGTAAGTCAGTAGAGGCTCGTAGATACGCAGAGTGGGTTAGATGGTCTCACAAGATGGTGTTATATGTATATATATTATTTTGATGGCCGAGAGGCAATTGTATATAAAGCATTTATGTTTCTATACAAAATATGATTTTCCTCAAATCCATGTATAAAATTGGTAAAAGAGCACTAAATGAGTAAAATTAGTAGTAGAGCGAGTGGTGCTCGGTGGCTAGCCCCGGGTACCCGTCACGGCCCTTAGCTGGGTCGTGACAAAAGTGGTATCAGAGCAGTTCGTCCTAGGAAGTGTCTACGAGCCGTGTCTAGTAGAGTCTTGTTTATGGTGTGTAGCACGCCACATCAATAAACAAGGGGCTACAGGGCATTTAGGAAAATGACCATTCTTCTTCTTAGGAAATCGTGCGGTAGAGCCATGCGTAAGATTTTATCCTCCCTAATAGTGTGCTGTGATTTCAAAAAATTCCGCCAAAGGGAAAAGCTACAGCCGCCCAGAAGGGCAAAGCTACGACAAAAAGACGGGCAGAACGAGAGCTTCCGATGAATGTAGGGGAAGGTGAATCACAAAATGAGGCCTCGCCCGATGCAGAAGAGCAAGGAGGAGCCTCGGCTCCGATCCCTCCACCGGGTGCTTCGGGCCAACAAGTGACTGAGGCCATACATTTATTGACACAATTGGTTGCCGCTCAGGCACAACGACAGAATGCGGGCCCGAGTGATCGTTCAGCTAGTACGAGAGCCCGTGATTTTATGACCTTAAATCCTCCGGAATTCTTTGGGTCAAAGCCGGATGAAGGTCCACAAAATTTCATTGATGAAATATTGAGGACCTTAAAGATTATTCATGCTTCCGAGACCGAATCCATGGAGTTGGCCTCTTATAGACTCCGCGATGTGGCGGTATTATGGTACAACAATTGGATGGCATCAAGATGATAGAATGTGCCTCCTCCGGTATGGCAAGAGTTCGTGGATGCCTTTATTCGCTACTATTTGCCACCCGAAGTTCGCCGAGCTAGAGCGGACAGGTTCTTGAATCTAAAGCAAGGAAGCATGAGTGCCCGAGAGTATAGTATGAAATTCAATTCTTTGGCTAGATATGCTCCAACTATGGTGGCCGACATGGGAGACCAGGTCTATAGATTTGTGAGTGGTTTGGGGCCACATTTATTTAGAGATTGTTTGACGGCCTCTTTGCAAGATGGGATGGATATTTCCTGAATACAGGCCCATGCTCAGAATCTTGAGGAACGGCAACAACCGCGAAGAAGTGATCGCGATAATGATCGAAGACAAGGTAAGAGGGCTAGATCTATGGGAGCGAGCAGCGAATATAGAGGGGGACCGAGACAGATGTATTCTAGACACTCAGGTCAGTCAGCGACCAGTGCGCCTCCCAGATTCTCAGACAGGAGGTTTGATCGTTCTTTTCAGTCAGGGAAGGACCAGAGTTCGGGGGCCTCAGATTCTCAGCTTAGAGGAGATTTTAGTCAGCGGAGACCTCCAGTACCGCGGTGCAGCCAGTGCGGTAGGTTGCATTCCGGACAGTGTCGTCAAGGTTCGGATGCATGTTATGCCTGCTGGCAAGTTGGTCATATGATGAGAGACTGTCCGTCAGCGAGAGGTAGAGCTAGGACTCAGCCTACAGGGTGAGCAGCTGGTCTTCTTCAGTACGCCTGACAACACAGATTCCCCAGACATCAGCCGGTAGAGGTAGAGGCAGAGGGGGAGCATCTACTTCAGGAGCTGTCCAGCCCCACGTATATGCTTTAGCTAGGCGACAGGATCTTGAGTCCTCCCCAGATGTTGTCACAGGTACATTGATTATATTTTCCCATGACGTATATGCTCTGATCGATACGGGTTCTACTTTCTCATATATTACTCCGTATGTTGCTGGTTGCATTGGGGTGAAACCTGAGCCAATTAAACCTTTCGAGGTATTCACTCCGGTTGGTGATCCTGTTATAGCAAGACAAATGTACAAAAATTGTGCAGTTGTGATATGTGATCACGAGACAAAAGCTGACTTGATTGAGCTGGAGGTAGTAGATTTCGACGTAATTATGGGTATGGATTGGTTGGCGTCGTGCTATGCTAATGTTTGTTGCCGGACGAAAGTAGTTCGATTCTAATTCCCGGGAGAGCCCGTGCTTAAATGGAAGGGTAATATAGCTTCTCCGAAAGGTAGGTTTATTTCCTACCTTAAGGCAAAGAAGATGATAGCCAAGGGCTACATTTACCATCTAGTTTGAGTTCACGACACCGAGGTAAGGCCACCAGCTTTCCAATCTGTTCCGGTAGTGAAGGAATTCCCAGATGTATTTCCAGAGGAACTACCAGGTCTTCCTTCCGAAAGGGAAATTGGTTTCGCTATCGATGTATTATCGGACACCAAGCTTATTTCTATCCCTCCGTACCGAATGGCTCCGGCAGAATTGAAAGAGCTAAAGGCACAGTTGAAAGATTTGCTTGAAAAGGGGTTTATAAGGCCCAGTTCATCACCGTGGGGAGCACCGGTCTTGTTTGTGAAAAAGAAAGACGGATCTCTACGAATGTGCATCGATTATAGGCAATTGAACAAAGTGATGATAAAGAACAGATATCCTCTTCCAAGGATCGATGATTTGTTCGATCAATTGCAAGGTGCCAAATGGTTTTCTAAAATATATTTGCGATCCGGTTACCATCAAGTGAGGGTTAGAGAAGCAGATATTCCCAAGACTGCCTTCAGGACAAGATATGGTCACTATGAGTTCCGAGTAATGTCGTTCGGATTGACAAATGCCCCGGCAGTGTTCATGAATTTAATGAATAATGTATTCAGGCCATTTTTGGATATCTTCGTGATAGTGTTTATCGATGATATTCTAGTATATTCTCGCACAGAATCAGAGCATGCAGATCATTTGAGAACTGTTCTCGGCATTCTTCGAGCCCGAGAATTGTATGCAAAATTTTCAAAGTTCGAGTTTTGGCTAAATTCTGTAACATTTTTGGGTCATATTATTTCAGATGATGGCATCCGAGTCGACACTCAGAAAATTGAAGCTGTGAAGACTTGGCCAAGGCCTACAACGCCCATGGAAGTTCGTAGTTTTCTGGGTTTGGCAAGCTATTACAAAATATTCGTAGAGGGCTTTTCTTCTATTTCAGCCCCATTGACAAAGCTAACTCAAAAGTCCTCTAAATTTCAATGGAACGACGCGTGTGAGCGTAGTTTTCAAGAGTGGAAAGACAGATTGACCTCAGCTCCAGTGTTAACACTTCCAGAAGGGCCAGATGGCTATATTGTGTATTGTGATGCTTCCGGTGTGGGACTAGGATGTGTACTGATGTAGCATGGGAGAATTATTGCATACGCTTCGAGACAGTTGTGGAAACATGAACAGAATTATCCAACTCATGATCTCGAATTGGCCGCGGTTATTCATGCGTTGAAGATATGGAGACATTATTTGTATGGTGTGCACATCGATATTTATACAGATCACAAAAGTCTCCAACATATTTTTAAGCAAAAGGAGTTAAACCTGTGGCAGAGGCGGTGGTTAGAATTATTAAAAGATTATGATGTTAACATTTTATATCACCCCGGGAAGGCGAATATGGTAGCCGACGCACTCAGCCGTCGATCAATGGGCAGTTTAAGTGAAGTTCCTTCAGGAAAGAAAGAAATTGTTCGTGAGCTCTATCAATTAGCAAATCTCGGAGTACGTACGATTGATTCGGGTAATGCAGGCATCAGCATTAATAACCCCGCAGCTTCATCCTTGAATATAGAGGTAAAGGAGCGGCAATATGAAGATTCCCAGTTAAGCCATTACCGAGACTTATCTCATGAGAAGGAAAAGTCTCCATTTGAAGTTTCCGAAGATGGAGTCCTTAGATACCAGGGCAGACTATGTGTACTGGATGTGGCGGAATTACGCCGACGAATTCTAGAGGAATCTCACTATTCTCGGTATTCTATTCACCCAGGAGCAATGAAGATGTATCATGATCTAAAGATGATATATTGGTGGAATGGCATGAAGAAGGACATAGCAGAATTTGTAGCTCAGCGAATTGTCAACAAGTAAAGGCCGAACATCAAAAACCAAGAGGCTTGTTGCAAGAAATGGAGATTCCTACATGGAAATGGGAAGAAATTAATATGGATTTCATTTAGGATTACCTAGCTCCCGAGGCAAATATGATTCTATATGGGTGATCGTGAACAGACTCACAAAAGCAGCTCATTTCCTCCCAGTTAGAACGATGTATTCAGCGAAAGATTATGCTAAGTTGTATTTGAAAGAAATTGTGCGGCTCCATGGAATTCCATTAGCCATTATTACAGACAGAGGGGCACAGTTTATAGCCAAGTTTTGGAAATCTTTTCAAGAAGGTCTGGGTACCCAATTCAAGTTCAGCACGGCATTTCATCCACAAACCGACGGACAAGCCGAGCGTACTATTCAGACCTTGGAGGATATGCTACGAGCGTATGTACTAGATTTTGGGGGTAGTTGGGATAAGCATTTACCCCTTATTGAATTCACATACAACAATAGCTATTATTCCGGTATTCAAATGGCTCCCTATGAAGCTTTGTATGGAAGGAAATGTAGATCTCCAGTTGGATGGTTTGAAACAGGAGAGACCCAATTAATAGGCCCCGACTTGATTCAACAAGCAGTCGAAAAAGTCAAGGTGATCCGAGATTGATTATTGACAGCCCAAAGTCGCTAAAAGTCCTATGCAGACAATCGCCGACGAGACCTGGAATTCCAAGTTGGTTATTGGGTGTTTCTGAAGGTATCGCCAATGAAAGGGGTAATGAGGTTTGGTAAAAGGAGGAAGTTATGCCCAAGATATATTGGACCTTATAGGGTCATCCGTAAGGTGGGTCGTGTAGCCTACGAATTGGACTTGCCTTCAGAACTCGAATCAGTCCATCCGGTATTCCATGTTTCGATGCTCCGCAAGTTTATTGGAGATCCCACAAGGATTGTCCCGGTAGAGGATGTGCAAGTGACAGAGAAGCTAACATACGAATAAGTGCTTGTTGCTATTCTAGATAGGCAAGTACGAAGGCTTCGGAATAAAGAGGTAGCATCAGTCAAAGTTCTATGGCGGAACAACAATCGGGAAGAAATGACATGGGAAGCGGAAGAGAAGATGAGATCTATGTACCCCCATATATTCCAACCCTTGTGTCACGACCCAACCCTGTGGGCCGCGACTGGTACCCTAACTGGGTACCCGTACATACCTACCTGACCGAATTTCGTATCATACAGATTTTTTTTTTTAAAACAGATGTTACAGAAGTAGGTCGATACAGATACGGCACACGCGCAAACATATATATGTATATACCTGAACATGCAGACATTTACAGATAAGCCGATAAGGCTAACATACAGACAAAACCCGTAACCCACACATCTATCTATAGGCCTCTACAGACATACAGAATCATATGACGGGACAGGGCCCCGCCGTACCCAGAATTTCCATACATACGGAACATACGGAAAACAGAAGATATATACCAAAAGTGTACGCTCCGGATCAAAGGAGCTCTTCAAAATAGCTGAATCAGAACCCTGCGCTGGCGGCGTGTCACCGAGTGCGCCTGTACCTGCAGGCATGTAACGCAGCCCCCGAGGAAACGGGGGTCAGTACAAAAATGTACCGAGTATGTAAAGCAGAAATATATCAAACATAATCATGATCTGGACCGGAAGAACGGAGATATAATAGACAGGCTCATAGGCCGGACAGACAGAGACATAGTCCCGACAGACGGACAGAATCGTGGTCCAGACAGACAGAATCAGAGTCCATGCGGACATACAGAATCGGGATCCATACGGACATACGAAATCGAAACCCGTCGGTCAGATAATCTAGACGGACAGATAGAATCGTAACCCGTCGGGCAGATAATCCGGACGGACAGACAGAATCACAACCAGTCGGACAGATAATCCGGACGGACAGACAGAATCACAACCAGTCGGACAGATAAGCCAGACGGACATACAGAATCATAACCAGTCGGACAGATAAGCCAGACGGACATACAGAATCATAACTAGTCGGACAGATAAGCCGGACGGACAGACAGAATCATAAGTCATACAGACAGACAAAATCACACATAGGGTACAAGAACGTGGTCGCCACTCCTGCCATTGGCACCACAACACGTCAGATATCAGAAATTCTTCTCCGATCTGCGTCACTCATCATAACATAACCACGGTACCCGGGGGCGGACAGATAACACAGCACCCCGAGCTCGGACTCATCATACTTCGTAATATATCCTCGGTAACCGGGGACGGACATATAACACAGTACCCCGAAACCGGACACATCATACTTCCGAATTCATATATGGGGCTCGGCGGCCCACCGCACGATATACGTACCGGCCCGGGATCCGGTGAAAGGAATCATAGCACGTGCACGAACTGATTAATGAGGAACCACATACATACAGATCGTCATATAGACTCAACAGAACAGAAGTTGGCCAACTGGCCGATCGAACCAAGTATTCGGATAGTTTTCAAGGTACGTGCCTACACGTCACTTGGGGAGGCACGACAGATTATAACCAGAACCAGATTTCCAAATGTCAAAAACTATTTTGTAAGATTTGTATAAAAACAGTCGTATCGTGATCAGAATAGTAGTCCAGGTGTTTTCTGAGAAAATCGGGCAAAACTAAAGTAATTAAGATCATACAGAAAGTATCGGGCCTCGTGGGCCCGCCGCGGATAAACTCGAGGCGACATAGGTAAATTACCGATAGTAGACCTTATAAGGTCATCCATAATCATCTGGAAGTGTTCCGACTCCGTTTAGGGAAGTTTTGTACAAAAATTCACTTTAAAGGCAATTTGTAAGAAAATAGCTTCAATTGGATTGAAGGAATTGGAGCGGTTTTCCGTCTCGAATTCCGGGGGACGGAGTCGTACTTAAGGCTCGCGGTCGAGCCTATCACATCCGGAACATGCCTAGGAACAAAGGGAAATGCTTCACATACCTTGGTAGCACCTTACGCTCGCTTGGCGTCAATCCAAATTTCGTCCAAAATCTGGAAATGGTGAAGTTTACCATTTGTTAGTTTCAAACTTTCAATATTCCAACTTAACACATGCTTGCCTACCGAAATTTCGGCAGCATTTCCTCTGTATACACGACATCCCCGAGACTTAGCTCGGCTCAATTCATCAACACAACAACCCAGAAATGACATTAAAACAACAATAAACATTAAGACATACACTATGGCATCACTAGCCATCTTTCGACATAACGAAACATCTTTCGTTTCAAACTTACATTTCCAAACCAAACTTATTATTTTCATATTCATTATCCATCAAAATCATTACGACATACATCGGAGGCATCCATACCATTTTCACACGATATACATAAGATACACAAACATTCAAACTTCCCATTAAGTCACTACTTTTCCAATCGTTTCCTAACTTTCAACATACAAGTTCATAAACACATTCCCATATTCCCAAGTTCATTATCATTAATCATAATTTTCATGAAATCACGCTAAAGCGACATACTTTCCGACAACAACTTAACCAACAAATTCTTCATTTTAGCTTAACCATTATCCTTCCATCTACTTCACAAAGTCATAACAACACAAGTATTGCATTAAATAAATTCAATCCATCCACTTTCATACAAGGCACCACACGACCAACATGCAATATCCCCCAACTTCCATTAATTCATCCCACTTTCATTTCTAATACAATTTCCATCACACTACAACTAAATTACAACATGAATTCAAATCATCAAGGACATGTAACACAAGTATGCTGACGGCCCAAACACAACCACTTCCAACACACAAAATTTTCATACTTTTCATTCCTTCACACATACTACAACATACATATACCATTTATAACATAACAAAAGCATGAAATCCTCACCTTTCTTCAAGTTCTTCACTTGGAGGATAAAATTGCTTTCTTGCCACAATACTTATATCAACTTGTAGAGGGCTTTGCACTTGGTAATACTTTCAGAAGAGATGATCTTTTAAACCAAAGAATTGGCTCCAAAAATTTTTTCTTTCTTTTCTTTCTTTTTCTCTCTCCCACCCGAACCCTCTTGTTCTTTTTGTTTGTTGTTCTTGTTTTCCTTTTTCTTGAAACTTCTTGTCACGACCCAACCCCATAGGCCGTGACTAGTGTCTGTGCTGGACACCCAAACGTACCCAATAACCCAAACGAGCATATTTGCGGAATATATCAATATAAAAGTCAATTAGCGCTACCAGATATTTCAGGTGAACAGATATAGCACGTGGAAGCCGATAAGGCCGTCACAGATCATAGTAACCCAAAACATATACAGAACCCACACAAGTATGTCTACAGACCTCTACAGAACATAACAGAATCATAAGACGGGACAGGGCCCCGTCGTACCCCTGAATAGCATACATATATACAATAGCAGAAGACTGTACCAAAATATAGGCTCCGGATAAAGGAGCGCTCCAAAATAGCAGAATAAAGTCCTAAGCGGGCGGATCAGCAAACCTGTCGTCTGTACCTGCGCGGCATGAACACGCAGCCCCCGAAGGAAGGGGGTCAGTATGAAATATGTACTGAGTATGTAAAGCACGGAACGTAGTAAACAAAGTCATAATCGAAGCAGAAGATACAGAAAATGAACTGAATATCCAGATTAGCAAAATGCTGATCATATAGCATAAATAGTATTCGCTGAAAACATATGTCGTACCTGGTCCCATTACGGAACAAGATCATAACCGAAACAGAACTTACAGAGGAGTGAGTGTAACATCCGAAGTATCAAATGCATATTTTCCAAAACATGAGGAGTGTGTACAGAAACATATACCATATCATATCCGACCCCTGCCAAGGGACTCGGCAAACAGAACGTGGCCACCCCCCCCCCCGACGCTGGTGCCACAACACATAAGGAGCAGAATAGGGGATAACCCCGTAACATAACATATCATATCAGATGGCCATATCAGATCATATCATATCAGAATGTGTGTACATGGCACAACATACTCCACAACCCATGTACATATATACCTGCCCCCTCACATCGAGGCACGGCGAACAATGCAGTGGAATACGCTTGACAACATATCCTGGCCCGGGCTCAGTGTGGGAAACATTGAGGCATCCACGAATGGAGTAGTGAGAAACTAAATGCAATAAAATACCATATATATTTCCAGAGACTCAATGAAGCATATCGAATGACAGATCAAATCAATGAAATCGAACGGAGTCATAGTAAGTGAAATCCGAATGTCAAAATGGGTTACGGAAGCATAATCGTCCTGAGATCGTTCCCAAGTTTCAAAACAATTCATAAGGCTTAATGAAATATTAAAATAATTTTTATTTAGTAGTTAAAAGAGTAGTTAGAATATTTCTTAAGAAAAATGCTCGAAGACAAGTCATAAACACAAGAGGGTAAAATCGAAAATAGTGGGCCCACCTCGGGACAAACGAAGCGGTGGGCTCAAATTACGTATTTTAAGCTTATAAAGTCACCTACAGAGGTTCTGGGGACATTCCATAATTTTCTAGACAATTTGCGGAAGTTTGCACAATTCTTTCAATAAAGCATACTTATAGGGTTCAATTCCATTGAATGAAAAAGGGGTATTTTCAAATGCATATTCCGATGAGCAGAATACTTTCCGAGGCTCAAATCCGATCCTAGTACCCCTAAGACATGCCAAAAGAAGAATCGGGATAGCCTTACATACCTTGTATGCTCTTTACGCCTTTCCAAATTCAATTCCCGTTTCGCCCAAAATCTGCAATTGGTCACATTTACCAATTCTCAATTTCCAATCTTTAAGTATTCAATCTTTATTCATAATTGCCTACAGAAATTTGGGCAGCATCTCCCCTATACATATAGCATCCCCGAGAATTTAACTCGGCCAAAACAATCAACAACAACATCAACAACAACAATAATCACTATAAACACAATATAACTTAACTAGCTATCTTTCCAACATAATGTCATAACCTTCATTTCAACTTTAATTTCCAAACTAATCTCAATGGTTTCACATTCATCATTAATCTAGATCATCACAATATAATTTGGAAATATTTCATATCATTCCTACGAAATATTCACAAGATATACAAAATATACAAACTTTCCACCAAAACATAATTCACCCAAAACTTCATATCTTCAACCTACATATTCATAAAATATTTCCATCTTCCAATTTCATCAACCATAATCATAATTCACATCTTAACAACTTCATTTCCATAATATCACAAAATCATTCTAAAGTGACATAATCTTCTACATTCCAACTTCAACCAAAATTCATTCAACTTTCATTCCCAATATAATTTTCACCATAACCACAACTAGAATACAACATAAAATTCAACTCATATATGTATACAACACATATACACTCATGGCTACATATATATATACATACCCACTTTGCAAACTTCCTTATTTCCATAATTTCTACTCATTTCCACATACCACAACATAAACAAACCTTCGCTTGATTCTTACCTTTTTCTACAAACTCCTTCACTTGAACAAGTTGTCAACTTGAAGAAATAAGTGCTCCTTCTTCCAAAACAACTACACCAAGTTGTAAAGGACCCTTGAATTAGTAGGAATACCACAAGAAAATAATTTTTGAGGCAAGATTTGGAGGGGTGAATTTTCTATGGCCAAACCCGAAATGGCCTTATTTTTGCTCTTCTTTGTGTTTTGTTCTTGGTTCTTGAAGTTTCTAATGAAAAAATTATGCATATATGGCCCCTTATATTAATTTGGCACATGGAAATTAATCAATTTGGTGGGCTTGGACCAGGTATGGCCGGCCACCCTCTCACCTTGGGCCTAAATTTTTCTTTTCATTTTTTTGGGCCAACTCGGTTGGTCCCGAGTTGGGCCTAGCCCACTGACCTTGCGACCTTAAAACGTCCATATCTCCTTGTACCGACGTCACCTGGGAACCCACGACCTATGGATGGAAAGCTAATTCAATTATCTACAACTTCTATTGCTTGGTATTTTTCCAAATTCCAAACTTATAATATAGTTTTTTCCCCCCAAAGTCAGGTCACCCGAAAACGTTTTCTTAAAAATATTCGTTTGGAGGACTTCCACTTTGATTTGGCTCAAGGGTCCTTCTTGAGTTGTGTTTAACTTCACATATGTGATTCATATAATTTGTCACATGTCCCAAAAAAAAAATCTTGACGTGTGGGCCCCACCTCAACTTACAATTAACCCGACGTTCAAAAATACGGGATGTAACACTTCTTGATACTTATCCATGATATATAATTTCCCGTGGAATTTAATTAATCCATGGGCTTGGATGTGTGGTGGCCGGTTGGGCCCCTTAAATTGGGCCTCCCTTCACTTATTTTCTTTTTGAGCCCACTTGGCTAATTTTGTGATTTATGGAACAAGTTTCCAAAATTTCAATTTTGCCTTTGGCCTCCTTTCGTAATTCCACACCATTGTATTCATAACCTACACATTCATACCAAGAAATGTCTAATTATGGCCTTATTCATCACAAGTCAATTTATCTTGAATTTTGAGAATAAACAAAAATGTCAGATGTAACACCTTGGAAGAGATTCAAGATGAAACGTCGACGATATAAGGTATGTACGCTTGATTTTTAGGATTTTGGTCGTGTGTAGCCATAGATGTATCGATATTGTGATGTAGCCCTGTGAGGCAATGATATTATGGGTTGCTGTGATAGGTTAGTAGTGCCAGATTACAGGGGAAACTCTGGCGAAATTTCTGTAGAATCTCGAGCGTTTAACATTCGAGGACGAATGTTCCAAAAAGGGGGGAAGAATCTTACACCTCGAAATTTTTCCGTTAGTGTACAATGAAGAGTCTAACAAAGCACATAGCGTATGCGGTGTTTTGGAGATGAGTGATAATGTCCCGTAGATTGATATCGAAGTGTTGAACAATTGTTAAGAAGATTCCATAAGGATCGGAGATGAAACGAAGTGAAGGAAATTAGATTCAGTGAACTGGTGGATTATACGGTCAATTATACGAACCGTATAATGGTTTTACGACCGTATAATGAATCGCAGAAGTGTCACAGAAGAGATTGCTGAAGGGTGAGTTTTACGGTAGATTATACGGACCGTATAATGGTTTTACGGTCGTATAATGAACCGCAGAAGTGTCACAGAAGAGATTGCTGAAGGGTGAGTTTTACAGCAGATTATACGGACCGTATAATGGTTTTACGGCACGTAAAATGGACCGTCAAGTTGACACAGAGAAGAGTGACAACTGGATCAGTTTTACGGTCAATTATACGGACCGTATAAATTTATATGGACCGTAAAATGGCATCGGGACAGATTTGCATTTTATAAAAATATGATCCAAGTTCATTTTATTTATTTCCCATTCTCACTCCATGACCCAATCTCTCTCTAGAACATTCCACACTCTTCCAAAACAAGAATTAAAATGAAAATTTAGGATCAACTTCATCAATCCACAAAAACCTAGTGTAAGAACACATCAAAGGATCATTTAAGTCAAGAAATTCCATAGAATATGGAACTAGGGTTTTGTCTAGGTGAAGTATTTCAACTCAAGACTTGTTCAACTATCATCTAAGGTATGTTTCATGACTTTATCATGATGTTTAAGGCATTGAATGACTAAGAAGCTTGAATTGTAGCAAGACATAGAACATAGACCATTACTGAGTGAATAGTGCCATTGTTGAATGATAGTGGAATTGAATCATGAATGTTGAAGTGTTCTGATTATGAATAAGTTATAAATGATGATTATATCATGAAACAAGTATTAAATGCGTGAAAACACAATAATGAGTTATACGGATAAATGTGGGAAAATTGGAGGAAAATGGTGGAATGTGGTGAATGTATATAAACAATGGTTGTTGATTGTAATATTGTGGATGTTGATGTAAGCATTGGGAATTGATATAGACTATGGGAAAAGTAGTATAAATAAAGGAAGTGTTGTCCAATTTTCTCTAGAAGTAGTGACGTGTTTCCTTAAGTCGTCTAACTAACGCCAATACGAATTCTCTCGTGAAGGTAGCGACGTGTCATTAAAGGAGAAGCAAGCGAACGAATAGCTAGCTAAACGTCAAAGGTATGTGAGGCTAGTCCCCTTTTTCTAATGGCATGAATCCTATAGTAGCAGTTCTTTTCCTCTTAATGAGTTCATGTATTCCGTTAAGCTAAAAGCCTATACCCCTACATGTCTATATAAGATAAGAGATATGATATGATGACGCCACATTGATAAATATGTCATTTATTGCTTACACTCACCTTATGCACTAATTCCTTCAAGGTGAGGCAGAATGTCAATAATTGCTCCATAATGAAATCGGGGGATCACGACCTTACGTCACCCCGGTAGACTATAGTTGATCTTGAGCCTTATGCATGTATTATGATAAGCATACTATGATAAGCATATGATTACAAGTATTTTATGATGATCATGTCATGAGCATATTACACCGTGCCTAGTTGGCCGGGTAGTCACCGCTAAGGCGGGCAGCTATACGGATACACCATGACCCTTTTGGCATTGGCAGACACCACTAGTGGGAGGCATGAGATGGTACCCCGGACGCGGGAGGCCTGGACGCGAGCTAATGTTATTTATTATCACACCGTTCCGATATGGACGAGCAGCTTGCATGTTATGCATATATGATATGATGATGAGTATGAGTAAGACAGCATGCATCACTTCTCTTATGATTGTCATTCAGATCTAGATGTTCATATTCACGTTCTCATTATATTATTATTATCTTTCTTTATTGTTTATGCCTCTCATAATCAGTACAATATTCGTACTGACGTTCATTTTTCTTTGGACGCTGTGTTCATGCCCACAGGTAAACAGGGAGGTGAGCTTGATCCGGATTCTTACTAGCTGTCAGCCGATTGAGAGCACTCCATTGTTCGGAGGTGCTTTCGATCCCTCTTTTGGTATATATGTACATTTTGGGCACGACGGAGTCTTGTTCCGTCTATATGTATAGTAAGTCAGTAGAGGCTCGTAGATACGCAGAGTGGGTTAGATGGTCTCACAAGATAGTGTTATATGTATATATATATATATATATATATATATATATATATATATATATATATATATATATATATATATATATATATATATATATATATATATATATATTATTTTGATGGCCGAGAGGAAATTGTATATAAAGCATTTATGTTTCTATACAAAATATGATTTTCCTCAAATCCGTGTATAAAATAGGTAAAAGAGCATTAAATGAGTAAAATGAGTAGTAGAGCGAGTGGTGCTCGGTGGCTAGCCCCGGGTACCCGTCACGGCCCCTAGCTGGGTCGTGATAGTAAGGCTAACCCCTTCCTTCAAAGGCATGAATCTTTCATGTTTTCCATGATTCTCCAATAAGATGAAGCTTATGAGTCCGCAAATATACCAAACTTCATGCGAGCATGATAACGATGATGATGAGTTAAAGTATAGAGATTCTAGAGTCCATGATATGATGATCCTATAACGTTAATGATGTCATTACTATTAAAAGTAACCTTTTACACTATTTCCTTCAAGGTGAGGCAGAATACTCATAAATGTTCATAATATAATCAAGGGTTCACGACCTCACGTCACCCCGACATAGCCAGAGTTTCCTTCAAAGCCTAATGTATGCTCCTAATGATAAATGTGAAATGATGCTAAGTCATGATATGTCCATAAGATGATAAATAATGCTAGCTTATAATATGCCTATGTTATGTATGAAAATATCAAGCTATGGTAAGATCACGATACGATTCCACCGTGCCTAGATGGCTGGGCATGTCACCGCTAAGGCGGGCTGCTATGATTCCACCGTGCCTAGATGGCTGGGCATGTCACCGCTAAGGCGGGCTGCTATATTTACACCGAGCCTAGAGGGCCGGGATGATCACCACTAGTGGGCGGCATACGATGGTTACCCGAACGCGGGTTAACGACGAGGATTATGATGTGATGATATATGTGATGTGATGACATATGTACCATGATTATGTAAAATATGATATATGTACGAAATGTATTTGCCTACGACACTCATGCAGGTTATATATTTCTCTTATGGCTCATGATCCTTCTATCATGTTTATATCATTCCTGTCTTACATACTCAGTACAATGTTCGTACTGACGTCCGTTTTCTTTGGACGCTGTGTTCATGCCCACAGGTAGACAGGGAGGTGAGCTTGATCCGGACTCGTAGGAGCCAGTAGCTGATTAGAGAGCACTCCATTGTTCCGGAGGTGCTTATGATTATTGTTTTGTGTATATTCATGTACATGTATTTTGGGCATGACGGGGTCTTGTCCCGACCTCATGTCTAGCACTCTAGTAGAGGCTCGTAGATACGCAGTGTGGGTTATGTGGTCTCACGAGGTTGCCATTATGTAAATATATATATATATATACATATATTATTTTGATAGCCTAAAGGCTTATGTCTATAAAAGTATTTATGTTTCAAATGAGGGATGATTTTGTTATAAATTGAGTATGAATTATATAAAAGAATGTCCAATGAGTATGATAAGCGGTAGAACGAGCGGTGCTAGGTGGTTAGCCACGGGTACCCGTCGCGGCCCCTAGCTGGGTCGTGAAAAAAGTGGTATCAGAGCAGTTCAGTCCTAGGAAGTATCTACGAGCCGTGTCTAGTAGAGTTTTGTTTATGGTGTGTTGTGCGCCACGTCAATAAACAAGAGGCTACAGGGCATTTAGGAAAAATGACCATCTTTCTTCTTATGAGATCGTACGATAGAGCCGTGTATACGATTTTATCCTCCCTAATAGTGTGTTGTGATTTCAGAATGCCGCCAAAGGGAAAAGCTACAGCCGCCCAGAAGGGCAAGACTACGGCAAGAGGCGGGTAGAACGAGAGCCTCCGATGAATATAGAAGAAGGCGAATCACATAATGCGGCCTTATCTAATACATCTTCCACCCCGCCTATTGCGGAAGAACAAGGAGGAGCTCCAGCTCCAATTCCTCCACCGGTTGCTTCGGGTCAACAAGTGACCGAGGCCATACATCTATTGACACAGTTGGTTTCCGCTCAGGCACAGCGGCAGAATGCGGGCCCAAGTGATCGGTCAGCTAGTACCCGAGCCCGTGACTTTATGACTTTAAATCCTCCGGAGTTTTTTGGGTCAAAGCCGGATGAAGACCCGCAAGGTTTCATAGATGAGATGTTGAGGACGTTGAAGATTTTCCATGCCTCCAAAACCAAATCCGTGGAGTTGGCATTTTATAGACTCCGGGATGTGGCAATCTTATGGTATAATAAATTGGTATTGTCAAGGGGAGAGAATGCGCCTCCTCCGGTTTGGCAAGAATTCGTGGATGCTTTCATTCGTCACTATTTGCCACCCAAGGTCCATCGAGCTAGAGCGGATAGATTTTTAAATTTGAGGCAAGGAAATATGAGTGCCCGGGAGTATAGCATGCAATTTAATTCTTTGGCTAGATATGCCCCGGCTATGGTGGCCGGCATGGGAGATCGGGTACATAGATTCGTGAGTGGCTTAGGGCCACATATATTCAAAGATTGCTTGACAGCTTCGCTACAAGATGGGATGGATATTTCTTGGATACAAGCCCATGCCCAGAATTTAGAGGGGCGACAACAACCACAAAGAAGTGATCGTGATATTGATAGAAGGCAAGGCAAGAGGGACAGATCTATGGGAATAGGTAGTGACTATAGAGGGGGATTGAGGCAGACTTATTCCCGACATTCAGACCAATCAGTGACAAGTGCGCCTCCAAGATTCGCGAATAGGAGATTTGAACGCTCTTTTCCTTTAGGACAGGGTCAGAGTTCGAGAGCTTTGGGTTCTCAGTTTACGAGTGATTATGGTCAGAGGAGACCACCAGTTCCACGATGTAGCCGGTGCAGGAAATTACACTCAGGGCCATGTCACCAGGACACAGATGCTTGTTATGTTTGTGGACAGACTGGGAATTTGATGCGAGATTGTCCTTCGCGGTATGGTAGAGGTGGGGTTTAGCCCACAGGTTCAGCAGCTGGTTCTTTCTCAGTGCACCCGGTAGGGCAGACTCCTCAGATGTTAGCAGGCCGAGGTAGAGGCAGAGGGGCAGCATCTACTTCAGGTGCCACTCAGCCCCGTGTATATGCTTTAGCGGGACGGCAGGATCTTGAGTCCTCCCTGGATGTGGTTACAGGTACATTGTCTATATTCTCCCGTGATGTGTATGCATTGATAGATCCAGGATCTACTCTTTCTTATATTACTCCGTATGTTGCTGGTTGTATTGGGGTGAAACCTGAGCCAATCAAACCTTTCGAGGTATCTACTCCGGTTGGTGATCCCATGATAGCTAGGCAAGTGTATAAAAATTGTGTAATTGTGATATGTGATGGCTAGACCAAAGTTGATTTGATTGAGCTGGAAATGTTAGATGTCGATGTAATTATGGGTATGGATGTGTTAGCCTCGTGCTATGCTAATGTTGATTGCCGATTGAAAGTGGTTCGGTTCCAATTTTCGGGAGAGCCCGTGCTTGAATGGAAGGGTAATGCAGCATCTCCAAAAGGTAGGTTTATTTCCTACCTTAAGGCAAGAAAGATGATAGCCAATGGCTATATTTATCATCTAATTCGGGTTCATGACACCGAGGCAAAGTCGCCAACTTTCCAATCAGTTCCGGTAGTGAATGAATTTCCAGATGTATTTCTAGACGAACTTCCAAGTCTTCCTCCAGAAAGAGAGATTGACTTCGCCATTGATGTGTTGCCGGACACCAAGCCTATTTCTATTCCCCCTTATCGAATGGCTCCGGAAGAATTGAAAGAGCTAAAGGCACAGTTGAAAGATTTGCTCGAAAAGGGGTTAATTAGACCCAGTTCATCACCGTGGGGAGCCCCAGTCTTGTTCGTGAGAAAGAAAGACGGTTCTCTACAAATGTGCATCGATTACAGGCAGTTGAACAAAGTGACGATAAAGAATAAATATCCCCTTCCACGGATTGACGATTTGTTTGATTAGCTACAGGGTGCTAAGTGGTTTTCAAAAATAAATTTGAGGTCTGGCTATCATCAAGTGAGAGTTAGAGAAGCGGATATTCCCAAAACATCCTTCAGAACGAGATATGGCCACTATGAATTCCGACTGATGTCGTTTGGGTTGACTAATGCTCCGGCCGTATTTATGAACTTGATGAATAATGTATTTAGGCCACTCTTGGATTTATTCGTGATAGTGTTTATTGATGATATTCTGGTGTACTCTAGCACAGAATCAGAACATGCAGATCATTTGAGGATTGTTCTTGGCATTCTTCGAGCCCGAAAATTATATGCGAAATTTTCAAAGTGCGAGTTTTGGCTGAATTCTGTAACCTTTTTGGGCCATATTATTTCAGATGATGGCATTCGAGTCGATACTCAGAAAATTGAAGCTGTGAAGACTTGGCCGAGGCCTACGACGCCTACAAAAGTTCGTAGTTTTCTAGGATTGGCAGGTTATTATAGAAGATTCGTAGAAGGCTTCTCATATATTTCAGCCCCATTGACGAAGCTAACCCAGAAGTCAGCTAGATTTCAATGGAACGATGCTTGTGAGCACAACTTCCAAGAGTTGAAAGACAGATTAACCTCAGCTTCAGTCTTAACACTTCAGAAGGGTCAGATGGTTATGTCGTGTATTGTGACGCTTCCGGTGTTGGGTTAGGATGCGTGTTGATGCAGCATGGTAGAGTTATTGCATATGCTTCGAGACAGCTGTGGAAACATGAAAAGAACTACCCAACTCAGGATCTCGAATTAGCTGCGGTTATTCATGCATTGAAAATGTGAAGACATTACTTGTATGGTGTACATGTTGATATCTATACAGATCAAAAGAGTCTTCAGTATATTTTCAAACAGAAAGAGTTGAATCTGCAACAGAGGCGGTGGTTAGAGTTATTGAAAGATTATGATGTTAGCATCTCGTACCACCTCGGGAAAGCAAATGTAGTGGCTGATGCGCTTAGCCGCCGATCAATGGGTAGCCTATGTGAAGTTCCACCGGAAAAGAAAGAAATGACTCATGAGCTTCACCAGTTAGCTAATCTTGGAGTGCGCGTAATTGATTCGGGCATTGCAGGGATTGGTATTAATGATCCCACAGTCTGGTCTCTGAATATAGAAGTGAAAGAGCATCAGTATGAAGATCCTCAGTTGAGCCATTATAGAGGTGTATCTCATGAAAATGAGAAATCCCCATTTGATGTCTCCATGGATGGATTCTCAGATACCGAGGCAGGCTGTGTGTGTCGAATGTTCCAGAATGGCGCCGACGAATTCTAGAAGAAGCTCATTATTCTCGGTATTCTATTCTCCCAGGTGTAACAAAGATGTATCACAATCTCAAAATGATATATTGGTGGGATGGCATGAAGAGAGACATAGCAGAATTTGTAGCCCAATGTCCAAATTGCCAGCAAGTAAAGATCAAACATCAAAAGCAAGGAGGGTTATTGCAAGCAATGGAAATCACTACTTGGAAATGGGAACTGATCAACATGGATTTTATTGTAGGGCTACCTCGTTCCCGAGGCAAGTATGATTCTATATGGGTGATCGTGGACAGACTCACGAAAGCAGCTCATTTTCTT
Organism: Lycium barbarum; assembly: GCF_019175385.1. Classification (NCBI taxonomy): domain Eukaryota; kingdom Viridiplantae; phylum Streptophyta; class Magnoliopsida; order Solanales; family Solanaceae; genus Lycium; species Lycium barbarum. The sequence goes on along the minus strand of NC_083338.1, from coordinate 65,604,425 downwards.
CCAGTCAGAACCACATATTCGGCTAAAGATTATGCAAGGTTATATCTCAAAGAAATTGTGCGACTCCATGGTATTCCACTATCCATTATTACAGATAGAGGAGCACAATTTACAGCCAAGTTCTGGAAGTCTTTTCAATAAGATCTAGGTACTCAGGTGAATCTTAGCACGACATTTCATCCACAGACGGATGGGCAGGCCGAACGTACTATTCAGACTTTGGAGGATATGCTAAGAGCGTGTATTTTACACTTTGGTGGTAATTGGGATGATCATTTACCTTTGATTGAGTTTGCATATAACAACAGCTACCATTCCAGTATTTAAATAGCTCTGTATAAAGCTTTATATGGAAGAAAGTGCAGATCTCCAATTGGATGGTTTGAAACAGGAGAAGTACAGTTGATAGGCCCTGAATTGATTCAGCAAGCGGTATAAAAAGTCAAGGTAATCCAAGATCGATTGTTGATAGCCCAAAGTCGCCAAAAATCTTATGCAGACAACCGCCAGCGAGATTTGGAATTTCAGGTTGATGATTGGGTATTTTTGAAAGTGTCGCCAAAGAAAGGCGTGATGAGATTTGGCAAGAAAGGATAGTTAAGTCCTCGATACATCGAGCCTTATAAAATTATCCGCAAGGTGGGTCATGTAGCCTACGAGTTGGACTTACCTTCAGAGCTTGAATCAGTCCATCCAGTCTGTCATGTCTCAATGCTCCGCAAGTGTGTCGGAGATCCCACAAAAATGGTTCCAATAGATGATGTTCAAGAGACAGAAAAGCTAGCATATGAAGAAGTGCCTATTGCCATCTTAGACAGGCAAGTACGAAGACTTCGAAATAAGGAGGTAGCTTCAGTCAAAGTGTTGTGGCGAAACAACAACCGAGAAGAAATGACGTGGGAAGCAGAGGAGAGTATGAAGTCCAAGTACCCGCGCCTATTCTAACCCCCTGAAGAGATTCAAGATGAAACACCAACATTATGAGGTGTGTATGCTTACTTTCCATGCTTTTGGTCGTGTGTGGCCAATTTATAGTTCTATTGTGTTGTGGCCCTGTGAGGCATTGTTATTATGGGTTTTTGTGACAGGATGGTAGTTCCATATTACAGGGGAAACTCTGGCGAAATTTTTGTAGAATTCCTGAGTGTTAAACATTCGAGGATGAATGTTCCAAAAAGGGGGAATAATGTTACACCTCAAAACTTTCATGTCGTCGCATAGTGAATGAACCAACGCGAGCTTAAGGACAATAGGAAGATCTTAAGATTTTAAGACAGATGATTAGTGGTTTTGGAATGCATATGTTAAGATCTTGAAGTTATATGAATTGATGAACTAAGAATTGATAAGGACAAGTGGAGTACAAGTGAGGTTTAGGAAAGGTTTCGTAGATTTTTGTGTTAAGGATTGTTTGGTAAGGTTTTATAAAGGACATATGAAGAGATATAATAGTTGTACATGGAAAGTTGAGAAAGTCCTAAGAAGGACCCATAAGCCAAATATGGGCATAAGCCATCCAAAAGGGCGATTTAAGGAAACATTTTCGGATGATCTGACTTGGAGGGGCCAAAACGCAATTATATCACAATTAGATCTGACTAAGAATGAAAGTTGTAGATAATTGAAAGAGCTTTCCAACCATAGGTTGTGGGCCCTCACACGATATCGGGATCAAGAGTTGTGACCTTTTTACTGAACAGAACGACACAGACTGCTTCTTCGACGACCATGTTTCACGACCCGTGAAACTTTCCACGGACCGTATATTGGTCCGTGGAATACCCAGCAGAAAAGATGACTGGCCAGTGGTGAACCACGACCAGAACCACGGACCATATAATATTCCACGGACCGTGGAAGTGTCCGTGGAAGTCCCGACGAACTGAACAAGTTCTGATTTTATATATGTGATCCCACTTCATTTATATCATTCTCACACACTTCTTCATCTCTCAAGACATATAGAAGGTTCCACCAACATCATATACAAGAAACCAAAGGAAATCCATGATCAAATACATCCACCAACAAGAATCAAGAGTGTGAAACCCATTAAAGTGATCTAAGACAAGAAATTTCAAAGGAAGTGAGTTAGGGTTTTTGGTGCAAGAAGAGTATTGCTACTCAAGGCTTGTTCCTAAAATATTTGAGGTACATTTATGATGTTCTCATGATTTTTAAGATATTGAGAAGTTGAAACACTTGAATTGTTGAAGGATATAGAAAATGGGTCATAAATGTGGGAATAGTGCTATTGTTGAATAGTAGTTTCAAATGAATCATGAATATGAATATGTTGTGATTGTAAGTATATTATGAATGACCATTAGAACATGGAAATGATTATTATACGTGAAAGAACGTAATAGTGAATTATGACCATGATTATGGGGAAACTAAAGTGAAATTGTTAAATGTGAATAATATAGATGGATGATGAATGTTGTCTATTATGTTGTGAACGTTGTTATGAATGTTTGGGAGTTGATATAGAATGTGGGAAAAGTTGTATAAACAAAGGAAATGCTGCCCAAATTTTCCTAGAAATAGTGGGCACATTTAAGTAACCGATTGGCTAACGTTCATGCGACTTCTCTTGAAGGTAGAAACGGGGGCATCAAAGGAAAACAAGCAAGTGACATATTAGTTAAATGACAAAGGTATGTAAGGCTAATCCCTTCCTTCAAAGGCATGAATCTTTCAAGTTTTCCATGATTCTCCAATATGATGGAGCTTATGAGTCCGCAAATATACCAAACTACATGCGAGCATGATAACGATGAAGATGAGTTAAAGTATAGAGATTCTAGAGTCCATGATATGATGATCCTATAACGTTAATGATGTCATTACTATTAACACTCACCTTATACACTATTTCCTTCAAGGTGAGGCAGAATACTCATAAATGTTCATAATATAATCGGGGGTTCACGACCTCACGTCACCCCGAGATAGCCAGAGTTGCCTTCAAAGCCTAATGTATGCTCCTAATGATAAATGTGAAATTATGCTAAGTCATGATATGTCCATAAGATGATCAATAATGCTAGATTATAATATGCCTATGTTATGTATGAAAATATCAAGCTATGATAAGATCACGATACGATTCCACCGTGCCTAAATGGTCGGGCTTGTCACCGCTAAGGCGGCTTCTATGATTCCACCGTGCCTAGATGGCCGGGCATGTCACCGCTAAGGCGGGCTGCTATATTTACACCGAGCCTAGAGGGCCGGGCATGATCACCACTAGTGGGCGGCATACGATGGTTACCCGGACGCGGGTTAACGACAAGGATTATGATGTGATGATATATGTGATGTGATGATATATGTACCGTGATGTGATGTAAAATATGATATATGTACGAAATGTATTTTCCTACGACACTCATGCAGGTTATATCTTTCTCTTATGGCTCATGATCCTTCTATCATGTTTATATAATTCCTGTCTTATATACTCAGTACAATATTCGTACTGACATCCGTTTTCTTTGGACGCTGTGTTCATGCCCACAGGTAGACAGGGAGGTGAGCTTGATCCGGACTCGTAGGAGCTAGTAGCTGATTAGAGAGCACTCCTTTGTTCCGGAGGTGCTTATGATTATTATTTTGTGTATATTCATGTACATGTATTTTGGGAATGACGGGGTCTTATCCCGTCCTCATGTCTAGCACTCCAGTAGAGGCTCGTAGATACGCAGTGTGGGTTATGTGGTCTCACGAGGTTGCCATTATGTAAATATATATATATATATATATATACATATATTATTTTGATAGCCTAAAGGCTTATGTCTATAAAAGTATTTATGTTTCAAATGAGGGATGATTTTCTTATAAATTGAGTATGCATTTGATAAAGGAATGTCCAATGAGCATGATAAGCGGTAGAACAAGCGGTGCTCGGTGGTTAGCCCCGGGTACCCGTCGCGGCCCCTAGCTGGGTCGTGACAACAGACAACCCCTAGGACGAACTGCTCTGATACCACTATGTCACACCCCAATTCCGATAGGCCATGATGGGCACCCAACTCTTACTTAGAGCTGAGCGAACCCTCTGGCATTCACATAATGAAACTGGACATATAATTTTTTTTTGGAAATATAATAAAGTACTTCCGGTCAAACCATAGAAATTTGCGAACGATACTCAATTAATCAAAAATCAAATAAGTCAAACTGACATATCGACCTACATGGACACTTTACTCAACGCATGACATCTCAACATACTAACCACGGGACACTGTCTGTAAAGTCTCTAAGAGTAAACACCTGAATCATATAAGTCGGGATAGGGCCCCGACGTACCCATACACACATATGATAACCATAATGACTCGGCACTGCTCCAGGAGGAAAATGGAGTATGCCAATCCCAGCTGATAGCCAACCATCCTAGCTTAATACTTTTACCTGCAAAACAATCTGGGACTGTGTGGCATGAAAATAGCTCCCCCAGGCAATGGGACGTCAGTACGAACAATGTACCGAGTATGTAAGGCAACAGTAATCATAAAGAATGAGATATAAGCTATAATGAAAGTATGAGAAGCCACCTATAATATGAATAGCCCCGAAGGCAGAGAATAACCATGTAAGCAGCCCCAAAGGAAATGACTAAAAATGTAAATATATACCATACCCAGCCCTTTAGTAAGGGACTCGGTGAAATATAAATATATACCGTACCCGACCCTCTAGTGAAGGACTCGGTGAAGTAATCATATATATACCGCAGCCAGCCCTCTAGTAAAGGACTCGGTGAAATAATCATATATATATACCGTACCCGGCCCTCTAGTGAGGGTCTCGGTGAACAATGCAATGAAACTGTGCATGAATACGTACCCGGCCTGGGACTCGGTGACTGATATCTTAACATCATGCACGAGTAGAATATCATGAGCAACCATATGCAAACTAAATCATCATCTGGGACTTAATATAATGATTAAAATGAACCGACACTTAAGAATCAAAGACAACTGTCATGTCAAGTACCGCTGAGAATTAGAATTCATTGGAGTCATGTATGTTCATCGTTCGCTCGTTTATATAATTCATGCCAAAAAGAAAGAAGGGATAGCCTTAACATACCTCGAGTCGTCAATGACCTTCTCATAATTTTACTGGAGCTACTGTATCATTCCCTATAACAAGAAACGGAGGTACAACCTCAGATAGTGCTTGTGTATTTATGTATATGAAGGATAACTTGATCCTAAAATGAAACGGGCAGCATTTTGCCTATAATATCTACCCTGAGCCAATCCAAAACAACTTCCAACTTCAATAACAATAATGACCCATCATCAATAATCCTTATTTAGTACCCAAATCAACTTATAACATTCAACACGATGTTATATTCTGTCTTTCTACCACTTGATTTACTATACGATAATCCAGCAAATATTACTACGAATTAACTCAAATTATTAGTAGTAAGGAAGCATATTTTACCTCAATTGGCCAGGATAACTTGTAATCCCAATTTTGAGAATAAAATTCTCATCTCCACAAACTGGAAATATATACTTGTTGTGTATATATTTTGTTGCTGCCCATCCTTTCAACTTCCCGTTACTTGTTTCACCATGAAGATATTTACTCATCAATTATCACTTCTCTTCCTTTAGTTTCGTTAGCAAGTGTGAAAATATATGATTCCTCCATCATAACTAGTAGGGAATTTCTAAATTAGTGGAAGACCCTTTGCACGTTATCACCATGCTTCCCTTTAAAAGGCAACTCAAAGTTTCCTTATAAAATACTTTGCTGAATAACTCCAAGTTACATTAATATGATACACCAAATATCTAATCTTAATTGTAGACTATGGGGCCCATTCGTTTTGGCCACAACTTTCCCATGAAACTTATCCTAAAGGTGTCACTATTTAGTTACTTATAAAGTGACTAATCACTTGCTGTATCATTATGTCATACCACGTGGAAGAGTGGTATCGATTACCACTTATCAATTAATTCTTGATCTCAATTCGCTTAAATAGTGACTATTTTTAACATACTTCATATACTAGTTATTATTCTTCTGTGATATAGCACTAGTCCATAGCCTCATCTGCCACACAAAAAATATTATTCTCAATCATCGTCGTCAAAATTTCTTATCTTAAATCCTTTCGGGACTTCATTCCTTTTATATACCGAGCTCTTTATTTCCATTCTTGACTATGGCCAAATCCTCCAGTTCGGGTAAATTTGCTCATGTTGGAAGGTTCAATTTCCTAGTCCAAAAATACGCGATATTATATTTTGGACCGTATTTTATTCAAATAAATGCCTAACTTCAACGAAACCTATTTTCTTCGATTTGATTAACTTCTAATCCTTATGATACATCTGTACTCACTCTAACCATCTATATGCTTGGAGGATAACCTCATTTCCGTTACTAGTGCCATCTAACTCACATGCTTTCCAATGCATGAAAACACGAAATGTAACAGAAAGTCAAGGAATGGGAAGGGGGGGAGGGGGGGGGGGGTGTAATGGCCTCACCCTACACTGTCTTTTCTTCAGGACCTGGAAGCCCTTCCTTCTAAATCCTATTTTCCTATAACCATGGGATCCATTAAGACCACCCCCCATGATTGTTTAATTGAGAGTTAGTGTTAATTCAAAGGTTCTAGCCAAAACTAGTGTCTCTGAGGGTCCATATACTAGAATGATGATGGTTTCAATATGTATAAATAATTTGGTTAGTAAAAACTTTAATTTGAAGCAAAGAGGATTCTGAGGTTTGAAAAGGTATTGATTTTGTGGCAGGGGATTGTTAGCTTGAATGTATGGTCCTGTTATGAATGCTCCTCTTGATCTTTGTGATTTTGTGTACCCTGGGCTTTGTTTTAACCTTTGATGACCTTCCCTTGACATTCATTTGGCTATAATGGGAAGGGATTTAAAGTATGAAACTTAGAATACTCACATAGCCTAAACAAGCTCTAAAACATGATGTGTATGTTTGTTTGTTTAATACTTGTCATGATTAAAAGAAGTTAAAAGTCATGCACTAGGAGCAAAAGTCTAGTTTGAAATAATTAAATGGATAAGTCTGTGTTAATATTGACTAAGCGTTTGGGTTATGGTTGACTTAATAAGGCTCTTTGAGGATATCATAGGTGTTCATAGAGAAGGTATGAACCACTTGACATGTGGGGGGGGGGGGGGGGGGTCTTTTAAAGACATCTTAATGAGGGGACAGGGTAGGACCAGGTTTAGCGTGGTCTATAGTATCTCTCCCTCAAATAAGAGGTGTCATGATACACTTTATAAGTCCATGGGGAAATATCTGCTATATGAATGCATTTGAATCTCTGGACCTCTCCATTATGCCAAAGGGTTAATTTTCCGGGTCAGTATCTGGAAGAGCTATCAAGATTAAGAAGCAAGCCTGTCTGATGCTACTGATTATTTTTTCTTTTCTGGAAAAGGGGAGAGTATCTAGTCAATTGAAGTTTGAATGAGTAAGGTTGTTCATGTGCCATTCTTCATTTTTTGATATTATATCATTCCAGAGTGATAGTTCCCTCTTCATCATGTATGAGTCCTAGTATAGACCTTGTGTCCCATTCTGAATATTTCTATTATTTTCGGCTTAGCTTGAACTTTCTTGATGCTATGTACATTCCTGTGAATTGGTAACACGCTATATTCATCTAATTAGTCATTTGATTCATTACGCTTGTACTCTTCTAGTTTTGCCCTGCTCATGTGGTGAGTTCATTAGACAAATATGTGCCCTTCCTATTCAACACTTCCTAGAATTCATGGGTAGTGTAAGTGCTTGCTTTCTTTTAAATAATTGGTACACTTGCCTTGTCCATTGCAGGATACTAAAATTAGATTCCTGAATTATCTTGCAGTTGTTTGATCAAACTCTAGTCAAGCTTTAAACTTTGTTTTAAAATCCAAAAAGACTAAATAAGTGTTTGGTTAATCATGTATTTAAACGCTTTTAGCTTAGAAAGGTAGGAATATCTGAGCATAGATAGATAATGATAAAGAAGCAGGGAAAGTATAACTGGGGTATACACCTAATATACATATCACATGTGTATATCAAGGGTATACTAGAGATATATGTGAGTGAGAGTCATGTGCTTTAAATATGAGGAGGATAGAAATTGCTGAAGTTCCCCATTTCAGTCCACATAGACTTAATGTGAACTTGGGCCTAGTCCATTCTACGTCAATGCAGAAATGGGCTTCTCAAACTTAGTCTAAGTAGACAGAAAGCAGAGGAGATCGTTTGGGGCAGACTGTGCTAAGTAATTGGGCTGCCCAGCCCATTCTCCCTTTAACTAAGTGTTTTGGTGTTGTTTTGTTTACCTTACATACTGCCTATTTTAATTACTCTATATCATGTGTTTTTGGAATGCCTTTTGTTCAAATCATATCTGCTGGTTCTAGTGTTATTTGTAATTACAATACATCCACACATTTTGATCTATACCATACTTGTGCACGATTATGGGATTCTGATTTATCCTATGGATGTACTAGTTTGGGGAGTTGAAGTGATTTGGGGCCTGGTCTTAGCCATTCCACGATGTCCTTCCATGCCTGGGGTTCATGAAACCCCTTAGATCTTGTGCGGTGTCGGGAATACGGATGGTGGCGACTTTTCCCCTTTAGACTGTCTATATCTCTGCTAGTGAAGTTCAATAGCATATAATTGAATACCTTAATTGTGTAACTTGTAAAATTTGATATATATATATATATATATATATATATATATATATATATATATATATATATATATATATATATATATATATATATATCTGTGTGTGTGTGTGTGTGTGTGTGTGCATAGTTATACATGTGATAAGTTCAGTAAATATAAACTAACCAGGGTTCTTTGTTTCTTTTCTCCTCCACCACTGCATGGCCATTTGGGCCGAGTCACATACCAATCTGTTGGGCTAAGGCCCAACATGAAGTTCGTCATGATTGAGCCCAGTGAAGAAATGGAAGCTAATATGTATATTAAATGCGTAGAAGGCCCAGCCATGGGTGAAAATCGTAAACTAGGGGCTTGGTACGCCCCTAGCCTACACTTTACTCCATTTATTTGCATAAGTTATACTTGTTTCTTTAATTGTAAAGTTGTTGTATTTATACTTGTAAAATCTGTAAAAAAAAACTCATGTATATTATTGGAATCATTATGATTATGAACTAGTCATCGTAGGACAACGGTGCCAACGCCGTTTAGTTCGACTTTAGGTCCCCACACTATTTTCAAAACCGAGCTTAGTATAAACGATTTTTCAAAAGTAAAAATGGCTAAGTAAATAAATCAAACAAGTTAGATAAGAAGGATAAAAGGGGATTACATCGTTATGGAACATTGTCACAGTTTGTTTTTATTGTAATCAACCAGATTAACGTTTAAACCAAAAGAACATTTTCTTGAAACTCAATTTGTTTTTTTTCTGAAACAAATAAAACTTTTTGAACCAAGGCTAGTCCGAAAAAAAACGAGAATTGTGGGCTACGGCCCAACTAAAACCACATTATTTTTGAACCACACTTAATAAAAATTTTCAGAAAAAAGAATGACTGTTTTGGGTTGGGCCTAGTAGAGAAAAGGAAGAACTTTGGAGCTAAGGCCTAACTGAAAAACTAATACATCTTTCTAGGCTGCACTTAGTTAGTTTTCGAAAATGAGAAATAAATAAAAATTTGGGCCAAGCTCACGTAAAAAATGCAATCTCTTTATTACAAGTATTGGGCCTTAAGTTTAATTTCAAAGAAAAAGGAAAAGGTTAGTTTTTATGTAAAGGCAAGACCTCTCATATATATATACAAATTGAAATCTATATAAATCATTTGTAAACATAAAAGTTTTGGATAAGGAAATTCTGAAAACGTATTAAACGGATTAACCTGAACCATGTATGAGTCAAGCATGAACAAAACCCATTCATTCCACACTTTTTATAAATAAACTTTTTATATCTTTGCAACACCACTACTATCCTTATATATAAAAGGAACTAGTTATATCTGGATATTATAAATCCTAACCTAAATAACCTATATGGAAAGGGGATATACTTAATTTATTTCAAAACATGATATGCAAAATGACAGACTTTATAATGCGGGAATAAAACACTAAATAAACAGTTCATTCAAATACTCATACACTGGAACTCGAAGGTCAACCGTATAGTACGAATCCTTAATACTAGGGTGCCTAACACTTTTCCTAGGGGATCACCAGAATCCTTACCTCGAACTTTGGATTATGAAGGATTTTTCATGTGTATGAATAAACCCTTCAAAACTGGTTTTCCTAATTTCCTAAATATTAGGTGGCGACTCTTTTAAAACAAAGTCCGAAAGGGCACCAATGAGTTTGAAGTAGCTTTTCCAAGCGCTAACCCCGCTCGCGAAATGGGAACCGTTACACTAATTAAGAAGTTTTGAGAGGCCCTAACTCGTGGGGCTTTAACGTGGTATTCACTGTTGCCCAAGTATTCAATCGGCTCATTCCCCATGTTGGCCGACATGTTCATCAAGGCAGACGCAGGGGCAAGAATGTTGAGGACCAAAAAGGAACATATCTTCTGCATATCTTAAAGAGAATGAGAACATCTCTGAGATTTTATTACCCGCTTCCAGGAGCAATGCATGCTTCTATCGGCGGTGCTGGATGAGTGGACTGTCCAGGCTTTTACCAAGGGACTGAATCCCTTAAGTTCGGATGCTTCCTGGAAACTCAAAGAAAATCTCTCAAAGTTACAGGCTACGACCTGTGAAGATGTTCACAACAGGTATGAGTCAAAAATGTGGGTGGAGGATGACCTGCTGGGACTTCCGCGAGGGAACTCCTTGGTAAGACAGATAAGGGCTTCGGGCAATATCGGAGTTCTACGAAGAATTGCTTCTAGCCTTATCCCCTCCTGAAAGAATCGGTGGCGGTCAAGGTTACCAATCGCGGGAGAAGCTGAATGAAAACAAGATAGAAAACTGCGGTAAAAACATCTGCGGATTGCAGAACCAAAACAAGAAAAATTCTTCCAGGTCCTCTTCAAAGGGGACGAAATATCCGAAACTTGTAGATTACAACTTTAGCATCGATAAAGCACAAATGGTGGCCATGCTAAGGACCCATCCGGTATCAGGCCCTCCTAAACCTCTAAGATCCAATCCTAACACTAAGGAGAACACTGTGTGGTGTGACTTCCAGGGAACCCACGGGCATAAGACGATAGATTGCAGACAAATCTGGGAGGAGGTAGCGAACATGCTTAATAGAGTTCATCTTTGGGAATTCATAAATGAAAGGGCGAGAAACAATTACAATAGAGCTGGACATGCAGAGGGGATGAGCACTCCAGATGCTCCTCCAAATAGATAACATGATTTTTGGTGGATCCATGATCGCCGGTACCAGTTTCACTGCTACCAAGAAAATGAATATCTCGGTAACCCGGGAAAATAGGATCCAGGAACTTCAAGATGGAGGCACAATTACTTTGTCTAATGAATATGCAACCGACATCAACTTTCCACATAACAATGCCTTAATTATCACTATGTTCATTGATTGCTTCCAAGTAAAGAGTGTGATGGTTTATCTTGGATGTTCAGCTAACATTATCTACTGGAATGTAGTGGAATGAAATGGGACTGTTGGAGAAAATCATACCGGCTACAAGGACCCTTGCTAGTTTTAACATGTCTAGTGAAACTACCAAGGAGGAGATCGATTTTCCTGTGAAAACCGAAGGATTTGTCAAGAAGAAAAAAGATCTACGTGATTCACAGTGACATGAGCTAAAATGCAATCTTCAAGAGGCCATGGCTCCATGATATAAAGGCAGTTCCCTCAACTCTGTATTTGCTGGTGAAGTTCCCTACTCTAGAGAGGATCAGGCAGATCAGGGGAGAACAGCTAGAAACAAAGGATATGTTTGTTGTTAAGGAGCCTAATGTAAGCGACGTAGCCACACATGACCAATAGCAATCATAGGAGCCGGAACCCATCCCTGAGGCACTTCAGCAAACTCCTCTTGAAGAAAGAAAAGAAATGGGTCGGGAATATGAACCTAAGGAAGAGCACAAAACTTCAAGATATTTTATAGAACCCGATGAATCCGACGCCACCAAATCCATGGCCTACATTTTGAGCTAATCGGCTTGCATTCGGATCTACCGGAAAGAAAGATAGACCTGAGCATGGGGCTGAATCTGGAGCTCAAGGAATTATTTCTTAATTATTTAAAAGATAACAGTGATTGATTTTCTTGGTCCCATAAATATATGACAGGTATATCTCCGGAGGTGGCAACCCATAAGCTTGGACTGGATCTCAACTTCGCACCAGTACGTTAGAAGAAGCGACCCATTGCTGAGGTCCGCAAAAAGTTTGTCAAGGAAGAGGTATCCCAGTTGCTAAATACAAGATCCATCCGGGAAGTCAAATACCCGAATTGGTTAGTGAATGACGGGTACCCGGGGCTAACCACCGAGCACCGCTCATTCTATTACTCATCATACTCATTAAGCGTTCATTCATCGAATTTATACTCAAATCATAGAAAAATCATTTTTCATTTGGAAACATAATTACCTTTACGTACATAAGCCCTTCGGCTATCAAAATAATATACATACAATAATAACATCGTGAGACCATGCTACCCACACATACGTATCTACGAGCATCTACTAGAGTACTTGACATATGGACGGGACAGGACCCCGTCATGCCCAAAACATATATATACACACAATAGAAAATCAGTGGCACCTCCGAAATAATGAAATGCTCTCAAAAGTCTGCATATCGGCCTTTATAAATCTGGGTCGCCTCCCAATCTACCTGTGGGCATGAACACAACGTCCAAAGAAAACGGACGTCAGTACGGATATTGTACTGAGTATGTAAGGCATGAATAAAATGCACATAATAGAGGAATCATAAGACATAAGATGAAGACATAACCTGCGTAACTTTTAAGGGAGGATACCTTACATGCCTATATCGTATATAATCATAGTACATGTATCATCATAGAGCATACATCATCATATCATACATATATCATAATACCGTATCTGCTCGTACAGATTAAACATTATCCGTATTCGGCCACGTAGGGGCTCGACAATATCCGTATTCGGCCACATAGAGGCTCGACATTATCCGTATTCGGCCACATAGTGGCTTGACAATATCACATACATGTCTTCCGTACCCGGCCATAACAAGGCTCGGTATATCTCATCATCATCATTGCCATCGCATACATCTTATAAGATTATCATAACCTTTCATTAAAGCATACATTTGAATTTAAAGACAATCTATGAAAATCATATCATATTCGTAGCATGAACTTCGTATAAATATCATATGATAGACTTTATAATCTCTAGACTTAGGCTCAGCATTACCATCCTCGCATCTATGGCATATCTCTTACCTTTAATCTCATATGAAATCCTTTATGAAGATAGACTCGTAATTTTTTGGAACATTGGTCATAAGACATGTAGTAGAGCTTACAGACAATCTATACCAATATCGAGATGACAGAAGGTCGAGAACCCCCGATTACATTATGGAGCATTCATAAACATTCTGACTCACCTTGAAGGAATTAGCATATAAGGTGAGTGTATAAAACAAACAACATCAATAGATCATAGTTAACATCGTTAGCTTTGTAGAAACATTATACCATGATCTCTAGAATCTTTAGACTTAAGCTCATCAGCTTCATTATCGTGCTCATAATGTATCTTTTATCTATACCTCATATGGCTATTCATGAACATAGACTCTCAGTTTCCGAAATATAAGAAAGTCATGGAGAGGTAGGGAAAATATTATTATAGGAACTACATAAGGATTCATTAGCTTCATAGGAATGCCATATCCTGAGCTTTAGGACTTCTAGACTTATATTCATCATCAGTATTGCCATGCTCGTAACATATCTCTTTTCTTTATCTTGTATGAAGCTCTTTATACGGTCAGTATGTGTGACCGTATAATGGTTCTAGCGGAGTCTCTTCTCTAGACAGGTTATACGGCCATACTTACAGCCCAAATGTTTTGTACGGTGTGTATAGTGGACCGCAGAAGATGAAGACATAACCTGCATAATAGTGGACCACACTATTATTGCTTACCTCTTACTCCTCTTTTAAGTAACCACTTGGTTTCATCGGCGATGCATAAATACTTGCAAGTCATCATTGCCATCACATACATCTTAAAAGCTTATCATAACCTTTCATTAAAGCATACATTTGAATTTAAAGACAATCTATGAAAATCATATCATATTCGTAGCACGAACTTCGTATAAATATCGTATGATAGACCTTATAATCTCTAGACTTAGGCTCATCATTACCATCCTCGCATCTATGGCATATCTCTTACCTTTTATCTCATATGAAATCCTTTATGAAGATAGACTCGTAATTTTTCGGAACATTGGTCATAAGACATACAGTAGAGCATACATACAATCTATAACAATATCGGGGTGACATAAGGTCGAGAACCCCCGATTACATTATGGAGCATTCATAAACATTCTGCCTCACCTTGAAGGAATTAGCATATAAGGTGAGTGCATAGAAAAAACAACATCAATAGATCATAGTTAACATCGTTAGCTTTGTAGAAACATTATACCATGAGCTCTAGAATATTTTGACATAAGCTCATCAGCTTCATTATCGTTCTCATAATGTATCTCTTATCTTTACCTCATATGGCTATTCATGAATATAGACTCTCAGTTTCCGGAATATAAGTAAGTAATGGAGAGGTAGGGAAAATATTTTTGTAGGAACTACATAAGGATCATTAGCTTCGTAGGAATCTCATATGCTGAGCTTTAGGACTTCTATACTTATATTCATCATCAGTATTGCCATGCTCGTAACATATCTCTTTTCTTTATCTTGTATGAAGCTCTTTATACGGTCCGTATGTGTGACCATATAATGGTTCCAGCGGAGGCTCTTCTCTAGACAGGTTATACGGCCATACTTACGGCCCATATCTTTTGTACGGTCCGTATAGTGGACCGTACAATCCACAGCTTTTCGAAAGTCGTTCTCGTTGACTCGTTTGATCTCCAATCCTTATGGAACCTTCTTGACACTTGTTGAACACCTCCATACCAATCTAAGGGACGTTATAACTCTTCTCCAAAGCATTATTAAATCATCATTAACTCGTTACTCGTAAATCCTTTCCAATAAATCTCGTATGTCTTGTCTCCTCTTGGAAAACTTTCTTCTCTTACTTCGAATGTCTTTGAAATCTCATTTAGAATCATCAAATGTCATTTCTTACTTATCAAAACATCGCATACGTCGTGCCCTTCGTCAGTCTATTCACTGTGCATGAACGAAATTTTTTCGAGGTGTAACAATGCGGACGTCAGATATTATATTTCTAGACTAGGGAAATTTGTGACGCACCTAAATAGGCAGTGACGCATCCTAATGAGTAATAAAGAGAGTAAGAATGCTCTGCAAGCTAACTACAAAGAGAATGACGAAATGGATGATTAGTACAAAGGACACTTTGGGTTACCACGGAAGAAAATCTTGATATTAAAGGAAAAATATGAGAATCTTAACAAAGGGAGTAACCATAAGCGGTGTGGCGATCTCTAAAGAGAGGAAAAACAATGTGGGTGCAAATAGAAAGGCAGCAGCATCACTAGAAATTAGAAAGTATATCACGGGTCACTAACCATGCGGAGCATAAGGGTATTTATTATAGAATTATATGAATCATCAGCATAAGGTTATGCCCCACAGATGGGAATGGACACACCGGAAAGCCAACAAGGAATGACAGCTAACTAAGTGATCACTGGAATGAGGAAATCAAGGGTAAGTATACCATACCGATGTTGGAAAAGAAGTTGTGGTAAAGTGAGAATTGACCTAACTTCATAATTATAAGTTATATTGCAAGATTTAAGGCAAAGGAATTAAAGGGAGAGTTTGACAAGAGTTCGAAGATATTGTGAGCTATAGACCAGTTCGAACTATGATTATTAGTTCATCGCAGTATGTAATCCTGCTACGAGAAATAATAAAGATGGTGATGGAACATTAGGGACCGTTAAGAGATTATATTGAGGATATGCTTATAACTTATCAAGGAAAGGAATTAAGACAGATGGTTGAAGAAACGTAACCATTAAGAATAAGAATTTATCATTAGCAAAGTACCGCTGAACAAGCAACGGGACATTAGTATAAGAAAATTTATGATGAATCGAAAAGCTTGGCTGAGGAATTACAAGGGGATAATCTAGCACGTATCTAAGCTCAATAAGTACAAGTAGGGATAGCCAAGATAGCATCGGAGGAGTCAACAAAAGAAAGTGTTGTATTCGAGCAAAGGAGTTATCCGTTAATAAATAAATGAGGAACGAAGAGGAAGAACGCTCGCAGGACGGCGAGTTGCCGTGGCATGGCTAGTTAAACCATAGGAATGAAGATAGAATGATAACGGAATACTAGTTGACTTATGATCATATACACGAGGATTGAAGACTGTACGACTCGCAAATGAATTTGATAAAGAGATAAGAAATAGCAGAACCAAATTATAGTATAACTATATGGTAATCGAACAAACATTCAATGAGGATATTGAGGATCGGCGCACTACAACATTCGAGGATGAATATTTTTAAGGGGGGAAGGATGTTACACCCCGTATCTTCAAAGAAGCACTTATCAAATTTGAAACATAAGTACGTTGAGTTATGGTTAAGTAAAACCACTTTGGAATTAAGTATATTTAATAAGTGAAGGATGTATATAAGGTATACCAGAAGATTTTATAAGGATATGAGTGGAAGTAATGGAGTAGTACGACTTTGGAGAAAGGATGGGTGAAGTTTGTGTGTTAAAATTTTGGTCCAACTTGGGGGACAATATCTCTTATCATATGAAGTGTTTTGAAGTGAAACAAAATCCTAAAATTTAGTTCGTCGAGTCTATTTTCCAATGCCACAAACCTCTCATCGATACGACATCAGAGTAGAGAATTATGGACATTACAAGTTCGGCTGACAGAGCCGAAACGCGTGCTACAGTGCTGCTACAGTGACCCGACCCGAATTTGAACCTTATAAAAGGGGTAAAACCCTATTGTTTCACCAAAAAAATCAGATTGGGAGCTCAGCACATATAGGGGTATTTTGGTCATAAAATGTTGAGAGAATTGAGTGATTTTAGCTAATCAAGGCTCGGATAGTGTGTAGTTGTCATCACGGTATTGACTTGCATTGGATTTAGCTTGTATTCAAGGTGGAATCTTGAAGATATTATCATTTTGACAAGAAAAAGGTATGAATCTTTCTCTTTTGGTATTATTTAGGAGATAAAGTCGTTAAATAATTGTATAGTAAGTGGGTTAGTTACGGATGTTGGAAAACAACATGTGGGCTATTTTATGGTATATATTAGTGCTAGAAATGATGTTACTGATGTTGGTATTGCTGTTGCTGTTGTTGGTTGCTGAATTGAGGTTTCAGGCTAGGCATATAAATAAGGGAGATGCTGCCTGATTTTCGACAGAATTTAAAATAGTTTGATTTGAAAACATAGGACAAGTGTGCGATGATGAGTCTAATGTTAGTGTAAATCCTCTTAAATGTAGATTTACGAGCTCGGATGGATAAGTGTAACTAGTAGGAAGTGGAACAGGTATGTTAAGGCTAGTCCCTTCCTTTCAAAAAGCATGATTCCTATGGTATGACTCCATAAGCGTTTCCATAACCTCCTTGATTTCAAAAGATTGATGTTTATGACTCTTAAAGCTTTTTTTGATGTTAAAAATGAGAATGTTTTTTTTTTTTAGGATTACGTTGGGGATGATTTTATGCTTAAAGGTCTCAAGGATGATTTCAACGATGATATGAAAATGTTAAGTTATTTCATGATTTTCTCGATTTATTTCATTGTTGTTGATCTCACCTTATAAATTGTTCCTCTAAGGTGGGATAGAACGATAGTTTTCATTTGAACTCCTATGCTTGCCATGAGTATAATATATGTATATGGCTATTTTGTGACATTACATAGAGCTCTATTATTTCATTTTGATTATGCACTGCACTCATTTTCATTCTTCAAATATATATAAGTCACAGTTGATAGGGGGTGACACCGTGACCTTTGTTGTGTATTACAAGGCCCAGGTTATAGGGGTGATGCTATGGCCTTTGTTGTGATGTGTATGTATATATGGCACAGTTGACAGGGGGTGACGCTGTTGTTACACCTCGGAAATTTCTTCGTACTTGTATGATGAGTGGAATGATGAAAAGTTGAGTGAATGATGTTTTATTAAGTCGGGAATGGCTAATTAAGAATTTTTGGAAAATAAGAAAGTCGCGGAAAATTTTCTGTTCAGTGGTCGTATATGGCACTATACGGCCCGTAAAGTGATTTACGGACCGTATAGTGCAATCGTCCTCCAGCATGTCAAAAATCCCAACTTTCTGTAAATGTTGAATATGGTTAAATACGACCCAGTTTACGGCCCGTAAACTGGTTTACGGTCCGTAAACCAGGTCGTAAACTACCATGTCCATCAGCCAAAACATTCTGTCTTTGAAATGGTTAAATACGACCACAGTGGACGGACCGTAAATCAAAATATGGTCCGTATATTGTGGTTTACGACCACTGTTCATCCCGACAAGAATTCATTAAAGACCAGATTTTGTGATTTTAAAAAGGGACTTAGACTTCATATTATTTCATTATTCATCCAACAACTCAAGAGACCTCTAGAACATTCCAAATAATTCTTCCACAAGAATTCAAGAGAATTAAAGGGAATATCAAGACCAACAACACTAATTTCATGGAATCAAGTGTAAGAACACATCAAAGAATCTTCTAAGTCAAGAAATTCCCAAGAAGGTGGAACTAGGGTTTTGGCTAATTGAAGTATTTCCACTTAAGGATTGTTCAACCATCATCCAAGGTAAGTTTCATGACTATTCCATGTTGTTTGAAGTATTGGAAAGCTTAGCCACTTGAAATGTAGAAGAACATAGAAATGGGTCAATAATGAGTGAATAGTGACAAAAATGAATGATAGTGGAATTGAACTATGAATATTGAAGTGTTGTGAGTACAAATACGTTATAAATGATGATTATATTATGAAACAAGAATTAAATGCATGAAAACGCAAGGCTGAGCTAGAAGTAGAAAGAAGGGAAAATTTGAGGAAAATGGTGGATTTTGCCAAATGTACGTAAATGACGATTGTCGATTATAATATTATGAATATTGGGAGTTGATGTAAAACATGAGAAAAGTGGTATGAGCGAAGGAAGCGTTGTCCGACTTCTCCTAGAATTAGCGACGCGTTCTTATAGTCAGTTACTAATGTTGATACGAATTCGCTTATGAAGGTAACGACGTGATATCGACGGAGAACAAGTGAGCGATATCTTAGCTAAACGACAAAGGTATGTGAGGCTAGTCCTTATTTATAATGGCATGAATCTTTTAACTTAAATCCCTATTCCTTTCATGAGTTCTTACATTCTAAGAAGTTAAAAGCTTATACCTATGAATGTCTATATGAGATAAGTTATACGATATGATGACACTAGAATGATGATGATGTTATTCCTTTCCTACACTCACCTTATGTACTAGTCCTTTCAAGGTGAGGCAGAATGTCCATGATGGTTCCATAATGTAACCGGGGGATCACGACCTTACGTCACCCCGATAGAGTAAAGTTGATCATGAGCCTTATACACGCATTATGATAAGATAAGTATTTTATGATAAGCATATTACTATGAGTATTTACATTAAGCATGTCATGAGCATTTCACACCGTGCCTAGTTGGTCAGGCAGACACCGCTTCGGCGGGCGGCGATACGGATACACCACGACCTATGGGCGTGGGCAGACACCACTAGTGGGCGGCATGAGATGGTACCCCGGACACGGGAGGCCTAGACGCGGGCTAATATTATTGATTATCACACCGTTCCGACATGGACGGGCAGCTTGCATATGATGCATACATGTCATGATAATGAGTATGAGTAAGATAGCATGCATTACTTCATTTATGATTATCAGTCAGATCCAGATGTCTCATGTTGATGTTATCCTCATATTATTGATGTTTCCTTTCATTATGTATGCCTCTCATACTCGGTACAATATTCGTACTGACGTCCTTTCTTCAGACGCTGTGTTCATGCCCACAGGTTGACAGGGAGGAGAGCTTGGCCCTGGTCCTCAGTAACCAGCTCAAAGACGTTCGGGGATAGCCGGATGCACAAGGTCATGAGACCAAAAAATTCAAGATCCTATTGCAGCAGAAGGAAGATCAGCTGCTTTCGGTAGGTGACCCCTCGGTACTCAAGGCCGAGCTTGCAGCCGCCAAGGAGGGCATACTTAAGGCTGGAAATTACCCAGCACACCTGCTCGAAAGGTATACTGTTCTTTTAGTGGATAAGAAAAAGCTCGAGGTAGTACTTGAGGAGGAGGCGGCTGCCGATGCTAATCTGCGATAAGGACTTGAAGCTGTCAAGGCTGCGATTATCCACCTTACCCCCGAGGCAAATGCCAAAAGGAGCGTTCAAGGGTAGCCCAAGAGAAGGCAGATACCTGGGATAGGTCTGTCAAGGCTCTCAAAGAACAACTCGAAGCGGCCAACTGAGATCTGGATGTGCTAACTCTGGAGAATGCCGGGCAGATGACCTAGATTCAGCAAGCCTTGTCCGAGTGGAACAGGATTCAGGCTCAAGCCAATCCCGATGTCAAATCCGCTATGACCGTTCTACTCTATAAGCTGAGCATATGAAATGAAAAACCCGAGTGCTCACCCTCATAGGTGCGAAGATTTCGCAGGCCTAGAAGGTAGAGACTCAGACCCAAAAATCTTTCTTTGCGACAGTTTGGAAGAAGAGCCTGCCGCTTCTGAGGAATTAGATACCGAGGAGAAGGAATAGATAGGCCCTTAGGCTTAGAATTTTTTTTATCTTTCTTTTGTTTGTAAATATTTTTTGAGGTTGGTATTTGGCCTTATGTAAATATATTGTGGAAGTGCTAATATATTTTGGAAGTGTTTGTCTCACCGAAGTCTTTGACAACATCGTCTGTTTAATGTTTATTTGAACGAAGTATGCTCATACTGATAACTCATTCAAATGTAGACTCGGGCTTGCCTTCGAGCGATATTTGCACAAGTTAATTTTTTTAAGGTGAATCACCTTCTGAGAACAAACGAGTTTTGGACTGAGGTAGGCCACTTATGTATATCTTATGCTTGTGAATTCGGATGTCTCCTAATCACTTCGGGCATTTAGGCTGGTATTTCCAGCCTTTCGGAATTAAGTGTTTTTGAGTCTTTTATTTTAGGCTAAGTCCATTTTAGACCGTCTAAAGCCTTTGTGAATGAGTTGGACTCAATTCGCTTAGAATTTGTTTGGGCTGACCCTTTATTAACTTTGATAGTCCCTAGTTCGTAGTCCCTGGTTCTGGGTTGTTTACGAACTTAGGAGCATAACGGACTTACGAATGTGAAGTGGATATATTGCGAACAATAATATGCGCAAAGCTTAAACCGAAGTGTTCTTCTCTTTTCACAAGCTTGTACGTTACAACTGCCAAGTGGCATTCTGATTTTTGTCGTAACAAAATTAACTATCTGGGCACAACTCATTCGGTCTTTTGGCCCTTACAAAAAATCCTAATGCAGGCACTTTCAAAGAAATAAATAATTGATTCAGCCTCTTTCGGCTTACATGATACAATCCGTTTGGCCTCGTTGGGCTTATGACATGATGGTCCCCCAGTATTGGTGTTCGAAGTATGAGAAGAGAAATACTATCGTTGATACCGAGTAGTCCTCGATCCTAGCACTTGGCTAGTCTTTTTAACTAAAGTAACACGTTGTACGTTGTTGCCTCGTTAAAAACCTTGCCGAAAAACCCACTTCGGGACAAAATTAAGCTAAGGGAAAAACAGTGCAACACGTGTTTTCACGTCTAACTCTAATCTTTCTAAGTTTATTTGGGATTTTCTCCTGCAATGATCAAAATAGGTAAGTTAAAAAATTCACAAAGGGGGTTCGGGTCGTACCTTAGCAATAATATCTCTTTAAGTGTGCAAAATTCCAATTGTTGGCCATCCTCCGATGGGAGCTGGTACGATCCTTTACCGGTTATACCGATCACTTTGTACGACCCATCCCAGTTTGGACCAAGTTTCCCCTCACTAAGGTCTTTTATGTGTAATGTGACCTTTCGGAGGACTAAGTCCCCGATCTGGAAATGTCGAAGATTGGTTCTTTGGTTGTAATACCTGCCCATCCGTTGTTTTTATAATGCCAAGCGGACTAACGCTGCTTCGCGCAGTTCCTCTGTTAAATCGAGTTTTACTTCCATAGCTTTATCATTTGAATCTCCCGTGGCGTATTGGGATCTTACGCTCGGCTCCCCGACTTCAATAAGGATCAGAGCCCTCGTTCCATATACAAAGGAAAATGGCGTTTCACTGGTGCTTGATTTGAGGTTGTTCTATACGCCCAGTGTACTTTCGGCAAGGTTTTTTTCAACCTGCCTTTCATCCAACCGTTTCCTCAAGTTCTGAATGATAGTCTTGTTCGTTGATTCTTCCTGCTCGTTTGCACTCAGATGATATGGAGTGGACATTATCTTTTTGATCTTCAGGCCCCAGAGGAAGTTATTGACTTTGTTACCTATGAATTGTCGGCCATTGTCATATGTGATCTCGGTCGGGATGCCAAACCGGCATATGATGTGATCCTATATGAAGTTGATAACCTCCTTTTCCCTTACCTTTTCGAAGGCCTGCACTTCAACCCATTTAGATAAATACTCAATCATAAATAAAATGAAACGAGCCTTACCTGGTGCCCAAGGTAAAGAGACGACAATGTCCATTCCCCATTTCATGAATGGCTATGGGGATAATACCGGATGAAGCTATTCTCCCGGCTGATGGATCATAAGGGTGTGCCTTTGACACCGATCATATTATCGAACGAAATTCTTTGCGTCTTCTTCTATATGATCCCAGTAATAATCGCCTTGAATCAACATTCAAACTAACGATTCAGCACCGGGGTGATTACCATAGGTTCCTTCATGGACTTCGCGTATTGCATAGTTCATCTCTCCGAGCCCCAAATACCTGGCTAAAGGACTGTAAAAAGAACGCCAATATAATTTTCCTTCGATCAAGCTGTATGTTGCCGCCTTGGTCTTAAGAGCGCGTGACTCTATAGGGTCCACTGGTAATTTTCCCTTGGCCAGATACTCTATGAACTTGTTCCACCAGTCCCAAGTTAAACTTGCCATGTTAACTTCGGCGTGGTTGCTTTCGACGACGGAGTTCATTAATTGGACCATAGTCCCCAAGTTATATTCCTCCACTCAGACCGAGGAGTACATGTTTACCAATGCATCTGCCTCGGTGTTTTGTTCCCTCAGCACATGCTGCATAGCCCATTCTTTGAATTGGTGTAAAACTACCTGTATCTTCTTCAAGTATTTTTGCATCCGATCATCCTTCACATCAAAAATCTCGTTTACTTGATTCACGACCAAGAGTGAGTCGCATTTTGCTTCGATGATTTCTGCCCCCAAACTCCTGTCCAGCTCCAAACCTGCAATCATAGCCTCGTACTCGGCTTCATTGTTATTTAATTTTAAAGTTCTTATGGACTACCGAATCATATCCCCCGCAGATGCTTTAAGTACATTCCCAAGCCCAGTCCCTTTCACATTGGTTGCTCCATCCATGTATAGGGTCCAAATCCCTGAGGATTTACTCGAGGTTAAAAGAAGTTCTTTCTCTACATCGGGCACCATTGCGTGGGTAAAATCTGCTACGAAGTCTACTAAAATTTGGGATTTTATAGCCGTTCAAGGCTTATATTCGATGTCATATCCATGGACTTCGACATCCTATTTTTCCAACCTACCGAATAAATTTGGTTTATGCATAACATTTTTTAACGGGTATGTCGTTACTACGTATATAAGGTGATATTGAAAATAAGGCTTTAACTTTCTAGATGCACTTAATAAAGCTAGGGCCAATTTTTTCTAGGTGGGGGTAGCGTTTCTCTGCACCCCTAAAGTTCTACTAACATAATAAATTGAAAATGGTGTACCTTATTTTTCTCGAACCAGCACTCCACTTACCGCGACTTCGGACACTGCCAGATATAAGTACAACTGCTTGTCTGCCTTCAGGGTATGCAACAGAGGCGGGCTCGATCAATACCTTTTCCATTCTTCTAGGGCCAGCTGACACTCTGGTGTCCATACAAAGTCATTTGTTTCTTGAGCAATGAGAAAAATTAGTGGCTTTTATCTGAAGACCGAGAAATGAATCTACTTAAGGCCGTGATCCTTCTGGTCAATCTCTGCACTCCTTTTACATTCTCGACTAGCCGGATATCCTCAATGGCCTTGATCTTATCCTGGTTAATTTTGATTCCTTGATTTGACACCATGAAACCCAGTAACTAACCTGAACCTACTTCGAAGGCGCACTTCTTCGGGTTCAGCTTCATGTTGTACTTGCGTAGTATGTCGAAAGTCTCCTGCAAATGTTTCAAATGGTCCTCTGTTTCGAAGGACTTAACTAACATATCATCAATAAACTTCCGTTGTTTTACCTACTTGTTTTTCGAACATTTTATTTACTAGGCGTTGGTAAGTAGCACCGCATTTTTTAACCCGAACGATGTTACGTTGTAATAGTAAGTTCCGTACTTGGTTATAAAAGAAGTCTTTTCCTAATCTTTCGGGTTCATACGGATCTGGTTGTACCTGGAATAAGCGCCAAGAAAGCTTAATATCGCGTGGCCAGCCATCGCATCAATCATGCAATCGATGTTAGGCTAAGGAAAAGAATTCTTCGGGCATGTCTTATTCAAATCTTTATAATCTACACACATTCTAAATTTGTTATCCTTTTTGGGTACAACCACTACATTAGCTAACCAATCCGGGTATTTAACCTCCCGGATGGATACTATTTTTAATAACTTTGCTACCTCTTCCTTGACAAATTTATGTTTGACCTCCGTTATCGTTCTCCGCTTTTGCTTTATCGGGGTAAATTTTCGATCAAGGCTCAGCCTGTGAGTAGTGACTTCGGGTGGAAAACTGTCATGTCTAAATGGGACCATGCAAAACAATCGGCATTATCTTGAAGAAATTTGATTAATTTACTCATGAGCTCGGAGGTTAACCTCGTGCCCAGGTATACCTTTCTGTCCGGTAGATGGACAAACAAAATGACTTGTTCAAGCTGTTCCACCATTGATTTTGCTGCGTCCGAATCATCGAGTAGTACAAATGACCTAGGAACTCTGAAGTCGTCTTCTTCCATGTCCATCTTTCCTTTCCCTTTGAATCTGGTCGAATCCGTGTCCTATGATTGCTATTTGGCATTTTTCATTTCATTCACATCCTCATCATCCTCAGGGGCTTTCTTTGGTGTTTGACTAACTTCTTCAACTGCAAACATCTCCTTTGCTGCAGGTTTCTCCCCATGAATGATTTTTACCCCTTTTAAGGTTGGGAATTTTAGAATTTGGAGCAAAGTTGAAGGCACCGCCCTCATGATGTGTAACCACGGTCTTTCGAGCAAGGCGTTATATCTCATTTCTCCATCAATGACATAGAACTTTGTGTGCTGGATTATACTGGCTACATTCACCGAAAGTGTAATCTCGTCTTTTGTGGTTTCGCATGCCAAATTAAATCTGTTTAGAACATGGGCCGCTGGTACGATCTTGTTACACCTCGGAAATTTCTTCGCGCTTGTATGATGAGTGGAATGATGAAGAGTCTGAGTGTATGATGTTTTGTTAAGTCGGGAATGGCTAATTATGAATTTTTGGAAATAAGAAAGTCGCGGAATTTTTTTTTCAGTCCAGTGGTCGTATATGGCATTATACGGCCCGTAAAGTGATTTACGGACCGTATAGTGCAATCGTCCTCCAGCTTGTCAAAAATCTCAACTTTCTGTAAATTGTGAAAATGATTAAATATGATTTGGAGGACGGCCCGTAAACTGGTTTACGGACCGTAAACCTCAGTCGTAAATTGCCATAATCCTCAGCCAAACTTTCTGTTTCTGGGATGATTAAAAACGACCATGGAGGACGGACCGTAAACCACAATACGGTCCGTAAACTGCAATTTACGACCACTATTCACCCCGACAATTTTTCATTAAAGACCAGATTTTGAATTATTAAAAGGGAACTTAAGCCTCAATTCACGTCATTTTCTTCCACACAACTCAAGAAACTTCTAGACCTCTCCACATACTTCATCTATAGAAATCCCAAAGAATCAAAAGAACATCAAGACCAACAACACCAAATTCATGAAATCAAGTGTAAGAACACAACAAAGGATTATCCAAGTGAAGAAATTTCAAAGAAGGTGGAACTAGGGTTTTGGTCAATTGGAGTATTTCAACTTAAGGATTGTTCAACCATCATCCAAGGTAAGTTTCATGATTATTCCATGAAGTATTGGAAAGCTTAGACACTTGAAATGTAGAAGAACACAAAAATGGGTCATTATTGAGTGAATAGTGACATAAATGAATGATAGTGGAATTGAACTATGAATATTGAAGCGTTGTGAGTAAAAATACGTTATAAATGATGTTTATATCATGAAACAAGCATTAAATTCATGAAAACGCAAGGATGAGCTAGAAGTAGAAATAAGGGAAAATTGGAGGAAAATGGTGGATTTTGCCAAATGTACGTAAATGACGATTGTCGATTATGATATTGCGAATAATATTATGAATATTGGGAGTTGATATAGAATGTGAGAAAAGTAGTATGAATAAAGGAGACTGTCACGACCCAACCCCATGGGCCGCGACTGGCACCCTACTTAGGCACCCCAAACAGACTCACAAACCAGATCATCATATTCAGACTCATTCAGACTTAACATACGTTATTCGAACTGAAAACTAATAGCAGACGTCACACAAGCATTGAACAAACACTTATCCTAAGCGGTCGCCCGTGCAGGACAGTCATATCAAAATCAGAAAGGTGGCGGAATATACATCGCCCAAATGCACACACACACACATACAAACTTATGGGTCGTCTTGGCCATAATAGTATACGGGCCGCTTAAGAACGTAAAACAGAACCACATACGAACACGCCAGACCCACGACCCACAAATATGACTACAGGCCTCTAAAACAAAATAGAACATACGAACATATGACGGGACAGGGCCCCGCCGTACCCATACAGCCACAAATGTATAGAAACACACACAGCAAAAGGTATGTACCAAAAGTTAAGCTCTGGATCAAGGGGAGCTCTCCAAAATAGCAGAATAGGTAGCCTAAACTGGAGGATCACCCAAACGAGCTTCTGTACCTGCGGGCATGAAACGCAGCCCCCCGAAGAACAGGGGGTCAGTACGGGAGAAGTACTGAGTATGTAAAGCAGAAGGTACAGAAATCACAATCATAACTGGAGTCAGAAGGAACAAACACAAACGTCAAAGTAGCAAATCAAACCTGTACGGAAGATAAATGTACAAATGCAAATAAAAATCATGTATAGGGCTTAGGAACGTGGTCACCCCCGACGCTGGTGCCACAACACATCATACTCCAGAAGTTTTCAAATCTCCGTACAGTCTCCAGACAAATCGTATCACACACATATCACATCATCAGAACATATCACATGCCATATCACATCATAACTCCATAGACGGTAACCGGCCCTATGGCGAGGCCTCGGAAACCGTAACACATCATACTTCCGAATATGGTATAGCGCGCACGATCACAAAGCCGGCCCGGGTACCGACGAACGAAATCATAACGAATGGCACGAACGGAGTAGTGCAGAGACCATATGCATATTAAAATAATTTACAGGACTCGACACATAATTACATATAGGCATATACCGACGCCAGAAGGCTCGGAGTAGGAGTCAGGTCGATCAAAATTAATGTATAGAAGTTACGAAGTTCCAAACTGTAAAACCTTTGAAAAACAATTCACAGGTCTTTTTCCGAAAATCTAATATCATTCATAGTGCAAAACGTTCAATAATGGTATAGGAAATTTCAAACGGACTTTTGAGTCCTAGGCAAACGATCACTTTTCATATCGGACGGAAATGAGTCAAACAAACCAAATAAGGGAAGCCTCGGGGCTTGCGGGCCCTCCTTGAGTCAAATCGAGGCGGCAGACACAAATCACAGACTTTAGGCTCCATAAAGCCATCTACGAAAGTTTCGGAGAGATTCGGACACAATAGCAAAAGTTATGAAGGTTTGAACATTCTTGCAACCAATTATAAGGAATATGTTTCAATTGCGCTGAATGAATAGTGCCCAAACTTGAACTCGGATTTCCAAGAGCAGAATTATCCCCGAGGGTCCGATCTTAACCTAGTATGACTAGGACATGCCAAAAGAGGAAAAGGTAGGCTTTACATACCTGGATTGCGCCTTACGCTCGTCAAATCTCAATTCCCGTTTCGTCCAAAAACTGCAAATGGTCACTTTTACCAGTTACTATTCATGAAAGTTAACATTTTAATATTTGGGTTAAGCTTGGCTACCGAAATTTCGGCAGCACTTCCCCTATAACTTTGACACCCCGAGAATTTAACTCGGCTCAGAGTATTCAACAACAACCCACCAACAACATCAACAACATCAACAATCACAATAAAACATAATATAACACTATTAGTCTACTTTCCAATATAATGCCATAATTCCTCCAACACTTCCAAATCAATGCAAACTTACATCATTTTTCCGTCATTTAAATTATAAAGATCATAACCATACAACTAACATATCAAACAAAACAATTCATCACCATATCAAATCCTTCCATAGCCACGGCCAACATCCATATTTTTTTCAATTCAACTCAATTCATTCAACTTTCGTTTCTAATATAGATTTCACACAACCATAACTAGAATACAACATGGAATCAACTCATCTTTGCCTACACAACACATGCCCATGCACGGCTACACACTACTTCACACAAGCATCATGCAACTTCCATGTTTTCATGATTTCTACTCATTTCCTACATTCCACAACACAATTCAAGCTTCATAAAATAAGAAATTGGATTGATTCTTACCTTTTCTTCACTTGGGGTTAGAGTTGCTTTCTTGCCACAACACTTATATCAACTTGTAGAGGGCCTTGCACTTGGTAATTATTTCACAAGAAATGGAATTTTGAATCAAGGACTTGGCTCCAAAAAAATTTTCTTTCTTTTCTTTCTTTCTTTCCCTTTCACCCGAACCCTTCTCTTTTTTTTTTGTTCTTGCTTTGTGTTCTTTCTTGAACCTTCTTTGGATAAACATAGATATATATATATTGTCACATGGAAATTAATTCCATGGACTTGGGCCTAGGTGGTGGCCGGTTGGGCCTTCCCAAATTGGGCCTCCTTTACTTATCATCTTTGAGCCCAAGATTGTTGGTTACATGTTGTAATTCATGGGGCAAGTTTCCCAAATTCCAATTTTGCCCTTGGCCACCTTTCGTAATTCCACACCATTGCATTCATAGCTTACACATTCCTACCAAGCAAGGTCCAATTGTGGCCTTATTCATTGCAAGTCAAATTATTTCGAATCTTTCGAATAAGCTAAAATGTCAGATGTAACAGAGACACTGCCCAACTTCTCCTAGAATTAGCGACGCGTTCTTATAGTTAGTTTACTAATGTTGATCCGAATTCTCTTATGAAGGTAACGACGTGATATCGACGGAGAACAAGTGAGCGATATCTTAGCTAAACGACCAAAGTATGTGAGGCTGGTCCTTCTTTCTAATGGCATGAATCTTTGAGCTTGAAACCCTATTCCTTTCATGAGTTCTTACATTCTAAGAAGTTAAAAGCTTATACCTATGAATGTCTATATGAGGTGAATGATACGATATGATGACACTAGAATGATTATGATGTTATTCCTTGCCTACACTCACCTTATGTACTAGTCCTTTCAAGGTGAGGCAGAATGTCCATAATGATTCCATAATGTAACCGGGGGATCACGACCTTACGTCACCCCGATAGAGTAAAGTGATCATGAGCCTTATACACGCATTATGATAAGATAAGCATTTTATGATAAGCATATTACTATGAGTATTTACATTAAGCATGTCATAAGCATTTCACACCGGGCCTAGTTGGCCGGGCAGACACCGCTTCGGCGGGCAGCGGTACGGATACACCACGACCTACGGGCGTGGGCAGACACCACTAGTGGGCAGCATGAGATGGTACCCCAGACGCGGGAGGCCTGGACGCGGGCTAATGTTATTGATTATCACACCGTTCCGACATGGACGGGTAGCTTGCATATGATGTATACATGTTATGATGATGAGTATGAGTAAGACAACATGCATTACTTCATTTATGATTATCAGTCAGATTCAGATGTCTCATGTTGATGTTATTCCCATATTGTTGATGTCTCCTTTCATTATGTATGCCTCTCATACTCGGTACAATATTCGTACTGACGTTCTTTCTTCGGACGCTGTGTTCATGCCCACAGGTAGAGAGGGAGGAGAGCTTGGCCCAGAACCTCAGTAGCTGTCAGCTGATAGATAACACTCCATTGTTCGGAGGTGCTTATGGCTATTTTTTTATGTACATATACATATGCATATTTTGGGCATGACGGAGTCTTGTTCCGTCTATGTATTCATTATGTTAGTAGAGGCTCGTAGATACGCAGTGTGGGTTAGATGGTCTCACAAGATGTTTTCATACGTATGTATATTATTTTGATGGCCAAGAGGCAAATGTATATAAGGTACTTATGTTTTGATTAAATATGATTTTCCTACAATTGGTATGTAAAATTTATAAAAGAGTATTAAATGAGCAAAACAAGCAGTAGAGTGAGCGGTGCTCGGTAATTGCTCCGGGTACCCGTCGCGGCGCCTAGCTGGGTCGTGACAGAAGTGGTATCAGAGCAGTTCGCCCTAGGAAGTGTCTACGAGCCGTGTCTAGTAGAGTCTTGCTTATGGTGTGTTGCGCGCCACGCTAATAAACAAGAGGCTGCAGGGCATTTAGGACAATGACCATTCTTCTTCTCATGAGATCGTGCGATAGAGCCATGTCTAGGATTATATCATTCGTAAAATTGCATTATAGTTTCAGAAAATTCCGCCGAAAGGAAAAGCTACAGCTGCCCAAAAAGTCAAAGCTACGACAAAGAGGCAGGCGGAAAGAGAGCCTCCGGCAAATGTAGAGGAAAGTGAATCGCAAAGTGAGGCCGCGCCCAATGTAGAAGAGCAGGGAGGAGCCTGAGCTCCGATTCCTCCACCGGGTGCTTCGGGTCAACAAGTGTCCGAGGCCATACATTTATTGACACAGTTGGTTGCCGCTCAGGCACAACGACAGAATGCGGGCCTATGTGATCGTTCGGCTAGTACAAGAGCCCGTGATTTCCTTACTCTAAACCCTCCAGAATTTTTCGGGTCGAAGCCGGATGAGGACCCACAAGGTTTTATCGATGAGATATTGCGGACCTTGAAACATATGCATGCTTCTGAGATCGAATCCGTGGAGTAGGCCTCATATAGACTTCGCGATGTGGCGGTACTATGGCATAAACATTGGGTGATGTCAAGGGGAGATAACGCACCACCTCCCGTTTGGCAAGAATTTTTGGATGCCTTTATTCGTTATTACTTGCCACCTGATGTCCGCCGAGCCAGAGCGGACAGGTTCTTGAATTTGAAACAAGGAAGAATGAGTGCCCGAGAGTATAGCATGTAATTTAACTCATTGGCCTGGTATGCTCCGACTATGGTGGCTGACATGGGAGACCGAGTCTATAGATTTGTGAGTGGTTTAGGACCACACTTGTTCAGAGATTGCCTGACTTCCTCTTTGCAAGACGGGATGGATATTTCCCGAATACAGGCCCATGCTCAGAACCTCGAGGAACAACAACGACAGCAGAGAAGTGATCGTGAGGGTGACAGAAGATAAGGTAAGATGGCTAGATCTATGGGGGAGAGCAGTGAGTACCGAGGGGGACCGAGACAGACGCATTCCAGGGACTCAAGTCAGTCAGCGACCAGTGCACCTCCCAGATTCTCGAATAGGAGATTTTACCGTTCTTTTCAGTCAGGCCAGGGGCAGTGTTCGAGGGCCTCAGATTCACAGTCTAGGGGAGACTTTAGCCAGAGGAGACCTTCAGTATCACGGTGTAGCCAGTGCGGTAAATTGCATTCCGGACAGTGTCGTCGGGGTTTGGATGCTTGTTATGCTTGCGGGCAGGCTGGTCATATGATGAGAGATTTCCCTTCAGCGAGAGATAGAGCGGGGACTCAGCCCACAGGTTTAGCAGCGGGTTCTTCGTCAGCTCGCCCGACAGCATAGACTCCTCAGACTACAGCAGGCAGAGGCAGAGGTAGAGGGGGAGCATCCACTTCAGGTGCTGTTCATCCCCGTGTGTATGCTCTAGCTGGGCGACAGGATCTTGAGTCTTCCCTAGATGTTGTCACAGGTACCTTGACTATAGTTTCCCGTGACGTATATGCTCTGATTGATCCGGGTTCTACCTTCTCATATATTACTCTGTATATCGCTGATTGTGTTGGGGTGAGACCCGAGCCGATTAAACCTTTCGAGGTATTCACTCTGGTTGGTGATCCTGTAATAGCGAGGCAAGTGTATAAGGACTGTGTAGTCATTATATGTGATCGCCAGACGACAGCGGATTTGATTGAACTTGAGATGATACATTTTGACGTAATTATGGGTATGGACGGGTTGGCATCGTGCTATGCTAATGTTTGTTGCCGGACAAAGGTAGTTCAATTCCAATTTCCGAGAGAGCCCATACTTGAGTGGAAGGGTAATACAGTTTCCCCAAAGGGTAGGTTTATTTCCTACCTTAAGGCGAGAAAGATGATAGCCAAAGGTTATATTTATCATCTAGTTCGGGTTCATGACACGGAAGCGGAAGTGCCAACTTTCCAGTCTGTCCCGGTAGTGAATGAATTCCCAGATGTGTTTACCGACGAGTTACCAGGCCTTCCTCCTGAAAGGGAAATCAACTCTGCTATTGATGTATTACCAAACACCGAGCCTATTTCTATTCCTCCGTATCGAATGGCTCCAGCAGAACTGAAAGAGCTAAAAGCACAGCTAAAAGATTTACTTCAGAAGGGATTTATGAGGCCTAGTTCTTCGCCGTGAGGAGCACCAGTCCTGTTCGTAAGGAAGAAAGACGGATCTCTACGAATGTGCATCGACTACAAGCAGTTGAACAAGGTGACAATAAAGAATAAATACCCCCTTCCTAGAATCGACGATTTGTTTCATCAATTACAGGGCACTAAATGGTTCTCCAAGATAGATCTGAGATCGGGTTATCATCGGGTGAGAATTAAGGAAGCAGATATTCCCAAGACTGCCTTCAGGACAAGGTTTGGTCACTACGAGTTTCGAGTAATGTCGTTTTGGTTAACAAATGCCCCGGCAGTGTCCATGAATTTAATGAATAACGTGTTTAGGCCGTTCTTGGATCTCTTTGTGATAGTGTTTATCGACGATATCCTGGTATATTCTCGCACAGAATCAGAGCATGCAGATCATCTAAGGATTGTTCTTGGCATTCTTCGAGATCGGGAATTGTATGCAAAGTTTTCGAAGTGCGAGTTTTGGCTAAACTCAGTGGCATTTCTAGGTCATGTTATTTCAGATGATGGTATCTAAGTCGACACTCCGAAAATAGAAGCTGTGAAGACTTGGCCAAGACCTACGACGCCTACAGAAGTTCGTAGCTTTCTGGGTTTGGAAGGTTATTATCGAAGATTCGTAGAGGGCTTCTCATCTATTTCAGCCCCGTTGACAAAGTTAACCCAGAAGTCGGCTAAATTCCAGTGGAGTGATGCCTGTGAGTGTAGCTTCCAAGAGTTGAAAAACAGGTTGACCTCAGCGCCAGTGCTAACACTTCCAGAAGGATCAGATGGCTATGTAGTATATTGTGACGCCTCCGGTGTGGGATTAGGATGTGTATTGATGCAGAATGGGAAAGTTATTACATATGCTTCGAGACAGTTGCGAAAACATGAACAAAATTATCCCACTCATGATCTTGAGCTAGCTGCGGTCATTCATGCATTGAAAATGTGGAGACACTACTCATATGGTGTGCACGTGGACATCTATACGGATCACAAAAGCCTTCAATATATTTTCAAACAGAAGGAGTTGAACCTGCAGCAAAGGCGATGGTTAGAATTATTGAAGGATTACGATGTGAACATTCTATATCATCCAGGGAAGGCGAATGTAGTAGCAGATGCACTTAGCCACCGATCGATGGGTAGTTTAAGTGGAGTTCCTTCGGAAAAGCGAGAAATGGTTCGTGAGGTCCATCGGTTAGCAAGTCTCGGCGTACGACCAATTGATTCAGGAGATGCAGGTATTAGCATCAATGACCCCACAGTTTCATCATTGAATCTAGAAGTGAAGGAACGACAATATGAAGATCCTCAGTTAAGCCACTATCGAGATCTATCTCATGAAAAGGAAAAGTCTCCATTCGAAGTTTCCATAGAAGGGGTTCTTAGATATCGAGACAGGTTATGTGTACCGAATGTAGAAAACTTGCACCAACGGATTTTAGAGGAAGCACATTATTCCCGGTATTTCGTTCATCCAGGTGCAACCAAGATGTACCACGATCTCAAATTGATATATTGGTGGGATGGCATGAAGCGAGACATAGCAGGATTTGTAGCACAGTGCCCAAATTTCCAGCAAGTGAAGGCCGAGCATAAAAAACCAGAAGACTTATTGAAAGCAATTGAGATTCCTACGTGGAAATGGGAAGAAATTAACATGGATTATGTGGTAGGATCACCCCGTACGCGAGGGAAGTATGATTCTATATGGGTGATCGTGGATAGACTCACAAAGGCAGCTCATTTTCTCCCCGTTAGAACCACATATTCAGCGGAAGATTATGCTAAATTGTATCTCAAGGAGATTGTACGACTTCACGGTATTTCTTTGGCAATTATCACAGACAGAGGGGCACAGTTCACAGCCAAGTTCTGGAAGTCCTTTCAAGAAGGTCTAGGTACTCAAGTTAAGCTCAGCACGGCGTTCCATCCGCAGACCGACGGACAAGCCGAGCGTACTATTCAGACCTTGGAAGATATGCTACGAGCGTGTGTGCTGGACATTGGTGGTAGTTGGGATGACCATTTGCCTCTTATTGAATTTACCTATAATAACAACTATCATTCCAGTATTCAAATGGCTCCATACGAGGCCTTATATGGAAAAAAATGCAGATCTCCAATTGGATGGTTTGAAACCGGAGAAGTACAATTGATAGGCCCCGACTTGATCCAACAAGCAGTTGAAAAGGTTAGCAGCTCAAAGTCGCCAAAAGTCTTATATAGATAATCGCCGACGAGACTTGGAATTTCAAGTGGGCGATTGGGTGTTCCTGAAGGTATCGCCGATGAAGGGAGTAATGAGATTTTGCAAGAAGGGAAAGCTAAGTCCCAGATATATCGGACCCTACCAAATCATTCGCAAGGTGAGTCAAGTAGCCTACGAATTGGACTTGCCTTCAGAGCTCGAATTCATGCATCCAGTATTCCATGTTTCGATGCTCCGCAAGTGTATTGGAGACCCAACGAGAATGGTTCCGGTTGATAATGTGCAAGTAACAGAGAAGGTAACATACGAGGAAATGCCCATTTCCATTTTGGATAGACAAGTATGAAGGCTTCGGAATAAAAAGGTTGCTTCAGTCAAAGTTCTATGGCGGAACAATAATCGGGAAGAAATGACTTGGGAAGTGGAGGAGAAGATGAAATCTATGTACTCCCATTTGTTCCAATCCCCTGAAGAGATTCAAGATGGGACGTCGACAATATAAGGTATGTATGTTTTAGTTTTATGCTTTTGGTCGTGTGTGGCCATAAATATGTTGATATTGTGATATAGCCCTGTGAGGCGAAGATATTGTGGGTTGTTGTAATGGAAAGGTAGTGTCCAAATTACAAAGGAAACTCTGGCAAAAAATTTTCCAGGATCCCCGAGTGTCGAACATTCGAGGACGAATGTTCCAAAAGGGGGGAAGAATGTTACACCTCGAAAATTTCTCCGCACTTGTATGATAAGTGGAATGATGAAGAGTCTGAGTGTATGATGTTTTGTTAAGTCGGGAATGGCTAATTATGAATTTTTGGAAATAAGAAAGTCGCGGAAAAATTTTCAGTCCAGTGGTCGTATATGGCACTATACGGCTCGTAAAGTGATTTACGGACCGTATAGTGCAATCGTCCTCCAGCTTGTCAATAATCTCAACTTTCTGTAAATTGTGAAAATGGTTAAATATGACTTGGAGGACGGCCCGTAAACTGGTTTACGGACCGTAAACCTCAGTCGTAAATTGCCATAATCCTCAGCCAAACTTTCTGTTTCTGGGATGATTAAAAACGACCATGGAGGACGGACCGTAAACCACAATACGGTCCGTAAACTGCAATTTACGACCACTGTTCACCCCGACAATTTTTCATTAAAGACCAGATTTTGAATTATTAAAAGGGAAGTTAAGCCTCAATTCACGTCATTTTCTTCCACACAACTCAAGAAACTTCTAGACCTCTCCACATAATTCATCTATAGAAATCCCAAAGAATCAAAAGAACATCAAGACCAACAAAGGATCATCCAAGTGATAGTACGACTTCATGGTGTATGTCAAGAGATAGTACGACTTCATGGTGTTCCAGTATCCATTATCATTGATAGAGTAGCACAATTTACAACTAATTTCTGGAAGTCCTTTCAAGAGGGTTTGGGAACTCAGGTAAGACTTAGCACGGCATTTCATCCACAGACTGATGGACAAGCTGAGCGCACTATTCAAACCCTTGAAGTTATGGTACGGGCATCTGTATTAGACTTCAGAGGTAGCTGGGATGATCATTTGCCACTCATTAAATTTGCATATAAAAATAGTTATCACTCCAGCATTCAAATGGCTCCATATGAGGCTCTATATTGGAGAAAGTGTAGATCGCTAATTGGATGGTTTGAAGTAGGGGAGACAAAGTTTGTTGGCCCAGATTTGATCCAGCAAGCGGTGGAGAAGATCAAGCTTAACTGAGTCCGGTTGTTGATAGCCCAGAGCCGGCATAAGTCTTATGCGGACAATTGCCGTCGAGATATGGAATTCCAAGTTAATGATTGGGTATTCTTGAAGGTGTCACCTATGAAGGGTATGATGAGATTTGGTAAGAAGGGCAAGCTTAGCCCTCGATATATGGGACCTTACTAGATTGTGCGCAAGGTAGGCTAAGTGGCTTATGAGTTAGATTTGCCTTCGGACTTGGAGTCAGTCCAACCAGTTTTCCATGTGCCAATGCTTCGCAAGAGCATTGGAAATCCTTCCAGAATTGTACTTGAAGATAATGTTCAGGTCACAGAGCAACTATCCTATGAAGAAGTTCCCATTGCTATTCTAGATAGATAAGTTCGAAGACTCAGAACCAAAGATGTAGCTTCAGTTAAGGTTTTATTCAGAAATAATAATAGAGAAGAAATGACTTGGGAAGCTGAGGAGGATATGAAGTTCAGATATCCGCATCTATTTCCACCCCGAGAAGACCTTCAGATAGAAGCACAATTATCCCCAAGTATGAAATGCTTTCTTTTGTTGATTTCTTGATCGTGTGTGGCAATTATTGTTGTTGTTGTGTAGCCCTATGAAGTATTGTATATTGTGGGTTGTTGTGACAAGATGGTAGTGACATATTTAAAGAGGAAACTCTGGTGAAATTTCTGTAGATTGACTAAGAGCCAAACATTCGAGGACAAATGTTCCTAAGGGGGGAGGAATGTTACACCTTGGAAATTTTGTGACGTTTGCCTTATGAGTGAACCAATGCAATCCTAAAGTGGAATGAAGCCCTCATAAGTTTAGGAAGGGTATTTTATAATGTTAAGTGTATACCTTAAGGTTTCGGAGTTATATGAAGCGGTGGAAGCACATATGTTGGAGAAATAGGAGTTGGAGTCATGTTTGGGAAGATTATGTAACATTTGAGTTGTGCATTACTTATAATTACCTTTATGTGAAGCTATAGGGCCCTTATATTGTTAACGAAGTTTTATATATGTTCCAAGAAGGTTCTATAAGGATTAGAGGTCAAACGAATCGAAAAGAACGCGATTTCGCGAAACCAGAGAAATTGGGGCAGTATGCGTTCGCGTACTGAGTATGCTGAGCTGTATACTTGTCTCCAACTCCCCATTTTGGGTGGAATAACTGGACAACATACCCCCAAGTGGTGGAGGGAGTATGCGGCCGCAGACTCAGTATGCTAGGCCGCATACTCACCGCAAAGTGGAGCGAGGTGCGAATTTTGCCACCTTTTTAAATACCCAAAGACCCCATTTTCATACCAACTTCCCAGATTTATTTTCCCACACTTTTAGAGGCTTTTTAAGATTTATTGAAGGTTCTCCATCACTCCACATCTTTCCATATCATCAAGAGAGAAGATAAACATTAAAACACTAAAGTAATCCATGGAAGGTGATAGTTCTTGCGTTCTTTCAAAGTTGTGGTGAACTTGATATTTGAGGGAGTTGAGTGACGTAAATTTCCTTGATTATAAGGTATGTTCTTCATCCTATTCATATGGTTGAGTTGACGTGAAGGTGTAGTACCCCTTCGAAAGGAAAAGAATTAAAGTGGAGAAGCTATAAGTGTTGTAGTGAAGAAGATGACTATGGGGTGAAATTGAAAAGGGGATTTTGGTTAAATTTGTGATTAAATTAAATATGACTTCTTGATTATGATATTATTTATGTTGTTATTGTTTTTTGGGAGTTGTTTTTCCATATGGTGGAAGTTGATGAAATAGGGGACTTGCTGCCTAAATTCCGTTAGCCTTTTAGTTTCTCTAGTTTGAACTTAAGCATTCTTTCAAGACTTAACCTAGTTATGAACCCTTTTGAATGTAGATTTTGTGGGCTTTGGAGGAAACGTTAGTAGTCAAAAAGATGTGAAGGTATGTAAGGCTAAACCTTTTCTTTCTAAAGGCATGATTCCATAGTTGTCAAACTACACATGGTATCCACACTATTCCTATTCCAAGAACCGCTAGAAGCCCATAATTTTCATGATTCTTATGATATAGTTGATAATGATCTTTACGATGATAATGATGATGATTATGATGGTGATTTCAATTCTATATATTCCAAAGCTTGAAGTTCTTAATGTTCTCATGATACTATTAAGTTTGTCATATGATTATCGATTGTATTCATTGTTGTTGGTCCCATTTTATAATAGTTGTTCTCACAAGGTGGAATATGGCGATGATGATGATTCCATAATATAAATCGGAGGGTTATCGACCTTACTTCACTCCGATAGAGTAGTAACGTTTCGTTTGGCCTCTCATGCATAGTTATTATATATGTACTTATTTTCTCACACCGCGCCGTGCTATTGTTACAGCTCAAAAAATTTTCCGTTGATGGACAGTGAATAGACTAATGAAGAGCACGAAGTATATGGTATTTCAATAAGTAAGGAATGACATTTGATGACCCTAATTAATATTTCAAAGACATTCGAGGTAAGGGGATAAAGTTTGCCAAGGGAAGGCAAGGAATACGATATCTATCGAAAAGGATTTACGAGTAACAAGTTAATAATGATTTAATGATTCTTTGAAGAAGAGTTATAACGTCCCTTAAATTGTTAATGTGGTGATAAAAAAGTGTCAAGAAGGTTCCCTAAGGATTGGAGATCAAACGAGTCGACGGGAATGAGTTCGGAAGAACTAGGCATTATACGGCCCAACATACTAGCCGTATAAATTATACTTGCCGTATAATCAGCCCAGATTGCCAGCCTCACTGGACCAAATCTACGGCCAGATTTACGGTCAGTGAAATTTATACGGACCGTATGTTGGTCCGTAGATTTGGAGTGGGACAGATAAGTATTATTAATAAGGGGTCCAAGTTATTTCATTTCATTTACCCTTCACACCCTTTCTCTCTAGAACATTTCTCTACACTTCTCCCACAATAATTCAAGGGATATTAGTGAACAACATCATCAAACCAAGAGAATCAAGTGTAAGAAACCTATTAAAGTTCATCCAAGACAAGGAATCCAAGTGAAGGTGAAACTAGGGTTTTGCTCAAGTGAAGTGTTTCCACCAAAGGTTCATTCCTACACCATCTAAGGTAATGTTTATGATATTTCCATGTTGTTTAAGGTATTTAGAAGTTGAAACACTTGGATTGTAGAAGGATGTAGAAAATAGGTCATGAATGTGGGAATAGTGTCATTTTTGTGTAATAGCTTGGATTGAGTCATGATTCTTGATGTGTTGTGATTATGATTATGTTATAAACGACATTTAGGACATGGGATAGGTACTATATGTGAGAAAACGTACTAATGTGCTATGACCATGACTATAGATGAATTGGAGTGAAATTTAGAAATGTCGATGAATAAAGAGTGTTGGTTATATTGTTGTGAATGTTCTTATAGACATTTGGGAGTTGATATGAGACGTGAGGAAAGTTGTATAAACCATGGAAATGCTGCCCGATTTTCTCTAGCTTTAGTAAGCACGTTCTTGTAATCGATTAGCTAATGTTAATACAAACTTTCTTGATGGTAGAAACACGAGCATCGAAGGAGAACAATCAAGCGATAGAATTGTTAAATGAAAGAGGTACATAAGGCTAATCCTTTCCTTCTATGGCATGACTCCTATGGCATGAATCTTTCCATTTTTCCATGATCTTCCTACATAACTGAAATTATGAGTCTATGACCATACGGAGCTACATATGGATAAGATAAAGAAAAGGGATAGGACACGAGTATGATAATGTATGATGATGATGAGTTTAAGTCTAAAGAATCCTAAAGTGAGATATGATGCCCATGAAGTTAATGATTCGGAGTATGGTTCCATTGATGCTTTTTCTTGTGTACCCTCATCTTAAAACGTTATTCCCTTCAAGGTGAGATATGATGATTATGATCACTCTATAATGTAATCGGGGGTCCACGACCTCATGTCACGCCGACATTGCCATAGTTCCCTTCAATGTTCTAATGTATGCTTTAATAATAGATGTATGGTAATGCTAAGGATGATGTTGATTTCATTTATGAAATTTTATGTATAAGTATGTATGTATGCATAGCACTCCCACTGCTCAGTTACGGATAACATCGAGTCCCGGAAGGGCCAAGTACGGATAGCATCGAGTCCCGGAAGGGCCGAGTACGGATAGCATCAATTCCCGGAAGGGCCGAGTACGGATAGCATCGAGTCCCGGGAGGGCCGAGTACGGATACCATTGAGTCCTGGGAGGGCTGAATACGGGTGTTACCGAGCCTATATGGCCGGGTACGCGGCTGTACTGCATTGTAAATTATTGCATATGTAAGCATGTGGATGTAACGAGTGTATCTCTAGGAGAATAAAGGAGTGAGTACGTTTGACGAATGTTTAAAAAGTATTATGAGAAATCAACGGTTTTTTTATATTATGCTATTCCTCATGCTCTTATCATGTTATTATCCATGCCTTACATTCTCAGTAGGGTCTCACGATGTCTTTATTGTATGAACACTATTTTGATAGCCGAAGGGCTCATGTATATAAAGGTAATTATGTTTCAAATGAAAAATGGTTTTCCTATGATTATGAGCATAAAAAATACGACTGTGCGCAGAATGAGTAATAGAACGAGTGGTGCTCGGTGGTTAGCCCCGGGTACCCGTCATGGCCTTAGCCGGGTCGTGACAAAAGTGGTATCAGAGCAGTTCAGTCCTAGGAAGTGTCTACGAGTTGTGTCTAGTAGAGTTTTTATTATGGTGTGTTGCGCGCCACACTAATAAACAGGAGGCTACAGGGCATTTAGGAAACATGACCATTCTTCTTCTTACTAGATCGTGCTATAGAGCCATGTTATAAGATTTTCCCGTCCCTAATGATGCTTTTATGATTTGAGCAAAGTTGATGAAAGGAAAAGCTACTGCAGCCAAGAAGGGCAAAGCAGTGATTGCAGAAGGGCTTGAACGGGAGCCATCTTTGAATATGAAGGAGAGTGAACCCCAAAATAAGGCCCTATCTCGGTTTTCCCGTACCTCGCCCACTTTAGAGGATCAGAGGGGAGCCTCAACTTTAGCTCCGGCACCCCCAGTCCCTCTACCAGATGCCTCGGGCCAAGAAATGAGATAGGCCATTCTTTTATTGACTCAGTTAGTAGCCGCTCAAGCTCAGCGGCAGGATGTGGGCCACGGTAACAGAGGTCGGAGAAAGAGAGTTAATTCTCCAGGGTTTGATCATGACTTTAGGGGCGCTCTGAGACAACAATTCTCCAGGAACTCAGTTCGTTCAACAACTAGCATTCCTCCACAGTTTCTTGGACCCGTGTTTGATGGATCTACTAATTCTAGGCCGCCCCAGAGTCTCAGAGTTCCCAATTCTTGGAATAGGGTTGATTCAAGCCAGATAAGATTACCTGTACCACGATGTAGTCAATGCAGAAAGTTACATTCTGGACCGTACCGCTTGGGTTCGGATGTTTGTTATGCCTGTGCTCGGCCAGGCCATTTTAGGCGCGATTGTCCATCGCTACGTGGTAAAGATAAGGTTCGGTCTATGGGAGTGGTAGCTGGCTCTTCATCATCAGTACGCCCTCCTAGGCGGAGGCCGCAGATAGTAGCAAGTTGTGATAGAGATCAAAGAGAAATGCCAGTTTGAGTGGATCCCAGCGCCATACTTATGCATTAGCTAGGCGACAGGATCTTGAGTATCCCTCTGATATTTTCCTATGTTTAGTTTAAGTAATCTCTTATGATATGTATACACCGATTGATTCGGGTTCTACGCTGTCATATATTACTCCCGATGTGATGATTGTGTTGAGGTGAAAAATCTGAGCCAATCCAACAATTTGAGATGACTATATTTGTTAGTGACCTAGTGATATCCAGAATCGTGATTTACGAGTAAGTTGATTAACAGTGAGTGAACAAAAATAATATGCGCATGTATATATATTGGAATTCTAGACCGAGTGTGCAGGCACAACTTATGAGACAAGCTCTATTATTTATATCTTTAATGGTAAGTGATCTGGTGTTGCTGAGTTGCATATTATGTATGTCCCGATATATGTCCTATGGAAGCATCGGATGTGTTTTTTTGGGCTATGTGCTGGTTTGGGATTGTTATGCTTACAAGAGAAACCTTGCCGAAATTTTCCCAGGAATCTAAAAGAAATTGCGAGAACCGTAGACAAAATTGTCGTTAAAAGAGGAGAAGGCCAGCAACGAGTGATTGAGAACGGAGCTATTGATTAAAATGCAAGATAGACATAGCGAGTATGTATTATACCAAGAGAATTGTTACATCCCGCATTTTACGTATTCGGATAATTCAAGATAATTGCGGGAAGTTAAGAGCCAAGCTATATTGTTAATTTTGTTTAGCACACAAGTTGTTTATGGGAGTTATGGATGTGGAAATACTAAGAGAGGCTAGGGGTAAAAAGGGAAATACGCAAGGAGACTTATGGAAATAAGGAGGAAGGCTAGGGCAAATTCGGAATTTGGAAAAAAAATATTTTTCATGAATTACAAGACTAGATACAAAAAAACAAAAAAGATGGGCTTAATGAATGGGCCAAAGTGGTCGACCACCTATGAGTGGGCTTCAGCCCACATGAATGTTTATAAGAGGAATAATCCATCACAATATTCATCTTCAATTTAGAAGACTCAAGAAACTTTGAGAGAATGAGAGGAAACCCCCCCATATTCGGCCAAGCTTGGGGTGAGCAAGAACCTTGGAAAAATTTCTCAAAAATTATTCTCTACTAATTGGAAGGTCCCTAGCAAAGTGAAGTAATTATTGGAGCAAGAAAAACATTTATTCTTGC
This sequence comes from Lycium barbarum, assembly GCF_019175385.1. Classification (NCBI taxonomy): domain Eukaryota; kingdom Viridiplantae; phylum Streptophyta; class Magnoliopsida; order Solanales; family Solanaceae; genus Lycium; species Lycium barbarum. Next base: position 65,560,286 of record NC_083338.1, on the reverse strand, counting down.
AATTTACAAATTCTATCCAAGAAGGAAGCTAAGGGAGAAAGGTAAGAATTAATCTTCTTTTATATGTTATGAATGGTTTTTTATGTTGTGGTATGTGGAAATGAATGAAATTCATGAAACTATGGATGTTAAGTGTGGCCGTGTATATGTATTTGTGTGGCCGTGTGTGTTGTGTAAGATTAAGGGGCCAATTTTGCTTAGTATTTTGGTTGTTGTTGTTATGGATTCCATGTTGATAACGAAAGTTTAATGATCCTAGTGAAGTTGTAATTGTTGGAGACTTGTTTTAGAAGTTAATGTGAATTGAATATAGTGTTCTTGTATTTATGGAAGATAATGTTGTTAGTGTATGAATTGTTGGTGAAGTTAATGAAATTGAAGAAAGAAACTGTGTTGTTATTGTTCTTATTCCATTTGGGAGATTTCGGGTGGCATAGCATATGGGTTGGATTATTGTGAATGTTGTACGGATTGTTTGAAGTATTCTTGAATATTGTTTGAATGGTTGCGGATTGGTACTAGAATATGTAAGCAATTATGAATTGAACGTAAATGGAAAGTCGTCAGAGTTTGTAGAAAGAAGTTGTTAATGTTAGTATGCTTTTTGAATTGATGGTGGCTATTGTTAGAATGACTGTGGTATTGTTGTTGGTAAATTGGCCGAGTTAAATTCTCGGATTTGTTGTTGTATGTTTGGCCGAGTTGCTTTCTCGGGTTTGTTGTTGTTAAATTGGCCGAGCTAGATTCTCGGGGATGTTGTAGTTACAGAGGAAATGCTGCCGAAATTTCGGCAGAATATAAGTGATATTATTTGAGAAGCTAAGGCAAGTGAATGATAATGAATCTAATGATTTTGTGAATCCTTTTGAATGTAGACTAGCAAGCTTGGAAAATAAGCGTAGCTAATAAGGGGTGGCACAGGTATGTAAGGCTTCCCCTTTCTTTCTTTTGGCATGATCTTTATGAAACAAGTCAATGACGTATGAGTATGGTTCCAAAATATTCCTATTCTTAGAGCCACTAGGATGGATAATATTTTTGATCTCTATAAGTCACTTCATATGGTTTCGATACGTATCCATGATTCCGAAGCTCTATTTGATAAGCCTCCGAGTTTGTTTACGATCCCTATTGTCCTATTGATATGAGTATATTTAGTATGGTTGAGACTATTGTATAATTGGATAATGAGCCAAGTATAAGAGTTCATGTTTTTAAAAATAATTATGTAAGTATTAATGTTTCTAACTTTTGCATATACTCTTGGATCGGGCCGAACGTTCATCGGCAGTAAAATATTATATTCATTGATCGGGCTGCACGTTCCGCAGCAATACACTGTATGATGTTCTATGAGTATGCATGCATGAATCTGTTATATGTATATATTGTATATGTTGTCAGCACATTGATGTGATCCATAGCAATATTCGAAAGATAATTTATATGACTAAAGTTTTGGTTTTCAAATGCTAAGCACGTTCGACTATTCCATCGAGCCCTTGATATATTTTGATATGTACATACGATTCCGAAAGCCATATTTGATTTGATCTATACGATATCCGAATGATACTTGATATGATTATTACTTCGACTTTCCAAAAATGGCTTCTGAAATGCTCGTAAAAGGTTCTGTACTTCAAACGCTCATAACTTCCGCATACTGAGTCGGATTGACCCGAAACTTGTTTCTGAGCCTTTAGGAATCGGTAAGTATACTTGTCCATCGAGTCTTGATTTCTGTGCATATGGTTTCGCATTATTCTGTTCGTGCAAGCCTCAGTTTGGATTTCACTGAGCCCGGGCCAGGACATCTTCTCGTGCGTATTCCTCTGCATTGTTCACCGCGTCCCTCTCACCTGCGGGGCGGGGCATATTATATATGATATGATGACACTATGATATGATGACGGGGCGGTGACCAGGATGGCATATGATGACTCTATTCACCGCGTCCCGCAAAAGAGGGTCGGGGCACGTTATATGCATATATGATACATGACATTGGCATACATGATTTCATTCACCGCGTCCCTCAATAGAGGGCCGGGGCACGTCATATGCATACATGATATATGATTCACCGCGTCCCTCACTAAAGGGCCGGGGCACGTTATATGCGAATATGATACATGATGATGACATACATGATTTCTTTTACCGCATCCCTCAATGGAGGGCCGGGGCACGTTATCTGCATATGTGATATATGGTAATGACATGTATGAGTTTACTCACCGCATCCCTCACTAGAGGGCCGGGGCACGTTATATGATATATGATATACGATGAAGGTATACATGATTTTCGTTTATGAATTACGATGACATACATGGTTTTCACTTAAAAAGGCAAGTGCTTTGATGTTTTTTAAAAAAAGGGTCATACTTGATTTTGGGTGATTCTCTGTTTCAGTCATGATTTTGTTTCCTATATTCCATGCCTTACATACTCAGTACATTGCTCGTACTGACCCCCTTTCTTCGGGGGCTTCGTTTCATGCCACACAGGTACACCCAGATAAGTGGAAGATATTACAGAAGATGTTCCAGTGAAGTTGGCAAGCTCCACTTGTTCCTGGAGTGCTGCCGAGTCAGAGTATGTGTGCTATGAAGTTTTGTTCGAAGATAGAGACTTTGCAGACAGAGTCGTGGTATTGGTTGTCGGTTCTGTAAGCGGCTCCATCAGCCGATGTGTCATTTTGTGTTACGATATACGTTCTATAAGTTTACAGATTTTGTTTGATTTGAAAGCTACGAGAAAGAATATTTCTGAAAGACGTACTATATATTTTATCCTTATTTGATTTAAAAGTTCGACAAGGTTATGTATGTACTAAGGGTCGGGTGCCCATCACACCCTAGTAAGGTTAGGGTGTGACAAAGTGGTATCAGAGCAGATTGGAATAGAGTGCTGGGGCAGTGTGCAATACCACTGCGTGGCTCCCTTAGTCAATGTTTTACCAAACTTTTTTAGCATTACTGACTCAATTTCATCATCTTCTAGATCATTGCCCGTTATGGCACAGGTGTAGGCGGTTATATGTTCCTACGGATACATTGTCCCATCATATTTTGAGATATCCAGCATCTTAAACCTCTTCGGTATTAGTTTTGGAGTCGCATTCGGTGGGAAAGGCCTTCGAACAATATACTTGGTCTCCGGTCCAGTCAGAATCGTTGGTGCACCCGAAATCTGATCTACTTGGGAATTAGTCTTCCAACTTCTTTTCGTTGGAGTCGATCCGTATAGACAGCGCCTCCAACATCTTTATTATCTCGAAAGATCCATCAGGCACCGACCTTTCTCGATTGCTGCTTACTCAATTTCCCTATGGGCAGGCGCAGGCCTTCGGTTCGGCTGCGTTACCCTGACGTCGTTATTGGTCCTTTGCAGTTGGGATATAGCCGCTTGGTGCTGCATCATGATTACCTGCTATTCTTCCAATAAATTATAAATCACACGTAAGTTAATCTCATCTCCTTCCTCTCCGTTTACCCTACGAGCAATTCCCCTATCGGCGGGCGTGTCTCACTGTCATGAATGGTTACATTCGAGTGGGCAACACTCGCATCAGCGGGAGGGTTTTCATTCAGATCAGCCGGTGCCATGATTTCCAATGGTATTCCATTGTTGGGGTTATCATCGTGGTTGTCGTTTTTTGCATTTTTTATGTTCAACCTGTCGGTGTTAACCTGAAATCAAAGATAAATGGAAAAAGAACAAGTGAAAGCCAATTTTCAAACAAATCACCACTATTATCCTTAGCCTCACGGTGGGCGCCAACTGTTTACCCCTTAAAATGTAAGAATTGAATTTATAAGTGGTTTAAAGGGTATGCGATTTGATTTTCTATAGAACGAAAAAATACCAATAACGAAATATAGATTACGAATAAAAGAGCACCAAATAGCCTTGGAATTGGATGGACAGCCCGGCCTGAGACTTGAATTTACTCGGACAAAACTATGGGATCTCTTATTATTCTTATGCTTGACAGAACTTTGAGAAATAAATAGTATAATTGTGTAGTGAATGGTGAAAAACTGATGATGTAGTAAAGATTTATTCCCCCCCCCCCCCCCCCTTATTTATTGTACAAGATTTTACATTCAACAAGGTAACTAAATCAATTAGGGATAAGGATCCCCAAATCTCGGGTTTGACAATTGTCAACTACATCATGCGGAGTGAAATCCGCAACAGGCTAGACTTCTCGCGCTATCGCCAACTGCGGGTCTACTCTTCAGGAGTTGTCAGGTCCGAACGCTCCTATCCAGTTTAGCCAAGCTCTAATATCCATTGCTCCTTACCCTTAGTTCGGATCATTGGGCCATGGGTCGGGGTTGCCGACCCTGCTTTTTACCGTATACAGTGATCTATATTTGTGGAGGCATTTGAAATAGGTAGTTTGTACTTATGGTGACCTTTGGACTTGGTATTTAGTGATTGTGATTCTATTCTTAGACAGTGTTGTTTGTACTTGTGGTGAGCATGTCTACCTTTCAATCTCTTACTTATATATATGTTAGCTAACTGTTGTCGGCCTATGATGCCTACTCAGTACATGTTGTAATACTGATTCTACCTTGCTGCATTCTTTTATGAGTGCAGAGTACGTGGATGGATCGACTTCTTCCCCTTGAGACTAACTCCCGAGGCATTGCTGACAAGCATTTAGGGTGAGCACATGGCCAGATCCGCAGCCCGGATGGCTCCTCTAATTTTACTTGTCTTATTCATTACTTCTGAGATAGTATTTTTGTCACGACCCAACCTGAGGGCCATGACGGGTACCCGGAGCTATCCTACCGAGCACCACCTAGCACGCTTCTTTAATCTCGGTGGATCACATATCTAAATCACAATTAGAATAGCCTGTACAGGCATAAATTCTCAAATAAAACTCATCTACATGATAATCATCAACTCCGCCCCATATACATATAGACAAGCCCACAAGGCTACAAAAATGATATACAAGATATGAACCGATGAGGTTATGAGACGTCCAACTTTACACACATATGTCTACGAGCCTCTAAACAGAATGCTAGAAGTCATAAAGATGGGACAAGACCCCGCCATGCCCAAACATGTACACAAAAGACTAGTACCAATAAGCTGCAGCTTCGAAGCAAATGGAGTGCTCCTGAGACTCCGCTAATGAAGCTCCTAAGGATCTAATCCGTCTCCCTGCCTACCTGTGGGCATGAACGTAGCGTCCACAAGCAAATGAATGTCAGTACAAATAATGTACTGAGTATGTAAAGCACGAACAACAACATAGTGAAGATATGAGGGGCATGAGATAAAAGAGATAACCTATATATCTGATTGCCTCTTAAGGCGGATATCATGCATGATTAGCTTTTCCTTTCAAAACAATATCTAAACATATATATATATATATATATATATATATAGTGAACTACCTAACAATATAGGTATGGTGTGATCATCAGTATCACACATCCAGGCATCCTGTGTCCGGGATGACATCATAAGCTGTCCATTGCAATGGTATGTACATCTATATGTCTGCCCGGCCGGCTATAGCACGGCGCGGTGTGAGAAAAAAAGTACATATGTAATAATCATGCATGAGAGCCCAAATAAAACGTTGCTTCTCTATCAGAGTGACATAAGGTCAGTAAACCTCCGATTTCTACTATGGAATCTCCACCATCGCTATACCCCACCTTGGAAGAACAACTATTATGAGATGGGATCAACAACAATAAATACAATCGATGATCATGTGACAAACTCAATAGTATCATGAGAACATTAAGAACTTAAAGCTTTGGCATTTCTATAATTGAAATCATCATCATTATCATCCCAAAGATCATTATCAACTATATCATGAGAATCATGAAAATTATGGGCTTCTAGTGTTTCTAGGAATAAGAATATTGTGGATGCCATGTGTAGGTTGACAACTATGGAATCATGCATTTAGAAAGAAAAGGGTTAGCCTTACATAGCTTCACGTCTTCTTAACTACTAAAAGTTTTCCTCCAAAGCCTGCAAAATCTACATTCAAGAAGATTCATAGCAAGGTTAAGTCTTGAAAACATTCTTAAGTTCAAACTAGAGCAACTAAAAGGCTAACGGAATTTGGGCTGCACTTCCCCTATTTCATCAACTTCCACCATATTATAAAATAGCTCCCAAAAAATAATAACAACATCCTTAATATCATAATCAAGAAGTTGTATTCAATTAAATCTAAAATTTAACCAAAGTCCCCTTTTCGAGTTCACCTCCTAGTCATCTTCTTGATTACAACACTCATAGCTTCTCCACTTTAATTCATTTCCTTTCTAAGGGGTACTAAACCTTTACATAAACTCAACCATAGTAATAAGATGGAGAACGTACCATATAATCAAGGAACTTCACCTCACTCAACTCCTACCAAGATCAAGTTCACCACAACTTTTAAAGGAAGCAAGAACCTTCACCTTTCATGGCTTTTCCTTGAGGTCTTGGTGTTTGATCCTCCCTCTTGATGATATAGAAAGGCTTGGAATTATGGAGAACCTTCGAGAACTCTTAGGTAATCTCTAGAAGTTTGGGGAAATAAGTGTGGGAAGTTTGAAGGAAAATGAGGTGCTTGGGGATTTGAAAAGGTGGCAATTTCGCACCCCCGCACCAACTTGTGGTGGAGATGCGGCGTCGCATGGGGGATATGTTGTCACATCTCCCCTCCTCTCCTGGGAAGTGAGGGATTCTATTTTGAGGAGTTTGATGCCCATATGCGGTCCAGCATACTGAGTATACGGCCGTATATGGCCCTATTTTTCCCGGTTTCGTGAAAATGCATTCTTTTCGATTCGATTGACCTCCAATCCTTATGGAACCTTCTTGGCACTTGTATACAACTTCATTAACTATATAAGGGTCCCTATAGATTCCCCTCAAGGTAATTCTAAGCAATGCACAACTCAAATGTTACATAATCTTCCCAAACATGACTCCAACTCCAATTTCTCCAACAAACTTACTTCCACCACTTCATAGAACTCCGAAAACTTAAGGTATACACTTAACATTATCAAATACCCTTCATAAACTTATGAGGGCTTCATGTCAAATTTAGGCTTGCATTGGTTCACTCATAAGGGAAACGACACGAAATTTCCAAGGTATAACGTTCCTCCCCCCTTAGGAACATTCGTCCTCGAATGTTAGATTCTTAGAGATTCTACAGAAATTTCTCCAGAGTTTCCCCTATACATATGTCACTACCATCCTGTCACAACAATCCACAATATACAATTCCTCACAGGGCTACACAACAATAGCGATAGTGGCCACACACGACCAAGAAATCATCAAAAAAAGCATTACATACGTGGAGACTATGGTGTCTATGTCTGAAGCTCTTTTGGGGGTGGAAATAAATGCGGGTACCAAGACTTCATATCTTCCTCAGCTTCCCAAGTCATTTCTTCCCTATTGTTATTTCTCTATAAAACTTTAACTAAGGCTACGTCTTTGGTTCTGAGTCTCCGAACTTGTCTATCTAGAATAGCAATGGGAACTTCTTCATAGGATAATTGCTCTGTGACCTGAACATTATCCACAGGTACAATTCTGGAAAGATCTCTAACGCACTTACGAAGCATCGAAACATGGAAGACTAGGTGGACTGACTCCAAATCCGAAGGCAAATGCAACTCATAAACCACTTGCCCTACGTTGCGCACAATCTTATAAGGTCCAATGTACTGAGGACTAAGATCTCCCTTCTTACCAAATATCATCATCTCTTCATAGGTGACACCTTAAAGAATAGCCAATCATTAACTTGGAATTCTAAGTCTCGGCGGCGATTGTCCGTATAAGATTTCTGTTCACTCTGGGCTTTCAACAACCAGTCTTCGATAAGCTTAAACTTCTCCACCGCTTGCTAGATCAAGTCTGGGCCTACTAACTTTGTCTCCCCTACTTTGAACCATCCAATTGGCGATCAACACTTACTCCCATATAGAGCTTCATATGGGGCCATTTGAATGCTAAAGTGATAACTATTGTTATATGCAGATTCAAATCAGAGGTAAGTGGTCATCCCAGCTACCTCCAAAGTCCAACACATATGCGCATAGCATATCTTCGAGGGTCTGAATGGTACGCTCATTTTGCCCATCAGTCTGCGGATTAAATGCTGTGCTAAGTCTTGCCTGAGTTCCCAAACCTTCTTCGAAAGACTTCCAGAAGTTAGCGGTAAATTGTGCTCCACTATCAGTGATAATGGATACTGGAACACGATTAAGTCATACTATCTCTTTGATATACAGCTTTACATAATCTTCTGCTGAGTACGTAGTTCTGACTGGTAGTGTTATATCCCGTATTTTGTACATTCGAATATTCCAAGAAAGTCGTGGTAAGTTAAGGGCAAGACTATTTTCAAAAGTTATTTTAATATACAAGTTGTTTATTAGTATGGAAATATTGAGAAATGCTAAGGGTAAAAAGGTAAATTCACAAGGTTAACCCATGGTAATATTGTGGAAGGCTAGGGGAAAAATGGTAATTTCACAAGAAGTTCAAGAAAGTTCATGAAAGGCCATTTTGGCCATGTGAGTTGTGGGTGTGGTCCCCACCCCATGGCTTGGCCAATTGCTCCAAGCCACAAGTGGGGACATGTGTTCACTTTGCAATTGGAGGGTGCTAAGTATATATATAGATAAATGGTGGCAAAATAAGACATATTCATTGTTATATCCCGTGTTTTCACACGTTTGGAAAAACTTCATACATATTGGATTTTTGAGATGTAAGGTCAAATTTGATATTTTGTTGAACATAGGAGTTATGCATGAAAGAATAGAGTCATGAAAGTGTGGGACAAGGCTAAGGACAATTTTGGAATTTTGAAAATTAGTTTCGGGAATTACAAAATGTGATCCATAAGTTATTGGGCTAAAAAAGAAAATTGAAGTGAAGTGAGGCCCAAAAGGGGGTCCTTGGCCGGCCACTTTGGCTTGGTCCAAGCCCATTTTATGGGTCATGTGCTTGGTCATGTGACCAAGCCCTTCAACTATTTATACATAGAAGACTTATGATAAGATCAACAAGAAGATAATCAAGAGCAAAAAATAGAAGAAGAGCAAGAAGCTCTCGGGTTTGGCTTGGAATTTTGACCCCCAAAAATCTTGTTCCTAAAATTTTTCTTTTGTGGTTTTCCTACTAAGTTAAGGTTCCTTTGTATCTTGGTATAGTTGGTTTGGAGGGAGGAGCTTTAGATTCTTCAAAGTGATCATATCTCCAAGTGAAGAAGACTTGAGAAGAAGGTAATAATTTCTACCTTTTTTGTTACACCCCGTATTTTTCGCGTTCGGATAGTTTGAGATAATTGTGACAAGTTAAGGACAAGATTATAATTTGACCTTGTTTGGTACATAAGTTGGTTATGAAAATTTTGGATGTGGAAATATGAGGAAAGGCTAAGGGTAAGAAGGTAAATTCACAAAGTGACTCAAGAAGATATTGGGAAAGTCTAAGGGCAAAATTGGAATTAGCAAATCATGTATTCATGAAGAAAAAAAAAGAAAGAAAAGGAAGAAGAAAATAAAAATAAGGGACATGTGCCATGCACATGGATGTGGGCCATGTCCCACATGACCTTAATATATGGCACATGAATGGAATTTCATCACATTTGAATTTGGAAAATTCAAGAAACTTGAAGAGGAGAAAATAGAGAAAGAAGAAGAAAAGACCATGGCCATTTCGGCCAAGAGGAGGGGGTTTTACCCCTATGAAATTTTGTCCCAAAAATTGATTTCTTCATGTATTCCTACTAATTCAAGAGTCCTCTTCAACGTGGTATAATTGTTGAAGCAAGAAAATCATCCTTTGTTATAAAATCACAACCCTAGTCAAGTGAAGAAGTTAGAAGGAAAAGGTATGATTTAATTCTTTTTTATATGTTATGAAGGGTTCATTTATGTTGTAGTAAGTGGAAATGGGAGAAAATCATGAAACCATGCAAGTTGGAAGCTTGGCCGTGTGTGTGCATGTTGTGTAGAAAAGATGAACTAAATTATATATGGTGATTTGGTTGTTGTTGATAAGTATTCTATGATGAAAATGAGAATTTGATGGTTCAAGTTGGAGTTGAGATTACTATGTGTAGCCGTGTGTGTGTGTTGTGTGTAGGAATGATGAAATAATTTTATGTAGTATTTTGGTTATTGTCATTATGTATTTTATGATGGGAATGAAAGTGGTAAGGTGCAAATTGTGATTGTCATTAATGAAATTGGAAGGTAAGAATGAATTATGAATGTTTATGTTGAGAAATGGGAAGTTTAGGTGAATTACGGTTTTGGTGGAAAGTTGAACATTTTTGTATATCTTATGAATATTTTGCGGAAATGGTATGGAATGCTCCCAATTTGCATTGTAATGACCGTGATTGATGATGAATATGAAAATAGTAAGATTGGTTTGGAAGTGTGAAGTCGGAATGAAAGATATTGTGTTATGTCGGAAAGATGGCTAGTTATGCCATATTATGTGTTTTGTAGTACTTGTTGTTGTTATTGATGTTGTTGTTGGGTTGTTGTGGATTGTTTTGGCTACGTTAAACTTTTGGGGATGTCGAATTTATAGGGGAAATGCTGCCGGAATTTCGGTAGACAAATATGAATCTAAATTGAATTCTTAAAAAGTTCACAACTCACATTTGGCACTTATGACCATTTGTAGATTTTGAGCGAAACGGAAATTGAACTTGGACGAGCGTAAGGCGCAATCAAGGTATGTAAGGCTACCCTATTCCTTCTTTTGGCATGTCCTAGGTATACTAGGTCGATACTTGAGCCTCGGGGGCAATTCTGTTCATAGAAATCCGAAAGTGAATTTGAGCACCATTCATTCAATCTAATTGAACTATAAATCTCATGTTTTGGTCGAAAGGAAATCAAACGTCCGAAACTTTTGTAAATGTAATCAAGTCGACTCGAAACTTCCTTGGATGACTCTATAGACCCTAATGTCCATGATTCATGTCCGTCGCCTCGACTTGATCCGAGGTGGACCCACTACTCCCGAATCTTCCCCTATTGTTCTATCTGGCTTAATTTCGTAAAATAATTAAAGGAAACTCTTGGTTGTTTTATTATCCCATTGAGTCCTTAATCTATATTTTGATATGTGCACGCAATCTTATAAGTTATATTTGGTCTGATCCGTAAGATATCTGGAAGGAATTCGCTTCTAAAGTGCTATCTAATATGTTCCGAGTCTGCCTATGATTCTGACTTATATGGGTAGAAGTATGTTTGGCATGACCCATTTTACGACATGATCGAGTAACGAAATAAGTATAAAGAATTTGTGTCGGAAAGAATATTATGAGACATATTTCGCCCAACTTTCGTGAAGCATGTTTTACAGAAACTTTTGTAAGCATGATAACATGAATGATGGTTTCACCGAAGCTTGATATGTTACGATACAAACACATGATTTCGGAAGTTTATTTAATTTCATCCATATAAGGTTAGCACGATACCTAAAGACCTATTTGATATGTTCCTTAGTTGTTAATAAAGAAAATAAGTGATATAATTAATACCTTGATATGTAGTGGTGTGTGCGTATGAATCTAAGTTGTACCCGAGTTGCTCTATACGTCATCCGAAAAATAGCAGATACGACTAGTACTTCGGTTTTGCAAAGATTGACTTCCGAAACATTTATGGAGCGTTCCGTACTTCGAACGCTCGTAACTTTCGTATGCTAGTTCCGATTGACTCGAAGCTTGTTTCTGGACCTCCAGATGCCGATAATGTGTTTGCATATAAGTATGTTTGTATCTCGGGTCTTGATTGTGTGCATGTGGTTTCGCACTAATCTGTTCGTGCAAGCTTTGATTTGGACTTCACTGAGCCCGGGCCAGGACATGTTCTCGTGCGTATTTCTCTGCATTATTCACCGCGTCCCTCTCACTTGCGGGCCGGGGCATGTTATGTATGATATGATGACATTATGATATGATGACGGGGTGGTGGCCAGGATGGCACAATCACCGCGTCCCGCAAAAGAGGGCCGGGGCACGTTACATGCATATATGATACATGATATTGGCATATATGATACATGACATTGGCATACATGACACATGACATTGGCATACATGATTCCATTTACCGCGTCCCTCACTGAGGGCCGGGGCACGTTATATGCATACATGATACATATGATTCACCGCGTCCCTTACTGAGGGCCGGGGCACGTTATACGCATTTATGATATATGATTCACCGCGTCCCTCACGGGAGGGCCGGGGCACGTTATATGCATATGTGATACATGATTTCGACATGCATGATCTGTGGTTGGAAAGTCAGCGTTTGGACAAATCTGTACGTTCTGTATCCCTTGACATATGACGTTATCTGTGTTTGGAAAGTAACCAGTTTGGTACTTTGTACTTTCTGCACTCCTTCTGACAGATGACATCAGTATACATGATTGGCAGTCTGAGCAATAAGCACCCCGGTATTTTGACTAGTGTACACTCTCTTTGTACTGTAAATTTCGATTGTGATTCTGTCTGTTATACTTCTGTACTTCTGATTCCGACTATGACTTTACTTACTGTATTCTGCCTTACATACTCAGTACATATTCCGTACTGACCCCCTTTCTTCGGGGGATGCGTTTCATGCCGCGCAGGGATTCCCAGATGAGTTGAAGACATTATAGAAGATGTTCCAGCGAAGATGGCAAACTCCATTTGCTCCTGGAGGACTGCCGAGTCAGAAGTATATGTGATATGGTTTCTGGTTAATGTTAGAGACTTTGCAGACAGAGTCGTGGGTATGGTATGTCGGTTTAGTAAGCGGCTTCATCAGCCGATGTGTCAGTTTGTATTATAATATGAATTCTATATAACCACAGATTTAGTTGAATTTGATAAGCAAAGAAAAAAAAAATTTTGGGAGCCTTAATAGGTATGTCATGCTTATTTGACTTAACAAGTCCGGAAAGATCATGTATGAAATAAGAGCCTCGGGGGCAATTCTGTTCATAGAAATCCGAAAGTGAATTTGAGCACCATTCATTCAATCTAATTGAACTATAAATCTCATGTTTTGGTCGAAAGGAAATCAAACGTCCGAAACTTTTGTAAATGTAATCAAGTCGACTCGAAACTTCCTTGGATGACTCTATAGACCCTAATGTCCATGATTCATGTCCGTCGCCTCGACTTGATCCGAGGTGGACCCACTACTCCCGAATCTTCCCCTATTGTTCTATCTGGCTTAATTTCATAAAATAATTAAAGGAAACTCTTGGTTGTTTTATTATCCCATTGAGTCCTTAATCTATATTTTGATATGTGCACGCGATCTTATAAGTTATATTTGGTCTGATCCGTAAGATATCTGGAAGGAATTCGCTTCTAAAGTGCTATCTAATATGTTCCGAGTCTGCCTATGATTCTGACTTATATGGGTAGAAGGATGTTTGACATGACCCATTTTACGACATGATCGAGTAACGAAATAAGTATAAAGAATTTGTGTCGGAAAGAATATTATGAGACATATTTCGCCCAACTTTCGTGAAGCATGTTTTACAGAAACTTTTGTAAGCATGATAACATGAATGATGGTTTCACCGAAGCTTGATATGTTACGATACAAACACATGATTTCGGAAGTTTATTTAATTTCATCCATATAAGGTTAGCACGATACCTAAAGACCTATTTGATATGTTCCTTAGTTGTTTGGGAGCCTTAATATGTATGTCATGCTTATTTGACTTAACAAGTCCGGAAAGATCATGTATGAAATAAGAGTATGTGGGTTCGCTCGGCTCCGGATATGGGGTCGGGTGCCCATCACACCCTAGGGAACCAGGGTGTGACATTTTTATTGTGTTGTTAAGTTTTGTTTGTGTTGTAGTATGTAGAAATGTGTTGATTGTATGGAAAAATGGAAGTTTGCAAAGTGGGTTTGGAATATGGCTTGTAGCCGTGTGTATGTATAGGTGGTATAGCCACAATGTGTTGAATTCATGTTATATTCTAGTTGTGGTTGTGATGAAATGCATATTGGGATTGGAAGTTGAATGATTTAGTTGAAGTTGACAAAAAAAAAGGCTTATGGCCGTGTGGTGTATTGAACTTGGGATGGAAATGAAGTAAGTTGTTTAGTATGTTAGTGTGTTATTGTGATGTTTGTAATGTAAATGAAGTTAGAATGATATAAGTTTGTATTGAATTGGAATGTAGAAACTTATGTCGTTTTAGTATGGTTATCCGACATTAAGGAAATGAAGTTGTTTGGTTGTTAAATATGATGATCATTGATGAATTTGGAAGTTGGAAACATGTTATGAAGTTGTATGCCAAAGATTTGATGTTTTGCACAAGTTATGACTTTGATGGAAAGTTGTATATTATGTATATCGAGTGTATAACTTAAGGAAAACGATATGAAATGTTTCTAGAACTATATGGTGATGTTCTTGATTGTTGATGAATGTAAAATTATTGATATTAGTTTGAAAGTTTGGGTTAGAATGAAGGTTATGGCAACTTCTGAGAAAGATGACTAGTTGAAAGATATTTGTGTTTTTAATGTTCTTTGTTGATGTTGATGTTGTCCTTTGGGTTGTTGTTGATGGTTTCTAACCGAGTTGAATTCTCGGGGGTGCTATATGTATAGGGGAAGTGCTGCCGAAATTTCGGTAGACAATTATGCATTAAGTTGAAACTTTGGTATTCATAACTCACAATTGGTAAACTTGACCAATTGCAGATTTTTGACGAGACGGGAAGTGAGTTTGGAAAGGCGTGAGGAGCTTGAAAGGTATGTAAAGCAACCCCAATTCTTCCCTTGGCATGCCCTAAGTGTGTTAGGGTCGGATCCGGGCCTCAAAAGACTTCTTGGCCCTCGGAATCCGCAAGAGAAAATTTCAGTTTTTCCTTCAGTAGAATTGAATCATTTTAGTACGCTTTGCATGAAATAATGCAACTTTGCTCTAAATTACTTGGAAAGTCATAGAATGTTTGTAGAACCTTTTTAGGTGACCCCATAAGCTTAGAGGGCACAATTTGAGCCCGCCGCCTTGTTTGTCCCGAGGCGGGCCCACTATTCCCGGTTTTGCCCTTAATGTACTAAAGCTTTCCTTTTAAGCGATTTTTGAAAGAAACGTTTGACTACCCTTTTTAATTACCTAACGAATATTGTTTTAAATATCCTATTAAGTCTTGTAAATTATTTTGACACCCGGAACGACTTCAGGAAGGTTATACTTCTGTAATTTATTATGATATCCGAAATGCATCTATTATGATCCCGTCCAACTCCATTGGATTTGTTTGGCTTTGACACGCTTCACCGAGTCTTTGATAACATTTATGATATTTTTAAATTGCATTAGTCTCTCACTACTCCATTCGTGGATGCCCCAATGTTTCCCACACTGAGCCCTGGCCAGGATATGTTGTCAAGCGTGATCCTCTGCATTGTTCGCCGTGCCTCGATGTGAGGGGGCAGGTATTTGCGTACATGGGTTTGTGGAGTATTATGTGCCATGTCCGCTTGTTCTGATATGATTTGCTATGGCCATTTGATATGACATACTATGCTACGGGGTTATGCCCCTATTCTGATTCTTCTGTGTTGTGGCACCAGCGTCGGGAGGGTGGCCACGTTCTGTCTGCCGAGTCCCTTGGCTGGGGCCGGATTTGATATGACATATGTTTCTGTACACACTCTTCCTGTTTTGGAATTATGTATCTGAAACTTTGGATTTTTCGTTTAATTTCTGTATGTTCTGCACCAGTTATGGGTTTGTTTCTGTAATTCAGGCTTTACATATTCAGTACCTATTTTGTACTGACCCCCTTTCTTCGCGGGCTGCGTTTTCATGCCGCGCAGGTACAGACGACAGGTTTGCTGATCCACCCGTTTAGGATCCCACTTCTGCTATTTTGGGGCGCTCTCTTCTTCGGAGCCCATCTTTTGGTACAGTCTGTCACTGCTATCTGGATATGTACATTGTTCAGGGTATGACGGGGCCCTGTCCCGTCTTATGATTATGTTATGTTCTGTAGAGGTCTGTGGGTTCTGTACATATGTTTGGGATATTTTGTTCTATGATGGCCTTATCGGCCTATGCGTGCCAAGTCTGCTTTTCTGCTAAATTCTGTAGCGTCCACTAATATTATTATTTTGTTAATATGCTAATTTGGGTATCGGGTACGTATAGGTGCCTAGCTCGGGCACTGGTCGCGGCCCACGGGGTTGGGTCGTGACAAAAGTGGTATCAGAGCGGTTCGTCCTCGGAATGTCTACAGACCGTGTCTAGTAGAGTCTTTTTTATCGGTGTGTTGTGCACCACACCTATAAACAGGAGGCTACAGGGCATTTAGGATACTACCCTTCTTTCTGTCTTAGATCGTGCGATAGAGCTGTGTTATCAGGATGATTCCTCCCTAACGAATTGTTACATTTGCAGTTGTGCCTCCAAAAAAGGCGACAGCGGCCCAAAAGGCCAAAGCAGCAGCTGTGGGAGAGACTAGTCGGGCCCAGAGGGTTACCAGGGCCCATGCACATATTGCTCCTGATATTTTGCCCCCGGCAGAGGGCTCTTCCACACCGCCACTTGTAGAGGAGATTGGAGCAGCAGCAGCTGCAGGTCGAGGGGCGGCTCCACCGCCAGCTCCCGAGATTCCAGTGCCTGAGCCCCCAGCTCCACGGCCAGGCACTGAGGATCAGTCCATGAGAGTGGCAGTCCAGCTATTGACCAGACTTGTGGCAGGACAGGTTCAGGGGCACGGACTGGGAGGTGACCGGGCTTACAAGCTTGACAGTTCGAGAGCCCGTGAGTTCTTGACTTGTGGTCCTCCAGAGTTCTTCAGGACTAATCCCGAGGAGGATCCTAAGGAGTTTATCAGGAAGATGCGGCGCACTTTACAGCTAATTAATGCTTCCGAGACAGAGTCAGTTGCGTTGGCCTCGTACCGGTTGTATGATGTGGCGGCTAATTGGTACGAGTCATGGGAGTTATCTAGGGGTGACGGCGCTCCCCCAGCAGTTTGGGATGATTTTTCTCAGGCTTTTCTTAGTCATTTTCTGCCTCCGGAATTACGGCGGGCCAGGGCTGACAGATTCTTATTGCTGAGACAGAGGGGTCGCAGTGTTCGAGAGTACAGTATGGAGTTCGACTCATTGGCCCGATACGCACCTGCTGTGGTAGCTACTATGGCTGACAGGATGCACAGGTACATTATGGGGCTGGACCGTTATTTTGTCGACAGCTGTTTGGTATTGGCTGCTCAGCCCGGCATGGATATTGCCCGGATTCAGGCGCACGCCCAGGGCATGGAGGACCGACATAGGGAGCGTCAGCCTGATAGGAGCCAGGATCGGAGACAGCCCAAGACGGCCAGATCATCTGGGTATTCTGGAGATTTTCGGGGCAGACAGCCTCAGCAGCCGCAGCAGCCTAGCAGACATCTATCCCAGCCGGCACAGAGCGCACCTCCACAGCCTACAGGTCGCAGATTTGTTAGCCCAGGGTATTCAGGAGCAGGTCAGAGCTCCAGGGCTTCAGGTTCGCGGACAGACAGGGGTTCTGGTCAGACGAGGCCACCTAGGCCTCAGTGTTCCTATTGTGGTAGATACCATCCGGGAGAGTGCTACAGAGCCACCGGTGCATGTTTTTCTTTCGGCCGTCAGGGCCATTCTGTGAGAGATTGCCCGTATAAGGGTAGTTTGGGTGGTGTAGCGCAGCCTACCGGATCAGCCGCCGGGTCTTCATCTTCGTCAGTGGCTATGCGCCCTACGGGGCCAGGTACTTCAGCACCAGCGGGTCACGGCAGAGGCCGTGGTGGAGCTTCTGGTACTAGCGGTCCTTCGAACCGCATTTATGCTCTGTCCAGCCGCCAGGATCAGGAGGCATCGCCTAATGTCGTTACAGGTACATTATTGGTTTTCTCTTGGTCTGTGTATGCATTGATTGATGCAGGTTCGACCTTGTCATATATTTCGCCTCTGGTTGCTAGTAAAATTGGTATAACGTCTGAACCTATAGAGCCGTTTGAGGTAGCCACACCGATTGGGGACTTTATTGTAGCAAAACATGTATATAAAAATTGTTCTGTAATTGTATGTGGCCGTGACACTAAGGCAGATCCGGTGGAGTTAGATATGGTCGAGTTCGATGTTATTATGGGAATGGGCTGGCTAGCCTCCTGTTATGCCAATGTTGACTACCAAAATAGGGTAGTTCGTTTCCAGTTTCCCGGGGAGCCAGTTATAGAATAGGCCGGTAATACAGCATCGCCGAAAGGTAAGTTTATTTCATACCTTAAGGCGAAGAAAATGATCAGAAAGGGTTATTTCTATCATCTTGTTCGGGTACAAGACTTGACAGCAGAAACGCCGACACTTCAGTCAGTTCCCGTGGTTAATAAATTTCTGGATGTATTCCCAGATGAGCTTCCAGGCCTTCCTCCGGAGCGGGAGATAGATTTTACTATTGATTTGCTTCAAGATACTCAGCCGATATCTATTCCCCCGAACAGAATGGCACCGGCAGAATTGAAAGAACTGAAAGAGCAGTTGAAGGATCTGTTAGAAAAAGGCTTTATCAGGCCCAGTACTTCGCCTTGGGGAGCTCCGGTATTATTTGTGCGTAAGAAAGACGGGTCGCTGCGTATGTGTATTGATTATCGGCAGCTGAATAAGGTAACTATAAAGAATAAATACCCCCTCCCCAGAATTAATGACTTGTTTGATCAGTTGCAGGGCGCCAAATATTTTTCGAAGATAGATCTTCGGTCAGGCTATCATCAGGTACGGGTACGAGAGGCTGATATTCCTAAGACAGCATTCCGGACCAGATATGGGCATTATGAATTCAGAGTTATGTCTTTTGGGCTGACTAATGCTCCTGCGGTATTCATGGATTTAATGAACTGGGTATTCAGGCCGTTCTTAGACATTTTCGTAATTGTATTTATCGATGATATCCTGGTTTATTCTCGGTCCGAGGCAGAGCACGCAGATCATCTGAGAGCGGTACTTGGGGTAATTCGGCATCGGAAATTATATGCAAAAGTTTCTAAATGTGAATTCTGGCTGGCTTCAGTGGCATTCCTGGGGCATATTATTGCAGCGGATGGTGTCCGGGTGGATACACAGAAGATTGAGGCCGTGAAAAATTGGCCCAAACCCACGACGCCCACAGAGGTACGTAGTTTCCTGGGGTTAGCAGGCTATTACAGAAGATTTGTCGAAACGTTTGCTTCGATTTCAGCGCCTTTGACAAGGCTAACTCAGAAGGGAGCCAAGTTCTAGTGGACTGATGCTTGTGAACGAAGCTTCCAGTTGCTGAAAGAGAAGCTGACTACAGCCCCAGTTCTGACTCTTCCAGAGGGACCCGATGGATATGTTATTTATTGTGACGCTTCTAGCGTGGGATTGGGCTGTGTATTGATGCAGCACGGCAGAGTTATAGCTTATGCTTCTCAGCAATTGAAAAAGCATGAAAAGAATTATCCTACTCACGATCTGGAGCTTGCAGCGGTGATCCATGCCCTGAAGATATGGAGACATTATTTATATGGCATTCATGTTGATATCTATACAGATCATAAGAGTCTCCAGTATATTTTCAAGCAGAAAGAGCTTAAGTTGCGGCAGCGGAGGTGGCTGGAGCTCCTGAAAGACTATGATATGGATATTCTGTATCATCCGGGAAAGGCTAATGTTGTGGTAGATGCGCTTAGCCGGAAATCTATGTGCAGCTTGGCAGATTTACAGCCAGACAGGAGAGAGATAGTGCGTGACATTCATCAGTTGGCTAATCTTGGGGTTCGTCTGGCCGAATCTGGAGGTACACGGATTTCTGTCCGAGGGGTTTCTGAATCATCTATTAAGGAAGATATCAAGCGGCATCAATATGAAGATCCTGTTTTGGCACGATACAGAGACACAGCCTATGATAAGGAGAAGACACCGTTCGAGTTCACTCCGGACGGGACTTTATTATTCAGGGGCAGGTTGTGTGTACCTGATATTGCAGGCCTTCGGCAGCAGGTTATGAGCGAGGCACATTATGCTCGCTATTCGGTCCATCCTGGGTCAACGAAGATGTACCATGATCTCCGATGCTTATACTGGTAGGATGGCATGAAACGGGACATCGCAGAGTTCGTCGCCTAGTGTCCCAATTGTCAGCTGGTCAAGATTGAACACCAGAAACCGGGTGGCCTGTTGCAAGAAATGGAAATTCCGACGTGGAAGTGGGAGATCATTAATATGGACTTCATTATAGGGTTGCCTCGCACTCCACGAAAGTATGATTCCATCTGGGTTATTGTTGATAGGCTGACAAAATCAGCCCATTTTCTCCCCGTCAGAACTACTTATTCCGCCGAGGATTATGCCAGGCTTTATATTAAATAAATAGTGAAGCTTCATGGAGTTCCTATATCTATTATCACTGACAGAGGTGCTCAGTTCACAGCGAACTTCTGGAGATCTTTTCAGGAATGATTAGGGACTCAGCTGAGCCTGAGCACAGCTTTTCATGCTCAGAGTGACGGACAGGCCGAGCGCACTATCCAGACACTTGAAGATATGTTGCGGGCCTGTGTTATTGATTTCAGAGGTAGCTGGGAGGATCACTTGCCATTGATTGAATTTGCTTACAACAACAGTTACCATTCCAGCATCCAGATGGCTCCGTACATGGCTCTGTATGGCAGGAAATGCAGGTCACCGATCGGCTGGTTTGATATTGGCGAGACAGAATTAATCGGCCCAGATATGATCCAGCAGGCCGTTGATAAGGTGAAACTTATCCAGGAGTGACTATTGGCAGCCCAGAGTCGACAGAAATCATACGCCGATAAACGGCGTCGTCCTTTGGAATTCCAGGTTGGTGATTGGGTATTTCTAAAGGTATCGCCTATGAAAGGCGTAATGCGGTTCGGCAGAAAGGGTAAGCTTAGTCCGCGTTATATTGTGCCTTATCTGATTGTGCGGAAAATTGGAAATGTCGCCTATGAGTTAGATCTGCCATCAGATTTGGAAGCGGTACATCCGGTATTCCATGTGTATGCTCCGCAAGTGCATTGGTGATCCCTCCAGAATATTTCCTGCGGATGATATTCAGGTGACGGAGCAGTTATCTTATGAGGAGCAACCCGTAGCTATCTTGGACCGCCAGGTAAGAAAGCTCCGGAACAAAGATGTAGCCTCTGTTAAGGTGCTGTGGCGGAATAACAATAGGGAAGAAATGACCTGGGAGGCCGAAGAGGAGATGAAGAAGAAATATTCTCATTTGTTCCCTACGGCCACAAGTAATCCTGAACCCTTACTTAATTCTGTTTCAATAATGAATGTGCGTCATTTGTGCTGTCTATAAACATAAACTCCCCCAAAGTATTCTCATACCCTATAAGATTAATTTTACATTCGAGGACGAATGTTCTAAAGAGGGGGAGGATGTTATATCCCGTGTTTTCACACGTTTGGAAAAACTTGATATATATTGGATTTTTGAGATGTAAGGTCAAATTTGATATTTTGTTGAACATAGGAGTTATGCATGAAAGAATAGAGTCATGAAAGTGTGGGACAAGGCTAAGGGCAATTTTGGAATTTTGGAAATTAGTTTCGAGAATTACAAAATGTGATCCATAAGTTATTGGGCTCAAAAAAAAATTGAAGTGAAGTGAGGCCCAAAAGGGGGTCCTTGGTCGGCCACTTTGGCTTGGTCCAAGCCCATTTTATGGGTCATGTGCTTGGTCATGTGACCAAGCACTTCAACTATTTATACATAGAAGACTTATGATAAGATCAACAAGAAGATAATCAAGAGCAAAAAATAGAAGAAGAGCAAGAAGCTCTCGGGTTTGGCTTGGAATTTTGACCCCTAAAAATCTTGTTCCTAAAATTTTTCTTTTGTGGTTTTCCTACTAAGTTAAGGTTCCTTTGTATCTTGGTATAGTTGGTTTGGAGGGAGGAGCTTTATATTCTTCAAAGTGATCATATCTCCAAGTGAAGAAGACTTGAGGAGAAGGTAAGAATTTCTACCTTTTTATTGTGTTGTTAAGTTTTGTTTGTGTTGTAGTATGTAGAAACGTGTTGATTGTATGGAAAAATGGAAGTTTGCAAAGTGGGTTTGGAATATGGCTTGTAGCTGTGTGTATGTATAGGTGGTATAGCCACAATGTGTTGAATTCATGTTATATTCTAGTTGTGGTTGTGATGAAATGCATATTGGGATTGGAAGTTGAATGATTTAGTTGAAGTTGACAAAAAAAAGGCTTATGGCCGTGTGGTGTATTGAACTTGGGATGGAAATGAAGTAAGTTGTTTAGTATGTTAGTGTGTTATTGTGATGTTTGTAATGTAAATGAAGTTAGCATGATATAAGTTTGTATTGAATTGGAATGTAGAAACTTATGTCGTTTTAGTATGGTTTTCCGACATTAAGGAAATGAAGTTGTTTGGTTGTTAATTATGATGATCATTGATGAATTTGGAAGTTGGAAACATGTTATGAAGTTGTATGCCAAAGATTTGATGTTTTGCACAAGTTATGACTTTGATGGAAAGTTGTATATTATGTATATCGAGTGTATAACTTAAGGAAAACGAGATGAAATGTTTCTAGAACTACACGGTGATGATCTTGATTGTTGATGAATGTAAAATTATTGATATTAGTTTGAAAGTTTGGGTTAGAATGAAGGTTATGGCAACTTGTGAGAAAGATGACTAGTTGAAGGATATTTGTGTTTTTAATGTTCTTTGTTGATGTTGATGTTGTCGTTTGGGTTGTTGTTGATGGTTTCTAACCGAGTTGAATTCTCGGGGGTGTTATATGTACAGGGGAAGTGCTGCCGAAATTTCGGTAGACAATTATGCATTAAGTTGAAACTTTGGTATTCATAACTCACAATTGGTAAACTTGACCAATTGCAGATTTTTGACGAGACGGGAAGTGAGTTTGGAAAGGCGTGAGGAGCTTGAAAGGTATGTAAAGCAACCCCAATTCTTCCCTTGGCATGCCCTTAGTGTGTTAGGGTCGGATCCGGGCCTCGAAAGACTTCTTGGCCCTCGGAATCCGCAAGAGAAAATTTCAGTTTTTCCTTCAGTAGAATTGAATCATTTTAGTACGCTTTGCATGAAATAATGCAACTTTGCTCTAAATTACTTGGAAAGTCATAGAATGTTTGTAGAACCTTTTTAGGTGACCCCATAAGCTTAGAGGGCACAATTTGAGCCCGCCGCCTTGTTTGTCCCGAGGCGGGCCCACTATTCCCGGTTTTGCCCTTAATGTACTAAAGCTTTCCTTTTAAGCGATTTTTGAAAGAAACGTTTGACTACCCTTTTTAATTACCTAACGAATATTGTTTTAAATATCCTATTAAGTCTTGTAAATTATTTTGACACCCGGAACAACTTCAGGAAGGTTATACTTCTGTAATTTATTATGATATCCGAAATGCATCTATTATGATCCCGTCCATCTCCATTGGATTTTTTTGGCTTTGACACGCTTCACCGAGTCTTTGATAACATTTATGATATTTTTAAATTGCATTAGTCTCTCACTACTCCATTCGTGGATGCCCCAATGTTTCCCACACTGAGCCCGGGCCAGGATATGTTGTCAAGCGTGATCCTCTGCATTGTTCGCCGTGCCTCAATGTGAGGGGGCAGGTATTTGCGTACATGGGTTTGTGGAGTATGATGTGCCATGTCTGCTTGTTCTGATATGATTTCCTATGGCCATTTGATATGACATACTATGCTACGGGGTTATGCCCCTATTCTGATTCTTCTGTGTTGTGGCACCAACGTCGGGAGGGTGGCCACGTTCTGTCTGCCGAGTCCCTTGGCAGGGGCCAGATTTGATTTGACATATGTTTCTGTACACACTCTGCATGTTTTGGAATTATGTGTCTGAAACATTGGATTTTCCGTTTAATTTCTGTATGTTCTGCACCAGTTATGGGTTTGTTTCTGTAATTCAGGCTTTACATATTCAGTACCTATTTCGTACTGACCCCCTTTCTTCGGGGGCTGCGTTTTCATGCCGCGTAGGTACAGACGACAGGTTCGCTGATCAACCCGTTTAGGATCCCACTTCTGCTATTTTGGGGCGCTCTCTTCTTCAGAGCCCATCTTTTGGTACAGTCTGTCACTGCTATCTGGATATGTACATTGTTCAGGGTATGACGGGGCCCTGTCCCATCTTATGATTATGTTATGTTCTGTAGAGGTCTGTGGATACATCTGTGTGGGTTTTGTACATATGTTTGGAATATTTTGTTCTATGATGGCCTTATCGGCCTATGCGTGCCAAGTCTGCTTTTCTGCTAAATTCTGTAGCGTCCACTAATATTATTATTATATTATTTTGTTAATATGCTAATTTGGGTATCGGGTACGTATAGGTGCCCAGCTCGGGCACTGGTCGCGGCCCACGGGGTTAGGTCGTGACATTCATCCTTTTAAGTCAAGAAGCTTGGAGAAGAAGAAAAAGAAAGAAAAAGAGAATAGAGCCATTCGTCCATAGCTCCAAAAATTGAACCCTTGAAAAATTGATCAAGAAATATATTTTCTTCTAGTAATTCAACCAAGTGGAACGTCCCTAATAACATGGAGTGATTGTTGGAGTAAGCAAAGCATTTTTTGTGCAAGTTGTGAATCTAGCCGAGTAAGAAGATGAGTGGGAAAAAGGTATGTGTTCAATCTTCTTTTACATGTGTTATGGATGATTTGTGAGTGTTGTAGTATGTAGAAATGGATGAAGTTAATGAAATATGTGTGTGTAAGTGATGGCCAAATGGGGGTGGTGTTGTGTAGGTATGATGAATTGATTTTATTTAGTATTTTGATTGTTGTAGTTGTGGATTTCATGATAAAAATGAAGGTTTGATGACTTGAAATGAAGTTGTAATCGTTGTGGGATTATTGTAGAAGTTAATGTGCCGTTAGAATGATTTCTTATGTTTGCATGAATGATATTGTTAACGTGTGGTTGTTATATTTCATGAATTTGGAAGGAAGGAATGTGTTGTTGTTGGTTATGTTGAGTTGCGAGGATTCGGGAGGTGTTGTATATTGCTTAGGCCGTTTTGAACATTGCGCGGATTGTTAAAGTGTTCTTGAGTCTTGTTTGGAAGCTCTCGGGCTAGTGCTTAAATGTGTAAGTATTGATGTTGGCTTGATTATATGTGGTTGAATTGAATATAAATGAAATGTCGTCGAATTGTGCAGAAAGGATTGCTAGTGTTAGAATGCATTTTGAATTAATTGTTGAAGTTGGAGATATGATTGTTGGTATTGTTGTTGATAATTTGGCCGAGTTGAATTCTCGGATTGTTGATTGATAATTTGGCCGAGTTAAATTCTCGGGGTTGGTTGAATTTACAGGCGAAATGCTACCGAAATTTCGGTAGATTATAAGTGAATTTATTTGAAGGACTAAGACAAGCGTATGACGACGAGTCTAATGATTATGTAAATTCTCCTGAATGTAGACTAGCGATAGCGAGCTTGGACAATTAAGCGTAGCTAATAGGACGTGGAACAGGTATGTAAGGCTTACCCTTTCTTTCTTTTGGCATGATCCTTGTGAAACAAACATACAATGTATATGTATGACTTCAAAGAAACTCCTATTCTTAGAGCCACTAGGATGGCTAATGTTCTTGACCTCCGAAAGCTGTTTTTCTATGTTTTGATACGTGTGTGTGGTTCCAAAAGTTCTATTTTGATTTGATCCATATCGATATTCGAAAGGTACTTGATATGACTATTGCTTTGATTTTTCAAAGATCGCTTCTGAAACGTTCGTAGAAGTTTCTGTAGTAAAATGTCCATAACTTTCTTATACTAACTCGGATTGCCTCGAAACGTGTTTATGATCCTTGAAGTGTCGTTTGTGTACTTACTCATCGAGTCTTAAAAATTGATTTATGTGCATATAGTTTCTCACTACTCTGCTCGTGCATGGCTCAATGTATCCTTCACTGCGTCCCGGGCCAGGGCATGTTCTCGTGCGTATTCCGCTGCATTGTTCACCGCGTCCCTCTCTAGAGGGCCGGGTTACGTTATATGATATGATGAAATGATGATATGATGACGGGGTGGCGGCCAGGATGGCATATGCTGATTCTATTCACCGCGTCCCTCACTAGAGGGTCGGGGCACGTTACATGCATATATGATACATGATATTGACATACATGATTTTATTCACCGCGTCCCTCACTAGAGGGCCGGGGCAGGATATATGTATATATGATATATGATGATGACATACATGATCTTCAGTTCAAAAGGCAAGTGCATTGATATTTTTAAAAGTCATACTTGTTTTTGGTAAATCTCTGTTTCAGTTGTGATCCGCTTTACTGTATTTCATGCCTTACATACTCAGTACATATTCCGTACTGACACCCTTTCTTCGGGGGTTGCGTTTCATGCCACGCAGGTGCACCCAGATGAGTAGAAGACTTTGCTAGAAGGTGTTCCAGCGGGATTGGCGAGCTCCACTTCCTTTCGGAGTGTTGCCGAGTCAGACTATATATGTTATGATTTCTGATTGATGTTAGAGACTTTGCAGACAGAGTCACGTATGTGGGTTAGTCTTGTAAGAAGCTCTGTAAGCCGATGCACCATTATGCATTATGTTACAGATTCCATATGATAACAGATTTTACTTGGCGTACGAACGATGAAAAGAATGATTTTGAAAGTTTTTACTATGTATTTCATTTTTATTTGATTTAAGAGTCCAAAGCGATTATGTGTGTAGTAAGATTCTGCGGGTTCGCTCGGCCCTAAGTAAGGGTCGGGTGCCCATCACACCCTAGCGATATTAGGGTGTGACAAAGTGGTATCAGAGCAGGTCGCCCTAGGGGTTGTCTGCAAAGTCGTGTCCAGTTGAGTCCTGTTTATTGGTGTGAAGCCGGCCACATTTATAAACAGCAGGTTGCAGGGCATCTTGGGATTGTTGACCTTCTTTCTGTCTTAGATCGTGCGATAGAGCCAAGTCATAGGAAATTAGATTCCTTGCACTAATCTTTGATCTTAGCAGAGGCGCAGCATCGACGGAAGAAGGTAGGTGATGATATGGGAAGCCACGGAGGTAAGTTTTTTGATATTTGTGTTCCTTTATCTGGAATTGGAAGCTCTGCATGGCTGGAATGTGTCGTATAACTGTAAGCTCTGTGAAGCATTTTTGATATTTGCTGTATACAGATTTTGAATAGTGAGAATTGGGAAGGAGACCCGGTCAAAAAAAATTTCAAAATCAGGTCATTTAGTTAGGTACACCTGACAGGAAGAAGCGTGGAAGGGAAATATCGTAAACGGATGATAAGTGGGATGCGTTGTTTCAGAAGGGTTATGGATTTGGCATGGCATGAAGAATGATTGCGAGAAAGACGGTTAGTAGCCCGAAGGATTAAAAATGGATAACATTCGAGGTTTAGTAGGAGCAAGGTCTGTTGGGAGATTCAGGGAAAGTCGACAATCAGTTTTGTTGCAAATTATTATATAAGAGTGGTGAGTGGAAACCCAAATGGGCTGATACCCGAATATTTGCGAGTAATGGCGACGAAGGTGTGTTCCCTACCATCAGGAATATGGAAATCCAGGATGAAGGGTAACTGTACACACAGGTGAAAGGTGAATATTGGGGATTGAAAAGGCTAGAATAGTAATTGTTAAGGAGAAAGACGTGTTACGAGAATGTCTCGGAAACTATAAGACTTTGACTTGCTCCAGATCATGTAATGAAGGTCATGTGCTGAGGTGGATGCGATGATACCAGCGTTAATACACCAAATTCCATCAGAGTTTCGGGGTTAAGCGTGCTAAGGTGAGAGAAATATTAGGATGGGTGACCCCCTGGGAGGTGTGTAGGAAATCCTATAGATTTAGACATAAGAGACAAATGAGAAGCTAGAGTAGTCTAGGGGGGAAACTAGAGTATACCGAACGGTTGGATACCATAAGAGGTCGCGTAGGACGAGGCTGACTAGACTGGCGAAGAGATAGAGAGTGCATCACAAGCTCTGGAATTAGGATAAGCTTGAATAGCTTTTGGAAGTATTTTGTAGGCGAGATGGTAGCAATTATATATACATATATATGAATGCGTATGGTATCCCACATGTGATTGTATCGGTGGGCATGTGTGTCCCAGCAACCGGTGCTACGGTATGGAAAGGCAGCAATTGAGTAAGGGTACCAAAGTTTAAGTGACAACAAAAAATAAATGGTACCAGTGTTACAAGGTAATCTGCTATTATTTTCACTACAGGTTAAGATTGGAAAGTTCTAATACAACGATATTCAGAAAAGAAAGAGACCGAGTAAATGGATGGCAAGGAGATCAAATGTCGGAAAAAGTGGAAAGTAAGAAACATGATTGAGCAAAGCCTCCAAAAGAAACGACGGGCAAAGCACGAGACTATTTGGATAAAAATTCAAAGATAGGCACGTGAAAGGGATAAAGTGCGGTAATATGGAACAAAAGAGGGATGTGTGAGGTTCGACAACCAATTTCAATAAGTGAGGCTGAAGGAATAGTGACTGTGACAAGGAATGTGAGGTAAGAGAAAGAATGCTTAGGCCTTGCGACGATGCTAGGAGATTTAAGCCCTTGAAAGGTATATAAAGGGATGAATGCGCAGCCATATTAATGTGGTTGCCTCGGACATGGAAGAGCTTTCCTGAAAAGATGACGTAGAAATGAAACGAAATTGTGCGTTTAAAGTAAAATTTCGCGAACTTCAGAGCCGATGCCACAAATGGAAAAAGAAGAAAAGTGTTCAAGGGGAAGAAACCTAAGGAAGGTTAAGGATGAAAGAAGGAAAAGTATACTAATGGGTTGGTCGAAAGAAGAGGAGAGCATTTAGGCGTAGGGCAATTGGAAATCTTTAACCATAGAAGTAAGGAGGATACCTTAACGAGTTAGTGATAGGAACTCGATTACATATTGAGGAAAGAATAAGGATGATGGGTCGACACTGTTTATTGGGAAATTAATGATATGGAATGAGAATTTATGTGAGGTTTGAGAGATTTGATCTTAGAGGAAAAGGGAATGAAATGCAAGGAACGTACATGGGAGACCGCTCGGTCATGGCATCATAAATATAGTTAAAGGTTCGATGAGCGAGGATAGAGAGAGTGTAAATTGTAAGAATTCTATGCTAAGAGCAAAAGTAGTGGGACGCTCGAAAAATATGGACGCACAGCTGTAACGCAAACGCGTAGTTAAGGACAATTTCGAGTAAGTGAGCTAAATGAGTGAAAGGACTAATAGTGGATGCAAAGATATGGAAATGTCGACAAGAATGATGATATAGACAGAAAATGAAAGAAAAACTTCTGGTGAGAAGTTTTCGATATGTCATGCACAGAGTTGGAAGGAAGACGAGGAGTAAGGTATAATCGAAGACTGTTGGTGTATAAGGAGCCCCTTAAAAGGGGGGCGGGAGAACATATTATATTAGACTTAGAAGGAATCGCAACATTTTCAGGCTCCAGAGGAGGAAAATTTATTAGCTCGGGGCCAGAGTTCAAAAACATATCAGCACATCGGAAGAATACCTGAAAGAAGTAGAAACGAATTGACAATAAGTAAGGCAGACATGAGGATAAAGAGTAGCCTATAGCCACACTGGATCGTCAAGTGAAGATTGCGTACCAAAGACGTGGCTTCTGTTAAGGTGTTGTGACGAAACTATAACAGAGAAGAGATGACCTGGGAAGGACAAGGATAATAAGTTGGCGCAGTGGATTAGAAAACCCATGACACGGAATGAGGACTCATGTAAAGACCAAGGAGTTCGATTATAAAGAAAATAGGGTAAAAGGTATGGAATGAGCATAAAGAAAAGGACGACTATAAGAGGGACCTTCTCGAAGTATTATAACACCCCACGAGGCCAGTTGAACATTCGAGGACGAATGTTCTAAAGGGGGGGGGGAGGATGTTATATCCCGTATTTTGTACATTCGAATATTCCAAGAAAGTCGTGGTAAGTTAAGGGCAAGACTATTTTCCAAAGTTATTTTAATATACAAGTTGTTTATTAGTATGGAAATATTGAGAAAGGCTAAGGGTAAAAAGGAAAATTCACAAGGTGAACCCATGGTAATATTGTGGAATGCTAGGGGCAAAATTGGAATTTTACAAGAAGTTCAAGAAAGTTCATGAAAGGCCATTTTGGCCGTGTGAGTTGTGGGTGTGGTCCCCACCCCATGGCTTGGCCAATTGCTCCAAGCCACAAGTGGGGACATGTGTTCACTTTGCAATTGGAGGGGGATAAGTATATATATAGATAAGTGGTGGCAAAATAAGACATATTCATCCTTTTAAGTCAAGAAGCTTGGAGAAGAAGAAAAAGAAAGAAAAAGAGAAAAGGGGCATTCGGCCATAGCTCAAAAAATTGAACCCTTGAAAAATTGATCAATAAATATATTTTCTTCTAGTAATTCAACCAAGTGGAACGTCCCTAAAGACATGGAGTGATTGTTGGAGTAAGCAAAGCATTTGTTGTGCAAGTTGTGAATCTAGCCGAGTAAGAAGATGAGTGGGAAAAAGGTATGTGTTCAATCTTCCTTTACATGTGTTATGGATGATTTGTGAGTGTTGTAGTATGTAGAAATGGATGAAGTTCATGAAATATGTGTGTGTAAGTGATGGCCGAATGGGGGTGGTGTTGTGTAGGTATGATGAATTGATTTTATTTAGTATTTTGATTGTTGTAGTTGTGGATTTCATGATGAAAATGAAGGTTTGAGGACTTATAATGAAGTTGTAATCGTTGTGGGATTATTATAAAAGTTAATGTGCCGTTAGAATGATTTCTTATGTTTGCATGAATGATATTTTTAATGTGTGGTTGTTATATTTCATGAATTTGGAAGGAAAGAATGTGTTGTTGTTGGTTATGTTGAGTTGAGAGGATTCGGGAGGTGTTGTATATTGCTTAGGCCATTTTGAACATTGCGCGGATTGTTATAGTGTTCTTGAGTCATATTTGGAAGCTCTCGGGCTAGTGCTTAAATGTGTAAGTATTGATGTTGGCTTGATTATATGTGGTTGAATTGAATATAAATGAAATGCCGTCGAATTGTGTAGAAAGGATTTCTAGTGTTAGAATGCATTTTGAATTAATTGTTGAAGTTGGAGATATTATTGTTTGTATTGTTGTTGATAATTTGGCCGAGTTGAATTCTCGGATTGTTGATTGATAATTTGGTCGAGTTAAATTCTCGGGGTTGGTTGAATTTACAGGGGAAATGCTGCCGAAATTTCGGTAGATTATAAGTGAATTTATTTGAAGGACTAAGACAAGCGTATGATGACGAGTCTAATGATTATGTAAATTCTCTTGAATGTAGACTAGCGATAGCGAGCTTGGACAATTAAGCGTAGCTAATCGGACGTGGAACATGTTTGTAAGGCTTACCCTTTCTTTCTTTTGGCATGATCTTTGTGAAATAAACAGACAATGTATATGTATGATTTCAAAGAAACTCCTATTCTTAGAGCCACTAGGATGGCTAATGTTCTTGACCTCCGAAAACTGTTTTTCTATGTTTTGATACGTGTGTGTGGTTCCAAAAGTTCTATTTTGATTTGATCCATATCGATATTCGAAAGGTACTTGATATGACTATTGCTTTGATTTTCCAAAGATAGCTTCTCAAACGTTCGTAGAAGTTTCTGTAGTAAAATGTCCATAACTTTCTTATACTAACTCGGATTGCCTCGAAACGTGTTTATGATCCTTTAAGTGTCGTTTGTGTACTTACTCATCGAGTCTTAAAAATTGATTTATGTGCATATAGTTTCTCACTATTCTGCTCGTGCATGCCTCAATGTATCCTTCACTGCGTTCCGTTCCAGGGCATGTTCTCGTGCGTATTCCGCTGCATTGTTCACCGCGTCCCTCACTAGAGGGCCGGGAAACGTTATATATATATATATATATATATATATATATATGTATATGATATGATGACATGATGATATGATGACGGGGTGGCGCCAGGATGGCATATGATGATTCTATTCACCGCGTCCCTCACTAGAGGGCCGGGGCACGTTCCATGCATATATGATACATGATATTGACATACATGATTTTATTCACCGCATCCCTCACTAGAAGGCCGGAGCACGTTATATGTATATATGATATATGATGATGACATACATGATCTTCAGTTCAAAAGGCAAGTGCATTGATATTTTTAAAAGTCATACTTATTTTTGGTAAATCTCTGTTTCAGTTGTGATCCGCTTTATTGTATTTCATGCCTTACATACTCAGTACATATTCCGTACTGACCCCCTTTCTTCGGGGGCGGCGTTTCATGCCACGCAGGTGCACCCAGATGTGTAGAAGACTTTGCTAGAAGGTGTTCCAGCGGGATTTGCGAGCTCCACTTCCATCCGGAGTGTTGCCGAGTCAGAGTATATATGTTATGATTTCTGATTGATGTTAGATACTTTGCAGACAGAGTCACGTATGTGGGTTAGTCTTGTAAGAAGCTTTGTAAGCCGATGCACCGTTATGCATTATGTTACAGATTCCATATGATAACAGATTTTACTTGGCGTACGAACGATGAAAAGAAAGATTCTGAAAGTCTTTACTATGTATTTCATTTTTATTTGATTTAAGAGTCCAAAGCGATTATGTGTGTAGTTAGAGTCTGCGGGTTCGCTCGGCCCTAAGTAAGGGTCGGTTGCCCATCACACCCTAGCGATATTAGGGTGTGACAAAGTGGTATCAGAGCAGGTCACCCTAGGGGTTGTCTGCAAAGTCGTATCCAGTAGAGTCCTGTTTATTTGTGAAAAGCCGGCCACATTTATTAACAGGAGGCTGCAGGGCATCTAGGGATTGTTGACCTTCTTTCTGTCTTAGATCGTGCGATAGAGCCAAGTCATAGGAAATGAGATTCCTTGAACTAATCTTTGATCTTAGCAGAGGCGCAGCATCGACGGAAGAAGGTAGGTGAAGGAGACCCGGTCAAAAACAATTTCAAAATCAGGTCATTTAGTTAGGTACACCTGACAGGAAGAAGCGTGGAAGAGAAATATCGTAAACGGATGATAAGTGGGATGCGTTTATTCAGAAGGAATATGGATTTGGCATGGCACGAAGAACGATTGCGAGAAAGATGGTTAGTAGCCCGAAGGATTAAAAATGGATAACATTCGAGGTTTAGTAGGAGCAAGGTCTGTTGGGAGATTCAGGGAAAGTCGACAATCAGTTTTGTTTCAAATTATTATATAAGAGTGGTGAGTGGAAACCCAAACGGGCTGATACCCGAATATTTGCGAGTAATGGCGACGAAGGTGTGTTACCTACCATTAGGAATCTGGAAATCCAGGATGAAGGGTAACTGTACACACAGGTGAAAGGTGAATATTGGGGATTGAAAAGGCTAGAATAGTAATTGTTAAGGAGAAAGACGCGGTACGAGAATGTCTCGGAAACTATAAGACTTCGACTTGCTCCAGATCATGTAATGAAGGTCATGCGGTGAGGTGGATGCGGTGATACCAGCGTTAATACACCAAATTCCATCAGAGTTTCGGGGTTAAGCGTGCTAAGGTGAGAGAAATATTAGGATGGGTGACCCCTTGGGAGGTGTGTAGGAAATCCTATAGATTTAGACATACGAGACAAATGAGAAGCTAGAGTAGTCTAGGGGGAAACTAGAGTATACGGAACGGTTGGAGACCATAAGAGGTCGCGTAGGACGAGGCAGACTAGACTGGCGAAGAGACAGAAAGTGCATCACAAGCTCTGGAATTAGGATAAGCTTGAATAGCGTTTGGAAGTATTTTGTAGGTGAGATGGTAGCAATTATATATACATATATATGAATGCGTATGGTATCCCACATGTGATTGTATCAGTAGGCATGTGTGTCCCAGTAACCGGTGCTACGGTATGGAAAGGCAGCAATTGAGTAAGCGTACCGAAGTTTAAGTGACAATAAAAAATAAATGGTACCAGTGTTACAAGGTAATCTGCTATTATTTTCACTACAGGTTAAGATTGGAAAGTTCCAATACAATGATATTCGGAAAAGAAAGAGAGTGAGTAAATGGAAGGCAAGGAGATCAAATGTCGGAAAAAGTGGAAAGTAAGAAACATGATTGAGCAAAGCCTCCAAAAGAAACGACGGGCAAAGCACGAGACTATTTGGATAAAAATTCAAAGATAGGCACGTGAAAGGGATAAAGTGCGGTAATATGGAACAAAAGAGGGATGTGTGAGGTTCGACAACCAATTTCAATAAGTGGGGCTGAAGGAATAGTGACTGCGACAAGGAATGTGAGGTAAGAGAAAGAATGCTTAGGCCTTGCGACGATGCTAGGAGATTTAGGCCCTTGAAAGGTATATAAAGGGATGAATGCGCAGCCATATTAATGTGGTTGCCTCGGACATGGAAGAGCTTTCCTGAAAATATGACCTAGAAATGAAATGAAATTGTGCGTTTAAAGTAAAATTTCACGAACTTCAGAGCCGATGCCACAAATGGCAAAAGAAGAAAAGTGTTCGAGGGGAAGAAACCTAAGGAAGGTTAAGGATGAAAGTAGGAAAAGTATACTAATTGGTTGGTCGAAGGAAGAGGAGAGCATTTAGGCGTAGGGCAATTGGAAATCTTTAACCATAGGAGTAAGGAGGATACCTTAACGAGTTACTGATAGGAACTCGATTACACATCGAAGAAAGAATAAGGATGATGGCTCGACACTGTTTATTGGGAAATTAATGGTATGGAATGAAAATTTATGTGAGGTTTGAGAGATTTGATCTTAGAGGAAAAGGGAATGAAATGCAAGGAACGTACATGGGAGACCGCTCGGTCATGGCATCATAAATATAGTTAAAGGTTCGATGAGCGAGGATAGAGAGAGTGTAAACTGTAATAATTCTATGTTAAGAGCAAAAGTAGTGGGACGCTCGAAAAATATGGACGCACAGCTGCAACGAAAATGCGAAGTTAAGGACAATTACGAGTAAGTGAGATAAATGAGTGAAAGGACTAATAGTGGATGCAGAGATATGGAAATGTTGACTAGAATGATGATATAGACAGAAAATGAAAGAAAAACTTCTGGTGAGAAGTTTTCGATATGTCATGCACAGAGTTGGAAGGAAGACAAGGAGTAAGGTATAATCAAAGTCTGTTGGTGTATAAGGAGCCCCTTAAAAAGGAGGGGGGGGGGGGAGAACATATTATATTAGACTTAGAAGGAATCGCAACATTTTCAGGCTCCAGAGGAGGAAAATTTATTAGCTCTGGGCCAGAGTTCAAAAACATATCAGCACATCGGTAGAATACCTGAAAGAAGTAGAAACGAATTGACAATAAGTAAGGCAGGCATGACGATATTGAGTATCCTATAGCCACACTGGATCGTCAAGTGAAGATTGCGTACCAAACACGTGGCTTCTGTTAAGGTTTTGTGACGAAACGATAACAGAGAAGAGATGACCTGGGAAGGACAAGGATAATAAGTTGGCGCAGTGGATTAGAAAACCCATGACACGGAATGAGGACTCATGTAAAGACCAAGGAGTTTGATTATAAAGAAAATAGGGTAAAAGGTATGGAATAAGCATGAAGAAAAGGACGACTATAAGAGGGACCCTCCCGAAGTATTATAACACCCCACGAGGCCAGTTGAACATTCGAGGACGAATGTTCTAAAGGGGGGGAGGATGTTATATCCCGTATTTTGTACATTCGAATATTCCAAGAAAGTCGTGGTAAGTTAAGGGCAAGACTATTTTCCAAAGTTATTTTAATATACAAGTTGTTTACTAGTATGGAAATATTGAGAAAGGCTAAGGGTAAAAAGGAAAATTCACAAGGTGAACCCATGGTAATATTGCGGAAGGCTAGGGGAAAAATGGTAATTTCACAAGAAGTTCAAGAAAGTTCATGAAAGGCCATTTTGGCCGTGTGAGTTGTGGGTGTGGTCCCCACCCCATGGCTTGGCCAATTGCTCCAAGCCACAAGTGGGGACATGTGTTCACTTTGCAATTGGAGGGGGCTAAGTAAATATATAGATAAGTGGTGGCAAAATAAGACATATTCATCCTTTTAAGTCAAGAAGCTTGGAGAAGAAGAAAAAGAAAGAAAAAGAGAAAAGGGGCATTCGGCCATAGATCCAAAAATTGAACCCTTGAAAAATTGATCAAGAAATATATTTTCTTCTAGTAATTCAACCAAGTGGAACGTCCCTAACAACATGGAGTGATTGTTGGAGTAAGCAAAGCATTTGTTGTGCAAGTTGTGAATCTAGCCGAGTAAGAAGATGAGTGGGGAAAAGGTATGTGTTCAATGTTCTTTTACATGTGTTATGGATGATTTGTGAGTGTTGTAGTATGTAGAAATGGATGAAGGTCATGAAATATGTGTGTGTAAGTGATGGCCGAATGGGGGTGGTGTTGTGTAGGTATGATGAATTGATTTTATTTAGTATTTTGATTGTTGTAGTTGTGGATTTCATGATAAAAATGAAGGTTTGATGACTTGAAATGAAGTTGTAATCGTTGTGGGATTATTGTAGAAGTTAATGTGCCGTTAGAATGATTTCTTATGTTTGCATGAATGATATTTTTAACGTGTGGTTGTTATATTTCATGAATTTGGAAGGAAAGAATGTGTTGTTGTTGGTTATGTTGAGTTGAGAGGATTCGGGAGGTGTTGTATATTGCTTAGGCCGTTTTGAACATTGCGCGGATTGTTAAAGTGTTCTTGAGTCTTGTTTGGATGCTCTCGGGCTAGTGCTTAAATGTGTAAGTATTTATGTTGGCTTGATTATATATGGTTGAATTGAATATAAATGAAATGTAGTCGAATTGTGTAGAAAGGATTGCTAGTGTTAGAATGCATTTTGAATTAATTGTTGAAGTTGGAGATATGATTGTTGGTATTGTTGTTGATAATTTTGCCGAGTTGAATTCTCGGATTGTTGATTGATAATTTGGCTGAGTTAAATTCTCGGGGTTGGTTGAATTTACAGGGGAAATGCTGCCGAAATTTCGGTATATTATAAGTGAATTTATTTGAAGGACTAAGACAAGCGTATGACGACGAGTCTAATGATTATGTAAATTCTCTTGAATGTAGACTAGCGATAGTGAGCTTGGACAATTAGGCGTAGCTAATAGGACGTGGAACCGGTATGTAAGGCTTACCCTTTCTTTCTTTTGGCATGATCCTTGTTAAACAAACAGACAATGTATATGTATGATTTCAAAGAAACTCCTATTCATAGAGCCACTAGGATGGCTAATGTTTTTGACCTCCGAAACCTGTTTTTCTATGTTTTGATACGTGTGTGTGGTTCCAAAAGTTCTATTTTGATTTGATCCATATCGATATTCGAAAGGTACTTGATATGACTATTGCTTTGATTTTCCAAAGATAGCTTCTCAAACGTTCGTAGAAGTTTCTATAGTAAAATGTCCATAACTTTCTTATACTAACTCGGATTGCCTCGAAACGTGTTTATGATCCTTCAAGTGTCGTTTGTGTACTTACTCATCGTGTCTTAAAAATTGATTTATGTGCATATAGTTTCTCACTACTCTGCTCGTGCATGCCTCAATGTATCCTTCACTGCGTCCCGGGCCAGGGCATGTTCTCGTGCGTATTCCGCTGCATTGTTCACCGCGTCCCTCACTAGAGGGCCGGGGCACGTTATATATATGATGACATGATGATATGATGACGGGGTGGCGCCAGGATGGCATATGATGATTCTATTCACCGCGTCCCTCACTAGAGGGCCGGGGCACGTTACATGCATATATGATACATGATATTGACATACATGATTTTATTTACCGCGTCCCTCACTAGAGGGCCGGAGCACGTTATATGTATATATGATATATGATGATGACATACATGATCTTCAGTTCAAAAGGCAAGTGCATTGATATTTTAAAAAGTCATACTTGTTTTTGGTAAATCTCTGTTTCAGTTGTGATCCGCTTTACTGTATTTCATGCCTTACATACTCAGTACATATTCCGTACTGACCCCCTTTCTTCGGGGGCTGCATTTCATGCCACGCAGGTGCACCTAGATGAGTAGAAGACTTTGCTAGAAAGTGTTCTAGCGGGATTGGCGATCTCCACTTCCTTCCGGAGTGTTGCCGAGTCAGAGTATATATGTTATGATTTCTGATTGGATGTTAGAGACTTTGCAGACAGAGTCACGTATGTGGGTTGTCAGTCTTATAAGCGGCTCTGTAAGCCGATGCACCATTATGCATTATGTTACAGATTCCATATTATAACAGATTTTACTTGGCGTACGAACGATGAAAAGAATGATTCTGAAAGTCTTTACTATGTATATCATTTTTATTTGATTTAAGAGTCCAAAGCGATTATGTGTGTAGTAAGAGTCTGCGGGTTCGCTCGGCCCTAAGTAAGGGTCGGGTGCCCATCACACCCTAGCGAGATTAGGGTGTGACAGGTAGAAAATGAGCTGATTTCATAGGTCTATCCATAACTACCCATATGGAGTCATACTTATGCTGAGAACGAGGCAAGCCTGTAATGAAGTTCATATTAGTCACTTCCCATTTCCAAGTTAGAATCTCCATAGCTTGCGACAATCCACCGGGCTTTTGATGTTCTATCTTTACCTGCTATATCTTTCTTCATTTCGTCCGACCAATATATGGATTTAAGATCATGATACAACTTTGTCGCTCCTAGGTGAACAGAATAACGGGAATGATGGGCTTCCCCCAGAATCTTTCGACGTAACCCTGCAACATCAGGAACACATAATCTGCCTTGATACTAGAGAATTCCATCTGCAGAAATCTCAAATAGTGTCTTTTTCTTCTTAGGAAGTGTATCTCTATAATAAATTAACATAAGATCCTCATATTGGCGCTTCTTCACCTCCATTGCTAAAGATGAGACGGCTGAGTTATGGACAGTAACTCGCGTATTGCCCGAGTCCATCAAGCGAACTCCTAGGCTGGCTAGCTGTTAAAGCTCACGAGCAAACTACCTCTTTTCTGGCTGAACATCACATAGACTGCCCATGGATTTGTGGCTAAGAGCATCAGCTACTACATTTTCCTTTCCAAGATGATATAAGATAGTCACATCATAACTTTTCAATAGCTCCAACCACAGCCTTTGTCAGAGATTCCACTCCTTCTATTTGAAAATATACTGGAGACTCTTTTGATCTGTATAAATATCAACATAAACACCATATAAATAATGTCTCCACATCTTCAATGCATGAATAACTGCAGCTAACTATAGATCATGGGTCGGGTAGTTTTTCTCATGTTTCCGCAGCTGCCTTAAAGCATAAGCAATAATCTTACCGTGCTGCATCAATACACAACCTAATCCAACATCAGAAGTATCACAATAAACAATATATCCTTCTGATCCTTTCGGAAGTGTCAGGACTAGGGCCGAAGTCAACCAATGTCAGGACCGGGGCCGAAGTCAACCTATCTTTCAGCTCCTGAAAACTGCGCTCCATTGGAATTTTGCTGATTTCTGAGTTAGCTTCGTCAATGGTGCAGAAATAGAAGAAAATCCTTCTACAAATCTTTTGTAGTAACCGGCCAACCCTAGAAAACTACGGACCTCCGTAGGTATTGTAAGCCTTGGTTAGGTCTACACAATTTCAATCTTCTAGGTATCTACTTGAATACCATCAACCGAAATAATATGTCCCAGAAAAGTTATAGAATTTAACCAGAACTCACATTTCGAAAACTTTGCGTATAGGTCCCGAGTCTGAAGACTTTTAAGAATAGTACGTAAATGATCTGCATGCTCTGCCTCCGATCGAGAATATACCAGGATATCATCGATGAACATAATCACAAATAGATCTAGAAAAGGCCTGAATACATTATTCATCAAATTCATGAATACCGCTGGGGCATTATTCAATCCAAACGACATTACCGGAATCTCGTAATGACCATATCTAGTTTTGAAGACTATTTTCGGGATGTCCTCTTCCCTGACTCTCACTTGGTGGTAACCCAATCTTAGATCGATTTTTGAAAACCACTTGGCACCCTGCAATTGATCGAATAAATCATTGATCCTTGGAAGTGGATATTTTTCTTCCCTCTAAATACTTATTTTTACATTTTTATTCGGATAATTTGTTGTTTTTCCTCCATGTCTATGTGGAGCTAAACTCTTTAGTTCTAGGGTTTTGACACCAATATGAAAGTTGACGTTTGATTATCATTTATATCTATGATTTTCCATTTTGGGTTATCTATTTATTCTTGATCTTAATTGTTTGATTATTTGACGAAATAGTTGAGCGCTATCTATGGCATGTGAATTGAACTTGGGAAAGGGAATTTGCATGCATAATAAGAATAAATAGAGCTTGTTCGATTAATCGTTTCACTAATGAGGATAGGAATATACCCTTTAACCTTGCTTAGTTGAATACGGAGTAGTAAATGCGTTTTGTTACCTCTGACGACCATAGGAATATAGGCGTTATAGTAGCATCTACAGGCTTGTGAACAACTCGGAAGATAATCATAAAGTTATAATTAAGTCGTCAACTAGTAACCCGTAGGTATAATGATTTGAAGACTCAACTGGATTGTTAGTGGTCATAGCCCTAGATCTATCTCTTCTCCGATAAAAATCTGCTCTTTCTTGGTTGAAGTTCATTACTTGTTTTATTTTATTTTTAGTTAGTTAATAATTTTATCTTTAGATTTTACTTCTTGATTAGATAATTTGCATTAGTTTAATATAGTAAACAGTTAATCATAAGTCTCTGTGGGATCGATATCTGGACTTAAAAATCCTGTATTACTTGTACGACCGCGTATACTTGCGTGTGCGTTTGGGAGCAACACCACATCTCCCCTTCTCTCCTTAGGGAGGAGGATGGGTAGTGAGGGCTTCCATTTTGAGGAGTTTTCTGCCCATATGCGGTCCAGCATACTGCGTATGCGGCCGAATATGGCCCTATTTTTCTCGGTTTCGCGAAAATGCATTCTTTTCGATTCGTTTGACCTCCAATCCTTATGGAACCTTCTTGGAACTTGTACAAACTTAATTAAATATATAAGGGGCCCTATATCTTTCCCTCAAGGTAATTCTAAGTAATGCACAACTCAAATGTTACATAATCTTCCCAAACATGACTCTAACTCCAATTTCTCCAACAAACTTACTTCCACCGCTTCATAGAACTCTGAAACCTTAAGGTATACACTTAACATTATCAAATACCCT
The DNA here is from genome assembly GCF_019175385.1 of Lycium barbarum. Classification (NCBI taxonomy): domain Eukaryota; kingdom Viridiplantae; phylum Streptophyta; class Magnoliopsida; order Solanales; family Solanaceae; genus Lycium; species Lycium barbarum. The sequence continues at coordinate 65,518,930 of NC_083338.1, read as the reverse complement.
TCCTAACCTTACGAGGTCTTCATGTCCAATTTAGTCTTGCATTGGTTCACTCATAAGGCAAACGTCACGAAATTTCCTCGGTGTAGTAATTTCATTTTGAGACTATGTATTCAGACTTTTAGTTATGTAGTGGCTCGTGTATGGCCTAGAACATATTTTGGGATTGATGTAATATTCCTGCACTTATTTACTTATCTATTTCAGACTTGTTAGATATTTATGTTGGTTGAGTTATTCTATTATGGTTTGAATGTTGATAAAGAGACAGGTTCGCCTACCAGGTGGGAAAAGAGTAGGTGCACGCATGTTCCCCGATTTGGGACGTGACAAGTCTACACCCGATTTTGCGAATTGGTATTTGTAAAGTATTTCCTTGTGTAAATTTGATTTCTATGGATAATGGAAAGTGTTTAGTGTTGTGTTATTTGTTCTTTGTGTAAAGTGAGTATTTTGGTTTGAAGGGTTCACCTCCTAGGTGGGATTTGGAAGGTGCCCGCATGATCCTCTTTTTGGATCGTGACATTAAATCAGAGATTCATATAGGCCAACCACAAGGAAATTGGGATAGACCATGGTGGATGCCCACAAGTACAGTCAAGTTCACAGTCAACAGTGCTTGGAATATTCTGTGACACAGGGATCAAGAAAACCCTAATTTTAATCATTATTGGATAAAAGGAGTACCATTTAAGATCTCCTTTCTTCTATGGAGATTGTGGAAGGGTAGAATTCCTACTGATGATGTTGTAATGAAGATGAAGATTCCTATAGTATCAAGATGGTACTGTTGTACTATACCTCAACAGGAAGCTATCCAACATCTATTTTTATCTGGAAGGTGTTTAAGAATGCAGTTGGCATTCAAATGAACTTAGTACAGATTCAACAGGGAGTCAGGACTTGGTGGAAAATATATTGTGCAGGGAAGTTTAAGCCTATCCTTTAGGCTGTTCCAGCAATAATTATATGGCAATTATGGAAAAGAAGGAACACTATTACCCATGGAGGAAGTGTAAGTTTTAAAAAGGTAATACATGAGGTTAATTGTAACCTATTTTACTTAACAAAGTTGAGATATTCATGGCTTAAAAATGTACCATTTCTATGGAATGATCTGATTAATTTTCTAGAAGGGTATAAGCCAATACTTGTCAGCAAGATAGTGTATTGGAATCACCGTTTTGATGGCTGGTACAAGTGCAATTCTGATGGGCTTCAAGAGGCAATTCTGGACATAGTTCATATGGTTTTTGTGTAAGAACTTGTCATGGGGATCTGGTTTATCCTGAATTTAAGGAACTGGAATTAATACTAACATGGTGGCTGAGGCAAGGGCTTTAATGGAGGGGGTTAATGAACTGTGTTGAGAACGATCTTCATCCCCTTATCATAGAGACAGACTCTTTAATGATGAAGAATATGTTGGAGGGGGTATGGGAATGTCCATGGAGTATTATTACAGAAGCGGATAGAATAAATAAGTTGAAGGCTGGATTCAATGTGATAGTACTCTTTGTTTACAGAGAAGGAAACTCATTGGTTGTTTTTTTAACTAACCTAGCTTTTGATTTTGCAGGTACATTAAGATTTAACTCATTTGTTGATCTACCTAGTGCAAGGAGAAGGATTCTTAATATGGACAAGCAGCAAATTCCCAACATTAGAATTAGAAAGAACACATCAGGAATGGATATGCTTAGTTAACTTTACAACCCCATTATTAACATTGTTTCAATGGCGATATTAGCCTTTGGGCTCATTCCATTGAAATTATGCCAATAAAAGGGAAATAAAGGGGTAAGTACTATGAGGTCTACATGGTATCAACTCTTATGATACTTTAATTTGTTTCTAACTTGAGTTTACTGGATTTCTAGTAGTTCTAAGTTAAGGATGGTGAGAGTATCATATGGCACAATTGAATTCCAGGTGATGATTTCAACAAGTAAGAAATGAAGTTATCAGGTATATCAGCTTCATGAAGCACAAACCATCAGAAATGCTTCAATCAAAATGTCAAGAACAAATTACCATATCTAATTATATTTACAACTCAATTATTAGTAAATTTTATAATGGTGGTATTAGTCCTTAGGCTCATTCCATTGAAATTTTGTCAGTATAAGAGAAGTAAAGTTTGAAGTAAGATCTGAGTTATCTTCGTATGTAAGATGTACTAATCTAAGTAGTATATCATGCTCATAAATCGGATGGTGATTTCTACATGGAAGAGAAGTCAATAATGGGTTCAGTTCAATAAGATCTTTTATGCAGATTCCTCGAACTACATACATATTTGTCAAATTGGGGAGCTCAACAGTGATGTCCTGGCTTATTTCTTCAACTCTAAACTCAATTACACAAAATAAAGTTGCCAGCACAAGATTATTACCTGAAAGCATAAGATCTGGATTTTCTGAGTTTTACTCCTTGGCCATGTATACATGAGAGATTTGGTGTGATAATAAGTGTGTACGTATCAGAACTCCAGCTCTATTTTCTGAGGAAAAGTCACGGCGTCACCGCCATAGTTGCCGAAGCTCAGTTTCCTATTTGGAATTTTAGAATTGAGAATAGATGGGGTTTTTGTCCGTTTGGTTTATTGTTTCTATTTTGTTGCTTTTGCATTATTTTATTAATAAAATATCCTCCACTAAGTTTAACATTATGGTTTAACAAAAACCATTATAATTTTTCAAGAATAAGAATAAACGTGAATCAAGTAACATTTCAACATGATGATGGACAAGAATATTTTGAACTATCAAGAGTAGAGTTATTATGTTCGGAAGTTTGCTTATGTTTCGTTTCAGTTGGATTCATGCCAAAAGAAAGAAAGGATAGCCTTAAAATATCTTTGAACCGACCCTTCAATGATAATGATGAAATTAATCTCCCTTACAAGTTAACCTATATCAAAGGAAGATAGGACTAGTATTAACTGAGAATAAACAACAACTAATCGGAGAGCGGAACGATCGCTATGCAAATAATTCAATGGGGTTTCTCCCCGCCCTTCGTCCTTGCAAACATCATAACAACAACACATGAACACAATTATACTAACCTGTCAAGAATTATAACACATCAAGAACACCCATATTCAACATACATTGAAACAGTCCATCTAGCACACGTTAGTCTACAAGAGACCACATTAACACTACTATCAAACTTAAGGAAGCACAACAACAATTTACGAGCGGCAAAGTTGCTACACAACTAACTAGACGACATTTTGTCGCGTTGTTCTCCCTTCCTAACTCCATAATAGTGACAACTACAACTAAGCAGCCCAATAATCGACTTAAACACTAATAATAACCTCCATAACTCGTGTAGCGGTTCTATTTGTTCCGATTCGTATTTGCACTTGCCTCATTTAAATAGGAAAGTGTCTTTGGGAAGTACGGTTGTCAATCGTATCGGGAAAAAGAAAAAAATATACTTCTACGTGGATGGTGCTCTAAATGGACTTTAGTTTAGAGTCGCCACCTAATTTTTAGGAAATTAGGAAAACTAGTTCGAAAAGGGTTCATTCAAAACGGTTAAATTTAAAAAGAATCCTAATGTAACCAAAGTATGGGTAAGGGTTCTGATGATCCCCCGGGGAAGGTGTTAGGCACCCCGGTATTAAGGATCAGTAAAATATGGTTGACCTACGGGTTCTAATAGTAAGCCTTTGTAGATATAAATTGCTTGTGATATAAACAGGTTTTGTTTCATATTTCCTCAAATAGAAATTAGTCATTCATGCCAAAAACACTCGTTTTCAAGAAACATAAAAATGGTAGGGTTTTGCCCAAAATTGGGTATTTTTTGAATTTTGGACTGGAATACCTAGGTTAAAACCCGAAGGCATTAACCCAAGTAGAACACTACGTAAGCCCACCCGAGTTTCGAAAAAAAAAAATTAGAAAAAATGTTTTTAAGTATAGAAAATAGTTTTTGAAAATAGTTTTTATAGGCATACTAATATAGTCCATAGGTTAGCCATATTTTTAGAACTTTTATCCAATTCTTCGTTTTAATCTTTACAAAAAGTCTCAAAGTTAACTCATTAGCCTTTTTAATAGTCAAAGCAATTCACTCGAAATGATAATCCAAGTTTACAAAATATCTTTTCCAACTCAACTTTCAAATCAATCATAGTAGTCGTAAAGTTTGCCTATAAATTCAAAATCAAATCAAAGAAATCCAAAATCATCCGCAATCCTAAATGTGCCTAAACGTTTTTTTTAAGAAAAAAATTAATTGAAAATCAATTTTAGCAAATCTTAGGCGTGATAATCTCATTCAGGGTTCCAATTTATATCCAAGCATACATATATATAATCAAGTAAATAATATAAAGAGTAGAGAATTAGGCCGACCAAGCCCAATAGAAACATGCATAAATAATTATTTCCGCTCCAAATTATGCTCCAATGCCTTAGTCCTTCCATGATAGGAGTTGACTCGATCTAGAAATTTTAGTGGGCCTCGAAAGATCCACCAACAAATTGGGGAGGTCACAAAATATAGGTGTACAAAATATTAGTAATAGGCTGAGGTTAATTATTTAATTTACAAAGCCAAAAAATGAATTACAATACTTTTAAACCAAGCCCATAATTATTATACTTATAAATAAAAGGACAATTTATACAAAAGGCAAATAGTTGCTATGAATTAGCAACGAACTCTCAAGAACTAAGGTTTTTTTTTTTTTTTTAACAAGAATGAATAAATCACACTAAACCTATCAGCACATGTCAAAATTCTAACTTAAGCTACTATTTTTCTTATTTTTATCAATATTAATTAACCTAAAAACACTTAACATTGTCAAAAATAGTAATAAATCCATAGGATACTCACTTAATCATGTAAACAAAGTTAGGCGAGCACATAGTCCTGTTTAACTACACAAGCATCATAAATAACATATAATCATAACTTAAAATGAAATAGGGGATGGAACTCTTTTTCTTATTTTATCGATTTAACTAGCCTAAAATCACTTAACATTGTCTAAATCAAACTTCTAATTTATTTTCATTTTTTCAAATAGTAATAAATCCATAGGATACTCACTTAATCATGTAAACAAAGTTAGGCTAGCACCTAATCCTTTTCAACTACACAAGCATCATAAACAATATGTAATCATAACTTAAAATGAAATAAAGGATGGAATTTTTCTTATTTTTTATCAATTTAACTAACCTAAAATCACTTAACATTGTCTAAATCAAACTTCTAATTTATTTTTATTTTTTCAAATAGTAATAAATTCGCATAATATCCACTTTGTCATTAAGCAAGACTAAGCTAGCAAAGAATCATTTTTTACTAACACAAGTATCATAATAAATATATAATCATAACTAGAAATGAAATTGTTATATCCCGCATTTTGTGCAATCGGATAATTCAAGGCAATCGCGGGAAGACAACAAGCAAGGCCACCCTTTATGTTGTATGGTACATGAGTTGCTTATGAAAAGTCTAGAAGTGGAAATACGGAGGAAGACGAAGGGAAAATTTGGAAATTGGAAAAAAATGCTTCATGAATTTCATAAACTAGTCAAAAATATAAGTGGGCTTGAAAGTCTTTTTTTGGGAAAAAATTAAAGGCCCAACCGGCCATTGATATGGGTCCAAGCCCATGTAGGATTAATTTGTAAATTATAAAAGATGGATAGGTCATCTTTATCTCATGACACCTCTAGAAAATTGAAGAAAAGAAGAACAAAGAAAGAAGGAGAAAAGCCCTTGAGGCTTTCGGCCATAGTGAAAATCCAAGAGAACAATTGCTAGAAATTTCTCCAAAAATCACTTTCTACTCCTTGGAGGGTGCATAACAACATGGTGGAGTTATTGGAGTGGTAGAAACAAGTATTGGTTCAAGGTGCCAAGCATAGCTAGCTTGAGTAGCTAAGTAAAAGAGGTATGATTCAAGCTTACTTTTCATGTCATATGAATGGTTTATATGTGTTGTTGTATGCCATAATGGATGAAACTCATGAAGGGAGTGGATATAGCATGTAGCCGAGCATGTGTGTATATATGTAGGAGTTATGTTTCAATTATTTCATCTAGTATTTGGTAGTTATTGTTGTGAATTATATGTGGAAAATAGAAGTTGAATGAGTTTGGAGAATATTGATGTTGTGTTGTGGCCGTGAGGTATATGGTGTGTGCATGGCCGTGTATATTGTATGTATAGTAGTGTATATGTGTTGAAGCATGAAGAAATGGTAAGCAAGTGCTAGTTAGTATTTTGGTTGTTGTGTTGATTGATAATGGTGGCCGAATGTAGTGTTGTTGTGTTGGACAATCGAATTGATTTTTATGTAGTGTTTGATTGTTGTTGTCATGGATTCCATAATAAAAATGAAGTTGTAATCATCGTAGATTTCATATCGCAAATAAAGGTTTGATAACTTTGGCGAAGTATTGATAATTGGGAGATTATGTAGATTGAAGGAAATATGTGAATTGTTAGTGCGATTGTTGAATTATGTTAATAGTTTGGCCGGGTTTGAATTCCCGGATTGTGTTTGATGAGAATTTGACTAAATTGAATGTCGAGGATGGTATATTTACAGAGGAAATGCTGCCGAAATTTCGGTAGCAAAATGTTTCCTTAAGGTTTTGACTCTAAGTATACTAATGAAAGTTTTGGTAAAAATGACCAATTCGCAGATTTTGACGAAATTGTGACGTGAATTTGGAATAGCTAAAGGAGCGGAAAGAGGTATGTAAGGCTTCACCCTTCTTTCTATGGCATGTCTTAGATATAATAAGTTGGGTACGAGCCTCGGGGACAACCCTATTCCCCGGAATCCGCACCTAAAGTTTTCCACTTTTCGTTCAATCGAATTGAACTAGGAAGTGCGCAAAATGGTAGAAAGACCTCCTAGACCCCTATAACTTGCGCAAATGGGACCCGATTACCCTAGAACCATCACAGGTAATGACATGACATGTAACATATGTAAATAGTATACGCTACCTCATCCGGCCCGAGGTGGGCCCGTTACTCCCGGACATTCCTATAGTCTTGGTTGACGTACTTGAAGTAAATTCAAAGAGGACCTTTGATCCCGACCTCGCCACCAAATGATAAGTACTAGGACTACCCTAACGAGAATGTTTCAATGGGGATAATGATAACGACAATGTTAGACAAGAGAATGTGCTTATGATAAGTACGACCGGAACGATCCTATGACTGAGATTTCTAAGTTCAGGATCCAATGTGAATACGAAATTTATAAACTAATTTCTAAATCGTATTTATATTTCCTAGTTATAACTTTATTTTCTAAGACTCCAAAGCCTACAACTGTCACCTATAATGTCCACGATTTCATTCTACGGTTACCGTAACACTGTTCCTCGTTGATAGTCTCGCCTTAAAATACTTGTTCCTTCAAGGCGAGACAAAGCTATCACTAGCATCCCGTAGCGTAATCGGAGATCACCGACCTTATGTCACTCCGACGGATACATGATTTTCCTTGGCTCTCTTGTGTGCTTATATGATATATGTATATAAAACGGGTATACGTGTATGGATATGTATATATATAAGATAAAGTAATTGTATATAAGAAATGTATATGTATATAAGATAAATAAATGTATATAAGACAGGTTTATGTATACAAGCTACGTATATGAATAGAAAGATATGTATATGAATTTAAAAATATGTACATGACCCTGGGATGGGGGAAAAGGATATATGGGGGAAAGGGAATGGAAATATTTTTCACTGCCACCTGATCAGGTGGTTTATCATCCAGGACGCGGGGTGCCCGGACGCGGGATATATGGGTGAGCCGGTACATATCTACATCGGCGCTATGTGGGTGAGCCGACATTGTTCGGCGCTATGACATGACCTACCATGTCATGACCAGACATGCTATGATATGAAATGACACGATACGCTATGGTACGCTATGCTATGATAGGAAATGCTATGATATGCCATGACATGACATGCTATGATACGGTAAGCTATGCTATGATATGACAGGCTATGCTATGATATGATAAGCCATGCTATGATACGATACGCTATGCTATGATATGATAAGCCATGCGATGATACGATAAGCTATGTTATGATATGATAAGCCATGCTATGATACGATAAGCTGTGCTATGATATGACGGGCCATGCTATGATATGATAAGCTATGCTATGATATGACAAGCTATGCTGTGACATGATACGCTAGGATATAATACTTCCATGACATGATATGCTACGATATGATATGATACGACACGCTATGATAGTGCAGAATGTAATATGATAAAAACATAACATGATTTAAATCCTATTTTCCATGTCTATGAAAAAGAAATGTTTCAAAGAAAAAAAGGAGAGACAAGGGGCCTCCCTAAGTGCAGGTTACTTTCTTACCTCATTATACGTCCTACGACTCCATGATACTATTAATCGTACTCTATGTTACTACTTGTATTATCTTCCATGCCTTACATACTCGGTACACTATTCGTACTGACGTCCCTTCTTGTGGACGCTGCGTTTCATGCCGCGCAGGTCAGCAGACAGGTGGACGTGATCCTTAGAAGCTCTACCAGCCGCACTTGACAGCGCTCCAGTTGTTTCGGAGCCTCACTCCAGCGGTACTATTTTGTGTATGTATATTCGGGCCCGACAGTACTCGGCCCTCTCTATGTATAAGTATACTATGTCTAGAGACTCGTAGACAGATATGTGCAGTCTGTCAGGTACAGTTAGATATATGGTGTTTTGGCAGGGTTGTTGTATAAAGTGATAACGAAGTTTACTAGTCTATGTTCATAATGACGCTGCTAATGTTAATGTTCATTAATGTTCGAAAAAAAAAATGGCACTGTCTATACGGCTTGCTAAGAGATAAAGGTAATATGACAGAAGTGGGTGCTGGGTACAAGTATCGGCTACTCGTCACGGCCCCTAATCGGGTCGTGACAGAAGTGGTATCAGAGCAGTTCGGTCCTTGGGGTTTGTCTACGAGCCGTGTCCAGTAGAGTCTTGTTTATGGGTGTGTAACGCGCCATACCTATAGACAGGAAGCTACGGGGCATTTAGGAAATATGACCTTCTTTGCATTCTAAGATCGTGCGATAGAGTTGCGCAAATGAGACCCGATTACCCTAGAACCCTCACAGGTAATGACATGACATGTAACATATGTAAATAGTATAAGCTACCTCATCCGGCCTGAGGTGGGCCCGTTACTCCCGGATTTTCCTATAGTCTTCGTTGACGTACTTGAAGTAAATTCAAAGAGGACCTTTGATCCCGACCTCGCCACCAAATGATAAGTACTAGGACTACCCTAACGAGAATGTTTCAATGGGGATAATGATAACGACAATGTTAGACAAGAGAATGTGGTTATGATAAGTACGACCGGAATGATCCTATGACTGAGATTTCTAAGTTTAGGATCCAATGTGAATACGAAATTTATAAACTAATTTCTAAATCGTATTTATATTTCCAAGTTATAACTTTATTTTCTAAGACTCCAAAGCCTACAACTGTCACCTATAATGTCCACGATTTCATTCTACGGTTACTGTAACACTGTTCCTCGTTGATAGTCTCGCCTTAAAATACTTGTTCCTTCAAGGCGAGACAAAGCTATCACTGGCATCCCGTAGTGTAATCGGAGATCACCGACCTTATGTCACTCCGACGGATACTTGATTTTCCTTGGCTCTCTTGTGTGCTTATATGATATATGTATATAAAACGGGTATACGTGTATGGATATGTATATATATAAGATAAAGTAATTGTATATAAGAAATGTATATGTATATAAGATAAATAAATGTATATAAGACAGGTTTATGTATACAAGCTACGTATATGAATAGAAAGATATGTATATGAATTTAAAAATATGTACATGACCCTGGGATGGGGGAAAAGGATATATGGGGGAAAGGGAAGGGAAATATGTTTCACTGCCACCTGATCAGCTGGTTTATCATCCCGGACGCGGGGTGCCCGGACGCGGGATATATGGGTGAGCCGGTACATATCTACATCGGCGCTATGTGGGTGAGCCGACATTGTTCGGCACTATGACATGACCTACCATGTCATGACAAGACATGCTATGCTATGATATGACATGATACGCTATGATACGCTATGCTATGATAAGAAATGCTATGATATGCCATGACATTACATGCTATGATACGGTAAGCTATGCTATGATATGACAGGCTATGCTATGATATGATAAGCCATGCTATGATACGATAAGCTTTGCTATGATACGATAAGCTATGCTATGATATGATAAGCCATGCTATGATACGATAAGCTATGCTATGATATGACGGGCCATGCTATGATATGATAAGCTATGCTATGATATGACAAGCTATGCTGTGACATGATACGCTAGAATATAATACTTCCATGACATGATATGCTACGATATGATATGATACGACACGCTATGATAGTGCAGAATGTAATATGATAAAAACATAACATGATTTAAATCCTATTTTCCATGTCTATGAAAAAGAAATGTTTCAAAGAAAAAAAGGAGAGACAAGGGGCCTCCCTAAGTGCAGGTTACTTTCTTACCTCATTATACGTCCTACGACTCCATGATACTATTAATCGTACTCTATGTCACTACTTGTATTATCTTCCATGCCTTACATACTCGGTACATTATTCGTACTGACGTCCCTTCTTGTGGAAGCTGCGTTTCATGCCGCGCAGGTCAGCAGACAGGTTGTCGTGATCCTTAGAAGCTCTACCAGCCGCACTTGACAGCGCTCCAGTTGTTTCGGAGCCTCACTCCAGCGGTACTATTTTGTGTATGTATATTCGGGCCCGACAGTACTCGGCCCTCTCTATGTATAAGTATACTATGTCTAGACACTCGTAGACAGATATGTGCAGTCGGTCAGCTACAGTTAGAGATATGGTGTTTTGGCATGGTTGTTGTATAAAGTGATAACGAAGTTTACTAGTCTATGTTCATAATGACGCTGCTAATGTTAATGTTCATTAATGTTCGAAAAAAAAAATGGCACAGTCTATACGGCTTGCTAAGAGATAAAGGTAATATGACAGAAGTGGGTGCTCGGTACAAGTATCGGGTACTCGTCACGGGCCCTAATCGGGTCGTGACAGAAATAAAGGATATCAATTTAACTAACCTAAAAATCACTTTAACATTGTATAAATCAAACTTCTAATTTATTTTTATTTTTTCAAATGGTATCAAATTCACATAATATCCACTTAACCATCAAACGAGACTAAGCTAGCAAAGAATTATTTTTAACAAACAAAAGTATCATGATAAATATATAATCATAACTAGAAATGAAATAAAGGATAGAATGAGAGGTTACCTTTTGATGGGGCAACCTAAAGATCAAAATGAGGATTGGTTCAATCTACTTCAAGCATCAAACACTTCACAAATATTTAAACCCCCTTTTCTTTTGAATTTGTTTTTTCTTTTTCTATATGTATATCTTATATTTCTCTTTTGTTGCTAAGCTTGGAATATATAAATCAAACTTTAGCTTTTAGGATGCCAAATTTGAACTCTTTTTTCGTTTTTCTCTTTTTTCTTTTTTTCTTTTTTCGTTTTTTCTCTCTTTTTCCTCTCTTTTCCAAAAAATAGAAAAACAAGATTCCCCCCTTTTATTTTTCTCTAAAAAACGTGACCTCCCCCTAAAAATATCTCCCCCAAAAATATTCTCTTTTCTTAATGTCCATCCCTTCTATTTGTAGGCAAGCCAATTAGAATTTCATGTACAAAAATAAGTCATGTGGCCATAGCTTTTTCCTCAAAAATCCTTATTCAAATTTTCAAAAATCATCCAACTAAGCAATTAGAATTTTATGGACAAAAATAGGCTACTTGGCCGTACCTTTCCCTCCCAAAAATCCTTATCCAAATTTTCAAGATCATCCAACTAAGCATTTAGAATTCTATGAACAAAAATAGGCTACTTGACTGTACTTTTCCCCCAAAAATCCTTATCCAAATTTTCATGATCATCCAACTAAGAATTTAGAAATCTATGGACAAAAATAGGCCACTTTTCCGTACTTTTCCCCCAAAAAAGACCTTATCCAAATAGTACCAACAAAGGTACAAATGGATAAAATCCCCTTCTTATTATTTATAAAAATGTAGCATAGTTTTTATATAGTTTTAGGTTAATAAGTCTAATATGCCCCTCGAAATATAATATTTTGACGAAATAAAAATCATAATACGTCGTTTTAAAATACGAGCTTCAAAACGAGCCCGATATTGACATACTTCCGAGCAATATTTAAAAATGCGAAAACATGCGGTCAAAATGAGCGGTAATTCATATGTCATTTTTAATTAAGAATTTTCCCGAGTTAGACGGAGCGGGATATGTATCTTCTTTTAAAATCACGTTTGTGAAAGTAAATAACTCGTAATTTCTTGTAATTGTTAATTTTTATGAAAATAATAATTAAATGTCAATTTTTGCAATTTTCTCGGGATTTTTTTATTTTTTAAGGGCATCCTTACTCCGTCTTGGACTCGAAAACTTTGAAAATTAAAATACGCGTTTTATGAGGTACAAATTAGGTGTCAACAGCTGCCCCTTCGGAGTTCGAGGATGGCAAGACCATCCTTGAGCTGCGAATTTGACAAACCTAATTCTTACCGAATAAAAGAAATTACAGCCTTCTTTTACGCAAAATTTAAAAGTATGGCCGGACCCCGGTTTCTGGGCTTCCTATATATCTCAGGGCACATGAGAATTCAGGCTGTTTGTAGTTCTGAGTCTATGAGGACTATGAAAAATAAGAGTTTTCTTTAAACGACCTCGAGGTGTCTCGAGATAATTATAGGAATATGGCCGAGCCTCGAATTTTGACTAGCCTATATATCACTGGCTTTGGGAATCAGGCCAATTGTAGTTCGACTCGATAGCCCACAAAGGATTATCCCTTTATGTGGGAACCCCTTTGGCTATTTCCAGTTGAAAATCCAAACCGGAGGCGATTTTTGGAAAGGACTTATTAGTGTTGACGCTTAAAATGATCTCCGATCCTTGGTGTAGAAAACTTGACTCTCGTACACGATTTTTGACCGGTTGCCCAAGAAAAAGTTCCACGTATGCTCCGCATGTTTTGAATCTGGCTTTTGCTTTCTATCTCAGTAGCTTTTAGCCATCTCCAAATGTTGAGTCCTGCGTGTTAGTTGTTTTTGAAAATTTTGATTTTAAAGTAGTCATACCTGAATGGCATTTTTCCATTTTATTGACATTGAAGTCAACTTCCAATATTATGTCCGCCTCGCAAATGTTTGTCCAGCTTCTTTCTTTTCTACTGTAAGTGTGTGTTTTCCGTGTATTTTTTGAAAAAAATGATCTACTCTGGATAATAATCACGATACTTTGACCGACTCTTTTTCTGTCATTTTAAGATGCTTTTATCATTCAATGATAACTTCTGTTGGGATCTGGGTCGGGCTATACAGCATTTTTACGAACCTACACACCCCAGTCCGGTTGTCATTTTCGTAAGCAAGATGCTAGTAATGAAAACCATGTTTTCAAGTGCGTGGTCATTTTTGTTTCTTATGACATCCGCCACCCCTGAAAATTTGGACTCATATCATTTTCACATATCGCAATGACTGTTGCAAATCTGGTGTGACTGCATCGTTATCCTCATACGAAGCTTGCGGTATACCAGTTCGGAGTGCAGTATCATATTCCTGTAGACTGTACATCAGAGTGCAGTATCATATTCCTTTCATGTTGACTACTAGCCCCTGTGTCTAGAATTACAACATTTAGTCAAAATATTTAAGTTAACTACTGCATATTCAAATGCGGAGCCTTTTCTCATTACTACCACTATTCCTGAACCATGATTATGTTAACTTGACATAGACTTCAATAGCGATCGCAAATCTTGATGTAGGAATCACATTTGTATTTAAACGATTATGGACATCAACCTCAGAATTACGCTACCTATTTTTGGCTATATATATGGATGGAGACTCAGCCCCTTCGGCACGTAGTCGTTTAATCCATAGCGTCATTTTGAGGAATGAAGCTTACTTCGGTGGCAAGGCTAACACCTTCCTTTTTTGACTCCTGGGAAAAATACCCGCCCGTCGACAGGGTTCACATCTTCCAAAAGGACTTGACTCGATTGTGAATATGGCATTCCGATACCGATATCAACGTGTCGTTTTAAATTTTTAGATTTTTATGACGTCTAATCAGTCAATGTATCAAGGCAAGCCATGCGACGTCTAGGCCGGGGTCTCAATACCTTGGCACAGTACTATTTAGTGGAGACCAGGCTTTTGGTACAGTGATTATATCTTTCAGTAGTCTTTAAAAATTTTCTTTGTAAAAAATCTTCGTGCTCTGTAAATGAACAAACTTGTTAGTGTAAAACAAACTTTACTTAGGGAGGATGTCGTTACCCTTTCTCGGATGCTTTTGCTTTATCACATCTCTTCAAGTTTTTGCCTTCGTTTTGCTTCGTCATCATTATTCCCTTTTCGGATGCTTCTCGCTTTTATTGCTTTGTCTTTGAATTTTTCGTCTTTGCTTTTGCTTTTGTTGTTTCACCTTTGATTTTTTTCTTTGCTTTGTTCCGCTAGCGCCATTTCCTGTCTCAATCACTGAACAAACAAGTTAGCAGAAAAACTCTATTTAAATAGCTTTGTTACCCTTTCCGGTTAAATTGCAGCTTCTGTTGTCCTTCCTTTGAATTTTGTATTAAATGCATGGTCCTCTCGGCATTTTGTTTGAACAAATGGCCCTCTTAGCAATTTGAATGAATGGCCCTCTTGGTTGTATGTATCATCTCCTTAGCATGTTTAAATGAGAACCATGTGTTTGACATGGTTTATGTCTCATATTGTCGATGTGGGTGGCCAAAATGCTCTCCTTTGCTTTCTTTGAAGCCTTTGTTATGTGGCGATCATCTTGATGCCTTTTTGAATTTTGAATTGTATTGCCAAAGTCCGTTCTGATGGTCCTGCCACTACCGAGCATCTTTTGCTCATTGTAGAGGTAGGCCGTGCTTTCAATGCTTTTTCTTCATGGTGGTCCTTGACGCACTTTGTAGGATCTCTGCTTTTCTCGATGAGTTTGGTATTCCTTTTCAACAAATTGCTCCTATTTGCGGTCAAGGGAAGTCATTAATGACTTGATGGTGACTTTCTGCAAAACTTGAAGCAAAAAGGCGTTAAACTAGTCAAAAGAAACGACAATGTATTCATAAAGGAGAAGAAGAGAGTTCAAAGTGTAGCCGTTCGGCTTTCGCCACTCGAGAGGCTTTATTTGATTTTTCTTGTCATTGTTGTAGATTTGATGTCTACTTTCATCCATCATTTTTGGGCATGTCCTCGATGTTTGACGGCGTTACCTGCAAAACCCTTATACTAAAGTTAGTAAGGTATGACAGATAAAGTTGGATATGAAACTGTTTGAAGTGGCGACTCTTGTCTGGTTCATGTCACTTGGCAACGACATTATTTTGATTCTGAAAAATTGAAATATGAAGTTTCCTCAAAATTTATGCCCCAGTGTAGAAGTGTATTCGCTAATTCTTAAACTTGTCGTACCGAAAGATTGAAATCCTCTCAAAATTTTGTCCCAGTTAAAGCTGCGTCGGCAACCTATCGGGTCGAGTTTTGAGGAATTTTTGAGATCTCCCAAAAAGATCTCAAAATTTTTGCCCTAGTTTCTATCTAGGGATATCTACGATTTTCGTTCGGTGCGACCAAACTCATAAAACGCCTGTGTAATCCCACTTTTGGAATTATGTTATAAACTTAATTGGTGGTAATTCTTTTTTGACGTCATCTCGAATTTTCGAGACCAGTGTATCGTCCTATGACAATCCACTTTAGAGATAGGCAATGTCTACTTAAGAGGTACGTGTCATGTTTTTAGGGTGGACGACCCTGTTTGTCTCATTTTTAGGGCGAATGACCCTGCTTGTTACATTTTTAGGGCGGATAGCCCTGCTTTGTCACGAAGATAAGTTCGTTTCTATTCTACCATTCTCACGTAGTTATAACCCCTCAGTTTTGATTTATAGTTATAACCTTCTTGGCATCGCTTGAGAATGGCTTTCGCGGCATTCTTCGTAGCCTTCTTGACTTCTTTGTCGTCATCTCAACCCCAAGGACTGTGGTTCTCTGGGTCAGATGGTTGTTTTGCCCTTTTTGGCTCTTTTATGTCGTCTTTACGACACTATGTCTATCTTATAGCCCTTCTTGATGGCATTTCCCTTGTGGCGCTTCGTCCATTTGTCGCTTCTTTTGCCTGATTTTGTTTATAGCCCTTTTGGCTCAATTGTGTCGCTCTTGCCGCGTTTTGTCCTTTCATATCCCCTTTGGCTCAATTGACTCATTTCCTTTGACATTGAGGACGATCACTACTTTGATGCCTCTTAATCTTATAGCAATCACCAATACTTAAAGAAGATGATTAGTAGCTACGTGGTTGCTTTACCAGTGACTTTAGTCAAGATAATCTAAAAAGGACTTTAGAAAGATATATGAATCCGTTGAGAAATTGCTTACTTTTGTAGGGGTAGCCCTTGCTCTCTATCGGCTTTTTCGATCTTCGACCGTCTTTCTAGCCTGATGTGGAGCTCCTATTTTTTGGGAAGATTCGGCATTCCTCCAAAGCAAGTTGTCCCGTTTTGGGGTCAATGGGAGTCATTGATGACTTGAAATTGACTCTGCAAAATTTTAAAGCAAAGTCGTTAAAAGTAGCCTTTAAAAATTGGGAGAAGAGTTAGAGATGCCGTCGTTCGGCCTGGGCCATTAAATAGGCTTTTCAGATTTTCGGCCGTCTTTGAAGGCTTGATGTTTGTTTTCTTGTTTTGTGATGATTACAGTGATGTTGTTGATCCTTTAGTCTTGATGTGCCAGTCTTTGGCAGTGTCGATGCATGATCCCTGCGAGATTCGACTTTATTGTCAGTAGAATCATAGTATTATTTTGATAAGGATAGTGCAAAAGGTTAGTGGCGAAGCCATCTTGGCTTATGTGGATTGGTGAGGATCCAACCAGCGCCTCATAATCTTGATTCCGGAATTCAGCTTTGCATAATGTCATAACCTGCAACATTCTAAGAGCAAGTGTCAGTGGATATAACGAAGTGAAAGGAATCCAATTTGAAGGTTGAGTTAGAAATGAAGCCATTTTTGGCTTATAGAGTTGAGGCGATGGTAGGCTCAATAACCCCTTTGGTTGGACTTGACGTCGACTTGAGGCTCGTTGTTTTGTAGCTTCCTTGTCCCTGTGCTCAAAGAAAATTTCTTTAGAGTAAAAGTGATTGACTCGAGTTTACCTCACTAAGCGTGTCATCATAGACTGAAGTAAATGGGAATGTGATCCCTGGGATAAGTATTGAGTGAGTCGAAGGCTAAATAACCGATATAGGACATCATGTAAGGCACGTTCCATTTTTTTACTTTCTATAAAAGGATGAATCGTTCGTTCGAAAGAAGCCACTTATGTTCTTATTTTGGATTCTCATAAGGGAAAGAGTTGTTCGTTTGATTGGGCAACTCTAATGAATGAAGATATCAAAATTGTCGAACTGTTTTAAACCAGTCGCACCGGCTTCAAATCCTAGGGCACTTAATTCAAGATGTTTGCGCTTGAAAATTTGAATAGCTTGACTGATTCAAAGACATACCCTAGATCTGCTCGAGGAGTCCATATTTTGAAATAGTGGAAGAATGAAGTTTTTGAAGACGGGATCAAAGACGTACCCAGATTCCTTATCGGGGTTTGTGGTTTGAAATAGTGGGGAGACCGCACCCTTATATAGGATTGCCTACGTATCTTGCTAGAACAAGAATCAGGTCTGACGTAGTTCGAAATTCGAAGCTGACACATTTGGCTTGTCTATCTGAATAAGCGCAGGCTTGTCATTTTTGGATGTCGGACATTTTAGCGTAGCGCATGGGTGGTCTAAAAAAGGTCGTATCTTGAATTTTCTAAGGAGTTGTGATTCGGATTTTGTAATATCATGATAGTGTAGCGCATGGGTGGGCTAAAACGGATCACGACATAAGTTTCGTTACCAAAACCTCTCGGTGGTCCCCACGAGTCAATCAAAAGAGAAGAAAAACTCAAGAGGTAAACGTGTTAGTTCGTTAATCATAATAAGACATGTAACATCTTTTTTACATGGAACATATTGTCCAAACATCGGCTCACATAGACTTTTGGAGATGACCCAGATGGACAGGATTTTGCCGATTCGACTGATTTTTGAGGGACTTTGGTAATCTTTGTATGTGATAGTGATCTTTGAGGATGACACGGTCAACGAGTATTGGACGATGACTCGACCATTTTGGACTTGAAGTGTTTGGACTTTGAAAGGGAAAACTATGACCTTAACGATCTTTTGGGTCCGATAAGAATGATTTTTTATGAATGAAGTAGTTGTCAACAATTTGCGATGGCTGGGCTATATGTCTTAAAACATTAGGGGTTGCGAGGACCGAGGGGTGCGGCTCTTATCAATATTGAGTATAAAAAATGTGCTTTTGGAAATGACATGGGTCACGTGGATTAGATGATGATCGAACGACGTTTTAGAAGTTTTAGAAAACTTGAATTTTGACGTGGTGTTTTGAGATTTTACTTTGGGGTGCGTTTTGACGACATTCTAAGATTTTGGGAACCGAACTATGGACTATTCGTGTTTGAAGCAAAACAGATGTCTTTATATGCGTAAATCAAAAATAGGCATGGCAAAGCAGAGTATATAGCACGCAACATGTAAATAATATATATCATGTAATCAATATATCAACAAAAGTATACTATCGTTTGAAGGATACAGGTACCGTTAAGACATTCCGTTTTCCCCAATGTATACAACATTGATAAATATTGAATGGGGACACATAATAAGGGAACGGGGTATACAGAATATCAGTCCTGCGCAGGGGTACAAGTCCTAAACTAAAATGTAAAAACACAAACCCAAGGGGAAACAGTTCATATAACGGCATGTACATCCTTCAATTTTTCACATAGTTGGATGCGGGCGGTCTTCCTGTCCGATTCAGGTAGGTCTGAGCTACCCAAACCGGTCTATGGTCTGTATGCGCTATACCAGTAGGGATTTTGCTTCGCTCTACACTAGTTATTCTAGAGTAGTTTTTCAAGCAAATGACACGGGTACCCAAGCGGACAAGCTAGGGGTGGGCTCTCTAAGGCTGTGGGATGACCGCATGCCCACTCAACCTTAGAGACCTCCAAAGAATATAGCAAAAGATTTTTCAGTGAAGGTCTGACCGCAGCTCATCCCGCGTCGTCACCCTTAGAAAAAAAGTAAAATAAATGCCAAGAGTGGCGGAGTATGCATGTATGAATGACAGTTATATTTTGCGTAAATTTAAACACATAAATAATTTATATCAGTTAGACAATTTATACATACAAGACACGCAAATTATTGGAACTCTTATAGTTAGAACCTTAAATTGTCCCCATCGGAGTCGCTATCCGTAGCAATTCTATTTTTTCTTATTCGTATTTGCACTTGCCTCATTTAAAAAGGAAAGTGTCCCGGGGAAGTACGGTTGTCAATCGTATCGGGAAAAAGGAAAAAATATACTTCTACATGGATGGTGCTCTAAATGGACTTTAGTTTAGAGTCGCCACCTAATTTTTAGGAAATTAGGAAAACTAGTTTGAAAAGGGTTCATTCAAAATGGTTAAATTTTAAAAGAATCCTAATCTAACCAAAGTATGGGTAAGGGTTCTGATGATCCTCCGGGGAAGGTGTTAGGCACCCCGGTATTAAGGATCCGTAAAATACAGTTGACCTACGGGTTCTAATAGTATGCCTTTGTAGATATAAATTGTTTGTGATAAAAACAGTTTTTGTTTCATATTTCTGCAAATAGAAATGTCACGACCCAACCGGAGGGCCGAGACGGGCACCCTGTGCTAACCCACCCGGGCACCTCTTATCATACTTTCACATTTACATCTAGATGAGCCACATAGCTAAATCATACTTTCTATCCATCAATCATACTAATCCCATTGGGCAACAATACATTTATATCATCATTAGCAACTATGCCTATATCAATGTACATAAGCCGACGAGGTTAACAAAATGATATCCAAAATATAGGCCGACAAGGCCAAACACATCTAACGATATACACAAGTGTACGAGCCTCTAAGGAGAGTATGTCATATCATGTAGGCGGGACAGGACCCCGCTATGGCCATAAGTATGTACACAAAAGAATGAATACCAAAAGCTGTAGCTCCGAATGAAATGGAGCTCCGCTATGTAGTCCCTGAGTGATAAAGCTATGGATCAAGCCTGTCTCCCAGGCCACCTGCGTGCATGACACAGTGTCCACAAACAAAAGGACGTCAGTATGAAGAATGTACTTAGTATGTAAAGCATGATCAACATCATTATGAAAGATTAATAGACAAAATAAGAAATTGCATAGGATTGAAGATAGTAGTATCATCGTCATAAACACTTACATGCTTTTCATAGGAACTTTCCATTTCTAATGCGTGATTGTGTACAGCATCTCCTTTATTTATACGACTTCCTCCATATCATATATCAACTCCCAAACATCAATAATAACATTCAAAACATCATAACAATGGTCTTTATTCACCTACATTATCCATATTCCTCAATTCACTTCGAGTCCTCCATATCCATAGTCATAGCACACTATTATATTCACCCATATACAATGTTTATCCCATGTTCTTAATATCATTTATAACGTGATTATAATCATAACATATCAAGAATCATTACTCAACCCAAGCTATTACTCAAAAATGACACTATTCCCATATTCATGACCTATTTTCTATATCCTTCTACAATCAAAGTGTTTCAACTTCTCAATACCTTAAACAACATGGAAATACCATAAAACTTATCTCAGATAGTGTAGGAATGAACCTTGGGTGGAAACACTTCACTTGAGCAAAACCCTAGTTTCACCTTCACTTGGATTTCTTTTCTTGGATGAACTTTAATAGGTTTCTTACACTTGATTCTCTTGTTTTGATGAAGTTGTTCACTAATATACCTTGAATTCTTTTGGGAGAAGTGTAGAGAAATGTTCTAGAGAGGAGGGGTGTGAAAGGGAAAAGAAATGAAATAACTTGGACCCCTTATTAATAAAACTCAAATCTGTCCCGCTCAAAATCTACGGACCAACATACGGTCTGAATAAATTTCACTGATCGTATGTCTGGCCGTAGATTTGGTCAAGTGAGGCTGGCCATGTGGCCTGATTATACGGCCAAACATACGGCCAGTATGTTGGGCAGTATAATGCCCAATTCTTCCGAACTCATTCTCGTCGACTCGTTTGATCTCCAATCCTTAGGGAACCTTCTTGACACTTATTTATCACCTCATTAACAATCTAAGGGATGTTATAACTCTTCTCCAAAGCATCATTAAATCATCATTAACTTGTTACTCGTAAATCCTTTCCGATACATATCGTATGCCTTGCCTTCTCTTGGCAAACTTTCTCCCCTTACCTCGAATGTATTTGAAATCTTAATTAGGGTCATCAAATGTCATTCCTTACTTATTTAAATACCATATACTTCGTGCTCTTCATTATTCTATTCATTGTGCATCAACGAAAAAATTTTCGAGGTGTAACATTGTTCCCCCCTTCAGAACATTCGTCCTCGAATGTTAAGTCCTCGGAGATTCATAAAAATTTCGCCAGAGTTTCCCCTGTAATATGGCACTACCATCCTGTTACAACAACCTATAATAATAATGCCTCACAGGGCCACAACATACTAGCAATAGAGTATGGCCATACACGACCCAAATGCATAAAAAGGAAAACATATGTACATACCTTATGATCTTGATGTCTCATCTTTGATCCCTTCCGGGGGCTGAAATAAGTGCGGGTACTTGGATTTCATAATTTTTTCCGCTTCCCATGTCATTTATTCTCGGTTATTGTTTCTCCACAAAACCTTATCTGAGGTCACTTCTTTGTTTCTATGCCTCCGTACTTGCCTATCTAATATGGAAATGGGTACCTCTTCATAAGTCAGCTCTTCTGTCACTTGAACATCATTTACTGGTACGATCTTAGTAGAATCTCCAACCCATTTACGAAGCATCGAGACATGAAAGACTGGGTGAACTGACTCCAGATCAGGAGGTAGATCTAACTTGTAAGCCACTTTGCCTACCTTGCGCACAATCTCATAAGGACCAATGTATCGGGGACTTAACGTCCCCTTTTTGCCCAATATGGTAATGCCCTTCATCGGCGACACCACTAAGAATACCCAATATTTCACTTGGAACTCTAAGTCCCTTCGACGATTATCCGCATAGGACTTTTGACGACTTTGGGCTGCTAATAGTCTACCTTGTATGAGTTTAACTTTTTCTATGGCTTGCTGGACCAAGTCTGGCCCTGTCAATTTAGTGTCTCCTGCTTCAAACCACCCAATTGGGGATCTACACTTTCACCCATATAAAGCCTCATACGGTACCATTTGGATGCTCGAATGATAACTATTATTATAAGAAAATTCAATATGGGGTAAGTGATCATCCCATTTTCCTCCGAAATCCAACATACATACCCGTAACATATCCTCAAGAGTCTAAATAGTAGTTCAGCTTGTCCATCAGTCTGCGGATGAAATGCCGTGCTAAGGCTCACATGAGTCCCCAAACCCTCTTGGAAGGATTTCCAAAAATTAGCTGTAAACTGAGTTCCTCTATCAGAGATAATAGATACTGGGACACCATGAAGTTGTACTATCTCTTTAACATAAAGCTTTGCATAATCTTCTACCACATATGTAGTTCTGACTGGTAAGAAATGAGCTGACTTTGTGAGTCTATCCACAATCACCCATATAGAATCATACTTATGTTGAGAACGGGGTAAGCCTGTAATGAAGTCCATGTTAATTACTTCCCACTTCGAAGTTGGAATTTCCATAGCTTGCAACAATCCACCCCGCTTTTGGTGCTCGATTTTCACTTGTTGACAATTGGGACATTGAGCTACAAATTCTGCTATTTCTTTCTTCATCCCATTCCATCAATATATAGATTTAAGATCATGGTAGATTTTTGTTGCTCTGGGGTGGACGAAATAACTGGAGCAATGGTCTTCCGTCTATATTTGGTGGCGTAACCCTGCCACATCAGGAACACATAATCTGCCTCTGCATCGGAGAACTCCGTCTCCTGCAATCTCAAATGATGACTTCTCCTTCTGAGGGAGTGTATTTCTGTAATGCATTAGCGTGGGATCTTCGTATTGTCGCTCTTTCACTTCCACTACTAGCGACGAGACTGCTGAATTCTAAATGGTAGTTCCCCTGCTACCAGAGTCCACTACTCGAACTCCTAGGCTAGCTAACTGCTGGAGCTCATGTGCCATTTCTCTTTTCTCTAGTCGTACATCACACAAACTTCCCTTGGATCTACGGCTAAGAGCATCAGCCACAACATTTGCCTTTCCGGGGTGATATAGGATATCAACATGATAATCTTTTAGCAATTCCAACCATCGTCGTTGCCGCAAATTCAACTCTTTTTGCTTGAAGATATACTGAAGGCTCTTATGATCTGTGTAAATATCCACATGAACACCATACGAGTAATGTCTCCACATCTTTAATGCATGAATCACTGCAACCAATTCTAGATCATCGGTTGGATAATTTTTCTCATGTTTTCGTAATTGCCTTGAAGCATACGCAATCACCTTACCCTGTTGCATCAACACACAGCCTAGCCTAATGCCTGAAGCATCGCAATAAAAAACATAACCTTCCGATCCCTCTGGAAGTGTTAGGACGGGGGAAGAAGTCAATCTATCATTTAACTCTTGGAAACTACGTTCACAAGCATCTGTCCATTGAAACTTTGCTGATTTCTAGGTCAGCTTTGTGAGTGGTGCAGAAATAGAAGAAAAGCCTTCTACAAATCTCCTGTGATAACCTGCTAAGCCCAAAAAGATACGAACCTCCGTAGGAGTTATGGGCCTTGGCCAAGTCTTCACGGGCTCAATCTTTTAGCTATCTACCCGAATACCATCTGCTGAAACAATGTTCCTCAAAAATGTCACTGAGTTCAGCCAAAACTCACACTTAGAAAATTTTGCAAACAACTCTCGAGTTTGAAGAACTCTAAGGACAGTACGCAAATGATCCGCATGTTCTGCCTCGGATCTAGAATACACCAAGATATCATCGATGAATACAATCACAAATAAATCTAGGAAGGGCCGGAACACATCGTTCATCAAATCCATAAATACTACTGGTGCATTAGTTAGTCGAGATGACATCACGCGGAACTCAAAATGGCCATATCTTGTTCTGAAGGCTGTCTTAGGGATATCTTTCTCCCTAACTCTCACTTGATGATACCTGGACCTCAAATCTATCTTTGAAAATCACTTGGCATCTTGTAATTGGTCAAATAAGTCATCAATCCTCGGAAGAGGATATTTATTCTTAATCGTCACCTTATTTAGTTGCCGATAGTCAATGCACATTCTCAAGGAGCCATCTTTCTTTCGGACAAATAATACGGGTGCTCTCCACGGGGATTAACTAGGCCTAATAAAGCCTTTCTCAAGCAAGTCTTTCGATTGCTCCTTCAACTATTTCAATTCTGCGGGGGCATTCTATAAGATGAAATAGATATAAGCTTGGTGTCTTGCAACACATCAATAGCAAAATCAATCTCCCGCTCGGGAGGGAGGCCTTGTAGCTCTTCTAGAAACACATCCGGAAATTCATTCACCATAGGGACTGACTGAAGAATTGGCGGTTCAGCTTCGACATCTTGAACCCGCACTAGATGATAAATGCAACCTTTCGTGATCATTTTACTTGCCTTTAGATAGGAAATAAACCTACCTTTTGGTTACGCAGTATTCCCTTTCCATTCTCTAACTGGTTCTCCCGGAAATTGGAAGCGAACCATTTTCATTCTACAATCAACATTGGCATAGCAAGAAGCCAACCAATCGATGCCCATAATAACATCAAAATCTACCATTTTTAACTCACAAATCACAACTATGCAGTTTTTATATACTCGGCTAGCTATTATCGATTCGCCAACGGGTGTAGACACCTCAAAAGGTTTGATCGACTCCGGTTTGACTCTAAACCGACCCGCAATATACGGAGCAACATATGATAATGTGGATCCTGGTTCTATCAAAGCATATACATCATGAAAAAATACCGATAATATACCTGTGAACTGAGATCTCGAAAAACTCTTACTAGGCCCGGAACGAGAAGATCTATCAAATCTCTGGCCTGAAAACCGTGGAGGCGTACTAGTCATAGAATGGCCTGAATGCCTAGAAAACTGCTGTTTGTGCCCGCCTCTAAACTCACTCATCGGACCGAAGATCTGGCCCTCTTGCTATGTCCCCTATCATGCTCACGCTCACTTCTTTGTTGTTGTAGGCTTTCTTCTAAATTTTTAGCATGGGCCTGAATGCGTGAAATATCCATATTGTCCTGAAGGGACGCAGTCAAGCACCTATCAATCAAATGTGGCCCTAGGCCTTTCACAAATCGGTGCACTCGGTCACCCATATCCGCTACCATAGCCGAAGCATACCTAGCCAAAGAATTGAAGCGGAGACTATACTCTAAAGAACTCATGCTACCTTGCCTTAAATTCAAGAACCTATCGGCTCTAGCTCATCGAACCTCTGGAGGAAAATAATGTCGGAGGAAAGCATTTACAAATTCTTGCCATACCGGGGAGGTGCATTGGCTCCCCGTGAAACCATCCAAACTGTTTACTAATGAACCACAACATCCCTCAATCTATAGGACACTAACTCCAACGATTCGGTGTCCGAAGCATGTATCAAGCGAAGCCTCCTTAACATTTCATCAATAAAATTCTGAGGGTCCTCATCCGGCTTTGATCCAAAGAATTCCGAAAGGATCAAGCTAATGAAATCACGGGCCCTTGCACTAACAGCCCTATCACCTTGCCCTGTCCTTTACCGCTGAGTCTGGGCAGCAACAAATTGAGTAAGCAAATCAATGGCCTCTTTTACCTCTTGGCCAGACGCATCCGATGGGGGAACTGGAGGTGCTGGAGCTGGGGCTGAGGCTCCCTCACGCTCCTCAGAAACAGGCACTGACTGGAAGTACTGAGATTGAGCCACATTCTGGGACTCACTTTCATCTGCAACTGTTGGCGGCGTTCTTTCAGCCCGCTTTTCTGCCACTGTCTTGCCCTTTTAGGTTGCCGTAGCCTTTCTCTTTACAGGCATTTCTGAAATACATAACATATGACATGGTTAAGAAAAAGAAGTTCTTATATCATAGCTCAATCGCACGATCTTATGAAAACAGAATGTCATTCATTCCTAAAAACGCCCGCAGTCTCTTGTTTATAAGTGTGGCGCCCAACACACCCATAACCAAGACTCTACTGGACACGGCTCGTAGACACACCCTAGGATAGAACTGCTCTGATACCACTTTTGTCGCGACCCAACCGGAGGGCCGCGACGGGCACCCGATGCTAACCCACCCAGGCACCTCTTAACATACTTTCACATTTACCTCTAGGTGAGCCACATAGCTAAATCATACTTTCTATCCATTATTCAGGCTAATTCCATTGGATCACAATACATATATACATATCACTATTAACAGCAATGCCTATAGCAATGTACATACGCCGATGAGGCTAACAAAATGAAATCCAAAAACATAGGCTAACAAGGCCAAACACATCTAACAATGTACACCTGTCTACGAGCCTCTAAGGAGAGTATGTCATATCATATAAGCGGGACAGGACCTCGCTATGTCCATAAATATGTACACAAAAGAATCAATACCCAAAGGCTATAGCTCCGAATGAAGTGGAGCTCCGCTATGTAGTCCCTGAGACATATAGCTATGGATCAAGCCTGTATCCCTGGCCACCTGCGGGCATGACGCAGCGTCCACAAACAAAAGGACGTCAGTACGAAGAATGTACTAAGTATGTAAAGTATGATCAACATCGTTATAGAAGCACAATAAGTAACATAGGAAATAGCATAAGATGGGATATAGAAGTATCGTAATCATAAGCACTTACTTGCTTCTCATAAGGACTTTCCATCTCTAACGCGTAATTGTGTACGTATATCCATATCGGTATCCGTATTCACATCCGTACTCATTTACATTTCGTATCCATAGGCGTATTCATATACATGTTCTTATTCGTATTCATATCATATTTGTATTCATGATCATATCTATATCATGTACATATCCATATCATATATATAGCATTTACATAGCATACCCGACCACAAAGGTTCAGTGTTTCACGTACCTGACCATGGCTAGGCTCGGTTATCATACATACCTGGCTAACCAAGGCTTCAGGGTTACACATACCTGGACCTACCAAGGCTTCAGGGTTATGCGTACCCAACTGCAGAGGTGCGCGCGCGTTACAGGAATATATACATTCTACCCGGTCTTATAAGCTCGAGGTTCCATAATAGTCATACATAGACACATATACATAGTAGCTCATAAGCATCTTTAGCATCATTACTATTATCATCATCATCATTATTATCACTATTATCTTCATTCATTACATCTACCTTTATAAGCTTACTCGTCATATGAGGAATCTAGTACAATCGTAAAATATCGGGAATCATGAGCTTAGTAGCTTTTGAAGATAGAATCATTTGAAGAACATCACAGGCTCATAGAAGAATAGACATTTGGCCAAAGAACCATGCCTTATGAAAGAAGGGTTAGCCTTACATACCTTTCCGTTCAACTATTTTATCACTTGCACGTTCTCCTTCAATGCTCACGTTTCTACCTTCATTAGAGTTATACTATCATTAGAAAATCGATAGCTTAGCATACAAGACTAAAACTTAGAGAAAATTGGACAGCATCTCCTTTATTTATACGACTTCATCCATATCGTATATCAACTCCCAAACATCAATAATATCATTCACAACATCATAACAATACTCTTTAATCACAAACATTATCCTTACTTCTCAATTCACTTCCAATTCATCCATATTCAAGGTCATAGAACACTATTATATCCACTCATATACAATGTCTATCCCATGGTCTGAATGTCATTTATAACATAATTATAATTGTAGCATATCAAGAATCATTACGCAACCCAAGCCATTACTCAAAAATGACACTATTCCCACATTCATGACCCGTTTTCTATCTCCTTCTACAATCCAAGTGCTTTAACTTTCAAATACCTTAAACAACAAGGAAATACCATAAATATTACCTTAGATGTTGTAGGAATAAGCTTTGGATGAAAATACTTCACTTGAGCCAAAACCCTAGTTCATGTACAATGAAATTTCTTGACTAGGATGATCTTTAATGAGTTCCTTACACTTGGTTTGCTTAGTTTGATGAAGTTGATCATAAATTTCTCTTGTGTTCTTGTAGATGAAGAGTGGAGAGGGTTTCTAGAGAGTTCTTGAAGTGTTTGAGAAAAATGAAATGAAATAATGACTTGGTCCCTTTTTAATAACGTGAAATCTGATCTGTCGGGAAAATTATACGGACACTTATACGATCCGTATAAACTTATACCGTCCGTATAAGTGACCGTGAAATTTCCCCTCTTTCCACTCGATTCTGTAACCATTTGATGTCACTTTATACGGGTCGTATAATTTTATACGGTCCGTATAAGTGACCGTAAAATTACCTCTTCCATATCTCGCCTCTGCGACCATTATACGGCACATTATACGGGTCGTATCATTGTATACGGTACGTATAAGTGACCGTATGATCTCACCAGTGAGGGACTTCACTGTGACAATTCTGCGGTCCATTATACAGACCGTATAACATTATACGGACCGTATAATCGACCGTATAACTCATCTTTTGACTGATCTTGTTCTTGTCACTTGGTTGATCTCCAATCCTTATGGAAACTTATTGACACTTGTTTATCAGCTCATTAACAATCTAAATGACGTTATAATTCTTCTCCAAAGCATCATTAAATGATCGTTAACTCGTTACTTGTAATTCCTTTTCGATACCTATCGTATACCCTGCCTTCTCTTGGCAAACGTTCTTCTCCCACTACGAATGTCTTTGAAATCTTAGTTAGGGTCATAAAATGTCATTCCTCACTCATTGAAATACCATATACTTCATTAGTCTATTCGCTGTGCGTTAACGAAAAATTTTCCGAGGTGTAACACAGCCCTATCACCTTGCCCTGTACTTTGCCGCTGTGTCTGGGCAGCAACCAATTGAGTAAGAAAATGAATGGCCTCTTTCACATCTTGGCCTGAAGCATCCGCTGGAGGAGCCGGAGGTGCCGGAGGTGCTAGAGATGGGGCTGAGGCTCCCTCACGCTCCTCAGAAATACGCATTGAATGGGAGTACTGAGATTGAGCCGCATTCTGGGACTCACTTTCCTCTACAACCGTTAGCGGTGCTCTTTCAACCCGCTTTTCTACCACTGTCCTGCCCTTTTGGGATGCCGTAGCCTTTCTCTTTACAGGCATTTCTGAAATACATAACACACAGTTAAGGAGAAGGAAGTTCTTATATCATAGCTCTATCGCACGATCTTATGAAGAAAGACGGTCATTCATTCCTAAAATGCCCGCAGCCTCTTGTTTATAAGTGTGGCGCGCAACACACCCATAACCAAGACTCTACTAGACACAGCTCGTAGACACACCCTAGGACTGAACTGCGCTGATACCAATTTTGTCACGACCCAACCGGAGGGCCGCGACGGGCACCCGGTGCTAACCCACCCGGGCACCTCCTATCATACGTTCACATTTACATCTAGGTGAGCCACATAGCTAAATCATACTTTCTATCCATCAATCATACTAATCCCATTGGGCAATAGTACCTTTATATCATCATTAGCAACTATACCCATATCAATGTACATAAGCCGACGAGGCTAACAAAATGATATCCAAAATATAGGCCGACAAGGCCAAACACATCTAACCATATACACATGTCTACGACCCTCTAAGGAGAGTATGTCATATCATATAGGCAGGACAGGACCCCGCTATGGCCTTAAGTATGTACACAAAAGAATGAATACCAAAAGCTGTAGCTCTGAATGAAATGGATCTCCACTATGTAGTCCCTAAGTAATAAAGCTATGGATCAAGCCTGTCTCCCTGGCCACCTGCGGGCATGACGCAGCGTCCACAAACAAAAAGACGTCAGTACGAAGAATGTATTGAGTATGTAAAGCATGATCAACATCATTATGAAAGCATAATAGACAACATAAGAAATAGCATAGGATAGGAGATAGTAGTATCATCGTCATAAACACTTTTCTGCTGTTCATAGGGACTTTCCATTTCTAATGCGTGATTGTGTACATATATCTGTAACCGTTCCCGTATTCATATATGTACTCATTTACATTTCGTATCTATTTTCGTATTCATAGCCTATTCGTATTTATATACATATTCGTATTCATATACATATTATTTACATAGCATACTCGACCATGAAGGTTTGGTGTTTCACATACCTGGCCCTACCAAGGTTCAGGGTTATACATACCTGGCCCTACCAAGGCTCAGGGTTGTCCGTACCCATCTGCAGTGGTGCACGCGCAATATATATATATATATATATATTCTACCCGGCCATAGAAGCTTAGGGTAGCATCATGACTATCGTCGATCATTACATCTATCCTTAGAGGATTACTCATCATATAAGGAATTTAGTACAATCGTAACATATCGAGGATCATGAGCTTAGTAGCTTTTAGAGATAGAATCATTTGGAGGACATCATAGGCTCATAGAAGATTAGATAATTGGCCATGCCTTATGAAAGAAGGGTTAGCCTTACATACCTTTCCGTTCAACTATTCTATCACTTGCACGTTCTCCTTCAATGCTCACGTTTCTACTTTCATTAGAGTTATACTATCATTAGAAAATCGATAGCTTAGCATACATGACTAAAGCTAGAGAAAATTAGACAGCATCTCCATTATTTATACAACTTCCTCCATATCATATATGAACTCCCAAACATCAATAATATCATTCACAACATCATAACAATGGTCTTTATTCACCTACATTATCCATATTCCTCAATTCACTTCGAGACATCCATATCCATGGTCATAGCACACTATTACATTCACTCATATACAATGTTTATCTCATGTTCTTAATGTCATTTATAATGTGATTATAATCATAACATATCAAGAATCATTACTCAACTCAAGCTATTACTCAAAAATGACACTCTTCCCACATTCATGACCCATTTTCTATATCCTTCTACAATCCAAGTATTTCAACTTCTCAATACCTTAAACAACATGGAAATAACTTACCTCAAATGGTGTAGGAATGAAACTTGGGTGGAAACACTTCACTTGAGAAAAACCGTAGTTCCCTTCACTTGGATTCCTTGTCTTGGATGAACTTTAATTGGTTTCTTACACTTGATTCTCTTGGTTTGATGAAGTTGTTCACTAATATCCCTTGAATTCTTGTGGGAGAAGTGTAGAGAAATGTTCTAGAGAGGAGGGGTGTGAAGGGGAAATGAAATGAAATAACTTGGACCCCTTATTAATAATACTCAAATCTGTCTCGCTCCAAATCTACGGATCAACATACGGTCCGTATAAATTTCACTGACCGTATGTCTGGCCGTAGATTTGGTCCAGTTAGGCTGGCCATCTGGGCTGATTATACGGCCAAACATACAGCCAGTATAATTTATACGACCAGTATGTTGGGTTGTATAATGCCTAGTTCTTCCGAACTCATTCTCGTAGACTTGTTTGATCTCCAATCCTTAGGGAACCTTCGCGACACTTGTTTCTCTCGTCATTAATAATCTAAGGGACGCTATAACTCTTCTCCAAAGCATCATTAAACCATCATTAACTTGCTACTCGTAAATCCTTTCCGATACATATCGTATTCCTTGCCTTCTCTTGGCAAACTTTCTCCCCTTACCTTGAATGTCTTTGAAATCTTAATTAGGGTCATCAAATGTCATTCCTTACTTATTGAAATACCATATACTTCATGCTCTTTGTTAGTCTATTCACTGTGCATCAACGGAAAAATTTCCGAGGTGTAACAAGAAATTAGTCATTCATGCCAAAAACACTCCTTTTCATGAAACGAAAAAATGGTAGAGTTTTGCCCAAAATTTGGCGTTTTTTGGTTTTCGGACTGGAACATCTAGGTTATAACCCGAAGGCGTTAACCCAAGTAGAACTCTACGTAAGCTTACCGAGTTTAGAAAAAAGTTTTTTAGAAAAAATGTTTTTAAGTATAGAAAATATTTTTATAGGCATACTAATATACTCCATAGGTTAGCCATATTTTTAGAACTTTTATCCAATTCTTGGTTTTAATCTTTACAAAAAGTCTCAAATTTGACTCATTAGCCTTTTTAATAGTCAAAACAGTTCATCGAAATGATAATCCAAGTTTACAAAACATATTTTCCAACTAAAGTTTTAAATCAATCATAATAGACCTAAAGTTTTCCTATAAGTTCAAAATCATATCAAAGGTATCCAAAATCCTCAAAATCATCCACAATCATAAATTTTCCTAAACGGCTTTTAAAAAAAAAAAAAAATTGAAAATCAATTTTAGCAACTCTTAGGCGTGATAATCTTATTCAGGGTTCCAATTTATATACAAGCATACGTATATATAATCAAGTAAATAATATAAAGAGTAGGGAATTGGGCCGACCAAGCCCAATAGAAAAATGCATAAATAAGTATTTCCGCTCCAATGCCTTAGTCCTTTCATGATAGGAGTTGACTCGATCTAGAAATGTTAGTGGGCCTCGAAAGATCCACCAACAAATTGGGGAGGTCACAAAAGATAGGTGTACAAAACATTAGTAATAGGCCGAGGTTAATTATTTAATTTACAATGCAAACAAATGAATTACAATACTTTTAAACCAAGCCCATAATTTCATACTTATAAATAAAAGGACAATTTATGCAAAAGGCCCAATAGTTGCTATGAATTAGTAATAAACTCACAAGAACTAAGTTTTGTTTTTTTAACAAGAATGAATAAATCACACTAAACCTATCAACACAATGTCAAAATTCTAACTTAAGCTACTATTTGTATTATTTTTATCAATTTTAATTAACCTAAAATCACTTAACATTCTCAAAAATAGTAATAAATTCATAGGATACACGCTTAATCATGTAAACAAACTTATGCTAGCACATAGTCCTCTTCAACTACACAAGCATCATAAATAACATATAATCATAACTTAAAATGAAATAAGGGATGGAATCTCTTTTTCTTATTTTTATCGATTTAACTAGCCTAAAATCACTTAACATTGTCTAAATCAAATTTCTAATTTTTTTTTTCATTTTTTCAACTAGTAATAAATCCATCGGATACTCACTTAATCATGTAAACAAAGTTAGGCCAGCACCTAATCCTTTTTTACTACACAAGCATCATAAACAATATATAATCATAACTTAAAATGAAATAAAGGATGAAATTTTTATTTTATTTTATCAATTTAACTAATCTAAAACCCCTTAACATTGTCTAACTCAAACTTCTAATTTATTTTTATTTTTTCAAATAGTAATAAATTCACATAATGTTCACTTAATCATAAAGCAAGACTAAGCTAGCAAAGAATCATTTTTACTAACACAAGTATCATAATAAATATATAATCACAGCTAGGAATGAAATAAAGGATATCAATTTAACTAACCTAAAAATCACTTTATCATTGTCTAAATCAAACTTCTAATTTATTTTCATTTTTTCAAATGGTATCAAATTCACATAATATCCACTTAATTATCAAACAAGACTAAGCTAGCAAAGAATTATTTTTAACAAATACAAGTATCATGATAAATATATAATCACAACTAGAAATTAAATAAAGGATAGAGTGAGAGGCTACCTTTTGATGGGGCAACCTAAAGATTAAAATGAGGATTGGTTCAATCTACTTCAAGTTCCAAACACTTCACAAATCTTTAAACCCCTTTTTCTTTTGATTTTTTTTTCTTTTCTATATGTATATCTTTTATTTCTCTTTTGTTGCTAAGCTTTGAATATATAAATCAAACTTTAGTTTTCAAGATGCCAAATTTGAAATCTTTTTTCATTTTCTCTTCTTTTTTTTTCGTTTTTTCTCTCTTTTTCCTCTCTTTTCCCAAAAATAGAAAAAGATTCCCCCTTTTTTTTCTCTCTAAAAAACGTGACCTCCCCCAAAAAAAATCTCCCCCCAAAACAAATCCCCTTTTCTTAATGTCCATCCCTTCTATTTTGTTACACCTCGGAAAATTTTTACATCGCTCATATCGTAAGTTGGTTAATGTAAGCTCGGAAATGAGACCATCCGTAAAAAAAACGGATGGAAAAATCAAGCCCCTGAAATAATTCCACTAGATGAACAGTAACGCAGATGAACAGTAAAAATCAGAAAATTAAAAATGGGAAATCTATTTTTTCAATCATTTTTTTACCCCTCTCTC
Source organism: Lycium barbarum (assembly GCF_019175385.1). NCBI lineage: Eukaryota > Viridiplantae > Streptophyta > Magnoliopsida > Solanales > Solanaceae > Lycium > Lycium barbarum. Next base: position 65,484,232 of record NC_083338.1, on the reverse strand, counting down.
ACCCTAAACTCTCTCTAAACTCTGCCAAAACCCTCTCTACCACGTTCATGAAGATCCAAGAGCAAATCCAAGTATTTTTGACCAAGATTTACATTAAAGATTAGCTTAGGTCAGGGATAAAGCTTCTATGGTGTTGTGGTGACATTAAAGGTTGTTGTGAACTAAGGGATTCTTGGATTTCGAGTTGCAGTAGCTGTATAAGGTATGTATATTATCTCTTTGCTTGTTCTTAAGTTTATTCAAGTGTTGGTTGAGTTGTTTGAATGAAAACTACAAGCTAGTGGTTGAAATAGCATGAGGTGTTGTTGTGTTCTTGTGGACTGTTTTGGGGTTGTGTTCTTGTGGACTGTTTTGGGGTTGTGTTCTTGTGGTATTTTATGGCTGGAAATTGATGGACTAACTTGGATATTCTATTTTTGATGTTGTTCTTGTTGTTTTGGTGTTGATTTAAATTGGAGGAGAAGCGAAAGATATAGGAAAAGTGTTGTCCAATATTTTCTGAAAATCGTAGTTTTGTTGTTGTTATTTGTTGGACTGTTTAAACATGTAAATATGGTTTCTAATTTCTGGAAATTATGGACCTGACTATATTGTGGATATTGTTGTTACGATTATTCATGTTTTAATTGAAGGAAGAGAAAAAGAAAAACACGTAAACTAGGACTCGGAAGTGAAAGTTGAAGAATTAAAACATATGGACTATTTAGAGATTATCTTTATGATGTTTTGGGTGGAAAATAATATGGTAAACATAAATATAATTTTATGAAGGGTGTGGACTGAACTATGAAAGAAGAAATTGGGTTCGAATTGCGTTTTTTTATTCGTTAAACGAGCTTGCCGCTCGATATGATTCTTAAAGTAATCGAAGAGGTTTATACTGGATTATATTGTAGCTGTTGCTATTGTTGGTTGTTGTTTTTATTGTTGGGCTATTGATGACCTTTGGTTTCTTTTGGGATGAACTATAAACAGGGGAAATGTTATATCCCGCACTTTGTGCCATTCGGATAATTCAAGATAATCGCGGGAAATTAAGGACAGGGCTATATTTTGGTCTTGTTTAAGACACAAGTTGTCTATGAAAATTTTGAAGTGGAAATATGAAGAAAGGTTAAGGGTAAAAAGGGAAATTCGCAATATGACTCATGGAAATATGGAGGAAGACTAAGGGCAAATTTGGAATTTCGAAAAAAATTAAATTTTCATGAAGTGCAAGACAAAACAAAAAAAAATGGGCTTGGAATAAAAGGGGCTATTTGGGCCGTCCAATTGGAGTGGGCTTAGGCCCACCTAGAAGCCTAATGGACAAAAATAAAAAAGATGACTAAGTCATCTTATTCATCTTGATCCATAGAAACTTCAAGAACCTTAGAGAAACAAAAGAGAAGGAGAAAAAGAACCAAGGCAATTCGGCCATGTCCAAACCAACAAGAACCTTGGAAAAATTTTCATCAAAAATTATTTTCTTCTAGCTAAACAATTCACTGAAGGGTCCTTAGCAAAGTGAAGTGGGCTTTGGAGCAAGAAAAGCACATATTCTTGCAAGATACAAATCTTAGCCAAGTGAGAAATCAAGGGAAAAAGGTAAGGTTTAATCTTTTTCTTATATGTTATGGATGATTATGTATGTTGTAGTATGTGAAAGTGGAAGAAATTCATGGAAATATGGAAGCATGTTGTGGCCGTGCATCTGTGTGTATGTGTAGGAATAATGATTTAATTATTTTATCTAGTGTTTGGTTGTTGTTGTTGTGGATGCTATGTTGATAATGAAAGCTTGATGATTCTAGTGAAGTTGTGATGGTTGGAGAGTTTGTTTTAAGGGTTAATGTGATTTGAATATAGTTTTCTTGTATTTATGGAAGATAATGTTGTTAGTGTGTAAATTGTTGGGTTGTTGTGATTGAATTTGAAAGAAGGAATTAGGTTGTTATTGTTCTTATTGAAGTTGGAAGGTCTCGGGGAAAGTAGTATGTTGGTTTGGCCGTATGGAATGTAGAACGGATTGTTGAAGTGTTCTTGAATATTGTTTGAATGGTTTCGGATTAATACTTGAATATGTGAGCAATTGTGAATTGAATATAAATGAAATGTCGTTGAATTGTGTGACGAAGGTTGCTAATGTTAGAATATATTTTGGATTGATTGTTGAAGTTATTAGTATGATTGTTGGTATTGTTGTTGATAGTTTGGCCGAGTTAAATTCTCGGATTGTTGTTGATAAAAATTGGCCGAGTTAGGTTCTCGGGGATGGTGTATTTACAGGGGAAATGCTGCCGAAATTTCGGTACACCAAGTGTTAGTTTAGGATGAGATTCTTGGATACCTATAGCTAATGTTTGTATGCATTAACATTGTTAAAGATTTTGGGAAGGCCAAGAGTTAAGTTGGATTGACTAAGGAAGCGAACAAGGTATGTTAAGGCTCGTCCCTTTCTTTCAAAGGCATGATTTCGATGTTATGATTTCATAATTGTTTCCATATCTTCCTTGTTTTCAAAAGTTAAATGTTTATGATTTCAAGACATGATTTCTTTTCCCGAGGACCGTAAATGTTTTCCAAAGTGTCCGTATTTCACTAAAACAGAGGTTTATGATTTTGTAAGATCTTATGACAATAACGTTGGATATGTTTTACAATGACATTGATGATGTCGAGGATGAGAATATTCTATGATGACTATGATAAGAATGATTTTCTAAAAATGGCTTCTGAAACGATCGTAGAAAGTTCTGTACTTCAAACGTTCATAACTTTTTCACACTAACTCGGATTGACTCGAAACATGGATATGATCTTATTCTACGTTCTCTTAATGCTATCCTTCGTTGACCGTCTCACCTTATGATAATTTTTCCTTCAAGGTGGGCCACGACGATCATGATTATTCCATAATATAATCGGAGGTTACCGACATTACGTTACTCCGATAGAGTTGTAGCTTTCACTTGGGCTCTCCTGCATGCTTTATAATTATGTATGTATTTTAATAACACCGTGCCTACATGGCCGGGCAGTATAACACCGCGCCGTCCAATAGGCGGCCAGGCAGGCACACCACTGCAGTGGGCAGTTCATGAATACCCCGGACGCGGGAGGCCTCGACGCGGGCTAATGATGATCACACCGTGCCTAAATGGCCGGGCAGCATTACACCGTACCTATATTGTCGGGTAGTTTACTTATAAATACTTATATGTTTTTTTAAAAAGGTAAAGTTAGCGTGCATGATATCCGCCTTAAGAGGCAAACAGAGGTACAGGTTATTTCCTTACTCTATGTTGTGCTTTACGTCTCTTACTATGATCTTATGGTATTGTTCATGCCTTACATACTCGGTACATTATTCGTACTGACGTCCCTTCTTGTGGACGCTGTGTTCATGCCCACAGGTAAGCAGGTAGATGCGTTCGATCCCTAGGAGCTCCACCAGCGGTACATTGAGAGCGCTCCAGATGTTTCGGAGCTTCGGTCTATCGGTACTACTTTTGTGTACACATTTAGGCACGGCAGAACCCGGCCCTGCTTGTGATTATATGTATCTTGTTTAGAGGCTCGTAGTCAGATATGTACAGTCAGATGTTTTACACTCTTGTTCGTCCCTATTGCTGTATAATATGTTAGTAAAGTTTATCGACACTTGTTTACGAGTATGTTCTACATAATGGTGTTAAGTAAAGCAAGAGCGGTATCGTTCCTACGGCCCACTTAGTAGTGAAGGTAAGATGCGAGATAAGAGGTGCTCGGTATAGTAGTATCGCGTACCCGTCACGGCCCCTAGTTGGGTCGTGACAAAAGTGGTATCAGAGCAGTTTTGTCCTAGGGATTGTCTACGAGCCGTGTCCAATAGAGTCCTGTTTATGGGTGTGTAGCGCGCCACACTTATAAACAGGGGGCTGCAGGGCATTTAGGAAATCTGACCTTCTTTGTACTCTAGATCGTGCGATAGAGCTATGTTACTAGGTTTCCATGTTCTTTTCTTAATCTTGTGTTATGGTTTCAGTAATGCCGGTGAAGAGGAAAGCTACGGCGGCCCAGAAGGGCAAGACGGTGGCTGGGAGAAGAGTTGAACAGGAGCCGCCGGCGGAAGTAGAAGAAGGCGAGTCTTACAACGAGGCTCCTCCTCAGACTTCTCCTGTTTCCCCCGTGTCAGCAGAGCGGGAAGGAGTTTCAGCTCCAGCCCCAGTACCTCCAGTTCCACCACCAGTAGCTCCGGGCCAGCAGATAACAGAAGCTATTCATTTGCTGACCCAGTTAGTCGCCGCGCAAGCTCAGCGGCAAGGTACGGGCCAAGGAGATAGGGCGGTGAGCGCCAGAGCCCGTGATTTTATCACCCTGAATCCTCCGGAGTTTTTTGGATCGAAACCAGAAGAAGACTCGCAAGGTTTCATAGACGAGATGCTGAGGACACTGAGTATAATACATGCTTCAGATACAGAGTCAGTAGAGTTGGCATCATATAGATTATGGGATGTAGCGGTCCAGTGGTATAACAATTGGGTATCTTCCAAGGGAGTAATTACCCCTCCCCCGGTTTGGCAAGAGTTCACCGAAGCATTCCTGCGACATTACCTACCACCGGAGGTTCGACGGGCTCGAGCTGATATGTTTTTGAATCTCAGGCAGGGAAATATGAGCGCCCGGGAATATAGTCTCCGTTTTAACTCTTTAGCCAGGTATGCCCTAGCCATGGTGGCTGATATGGGAGATCGTGTACATTGGTTCGTGAGTGGGTTGGGGCCACACTTAGTTAAGGATTGCTTGACGGCTTCACTCCAAGATGAAATGACTATCGCTCGTATCCAGGCCCACACCCAAAACCTGGAGGAACAGCAGCAGCCACAGAGAGGCGAACGTGAGTTTCACCAGGGGCGCAGCAAGAGGGCCAGATCTGTTGGTGCCCCTAGTGATTTCAGAGGGAGCCAAAGGCAGCAATATTCCAGTCATACAGGCCAATCAGCAACCAGTGCGCCCCCTCGGTTGGCGGGCAAGAGATTTGATCGCCCTATGTATTCCGAACGGGGTCAGAGTTCTAGGATTTCAAGCTCCCAGTACAGAGGTGAATCTGATCAGATGAGGCCGCCCCTGCCACAGTGCAACCAGTGTGGTAGGATGAATTCGGGACAGTGCTGTCTGGGTTCGGACGCTTGTTATGCTTGCGGACAGATGAGACATATGATGCATGATTGCCCCTCGATGCACGGTAGAGGTGAGGTTCAACCCATAGGATGGGTAGCCGGTTCTTTTTCATCTGTGCGCCCTCCTTGACAGACTTCTCAGGCTCCAGCAAGCCGTGGCCGAGGCAGAGGAGGGGCACCCAGTTCAGGCGGTCCTCATAACCGTATATATGCATTGGCGGGACGACAGGATCATGAATCTTCCCCAGACATGGCTACAGGTACACTATTGGCATTCACCTATGATATGTATGTGTTGATTGATCTAGATTCTACTCTATCATATATCGCTCCTTGTATTGCTGAACGTATTGGGAATCTGGAAATCCAGGGTGAAAGGTAGTCGTACGCACAGGTAAGAGACGAATGTTGGGGATCGCGAAGGTTAAAATGGTAATTGTTAAAGGAAAGATGTGTTACGAAAGTGTTTTGGAAGTTGTCGAGACCCCAACTTGCTCTAGATTACGTGATAAAGGTCATGCGGGGGAGTGGAGGCAAATATACCAGCATTAAGACACCAAATGCATTAGAGTTTCGAGGTTAAGTGTGCTAGAGTGAGAGAAATTTTAGGATGGGTGACCCCCTGGGAAGTGTACTGAAAATTCCATAAATGTAGATATAGGAGTCGAATGTGAAATTAGGGCCACCTAAAGGAAGTTAGAGTATGTGGAGCGGTTAGAAATCTTATGGAAGTAGCGTAGGCTGAGACGGACTAGACTGGTGAAAAGGGAGAAAGCGCGACACAGCTCTGAGATCAAAGTAAGTTTGAATAGCGTTTGGAAATGTTTGTAAGTGAAATGGTAGTAAATATAGATATATGCATATGACATCTCATTTGTGACTGTATTGATCGATAGGTGAATCCCAGCAACCAGTGTTGCGATATATAGAAGACACCAACCGAACGGAATTTAAGAGACAGAGTGAAGGACAGGAGTACAGATGTTATAGTGTAAAACTGATACTGGATCCACATTAGTTAAGGTTGGAAAGTCCTAATACAGTGATATTCGGGAACAGAAAGAAAGTGAGTACGTAGAGAGTAAGGAGCTTCGAAGTATCAGAAATATCAAAGAAAGGACCAGGATAATGAGCAGTTGACCAGAAAACCCATGATGCGGAATGAGAGATACATGTGAAGATCGAGGGGTTTGACTATAAAGAAAACAGGATGAAAGATAGAGAACAGGCAGGAAGGAAAGGACATAGAAATAAATTGACAACGGGTGTAATATGAGGCAGATATAGGGAGAACATACGGAAGATACCTGCAGAGGTCAACAAATATAAAAAAGGACAATTGAGACAGCACCATATGAGGCTTGGTATAGCAAGAAGCGCAAGTCACCAATCGGTTGGTTCGGTGTTGGTGGAACTAAGTTAATAGGCCCACGGCCTACAGGCAACCTAAGCTTCTAAACGGATGTGTTAAGTGACGTGTGAGACAACTATAAAGGAGACCTCCCCGAAGTATTATAATGCACCATAAGGCCAGTTTAACATTCGAGGACGAATGTTCTAAAGGGGGGAGGATGATATATCCCGCACTTTGTGCCATTCGGATAATTCAAGATAATCGCGGGAAGTTAAGGACAGGGCTATATTTTGGTCTTGTTTAAGACACAAGTTGTTTATGAAAATTTTGAAGTGGAAATATGAAGAAAGGTTAAGGGTAAAAAGGGAAATTCGCAATATGACTCATGGAAATATGGAGGAAGACTAAGGGAAAATTTGGAATTTGGAAAAAAAAAATCATGAAGTGCAAGACAAAACAAAAAAAAGGGGCCATTTGGGCCGTCCAGTTGGAGTGGGCTTAGGCCCACCTAGAAGCCTAATGGACAAAAATAAAAAAAGATGACTAAGTCATCTTATTCATCTTGATCCATAGAAACTTCAAGAACCTTAGAGAAACAAAAGAGAAGGAGAAAAAGAACCAAGGCCATTCGGCCATGTCCAAACCAACAAGAACCTTGGAAAAATTTTCATCAAAAAGAAGGGTCCTTAGCAAAGTGAAGTGGTCTTTGGAGAAAGAAAATCACATATTCTTGCAAGATACAATTCTTAGACAAGTGAGAAATCAAGGGAAAAAGGTATGGTTTAATCCTTTTCTTATATGTTATGGATGATTATGTATGTTGTAGTATGTGAAAGTGGATGAAATTCATGGAAATATGGAAGCATGTTGTGGCCGTGCATATGTGTGTATGTGTAGGAATAATGATTTAGTTATTTTATGTAGTGTTAGGTTGTTGTTGTTGTGGATGCTATGTTGATAATGAAAGCTTGATGATTCTAGTGAAGTTGTGATGGTTGGAGAGTTTGTTTTAAGGGTTAATGTGATTTGAATATAGTTTTCTTGTATTTATGGAAGATAATGTTGTTAGTGTGTAAATTGTTGGATTGTTGTGATTGAATTTGAAAGAAGGAATTAGGTTGTTATTGTTCTTATTGAAGTTGGAAGGTCTCGGGGAAAGTAGTATGTTGGTTTGGCCGTATGGAATGTAGAACGGATTGTTGAAGTGTTCTTGAATATTGTTTGAATGGTTTCGGATTAATACTTGAATATGTGAGCAATTGTGAATTGAATATAAATGAAATGTCGTTGAATTGTGTGACGAAGGTTGCTAATGTTAGAATGTATTTTGGATTGATTGTTGAAGTTGTTAGTATGATTGTTGGTATTGTTGTTGATAGTTTGGCCGAGTTAAATTCTCGGATTGTTGTTGATAAAAATTGGCCGAGTTAGGTTCTCGGGGATGGTGTATTTACAGGGGAAATGCTGCCGAAATTTCGGTAGACAAAGTGTTAGTTTAGGATGAGATTCTTGGATACCTATAGCTAATGTTTGTATTCATTAACATTGTTATAGATTTTGGGAAGGCCAAGAGTTAAGTTGGATTGACTAAGGAAGCGGACAAGGTATGTTAAGGCTCGTCCCTTTCTTTTAAAGGCATGATTCCGATGTTATGATTTCATAATTGTTTCCATTTCATCCTTGTTTTCAAAAGTTAAATGTTTATGATTTCAAGACATGATTTTTTTCCCGAGGACCGTAAATGTTTTCCAAAGTGTCCGTATTTCACTAAAACAGAGGTTTATGATTTTGTAAGATCTTATGACAATAACGTTGGATATGTTTTACAATGACATTGATGATGTCGAGGATGAGAATATTCTATGATGACTATGATAAGAATGATTTTCTAAAAATGGCTTCTGAAACGATCGTAGAAAGTTCTGTACTTCAAACGTTCATAACTTTTTCACACTAACTCGGATTGACTCGAAACATGGTTATGATCTTATTCTACGTTCTCTTAATGCTATCCTTCATTGACCGTCTCATCTTATGATAATTGTTCCTTCAAGGTGGGCCACGATGATCATGACTATTCCATAATATAATCGGAGGTTACCGACATTACATCACTCTGATAGAGTTGTAGCTTTCACTTGGGCTCTCCTGCATGCTTTATAATTATGTATGTATTTTAATAACACCATGCCTACATGGTCGGGCAGTATAACACCGCGCCGTCCAATAGGCGGCCGGGCAGGCACACCACTGCAGTGGGCAATTCATGAATACCCCGGACGCGGGAGGCCTCGACGCGGGCTAATGATGATCACACCGTGCCTAAATGGCCGGGCAGCTTTACACCGTACCTATATGGTCGGGCAGTTTACTTATAAATGCTTATATGTTGTTTTAAAAAGGTAAAGTTAGCATTCATGATACCCGCCTTAAGAGGCAAACAGAGGTACAGGGTATTTCCTTACTCTATGCTGTGCTTTACGTCTCTTACTATGATCTTATGGTATTATTCATGCCTTACATACTCGGTACATTATTCGTACTGACATCCCTTCTTGTGTGTCACGACCCAGCCCCGTGGGCCGCGACTGGCACCTTACCTGGGTACCCAGGTAGGGTGCCAGTCGCGGCCCACGGGGCTGGGTCGTGACAAAAGTGGTATCAAGAACAAAACAAAGCACAAAAAAAAAATTGAAGAACACCACAAAGAAGGCTCTCGGCCGAATAGGGAAAGAGAAAAAAAAAATTCCTAAGCCCTTGATTCCAACCCAAATATCTTAGTTTTCACATATTTGTGAAGTACTCAAGACGCTCTCCGACGGAGTACAATTAGTTTGGCGAAAGGTGCGCGTTTGCGACAAGTCGGAAATTCAAGAAAAGGTAAGAATTTTGCTATTCTAATGTTATGGAATTGATATGAATGTGTTAAGGATTGAGAATAGATGAGAATCCCGTAACTTTGATATGTGAATGAAGCCGTGGGTGTGTGTGTGTTTGGTGTTGAAGCTGTGGCATATATGAAGTGCAAAGAAATGTGAATTGATCTTGTTTAGTTTGTTTATTGCGTCGTTGTGACCTTTATGGCGTAAATAATCGTGTAATGAATTGAATTGGTGTTGGAAAATGATTTCGGAACATTATGGGAAAGTGTATACCTTTGGTATATTTGTGTATATCATTGTATATCCATGATGCTAAAGACTTTAAATATGACTTATGGTTGATGTTAATGAATTTGGAGTGAAACAATGCAAGTTAGAACGTTCGTCGTAAATTTTGATGCTTTGGATGAAATATGGAAAGTAATGAACTTCGGGAAATTTTGTATATTGTTTGGAGTATAATTGGGATGTGTTTGAATGGTCTTGAATGGGTGAATGAATGTAATAATGTGGACATAAGTTTGGAATTGTGAAGTTTGAATGTAAGTTGTCAACTTGTGTAGTAAGGTAGAACATTGAAGTTAGAATGGCTTGATTATGATTTATGTTGTTTGATGATGTTTGGGTTGTTGTTGTTAATGTATTTTGAGCCGAGCTAAGTCTCGGGGGTGTTAGATTCATAGGGAAAATGCTGCCGAAATTTCAGTAGACAAGAATCAAGTTAATGGGAATTTTAAGCCTAAGAATCTCTAATTGGTAACTTTGACCATTTGCAGATTCTGGACGAAACGGGATTTGATTTTAAGGAGAGCATAAGACGTCTATAAGGTATGTAAAGCTCCCCACTTCTTCGTTTGGCATGTCTTAGTATGTTAGGTGAATATCGGAACCCCCGGAGCATTTCTGCTCCTCGAAACCCGATCTACAAAAAGGCTACTATTCATTCAATTCAATTGAAGCCTAAAGGCTCTATTTTGGCTAGAATGCGACCAAATGTCCGAAACCTATGGAAATGTGATCGGGTCACTTTGAAATCATTATGTATGACTTTTTGGCCCCTAAATGTTCGTAAATTATGTTCGCCACCTCAATTTGACTCGAGGTGGGCCCGCTAACCCCGAGATGCCCTATTTGCCCTATCGGGCTCTCTTTTTGGATAAACTTCGATATGGGATCTTCGATTTTGAAACTTCCCCCTATGAAGTATGTTTTGACTATTATGACATGTTAAGTTATGTTCTGAGCCATACGTACCACTTTGGAAACATTTGTGAAATAAACCTTCGTATCAGCTAAGTATTCGATTATTTTGGCCTATGAAATGACTTATGAAATTATTAAGTTTTGAAAGACTACTTTGAAATATGATTTGCATTTGTTTGCTCACGACTCCGCTCGTGCCCTATTATGACTTCGTTCACCGGTTCCCGGGCCGGTTATGATTCGTGCGCCCTATGATAATTCGGTCGTATGCTGTGTTCCGGTTCCCGAGGCCTCGCCATAGGGCCGAGTTCCGTTTGGAGTTATGCTGTGATATGGCTGGTGATGCGATACGCTCCCATATGTATGTGTTCGGGGATGTACGGAGAGTTGAAACCTTCCGGTGTTATGCTGTGTGTGGCGCCAGCATCGGAGTGGCGACCACGTTCTTAAGCTTTGCATGATTTCGTTTGCATTATGTATACGTATATGATTTTGATACGGATTTTGACATACTGATTTGTACTTCCCTTTGATATCCGGTTTGCTTTAAGTTTTGGCCCATATTTCTGTACTCCGTGCTTTACATACTTAGTACATATTTCGTACTGACCCCCTTTCTTCGGGGGCTGCGTTTCATGCCCGCAGGTACAGATATTGGTGATCCTCCACTGTAGGCTTCACTTTCTGCTGTCCCGGAGTACTCCCTTTGAATCGGAGTCCACTTTTGGTACATATACCTTCTGCTATGTATATGTCTTTGTACATTTGACTATTTGGGTACGGCGGGGCCCTATCTCGCCATATGTCTTTGTTTTGAATTCGTAGAGGCATGTAGTCATATGTGTGGGGCGAGGGTCCTATAAATGTTTATTTGATTTTGTTTTCTGGTCTTAAAGCGGTCCGTTTGTTATGATGGACCTAAATGGCCCTTATGGTTACATTTGCACTTATGACCGGCGATGTCCATTCCGCCGCTCCTTTTGGATTCGATATGATATTTTGATTTGTGCGACCGCTTAAGACATATTGTGATATAAATTATGTTTGATATGATTTTTTATGAAATTTTGGAATAAGTTTGGATTTGGTAAACGAACATGTGATTTGGTCTGGGTACCCACGTAGGGTGCCAGTCGCGGCCCACGGGGCTGGGTCGTGACATTGTGGACGCTGTGTTCATGCCCACAGGTAAGCAGGTAGACGCGTTCGATCCCTAGGAGCTCCACCAGCGGTACATTGAGAGCGCTCCAGTTGTTCCGGAGCTTCAGTCTATAGGTACTACTTTTGTGTACACATTTGGGCACGGCAGAACCCGGCCCTTCTTGTGATTATATGTATCTTGTTTAGAGGCTCGTAGACATATATGTACAGTCAAATATTTTACACTCTTGTTCGTCCATGTTGCCGTATAATATGTTAGTAAAGTTTATCGACACTTGTTTACGAGTATGTTATACATGATGGTGTTAAGTAAAGCAAGAGCGGTATCGTTCCTACGGCCCACTTAGTAGTAAAGGTAAGATACGGAATAGGAGGTGCTCGGTATAGTAGTATCGGGTACCCGTCACTGCCCCTAGTTGGGTCGTGACAGGAAATGTTGCCTGTTTTTCTGTAGGTTATAAGATTAGAGAAATATGATAGTCATGACCTTATATGTTAACGACGATATCATTTCACTTATTGTAGACGCAAGAGGATTATGTTATGTTTGGTTGTGGATTGAGAAGGAGATTATCCAGCTATGTTAAGGCTATCCTTTCTTTCATTTTGGCATGATCCTTCTGATATGCACGAACGAACGCATGAACCGACTTCTATATTACTCTACTCTTAGAAGCATTAGGAGTACTCTAATCTTTGATGTTCCGGTACCTCTTTTATGACTATTCTTTCTGTTCACGGGTCTTGAGATTACGTATGTTGATGATGTTAGCTCAAAGATATTTATCGGAGGTAGCACGACTTTATGTCACTCCGAGAGTTCTAATTATTTATCTTCTTTATGCATTGTATTTATTTATACATAAGCACATTGAACCATGATCAGAAGGCGTTATATATGCGTATATTATATGTATATGGGGTATGGAAAAAAGGGATAGGCACTATATATGCATTACCACCTGATCAGCTGGTACACAGTGATGATGATAATATATGGATCGGGCTATACGTTCCTCGGCACTATTATATGATACATGGATCGAGCCGTACGTTCCTCGGCACTAACATATGGGATATGGATTGGGCTGTACGTTCCACAGAACTGACAGTTATATTATGACCTATGCATAGCATACGCCCTCAGAGGCACTTTAATTTATAAAGAGTTATGCAGATATTTACAGATGTTAGTCACATATGCATTCAGATATTCAGATTAGCTTTCATGTTTCACATGTCTCTCATATTTATTATGTAGTTATCGTTCTTATGCCTTACATACTCGGTACATTATTCATACTGACTCTTCTATTGCTTGGGGGGCTGGGTTTCATGCCCACAGGTCTGCAGATACAGGTTGGTGATCCATCTAGTAGGATGTCAGCTTAGCGGTTAAGATTGTTGCACTCCATTTGCTTCAGAAATGCTAGGGGTCAGCATGATTATTTATGCACGGGTATAGCAGGGCCTTGTCTCGGCCACGTTATGTTATGTTTTCCAATAGAGGCTTGTAGACAGTTATGTACAGTCAGATAATGTTCAGTCCTGTTGTTTCATATATTGCCACATAGATGATCATGACAGCCTTGTTGGCTCATATAGTATGTTCACCATATCCATATAGATGAGTCTTTCAGACTATTTAATACAGTCACGTTTTCCTTATGAGTCTATTGAGTATCATATGATGGCCCTACTGGCTCACCTATGTTTATGTTGATGTCAGAGATGTATGTCAGATGGTGCCTGACTAGTACGGTCAGGTGCCCGTCATGGCCCTCCAGGTTTGGTCGTGACAAAAGTGATATCAGAGCAGTTCTGTCCTAGGGTTTTCTACAAGCCGTGTCTAGTAGAGTCTCACTTATGAATGTGTTGCACGCCACATTATAATTGGAAGGCTACTGGGCATGTAGGATGGTTACTTTATTTTCACCTCTTAGATCGTGCGATAGAGCCAAGTATTAAGAAATAAGATTCATTCTACTAATCATTGATTGTTTTATAGCTGAAAGATGGCTTCTGCGGGAGAGATGACTCGTGCTTCGGGGGCTATGGGACTAAGTACTTATATGAGACGAATCCATTTTGAGTTATGTATTCTGTGCAGACCAAGGGAGGTAAAGTTATAGTTTTGATGAAATGCTATAATGCAATGAGTATACTTCTGAAATATTTGTAAAATGTGTCGGCGATAATGGGTAGAGTTATTAATTTTTTTTCGAGGGAAGAAGTAAGGAGTCGATGTTGAGAAAAAAGTAAAAGTTGAAAATTATGACTAGACAATGAGTTAAAGTTTGTGGTTATTGATTATGTAATGGAGATTGTTATATTGAAAAAAGGGATAGTATGACTAATCGAGATATGTCTATTATAAAGAAAGATGGGAGAATCGAATAAAGTTTAACCCAATGATGAATCCGACTTGTAAGATTGCGGATAAAGGAAGTTGAAAGAATTAGTAAAGAAATAAGTGTCCCATAATTGCGATGAGGAAAACCTAAGGGAATGCGTTAACAAAAGTTAGATGCTATGGCTCGAAGCTATAAAGAAGGATGTGCAGATGCGCTACATGAGGTAAGTTTTACTACATCGCACTTTTACTCGACATTGATATCCCTGTGTGGCTAAGTTGTAGTTTATATATATATATATATTTGGCACTGTGAGGCATTGTACGTAATTTCTGGGCTGTTTACAGTTTCAAGTAGTGAGAATTCCAGGGGAAACTCTACTGAAATTTTCCTGGAATTTAGTAGAAGCCATGAGATTCTTGTGCATTTTAAAAGGGTGAAAATGTTATGGCAAGATGAATATAACTTAATAATAAATGTTTGGAAAAAAGAAGTTGATGACGAGTTCTTAAGCGTAGAAGTTAAGAGGTGGCCTCAAATGAGGAAGGGTGAATAGTAAGATGGTACAATGAGAAAATAAGAAGAAGGGCACATGGTTGCTATGAAGTAGGAGTGTTTTTTTTATGATGAAAGAAGGAAAGAGTTTTGAGTGTGTTTATGAATAAGGAATTAAGGAAGATAATAACCTGAAATCCCTACGACGCTTTAAGATGATGGATTAGGAAGGATATCCCTTTGAATTCTGGATTAAATAAGAAATGGGTATGCAAAGGAAGATTGCTATGATTGATATGGAAAGAGTGTTAAAGAAAAGGAAGGGACAATTAGTTGGAGTAAAGGAAAGGGTAAATATATGACTGTAAACATGTTTAGTAAAGGATGTGAAAGTTTGTAGTTGATCGAATTCGAAAGAATACACTTCGTCGGAAAATCCAAAGGATGCAAATCCAAGGTTGGTTTCCACAGTCCATGGAATTTTGTTTATGGTCTCTGGGAAGGTGGAGCTACCACCGTGAAACCAAAACAAAACTGGGAATTTCAACCTCCTTTTCACGATTCAATTTAAGGGACCGTGGAATTATTCACGGCCCGCAAAAAATCCCCGGTCCGTGGAAATAGTGTCGGCTGAAATTGTGAAATGTTATAAATTGAGCTGCTCGACTTGAGGCTTCATTTGTCTTGAAAAAACTAAACCCTAAGCTCTCCTCAAGCTCTCCAAAGTGCCCTCCAAACATCCCACGCTACCCCAAAATAAGGAAAATAATCAAGAGTGAACTATTAAGACGTACAATGGGAGGAAGAAAAGAATTATTGGATAAACGAAAAAAAGGGGAAAGGAAGCAATTTAGGAATGAGTAATCTGAACCTATAAGGAATTGTAACTAGAATGACCTTTGACGGAGGAAAGATATATTTTCTTGCAATATTTGGGAAGTAAATCGAGTAAGATAATCTAAAGAAGTTAAGATGGGAATGCGATACCAGAACAAGTTGGTGAATGTTATACTGAGCAGTTAGCAAATGGTGAATACGTCTAAAGTAAAATGTGGAGAGTAGACTTAAGTTTGCAAATTAAGTGAGGATAAGACCATGATAAAGAAATTTTGAAGGGAATCTTCGTTATAAGATTTAGCGACAACAAAGACTAGAGAATAAGATAAGTATCTAGGAGAGAAAGAGAACGTGAATGTAAGTGGTGATTTTAACTTAAGAAAGAGAATTTGGAGTAAATAAAGGATATAAGTTAATGGGATAACTATGAGACACAGGACTACCGGATATGAGCACGATAATTAAGGAATAATTATTTTATGAGTGCCAATTAAGGAAAAAGGATGCAAGGAAATGGTTGTATAGTCAGGAGTAAGATGACGACAACATATTGGCGAAATTCCCAGCAATACGACATGAACATAAGAAAATTTGTGAAGAGTCATGGATTAAATGACGATAATGTACTGATAAGATCAAGGATGATCTAGGATAAGAGTATTAAGGAAAGAATTAAGAGAGGAATACGGAATGGATTGACGAATGACGGTATTGGCACGAGAATAGAAGTGGTGTGATGAGCTACCACCTTACGTCAGTATAGATTCGATACAATACGGAATATGTCCACAAGTGCTTGCTAATGAGAAACGAAGGACTCAAAAGGATAATATGAGTCATGAGTCAGAGGGATAATGGCAACATAAGTTCGGAAGGAAAGTTGAAAGGAATAATCAGCAAAAATTTAAGGGGAAGAATGTTCGCAAAGTAAATTCGAGGGTCAAGACGGTTGTCCTCATATGATAATTGTAATGATAAAGGGGAAGATAGCGGATAATACTCCACCCTTCACACTACTTATGAGGATACTCAGGAGATATTCAATTGGTATCACATAGTATATAAGAAAACACCGGTAAGAATAAAGATGTGGCAAAAAGATTGTAAATCCAAGTTATGGAAAGGATGTGGAGAATGGAAGTAATGGAAGAAACATTTTAAACGTCTTGATCTGTAAATGATGATCTGTGTAATAGAATATATGGCATTATGACCTATGAAGAATTCAAAGTTATATGAAATGGGGGACGATGTAAAAGTCTTTGGGATGATAAATTAAAGGAACCATAAGCCACAAGAATACCAATGCAACTTGATTCATTACTGGAGAAGAAATGAAGTGTTCTGAAGTAGAAAGATACAAGATACTAAAACGAAAGAGTATGGGTATCGATGTTTAGGGATTATCAAGAAAGATAAGATCATCGGGGAACAATTATCTTACATAAAAAGTAAGGAAGAAATACCATATGAGGGGTATAATCACCAAATGTTAAGCCAGGATATAATGGAACTCCACGTAACGATGGATGGTACTAAAGGCTATGATATCTTCAATCTATGAAATATGTATAGTAATGGCTTGAGAGTGGGACATTACAAAGGATATAACAATGAATTGTTAGTAACGAATGATGATGGGGTAAATAACATAGCAGAACTACAACGGGAACCTTAGTCAAGGGGAAGTTTAATTCCAAAGAATAAAGATTTAGCTCAATGGGAAATGACATGTGAAGGAAAAGAGTTACAGTGGAATTATGGAAAGCGAAACTTCGTTAAGTGTAGCAGAGATGAAAGGTAAGCGTACGTCGAGATGAGAAGTACGTACATAAGCATAATAAAGGGATTCGTACAAGGTAAAACTGAAAAGTGAAATAAAGAGAACAGTTTGAATTGAATAAATTAATCGGGTCTATGAAGAAGAAGAAACTCTAATAAGAGCGACATTACGGCCAACATGTAGTACTACGGACTGAGATCGAAGAAAGAGAAGGATTATTAGAGGAAAGGGATAATAGGCAAGGACGAAAACCTGTAAGACGAGATCGTAATCGTGAGTTAATAAGATATGAAAGGTAAAAGATTGGAATGAAGGCGACAACAGATGTAAGGCGATTAGGTTAATTATGACTTGGGTACAACGATTAAGCAAGATCAGTGCCATAGGCTGAATGGAAACCAATGAGTGTACGAGAGCAATGTTAGCGCCAGTGATGTAAAGACGAATTGTGATACTATTTAACATTCGAGGACGAATGTTCCTAAGGGGGAAGAATATTGCACCTCGATTTTTTTTTTGTGTGTCATTCATATCGTAAGTTTGTTAATGTAAGCTCGGGAATGAGACCATTCGTAAAAAACAATGATGAACAAATTGAGCCCCTGAAATAATTCCACTGGATGAACAGTAACTTGGATGAACATTACACGGTGAACAGTAACCGGGTGAACAGTAAAAATTAGAAAATTAAAAACGGGAAATCTGTTTTTTTTTCAATCATTTTTTTACCCCTCTCTCACCCTAAACTCTCCCAAAAACCCTCTCTACCAAGTTCATGAAGATCCAAGAGAAAATCCAAGTGTTTTCATCCAAGATTCACATTAAAGATTAGCTTAGGTAAGGGATAAAGCTTCTATGGTGTTTTGGTGACATTAAAGGTTGTTATGAACTAAGGGATGCTTGGATTTCGAGTTGCAGTAGCTGTATAAGGTAAGTATATTATCTGTTTGCTTGTTCTTAAGTTTATTCAAGTGTTGGTTGAGTTGTTCGAATGAAAACTACAAGCTAGTTGTTGAAATAGCATGTGGTGTTGTTGTCTTCTTGTGGACTGTTTTGGGGTTGTGTTCTTGTGGTATTTTATGGCTGGAAATTGATGGAATAACTTGGATATTCAATTGTTGATGTTGTTCTTGTTGTTTTGGTGTTGATTTAAATTGGTGGGGAAGCGAAAGATATAGGAAAAGTGCCGCCCAATTGTTTTTCTGAAAATCGTAGTTTTATTGTTGTTGTTTGTTGGACTGTTTTAAAGATGTAAATATGGTTTCTAATTGCTGGAAATTATGGAATATAACCTGAATATATTGTGGCTATTGTGTTAAGATTATTCATGTTTTAATTGAAGGAAGTGAAAAAGGAAAACATGTAAACTAGGACTCGGAAGTGAAAGTTGAAGAATTAAAACATATGGACTGTTTAAAGATTATCTTTATGATGTTTTGAGTGGAAAAGAATATCATAAACTTAAGTATAATGTTATGAAGGGTGTGGACTGAACTATGAAAGAAGAAATTGGGTTTGAATTGCGTTTTGTTATTCGTTAAACGAGCTTTCCGCTCGATATGATTATTAAAGTAATCGAAGAGGTTTATATTGTAGTTGTTGCTATTGTTGGTGGTTGTTTTTGTTGTTGGGCTATTGATGACCTTTGGTTTCTTTTGGGATGTAGTATAAACAGGAGAAATGCTGCCTGTTTTTCCATAGGTTATAAGATTAGCGAAATATGATAGTCATGACCTTATATGTTGAGGACGATATCATTTCACTTATTGTAGACGCAAGAGGATTATGTTAAGTTTATTTGTGGATTGAGAAGGAGATTATCCAGGTATGTTAAGACTATCCTTTCTTTCATTTTGGCATGATTCTTATGATATGAACGAACGAACGTATGAACCGACTTCCATATTACTCTACTCTTAGAAGCATTAGGAGTACTCTAATCTTTGATGTTCCTATACCTCTTTTATGATTATTCCTTCTGTTCACGGGTCTTGAGATTATGTATGTTGATGATGTTAGCTCAAAGATATTTATCGGAGGTAGCACGACTTTATGTCACTCTGAGAGTTCTAGTTATTCATCTTATTTATGCATTGCATTTATTTATACATATGCACATTGATCTATGACCAGAAGGCGTTATATACGCGTATATTATATGTATATGGGGTATGGGAAAAAGGGATAGGCGTTATATACGCATTACCACCTGATCAGCTGGTACACAGAGATGATGATAATATATGGATCGGGCTGTACGTTCCTCGGCACTATTATATGATATATGGATCGAGCAGTACGTTCCTCGGCACTAACATAAAGGATATGGATCGGGCTGTACGTTCCACAGCACTGACAGTTATATTATGACCTATGCATAGCATACGCCCTCAGAGGCACTTTCAGTTATACAGAGTTATGCAGATATTTACAGATGCATTCAGATATTCAGATTAGTTTTCATGTTTCAGATGTCTCTCATATTTCTTATGTACTTGATGTTCTTATGCCTTACATACTCGGTACATTATTCGTACTGACTCCCCTATTGCCGGGGGGCTATGTTTCATGCCCGTAGGTCTGTAGATACAAGTTGGTGATCCATCTAGTAGGATGTCAGCTCTGCACTCCATTTGCTTCGGAGATGCCAGGGGTCAGCATGATTATATATGCACGGGTATGGCAGGGCCTTGTCTCGGCCACGTTATGTTATGTTTTCCATTAGAGGCTTGTAGACAGTTATGTACAGTCAGATAATGTTCAGTCCTGTTGTTTCATATATTGCCACATAGATTATCATGACAGCCTTGTTGGCTCATATGGTAGGTTCAGCATATCCATATAGATGAGTCTTTCAGACTATTTAATACAGTCACGTTTTCCTTATGAGTCTATTGAGTATCATATGATGGCCCTACTGGCCCACCTATGTTTTTGTTTATGTCACAGATGTATGTCAGATGGTGCTTGACTAGTACGGTCAGGTGCCCGTCATGGCCCTCCAGTTTGGGCCGTGACATATTTATAGGCAAGCCAATTTAGAATTTCATGGACAAAAATAGGTCATGTGGCCATAGCTTTTCCCCCCAAAATCCTTATTCAAATTTTCAAAAATCATCCAACTAAGCAATTAGAATTCTATGGACAAAAATAGGCCAATTGGCCGTATTTTCTCCCCCAAAAATCCTTATCCAAATTTTCAAGATCATCTAACTAAGCATTTAGAATTCTATGGACAAAAATAGGCCACTTGGCCGTACTTTCCCCCCACAAAAATCCTTATCCAAATTTCAAGATCATCTAATTAAGCATTTCGAAATCTATGGACAAAAATAGGCCACTTTGCCGTACTTCCCCCCCCCCC
The DNA here is from genome assembly GCF_019175385.1 of Lycium barbarum. Classification (NCBI taxonomy): domain Eukaryota; kingdom Viridiplantae; phylum Streptophyta; class Magnoliopsida; order Solanales; family Solanaceae; genus Lycium; species Lycium barbarum. Next base: position 65,463,658 of record NC_083338.1, on the reverse strand, counting down.
CCCCCCCCCCCCCCCGCCCACCAAAAAAAGACCTTATCCAAATAGTACAAATGGATAAAATCCCCTTCTTATTTTTAAAAAAAATGTAGCATAGTTTTTATATAGTTTTAGGTTAATTAGTCTAATACGCCCCTCGTAAAATAATATTTTGAAGAAATAAAAATTATTATGCATTGTTTTAAAATACGAGCTTCAAAATGAGCCCAATATTGACATATTTCCGAGCAATATTTAAAAATGTGTAAAAATGCCAAAATGAGCCGTAATTCATACGTCATTTTTAATTAACAATTTTTCCTAGTTAGACGGAGCGGGATATGTATCTTCTTTTCAAATCACGTTTGTGAAAGTAAATAACTCGTAATTTCTTGTAATTTTTAATTTTTATGAAAATAATAATTAAACGTCAATTTTTGAAATTTTCTCAGGATTTTTAAATTTTTAACTTTTAATTTTTAAGGGCATCCTTACTCCGTCTTGGACTCGGGGAATTTGAAAATTAAAATACGCGTTTTATGAGGTGAAAACTAGGTGTCAACAACTCGAACTCACTGCTTCTGATCACTGTCCCGTGAGTCCTACATGATAAACATACCAAAAGAGATCCTTACGAACTTCTCTACGACGTTAAGAAATGACAATATACCTTGAAATGGAGTACCGAATTGCTGCATATGCTGCTGCCCCAGTACATCGCTTCCTATATTCCGTAAGAAAATCCACTAAATTTAAGATATTCCTGAGCTCTAGTTTTTCTCAATTTGTCTATCTTCCATATATGTATTAGTAATCTTCAGATTTTTAGCCACCTCAATTTCCTCTTATTCACCATATCCCTCCATTCAATTAATTCCACAAATGAAAGTATATCTTAGTACAGGAAAGGTTTGGTATTTTTCCATTAGTTAGTACCAACGAATGCCCCCACTACATGTTACTTTCCTTGTGACTAATTAACTCCTTTATATCACCACACGTGAATTTCCACTTTAATCCCAAACTTTATGTATGATTTCATGAATTAACTCCTTTAGACCACACGCCACATTTAACTAATTACACGAATAATTATTTCTTGATCTCAATTCACTTAAAAAATATTTATTTTTGGCACACCTCACATACTCATTAGCAAGATCATTTGCCTTATACAAAATATTATTCTTAATCACCGTCATCACAGTTTTAAGTCCTAAATGACTTCGGGACTACATTCTTTTTATACACGGAGCGCTTGATATGCAAAATTAAATATGATTCAAGTTCTCTGTGGCTCAGGTCTACTTACATACTTCGAGCAGTTCAAATCATAGCCTGAAAGCTCGGGCTATTATATTGATGAAACATATACACTTCGATTTGTGTAACTTCTAACCTTCACGACCCTTACTTATCACTTGTTAAACATAGCATAACCACTTGTAACCTCAAAGATAATCTATACATCTTACAAGGAAGATCTACCGACATGTTCGTGACACTACCCGATGATAGCGTCTACTACTAACAACTTGTATGTCGCCAAGGATTGCTCTAACCCTCATCGAATACTGTAGTTCCACTCCTTCCCAGGGCTATTTCTCCTAGTGCCTATAGGCTTCAAGTCAGGATATAGGCTATTAGTTATATTTCTATCTCTACACAATGGAATCATAATACTTGACTTCCTCTATCTAAACTCCAATTACCTACAATCTCTTATACTTAGGTGCTTACTCCTTTCACCTTACTTTCTTTATCTTCTGAAAACCCGTGCTTTACCTTCTGATGCTCTCGTAACCTTATATCTGTATGAGTGAGATAGATATTCATGTCTTAGGGCTCCTAATCAAAGAACACGAATACCCAGTACACACAAGATCCGATGGAGACCTTTCGTCTGCTTTTCGTAAGCACAAGTTATAGTCGGGTCCCTATGATTCAGCTCTCCCACATCCACATCCATTTTCATACTAGCAATCTTTTTTCTAGTCGTAGGAATCCTTGTATCACGAACAATGAAGATTAGGAGTTGAATTCTTACAAGTCAACTCTATCGCACGATCTAGAACGAGAATGTAAGGTGACAATCCTCAATGCCTCATAGACTTATAAGTGTGGTGCACACACCTAGAAACATGACTCTACTAGACATGGCTATATATATATATATATATATATATATATATATATATATATATATATATATATATATATATATGTATATCTATGTATATACGGGCGGGCAAGGATAGCATGGAAACTGTAGAGCAAAATATTGGCCAATGAGGCCACACAACACTGCTCTACACAAAACATATGTCTACATGCGTTTAAGAGTAACATAAGGCCGGGACAGAGCCCTACCATACCCAAAATGCGTGTAAATACAAGAGTCTAATAGCATACCAACTACCTACAGCAACTCTGAGAAGAATGGAGTGCGATAATCAATGCCGAGCTGGGGCAGTACGAATGAATATACCGACAAACAGAAAAGACTCAACCTAAAATCACACACACACATACAACCGCTCTTTGGGGCTAAAATCATCAACATAACGTATAGAACTGATAAGTGGTTGCAATACATACATAGCGCACACTAGTGTTGTACCTGCCGATTATAGCTCGGGATGTGAATTCATATCATATACATATATATAGCGCACATTATTGCCGTACCCACTGATTATAGCTTGCGGTGTGAAGTAATATCATATATACATATATATATATATATATATATATATATATATATATATATATATATAAAACATATTAGTGGCGTACCAGCCGATTATAGCTCGGGGTGTGAAGTCATATCACATATATATATATATATATCGGAACTCAGGAGAGACATTAGAAGAACATTTTGAGCTTATCGGAGTGATGTAAGGTTAAAAATCTCCAAATAACATTATGCAAAGTAACTACTCAAGATATGCATCAATACGAGCCCAAGAGCAGAATAAACATGACAAGTTTTCATGAATAAGAATAAATGTGAATCAAATAACATTTCAACATGATGATGGACATGAATATTTCTAATATATCAAGAGTAGAGTTATTATGTTGGGAAGTTCATTTACATTTCGTTTCGGTTGGATTCATGCCGAAAGAAATAAAGGATAGTCTTAACATACCCTTGAACCGACTCTTCAATGATGTGGATGAAATCAATATCCCTTACAAGTTAATCTACATCAAAGGAAGATAGCACTAGTACTAACTAAGAGGAATTACAACAACTAAACTGCGAGCGGCAAGCTCGCTATGCAAATAATTCTATGGCATTTCTCCCCGCCGTTCGTCCTTTCAAACTCCATAATAACAACACATAACAACAATTATACTAACATGTCAAAAATTAATTACACATCAAGAACACCCATATTCAACCTACAACGAAATAGTCCATCCAGCACACGTTAGTCTACAAGAGACGACATTAACGCTACTATCAAACTTAGGGAAGCACAACAAAAATTTACGAGCGGAAAGCTTTCTACACAATTAACTAAACGGCATATCTTCATGCCCTTCTCTCTTTCAAACTCCATAACAATGATAACAACAACTAAGCAGCCCAACAATCGACTTAAACCACTAATAATAACCTCCATAACTCGGACTCACTGCTTTTGATCACCGTACCGTGAGTCACTCGGTAAACATACCGAAAACGATCCTTACGAACTTCTATATGACGTTAAGAAACGACAATATACCTTAAAATGGAGTACCCAATTGCTGCATATGCTGCTGCCCAGTATGTTACTGCTCCAATACTTTGCTCCCTATATTAGTAAGAAAATCAACTAATTTTAGGAGAGTCTTGAGCTTTAGTTTTTCTCAATTAGTTTATCTTCTATTTACGTATTAGTAGGCTTCAGATTATTAGCCACCTCAATTGCCTCTTACTCACCACCTCCCTCCATTCAATTAACTCCACAAATGAAAGTACATCTTAGTACATAAGAGAGGTTAGGTATTATCCCATTAGTTAGCACCGATGAATGCCACCACTACGTGTTACTTGCCTAGTCACTAATTGACTCCCTTATGATGTTTTTCCACTTTCATCCTAAACTTTATCCATTAACTCATTAATTAACTCCTTTAGACCACACTCCACATTTAACTAATTACACCAATGATTAGTTCTTGATCTGAATTTACTTAAACATTAATCATTTTTAACACACTTCACACACTCGTTATAATGATCATGTGATAATTATCATTTGCCTTACACAAAATATTATTTCCAAGCATCGTCATCACACTTTTAAGTCCTAAATCACTTCGGGACTTCATTCTATTAATACACCGAGTGCTTGATATGCACAATTAAATATGGCTCAAATTCTCCGTGACTTAGGTCTGCTTACATACTTTGAGCGGTTCATAGCCCGAAAGCCGGGGGTATTATATTGATGAAACATATACTCTTCGATTTGTTTAACTTCTAACCTTCATGAGACTTACTTATAACTTGTCAAACGTATCATAACTGTCACGACCCAACTAGGGGCCGTGACGGGTACCCGGAGCTAACCACCGAGCACCACTCGTTCTACTACTCATCATACTTATTAAACGTTCTTTTATCAAATTCATACTCAAATCCTAAGAAAGTCATTTTTCATTTGAGAACATAGATACTTTTATAGACATAAGCCTTTCGGCTATCAAAATAATAATATATATATATATATATATATATATATATACATTAGTAACCTCGTGAGACCATATAACCCACACCTGCGTATTTACGAGCCTCTACTAGAGTGCTAGACATAAGGACGGGACAGGATGCCGTCGTTCCCAAAATATACATATGTACACAAAAGAATAATCAAGGCACCTCCGGAACAATAGAGTGCTCTCAAACCAGGTACTAGCTCCTACGAGTTTGGTTCAAGATCGACTCCCTGTCTACTTGTGGGCATGAACATAGCGTCCAAAGAAAACGGACGTCAGTACCAACATTATACTGAGTATGAGAGGCATTAATAACAACAATGCGTCAACAAGATAAAGGAAGCATCCAATAAGGAGCAACTGTATCTGACTGTCAATTATAAAAGAAATAATGCATGTTGGCTTACTTCATAATCATCATCATGTCATGTATGCATAAATGTACAAGCTGCCCGACCATATAGGTACGGTGTGATAATCATTAGCCTGCGTCCAGGCCTCCCGCGTCCGGGGTACCATCTCATGCCGCCCACTAGTGGTATCTGCCCATTCACCTAGACATGGTGTATACGCTGCCCGCCTTAGCGGTGTTTGCCCGGCCATAAAGGCGCGGTGTAATATCATCAACATGTACTCATCATAATGCATGCATAGAAACTCAAAGACAGCTATACTTTATCGAGGTGACGTAAGGTTGTGAACCCCCGATTCCATTATGGACATTTATAAGTATTCTGCCTCACCTTGAAGGAAATTGTATATAAGGTGAGTGTATACAATAAACGACATCATTAATTATATAGGAACATCATATCATGAAATCTAGAATATTTAGACTTGAGCTCATCATCATCATTATTGAACTCATAATATATTTCTTATCTCATAGGGCTATTCATGAACATAGACTCTTAACTTTCCGGGATATAGAGGATTCATGAAGAAGAAGGAAAAATCATGCCATCGGATTCATGCCATAGAAAGAAAGGACTAGCCTCACATACCTTTTTCGTTTAACTAATCTATCGCTTGCTTGTTCTCCTTCAATGCCCCAGTTTCTACCTTCAAGGGAAGTCGCATGAACATTAGCTAATCGATTACTTAAACGTGCTTACTAAGGCTAAAGAAAATTGGGCAGCATTTCCTTTATTTCTACTACTTTCTCCATATCATATTTCAACTCCCAAACAACCATAACAACATTTACAATATCATAGGAAACAATCATCATTCATCTACATTATCCGCATTTCGCCATTTCACTCCAATTTCTCCGTAATTATGGTCATAATTCATTATTGCACTTTCTCACATATAATACTCTTTCCATGTTCTAAATGTCATTCATAACATATTTAAAATCACAACATACCAATATTCATAATTCACTCCAAACTACTACTCAACAATGTCACTATTCCCACATTCACGACCCATTTCCTATATCTTTCTACAATCCATGTGTTTTTAAATTTCAACACCTTAAACAACAAGGAATGATCATAAAAATCACCTTATATAATGGATGAATAAGCTTAGAGTGGAACTTCTCCTCTTGCACCAAAACCCTAGCTCACTTCCCTTGAGATTTCTTGGTGTAGATGAACTTTTAATAGGTTTCATACACTTGATTTTGTGGATTTGATATAGTTGATCATAGTTTTCCCTTGGTTTCTTGTGGATGAATAATGGAGAGGGTCCTAGAGAATTCTTGAAGATTGGGGAGTGGAAATGAGATGAAATAAAATGAGAGAGGGGTCCTTATATTAAATCTTGAAATCTGTCCCGACCGAGATATACGGACCAACATACGGTCCGTACATTTTATACGGGCCGTATGTTTGGTCCAGAGAGTTATGATATTCTGGGCTAATTATACGGCTAGACATACGGCCAGTATAATTTATACGACCAGTATGTTGGGCCGTATAATGCCCAGTTCATCCGAACTCTTTCTCGTTGACTCGTTTGATCTCCAATCCTTATGGAAACTTCTTCACACTTGTTTAACACCACAATACCAATCTAAAGGACATTATCACTCTTCTCTAAGACATCTTTAAGCCATCGTTAACTTGTCGCTCATAATTCGTTCCCGACACGTAACATATCCTTTACTTTCTTTTACATCCTTCTTCCCTTACGTCAAATGTCCTTGAATCTCAATTAGGATCATCAAATGCTATTTCTTTCTTATCGAAACATCGTATACGTCGTGCCCCTCGCTAGCCTATTCACTGTGCGTTAACGGGGAATTTTTCAAGGTGTAACAATAACCACCTATAACCTCAAAGATAATCTTGTACTTCGAGATTATGTTGACTAACCTATGACGCAACTTAACATGAAAAAATACGGGATGTAACAGAGAGAGAGGAGCAGGGCTCTGTTTGAGGGGTTACGCCAGGGGTTTATGACTTTGACAGAATATTAGATCCAGTTCCACAGATTGTCTCACCTTACCTTGATGATTCTTCTTGATGAGGCTGAGAGGGTGACGATGTTCACCAATTGGTTCATTTGTCCACTTCGTTTGATTGCAGCACAGATGGCTGCCACAGGGTCTTCCTTCTAGTAGATAGTGGATGCGGTTCGATAAGGTCTAACCAGTCAAAGTTGATCAGGTCTAACCAGCAGCTAATTTAATACATCTTGTAAGTCGACTACTCATGACAAGACTGATCAGTCAACTCAATCTCTCAAGTAAACTGATAGAAAGTCTGGACCTTCTATATAAAGGTCAATTAACCAGTCAGTCATTGTCGAACACTCTTCTCAAACATGTTTTTGTTGTGGTAGAAATGGTCATAAATACTATCAATGTAGATTTTGTTTTGAAGCTGCTCTTGGCTGGGTGTGGAAACCCAAAAATAATGATCTTAAATCTAACCCTCAAGGACCCTGGAAAACTTGGGTACCTAAAAACAAAACTACTCATTTTTACTGGAATACCAAGAGGACAAATCAAAGGGTAAATAGTACTTAGATAGTGCGTGCTCAAGTCATATGACGGGTGACAAAAGTTTGGTCAAATCAGTCACTGATTTTGTTGGGGGGATAGTAACCTTTGGAGATAACTCTATTGGAACAGTAATTGGCAGGAATATTGCCTTCAATAATTCTTGTGATATTACTAACGTTTATTTCATGAAGGGACTCAAATACAATTTTATAAGCATAAGCCAACTATGTGACTCTGATCTTGAGGTAAGATTTAGAAAAAAAGATGCGTTATTGAAGATTAATCCCGTAAAGTTGTTCTACCTAGAAGTAGAGACAAAAATGTGTATGTGCTGGATTTTGTCAGAAGTTTTGTGGGACATATTTGTCTAGCTTCCATGGGAGAAGATTCCATGGTTATGACACAAGAAACTTGGACATGCAAGTAGGCACTTAATTGAGAAACTTGCAAAGCATGAACTGGTTTTGGGGCTGCCAAAATTGAATTACTCAAAATCACTTCTGTGATGCATGTCAAAAAGGTAAACAAACTAGAAACTCTTTTAACTCAAAAGATATTGTGTCTACAACTAAACCACTGAAGCTGCTTCACATGGACCATGTTGGTCCTACTAGAACTGCTAACATTGGAGGAAAAAGGTATGTTTTTGTTATAGTAGATGTTTTCTCAATTTACTTGGGTAATATTTCTTGCTCACAAAGATGATAGTCTAAAGAATTTTAAATTTTTTCTACGAGAAAATACAGCATGAAAAAGTTTATTACATCAATTCTATTAGAAGTGATCATGGAGAGTTTGAAAATAGGGCCTTTGAAGAATTTTGCAACGAGCAAGGATATAATCATAATTTCTCTTCACCAAGATCTCCTCAGCAAAACGGTGTTGTAGAATGTAAAAAATAACTCTGCAAGATATGGCTAGAACAATGATCTTAAAACAGGAACTACTAGCTCACTTTTGGGTAGAAGTTGTAAGCACTGCTTGTCATGTTCTAAACAAGTGTCTCATAAGCCCAATCTTGAAAAAGACTCCCTATGATTTATAGAGTGGTAAAAAACCAAATATAAGTTATTTTCACCCATTTGGGTGTAAATATTTTGTCCACAATAATGGCAAAGACAATCTTGGTATATTTGATCCACGAAGCAATAAAAGTATCTGTTACATCTTGGAAATTTTGCGTCATTGTATTATGAGTAAACTAACGCAATCCTAAAGTAGACATGAAGTCCTTATAAGGTTAAGGAGGGTACTTGATAACTTTAGGTGCGTACCTTAAGGTTTTGGAGTCATATGAATCGATAGGAGTGAGTTCGTCCAAGGGGTTGGAATTTAAGTCATGCTTTGGGATGATTTTGCATCATTTGAGTTATACATTTTTTAGTAATGCCTTTAGGGGGAGCTATATGGCCCCTTAGATGGTTTATGACGTTTTACACAAGTGCCAAGAAGGTTCCATAATGATTGGAAGGATTAGAGGTTAAAACGAATCAAAGAGAGCAAGTTAGCGGAAAGGCATTTTGACGATCCATTTGATAGACCATAGGATGGCTGACGACCCTTCAAATGGTGGAGGAAACACCATGAAATCGTCACAGAGAGGTCTATTTGGTGGGGCTATTTGACGGTCAATTCAACGGACTGCAGGATGTTTGACGATCCGTCAAAATTGCCATCAATGTTTCCGACGGGATTTTAAGTGAAGCTTTATATATTTCGTTTTTCCCCATTTGGGTTCATTATTTCCCCATTTCAGACCCTAGAGCTCTCTAAAACCCTCTCCCCAAGTTTATGTACTAATCCATGCCAAACCCAAGTTGATCAAGAGATTCAAGTGCTAAAAAGCTTACTAGGGGTTGTGAAGCTCAAGATTTCCTTTGGTGTTGATGTTGGAGGTTTCACTTTAGTGGAGTAATTTGATCCAAGGCTTGTTCTTGTGTGATTAAGGTATGTTTTATATCTATTTCATATAGTTAATGTGGTTTGAATGTTATACAATTTGGTTGGAGGAGGAAAAATGAAAGGAGAGTTCTAGTATGGGTTTGAGGGTATTTTGAGCTATAAATTAACTTGAGTTATAATTTTTGGCATGTTATGATTATAATATTTTTATGGATGTTACCAATGATGATGAGGAAGTGTTATATACAAGCGCATATGGTGTTGTGTTGTAGTTATTATTATGGGTTGTTTATGAAAAGTGGTTTTGGGGATTGAAGGGAGCATAACTTGAATGAAGTCTCTTAATTATGGTATTGTTGATAATGTCATTGTTGATTGGCAGTTGTTTGGGAATTTGGTAGAAGTAGATGAAATAGGGGAAATGCTGCCATATTTTCGCTAGCTCACAATTTATACTAATTTGAACTTAAGAGTGTCTGTGAGACCTAACCTTGGTATGAATCCTCTTGAATGTAGATTTTCGGACTTTGAAGGAGAACGTTAAGTAGTTAAGAAGACGAAAAGGTATGTCAGGCTAACCCTTATTTCTAAAGGAATGATTTCTCTATTATGAATCCATTTAGGATATCGAAAATGGCCTAATCCTAGAGACGCTAAAAGCTCATGATTCTCAAAGTTCTCATGATTTTGTTGATCTCGTTTATCGTCGTCGATCTTGCTTATGACAGTTGACCCTCTAGGGAAAGATATAGTGATGATGACGATGAGGAGGTTTCTCTTATTTATGTATTCCTATGTGTACATATATATATATATGTGGTGTGAGCGCAATAAATATCATACCCGGCTATATAGGCTCTGTGTCACATCACAACTTCATATATATATATATATATATATATATATATATATATATATATATATATATATATATATATATATGAAGTTGTGATGTGACACAGAGCCTATATAGCCGGGTATGATATTTATTGCGCTCACACCACTGATCAGTTGGGTACGGATAGCACCGAGCCTTGTTATGGCCGGTTACGGATAATACCGAACCTACATGGTCGGGTATGGTATCAATCTATGTATATGTATGGAAGGTCTTCTTTAGAAAAAGGGTAATTAAGTATGAGGAACGTCTCAAGAGGTATACGTCATGACCCCACCGGAGGGCCATGACGGGCACTCGGAGCTAACTTACCGAGCACCTCTGAACATACATCATCATAATCATTTCTAGGGGGACCACAAAGATAGCTCATGGGTATCATACTCTGCAAAGGAATATATCACAAGATAACGACATATTTCTATATAATCCTCAACAATTATAGTCATCATCACAAGCCGACAAGACTGCCAAAATATCATACAACAATATGAACCAGTAGGGTTATGAAACGTCTAACTGTACACACATGTCTACGAGCCTCTACATAGTATACAAGTGAGCACAAAGATCAGTATCAATAGACTGCAACTCCGAAGTAAGTGGAGTGCTCTTGAGAATCCACTGATGAAGCTCCTAAGGGTCTGGTCTGTCTACCTGCAGGCATGAACGCGACGTCCACAAGAAAGGACATCAGTATGAATAATGTACTGAGTATGTAAGGCATGAGTAACCACATGATAAAAATATGAAGATAACATAATATAGAAGAGATCAACATGTGCCTCTGAATGCCTTTTTTTGGCGGATGCCATGCATGCTTCTCTTTTAAAAAAAAAGACTTTTTCATATATACATATATAAAGTAACCTGCCTGGCCACGTAAGCTCAATTATATATATATAGTATCACGCCCGGCCACTAAGGGTCGGTTATATATATAGTATCATGCCCGGCCACTAAGGGTCGGTTATATATATAGTATTATGCCCGGCCACTAAGGGTCGGTTATATATATAGTATCATGCCCCGCCACTAAAGATCGATTATATATATATAGTATCATGCCCTGACACTAAGGGTCGGTTATTTATATAGTATCATGCTCGGTCACTAAGGGTCGATTATATATATAGTATCATGGCCGGCCACTACGGATCGGTTATGTATAAAGTATCATGCCCAGCCATGTAGGCGCGGTTGTATATAATATCATGCCCAGCCATGTAGGCGCGGTATTGTAAATGTTACATATATAATTACATATAGCATGCATGAGAGCCCAATTAAACATTTCTACTCTATCGGAGTGACGTAAGGTCGGTAACCTCCGATTTATATTATGGAACAATCATCATCGTTATATCCCACCTTGAAGGATCAAGTAACATAAGGTGAGATGAACAACAATGAATAGAATCAAGAAAATCATGAAATAAGTTCAATAATCTCGTAATAGCATCAAATCCATAAGCTTTGGAATCTCCAAAAATGGAATCATCATCATCATCGTCATTATCATCATGGAAAACATCTATCTTTGGCATCATAAGAATTCTGAGAATCATGAACTTCTAGCTTTTTGGGAATAAGGATGTTATGGAAAGCATGTGTGGATTCGTAAGAAAAGAATCATTCCTTTAGAAAGAAAGGGTTTAACCTTAACATACCTTTTTGGTCTCCTTAACGACTTAACGCTTATCCTCCCAAGCTCGTAAATCTACATTCAAGAAAATTTATACTATTGTTAGGCTTGTCGTCGTATGCTTATCTTAAGCCTTCAAATTAGACCACTTTAGAATCTGCCGAATTCGGGTAGCATCTCCCCCATATCTTCTACTCCCTCCAATCTTCAAAACTACTCCCAAAGAACAATAAAACATCAACGATTCCGTAATCAAAAGATTGCATTCAAACTATACTCAATTCAATCCCAAAACTTCTTTTCATAATCAATCCATAACAACAACTTCATACAACCCATTATACACTCGTATACGACAATTCCTTAACATTATTATTATCCCTCATAACAATATTATGCTCAAAACATACTAATAATTATAACTCAAGTTAATTCACAACTCAAGATATCATCAAATGCATATTTGAACTTTTCCTCCAATTGTTTTTCTCCTCAAATCTTAACATAATTACCAAACAAACTGATAAACATGAAACTAATATGAAATCTTACCTCAAAATTCAAGAACACTTCAATTCCATTGTTACTCCACCTTAAAAATACTCACCCAAACATCCTAAAGAAGAGGAGACAAATGTAGACCTCACTTGGAACCCTTAACCACTTTAATCTTCACTTTGATCCTTGGTTTAGGCTTGAAAATATGTTGGAATATGTTTGGAGAGGTTTCTAGAGCTTTATAAGCCTTCGGGTTATGCTTAAAAGGAAATAAAAATGACCAAAATTGTCATATAAACTTGTAGGAATATCTGTGCATGTTGTGGAAGTTGGAGGAATTTTATAGAGGATTTGGGATATGTTTACGGGGATTTGGATAGTGGATGAATGTTATGGGAAGTTCTAGAGAGGTGTAGAGATGAGAATGGTGAAAGATGAGGTGATTTAGATGACTTAAGAGGTATATATAGTAGTCCAATTCGGTTTGGGGCTAATGGGCCGAAATTGGTGGGCTTTTAAAATGATTTCTAGAATTTTCGCGTAGGTTCGTGGGCTTCTGGCAGTCCATTTTACAACGCCCATAACTCCCTACTCCAATGTTGTATTGATGAGCGGTTTACTGCGTTGGAAACTACACTCGATGAACTTCATTTTAGGCACTTGAAACACCTCAAAAATCCTGATATACCAGGAGATATACCTCTCTGAAGTTGACCCAAAATTCTGCCAAATTTTTCAAAATTTTCGACAAACTTATTTTCTTCAATTTTCTTGATCCTGGAATCTTCCGAAACTTTACATACATGATATTTATCATTAATTATACTTGATAAGGGTCATGTCATTTTGTTCCAAGGTTGTCCTTCCTGGTTACGAATTACGAGATCATAATTCATCATTTACTTCATTGTTACGTACTTCGCACGGCTTGTACTTTTCAAAACTTCACAAACCATCTTCGATACTCCATTAATACGGTGAAATATGTGGCGTGCACAAGCTCTAAAAAGTGCGAGGTGTAACATCCTTCCCCCCCTTACAAACATTCGTCCTCGAATGTTGTATCTTGCGAACTTACGAGGTACTCCCTAATCGCAGGTAGTATTGTTGTCCTGCTATCCATAGGCACACTATATTCCTTCCTTTGAAGATTATTGAACTTCCTATCAATATTCCTCTTTGAAAGCTTTCAGCTCTTCTAGTGCTACAAGTTCTTGTTAGTAGTCCTGATTGTCCCTTATACTTATTCCTGGTCAGCTTGTAGTCCTTTCTTACTCTCCTGTTACCTTTTAGAGCGTGTTAATGCATATTTAGTTGTAACCAAAATTTCTCCGATGTGAATGATTCGAATCATCGCCCGGAACACAACGTATCACGTTGACGAAACTTATTCTCTTTGATTCGCTAAACCTTCATCATCTTGTCATGCCTCCTTTTTCACATTTGTCTCATAATATACCTGCATTTAGTCCATTCTCCCTTTTCTTTAGCGCATTCTTGATATATCCGTTCATCTCGAATTTTGTCTCATTCAAGCCAGTACATTTCCCTCTTTTGAACTTTGGAATATTATAGTTCATCTTCGAACTGAATTTGTTCTTCCCCCCTTTTAAAGGATGTACTCATATACCAGTACCATTCGAGTATTAACCGTCTTTGGTAGTCATCTGGCCGACCTTAGCGATCCTTCAACTCCTCTATTCCGTATAATGCCAGAATTCTTTTCATCGAATGGTTTAACTCATCTCCTTTTTGCTACCCGATTTCTTATATCAAGTCAAAATGTTTATACATACCGGATACAATTTAAACGCTTTCTTTATTGATCACTTCTTTCTTTCGTGACTAACAGTCCCCTAGGCTAACTAATCAATGGTGACATCGAAATATTTTTGGCTTCTTACAAAGTGTCCGACTATACAACGCTCCTTCAGCCATAGTTTTCCTCCCCAGCTACCTTTTCACTAATATTCTCGAGATTCTTCTTGCTCCTCTTCTCCTGACATCCTAATCTTCTTACTCTTTTTAAAAAAATAAAAAAAATAAAACGACTACCACCAGGAATAGTTGTGAGTTTTATAAATCTAAGGTTCTGTACAGAAATTGTAAAGAAAGCAAAGAAAAAAAAAAGCAAAAAAAAAAAAAAAGCAACAAGCAAGAGAGTTTACAAGGCCAAAAGTGCCTAAAAATCAAGGGGAAAACAGTTTAAGTAGCTATATCTAGCCTAATGTATGCATGACCATTCCAAGCCTTGACTTGATTCCATTTCAGTCACCTCAAGCTCTCACCAGGTGCTATGTAATCAAATGCCAAAAGAAGTATCCTTCCAACTTGCAACTGTGCAAAATCAGGCCTTTTATGCTAGCCAAAGCTGTATATTATTTGAGTCTTCTAAGCTTTGATATGAAATATTTGAATAGGACAGTTTATCTGTACTTATCCTCTATCACTAAGGAGATTCTTCCAACATGCTGAATATGAAGTTAATACCACACATTGGATAGAATTTGCTTAGCAAGAAACTCAAGAGCAGATAAACTTAATCTTGAACTACCTCCACATTGATATTCCTGTCAACAATGATCTGCAGCTTTCAGTGTTGCTGCATCCGAACTTATGAATTGCTTGCTTTAATCTGGATCCCTAGGAATTACTGTTTTAAATCTGAAGCTTGGCAAATGCATTTTATCCATGTTTACAAGTCTCCTAGCTGCAGTTGGTAGTTCAGTAAATGACTCAAAGTTGAGAGTACCTGCAAAATAAAAAACATAGTTAATTAAAAAATCAGCAAGTTGGTTGCCCTCTCTCAGCACATGTCAAACTTGTATCAGTCCCTTCTTCCTCAGTTCTCTGATCTTCTACACCTCCATACTAATAATCCATGGAACTTCCCAGTCCCCTTCTACTATCGTCATTAAACCAAGTGAATCAGTCTCCAATATCAATGGTAGAAGCTGTTGTATTCCACAAAATATGATGCCATTAGGCGTTGCTTTTGCCTCTGCACACAGACAAGTTGTATCTGCAATCATTCTAGCAGTAGCATGAATGAACTATCCTTCATGATTTCTCGCACAAAATGTAGATGCACTAGGACCAAGATTTCCCCTGAAGGCACCATCACTATTACATTTGAACCATCCTGCAAGAGGACTAATCCATTGATCCAGTATGAACTGTATCTGAGGCCTATATTTTTCAAAATGCTGTACCAGCTGAAGTCCAAGATTTTGGCAAATTTGTCATCCATGGATATCTAGTTTTGGCCAGTTGAATGAGATTAAGATTAATGATGAAAGATGAAGAAGATCAGGAATTCCAAGAAAACCAAGAAACACAAGATTGGAATTCAAGAGAAAGAAACTCCAAGAAGCTCAACTTTGAAGATCAATTTCTTTCAAGAATTGAAATTCTTGTTTCTTGAATCCTTTTCTAAATAAGGTTTCTTGTTTCTTGATTTATATTTTAGTAGGATTTAATATCCTATCATTAGTAGGACTTTTATCCTAGTTCTCTTAGGATTCTAGTTTTCTTTATTCTTTTCCTTATAAAATAGGGATTTTACTTTCCTTATTTTTAGCTATTTCCTTTCTAGAGTAGAATAGGGATTTGTAGTCATAAAATAAGAGACCCTAGGCCTATATAAAGGGTTCTCATGACTTGTAAATATAGGATTCACGTTTTTAGCACAAACCTAAGTTTTGTAATAGAGTTATTTTCTCTATTTGGTGTTCTTTATCCTTGTTTTTGGTTCCAAGAAAGGTGGTGATAGTCTTTATCTTGTTTTCAACAGTGTGTGGTGTTTCTTTATCACGTTAATTGATTTCAAGTGGTGACTTAGGAACTTTATTTGTTCTTGATCATTCAAGAATGCGTTTCTTGATTAAAATTCGTTCTAGTTTATACCCAGAACCCTAATTTTCTTTCAATCAATATTTACTTGTTTTAATCGATTCAAGAGACAATTTTATAGTTCAAATCGTCATCTTTCTCCTCGTCTTGAAAGCACATAATTTCGAGAAGTATAGCCCGATTTACGTCCATTTCTTGAATTCTGCCCATCAAATCGCTTCAAGAACAAGATCCTGGTCGATTGGTTCTTTGTTAACTCGAAGAATCACATCATTTTGGCATCAGAGCCTATTTCACACCACGATTCACATCAATTTGGTATCAGAGCACAGTTGAGGAGTGGATGAATATGCAACCAAGAGGAGGACGTTTGGTTCAAGAAGATGAAACATTATGGCAAAAGGAACCTGTTTTCCGCACTAGATGTACCTCCCATGGAAAGGAATGTTCGGTACTTATTGATAAAGGAAGTCATGTTAATGTTGTTTCAGAAGAGATGGTTTCTAAACTTGGCTTGTCAACGAAACCTCTTCCACATCCTTATAACATCAAATTTGAGAATGATGATGGTGGTTTAGAGGTAACTCGTCAATGCTTAGTTTCTTTTTCTATTGGAAAAATATATAAAGATCATGTTTGGTGTGATGTAATAAAGATGGATGCTTGCCACTTATTACTTGGAAGACCATGGGTGTATGATAGGGGTGCTAAATATGATGAATATCGTAATACCTATTCTTTCACAAAGGATGGGAGAAAAATTAATTTAGTTCCCTTGAATCCAGAAGATGTTGGTAAAGACTCCAAGTATGTTGATGATTCTTTTGTGACCAAATTACAAATCATTGGTCCCATAAATGTGGAGCAGCAAATGGAGGAGAAGAATGAATTGGATCCACAAGTTGAGGATTTACCTCCAAAGTTTGATGAGGATCCATTGGAGCATCCAACTATTTGTGAGATTGATTTTCCATCTTTAATTGATTTCGAAAAGAATCCAGATTTTGTTTCTTACTCCATACCAACCAAAGTAGCGTATTGCGTAGGACCAATAATCTATGAAAATTTGGAAGAGAAAGAGAATAAGTTGCTGAAAAAGGAGTCCATGAATGAGAGTTTAATTTATGATCTAGTTCGAGCAAGAATTACTCATCAAAAGGTTGAATCTTTGCAAGAAAGTGTAGATTTAATATCTCTCAATTTCATTGAGGTTAATGGCTATAATCATGTCAAATATGAGAGCAGCAAGACCATCGAGGAGCTCTTAAGAAGACATGATTTGATCTCATACCTTGATCCAAAGGTACTTGAATTTGATTTATTTCATGGTTTTCATGGCAGTAACTTAGATTTTTCAAGCAAACACCACATAGACAAGGGAATGTTCAAGATTCTTGAAGATAAAAAGGATATAAGTGTTGATTATGGCTTAAATAGTGAAGATCAGTTTAAGATAATATGTTTGAGAAATCATGGAAAAATGTTACTACTAAGAAAGTGGGATTTAGTTCGGCCATATATAAAGCTTTCTTTCAATATGATGAAGTTCTATGACAAGCTAGAAAAATGCAACTTAAAGCCTCGTGAGTATGGGTTGTTCCAATTTAATTTTTTTTTTGCTAATCTCTTCACCATTTATGGAGTCTTCAGACTCGAGGACGAGTCTTTCTCAACAAGGGGAGAATGATGAAAGATGAAGAACATCAAGAATTCCAAGAAAACCAAGACACACAAGATTGGAATTCAAGAGAAAGAAAGTCCAAGAAGCTCAAGTTTGAAGTTCAATTTCTTTAAAGAATGGGAATTCTTGTTTCATGAATCCTTTTCTAAATAAGGTTTCTTGTTTCTTGATTTATATTTTAGTAGGATTTAATTTCCTATCATTAGTAGGACTTTTATCCTAGTTCTAGTAGAATTCTAGTTTTCTTTATTCTTTTCCTTATAGAATAGGGATTTTACTTTCCTTGTTTTTAGCTATTTCCTTTCTAGAGTAGAATAGGGATTTGTAGTCATAAAAGAAAAGACCCTAGGCCTATATAAAGGGTTCTCATGACTTGTAAATATAGGATTCACGTTTTTAGCATTAACCTAAGTTTTGTAATAGAGTTATTTTCTCTATTTAGTGTTCTTTATCCTTGTTTTTGGTTCCAAGAAAGGTGGTGATAGTCTTTATCTTGTTTTCAATAGCGTGTGGTGTTTCTTTATCACGTTAATTGATTTCAAGTGGTGACTTAGCAAATTTATTTGTTCTTGATCATTCAAGAATGTGTTTCTTGATTAAAATTCGTTCTAGTTTATACCCAGAACCCTAATTTTCTTTCCATCAATATTTACTTATTTTAATCGATTCAAGATACAATTTTATAGTTCAAATCGTCATCATCTCCTCGTCTTGAAAGCACATAATTTCGAGAAATATAGCCCGATTTACGTCCGTTTCTTGAATCTGCCTATCAAATCTCTTCAAGAACAAGATCCTGGTCGATTGGTTCTTTGTTAGTTCGAAACATCACATTAATTAATCTCATATATGAGCCTATGCATAGACATGTTACCACCATGCAAAACTGTGTTTCTTCTTTTCCAAAGTTGCCAAAGTATGATTGCAGGAGCTGTTTGATATAATGGTTTCAACTTTGAAGAGCACTTTGTGTCCCACCATTTCTTGATAGCTTGATTCACTTGAATAAAAGGGCCTCACACACCTGCTGCTGCTGAGAACATCTTCCATATATCTGCAGCATATTGACCTGTCACAAACATATGGTTCATTGTTTCTTATTGGGGATGAGAACAACACCTAAATATAGACACAATAGATATCCCCATCTTTGTAAATACATCATCAATACGTAACTTCTGCCTCCACACTCTCCAGAAGAAGAAAGCAATCTTGAAAGGCAAAGCTTTTGTCCAGAATTGCTTATAACACCAGTTTAAGGCATTTATTTATCTTACTATTTCCCATGCACAACTAACAGTGTATTTACAACTACTAGTGAGCATCCACCAGGCCTTATCCATATTTTCTGAGGGAGTATCAATGTGCATCTCTTTTCTTATATGATCAATGATATCTTCTGGCACAGTTTGTTGCACTGTTTGATGATTCCAAGTCCTATTCTCCATAACATCTGCAACCTCCTGAATACTATCATCCATAGGGGAATTAGCTAGCATAAGTTGAGTAAGAAGACCAAGTTTAGTCCAGTTGTCAAACCAAAAGTTAGCAGAACCATTTCTTGTTTCCCACCAAATCTCCGCTTCTATAGCATCTCTTGCTTCTAGCACCTTCTTCCATAATTGTGAGCCTCCTTTCCTTTGAACCCTGGTTGGAATATGTTTGTTACAGTACTTATTCCACATGAATGTTGACCACAGGGCACCAGAAGTTCTGAATCTCCACCATAGCTTAGTGAATAAAGCTTTTGATACATAAAAAATTGACCTAAATCCCAATCCTCCCTCCTGTTTAGCAACACACACTTTCAGCCAGGCTGACCAGTGTCTACTCTTGTCTTCTTCCTTGTTACTCCAATAGAATCTTGCAAATATTTTATGCAGTTCGTTTAGTGTGTACTTAGTAGGTGCCATTGCAGATAGAAGGTACATTGGCATACTTTGTAAAACACTGTTGATAAGAACTGCCTTCCCTCAAAATGATAACAAACTTCCTTTCCAGTTCTGCAGCCTATCTTTCACCCTCTTAATCACATCATTATAATAAACTTTCCTTTTTCTAGAGTGGAAGATAGGACAGCTAAGATATTTGAAGGGAAACATGCCTCTTGTAAAACCAATTACCTACTCAACTTCTTGACATAACTGCACTGCTGATTTCTGATGCATGTAAAAGAAACTTTCATCTCTATTTATCAATTGACCTGACATCTTTTCATAATCTCTCAAAACATCCATAGTCAGTTCCAACGATAGTTTATCAGCTGATGCAAAGATGATGGTATGATATGCATAAGCAAGATGATTAAGGTTTGCACTTCATTTAGGCATACCAAAGCACCTATACTGATCATGCTCAAATAAAGAATTAAGTGCTCCAGATAGCACTTCTACTGAAAGTATAAATCGAGCAGGTGACAGTGGATCACCTTGCTTCACACCCATTGTAGAGTGGAAAAACCATAAGATTGGCCATTAAACAAAACTGAATACCAGTTATTTGACAATAGCCTCCATATCTGATCCACAAAGATTTCTGCAAATCCCATTCTTCTCAGCACCTTAGTTAAATACAACCAGGACACTCTATCATATGTCTTAGCCATATCTAACTTAATCACCACATTTGCAGGTTTACCCCTTTTTCTAATATCTGTGACAATTTCTTGAGTGAGCAACACATTCTCAATAATGCTTCTTCCCTTCACAAAACCAGACTGGTTACTAGAGATCAAGCCTGGTAGAATCTTATCCAGTCTTCAATGAACCACTCTTGAAATTACATTGCTTATGAAGTTACTCAAGCTAATTGGTCTGAGATCCCCAAAAGTGTGAACTTCTGATTTCTTAGGGATCAACACCAAATTAGTATGAGTTACTGATTTTGGGAGAGTATGACCTTCATAGAAAGCCTGAACCATTCTGAATACATCTATTCCTACAATGTCCCAACATGAATGAAAGAATGTTCCTGATAATCCATCAGGACCACAAGCACTCTCTCCTTTATGTTCAAAGACAACATTCTTTACTTCTTCTAGGGATGGAAGTGCATAAAGCAAATAATTGCTTTTAGAAGAAACCATCTGTGGAATATGCTTCAACATGCCAAAATCTAGAGCCTCCTCCTCTTGAGAGAGTTGTTTTTGGAAGAAGTTAACTGCTTCTGCTGCAAGCTGCTCTTTATATTCTATCCACTCACTATCAAATATTTGAATTCTATTCACCTGTAACCTTTTTCTCCTTCCATTTACTAAGTTGTGAAAAAAGCTGGTGTTTCTATCACCTTCAGAGAACCAAGTGTATCCTGCTTTTTGTCTCTAAATCTCTACCTCATAATGTAAATACTTCTTCATTTCAGCCTGAGCAAGCTGCAAGACTATTCTATTTTCTGTAGAAGGATTATCTTCAAATAGTTGTTCCTTAATTCTCACTATATCTTACCTGATGATAAGTTGTTTGAAGATATCTCCAAAAGCTAGTCTACTTCAAGCAGATAGAGCCCCTTTTATTATCTTGATCTTCTGTTTAAAAACCAAAAAAGGATTGCCAATACTCTCCTCAGACCAATTCAGCCTTACTACGTCCAGGAAATCTTTATGCTCAGTCCAAAATTTCAAAAACCCGAATGGTTTTATAAAAGTCTGAACTTCCTCACCCAAAGTGATAAGAAGTGGGGCATGATCAGATCCAATCCTGGATAAATGCTCCACTTCAATGTGACAAAACCATCACTGAAACTGTGAGTTAAACAATATTTTGTCCAATCTTTCAAATATAAAATCATCCCCAGCCCTACCATTCCACCATGTAAAATGGCTGCCTTTAAAAAGTATTTCAAATAAATCATATGAGTTGATACAAAAGGCAAAGTCCTCATAATCCTGAGGGACTACAGGAAATCCACCTATTTTCTCCTCTTCATTCATCACAACATTAAAACCTCCCCCTACCAGCTAAGGCATGTCATAGGAGTTAGCTAACTAATAAATACTATCCCAAAGAGGCATTCTTTCTAATTCATCACATTTAGCGTAAACCAAGGTTGTTATAAGGAATCAATTGTGCTCCTGAAGAAACAGTTTTAAGGTGGTTTGCTGTGCAGCATCATATAGAATTTCCACATCAACATTCTCCTCTACAAAGAACCAAATCTTTCCACTACAATTTGCACTAGCCTACTGCATCCCTACCTCCCTTGAATTTATGTATCTGTCTAACATGATGAAAAGGTTCCATTAAAGCAACTAACATAAACCTGTGATGTCTATGTAGCATTTGAAGTCTGTGAAAAGCTTGTTGTGTCTGCACTGATCTGATATTCCAAATGAATGTTTTAATATGTCACGACCCGCCTAGGGGCTGCGACGGGTACCCGGGGCTAACCACCGAGCACCGCTCATTCTATTTCTCATTATACTCATTCACCGTTCCTTTGTCAATTTCATACCCAAATTATAAGAAAATCTCCTTTCATTAGAAAACATAAATACTTTTAGATACTTAAGCCCTTCGGCCATCGAAATAATACATATACATAGTAGTGACCTCATGGGACCACATAACCCACACTGCGTATCTACAAGCCTCTACTAGAGTACTAGACATATGGACGGGAAAAGACCCCGTCGTGCCCAATATATATATATATATATATATATATATTTACACAAAAGAATAAACCAAATAGCACCTCCGGAGTAATGGAGTGCTCCTGTAAATCTGCTGATAACTTCTACGAGTTTGGATCACCTCCCTATCTACCTGTGGGCATGAACACAGCGTCCAAAGAAAACAGACGTCAGTACGAATATTGTACTGAGTATGTAATGCATGAATGAACTAAACATGATAGAGAAATCATAAGTCAGACGGTGAAGATACAACTTGAGTAACTGTTAAGAGTGGATACATTTCTTACACCTATATCATATATATAACTCCTAGCACATGTATCATCATAGCGTATAAATCATCGTATCATATAGATCATCATCGTTAACCCACGTCCGGGTAACCATCATAAGCCGCCCACTAGTGGTGATTATGTCCGGCCTTCTAAGCGCGGTAGAATCATAAGCAGCCCGCCTTAGCGGTGATATGGCCGGCCATTTAGGCATGGTGGAATCATAAGCAGCCCGCCTTAGCGGTGTCATGTCCGGCCATTTAGGCACGGTGGAATCTCATCATCACAAAATCAATCATTACCCATCACTATTACATATCTCATGAATGTATCACAATCTTATCATAGCTTGGCATATTCATACATAACATAGGCATATTATAAGTTAGCATTATTGATCATCTTATAAACATACCATGACTTTACATCATTTCACATTTAGCATTAGGAGTATACATTAGACTTTGAAGACAACCATGGCTATGTCGGGGTGACGTGAGGTCGTACGCCCCCGATTATATTATGAACGTTTATGAGTACCTTGCCTCACCTAGAAGGAAATATTGCATAAGGTGAGTGTTAACAATAATGACATCATCAGCGTTATGGGATCACCATATCATGAACTATCGAATCTCTATATTTCAACTCATTATCATCATTATCATGCTCGTATGTAATTTAGTATATTTAAGGACTCATAAGTTCCATCATATAGGAGGATAATGGAAAAACTTGGAAGATTCATGCCTTTGAAGGAAGGGATAAGCCTTACATACCTTTGACGTTTAGCTAGTCTATCGCTTGCTTGTTCTCCTTTGATATCACGTTTTTACCTTCAAGAGAGAATTCGCACTAACGTTAGTTAATTCGGCTATAAGAACGCGCTACTATTTCTAGGGAAAATTGGGTAGCACTTCCTTTGTTTATAATACTTTTCCCATAGTCCATATCAATTCCCAAACACTCACAACAACATTCACAATATTGCATTAAACAATCATCATTTATATACATTGGCCACAATCCACCATTTCTCTTCAATTTCTCCACATTTATGGTTATAGCTTACTATCGCATTTTCCCATGTATCACACTTATTTCATGGTCTTAATGTAATTTATGACGTATTCATAATCACAACACCCCAACATTTATGATTCAATCCAACTACCATCCAAACATGACACTATTCACTCATTAATGACCCATTTCCTATGTCTTTCTAAATTTCAAGTATCTTAACCTTTCAATACCTTAAAAAACATGGTATAGTCATGAATCTTACCTTGGATGGTGGTTGAACAAGCCTTGGATGGAATTACTCCTCTAGCACCAAAACCCTACTTCACTTCTTTTGGGCTTTTCTTGAGAAGGATGAACTTTACTTGGGTTTCATACACTTTGTTTAATGGATTTGGTGTTGTTGATCTTGGTTTTACTTTGATTCTCTTATGGAGGAGTATTAGAGAGTATTCTAGATGTTTCTTGAAGTGTGGAGTGAAAATGAAATGAAATGGAATGAAAAAGGGTCCCTTATACTTAACTTAAAAAGCTGGCCGACCAACTTTATACGGACCAACATACGATCCGTACTATTTATACGAACCGTATGTGTAGCCGTATGTTTAGTCCAGTAGCTGCTTCCCTCCTTGGCTAATTATACGGTCCAACATATGGCTGGTACAATTTATACGGTCCGTAGGTTGGGCCATATAATACCCAGTGGTTCCGTGTTCGTTCTCGTCGACTCGTTTGATCCCCGATCCTTATGGAACCTTCTTAACACTTGTTCAACGCTTCGATACCAATCTAAGGGACGTTGTTATTTGTCTCCAAGACATCATTTTGCCCTCATTGGCTCGTCATCCATAATTCCTACCTGATACATAACATATCCCTTACTTCCTTCGGCAAACTACTTTCTTTGCGTCTATCGTCTTCAAGTCTCGATTAAGATCATCAAATGCTATCTCTTACTTATCAAATCATCGTGTATGTCGTGCCCCTTCGCTATCGTATTCACTGTACGCTAACGGGGAAAATTTCCAAGGTGTAACATTCTTCCCCCCCTTTTGGAACATTCGTCCTCGAATGTTAAACACTCGGAATTCTACGAAAATTTCGCCAGAGTTTCCCTTGTAATATGGCGTTACCAACCTGTCATAAAAACCTATAATAACATTGCCTCACAGGGCCACAACACAATAAAACTTATAAATTGGCCACATATGGCCAAAAGCATGAAAAGTAAGCATACATACCTTATATTGTTGGCGTTTCATCTTGAATCTCTCCTGGGGGGGTTGGAATAAATGCGGGTATGTGGATTCCATTTTGTCTTCCGCCTCCCGAGTCATTTCTTCCCGGTTGCTGTTTCGCCATAAGATCTTAACTGGGACCACTTCTTTATTTTGAAATCTCTGTACTTGCCTATCTAGTATGGCAATGGGTACCTCTTCATAAATTACCCTTTCTGTCACTTTAACACCATTTACTGGCATGATCCTAGTAGGATTTCCAATATAATTACGAAGCATCCAGACATGTAAAATTGGGTGAACTGACTCTAATCAGGAGGTAGATCTAATTCATAAGCCACCTTGCTTATTGGCGTACCGCCTCATAAGACCTAATGTATCGGGGACTAAGCTCCCCCTTCATTCAGTGATTTTATTGCATTCATAGGTTTTCACACCCCAAGGCTATCGTGGCAAGCGTATAACATGTACTTATGTCATATTCCACGTAATTGTCCTATTTGTCCCTAACAATAATCCCAACTCAACATTTCAACTCAATTTACCATATATTTTCCTTCAACTGACCCGGGGTATCATGACTACACTATCCTTGTTTACCTCCTACTCCTATTTTTAAGTACCCACTTGGTTTCATTGGCGACGCATAATTATCTACAAGTTACATACTCGTTCTTGAATGATTCGTGTACATACACATCTATACATATACATGTATCCATATCCGTATACATATTCGTGTCCGTATTCATATCCATAGCACACTCGACTTTAAAGGTTCGGTGTCATTCATACCAAAGTCTTTTGTCTATCTGTAGTAACTTATCTTGTCGTGCTCTTTTCCTTCCCTCATATCTCATGTCCTACTATAGAAAACCTTAGGTCCCTTTCTTAATTGTCACTCATAAATAGCAATGTTATTAACAACAACTCTACCATTAGTGCCTTTGTCTCCATTCTAGTATAGCACGGCTATCTTTTATAATATCCCTTGAGTTATCTGCTCTCAAAGTCACGTTTGTTCAAGGTCTTTGGGAATGCTCTCCATTACAGTTTAAGATGCCTGTTCAATTCGTGTTCGCTTATTTACTAGTCATTAGACTCATTTCTGCATAACTCTCGCTCTTTGTTTTAGAGTCTATATTTATCACATCTTAGGGTCCAGCATTTTAATCTCTACGCTTGTATCCTCTTTATTCGCTTCCCCCCTTTAAGGGTTTTACTTGTACCATTCTCAAATCTGTTGCCTCACCTTCAAATCTTGAATTCATATACCCCTCACTATACCATATCTTATTCATGTCGTTTCCCATAATCTATAGCTACAATAATTCATATGTGAAGTCTTAACATACTCACCTTGCAGTCTTGTAACCAAATAATACAACCAATATAGCAATCCGAACAAGGAAGTATCTTTACCTAGCTCATCTAGTAATCATGAGTCAATGTCTAAATCCGTCCCAATTAACAACTTTTATCCTATAGGGATGCTCACAATAATAGTAGGTCTAGTTATCCATACCATCCATTGTAACGTCATCTTTGTTTTCCAGGGCCTAAGCCTCATGCTCTTTTACTCTTGTGTTGCACTCAACATTGATTTCAAGACCAATCATAGTCGTTTTATATTTGTCGTTGATGATAGCTTTACTCCATTGCTTTATTGTCGTACAGTAAACTCATAACTCATAATCATCTTTTTCTTTTCAACTCTTTACTTCATATACCTTACTCGTTCTAGCTTGGTATAGGGCATAGGAGATGCACCTTCCTTTAATCATAACATGACTACTCCTTAAGCACGCGTACTTCGTATATTTCCTTTTCTCGCTATTCTCATTCTTATTCCTTTTCATTCCTTCCTCCTCAATTTATCTGGTTTTTCCTTTTTCATAATCAATCCTTTATTCTTCATATGAGGAACCCTATCCCTGCTGAGTAACGCTTTGTCCTTTAGAATATACTACCTTTGTATAATCCAATCTTTGCTTCCAAAACTTATTCTGTTCATTCTGATTATCCCCTCTCGCCCTTATTGTGTTGATCCTCTTCCTAATAATCATCCTATTTCATTATTCATCTTTCTGTAGTCTTGGTCTTTTACATCCAGCTAAAGATATCAATCATACTCTTGACTATACCACTTTTCTCCGATTTCTTCTTCAAGTTGACCTCCCCCTTTTTTGCCGGCTATCGTTTCTGTCATTGAGGAATACCTGTGCTGGACTTCCCCCTAACAAGCTCTTTTAAGCTTTCTCATCCACTACCCCATGGCTCGCTTGCTGGTTTCATGCTTGCATTCACTCTTTATTCGTATAGAACATGTCACATCCTTAGTCGTTTCCTCGCTATGCTTGTATTATCGTTCTTGTTATGCTGTCATTATACCTTTATCATAATCAATGCTATAGAGTTCCACTTCTTTACCTCGTTCGTAATCCTGCTCATAAAATAGAATAAATCTTGAAAGGTAAGCATACTCAACCTGTTACTCTTTCTAATCAGTTCTATTATGCTTACCATATAAATTGTTTTACCAACGTACTCTTATTCATTATAACACTTCGTATTCGTACCTCTGTCTCTAGGCACTGTTACTTTCTTTGCTAGTAAACTTATCGTATCTTGCTCGCACTTATCCGTCCAATGAATACTCCAGTATCACACTCTATTGGAGTTCCCCTTTCTCTTCCACGTCATGTTTAGTACTACCAAGCATTTCTCTTTACCGTATCAATGTCGCTCTTATAACTGCTGTTACTATCAATTCAATAGCATTTAACTTATCTCTTGTAGTTGTCAATGATACTCCTAACTTAATCTCGTTCTGCCGTTACTTTTTGCACAACATCCTTTTCCGTAAGGACATATTTCAAGCTTATATCTTATCTCCTGTTGGTTCTAGGAAAATTTCGACAGAGTTTCTCTTGTAAGCGTAACAATCCCCAAGCCTGCACATTGCCCAGAAAACACGTCCGATGTCTCAATGGGACATACATCGGGACACACAAAATACGCAACTCAGTAACACAAGATCAGTTACCATTAATGGATATAAATAATAGACCTTGTCTCATATGTTGTGCCTGCACCCTCAGTCTAGAATTCCAATATATACACATATTATTTATATTCACTCACTGTCAGTCAACATACCCGTAAGTCACGATTCTGTCTATCACTAGGTCACTAACAAGTATAGTTATCTCAATTTGTCGGATTGGCTCAGACTTTTCCTCCAACACAGTTGACAGAAGTAATATGTATGGCGGCGTAGGCCCCGAATCAACCGATGCGTACATATCATAAAAAGGATATTGACAATATACTTGGAACAATATCAGGGGAAGATTCAAGATTCTGTCGCTCAGCTAAGGCATGGATATGATGCTGGGATTCACTTGGATAGGGCATTCCTCTTTGGTCTCTATCACTACCTACTAATAGCTGTGGCCTTGGCCTTGGAGGGCGTACCGATGATGAAGAGCCAGCTGCTACTCTTGTAGTCCGAACCTTACCTTTACCTCGTAGCGATGGGAAATCACGCTTTAAATGGCCTGGCCGAGCACAGACATAACAAACATCCGAGCCCAAACGGCACGGTCCCAAATGTAACCTAGACCACTGAGTGCATCGTGGTACCGGGGATCTCGTCTGACTAGAACCACTTCAAATTCGGGAACTAGAAACTCTGAGACTCTGGGTGACCTAGAATAAGTATATCCATCAAACCTGGGTCTAGGAAACTGTGGAGGAGCACCCCTAAACTCATGATCAAACCCCGAAGAACTAGCTCCCTTTCTCCAACCCCTGTTATCGTTGCCCACATCCAACCGCTGAGCTTGAGCGGCTACTAATTGAGTCAGTAAAAGAATGGCCTGTCTCATTTCTTGGCCACAGGCGTCCGGTGGAGGAACAAGGGGTGTTGGAGCTAAAGTTGAGGCTCCCCTCTGATCCTTGAAAGTGGGTGAAGTGTGGGAAAACCGAGGTAGGGCCTTATTCTGGGTTTCGCCCTCCTCCATATCAATAGACGGCTCCCGTTCAAGCCCTTCTTCGACCACTATCTTGCCCTTCTGGGTTGTTGTAGCTTTTCTTTTCATCAGCTTTTCTGAGATTATAACACACAATTAGGGAGGGAATAATCTTATAATACAGCTCTATCGCACGATCTCTTGAGATGAAAGATGGTCATTTTTCCTAAATGCCCTGTAGCCTCCTGTTTATTGATATGGCGCGCAACATACCATAAACAAGACTCTACTAGACACGGCTCGTAGACACTTCCTAGGACTGAACTGCTCTGATACCACTTTTGTCACGACCCGCCTAGGGGCCGCGACGGGTACCCGGGGCTAACCACCGAGCACCGCTCGTTCTATTAC
Source organism: Lycium barbarum (assembly GCF_019175385.1). Taxonomy (NCBI): domain Eukaryota; kingdom Viridiplantae; phylum Streptophyta; class Magnoliopsida; order Solanales; family Solanaceae; genus Lycium; species Lycium barbarum. The sequence continues at coordinate 65,433,974 of NC_083338.1, read as the reverse complement.
TCATTATACTCATTCACCGTTCCTTTGTAAATTTCATACCCAAATTATAAGAAAATCGTCTTTCATTAGAAAACATAAATACTTTTTGATACTTAAGCCCTTCGGCCATCGAAATAATACATATACATAGTAGTGACCTCATGGGACCACATAACCCACACTGCGTATCTACGAGCCTCTACTACAGTACTAGACATATGGACGGGACAAGACCCCGTCGTGCCCAAAATACATAAATATATTTATATATTTACACAAAAGAATAAACAAAATAGCACCTCCGGAGTAATGGAGTGCTCCTGTAAATCTGCTGAAAACTTCTACGAGTTTGGATCACCTCCCTATCTACCTATGGGCATGAACACAGCGTCCAAAGAAAACGGACGTCAGTATGAATATTGTACTGAGAATTTAATGAATTAATGAACTGAACATGATAGATAAATCATAAGTCAAACAGTGAAGATACAACCTGAGTAACTTGTAAGAGTGGATACATTTCTTACACCTATATCATATATATAACTCCTAGCACATGTATCATCATAGCGCATACATCATCGTATCATATAGACCATCATCGTTAACCCGTGTGTCCGGGTAACCATCACAAGCCGCCGACTAGTGGTTATCATGTCCGGCCTTCTAGGCGCGGTGGAATCATAAGCAGCCCGCCTTAGCGGTGACATGTCCGGCCATTTAGGCACGGTGGAATCATAAGCAGCCCGCCTTAGCGGTGACATTTCCAGCCATTTAGGCACGGTGGAATCTCATCATCACAAAATCAATCATTACCCATCACTATTACATATCTCATGAACGTATCACAATCTTATCATAGCTTGGCATATTCATACATAACATAGGCATATTATAAGTTAGCATTATTGATCATCTTACAAACATACCATGAATTTACATCATTTCACATTTAGCATTAGGATTATACATTAGACTTTGAAGACAACCATGGCTATGTCGGGGTGACGTAAGGTCGTAAGCCCCCGATTATATTATGAACGTTTATGAGTACCTTGCCTCACCTAGAAGGAAATATTGCATAAGGTGAGTGTTAAAAATAATGACATCATCAGCGTTATGGGATCATCATATCATGAACTATCGAATCTCTATATTTCAACTCATTATCATCATTATCATGCTCGTATGTAATTTAGTATATTTAAGGACTCATAAGTTCCATCATATAGGAGGATCATGGAAAAACTTGGAAGATTCATGCCTTTGAAGGAAGGGATAAGCCTTACATACCTTTGACGTTTAGCTAGTCTATCACTTGCTTGTTCTCCTTCGATATCACGTTTCTACCTTCAAGAGAGAATTCGCACTAACGTTAGTTAATTCGGCAATAAGAACGCGCTACTATTTCTAGGGAAAATTTGGTAGCACTTCCTTTGTTTATACTACTTTTCCCATAGTCCATATCAATTCCCAAACGCTCACACCAACATTCACAATATTGCAATCAACAATCATCATTTATATACATTGGCCACAATCCACCATTTCTCTTCAATTTCTCCACATTTATGGTTATATCTTACTATCGCATTTTCTCATGTATCACACTTATTTCATGGTCTTAATGTCATTTATGACGTATTCATAATCACAACACCCCAACATTTATGATTCAATCCAACTACCATCCAAACATGACACTATTCACTCATTAATGACCCATTTCCTATGTCTTTCTAAATTTCAAGTATCTTAACCTTTCAATACCTTAAAAAACATGGTATAGTCATGAAACTTACCTTGGATGGTGGTTGAACAAGCCTTGAATGGAATTACGCCTCTAGCACCAAAACCCTACTTCACTTCTTTTGGGTTTTTCTTGAGAAGGATGAACTTTACTTGGGTTTCATACACTTTGTTTAATGGATTTGGTGTTGTTGATCTTGGTTTTACTTTGATTCTCTTATGGAGGAGTATTATAGAGTATTCTAGATGTTTCTTGAAGTGTGGAGTGAAAATGAAATGAAATGGAATGAAAAAGGGTCCCTTATACTTAACTTAAAAAGCTGGCCGACCAACTTTATACGGACCAACATACGGTCCGTACTATTTATACGAACCGTATGTGTGGCCGTATGTTTGGTCCAGTAGCTGCTGCCCTCCTTGGCCAATTATACGGTCCAACATATGGCTGGTACAATTTATACGGTCCGTAGGTTGGGTACAATACCCAGTGGTTCCGTGTTCGTTCTAGTCGACTCGTTTGATCCCCGATCCTTATGAAACCTTCTTAACACTTGTTCAACGCTTCGATACCAATCTAAGGGACGTTGTTATTTGTCTCCAAGACATCATTTTTCCCTCATTGGCTCGTCATCCATAATTCCTAGCCGATACATAACATATCCCTTACTTCCTTCGGCAAACTACTTTCTTTGCGTCTATCGTCTTCAAGTCTCGATTAAGATCATCAAATGCTATCTCTTACTTATCAAATCATTGTGTATGTCATGCCCCTTCGCTATCGTATTCACTGTACGCTAACGGGGAAAATTTCCAAGGTGTAACATAATCATCATTTAAAACTTTAACTTATTACTAGCAGATCTCTTTGGCACAACCCTGGAAGGTTGCTGTGGCTCTGCATCTAATGGTTTGTTTCCTTCTATATATTTCTTGCCTTTCCTTCCACATTTGACCTTTCATGGCTGTTAGGGTTATGGTTGTGGTTGTTAGGGTTGGTAGGGTTTATTGAGGAAGATCCTGCCATGTGAGGGTTCGTGGATGAAGAAGGGATGGTCAAAGGAGGGAATTGAAGTGTAGAGGAGATTGCCAAAGGCTAGCCAGCCACCAAAGGTGGCTGACCAGTGGCCGGCACCGCCATGAAGGTTTAGAATAGGGTTAGGGTTTGCATGGGAATAAGAGGGAGAAAAGAGTTTTTTTTCATTTTAAAGCTTTAATGGGTTTGTTCATTTCCTTCGTCTTACTCTTTATGTATACATATTTCTCTTTTTTTCTGATATTGTTGCATTATGATTATTCAACTTTAATATTCGGAGAAAACTATATCAATCTACCCTATAGCACTTGCTACCTTAACTTCGACACTCACTTCAATCAATACCTTTAACATATCGTAAGATTGATCATAAAAGCACACCTAATACTTATTGGGGCCACACATAACTTATCATTTACATCGCTTATCAATACTTCACCTACGAAATATCCCAATGCTATTTAAAATTTTCCCGAATCTGTGGCATTAATACATATCCCTTCTCTTTTTCCCCAGCTAGCCAGACTCATACTGTTACACCTCAAAAAAATTCTTCGTTGATGCACAATGTATAGGCTAACGAAGGGCACGAAGTATACGATGTTTCAATAAGTAAGAAATAGCATTTGATGACCCTAATTGAGATTTCAAAGACATTCGAGGTAAGAGAAGAAAGTTTGCCAAGGAAGGCAAGGTATACGTTATGTATCGGGAGCGATTTACGAGTAACAAGTTAATGATGTTTAAAGAAGAGTTATAACATCCCTTAGATTGTTAATGAGGTGCTAAACAAGTGTTTAGAAGGTTCCATAAGGATTGGAGATAAAACGAGCCGACGAGATCGAGTTCAGAGAAGTTGGGCATTATACGGCCCAACATACTGGCCGTATGTTAGGCCGTATATTCAACCCAGATTGCCAGCCTCACTGGAATAAATCTACGGCCAGACATACGGTCAGTATAAATTATACTCAATTGGTTGCCGCCCAGACCCAGCGCCAAGGTACCGGGCAAGGTGATAGGGTTGTTAGTGCAAGGGCCCATGATTTTATTAGCTTGAATCCTCCGAAATTCTTTGGATCAAAGCCGGATGAGGACCCTCAGAATTTTATTGAGGAATTTTGAGGACACCTCTGGTAATGCAAGCTTCATACATTGAATCGGTGGAGTTAGCATCCTATAGATTGAGGGATGTCGCGAATCATTGGTACACGGTTTTGATGGCTTCACGAGGATCACCCTTGAACTGTGATCCCAAAAGCTCTGACTCGGCTCGGAATTAGTACATCTATCAAATCTCTAGCCTGTAAACCGTGGAGGCGCTCTAGTCATAGAATGGCCTGAATGCCTAGAAAACTGCTGTTTGTGCCCGGCTCTAAACTCACTCATCGAACCCGAAGATCTATCCCTCTTGTTATACCTTCTATCATGGTCATGCTCACTTCTTTGTTATTGTTGGATTTAATCTAAATTCTGAGCATGGGCTTGAATGCGTTAAATATTCATATTGTCCTGAAGGGACGTAGTTAAGCACCTATCCATCAAATGTGGCCCTAGGCCTTTCACAAATCGGTGTACTTTGTCAGCCATATCCACTACCATGGCCGAAGCATACCTAGCCAAAGAATTGAAGCGGAGACTATACTCTAAAGCACTCATGCTTCCTTGCCTCAAATTCAAGAACTTATCGGCTCTAGCTCGCCGAACCTCTGGAGGCAGGTAATGTCGGAGGAAGGGTCGTGAGCTTATGAGGTCGGAGTGTCAATCACTTGAATACAACATACTCATATAGAGGATTTAAGAGTTTGGCCAAGGAACCATGCCTTATGAAAGAAGGGTTAGCCTTACATACCTTTTCGTCGGACTATTCTACACTTGCACGCTTCCTTCCAATGCTAGCGTCTACACCTTCATTAGTATCATAACAATGGCCATTAGTCATTCACGTTATCCACATTATTTAGACTCCTTAATTTGCCTCTAATTCACCTATATTCATGGTCATAACATCCAACTTCGTCCATTCGTCTAAAGTGTCTAGTTCATGTTCTTAGTAACATTTATAATGCATTCATATCATAACACAACAACATTCATGATTCAATTCAAACTATTCCTCAAAATGCCACTATTCATCATTCATGACCTACTTGACCATATTTCCTACAATCCATGTATTTCAACTCTTCAATACCTTAAACATCATGTAAAAATCATGAATCTTACCTTAGAAGTTGTAGGAACAAGCTTTGGTTAATAATACTCCACTTTGAGCAAAACCCTAGTTTTTCTCCATTTGCATTTCTTGACTTGAAAGGTATTTAATGGCTTGCTTACACTTGATTCACTTGTTTATGTTGTTGGTGGCTTATAGTCCTTGAAAACTTATGAAATAAATGTAGGGAGATGATTCTAGAGAGAAGTGGTGTAGTGTAGAAATGAAATAAAACAAGTCTTGGTCCTTATATATAATGAACTGAAAATCTGTGCTGGGGTGAACAGTGGTCGTCCATGGAGGTTTACGGTTCGTATTTCTGTTTACGGACCATCCCTCGTGGTCGTCTTTAACCTTAAGCAGCGCCAGAAACTTTAGGCTGCATGCATGGTGATTTACGACCATGGTTTACGGGTCGTAAATCACTTTACGGTCCGTCCTCCTGGTCGTATTTTACCATTTCTCCACTGAGCAGAAAGTCGAAGCCCTGCATGGCAGTTCACGAACTTCCAGTTTACGGACCGTATACCAGTTTACGGTCCGTATTTTGCACTTTACGACCACTGGGCAGTTTTGCCAACTTTCAACTTTTCAAATTTCTCGACTTTTCATTCTAATCATTCTCGTCCATTTACGCACATTGCTCATGAAACATTATACACTCGCACTCCTCGCACACATCACTAGTTCGTTCACTTGCGTATCAACGGGAAATTTTCAGAGGTGTAACATTCTACCCCCCTTAGGAACATTCGTCCTCGAATGTTAAAGGCTTGGGGAATTCTATAAAAATTTCGCAAGAGTTTCCTCTGTAATGTGGCACTACCAACCTGTCACAGCAACCCACAATAACAATGCCTCACAGGGCAACAATACAACAACACTAGAAATTTGGCCACACACGACCTGAATGTATAAAAGGGAATCATACATACCTCATGATCTCGACGTCTCATCTTGGACTTCTCCCAATGGCTGAAATAAATGTGGGTATCTGGATCGCATATTCTCTTCCGCTTCCCATGTCATTTCCTCTCGATTGTTATTTCTCCACAGAACTTTAATTGAGGCCACTTCTTTGTTTCTAAGCCTCCGTACTTGCCTATCTAATATGGCAATGGGTATTTAATCATAAGTTAACTTTTCTGTCACTTGAATATCGTTCACTGGGACGATCCTCGTAGGATCTCCAACACACTTCCGAAGCATCGAGACATGAAATACTGGTTGGACTGACTCCAAATCTGGAGGTAGATCTAGCTCATAGGCCACTTTGCCTATTTTGCGCACAATCTTATAGGGTCTGATATACCGGGGACTGAGCTTTCCCTTTTTGCCAAATCTCATAACGCCTTTCATTGGCGACACTTTCAAGAATACCCAATCCTTAACTTGGAACTCTAAGTCTGTTATATCCCGTATTTTTGAACGTCGGATTATTTGCTGGGGTGGGGCCCACACACCGAGATTTTTTTTTTGGAACATCTGAAAAGTCATATGAATCACATATGTAAAGTTAAACACAACTCATGAAGTACCCTTGGGCCAAATCAAAGTGGAAGCCCTCCAAACGTATATTTTTAAGAAAACGTTTTCGGGTGACCTGACTTTGAGGGGCATAAACGGTATTATAAGTTTGGAATTTCGAAAGATACCATGAAATAGAAGTTGTAGATAATTGAATTAGCTGTCTATCCATAGGTCGTTGGTTCGTAGGTGATGTCGGTACAAGGAGATATGAACGTTTTAAGGTCGAAAGGTCAGTGGGCTAGGCCCAACTCGGGATCAACCGAGTTGACCCAAAAAAAAAATGAAAATTTAGGCCCAATGTTTAAGGGGTGGCCGGCCAAGTGAGGCTCAACCCATGGTTTTAATGAATATTTCCATGTGCTAATTAATTATAAATGGTCACTATCTAATAGAAGTTTCAAGAAACAAAGAAAGAAGAGAAAGAAGAAAAACCAAGAGCAAACATAAGAGCCATTTCGGGTTGGCCATAGAAAAATCACCCTCAAAAAAATCTTGACTCTAAAATTATTTTCTTGTTGAATTCCTACTAATTCAAGGTCCCTCTACAACTTGGTGTAGTTGTTTTGGAAGATTGAGCATTAGTTTCATCAATCTCACACTTTGGACAAGTGAAGAAGATTGGAGAAAAAGGTAGAAATTCATACCTTTTTATTATGTTATGAAGGTTTGTTTGTGTTGTAGTATATGGAAATGAGTAGAAACTATGGAAATATGGAAGTTTACAAAGTGTATATATATATATATATATATATGTAGCCGTGAGTGTATGTATGTTGTATACATATATGAGTTGAATTTTATGTTTTATTCTAGTTGTGGTTATGGTGAAAATTATATTGAGAATGAAAGTTGAATGAATTTTGGTTGAAGTTGGAATGTAGAAGATTATGTCACTTTAGAATGATTTTGTGATATTATGGAAATGAAGTTGTTAAGATGTGAATTATGATTATGGTTGATGAAATTGGAAGATGGAAATATGTTATGGATATGTAGGTTGAATATTAGATGTTTTGGATGAATTATGACTTTGGTGGAAAGTTTGTATATTTTGTATATCTTGTGAATATTTTGTGGAAATGATATGAAATGCTTCCAAATTATATTGTGATAATCTAGATTAATAATGCATATGAAAACATTGAGATTTGTTTGGAAATGGGAAGTCGGAATGAAAGTTCTTGCATTATGTCGGAAAGAAGACTAGTTGTGTTATATTGTGTCCTATATTGATTGTTGTCGTTGTTGGTGTTGTTGTTGGGTTGTTGTTGATTGTTTTGGCCGAGTTAAATTCTCGGGGATGCTATATGTATAGGGGAGATGCTGCCCAAATTTCTGTAGGCAATTATGAATAAAGATTGAATACTCAAAGATTGGAAATTGAGAATTGGTAAATATGACCAATTGCAGATTTTGGGCAAAACGGGAATTGAATTTGGAAAGGCGTAAAGAGCATATAAGGTATGTAAAGCTATCCCGATTCTTCTTTTGGCATGTCCTAGGTGTACTAAGATCGGATTTGAGCCCCGGAATATATTCTGTCCATTGGTATCCGCGTTTGAAATTGTCACTTTTTCATTCAATAGAATTGAACCTTTTAGGTATGCTTTGTTGGAAGAATTAGGAAAACTTTCACAAATTGTTTAGAAAGTTATGAAATGTCCCTAGTACCTCTACAGGTGACCCCACAAGCTTAAAATACGTAATTTGAGCCCATCGGTTCGTTTGTCCCGAGGTGGGCCCACTATTTCCGATTTTACCCCTTTTGTATTTATGACTTGTCTTCGAGCTGCTTTAAAGGAAATGTCTTAACTACTCCTCTAACTATTATCTAAAGAATTGTTTTAAATACTCCGTTAAGTCTTATAAACTGTTTTGGATCTTGGAAACGATCTCAGAAAGATTATGCCTCCGTAACCCATTATGACATCCGAAGTTTACTTACTATGATTCCGTCCGATTTCATTGTTTTGACTTGTCACTCGATATTCCTCATTGAGTCTCTTGAAGTATACATGGTATTTTATTGCATTTAGTTTCTCACTACTCCATTCGTGGATGCCTCAATGTTTCCCACACTGAGCCCGGGCCAGGATATGTTCTCAAGCGTCTTCCACTGCATTGTTCGCCGTGCCTCGATGTGAGGGGGCAGGTATATATGTACATGGGTTGTGGAGTATGTTGTGCCATGTACACTATTCTGACATGATATGATATGATCTGATATGGCCATTTGATATGTTATGCTATGTTACGGGGTTATTCCCCTTTTCTGATCCTTATGTGTTGTGGCACCAGCGTCGGGGGGTGGCCACGTTCTGTCTGCCGAGTCCCTTGGCAGGGGCCGGATATGATATGGCATATGTTTCTGTACATACTCTTCATGTTTTGAAAATATGCATTTGATACTCTGGATATCACACTCACTTTTCTATACGTTCTGTTTCGGTTATGATTTTGTCCCGTAGTGGGACCAGGTATGACATACGTTTTCTGCAAATACTATTTATGCTTTATGATCAGCATCTTTGCTAATCTGGATATTCCGTTCATTTTCTGTATCTTCTGCTTCGATTATGACTTTATTTACTACGTTCCATGCTTTACATACTCAGTACATATTTCGTACTGACCCCCTTTCTTCGGGGGCTGCGTTTTCATGCCGCGCAGGTACAGACTACAGATTTGCTGATCCGCATGTTTAGGACTATATTCTGCCATCTTGGAGTGCTCTATTGTTCAGAGCCTATGTTTGGTACAGTCCTTGCTATGGTACATTTGTATGTTGTTCAGGGGTATGACGGGGCCCTGTCCCGTCTTATGATTCTGATGTGTTCTGTAGAGGTCTGTAGACATACTTGTGTGGGTTCTGTATATGTTTTTGGGTTACTATGATCTGTGACGGCCTTATCGGCTTCCACGTGCTATATCTGTTCATCTGCGATATCTGGTAGCGCCAATTGACTTTTATATTGATATATTCTGCAAATATGCTCGTTTGGGTTATTGGGTACGTTTGGTTGTCCAGCACGGACACTAGTCACGGCCTACGGGGTTGGGTCGTGACAAAAGTGGTATCAGAGCGGTTCGTCCTCGGAGTGTCTGCAGACCTTGTCTCGTAGAGTCTTGTTTATCGGTGTGTTGTGCACCACATCTATAAATAGGTTGCTACAGGACATTTAGGGTGTTACCTTTCTTTGAATCTTAGATCGTGCGATAGAGCCAGCTGTAGGAAATGAATTCCTTTTTACTAACCTCTTATTTCAGCTGGAGAACGGTATCGACGTAAGACAGTGACTGATGATATTGGAAGCTACACAGTACACAGGTAAGCAATGGTATGAAAGACGTACGCTGGGTAAGGTATTTGAAGCACGATTGAAACATAAAGTTTAAAATCGTAATGAAAAGTAAACAGGAAAGTGCAATAGGTGCAGTTCGAGTTGGACATGTGAAGTAAGCCTCGACATATTTATACTTTTTATTTGAAATTATCAGCCCTGTGTGGCTATGATGCGATATGATATGATATGTATATACGTATATGTGTTGGCCCTGTAAGGCATGGTTAGTATTTCCTGTGGGCAGGTTTTGGGATAGTAAGAAATACAGAGGAACCTCTGCCTAAATTTTCCTAGAAATACGAAGAGGAAGATGAGATATAAATTCTTAACATGTCTTGAAGGTCGATACCGATAGGGTAAATTCATTATGTTGGATTAAAGTTTGAGAGATACCCTCCGTGTCATTCGTAAGAAGTATTATCCGTATTTGGAAAATTTTATCTCGAGAAAGCATATATGAGTAGCAGATTTGCAATTTATTTAAACGAACCGGAATATGTTCCGACCCCATTTTGCTTTAGGACAGCGTATGTGGAAGGGCAAAAAATGTCCAACGATTAAGTTTCCTCTAATTGGAAGAATACAAAGTGTATGACAGGCAGTGGAAATTGAGTGGTCCGTTTACGACTCAAAAATATACATATACACAAATATGGAGGTAATTATGTGAGTTAAGTGCTAAGAAATTCCGCGAAGTTCGTCGGATTCTAGTTTGTAACATTTTATCAGTTCTCATCGACTGGTTGGAGATGGGATCTGTGGAATAAAAACCTAAACCCGTGAGCTGTCTAAAAGTATATATATACACACGCATGGAGGTAAATATTGAGGATTTACAGGGGCGGCACGGTAACTATATAGTTAGAAAAGTAAAAGAATCCCCTCTAAATCGGGGTGGGACCCGCTACGAGAACGTTTTGAAAGTTGTTAAGACCCCGATTTGCCTTAAATTACGTGACCAAGGTCGCGCGGGGCAGTTGACGTGATTATACCGGCCTTAACGCACCTAAATGTATTAAAGTTTTAAGGTTAAGCGTGCTAGAGCCAGAGAAATTTTGGGATGGGTGACCCACTGGGAAATGTACCAAATTTTTTGGCAAACATAGATATAAGAGACGAATAGGAAATTCGGGGTAACCTAAAGGGAATTAGGATGTGTGGAATGGTTAGAAACCTTATAGGGGTCACGTAAGCTGAGACGGATTAGATTGGTAAAAAGGAAGGAAAAGCAGCGCAGCTCTGGAATTAGAGTAAAAATTTGAACAGGTGATTGAAGATGTATGGTGAAAGAAATGGTAGTGATATATGTACGTATGTGTAGGACCCCCATTTACGACTATGTCGATCGATTGGTGAACCCTAATAGCCAGTGTTGTAATATATAGAAAGGATTAACTGGGCAGAATTTACGAGGAAAAGGGAAAGGTATGGTACAAATGTTACGAAATAGACCGATACTCATTTTGCTACTGGTTGAGTTTGAAAAATTCTAATACAACGATGTTTGGAAAGAAAAGAGAATAATTGAGTGGGGGATAACGAGATCAAATACCAGAAAAAGTGAACCGTAAGAAACATAGTTAAGCAGAGTCTTTAAAAGAGTTGACGGGCAAAGCACGAATGTTAAATGCGAAAACGAGCTAGAATGAAATAGTGCAGGGCAAAGGAAAACTTATGGCATGAAACGATGAATCATGTGAGTATCAAATAATTCGATTATTGAGGAAACAGAACGACAGATAAGGAATGGGTATGAAGGAAGAATGTGATTACTAAGAGATAAACTTCTACATTAATTATATTACTTGACTGCCAGCTATCGGATAAGATTTTGTACTATATAATCGTGATTCTGTTAAGGTTTCGTACGAAGATAATCAAGTTATAGGTTAGAAAGAAAAGACATGGATATGGCAGAAGTATAACCCCAAAGAAGGGGAGTAAATGAAAGTAAAGTAAGCATAAATGAAAACAATTGACACATAGAAGATTGAAGCGATAAGGAATTGGCCTAGGCCTTCGACATCGACTGAAATACGCAGTTCTCTGGGATTGGTCGGATATTACAGAAGATTTGTAGAGAAATTTATTTCTGCTATGACACTATTAATGAAGCTAATTCAGAAGGCAGTGAAATCTCAGTGGACCGGTACTTGTGAATGTAGTCCCAGTTGCTGAAGGGAAGCTAACGTTGTGGCAGACACACTTAACCGCAAATCTATGGGCGGTTTGACCGGCGTGTATCCAGAAAGAAGGAATTGGCTTGTAAAATTCATCAGTTAGCTAGCCTTGGAGTCCGTTTGGTCGATTCTGGAGATATTGGGATTTTGTCCGAGAAGTTGCTGAATCGTTGATTAGGGAAGAGGTAAAACAGCGTCAGTTCGAGGATTCTATTCTGGTATGGTACAAAGATACAACCTTTGATAAGAAAGGGACCCAGTTGAGATCTCACCTGATGGGGTATTATTATACAGAGGCAGATTATGTGTGCCTGACGTTGCAGGGCTGCGACGACCAATTATGGGCGAAACGCATAATGTTCGGTATTCTGTTATCCTGAATCCCCTAAAATGTACCATGAACTTATATGCTTATACTGTGGAATGGCATGAAACGGGACATCGCAGAGTTCGTTGCCCAGTGCCCGAATTGCCAGCAGGTTAAAATTGAACATTAGAAGCCAAGTGGACTTCATTACAGGGTTGCCTCGCACTCCGCGGAAGTATGACTCTATTTGGATTATTGTGGATAGGCCGACAAAAAAATCAGCCCACTTTCTTCCCGTCAGAACCACTTACTCAGCGGAGGATTATGCCAGACTATATATTAAAGAAATAGTGCAACTCCACGGAGTTCCTACATCTATTACCACTGACGGAGGTGCCCATTTCATGGCAAATTTCTGGACATCTTTTCAGGAAAGATTAGGGACTAAGGTGAGTCTGAGCATAGCATTCCATCCCCAGAGCGACGGACAGGCCGAGTGCACTATATAAACGCTAGAAGATATGTTGCGAGCCTGTGTTATTGATTTCAGAGGCAGCTGGGATAGTCATCTGCCGTTGATTGAGTTTGCTTATAATAACAACTACAAGTCTAGTATCAAGATGGCTCTGTACGAGGCTTTGTTTGGCAGAGAATGCAGGTCACCGATCGGCTGGTTTGATATTGGCGAAACAGAACTAATAGGCCCAGCTATGATCCAACAGGCGGTTGATAAGATGAAACTTATCCGAGAGGGACTATTAGCAACTCAGAGTCGACAGAAGTCATACGCTGATAAACGACGTCGACCCTTGGAGTTCCAGGTCGGTGATTGTGTATTTTTGAGAGTATCGTCTATAAAAGGCGTGGTGCGATGCGACAAAAAGGGTAAGCTCCATTTGCAATATATCGGACCTTATCAGATTATTCGAAAGATTGGGAATGTCGCCTATGAGCTAGATCTGCCATCTGATTTGAAAGCAATACATCCGGTATTTCATGTGTCCATGCTCCGCAAATGTGTTGGTGATCCCTCCAGAACATTTCCAGTGAATGATATTCAGGTGATGGAGAAATTTTCTTAAGAAGAGCAACCTGTAGCTATTCTGGATCGTCAGGTGAGGAGCCCGCGTACCGAAGATATACCCTCTGTTAAAGTCTTATGGCGAAACAATAATAAAGAAGGAACGACCTGGGGAGCAGAGGATGAAATGAAGAAAAAGTACCCTCACTTGTTCTCTACACCTACAGGTGATCTAAATCTCTAAACTTGTTATATTAATTGGTAAATAATTCATGTGTGCTACTCATAAGAAGAAACTCCCCCGGAGTGTTTGTAAGACCTATATGGCTAATTTAACATTCGAGGACGAATGTTCTAAAGGGGGGAGGGGGAGGATGTTATATCCCGTATTTTTGAACGTCGGATTATTTGCTGCGGTGGGGCCCACACACCGAGATTTTTTTTTGGAACATTTGAAAAGTCATATGAATCACATATGTAAAGTTAAGCACAACTCATGAAGTACCCTTGGGCCAAATCAAAGTGGAAGCCCTCCAAACGAATATTTTTAAGAAAATGTTTTCGGGTGACGTGACTTTGAGGGGCAAAAACGGTATTATAAGTTTGGAATTTGGAAAGATACCATGAAATAGAAGTTGTAGATAATTGAATTAGCTGTCTATCCATAGGTCGTGGGTTCCTAGGTGATGTCGGTACAAGGCGATATGAACGTTTTAAGGTCGAAAGGTCAGTGGGCTAGGCCCAACTCGGGATCAACCGAGTTGACCCAAAAAAAATAAAATGAAAATATAGGCCCAATGTTTAAGGGGTGGCCGGCCAAGTGAGGCCCAACCCATGGTTTTAATGAATATTTCCATGTGCTAATTAATTATAAATGGTCACTATCTAATAGAAGTTTCAAGAAACAAAGAAAGAAGAGAAAGAAGAAAACCAAGAGCAAACATAAGAGCCATTTCGGGTTGGCCATAGAAAAATCACCCTAAAAAAAATCTTGACTCTAAAATTATTTTCTTGTTGAATTCCTACTAATTCAAGGTCCCTCTACAACATGGTGTAGTTGTTTTGGAAGATTGAGCATTAGTTTCATCAATCTCACACTTTGGACAAGTGAAGAAGATTGGAGAAAAAGGTAGGAATTCATACCTTTTTATTATGTTATGAAGGTTTGTTTGTGTTGTAGTATATGGAAATGAGTAGAAACTATGGAAATATGGAAGTTTACAAAGTGTATATATATATATATATATGTAGCCGTGAGTGTATGTATGTTGTATACATATATGAGTTGAATTTTATGTTGTATTTTAGTTGTGGTTATGGTGAAAATTATATTGGGAATGAAAGTTGAATGAATTTTGGTTGAAGTTGGAATTTAGAAGATTATGTCACTTTAGAATGATTTTGTGATATTATGGAAATGAAGTTGTTAAGATGTGAATTATGATAATGGTTGATGAAATTGGAAGATGGAAATATGTTATGGATATGTAGGTTGAATATTAGAAGTTTTGGATGAATTACGACTTTGGTGGAAAGTTTGTATATTTTGTATATCTTGTGAATATTTTGTGGAAATGATATGAAATGCTTCCAAATTATATTGTGATAATCTAGATTAATAATGAATATGAAAACATTGAGTTTGGTTTGGAAATGGGAAGTCGGAATGAAAGTTCTTGCATTATGTCGGAAAGAAGACTAGTTGTGTTATATTGTGTCCTATATTGATTGTTGTCGTTGTTGGTGTTGTTGTTGGGTTGTTGTTGATTGTTTTGGCCGAGTTAAATTCTCGGGGATGCTATATGTATAGGGGAGATGCTGCCCAAATTTCTGTAGGCAATTATGAATAAAGATTGAATACTTAAAGATTGGAAATTGAGAATTGGTAAATGTGACCAATTGCAGATTTTGGGCGAAACGGGAATTGAATTTGGAAAGGCGTAAAGAGCATATAAGGTATGTAAAGCTATCCCGATTCTTCTTTTGGCATGTCCTAGGTGTACTAGGATCGGATTTGAGCCCCGGAATATATTCTGTTCATCGGAATCCGCGTTTGAAATTGTCACTTTTTCATTCAATAGAATTGAACCTTTTAGGTATGCTTTGTTGGAAGAATTAGGAAAACTTTCACAAATTGTTTAGAAAGTTATGAAATGTCCCTAGTACCTCTATAGGTGACCCCACAAGCTTAAAATACGTAATTTGAGCCCACCGGTTCGTTTGTCCCGAGGTGGGCCCACTATTTCCGATTTTACCCCTTTTGTATTTATGACTTGTCTTCGAGCTGCTTTAAAGGAAATGTCTTAACTACTCCTCTAACTATTATCTAAAGAATTGTTTTAAATACTCCGTTAAGTCTTATAAACTGTTTTGGATCTTGGAAACGATCTCAGAAAGATTATGCCTCCGTAACCCATTATGACATCCGAAGTTTACTTACTATGATTCCGTCCGATTTCATTGTTTTGACTTGTCACTCGATATTCCTCATTGAGTCTCTTGAAGTATACATGGTATTTTATTGCATTTAGTTTCTCACTACTCCATTCGTGGATGCCTCAATGTTTCCCACACTGAGCCCGGGCCAGGATATGTTCTCAAGCGTCTTCCACTGCATTGTTCGCCGTGCCTCGATGTGAGGGGGCAGGTATATATGTACATGGGTTGTGGAGTATGTTGTGCCATGTACACTATTCTGACATGATATGATATGATCTGATATGGTCATTTGATATGTTATGCTATGTTACGGGGTTATTCCCCTTTTCTGATCCTTATGTGTTGTGGCACCAGCGTCGGGGGGTGGCCACGTTCTGTCTGCCGAGTCCCTTGGCAGGGGCCGGATATGATATGGCATATGTTTCTGTACATACTCTTCATGTTTTGAAAATATGCATTTGATACTCTGGATATCACACTCACTTTTCTGTACGTTATGTTTCGGTTATGATTTTGTCCCGTAGTAGGACCAGGTATGACATACGTTTTCTGCA
This sequence comes from Lycium barbarum, assembly GCF_019175385.1. Classification (NCBI taxonomy): domain Eukaryota; kingdom Viridiplantae; phylum Streptophyta; class Magnoliopsida; order Solanales; family Solanaceae; genus Lycium; species Lycium barbarum. Next base: position 65,417,623 of record NC_083338.1, on the reverse strand, counting down.
AATACTATTTATGCTTTATGATCAGCATCTTTGCTAATCTGGATATTCCGTTTATTTTCTGTATCATCTGCTTCGATTATGACTTTGTTTACTACGTTCCATACTTTACATACTCAGTACATATTTCGTATTGACCCCCTTTCTTCGGGGGCTGCATTTTCATGCCGCGCAGGTACAGACTACAGATTTGCTGATCAGCATGTTTAGGACTATATTCTGCCATCTTGAAGTGCTCTATTGTTCAGAGCCTATGTTTGGTACAGTCCTTGCTATGGTACATTTGTATGTTGTTCAGGGGTATGACGGGGCCCTGTCCCGTCTTATGATTCTGATGTGTTCTGTAGAGGTCTGTAGACATACTTGTGTGGGTTCTGTATATGTTTTTGGGTTATTATGATCTGTGACGGCCTTATCGGCTTCCACGTGCTATATCTGTTCATCTGCGATATCTGGTAGCGCCAATTGACTTTTATATTGATATATTCTGCAAATATGCTCGTTTGGGTTATTGGGTACGTTTGGTTGTCCAGCACGGACACTAGTCACGGCCTACGGGGTTGGGTCGTGACAAAGTCCCTTCGACGATTATCCGCATAGGACTTCTGGCGACTTTGAGCCGCTAACAACCGATCTTGTATGAGCTTGACTTTCTCTATAGCTTGCTGGACCAAATCTGGCCCTATCAACTTGGCCTCTCCAGTTTCAAACCACCCAATCGGGGATCTACACTTTGGCCCATATAAATCCTCATACGGCGCCATTTGAATGCTAGAATGATAACTGTTATTGTAAGCAAACTCAATGAGTGGCAAATGTTCCTCTCAATTTCCTCCAAAATCTATCATACATGCCTGTAACATATCTTCAAGAGTCTGAATAGTAAGGTTCACCTTGCCCATCGGTCTGGGGGTGAAATGCCGTGCTAAGGCGCACTTGGGTCCCTAAACCCTCTTGGAAAAACCTCCAAAACTTGGCTGTAAACTGAGTTCCCCTATCGAAGATAATAGATACTGGAACACCGTGGAGTCTCACTATCTCTTTAGCCACATAGGTCGTCCTGACCGGTAAGAAATGAGCTGATTTAGTGAGTCTATCCACGATCACCCATATGGAATCATATTTACATCGAGAACGGGGTAAGCCTGAAATGAAATCCATATTAATCACTTCCATTCCACATCGGGATTTCTATAGCTTGCAATAATCCACCCGGCTTTTGGTGCTCGATTTTCACCTGTTGACAATTAGGACATTGAGCCACGAATTCCGCTATATCTTTCTTCATACCATTCCACCAATATACGGACTTAAGATCATGATACATTTTCGTCGCTCCAGGGTGAATGGAGTAACGGGAACAATGAGCTTCTCTCAATATCTGGTGGCGTAGACCTGCCACATCGGGAACACATAATCTGCCCCGGCATCGGAGAACTCCGTCTCCTGAAATATCAAACGATGACTCCTCTTTCTGAGGGAGCGCATCTCTGTACTGCATTAGCGTAGGATCCTCATACTGTCGCTCTTTCACTTTCGCTACTAGCGATGAAACTGCTGAATTATGAATAGTAGCTCCGCTGCTACCTGAGTCCACCACTCGGACTCCTAGGCTAGCAAACTGCTGAAGATCACGGGCCATCTCTTTCTTTTCCGGTCGTACATCACTTAGACTTCCCATCGACCTACGGCTAAGAGCATCAGCCACAACATTTGCCTTTCCGGGGTGGTACAGGATTTCAACATCATAGTCTTTTAGCAACTCTAGCCATCGTCGTTGCCGCAAATTCAACTCTTTCTGCTTGAAGATGTACTGGAGACTCTTATGATCTATATAAATATCCACGTGGACACCATATAAGTAATGTCTCCATATCTTTAATGCGTGGACCATCGCGGTCAATTCTAAGTCATGGATAGGATAATTTTGCTCATGTTTCCATAACTGCCTGGAAGCATACGCAACCACCTTGCCATGTTTCATCAATACACAGCCTAGCCCAATACCTGAAGCATCGCAATAAACAACGTATCCTTCCAATCCCTTTGGAAGTGTCAGAACTGGGGCAGAAGTCAATCGACCCTTTAACTCTTGGAAACTACGTTCGCAAGCGTCTGTCCATTGAAACTTGGCTGACTTCTGAGTCAACTTTGTAAGCTGTGCAGAAATAGAAGAGAAACCCTAAACAAATCTTATGTAATAACCTTCTAAGCCCAAAAAGCTACGAACCTCCGTAGGGGTCGTGGGCCTTGGCCAAGTCTTTACTGCCTCAATCTTTTGGCTATCCACTCGAATACCGTCAGCTGCAACAATGTGGCCCAGAAATGCCACTGAGTTCAACCAAAACTCGCATTTGGAAAACTTCGTGAATAACTCTCGAGTTCGAAGAACTCCAAGGATAATACGCAAGTGATCCGCATGTTCTGCCTCGGATTTAGAATACACTAGGATATCATCGATGAATACAATCACGAATAGATCAAGAAAAGGCCTGAATACATTGTTCATTAAGTTCATAAACACTTCCGGTGCATTAGTTAACCCGAATGACATCACTCGGAACTCAAAATGACCGTATCTTGTTCTGAAAGCTGTCTTAGGGATATCTTTCTCCCTAACTCTTACTTGGTGATACCCGGACCTCAAATCGATCTTTGAAACCCACTTGGCACCTTGCAATTGATCAAATAGATCATCAATCCTCGGAAGAGGATATTTGTTCTTAATCGTCACGTTATTTAATTGTCGATAATCAATGCACATTCTCAAGGAGCCATCCTTCTTTCGGACAAACAATACAGGGGCTCCCCACGGGGATGAACTGGGCCTAATGAAGCCTTTATCAAGAAAGTCTTTCAATTGCTCCTTCAACTCTTTCAGTTCTACGGGCGCCATTTTATAGGGAGGAATAGATATGGGTTTAGTGTCTGGCAACACATCAATCGCAAAATAAATCTCCCGCTCAGGAGGAAGGCCTGGAAGCTCTTCCAGGAACACATCCGAAAATTCATTCACTACTGGAACTGACTGAAGAGTCGACGACTTAGCTTCAACATCTTGAACTCGCACTAAGTGATAGATACACCCTTTCGTGATCATCTTCCTTGCCTTCAGATAGGAAATGAACCTACCTTTTGGTGAGGCCGTATTTCCTTTCCATTCTAAAACTGGTTCTCCCGGAAACTGGAAGAGAACCATTTTCATTCTACAATCGACATTGGCGTAGCAAGAAGCCAACTAATCCATGCCCATAATGACATCAAAATCTACCATCTTTAGTTCGTGCAAGTCAGCTACAGTACGGCGGTCACATATCACGACTACACAATCTCTATACACTCGGCTAGCTATCACCGATTCGCCAACGAGCGTAGACACCTCAAAAGGTTTGATCGACTCCGGCTCGACTATAAATCGACCCGCAATATATGGAGTAACATATGATAATGTGGAGCCCGGATCTATCAAAGCATATACATCATGAGAGAATACCGATAATATACCTGTGACCACATCAGGAGAAGACTCAAGATCTTGGCGTCCAGCCAAAGCATAAAAAATGGTGCTGAGGACCGCTAGTACTGGGAGCTCTGCCTCTACCTCTACCATGGCTGACTGGCACATGTGAACCTGGCCCCGTAGGGCGTACAGATGCTGATGATCCGGCTGCCGACCCTGCTAGCTGGGTCCTACCTCTACCCTATACTGAGGGGCAATCACGCATGATATGGCCTGGTTGACCACATGAATAGTAACCATCCGAGCCCAATCGGCATCGACCCCAATGCAACTTCCCACACTGGGAACATCGTGGCACAGGTGGCCTTGACTGGCCTGAATCACCCCTAACTGAGACCCCGAATGACCCTGACTCGGCCCGGAATGAGTAGATCTGTCAATTCTCTGCCCCGTAAACTGTGGAGGTGTACTGGTCGTAGGATAGCCTGAATGCCTGGGGAACTGTTGTTTGTGCCCGCCCCTGGACTCACTTATCGAACCCGAAGGTCTAGCCCTCTTACTATGTCCCCTGTCTTGCTCACGTTCATTTATCCGCTGCTGTAGGTGTTCCTCTAATTCCTGAGCATGTGCCTGAATGCGTGCAATATCCATGCCATCCTGAAGGGACGCAGTCAAGCATTTATCCGTTAAGTGTGGCCCTAGGCCTTTCATGAACTGGTGCACCCGATCGCCCATATCCGCTACCATGGCCGAAGCATACCTGGCCTAGGATTTGAAGCGGAGACTATACTCTGTAGCACTCATGCTACCTTGCCTCAAATTCAAGAATTTATCGGCCCTTGCTCGCCGAACTTCTGGAGGCATATAGTGACGGAGAAAATCATCAACAAACTCTTGCCATACCGGGGGTGGTGCATTGGCTCCCCGTGAAGCCATCCAAACCGTATACCACTGGATTGATACATCCCTCAACCTATACGACGCTAGCTCTACCGACTCAGTGTCTGAAGCATGTATCAATCGGAGCGTCCTCAACATACCGTCTATGAAGTCCTGAGGATCCTCCTCCGGTCTCGACCCAAAGAATTTCGGGGGTTTCAAAGTAATGAAGTCACGGGCCCTTGCACTAATAGCCCTGTCGCCTTGCCCCGAGCTTTGCCTCTGAGTCTGGGCCGCAACCAACTGAGTCAACAAATTAATGGCCTCTCTCACATCTTGGCCTGAAGCATCTGGTAGAGGAGCTGGAGGTGCTGGAGCTGGGGCTGAGGCTCCCTCACGCTCCTCAGTAATAGGCACTGTCTGGAAGGACTGAGATTGAGCCGCACTCTGGGACTCACTTTCCTCTGCTACCGGTGGCGGTGCTCTTTTAGCCCGCTTTTCTACCACCGTCTTGCCCTTTTGGGCTGCTGTCGCCTTTTTCTTTTTAGGCATCTCTGAAATACACAACACCCGACTCGGGGCCGCTACGAGCACCCCGTGCTAACCCACCCGAGCACCCTCTTAGCTTACTCTTATACTTATATCTAGGTGAGCCACATATTTATACATACATTACCATTCATTTGTCAACTAGTCCCAATTGGACAACGGTACATTTATATCACCATACGCATCTATGCCACATCAATGAACGTGGCCGACAAAATGATATACAAAACATAGGCCGACAAGGCCGGACATGTCTAACCATATACACATGACTACGAGCCTCTAGGAAGAGTATAACATATCACATGAGCGGGACAGGACCACGCTATGCCCATAATTATATACACAAAAGAATAAGTACCCAAAAGCTATGGCTCTGAAGGAAATGGAGCTCCGTTATGTAATCTCTGAATAAGCAGCTATGGATCAAGTTTGTCTCCCTGTGCACCTGCGGGCATGACGCAGCGTCCACAAACAAAAGGACGTCAGTACGAAGAATGTACTGAGTATGTAAAACATGATCAACATCAATATAGAAGCATCATAGACAATATATGAAGTGGCATAGGAGGGAAGGCAATAATATCATCATCATGGCACTTACCTGCCTTTCATAGGGACTTTCCATTTCTCATGTGTATTTCATAATAGTGCTCGTATTCGTATACATAGTATTTTCACATTCATATTCATATCATATACATAGCCATACACTTATATACATACATAGCGTACTCGACCATAAGGTTCGGTGTTTCATACATACTTGGCCAACCAAGGCTCAATGTTATTTCTACCAGGCCCTACCAAGGCTTCAGGGTTATCCGTACTATCTACAGATGTGTGCGCGCGTTACGTAATCATAAACATACATATATATATACATCCATATACATATATTCTACCCGGCATTATAAGCTCGGGGTGTCATTATAGCCCTTCATAGGCACATGTGAATATAATAGCTCGTAGGCACCTTTAGCATCATTACTATTATCATCGTCATCACTATCATCATCGTTTTTGCTACATCTCTATCTTATTCTTACTCGTCAATGGGGTGCGTAGTACATTCGTAGCACATATCAAGGGTCGTGACCTTATGAGCTCGGAGTGTCAATCACTTGAATACAACATACTCATATAGAGGATTTAAGAGTTTGGCCAAGGAACCATGCCTTATGAAAGAAGGGTTAGCCTTACATACCTTTTCCTCGGACTATTCTACACTTGCACGCTTCCTTCCAATGCTAGCGTCTATACCTTCATTAGTATCATAACAATGGCCATTAGTCATTCACGTTATCCACATTATTTAGACTCCTTAATTTGCCTCTAATTCACCTATATTCATGGTCATAACATCCAACTTCGTCCATTCATCTAAAGTGTCTAGTTCATGTTCTTAGTAACATTTATAATGCATTCATATCACAACACAACAACATTCATGATTCAATTCAAACTATTCCTCAAAATGCCACTATTCATCATTCATGACCTACTTGACCATATTTCCTACAATCCATGTATTTCAACTCTTCAATACCTTAAACATCATGTAAAAATCATGAATCTTACCTTAGAAGTTGTAGGATCAAGCTTTGGTTAATAATACTCCACTTTGAGCAAAACCCTAGTTTTTCTCCATTTGCATTTCTTGACTTGAATGGTATTTAATGGCTTGCTTACACTTGATTCACTTGTTTATGTTGTTGGTGGCTTATAGTCCTTGAAAACTTATGAAATAAATGTTGGGAGATGATTCTAGAGAGAAGTGGTGTAGTGTAGAAATGAAATAAAACAAGTCTTGGTCCTTATATTTAATGAACTGAAAATCTGTGCTGGGGTGAACAGTGGTCGTCCATGGAGGTTTACGGTCCGTATTTCTGTTTACGGACCGTCCCTCGTGGTCATCTTTAACCTTAAGCAGCGCCAGAAACTTTAGGCTGCATGCATGGTGATTTACGACCATGGTTTACGGGCCGTAAATCACTTTACGGTCCGTCCTCCTGGTCGTATTTTACCATTTCTCCACTGAGCAAAAAGTCGAAGCCCTGCATGGCAGTTTACGACCTTCCAATTTACGGACTGTATACCAGTTTACGGTCCGTATTTTACACTTTACGACCACTGGGCAGTTTTGCCAACTTTCAACTTTTCAAATTTCTCGACTTTTCATTCTAATCATTCTCGTCCATTTACGCACATTGCTCATGAAACATTATGCACTCGCACTCCTCGCACACATCACTAGTTCGTTCACTTGCGTATCAACGGGAAATTTTCCGAGGTGTAACACAGCCTCACTGGATCAAATCTACGGCCAGACATACGGTCAGTATAAATTATACGGACCGTATGTTGGTCCGTAGAATTTGGTCGGGACAGATTGTGTATTATTAATAAGGGGACTAAGTTCATTTCATTTCATTTCCTCTTCACTCCCCTTCTCTCAAGAACTCTCTAGAACATTTCTCCACACCTCTCCCATAAGAATTCAAGATATATTTGTTATACCTTGGAAAATTTCCCGTTAACGTAGAGTGAATAGGCTAGCAAAGGGCATGACGTATACGATGTTTTGATAAGTAAGAAATAGCATTTGATGATCCTAATCGAGATTCAAAGACATTTGACGTAAGGGAAGAAGGTTGTTAAGGAAAGCAAGGGATATGTTGCATGTTGGGTAAGAATTTTGAGCGACAAGTTAATGATGGATTAAAGATGTTTTGGAGAAGAGTGATAATGTCCCTTAGATTAGTATTGAGGTGTTGGATTGGAGATCAAACGAGTCAACGAGAATGAGTTCGGATGAACTGGCATTATATGGCCTAACATACTGGCCGTATGTTTGGCCGCATAATCAGCCCCGAATAGCACACCTCACTGGACCAGATCTACGGCCAGACATACGGTCTGTATAATTTATACGAACAGTATGTTAGTCCGTAGAATCTAGTCGGGACAAATTTTAAAACGATATAAGGACTCTCTCTCTCATTAATTTATTTCATTTTCTCCTCTCCACACTTTAAGAATCCTCTCCACTCTCCATCCACAAGAACCAAAGAGAAATCTATGATCAACTTCATCAAACCCACAAAATCAAGTGTAGGAAACATATCAAAGTTCATTTAAGCCAAGAAATCCCAAGGGAAGTGAGCTAGGGTTTTGGTGCAAGAAGAGAATTTCCACTCAAGGCTTATTCTTCCATTATCTAAGGTGAGTTTTATGATCATTCCATGTTGTTTAAGGTGTTGAAAATTTAAAACACTTGGATTGTAGCAGAACATAGAAAATGGGTCATGAATGTGGGAATAGTGTCATTGTTGAGTAGTAGTTTGGGGTGAATTATGAATATTGATATGTTGTGATAATAAGTACGCTATAAATGACATTTAGAACATGGGGTAAGTATTATATGTGAGAAAACGCGATTGTGAACTATCACCATGATTATGGAGAAATTGGAGTGAAATTGCGAAATGTGGGTAATGTAGACGAATGATGATTGTTGCTTGTGATATTGTGAAGGTTGTTATCGATCTTTGGGAGTTGATATGGAATATGGGGAAAGTTGTATAAATAAAGGAAATGCTTCCCAATTTTCTTTAGCTTTAGTAAGCACGTTTAAGTAATCGATTAGCTAATGTTAATGTGAATTCTCTTGAAGGTAGAAACGTGGGTATTGAAGGAGAACAAGCAAGCGATAGATTAGTTAAACGAAAAAGGTATGTGAGGCTAGTCCTTTATTTCAAAGGCTTGAATCCTATGGCATGATTTTTTCTTTCTTCTCCATGAATCTCCTACATCTCGGAAAACTAAGAGTCTATGTTCATGAATTGCCATTTGTGATAAGAGATACATTATGAGCCCAATAATGATGATGATGAGCTTAAGTCTAAAGATTCTAGAGTACATGATATGATGTTCCTACAAAGTTAATGATGTTGTTTATTGTATACAATCACCTTATATACTATTTCCTTCAAGGTGAGGCAGAATGCTTATAAATGCTCCATAATGGAATCAGAGGTTCACGACCTTATGTCACCTCGATAAAGTATAGCTGTCTTTGATTTTCTATGCATGCATTATGATGATTACATGTTGATGATATTACACCGCGCCTATATGGCCGGGCAGACACCGCTAGGACGGGCAGCGTATACACCATGTCTAGATGGCATGGGCAGACACCACTAGTGGGCGGCATGAGATGGTACCCCGGACGCGGGAGGCCTGGACGCAGGCTAATGATTATCACACCGTACCTATATGGTCGGGCAGCTTATACATATATGCATACATGATATGATGATGATTATGAAGTAAGCCAGCATGCATTATTTCTTTTATAATTGACACTCAGTTATAGGTTGCGTTTTATTTGATGCTGCCTTTATCTCATTGACGTATTAGTATTACTTATGACTCTCATACTTTGTACAATGTTCGTACTGGCGTCCGTTTTCTTTGGACGCTGTGTTCATGCCTACAGGTAGATAGAGAGGTGATCCAGACTCGTAGAATTTATCAGCAGATTTACAGGAGCACTCCATTACTCCGGAGGTGCTATTTGGTTTATTCTTTTGTGTATATATAAGTATATATGTATTTTAGGCACGACGGGGTCTTGTCCCGTCCATATGTCTAGTACTCTAGTAGAGGCTCGTAGATACGCATGTGTGGGTAGTACGGTCTCATGATGCTACTATTGTGTATGTATTATTATTTTGATAGCCGAAAGGCTTATGTATATAAAAGTAATTATGTTTCCAAACAAAAAATGATTTTTCTATGATTTGAGTATGAATTTTATAAAAGAACGCTTAATGAGTATGATGAGTAATAGAATGAGTGGTGCTCGGTGGTTAGCGTCGGGTACCCGTCACGGCCCCTAGTCGGGTCGTGACAAAAGTGGTATCAGAGCTGTTCAGTCCTAGGAAGTGTCTACGAGCCATGTCTAGTAGAGTCTTGTTTATGGTGTATTGCGCGCCACACTAATAAATAGGAGGCTACAGGGCATTTAGGAAAAATGACCATCTTTCATCTTAAGAGATCGTGCGATAGAGATGTATTATAAGATTTTCTCCTCCCTAATAGTGTGCTATGATTTCAGACATGCGGCAAAAGGGAAAAACTACTGCCGCCCAAAAGGGCAAGACTACGACAAAAAAACGGGTAGAAAGGGAGCCTCCAATGAACGTAGAAGAGGGTGATTCGCATAATGAGGTTCCATCTAATGCTTCTTCCAACCCACCTATTACAGAAGAACAAGAAGGGGCTTCAGCTCCGGCTCCTACGCCTCCAGTTCCCCCCACCGGCTACTTCGAGTCAACAAATGACCGAGGCTATCCATTTATTGACGCAGTTAGTTTCCGCCCAAGCACAGCGGCAGACTGTGGGTTCAAGTGATCGAGCAGCTAGTACCAGAGCCCGTGATTTTATGAGTTTGAATCTTTCGGAGTTTTTCGGGTCAAAGCCGGATGAGGACCCACAAGGTTTTATTGATGAGATGTTGAGAACATTGAGGATTATTCATGCCTGCGAAACTGAATTTGAGGAGTTGGCATCTTATAGACTCCGAGATGTGGTGGTATTGTGGTACAATAATTGGCTAGCATCAAGAAAAGAAAATGCGCCTCCTCCTGTGTGGCAAGAATTTGTAGATGCTTTCATCCGCCACTATTTGCAACCCGAGGTCCGCCGAGCTAGAGCGGATGGTTCTTAAATCTAAAGCATGGAAATATGAGTGCCTGGGAATATAGCCTTCAATTTAATTCATTGGCTAGATATGCCCCGACTATTGTGGTCGATATGGGAGATAGGGGACACAGGTTTGTGAGTGGCTTAGGGCCACATTTATTTAAGGATTGTTTGACGGCTTCGTTGCAAGATGGGATGGATATTTCCCAAATACAAGCCCATGCCCAGAATTTAGAAGGACAACAACCTCTGCGAAGGGGTGATCATGATATCGATAGAACGCAAAGCAAGAGGGCCAGATCTATGGGGGCAGGAAGTGATTATAGAGGGGGATCAAGGCAGACACATTTGCCTTTCCGGGGTGATATAGGATATCAACATCATAATCTTTTAACAATTCCAACCATCGTCGTTGCCGCAAATTCAACTCTTTTTGCTTAAAGATATACTGAAGGCACTTATGATCTGCATAAATATCCACATGATCACCATACAAGTAATGTCTCCACATCTTTAATGCATGAATCACTGTAGCCAATTCAAGGTCATGGGTTGGATAATTTTTTTCATATTTCCAAAAATGCCTTGAAGCATACGCAATCACCTTACCATGTTGCATCAACACACAGCCTAGCCCAATGCATGAAGCATCGCAATAAACAACATAACCTTACAATCCCTCTGGAAGTGTCAGGATTAGGGACGAAGTCAATCTATCTTTTAGCTCTTGGAAACTACGTCCACAAGCATCTGTCCATTGAAACTTTGCTGATTTCTGGGTCAGCTTTGTGAGTGGTGCAAAAATAGAAGAAAAGCCTTCTACAAATCTCCTGTAATAACCTGCTATGCCTAGAAAGCTACGAACCTCCGTAGGAGTTGTGGGCCTTGGCCAAGTCTTTACGGCCTCAATCTTTTAGCTATCTACCCGAATACCATCGGCTGAAACAATGTGCCTAAAAGATGTCACTGAGTTCAGCCAAAACTCACACTTAGAAAATTTTGCAAACAACTCTCGAGTTTGAAGAACTCTAAGGACAATACGCAAATGATCCGCATGTTCTGCCTTGGATCTAGAATACACCAAGATATCATCGATGGATACAATCACAAATAAATCTAGGAAGGGCCGGAACACATCGTTCATCAAATCCAAAAATACTGCCAGTGCATTAGTTAGTCCAGATGACATCACACGGAACCCAAAATGGCCATATCTTGTTTTGAAGGCTGTCTTAGGGATATCTTTCTCCTTAACTCTCACTTGATGATACCCGCACCTCAAATGTATCTTTGAAAACCACTTGGCACCTTGTAATTGGTCAAATAAGTCATCAATCCTTGGAAGAGGATATTTATTCTTAATCGTCACCTTATTTAGTTGCCGATAGTCAATGCACATTCTCAAGGAGCCATCTTTCTTTCGGACAAACAATACGGGTGCTCCCCACGGGGATTAACTAGGCCTAATAAAGCCTTTCTCAAGCAAGTCTTTCAATTGCTCCTTCAACACATTCAATTCTGCGAGGGCCATTCTATAAGGTGAAATAGATATAGGCTTGGTGTCTAGAAACACATCAATAGCAAAATCAATCTCCCGCTGGGGAGGGAGGTCCGGTAGCTCTTCTAGAAATTCATTCACTACGGGGACTGACTGAATAGCTGGCGGTTCAGCTTCTACATCTTGAACCCACGCTAGATGATAAATGCAGCCTTTTGTGATTATTTTCCTTGCTTTAAGATAGGAAATAAACCTACCTTTTAGTGACACAGTATTCCCTTTCCATTCTAAAACTGGTTCTCCCAGAAATTGGAAACGAACCATTTTCATTCTACAATCAACATTGGCATTGCAAGAACCAATCCATGCCCATAATAACATCAAAATTCACCATTTTTAACTCATGCAAGTCAATCATAGTACGACGGTCACAAATCATAACTATGCATTTTCTATATACTCGGCTAGCTATTACCGATTCACCAATGGGTGTAGACACCTCAAAAGGTTTGATCGACTCCGGTTTGACTATAAACCGACCCGCAATATACGGAGTAAGGTATGATAATGTGGAGCTCGGATCTATCAAAGCATATACAGCATGAGAAAATAACGATAATATACATGTGACCACATCAGGAGAAGACTCAAGATCTTGGCGTCCAGCCAAAGCATAAATACGGTGCTGAAGACCGCTAGAATTGGGGACTTTCCCTCTACCTCTACCATGGCCGACTGGCGCATGTGAACCTGGCCCCATAGGGCGTATAGATGATGAAGATTCGGCTATCGACCCTGAAGGCTGGATCCTACCTCTACCACCAACTAAGGAGCAATCACGCATAATATGGCCTGGTCGACCTTATGAATAGCAACCCTCTGAACCCAATCGGCACTGACCCCAATATAACTTCCCACACTGGGAATATCGTGGCATGGGTGGCTTTGCCTGACCCGAATCACCCCTGAACCGAGATCCCGAAAAGCTCTGACTCGGCCTGGAATGAGTAGACCTATCAAATCTCTGGCCTGAAAACCGTGGGGGCGCACTAGTCATAGAATGGCCTGAATGCCTCAAACACCGCTGCCTGTGCCCGCCTCTATACTCACTCATCGGACCTAAAGATCTAGCCCTTTTGTTATACCCTCTATCTTGCTCACGCTCACTTCTTTATTGTTGTAGGCTTTCTTCTAAATTTTGAGCATGGGCTTGAATACGTGAAATATCCATATTATCCTGAAGGGACGCAGTCAAGCACCTATCCCTCAAATGTGGCCCTAGACCTTTCAAAAATCGGTGCACTCGGTCACCCATATCCGCTACAATGGCTGAAGCATACCTAGCCAAAGAATTTGTTACGTCCCGTATTTTATACATTCTGACAATCCGGATTAACTATGATAAGTTAGGGCCAAGACCATTCCGGGACTTGAAGTCGAGACTTTTGACCTTCGATTTTATTTTGAGACATAAGTTGTTCATGAAATTGTTGGCATGGAACACTTAGGAAAAGTTGGGACCAAAAGTCACATAATTGGAAGTTGAAAATCATGCAAAAAAAGGCCCTTTGGCCGTGTGGCTTTGCAAGTAGTCCCACACACTTTGTGGCCAATTTTAAATGGTCCAACTCATGTGTGGACCATGGACACTTGGAGGGCTCATCTTGGGGCTTAAAAGATGACTTCTAAGTCATCTTCTAGCACTTCCACACTTAGAAAAATAAATCAAAAAGTTGAAGAACAACAACCAACACCATTCGGCCAAGCCTAAGAAAAACCAAGTCCAATTTTAGCCACCCCAAAAATATTTATTTGGTGCAAATCCACTAATTGGAGGTCCCTAAGTATCGTGGAAGTGTTGTTGGAGCGATCAAACCATCCGTTTAGTAGATCGCAAACCCTAGGCATAGTGTGGAGTTGAAGAAGAAAGGTAAGATTTGATCTTGTTTTATGTGTCATAAATGTTGTATGCATGTTGTAGTATGCTAAAATGGATGAAAATCATGAGATAGGGTATGTTGGAAATGGGTCGTGTGCTTGGTGTGTTAGCCGTGTGAGGTGTGTGTATGTTGTGTGGTGTGGAGGTGATGAATTGATCTTATGTAGCATGTTTGATTGTTGTAGTGTGTAAGATGGATAATAATCACTAATATATGCATGTGTGGTGATAGCCGAATGTGGGTCATACTATATGCCAATGAACGCATTAATGGCGCTTAGTGTTTTAGTGGTTGTTGTGATGACTTTTATGTTAGAAATGAGAGTTTAATGTCGCAAGTTGATATGGTAAGTGTTGCGGACTGATTTGGAGAATTATGTGCAAGTAATGCAATTTTTATTTTTATGAGAATAGCATTGTTAGAATGTGGATTATTGGTGCAAATCATGATTCGAAAGTCGGAAGTGTGTATAGCGAGGTTCTCGGGTTTGGGACTGTTTTTGGGAAAATTGGAGCAATTGTTTGATTGTTGGAAATGTTGTGTAAGTTGTTTAAAATGTCCTTGAATATTGTTGGTATGGGTTCGGGTTGTAAATTGAATGTATGAGCGGTGATGTGGCTTGAATGTAAGCCGTCGAATTGAATATTATGAATGTTGTTGAATGTTGTAAAAGAGAGTTATTATTATTATATTGCCTTTCGGATTGGTCATTGGGGTTGTTAGGTTGGTTATTGTTGTTGTGATTGTTGATTTGGCCGAGTTAAATTCTCGGGGTTGGCCTTTTTACAGGGGAAATGCTGCCCAAATTTCTGTAGAATTGAGTGTTAGTTTGGAATAAATCGCCTAACTGCCTATGGCTAATGTTTGATATTCGTTGGCGTATTTGTAGACCTTGGGGAGCCCGAGGCGTAGGTTGGGATTAGCTTGAGTTGGGCTGGCTTGGAGTGCGTACGAGGTATGTAAAGCTCAAACCTTCCTTCTTTTGGCATGCCTTAGTTATACATAGGTTATATCACGAGCCTCGAGGAAATTCTAAATTCGCAATCCGAGTATGTTATGACTCTTATATATTTCTTGGCACTCGTATGTTTGATGTCATGAAATATGAATCCTGATGTCTTCGAAATAACTGATTTCCAAATGTTTCACAAAAAGTTTTGTTTTAAAGAATTCCGTAATTATGGACGCCGTATCTTTCACATAAAGGCTCGGATTGCTTCGATATCTTCGTAGGAGTTTGTATGGCGTATGATGAGTATGTTCTCCATAGGCGGGCCCGGCTCGGGTCGATACCCGTCCGTGGGTCCCGCGACTTTCCTTTATGTAATTCGGAAGACTTTTGAAAGAATTTGGTATGACTATTATTTTGATTCTCAAGTATGATTATTTTACTTATATTTGAGTCCATGATAATGATTTTGTGCACATGGTTACTCACGACTCTGCTCGTGCGTTCTGTTATATCTTTCGCCGGATCCCGGGCCGGTTCTGTTGTCGTGCGCACTTTGATATATTCCAGTGTTATGCTGTGTTGATGGTTCCACTTATATTTGGCGTTATGCTGTGTATGGCGTTATGCTGTGTTATGATGTGTGACGGGGATACGGAGATTTGAACCTTCTGGTGTTATGCTGTGTTATGGCGCCATCGACGGGCGGGCGACCATATTCTCTGTGCCCTATGCATGACTTATATTTTGAGAGTAAACATTTTGATATTTTGGGTTTGCACTTATGTTCTGTACTTCTATTTCGTTTATGCCTCAGATTTGTTTTCTGTATCTTCTGCTTTGCATACTCAGTACATATTTTGTACTGACCCCCTTTCTTCGGGGGGGCTGCGTTTCATGTCCGCAGGTGCAGACGCACAGTTTGGTGATCCAGCCGTTTAGGATACCCTCTTCTGCTGTTTGGAGTGCTCCTCTTATTCCGGAGCCTACATTTTGGTATATATCTTCGTTCGTTGCATATGTATATATTTGTTCCGGGGTACGGCGGGGCCCTGTCCCGCCATATGATTCGGTTGGTCTGTTTAGAGGTCTGTAGACGTATATGTGGGTTTTGTGCCTACTTCTGTACGGGTGTGTTAGTATGATCCCACTTGCCATGGCCGCCTTGTCGGCGTGCATTTGTATATGTTTTGGGCCGTTGCGCCATTTGATAGCCTTGTCGGCTTCTGATATATATATATATATATATATATATATATATATATATATATATATATATATATATGGTTGTGTTTGAAATGTAACTGAGACAGTTTGTTATAATTTGAGGCAGCGTGTGATATTTATGCCCGTATACGCTATCTGTATGTGATTCGGATTGGATGAGTGTGTTCGGGTGCCCAGTTCGGGCACTAGTCACGGCCTACGGGGTTGGGTCGTGACAGAATTGTAGTGGAGACTATACTTTAAAGCACTCATGCTCCCTTGCCTCAAATTCAAGAACTTAGCGGCCCTAGCTCACTGAACTTCGGGAGGCAAATAATGTTAGAGGAAAGCAACTACAAATTCTTTCCATACCGGGTGAGGCACATTGGCTACCTATAAAGCCATCCAAACCGTGTACCAATGAACCGCAACATCCCTCAATCTATAGGATGCTAACTCCACCGATTCGGTGTCCGAAGCATGTATCAACCGAAGTGTCCTCAACATTCCATCAATAAAATTCTGAGGGTCCTCATCCAGCTTTGATCCAAAGAATTTCGGAGGGTTCAAGCTAATAAAATCACAGGCCCTTGCACAAACAACCTGTCACGACCCAATCGGAGGGCCGCGACGGGCACCCGGTGCTAACCCACCTAGGCACCTCTTAACATACATTCACATTTACCTCTAGGTGAGCCACATAGGTAAATCATACTTTCTATCCATTATTCGGGCTAATTCCATTGGACAACAATACACACACACATATATATATATATATATATATATATATATATATCACTACTAACAGCAATGCCCATAGAAATGTACATAAGCCGACGAGGCTAACAAAATGACATCCAAAAATATGGGCCGACAAGGCCAAACACATCTAACTATATACACATGTCTACGAGCCTCTAAGGAGAGTATGTCATATTATATAAGCGGGACAAGACCCCGCTATGCCCATAAATATGTACAGAAAAGAATCAATACCCAAAAGCTATAGCTCCGAATGAAGTGGAGCATCGCTATGTAGTCCCTGAGAAATATAGCTATGGATCAAGCCTGTCTCCCTGGCCAGCTGCGGGCATGACGGAGCGTCCACAAACAAAAGGACGTCAGTACGAAGAATGTGCTGAGTATGTAAAGCATGATCAACATCATTATACAAGCACAATAAGCAACAAAGGAAATAGCATAAGATGGGAGATAAAAGTATCGTCGTCATAGGCACTTACTTGCTTCTCATAGGGACTTTCCATCTCTAACGCGTAATTGTGAACCTACATCAATATCTGTATCCGTACTCATATCCGTACTCATTTACATTTCGTATCCATAGTCGTTTTCATATACATGTTCTTATTCGTATTCATATCATATTAGTAATCATAATCATATCTATATCATGTACATATCCATATCATATACATAGCATACCCGACCACGAAGGTTCAGTGTTTTACGTACCCGACCATGGCTAGGCTCGGTTATCATACATAACTGGGCAACCAAGGCTTCAGGGTTACACATACCTGGCCCTACCAAGGCTTCAGGGTTATCCGTACCCAACTGTAGAGGTGCGCGCGCGTTACATAAATATATACATTCTACCCGGCCTCATAAGCTCGGGGTTCCATAATTGTCATACATAGACACATATACATAGTAGCTCATAAGCATCTTTAGCATCATTACTATTATCATCGTTATCATTATTATCACTATTATCGTCGTTCATTACATCTGTCACGACCCAACTAGGGGCCGTGACGAGTACCCGATACTTGTACCAAGCACCCCTTGTCTATCGTTTTGCCTTTACCTCTTAGCAAGCCGTATGAACGGTGCCATATATATATTTTTTTGAACATTAACATTAGCAGCGTCATTATGAACATAGACTAGTAAACTTCGTTATCACTTTATACAACAACATTAACATGATAAAACACCGTATATCTAATTGTACCTGACTGACTGTACATATCTGTCTACGAGCCTCTAGACATAGTACGCTCATACATAGAAAGGGCCGAGTACTGTCGTGCCCAAGAATACATACACAAAATAGTACCATTGAAGTGAGGCTCCGGAACAACTGGAGCGCTGTAGAGTACCGCTGGTAGAGCTCCTAAGGATCAAGTCCACCTGTCAGCCGACCTGCGCGGCATGGAACACAGCGTCCACAAGAAGGGACGTCAGTACGAATAGTGTACCGAGTATGTAAGACATGGAAGATAACACAAGCAATAACTTAGTGTATAATTAATAATGTCGTGGAGTCATAGGACATAGAAAATAGAACTTATACCATGTCATGTATTATCATATCGTATCATATTTTATCTTGTCTTGTCGTAGCATATCGCGTTATAATATATCGTGTCATAGTATGTCAGGCTATAGTATATCATATCATGGTTCATCATATCATAGCATAGCATGTTATAGCGTGTCGTGTCATAGCATAGCGTGTCATAACATGTCTCACCATAGCATAACATGTCATAGCGTATCATAGCATAGCATAGCTTGTCATATCATGTCCTGTCGTGGTAGATCATATCATATCATGTCATAGTATAGCTTACCATAGCATATCTTATCATAGCATGTCTGGTCATGACATGGTAGGTCATATCATAGCGCCGAGCAATGTCGGCTCACCCACATAGCGCCGATATACACCGGCTCACCCATATATCCCGCGTCCGGGCACCCCGCTTCCAGGATGATAAGCCAGCTGATCTGTCACGACCCAGACCCGTGGGCCGCGACTGGCACCCTACCTGGGTACCCAGACCAAATCGCATATTCATTTCCGAATCCAAACTTATTTCAGAATTTTCAAGAAGTTATATCAAACATAATTTATATCGAGATTATGTCTTATGCGGTCATATCAAATCAAACTCAAACAAAGCGGCGGAATAGACATCGCCGGTCAAAATACAATTATATACAAAGGGCCATTTGGGGCCATCATATCAAACAGACCGCTTTAAGACCCGATAGCAAAATCAGACAATAAACACATAGGACCCTCGCCCCACATATATGACTACAGGCCTCTACGAACTCAAAACAGAGACATGTGGCGAGACAGGGCCCCGCCGTACCCAAATAGTCAGATATACCAAATATATACAAAGCAAAAGAGTTTGTACCAAAAGTGGACTCCGGATCGGATAAGAGTACTCCGGAATAGCAAGAAGTGAAGCCTACTGCGGAGGATCACCGATATCTGCACCTGCGGGCATAAAACGCTGCCCCCGAAGAAAGGGGGTCAGTACGAAATATGTACTGAGTATGTAAAGCACGGAGTACAGAATTATAGATCAAAACCGAAAGCAAATCAAATGTCAAAGTGGGGTACAAACTGGTATGTCAAAATCGGTATCAAAATCATATACATATGTTTTATGCAAATAAAATCATGCAAACGCTTAAGAACGTGGTCGCCACTCCGACGCTGGCGCCACACACAGCATAACACCAGAAGGTTTCAAATCTCCGTACATCTCCGAACATAATCACAATCATCGGTGAGCGTATCGCGTCCCGAGCCATATCACAACATAACTCCAAACGGAACCGGGCCCTATGGCGAAGCCTCGGGAACCGTAACACAGCATACGGCCGAAATTATCATACAGCGCACGAATCAAAACCGGCCCGGGAACCGGTGAACGAAGTCATAATAAGGCACGAGCGGAGTCGTGAGCAAACAAATGCAAATCGTATTTCAAAATAGTGTTTCAAAACAAAGTAAACTCATAAATCATATCCTATTACAAAATAGTCGAATACTTAGTCGACATAAGGTTTCATTTTGCAAAACGATTCCAAAATGGTCCATATAGTTCAAAACCTGGATTAGTGCATCGAATAGTCCAAACATACCCCGTGGAAGGATGTTCCAAAGATCAGAAGTGGTACGTTCAACTCTATTCTCAAAGATGGCCCGAAGGGCAAATCGGGCATTTTGGGGTAGCGGACCCACCTCGAGTCGAAGTGAGGTGGCGAACATATTCTTTTTCGAGCAGTAATATGCCAAAGGTCATACATAATCATTTCTAGGTTACCCGACCACATTTCGATAGGTTTCGGACGAATAATGGCATTCTAGCCAAAAGGGAGCCTTTAGGCTTCAATCGAATTGAATGAATAGTAACTTTCCTGTGGATCGGGTTTCGAGGAGCAGAAATGCTCCGGAAGGTCTCATTTTCAACTAACACACTAAGATATGCCAAATAAAGAATTGGGAAGCTTTACATACCTCACAGACGTCGTAAGCTCCTCCAAAAGTCCCGTCCCGTTTCGTCAAAAATCTGCAAATGGTCAAAGTTACCAATTGAGATTCTTAGGCTCAAAAATGCCTTTAACTCCGTATTTGCCTACCGAAATTTCGGCAGCATTTCCCCTATAAATCTAACATCCCCGAGGCGTAGCTCGGCTCAAATTAACCAACCACAACAGCCCACACATCAACCAAACAATGTAAGCAACAATCAATGCACTCTAGCTTCAAAGTCCTACATGATTTCTTAAGTTGGCAACTTTCCATTCAAAATTTCAAAATTCCAATTCTACATCTACCTATTTGTATTCATTCCCACATTCAAACTTATACAACCACATTCTCATTACAATTCAAACCATACACGAAATTGCACCAAAATCAATTAATTTCCATAGTTCTTCAAAATATCAAAATTTCACGACGAACATGCTAACTAACGTCGTTTCATTCCGAATTCATCCACATCATTAAAAAGTCATATCTAAAGTCTCTAGTACCCAAAATATACATTGATATACTTTCCGATAATATCCGAATTCGTTTTCCACCGCCAATTTAATTCAACAATCAATCATTTACGATATAAGGATCACAACAACACATTATACCAACTTAACCAGGATCAATTCACACCAATTTTTCTCTCTATGGCTCACGGCCAAACACACTACAAACACACACCCACGACTTTCTATTTACGCTAAAAATTACGGGATCTCCATCTACTTCCAATGCTTAACACATTCACATCAATTCTATAACATAAAAGGGTAAGAATTCTCACCTTCTCTTGAAAACCCGACTTGTCGAAAACGTCGTCCTCGTGCCAAACTAATTATTCCACGTCGGAGAGCGTCTTGAGTACTCCACAAATATGAGAAGAACAAGATTTTTGGATCACAAAGAAGCTTGGAATTTTTTTTCTTTCTTTTCCTTTTTGGTTCGGCCGAATGCCTCTTTCTAGAGGTGTTCTTGATTTTTATTTTTTTGTTCTATTTAGTGATAATTTCTAAGTATGATCTTAGTATATATCCACTTATGGGGTCATGTGCATAGCACATGCCCCTTTTAAAATAGATTTGGGCCACACTATGGCCGACCCCCATTTGATCTTGGGCCTTATTTTTGCATTGCATTTTTCTTGGCCCAATTCGAGAAAAGTCCCGTTTTGTAATTCCCGAAACTAATTCCCGAAATTCCAAATTTATCCTCGGCCTTCCCCGGGGTCTTAACATTAATAATTCCATAACCAACATAGTCATATTCACAAAAATTAAAATATGTCCTTATAACACACAAGTCGTAATTGTTTTCTCAGTTTCCCATTATACGAAATCACGGGACATAACATGATCAGGTAGCAATGAAACATGTTTCCCTTCCCATTCCCCCATGTATCCCTTCCCCCCAGCCCAGGTTCATATACATAGCTTGCATATATGTACTTTGTATGCATATACACATCTTATGTACCTACACATATTTTTGTATTCATATACATAACTTGTATACATATACATGCTTTATATATATATATATATATATATATACATATCTTATATAAATATACATGTTTTATATAAATATACATCATATAAGCACACAAGGGAGCCCAAGGGAAAATCATGTAGCCATCGGAGTGACGTAAGGTCGGTGACCTCCGAGTACATTATGGAATGCTCATGATCGCTCTTGTCTCACCTCGAAGGGACGAATATTTTAAGGTGAGATGGTCAACGGAGAATAGTATTAAAGTAAACATAGAATGCAATCGTGGGCGTCATAGATGACAGTTCATAGGCTTGGAAGTCTTTAGAAAGTGAAGTCATAGCTAGGGAATATAAATAGGATTCGAAAATTAGTTTATCATTTTCATGTTTACATAAGATACATAGCTTAGTCATCTTAGTCATAGAGTCGTTCTGGTAGTACATATCATAGGCATATCCTCTTATCTAACATCATTGTTATCATTATCGTCATGGAAGTATCCTCGTTAGAGAAGTCATAGTACTTATCATTTGCTAACGAAATCGGGATTAAAGTTTCCCTTTAGATTCACTTCAAGTAAGTCAAGCAAGACTATAAGGAAAATCCGAGAGTAACGGGCCCACCTCGGGCCGGATGAGGTAGCGTATATGATTTACATATATTACGTGTCATAACGTTACTTGTGAGGATCTTAGGGTAATCGGGTCCCATTTATACAAGTGCTAAGGGTTTAGGAGGTTTTTCCCACAATTGACACACTTTCTAATTCAATTCTATTGAACAAAAAGGAGAAAACTTTAGGTGCGGATTCCGGGGAACAGAGTTGTCCCCGAGGCTCGTACCGGACTTATTACACCTAAGACATGCCATAGAAAGAAGGGTGAAGCCTTACATACCTCTTTCCGCTCCTTTTGCTATTCCAAATTCACGTCACAATTTCGTCAAAATCTGCAAATTGGTCGTTTTTACCAAAACTCTCATTAGTATACTTAGAGTTGAAATCTTAAGGAAACACTTGGCTACCGAAATTTCGGCAGCATTTCCTCTGTAAATATACCATCCTCAACATTCAACATAGCCAAAATCTCAACCAACACAATCCGGGAATTCAAACCCGGCCAAACTATTAACATAATCAACAATCGCACTAGCAATTCACATATTTCATCCAAGATGCATGATTTCAATTTATTACCTTCTTCAAAACCATCCGACTCCAATGAACACGATAACAACCTTATAGTATATATTCCAACGCCATCATACCAATATCATTACATACTATCCATGCAAGAACATTATTCTTCAATATACATAATCTTCCGATTACCAATACTTTACCACACTTATCAAGTCTTTACTTGCTATATGCAATCTACAACACAACAACTAAAACACTAAATATAACTTGCTCATTATTCTTCAACAATTCAACACATATACACGACTACATATGCCATAAAACAACCCACACACTATTTTCCAAATTTCTCAACCAACCCACTTGTGATACAACTATTTAATAATCTTTACTTTCGTAAGGAAGTTGAAATTAATGCCAACACATCAATAACAACATCTTCAACATTCTACAAGATGATTATATACATATTTTATCCAGAATTTTCTTCAAACCTCAATTCATAATTCAACAACATCAATACAACAAACTATCACCTTATTCTTGCAATTATTTCTTAATATGGGTTGATAAAGAAAGAAATTTAACGATTCATACCTTGTATTTACCAAAGTAACAAAATCTTCAATTTTTCACTTGCTCCCAAGCTCGTCCAACTCCAAAATGAAATTATATTTGTGACTATGCGTTGCCCGGACTTCGATTAGTACTTGTAGCTTGAAATTTTGCTCAAAATCTTTGATTTTGTATGAGATTTGAGAGCCCTTTGATGGCTGAACTTTCTGGAATTTTTCAGGGGCTTTTGATGAAGAAAAAATGGGCTTTTGCCCCTTTTATATTAAATTGGGTCGGCGTACTGTAGCTGCAGTACTGTAGCAGTACTGTAGCAGTACTGTAGCAGTACTGTAGCAGTACTGTAGCAGTACTGTAGCAGTACTGTAGCAGTGCTGTTTCTGCGCGATAGTTTAGTTTGTAACGTCTATAATTCTCTCCTCCGAGGTCCTATCAACGAGCGATTTGTTACATTATAAACTAGACTCGACGAACTGCATTTTACGCTTTTGAAACGCCTTAAAACTCCAACTATACATGGAGATATAGCCCTCCAAAGTTGAATAAAAATCCTTCCAGCATTTCTCAAATTTTTCATCGAACTTATTTTCTTCAATTTGCTCGATCTCAAAATATTCCGAAACTCTCCATACATGATATTTATCACTTGTTATACTAATAATGATCATGTTCTCGTGTTTCAAAATACTCTTTCCCGATTACGACTTACGAGATCGTAATTCACCCTCTTTCTTCGTTGTTACGTACTTTCCATGGCTTGTGCTTTTAAAAACATTATGGGACGTCTCCGACACTCCCTTACTACGGTGAGGTAAATGTCATACTCCTGCTCTGAAAACGCGGGGTGTAACAACATCAACCTTTATAAGCTTACTCGTCATATGAGGAATCTAGTACAATCGTAAAATATCGGGAATCATGAGCTTAGTAGCTTTTGAAGATAGAATCATTTGAAGGACATCACAGGCTCATAGAAGAATATATATTTGGCCAAAGAACCATGCCTTATGAAAGAAGGGTTAGCCTTACATACCTTTCCGTTCAACTATTTTATCACTTGCACTTTCTCCTTCAATGCTAACGTTTCTACCTTCATTAGAGTTATACTATCATTAGAAAATCGATAGCTTAGAATACAAGACTAATACTTAGAGAAAATTGGACAGCATCTCCTTTATTTATACGACTTCATCCATATCGTATATCAACTCCCAAACATCAATAATATCATTCACAACATCATAACAATACTCTTTAATCACATACATTATCCTTACTTCTCAATTCACTTCCAATTCATCCATATCCATGGTCATAGCACACTATTATATCCAATCATATACAATGTCTATCCCATTCATGACCCATTTTCTATCTCCTTCTACAATCCAAGTGTTTTAACTTTCAAATACCTTAAACAACATGGAAATACCATAAATATTACCTTAGATGTTGTAGGAATAAGCTTTGGATGGAAATACTTCACTTGAGCCAAAACCCTAGTTCATCTCCAATGAAATTTCTTGACTAGGATGATCTTTAATGAGTTCCTTACACTTGGTTTGCTTAGTTTGATGAAGTTGATCATAAATTTCTCTTGTGTTCTTGTAGATGAAGAGTGGAGAGGGTTTCTAGAGAGTTCTTGAAGTGTTGGAGCAAAAATGAAATGAAATAATGACTTTGTCCCTTTTTAATAGCGTGAAATCTGATCTGTCGGATAAATTATACGGTCACTTATACGGTTCGTATAAGTGACCGTGAAATCGCCCCTCGTTCCACTCGATTCTGTGACCATTTGACGGCACTTTATACGGGCTGTATAATTTTATACGGTCCGTATAAGTGACCATGAAATTACCTCTTCCAAATCTCGCCTCTGTGACCCTTATACGGCACTTTATACGGGCCGTATAATTTATATGGTCCGTATAAGTGACCGTGAAATTACCTCATCCACATCTCGCCTCTGTGACAATTATACGGCACATTATACGGGTCGTATAATTTTATACGGTCTGTACAAGTGACTGTATAATCTCACCAGTGAGGGACTTCACTGTGACAATTCTGCGGTCTACTATATAGACCGTATAATCGACCGTATAACTCATCTTTTCACTGATCGTGTTCTTGTCACTTGGTTGATCTCCAATCCTTATGGAACCTTCTTGACACTTGTTTATCACCTCATTAACAATATAAGGGACGTTATTATTCTTCTCTAAAGCATCATGAAATCATCGTTAACTCGTTACTCGTAATTCCTTTTCGATACCTATCGTATACCTTGCCTTCTCTTGGCAAACTTTCTTCTCCTACTACGAATGTCTTTGAAATATTAGTTAGGGTCATCAAATGTCATTCCTCACTTATTGAAATACTGTATACTTCGTTAGTCTATTCACTGTGCATCAACGGAAAATTTTCCGAGGTGTCACATTCTTCCCCCCTTAAGAACGTTCGTCTTCGAATGTTAAGTCCTCGGGGATTCTATAAAAATTTCTCCAGAGTTTCCCCTATAATATGGCACTACCATCCTATCACAGCAGCCCATAATAACAATGCCTCACAGGGCCACAACACAATAGAAATAGAGTTTGGCCACACACGACCCAAAAGCATAAAAAGGAAAACATACATACCTTATGATCTTGACATCTCATCGTGCATCTCATCTAGGGGCTGAAATAAGTGTGGGTACTTGGATTTCATATTTTCTTCCGCTTCCCATGTCATCTCTTCTCAGTTATTGTTTCTCCACAAAACCTTAACTGAGGCCACTTCTTTGTTTCTAAGCCTCTGTACTTGCCTATCTGATATGGCAATGGGTGCCTCTACATAAGTTAACTTTTCTGTCACTTGTACATCATTTACTGGCACGATCCTAGTAGGATCTCTAACACATTTATGAAGCATCGCACATGGAAAACTGGGTCAACTGACTCCAAATCAGGAGGTAGATCTAATTCATAGGCCACTTTGCCTACCTTGCGCACAATCTCATAAGGCCCAATGTATCGGGGACTAAGCTTCCCCTTTTTGCCAAATCTCATAACACCCTTCATTGGTGACACTTTTAAGAATACCCAATCTTTCACTTTGAACTCTAAATCCTTTCGACGATTATCCGCATAGGACTTTTGACGACTTTGGGCTGCTAATAACCGATTTTGTATGAGTTTAACTTTCTCTGTGGCTTGCTGGACAAAGTCTGGCCCTATAAAGCCTCATACGGTGCCATTTGAATGCTAGAATGATAACTATTGTTATAAGCAAATTCAATGAGGGGTAAGTGATCATCCTAATTTCCTCCAAAATCTATCATACATGCCCGCAACATATCCTCAACAGTCTGAATGGTACGCTTAGCTTGTCCATCAGTCTGCGGGTGAAATGCCGTGCTAAGGCTCATATTGAGTCCCTAAACCCTCTTGGAAGGACTTCCAAAAATTAGTTGTAAACTGAGTTCCTCTATCTGAGATAATAGATTCTGGGACACCATGGAGTCACACTATTTCTTTAACATAAAGCTTTGCATAATCTTCTGCAACATATGTCATTCTGACTGGTAAGAAATGAGCTGACTTCGTGAGTCTATCCACAATCACCCATAAAGAATCATACTTATATCGGGAACGGGGTAAGGCTGTAATGAAATCCATGTTAATCACTTCCACTTCCAAGTTGAAATTTCTATAGCTTGCAATAATCCGCCCGGCTTTTGGTGCTCGATTTTCACTTGTTGACAATTGGGACATTGAGCTACAAATTCCGCTATATCTTTCTTCATCCCATTCCCCCAATATATAGACTTACGATCATGGTACATTTTCGTCGCTCCAGGGTGGACAGAATAATGGGAACAATGAGCTTCTCTCATTATTTGGTGGCGTAAACCTGCCACATAAGGAACACATAATCTGCCTCGGCATCAGAGAACTCCGTCTCCTGCAATCTCAAATGATGACTTCTCCTTCTGAGGGAGTGTATTTCTGTACTGCATTAGCATGGGATCTTCGTGTTGTCGCTCCTTCACTTCCACTTCTAGCGACGAGCCTGTTGAATTCTGAATGGTAGTTCCCCTGCTACTTGAGTCCACTACTCGAACTCCCAAACTAGCTAACTGCTTGAGCTCATGAGCCATTTCTCTTTTCTCTGGTCGTACATCACACAAACCTCCCGTGGATCTGCGGCTAAGAGCATCAGCCACAACATTTGCCTTTCCAGGGTGATAGAGGATATCAACATCGTGATCTTTTAGCAATTCCAACCATCGTCGTTGCCGCAAATTCAATTCTTTTTTCTTGAAGATATACTGAAGGCTCTTATGATCTGTATAAATATCCACGTGGACACCGTATAAATAATGTCGCCATATCATTAACGCATGAATCACTGCAGCCAATTCTAGATCATCGGTTGGATAATTTTTCTCATGTTTTCGTAATTGCCTTGAAGCATACGCAATCACCTTACCCTGTTGCATCAACACACAGCCTAGCCCAATGCCTGAAGTATCGCAATAAAAAACATAACCTTCCAATCCCTCTGGAAGTGTCAGGACGGGGGCAGAAGTCAATCTATCATTTAACTCTTGGAAACTACGTTCACAAGCATCTGTCCATTGAAACTTAGCTGATTTCTGGGTCAGCTTTGTGAGTGGTGCAGAAATAGAAGAAAAACCTTCAACAAATCACCTATAGTAACTTGCTAAGCCCAGAAAGCTACGAACCTCCGTAGGAGTTGTGGGCCTTGGCCAAGTCTTTACGGCCTCAATCTTTTGGCTATCTACCCGAATATCATCGGCTGCAACAATGTGCCCCAAAAATGTCACTGGGTGCATTATGTCACGACCCAGCCCCGTGGGCCGCGACTGGCACCCTACCTGGGTACCCAGACCAAATTGCATATTCATTACCAAATCCAAACTTATTTCAGAATTTCATAAAAGTCATATCAAACATAATTTGTATCAAAATATGTCTTAAGCGGTCACATGAACCAAAACGTCATATCAAATCCAAACGGAGCGGCGGAATAGGCATCGCCGGTCAAAAGTGCAAACATAAGCATAAGGGCCATTTAGGGCCATCATAACAAACGGACCGCTTTAAGACCAGAAAAAACAAAATCGAACAAACATACATAGGACCCCCGCCCCACATATATGACTACAGGCCTCTACGAATTCAAAACAAAGACATGGCGAGACAGGGCCCCGCCGTACCCAAATAGTCAAATGTACAGAATATATACATAGCAAAAGGAGTCTGTACCAAAAGTGGACTCCGAGTCAAGAAGGAGTACTCCGAAGTAGCAAAGAGTGAAGCCTACAGTGGAGGATCACCAATATCTGCACCTGCGGGCATGAAACACAGCCCCCGAAGAAAGGGGGTCAGTACGAAATATGTACTGAGTATGTAAAGCACGGAGTATAGAAATATGGGCCAAACTGAAAGCAAATCAGATAACAAAGTGGAGTACAAACCGGTATGTCAAAATCCGTATAAAAATCATATACGTATACATAATGCAAACGAAATCATGCAAACGCTTAAGAACGTGGTCGCCACTCCGACGATGGCGGCACACACAGCATAACACCAGAAGGTTTCAAATATCCGTACGTCCCCGCACACAAACACAACATAGGTGAGCGTATCGCATCACGAGCAATATCACAGCATAACTCCAACCGGAACCCGGCCCTATGACGAGGCCTCGGGCACCGGAACACAGCATACGGCCGAATTATCATAAGGCGCACGAATCATAACCGGCCCGGGACCCGGTGAAAGAAGTCATAGTAAGGCACGAGCGGAGTCGTGAGCAAACAAATGCAAAATATATTTCAAAATAGCCTTTCAAAACATAATGATTTCATAAATCATTTCTTAATACAAAATAATCGAATACTTAGTCGATATGAAGATTCATTTCACAAAATGCTTCCAAAATGGTACGTATGGCTCAAAACGTAACTTAGCATATCATAATATTCAAAACATATCTCCTAGGAGGAAGTTCCAACACCGAAGGTTTCATATCAAACTTTATTCAAAAGGAGAGCCCAATAGGACAAATAGGGCGTCTCGGGGTTAGCGGGCCCACCTCGGGTCGAATCGAGGCGGCGAACATAATTTACGAACATTTAGGGGCCAAACTTTCATACATAATCATTTGAAAGTGACCCAATCACATTTCGATAGGTTTCAGACATTTGGTCGCATTCTAGCCAAAATAGAGCCTTTAGGCTTCAATTGAATTGAATGAATAGTAACTTTTCTATGGATCGGGTTTCGAGGAGCAGAATTGCTCCGGATGTTCCGATATTCACCTAACATACTAAGATATGCCAAACGAAGAAGTGGGGAGCTTTACATACCTTATAGACGTCTTATGCTCTCCTTAAAATCAACTCCCGTTTCGTCCGAAATCTGCAAATGGTCAAAGTTACCAATTTGAGATTCTTAGGCTTAAAGTCCCCATTAACTTGATTTTTGTCTACCGAAATTTCGGCAGCATTTCCCCTATAAATCTAACACCCCCGAGACTTAGCTCGGCTCAAAACACATCAACAACAACAGCCCACACATCATCAAACAACACAAATCATATTCAAACCATACTAACTTCAAAATTCTACCTTATTACATAAGTTGGCAACTTTTCATTCAAGCTTCAAAATTCCAAATCTATATCCACATTATTGTATTCATTCAATCATTCAAGATTATTCAATCACATCTCAAATAGGTTCCAAACCATATACAAACTTCCCAAAGTTCACTACTTTCCATACTTTACTCAAAACGTCAAAAATTTACGACGAACATTCTAACTTTCATTGTTTCATTCCGAATTCATTAACATCAACCATAAGTCATATTTAGGGCCTTTAGTATCATAAATATACAATGATATACACAAATATACCAAAGGTATATACTTTCCGATAATGTTCCGAAATCCTTTTCCAACGCCAATTCAATTCATTAATCATTCATTTATGACATAAAGGTCACAACGACGCATTAAACAAACTAAACAAGATCAAATTCACATTCTTTCTCCCTCCTAGGGCTCACGTCCAAACCCACCCTTCTCACACACACACGCCATGCACAAACACAACACCATTCCATAATCTTCATGCAACATCAATCACTATAACATATAAACCCATTTCATAACATAAAAACATAGATTTCTCACCTTTTTCTTGAAAATCCGACTTGCCGCAAACGTGGTTCTTGTGCAAAACTAATTGTACCCCGTTGAAGAGGGTCTTGAGTACTTCACAACTATGCAAAAATCAAGATTTTTGGATCAAACACAAAGTCTTGGGAATTATTTTTTTTTCCTTTTCTCTATTCGGCCGAGAGCCTATTTGGAGTGGTGTTCTTCAATTTTTGTTCTTGATAATTACTAAGTGATTCATTGATATATATCCAATTGTAGAGGTCATGTGCACAACACATGACATTAAAAATGGGTTTGGGCCTTGGCCTTTAGCCGGCCACCCCACTACTTTGGGCCTCAATTTCTTGTTGTCCAATTCTTGGCCCAATTCATAAAAGTCCCGTTTTGTAATTCCCGAAACTAATTTCCGAAATTCCAAATTTACCCACGGCCTTCCCCGATGTCTTAACATCAATGATTCCATAACCAACATAGTCATATTCACTAAAATCGAAATATTTCCTCATAAGGCACAAATCTTAACTATTTCTCGATTTCCAATTATACGAAAACACGGAACATAACTCATTAGTTAGCCTAAATGACATTACCGGGAACTAAAAATGGCCATATCTTGTTCTGAAGGCTGTCTTAGGGATATCTTTCTCCCTAACTCTCACTTGATGATACCCGGACCTCCAATCTATCTTTGAAAACCATTTGGCACCTTGTAATTGATCAAACAAGTCATCAATCCTCGGAAGAGGATATTTATTCTTAATTTTCACCTTATTCAATTGCCGATAGTCAATACAAATTTTCAAGGAGCCATATTTCTTTCGGATAAACAATACGGGTGCTCCCCACGGGGATGAACTAGGCCTAATAAACCTTTTCTCAATAAAGTCTTTCAATTGCTCCTTCAACTATTTCAATTCTGTGGGAGTCATTCTATAAGGAGGAATATATAAAAGCTTGGTGTCTGGCAACACATTAATAGCAAAATCAATCTCCCGCTCGGGAGGAAGGCCTGGAAGCTCTTCTGGGAATACGTCCGAAAATTCATTTTCTACGGGAACTGACTGAAGAGTTGGCGATTCAGCTTCTACATCTTGAACCCGCACTAGATGATAAATGCATCCTTTCGTGAGCATTTTCCTTGCCTTTAGATAGGAAATAAACCTATCTTTTGGTGACGCAGTATGCCTTTTCCATTCTCCAACCGGTTCTCCCGGAAATTGGAAGCGAACCATTTTTATTCTACAATCAACATTGGCATAGCAACTAGCCAACCAATCCATGCCCATAATAACATCAAAATCTACCATTTTTAACTCATGCAAGTCAATCATAGTACGACGGTCACAAATCACAACTATGCAGTTTCTATATACTCGGCTAGCTATTACCGATTCACCAACGGGTGTGGATACCTCAAAAGGTTTGATCGACTCTGGTTCGACTCTAAATCGGCCCGTAATATACCGTGTAACATATGACAATGTGGAGCCCAGATCTATCAAAGCATATACATCATGAGAAAATAATGATAATATACCTGTGACAATATCAGGAGAAGACTCAAGATCTTGGCTGTTACACCTCGGAATTTCGGGTTGCTGAGTGGTGAATAGACTAACGTAAGTTAAGGTCTACATGATGTCCCTACAAGTAAGAAGGGATGCTTAATGATTCTAATTAAGATTCCAAAGACATTTGAGGCAAGGGAGGAAAGTTCATCAAATGAAGCTTCACTGCAGTTCTGCGGGGGGGGGGGGGGGGGGGGGGGGGGGGGGTTCGACGGTCGTTCTTTGTACCGTCGGACGGGTCGACGCTTTGTCGATTGTGCCGTAGAATTGAGTTAGAGCGAAGACCATTCGACAGAGCAGATCGACGCTCCGTCGATCAGTTCGACGGACCGTCCTTCTCACCGTAGAATGAAAAGAAATGAAAGGTTGCTCACTAGAAATTTAACGACTTCGACGATCAGATCGATGCCCCGTCGATCGTACCATATGTGTCGGTCGGGACTAATTTCAAAATTTTATATAAGGACCCTTCTCTCATTTTAATTCATTTCATCTCACTCCTCCACACACCAATAAACCTCTAGAACCTTCTCCATTATTCATCCACAAGAAACCAAGGGAAATCCATGATCAACTACATCAAAACCATGAAATCAAGTGTATGAAACCTAATAAAAGTTCATCTACACCAAGAAAACTCAAGGGAAGTGAGTTAGGGTTTTAGTGCAAGAAGAGAAGTTCAACTCAAGGGTTGTTCATCCATCATCTAA
Organism: Lycium barbarum; assembly: GCF_019175385.1. Lineage (NCBI taxonomy): Eukaryota > Viridiplantae > Streptophyta > Magnoliopsida > Solanales > Solanaceae > Lycium > Lycium barbarum. Next base: position 65,384,435 of record NC_083338.1, on the reverse strand, counting down.
GGTGAGTTTTTTGATCATTCTTGGTTGTTTAAGGTGTTGAAAGTTAAAAGCACTTGGAATATAGAAAGATATAGGAAATGGGTCATACATGAGTGAATAGTGTCATTGTTGAGTAGTAGCTTCGGGTGAATTATGAATATTGGTATGTTGTGATTGTAATTATGTTGTGAACGACATTTAGAACATGGAATAAGTATTATATGTGAGAAAATGCAATAATGAATTATGACAATGATTATGGAGAAAGTAGAGTGGAATGGCAAAATGCGGATAATGTGGATGAATGATGATTATTGCCTATGATATTGTAAATGTTGTTATGGTTGTTTGGGAGTTGAAAAATGATATGGAAAAAGTAGTAGAAACAAAGGAAATGCTGCCCAATTTTCCCTAGAAATAGTAACACGTTCTTATAGTCGATGAACTAATGTTGATGCGAATTCTCTTGAAGGTAGAAACGTGGGCATCGAAGGAGAACAAGCAAGCAATAGATTAGTTAAACGTAAAAGGTATGTGAGGCTAGTCCTTTCTTTCTATTGCATGAATGCTATGACATGATTTTTTCTTCTTCTCCATGAATTTCCTACATCCCGGACAACTAAGAGTCTATGTTCATGAATATCTATATGAGATAAGAGATATGTTACGAGCCCAATAATGTTAATGATGAGCTTGAGTCTAAATATTATAGAGTTCATGATATGATGTTCCTATAAGTTAATGATGTTGTTCATTGTATGCACTTACCTTATATACTATTTCCTTCAAGGTGAGGCAGAATACTTATAAATGTTCCATAATGGAATCGGGGGTTCACGACCTTATGTCACCTCGATAAAGTATAGCTATCTTTGAGTGACTATGCATGCATTATGATGATTACATGATTGATGATATTACACCGCGCCTATATGGCCGGGCAGCACTGCTAAGGCGGATGACCTATAGATTATTACACCGTGTCTATATAGCACGGGCAGCACCACTAGTGGGCGGCATGAGATGGTACCCCAGATGCGAGAGGCCTGGACGCAGTCTAATGATTATCACACCGATTCGATATGGACGGGCAGCTTATACATTTATGCATATATGATATGATGACGATTATGAGTAAGACGGCATGTGTTATTTCTTTTATAAGTGACAGTCGTATACAGTTGCTCCTTACTGATGCTTTCTTTATCTCATTGACGTATCATCATTATTTATGCCTCTCATACTCAGTACAATATTCGTACTGACTTCCATTTTCTTTGGACTCTGTGTTCATGCCCACAGGTATACATGGAGGTGATCTTGATCCAGATTCATAGGAGCTGTCAGCTGACCTGAGAGCACTCCATAGTTCCGGAGGTGCTACTTAGTTCATTCTTTTGTGTATATATATGTATATGTATTTTGGGCACGACGGTGTCTTGTCCCGTCCATATGTCTAGTACTCTAGTGGAAGCTCGTAGATACGCAGTGTGGGTTATATGGTCTCACGAGGTTGCTATTAAGTATATATATATAGAAGTATTTATGTTTTCAAATGAAAGATGATTTTCTTATAATATGAGTATAATTTTGATAAAAAAATGTTTAATGTATATGATGAGTAGTAGAACGAGTGGTGCTCGGTGGTTAGCCCCGGGTACCCGTCACGGCCCCTAGTCGGGTCGTGACAAAAATTGTAGCAGATCAGTTCAGTCCTAGGAAGTGTCTACGAGCCGTGTCTAGTAGAGTCTTGTTTATGGTGTGTTGCGCGCCACACTAATAAACAGGAGGCTACAGGGCATTTAGGAAAAATAACCATCTTTCATCTTAAGAGATCGTGCGATAGAGATGTCTTATATGATTATCCCCTTCCTAATTGTGCATTACAATTTCAGCAAAGCTGATGAAAGGAAAAGCTACGGCAGCCCAGAAGGGCAAGATGGTGGTTGAAGAAGGATTTGAACGAGAGCCGTCTATAGATGTGAAGGAGGGCAAATCCCAGAATAAGGCCCCACCTCGATTTTCCCATACTTCGCCCACTTTTGGGAATCAGAGGGGAGCCTCTGCTTTAGCTCCAGCACCCCCCGTTCCTCCACCAGATGCCTCGGGCCAAGAGATAAGACAGGCCATTCTTCTACTGATTTAATTGGTAGCTGCTCAAGCTCAGCGGCAGGATGTAGGCCACGATAACAGGGGTTGGAGGAAGAGAGCTAGTTCTTCAGGGTCTGATCATGAGCGTAGGGGTGCTCCGAGGCAACAATTCTCTAGGCACTCAGTTCGTTCAACAAGTGGTGCTCCTCCGCAGTTCCCTATACCCAGATTTGATGGATCTACTTATTCTAAGTCACCCCAGAGTCTCGGAGTTTTCAGTTCTCGGATTCCGAGTGGTTCTAGTCAGACTAGATCCTCGGTACCACGATGTACTCAGTGTCGCAAGTTACATTGGGGACCGTGTCGCTTGGGCTCGGATGTTTGTTATACCTATGCTCGGCCAGGCTATCTCATGCGTGACTGTCTATGGAGGCATGATAAGGGTAAGGTTCGGGCTACCGGAGTGATAGCTAGCTCTTCGTCATCGGTACGCCCTCCAAGGCCAAGGCCACAGATGTTAGTAGGTGGTGATAGATACAAAAGACGAGCGCCTAGTCCAAGTGGATCCCAGCATCATGTCCATGCGTTAGCTGAGCGACAGGATCTTGAGTCTTCCCCTGATATTGTCTCAGGTATATTGTCAGTATCCTTTTACGATATATGTGCATCGATGGATTCGGATCCTATGTTTCCATGTATCACCCTCATTGTGATGATTGTGTTGAGGTGAAAAACAAAATTGAGCCAATCCGACAATTTGAGATGACTATATTTGTTAGTGACCTAGTGATAGCCAGAATCGTGATTTACGAGTAAGTTGATTGACGGTGAGTGAATATAAATAATATGTGTATGTATATAGATATTGGAATTCTAGACCGAGTGTGCAGGCACAACTTATGAGACAAGCTCTACTATTTATATCCTTTAATGGTTTGGGATTGTTATGCTTACAAAAGAAACTCTGCCGAAGTTTTCCTAGAATTTGAAGGAGACAAGGTACAAGCTTGTGATATGTCCTGACGAGAAATGATGATGTGCAACAAGGTAATGGCAGGACGAGATTGAGTTAGGAGTATCATTGACAACTACAAGAGATGAGTAACGGTAATTATAAGATCGACAATGATATGGTAAAGAGAAATACTAGGGTAAATTAGAAAGATTGGTAGTGCTAAAGCACGACATAGAAGAGAAAGGGTAACTCTAATAGAGTGTGATACCGAGGTATTGATTGGAGGGATAAACACGAGAAAGACGCAATAAGTTTACTAGCGACTAAAGTAACAGTACCCGGAGACAGAAGTACGAATACAAAGGGTTATAATGAATGAGAACACGTTGGTAAAACAAGTTATATGGTAAGTGTAATAGAACTGATCAGGGAGAATAACAGGTTGAGTATCTTTACTTCGCAAGGTTTATTCTATTTTATGAGCAGGCCCGCGAACGAGGTAAAGAAGTGGCACTCTATAGCGTTGATTATGATCAAGGTATAACGGGAACGTAACAAGAATTGTAATACAAAGTACAGCGAGGGAACGACTAAACATGTGACATGTTCTATGTGAAAAAAATGAACACATGTATGAAACCAACAAGCGGGCCATGGGGCAGTAGATGAGAAAGCTAAAAAAGACCTTGTTAAGGGAAAGTTCAGCATAGGGATTCCTCAATGACAGAAATGGTAGTCACCAAAAAGGGGGGAAGTCAACTTGAAAAAGAAATCAGAGAAAAGTGATATGGCAAAGTAGCAGTAGTTTGTGATTGGTATAACCGGGAGCATGAGTGATATCTTTAGCTGGATATAAAAGACCAAGACTACAGAATGATGAATAACGAAATAGAATGAGTGGTGCTCGGTGATTAGCCTCGGGTACCCATGACGGCCCCTAGTCAGGTCGTGACAAAAGTGGTACCAGAGCAATAAGGGTGAGAGGACGATTATTAAAAAGAGGATCAACACAATAAGGGTGAGAGGGGATGATCAGAATGAACAGAATGAACAGAATAAGTTTTGGGAGCAAAGAATGGATTGTACAAAGGTAGTATATTCTAAAGGACAAAAGTGGATGTACTCAGTTAGGGACAGGGTTCCTCATACGAAGAATAAATGATTGATTATAAAATGGGAGAAAACAAGATAAATTGAGGAGGAGGGAATAAGAACGAGAATAGAGAGAGAAGGAAATACACGAAGTACGCGTGCTTAAGAAGTAGTCTCGTTATAATTAAAGGGAAATGCATTCCCTACGAATATCCTGTACCAAGTTAGAACAAGTAAAGTATATGAAGTAAAGAGTCGAAAAGAAAAAGATGATCATGAGTTATGAGTTTACTATACGACGACAAAGCGATAGAGTAAAGCTATCATCAACGACAAATATAATACAATTATGATTGGTTTTGAAATCAGTGTTGAGTGCAAAACAAGAGTAAAAGAATAAGAGGCATGAGGGGGTATTAGTGACGTATGAGACTTAGGCCCTGGATAACAAAGATGACATTACAAGTGAACTTTGAGCACCGAAGAAGAGGGCAAGTGACACTATATGGATGGTATGATAACTAGACCTACTACTATAGTGAGCATCCCTATGGGACAGAAGTTGTTAATTGGAGCGGATTTAGACATGGACTCATAACTACTAGATAAGCTAAGTAGAATACATTCTTGTTCGGATTGCTATATCGGTTGCATTATTTGGTCACAAGACTGCAAGGTGATTATGTTAAGACTTCACACATGAATTGTTGTAGCTATAGGTTAAGGGAAACGGTAAAAATAAGATGTAGTATGAATTTAAGCTTTGAAGGGAGGTAACGGATTTGAGAATGATACAAGTAAAACCATAAAAGAGGGGGGGGGGGGGGGAGCGAATAAAGAGGATACAAGTGTGAAGATTAAAATGATGGAGCCTAAGATGTGACAGACATAGACTCTAAAACAAAGAGTGATAGTTATGCAGAAATGAATCTAATGACTAGTAAATAAACGGACATAAATTGAGCAGGCATCTGAGACTGTACGGGAAACCATTCACGGAGGCGTTGAACCACATGGCATTGAGACCAAATAACTCAAGAGGTATTGTAAAAGATGGCGGTATTATAATAGAACAAAGGAAGGAAGAGATCACGACGAGATAAGTTACTACAGATAGACAAAAGATTTTTTGGTATGAATGACACCGAGCCTAGTTATGGTCGGATGCGTGGAACACCGAACCTTCGTGGTCGGGCATGCTATGTAACTGATATGTAGATGAATATAACCATGGATATGATATATAAATGAATACGATTATGAGTACAGATGCAGATATGGATACATGTATGTGTATAGATGTGTATGTACACGAATCACGCAAGAACGATTATGTAACTCGCAACTAATTATACGTCGCCCATGAAACCAAGTGGGTACTGAAGAAGAGGAGTAAGAGGTAAACAAGAATAGTGTGGCCATGATACCCCGGGTCAGGTGAAGGAAAATATATGGTAAATTGAGTTGCAATGTTGAGTTGCGATTACTGTTAGGGATAGATAGGACAATTACTTGGAATGTGACATAAGTACATGCTATACGCTAGCTACAGTAGACCTGGGGTATGACAACTTACGAATGCAATAATATCATTGAATGAAGGGGAAGCTTAGTCTCCGATACATTAGGTCTTATGAGGTGGTGAGCCAATAGGCAAGGTGGCTTATGAATTAGATCTACCTCCTGATTTGGAGTCAGTTCACCCAGTTTTGACATGTCTCGATGCTTCATAAATATATTGGAAATCCTACTAGCATCGTGCAAATAAATGATATTCAAGTGACAGAAAAGTTGATCTATGAAAAGGTACCCATTGCCACACTAGATAGGCGAGTACGGAGACTTTGAAATAAAGAAGTGGCCTCAGTTAAGGTCTTATGGAAGAATAATAACCGAGAAGAATGACTTGGGAAGCGGAAGAAAATATGAAATCCAAGTGTCCGCACTTGTCTCAGCCCCAGAAGACATTCGAGACGAAACATCAAGATTATGAGGTATGTATGCTTTCTTTTCATGCTTTTGGTCGTGTGTGGCCATAAATATATATTGATATTGTATTGTGGCCCTGTGAGGCAATGTTACTGTGGGCTATTGTGGCAGGACGGTAATGCCATATTACAGGGGAAACTCTAGCGAAATTTTTGTAGAATTCCCGACTGCTTAACATTCGAGGACGAATGTTACAAATAGGGGGGAATAGTGTTACACCTCGGAATTTCGGGTTTCTGAGCGGCGAATAGTAACGTAAGTTAAGGTGTACATGATGTCCCTACAAGTAAGAAGGGATGCTTAATGATTCTAATTAAGATTCCAAAGACATTTGAGGCAAGGGAGGAAAGTTCGTCAAATGAAATTTCACTGTAGTTCTGCGAAGGGAGGGGGGGTTCGACGGTCGTTCTTTGTACCGTCGGATGGGTCGATGCTTCGTCGATTGTACCGTAGAATTGAGTTAGAGCGAAGACCATTCGACGGCTCCGTCGATCCGTTCGACGGAGCAGATCGACGCTCTGTCGATCAGTTCGACGGACCATCCTTCTCACCGTAGAATGAAAAGAAACGAAAGGTTGCTCAATGGAAATTTAACGACTTCGACGATCAGATCGACGCCCCGTTAATCCGATCGACGCCCTGTCGATCCGATCGACGTTTCGTTGATCGTACCGTATATCTCGGTCGGGATTGATTTTAAGATTTTATATAAGGACCCTTCTCTCATTTTAATTCATTTCATCTCACTCCTCCGCACACCAAGAAACCTCTAGAACCTTCTCCATTATTCATCCACAAGAAACCAAGGGAAATCCCTGATCAACTACATCAAAACCATGAAATAAAGTGTATGAAACCTAATAAAAGTTCATCTATACCAAGAAAACTCAAGGGAAATGAGTTAGGGTTTTGGTGCAACAAGAGAAGTTACACTCAAGGGTTGTTCATCCATCATCTAAGGTGAGTTGTATGACCATTCATGGTTGTTTAAGGTGTTGAAAGTTAAAATCACTTGGATTATATAAAGATATAGGAAATGGGTCATAAATGAGTGAATAGTGTCATTGTTGAGTAGTAGCTTGGGGTAAATTATGAATATTGGTATGTTGTGATTGTAAGTATGTTGTGAACGACATTTAGAACATGGAATAAGTATTATATGTGAGAAAATGCAATAATGAATTATGACCATGATTATTGCCTATGATATTGTAAATGTTGTTATGGTTGTTTGGGAGTTGAAATATGATATGGAACAAGTAGTAGAAACAAAGGAAATGCTGCCCAATTTTCCCTAGAAATAGTAACACGTTCTTATGGTTGATTAACTACTGTTGATGTGAATTCTCTTGAAGGTAGAAACGTGGGCATCGAAGGAGAACAAGCAAGCGATAGATTAGTTAAACGTAAAAGGTATGTGAGGCTAGTCCTTTCTTCCTATGGCATGAATCCTATGACATGATTTTCCTTCTTCTCCATGAATCTCCTACAGCCCGGACAACTAAGAGTCTATGTTCATGAATAGCTATATGAGATAAGAGATATGTTACGAGCCCAATAATGTTGATGATGAGCTTGAGTCTAAAGATTATAGAGTTCATGATATGATGTTCCTATAAGTTAATGATGTTGTTCATTGTATACAGTTACCTTTTATACTATTTCCTTCAAGGTGAGGCAGAATACTAATAAATGTTCCACAATGGAATCGGGGGTTCACGACCTTATGTCACCTCGATAAAGTATAGCTATCTTTGAGTTACTATGCATGCATTATGATGATTACATGATTGATGATATTACACCGCGCCTATATGGCCGAGTAGCACCGCTAAGGCGGGCGGCTTATAGATGATTACACCGTGTCTATATGGCACGGGCAGCACCACTAGTGGGCGGCATGAGATGGTACCCCGGACGTGGGAGGCCTGGACGCATGCTAATGATTATCACACCGATCCGATATGGACGGGCAGCTTATACATTTATGCATATATGATATGATGACGATTATGAGTAAGACAGCATGTGTTATTTCTTTTATAAGTGACAGTCGTATACAGTTACTCCTTACTGATGCTTTCTTTATCTCATTGACGTATCATCATTATTTATGCCTCTCATACTCAGTACAATGTTCGTACTGACGTCCGTTTTCTTTGGACGCTATGTTCATGCCCATAGGTAGATAGGGAGGTGATCTTGATCCAGACTCATAGGATCTGTCAGCTGACCTGAGAGCACTCCATAGTTCCGGAGGTGCTAATTGGTTCATTCTTTTGTGTATATATATGTATATGTATTTTGGGCACGACGGGGTCTTGTCCTGTCCGTATGTGTAGTACTCTAGTAGAGGCTCGTAGATACGCAGTGTGGGTTATATGGTCTCACGAGGTTGCTATTAAGTATATCTATATATATATATATATATATATATATATATATATATATATATATATATATATATATATATATATATAAGTATTTATGTTTTAAATGAAAGATGATTTTTTTATAATTTGTGTATGAATTTGATACAAAAACGTTTAATGTATATGATGAGTAGTAGAACGAGTGGTGCTTGGTGGTTAGCCCCAGGTACCCATCACGGCCCCTAGTTGGGTCGTGACATTGGCGTTCAGCCAAAGCATAAATACGGTGTTGAGGACCGCTAGAACTGGCCTGGCGACTCCCTTCTGCCTCTACCATGGCCGACCGGCGCATGTGAACCTGGCCCCATAGAGCGTACAGATGATGAAGATCCGGCTACCGACCCTGAAGGCTAGGTCCTACCTGTACCACGCACTGAGGGGCAATCACACATAATATGGCTTAGTCGACCACATGAATAGCAAACCTCTGAACCTAATCGGCATGGACCCCAATGTATCTTCCTACACTGGGAACATCATGGTACGAGTGCCCTCGTCTGACTCGAATCACCTCTGAACGGAGATCCCGAAAAACACTTACTCGGCCCGGAATGAGTAGATCTATCAAATCTCTAGCCTAAAAACCGTGGAGGCGCACTAGTCATAGAATAGCCTGAATGCCTAGAAAACTGCTGTCTGTGCCTGCCTCTAAACTCACTCATCGGACCCGAAGATCTGGCCCTCTTGCTATGTCCCCTATCCTGCTCACGCTCACTTCTTTGTTGTTGTAGGCTTTCTTCTAAATTTTGAGCATGGGCCTGAATGCGTGAAATGTCCATATTATCCTCAAGGGACGCAGTCAAGCACCTATCCCTCAAATGTGGCCCTAGGCCTTTCACAAATCGGTGCACTCGGTCACCCATATCCGCTACCATGGCCGAAGCATACCTAGCCAAAAAATTGAAGTGGAGACTATACTCTAAAGCACTCATGCTACCTTGCCTTAAATTCAAGAACTTATCGGCTCTAGCTCGTCAAACCTCTAGAGGCAAATAATGTCGGAGGAAAGCATCTACAAATTCTTGCCATGTCGGGGAGGTGCATTGGCTCCCCGTGAAACCATCCAAACCGTTTACCAATGAACCACAACATCCCTCAATCTATAGGACACTAACTCCGCCGATTCGGTGTCCGAAGCATGTATCAAGCGAAGCGTCCTTAACATTTCATCAATAAAATTCTGAGGGTCTTCATCCGGCTATGATCCAAAGAATTCCGGAGGGTTCAAGATAATGAAATCACGGGCCCTTGCACTAACAACCCTATCACCTTGTTCTGTACTTTGCCGCTGAGTCTGGGCAGCAACCAATTGAGTAAGCAAATGAATGGCCTCTTTTACATCTTGGCCTGACGCATCTGGTGGAGGAGCCGGAGGTGCTGGAGCTGGGGCTGAGGCTCCCTCACGCTCCTCAGAAACAGGAACTGACTGGGAGGAACGAGATTGTGCCGCATTCTGGGACTCACTTTCATCTGCAACTGTTTGCGGTGCTCGTTCAGCCCGCTTTTCTGCCGATGTCTTGCCCTTTTGGGCTGCCATAGCCTTTCTCTTTACAGGCATTTCTCAAATACATACGACATGACATGGTTAAGGAAAATAAGTTCTTATATCATAGCTCTATTGCACGATCTTATGAAGAAAGAAGGTCATTCATTCCTAAAAACGCCCGCAACCTCTTGTTTATAAGTGTGGCGGCCAACACACCCAGAGCCAAGACTCTACTGGACACGGCTCGTAGACACACCCTAGGACAGAACTGCTCTAATACCACTTTTCTCACGACCCAACCGGAGGGCCGCGACGGGCACCCGGTGCTAACCCACCCAGGCACCTCTTAACATACTTTCACTTTTACCTCTAGGTGAGCCACATAGCTAAATCATACTTTCTCTCCATTATTCTGGCTAATTACATTGGACAACAATACATATATACATATCACTATTAACAGCAATGCCCATAGCAATGTGCATACGCCAACGAGGCTAACAAAATGACATCCAAAAATATAGGCCGACAAGGCCAAACACATCTAACTATATACACCTCTCTACGAGCCTCTATGGAGAGTATGTCATATCATATAAGCGGGACAGGACCTCGCTATGCCCATAAATATGTACACAAAAGAATCAATACCCAAAAGCTATAGCTCCGAATGAAGTGGAGCTCCGCTATGTAGTCCCTGAGACATATAGCTATGGATCAAGCCTGTCTCCCTGGCCACCTGCGGGCATGACGCAGCGTCCACAAACAAAAGGACGTCAGCATGAAGAATGTACTAAGTATGTAAAGCATGATCAACATCATTATAGAAGCACAATAAGCAACATAGTAAATAGCATAAGATGGGATATAGAAGTATCGTCGTCATAAGCACTTACTTGCTTCTCATAAGGACTTTCCATCTCTAACGCGTAATTGTGTACGTACATCCATATCCGTATCAATACTCATATTCGTACTCATTTACATTTCGTATCCATAGTCGTGTTCATATACATGTTCTTATTCGTATTCATATCATATTTGTATTCATAATCATATCTATATCATGTACATATCCATATCATATACATAGCATTTATATAGCATACCCGACCATGAAGGTTTAGTGTTTCACGTACCCGACCATGCCTAGGCTCGGTTATCACACATACCTGGCCAACCAAGGCTTCAGGGTTATACATACCTGGCCCTACCAAGGCTTCAGGGTTATCCGTACCCAACTGTAGAGATGCGCGCGTTACATAAATATTTACATTCTACCCAGCCTTATAAGCTCGGGGTTCCATAATAGTCATACATAGTCACATATATATAGTAGCTCATAAGCATCTTTAGTATCATTACTATTATCATCGTCATCATTATTATCATTATTATCGTCATTCAATACATCTACCTTTATAAGGTTACTCGTTATATGAGGAATCTAGTACAATCGTAAAATATCGGGAATCATGAGCTTAGTAGCTTTTGAAGATAGAATCATTTGAAGGACATCACAGGCTCATAGAAGAATATATATTTTGCCAAAGAACCATGCCTTATGAAATAAGGGTTAGCCTTACATACCTTTCCGTTCAACTATTTTATCACTTGCACGTTCTCCTTCAATGCTCACGTTTCTACCATCATTAGAGTTATACTATCATTAGAAAATCGATAGCTTAGCCTACAAGACTAAAACTTAGAGAAAATTGGACAACATCTCCTTTATTTATACGACTTCATCCATATCGTATATCAACTCCCAAACATCAATAATATCATTCACAACGTCATAACAATACTCTTTAATCACATACATTATCCATACTTCTCAATTCACTTCCAATTCATCCATATTCAAGGTCATAGCACACTATTATATCCACTCATATACAATGTCTATCGTATGTTCTTAGTGTAATTTATAACATGATTATAATCATAGCATATAAAGAATCATTACTCAACCCAAGCCATTACTCAAAAATGTCACTATTCCCACATTCATGACCCATTTTCTATCTCCTTCTACAATCCAAGTGTTTTAACTTTCAAATACCTTAAAAAATATGGAAATACCATAAATCTTACCTTAGATATTGTAGGAATAAGCTTTGGATGGAAATACTTCAGTTGAGCCAAAACCCTAGTTCATCTCCAATGAAATTTCTTGACTAGGATGATCTTTAATGAGTTCCTTACACTTGGTTTGCTTAGTTTGATGAAGTTGATCATAAATTTCTCTTGTGTTCTTGTAGATGAAGAGTGGAGAGGGTTTCTTGTCACACCCTACCTTACTAGGGTGTGATGGGCACCCGACCCTTACTTAGGGTCGAGCGAACCCTCTGACCCTTAGTACACACATAACCTTGTCGAACTTTTAAATCAAATAAGGATAAAATATATACTACGTCTTTCAGAAATATTTTTTCTCGTAGCTTTCAAATCAAACAAAATCTATAAACTTATAGAACTTATATCGTAACACAAAATGACACATTGGCTGATGGAGCCGCTTACAGAACAGACAACCAATACCACAACTCTGTCTGCAAAGTCTCTAACTTCGAACAAAACTTCATAGCACACATACTTCGACTCGGCAGCACTCCAGGAACAAGTGGAGCTTGCCAACTTCAGTAATATCTTCCACTTATCTGGGTGTACCTGCGTGGCATGAAACGCAGCCCCCGAAGAAAGGGGGGTCAGTACGAGCAATGTACTGAGTATGTAAGGCATGGAATATAGGAGACAGAATCATGACTGAAACAGAGAATCACCTAAAATCAAGTATGACCCTTTTTTTTAAAACATCAAAGCACTTGCCTTTTTAAGTGAAAACCATGTATGTCATCGTAATTCATAAACGAAAACCATGTATGTCATCGTATAACGTGCCCCGGCGCTCTAGTGAGGGACGCGGTGAGTAAACTCATACATGTCATTACCACATATCACATATGCAGATAACGTGCCCCGGCCCTCCATTGAGGGACGCGGTAAAAGAAATCATGTATGTCATCATCATGTATCATATTCGCATATAACGTGCCCCGGCCCTTTAGTGAGGGACGCGGTGAATCATATATCATGTATGCATATGACGTGGCCCGTCCCTCTATTGAGGGATGCGGTGAATGAAATCATGTATGCCAATGTCATGTATCATATATGCATGTAACGTGCTCCGACCCTCTTTTGCGGGACGCGGTGAATAGAGTCATCATATGCCATCCTGGCCACCGCCCCGTCATCATATGATAGTGTCATCATATCATATATAACATGCCCCGGCCCGCAAGTGAGAGGGACGCGGTGAACAATGCAGAGGAATACGCACGAGAACATATCCTGGCCCGGGCTCAGTGAAATCCAAACTGAGGCTTGCACGAACAGAATAATGCGAAACCATATGCACATAAATCAAGACTCGATGGAATAGTCGAACGTGCTTAGCATTTGAAAACCACAACTTTAATCATATAAATTATCTTTCGAATATTGCTCTGGATCACATCAATGTGCCGACATCATATATCATATATACATATAACAGATTCATGCATGCATACTCATAGAACATCATACAGTGTATTGCTGCGGAACGTGCAGCCCGATCGATGAATATAATATTTTATTGTCGAGGAACGTTCGAACAGATCCAAGACTGTATGCAAAAGTTAGAAACATTAATACTTACATAATTATGTTTAAAAACATGAACTCTTATACTTGGCTCATTATCCAATTATGCAATAGTCTCAACCATACTAAGTATACACATATCAATAGGACAATAGGGATCGTAAACAAACTCGGAGGCTTATCAAATAGAGCTTCGGAATCATGGATACGTATCGAAACCATATGAAGTGACTTATAGAGATAAAAAATATTAGCCATCGTAGTGGCTCTAAGAATAGGAATCTTTTGGAACCATACTCATACGTCATTGACTTGTTTAATAAAGATCATGCCAAAAGAAAGAAAGGGGAAGCCTTACATACCTGTGCCACGGCTTATTAGCTACGCTTATTTTCCAAGCTTGCTAGACTACATTCAAAAGGATTCACAAAATCATTAGATTCATTATCATTCACTTGCCTTAGCTTCTCAAATAATTTCCCCTGTAACTACAACATCCCTGAGAATCTAGCTCGGCCAATTTAACAACAACAAACCCGAGAATGAAACTCGGCCAAACATACAACAACAAATCCGAGAATTTAACTCGGTCAATTTACCAACAACAATATCACAGTCATTCTAACAATAGCCACCATCAATTCAAAAAGCATACTAACATTAACAACTTCTTTCTACAAACTCTGACGACTTTCCATAAACGTTCAATTCATAATTGCTTACATATTCAAGTACCAATCCGCAACCATTCAAACAATATTCAAGAATACTTCAAACAATCCGTACAACATACAAAACCATTCATAACATATAAAAGAAGATTAATTCTTACCTTTCTCCCTTAGCTTCCTTCTTGGCTAGAATTTGTAAATTGCAAGAATAAATGTTTTTCTTGCTCCAATAATTACTTCACTTTGAAAGGGACCTTCCAATTAGTAGAAAATAATTTTTGAGAAATTTTTCCAAGGTTCTTGCTCACCCCAAGCTTGGCCGAATATGGGGGGGTTTCCTCTCCTTCTCTCAAAGTTTCTTGAGTCTTCTAAATTGAAGATGAATATTGTGATGGATTATTCCTCTTTTAAACATTCATGTGGGCTAAAGCCCACCCATAGGTGGCCGGCCACTTTGGCCCATTCATTAGGCCCATTTTTTTTTGTTTTGTACCTAGTCTTGTAATTCATGAAAAATATTTTTTTTCCAAATTCCGAATTCGCCCTTAGCCTTCCTCCTTATTTCCATAAGTCACCTTGCGTATTACCCTTTTTACCCCTAGCCTCTCTTAGTATTTCCACATCCATAACTCCCATAAACAACTTGTGTGTTAAACAAAATTAACAATATAGCTTGGCTCTTAACTTCCCGCAATTATCTTGAATTATCCGAATAAGTAAAATGCGG
Source organism: Lycium barbarum (assembly GCF_019175385.1). Classification (NCBI taxonomy): domain Eukaryota; kingdom Viridiplantae; phylum Streptophyta; class Magnoliopsida; order Solanales; family Solanaceae; genus Lycium; species Lycium barbarum. The sequence goes on along the minus strand of NC_083338.1, from coordinate 65,369,362 downwards.
GATATAACATCCTCCCCCCCCCCCCCCCTTTAGAACATTCGTCCTCGAATGTTCAACTGACCTTATGGGGTGTCATAATACTTCGGGAGGGTCCTTTTTATAGTTGTCTTTTCTTCATGCTCATTCCTTATCTTTTACCCTATTTCCTTTATAATCAAACTCCTCGGTCTTTATATGAGTCCTCATTCTGTGTCATGGGTTTTCTAATCCGCCACGCCAACTTATTATCCTGTTATTGTTTCATCGCCACACTCTAACGGACACCATGTCTTTGCCGCGCAATCTTCACTTATATTCTTATTTTGCAACATCTTTGAATTCTTACTACCACTTTCCTTTATTTCCTTCTCTCACATTTCTCGACACAAGCATACTTGTCTTTAATTTCTTTGTATTGGCGCTCCGATGTGGATTCTTTACGAATATGATTAAGCATTGCTTCACATCGATGATTCATATAATTTCATAGCGTATCGTCTCATGTTCCGTAGGATTAATGGTCCATAAACTATTTTCTAGTATCCGACAAACCCTTTTATTTCATTCACAGGCACTGCGTCCTTCCTTTCCTTCAAAAATTTCCAACCTACCAATCTTTTGATGCTTTCGTTATAATAGTTGTTGTCATCCAGAATATCCTTTGAACATTATCATTTTCTCCATTATCCTTTGTGAACTTAGCTTGTAGGCTTTTTCTGCTCTTTTTATTATTCTTAAAACATGTCGCCCTCGCAGTACACTCATTGCCAATTCGTTTCTACTTCTTTCATGTATTCTCTTTGTATGCCGATATACTTTGAACCCCGGCCCCCGAGCTAATAAATTCCTCCTCCGGAGCCCGAAAATGTTGCGATTCATTTGGAGTCTGATATAATACGTTCTCCCCCCCCCCTTTTTAAAGGGCTCCTCATATGCCAACGGTCTTGGAGTATCCTCGTCTACGATAGTTACCTTAAACGCGCAAATCCGTATCATTCCCAAGTCATCCTTTCAGGAAGCATTTCCTTGTCCGAGGCAACCACATTAATATAGCTGCACATTTTGTTCCTTTACATACATTTCAAGGACTTAAATCTCCTAGCATCGTCGCAAGGCTTAATCATTCTTTTCTTGCTTCACATCCCTCGTCATAGTCACTATTCCTTTAGCCCCACTTATCGAAATTGGTTCTCGAACCTCACACATTCCTCTTTTGTGCTATATTACCACACTTTATCTTTCACGTGCCTATCCTTAAATTTCTATCCAAACAGTCTCGTGTGTTTTCGATAGTTTCTTCCGGGCTTTTCCCCACTAAGGTTTCTTACCTCTCATTTTTTTCCGACATTTTGATCTCCCTGTCTTCCATTGACTCACTCTCTTTCTTTTCCAAATATCGCTGTATTAAAATTTCCAATATTAACCTGTAGAGAAAATAAGGGCATCTTATCTTATAACACTTGCACCATTTATTTTTGTCGTCGCTTAAGCTTTGGTACCCTTACTTGATTGAGGCCTTTTATGGTCTCTAACCATCCCATATATTCTAGTTTCCCTTAGGTTTCTCTAACTTCTCATTTGTCTCTTATGCCTGGATATATAGAATTTCTTGCATACTTCCCAGGGGGTCACCCATCCTAAAATTGCTCCCACCTTAGCACGCTTAACATCGAAACTTTGGTGGGATCCGGTGCCATAATGCTGATATAATCGCGTCCGCTTCCTCACACAACCCTTATCACATGATCTAGAGCAAATTGAAGTCTTACAGATTCCGAGACATGTTCGTAACACGTCCTTTCTTTTACCATTACTATTTTACCCTTTTCGATCTTCAATATTCACCTTTCACCTGTGAGTATGGTTATCTTTTATCCTAGATTTCAAGATTCCTGATGGTGGGGAACACGCCTTCGTCGTCGTTACTTATAAGTACTCAGGTATCAGTATGTTCAGATTTCTACTCACCATCCATACATAATAATCTACAGCAAAATTGCTTGTCAACTTTTTCTGAATCCATCAAAAGACCTGGTTCCTCTTATAGCATTCTTTCCTTTCAAAGTTTGTACACAACAAATATCAACAATGTCTCACAGAGCATACGGCTATATATCCTAGCCATCCGGAACTGCCAATTTCAGGTAACAGATCAAATATATCAATACTTACCGCAGTGACTTTCCATATCATCACTTACCTCCTTCCGTCGTATGTAAGGCTTATATATGGAATTTCATTTTCCTATGACTTGGCTCTATCGCACGATTTATGACAGAAAGAAGGTCAACAATCCCTAGATGCCCTGTAGCCTCCTGTTTATAAATGTGGCGCGCTTCACACCATAAACAAGACTCTACTGGACACGACTTTGCAGACAACCCCTAGGACAACCTGCTCTGATACTACTTTATCACACCCTAACCTTAATAGGGTGTGATGGGTACCCGACCCTTACTTAGGGCCGAGCGAACCCTCTGACCCTTAGTACACACATAAACTTGTCGAACTTTTAAATCAAATAAGGATAAAATTGTTATATCCCGCATTTTTCGCATTCGGATAATTTAAGGCAATTGCGGGAGATTAAGGGAAAGATTATAATTTTGATATTGTTTGGTGTACAAGTTGTTATAAAAATTTAGAAGTGGAAAAAAATGGAGAAAGACGAAGGACAAATTTGGAAGTTGGAAAAATGTTTCATGAACAACAAGAACTAGCCCAAAATGTAATTGGGCTCGAATGTTTTTTAAAAAAAATAGGGCCCAACCGGCCATGCTATGGGTTGAGCCCATATGGGATTAAATGATTAGCTTATAAGATGACTTAATAGTCATCTTAATCCCATAGACTTCTAGAGAATTCAAGACTTCAAAAAAAAAAAAAAAAGAGGAAGCTCCTTCAAAGGCCATTCGGCCAAGAGCAAGAATTGCCAAAACATTTTGCAAAAATTCTCCAAAAATCATTTCCTACCAAGTGAAGGGTGCTTAACAAGGTAGAGTTGTTGTTGGAGCAAGAACAACTCATAATCATACAAGTTTCCAATCATAGACAAGTGAAGAAGTTGAAGAAGAAAGGTGAATTTCAATCTTGTTTTATATGTTATACATGGTTTATATGTGTTGTAGTATGCTTAAATAGATGAAATTCATGAAGTAGAAGAATATAATATATGGCCGTGTACATATATGTATGTGTAGGAGCCATGCTTCAATTGTTTTAACTAGTGTTTGGTTGTTATTGTTGTGAATGATATGTGGAAAATGGAAGTTTAATGAGTTTGGAGAGATTGTAGTGGTGTATGCATGTTGTGGCCGTCAGTTGTGGCATGTATATGTGGCCGTGTATATTGTATGTATAGTAGTGTATATGTGTTGAAGCATGAAGAAATGGTAAGCAAGTGCTAGTTAGTGTTTTGGTTGTTGTGTTGATTGATAATGGTGGCCGAATGTAGTGTTGTTGTGTTGGACAATCGAATTGATTTTTATGTAGTGTTTGATTGTTGTTGTCATGGATTCCATAATAAAAAATGAAGTTGTAATCATCGTAGATTTCATATCGCAAATAAAGGTTTGATAACTTTGGTGAAGTATTGATAATTGGGAGATTATGTATATTGAAGGAAATATGTGAATTGTTAGTGCGATTGTTGTTTATGTTAATAGTTTGGCCGGGTTTGAATTCCCGGATTGTGTTGGTTGAGAATTTGGCTATGTTGATTATTGAGGATGGTGTATGTACAGAGGAGATGCTGCCGAAATTTCGGTAGCCAAGTGTTTCCTTAAGATTCTTACTCTAAGTATGCTAATGAGAGTTTTGGGTAAAAATGACCAATTTGCAGATTTCGACGAGATTGCAACGTGAATTTGGAATAGCTAAAGGAGCGGAAAGTGGTATGTAAGGCTTCACCCTTCTTTCTATGGCATGTCTTAGTTGTAATAAGTTGGGTACGAGCCTCGGGGATAACTCGGTTTCCCGGAATCCGCACCTAAAGTTTTCCACTTTTTGTTCATTAGAATTGAACTAGAAAGTGTGCCAATTGTTGGAAAAACCTCCTACACCCTTAGAACATGTACAAATGGGACCCGATTACCCTAGAACCCTCACAAGTAACGGTACGACATGTATCATATACAAATAGTATACGCTACCTCATCCGGCCCGAGGTGGGCCCATTACTCTCGGATTTTCCTTATAGTCTTGTTGTACTTACTAGAAGTTGAATCCAAGGGAATCTTTTTATCCCGATTTCGTTACTAAATGATAAGTACTATAAGTACTCCAACGAGGAGACTTCCATGATGATAATGATAACAATGATGTTAGACAAGAGGATATGCAAATGATAAGTACTACCGGAACGATCCTATGACTAAGATTTATAAGCTAAGTATTCTATGTGAATATGAAAGTGATAAACTAATTCTTGAATCTTATTTATATCCCCTAGCTATGACTTTACTTTCTAAAGACACCCAAACGTATGAACTGTCATCTACGACGCCCACGATTTCATTCTACGTTTACCTTATTACTATTCTCCGTTGACCATCTCACCTTAAATTATTCATCCCTTCGAGGTGAGACAAGAGCGATCACGAGTATTCCATAATGTAATCGGAGGTCACCGACCTTACGTCACTCCGATGGATACATGATTTTTCCTTGGGCTCCCTTGTGTGCTTATATGATATATATGTATAAAACATGTATATGTATATAAGATATGTATAAGTATATAAAATATGTATATGTATATAAGATAAGTAAAGGTATATAAGACATGTACATATATGCAAGCTATGTATATGAACCTGGGCTGGGGGGAAGGGATACATGGGGGAATGGGAAGGGAAATATGTTTCACTGCCACATGATCGGCTGGCTTATCATCCCGGACGCGGGGTGCCTGGACGCGGGATATATGGGTGAGCCGGTGCGTATCTACATCAGCGCTATGTGGGTGAGCCGACATTGTTCGGTGCTATGATATGACCTACCATGTCATGACCAGACATGCGATGCTATGATATGACACGATACGCTATGAAACGCGATGCTATGATAAGAAATGCTATGACAAGCTATGCTATGACATGATATGCTATGATATGCCATGACATGACATGCTATGATACGATAAGCTATGCTATGATATGACAGGCCATGCTATGATATGATAAGCCATGCTATGATAGGACAAGCTATGCTGTGACATGATACGCTAGGATATAATACTTCCATGACATGATATGCTACGATATGATATGATACGACATGCTATGATAGTGCAGAATGTAATATGATAAAAATATAACATGATTTAAACCCCATTTTCCATGTTTATGAAAAAGAAATGTTTCAAAGAAAACAAAAGAGAAAAGATAGGACAAGCCTACATGATAGCTAGCCTGAAAAGGGGCCTTCCTAAGTGCAGGTTACCTTTTTTACCTCATTGTACATCCTACGACTCCATGATACTATTAATTGTACTCTATGTTACTACTTGTATTATCTTCCATGCCTTACATACTCGGTACATTATTGGTACTGACGTCCCTTCTTGTGGACGCTGAGTTTCATGCCGCGCAGGTCAGCAGATAGGTGGACGTGATCCTTAGAAGCCCTACCAGCTGCACTTGACAGCGCTCCAGTTGTTTCAGAGCCTCACTCCAGTGGTACTATTTTGTGTATGTATATTCGAGCACGACAGTACTCAGCCCTTTCTATGTATAAGTGTACTATGTTTAGAGGCTCGTAGACAGATATGTGCAGTCAGTCAGGTACAGTTAGATATATGGTGTTTGGCATGGTTGTTGTATAAAGTGATAACGAAGTTTACAAGTCTATGTTCATAATGGCGCTGCTAATATTAATGTTCATACGGCTTACTAAGAGATAAGGGTAATATGATAGATAAGGGGTGCTCGGTACAAGTATCGGGTACTCGTCACGGCCCCTAGTCGGGTCGTGACAGAAGTGGTATTAGAGGAGTTCGGTCCTAGGGTTTGTCTACGAGCCGTGTCTAGTAGAGTCTTGTTTATGGGTGTGTAGCGCGCCACACTTCTAAACAGGAGGCTACAGGGCATTTAGGAAATGTGACCTTCTTTGCATTCTGAGATCGTGCGATAGAGCTATGTTTCCAGGCTTCCATATTCCTTTTCCTAAACCTGTGTTATGGTTTCAGTAATGCCGCCGAATAAAAAGGCTACAATGGTCGAGAAAGCCAAGAGGGTGGCGGCCAGCAGAGTTTAACGGGAGCTAGAAGAAGAAGAATCTCATAATGAGGCTCCCCCACAGACTGTTCCTGCTCCCCCTGCACCAGCAGAGCAGGAAAGAGTTCCAGCTCCAGCCCCTGCACCTCCAGTTCCACCTCCAGCAGTTCCGGGCCAGCAGATGGCAGAGGCCATCCAGTTATTGACCCAGCTCGTTGCCGCACAGGCTCAGCGGCAAGATGTAGACCTGGGAGGCAGAGCGGTAAGTGCAAGGGCCCGCGACTTTATCACCCTGAAGCCTCCAGAGTTTTATGGATCAAAACCAGAGGAGGACCCGCAGAGTTTTATAGATGAGATGCTGAGGACTCTGGGGATCATACATGCTTCGGATACGGAGTCCGTAGAGTTCGCTTCATACAGGCTGCGGGATGTGGCAGTTCTGTGGTACTGTCGTGCCCGTCTCCGCAATCTCCAATATCCGCCTTTTACCTATGCGTATGGCCACTTTTCGTCCAAATTTCCAAACTCTTAATATGTTCCGTAATACAGAGGACACGGTGTACCCAACCGGCCATGCTATGGGTTGAGCCCATATGGGATTAAATGATTAGCTTATAAGATGACTTAATAGTCATCTTAATCCCATAGACTTCTAGAGAATTCAAGACTTCAAAAAAAAAAAAAGAGGAAGCTCCTTCAAAGGCCATTCGGCCAAGAGAAAGAATTGCCAAAACAAATTGCAAAAATTCTCCAAAAATCATTTCCTACCAAGTGAAGGGTGCTTAACAAGGTAGAGTTGTTGTTGGAGCAAGAACAACTCATAATCATACAAGTTTCCAATCATAGACAAGTGAAGAAGTTGAAGAAGAAAGGTGAATTTCAATCTTGTTTTATATGTTATACATGGTTTATATGTGTTGTAGTATGCTTAAATAGATGAAATTCATGAAGTAGAAGAATATAATATATGGTCGTGTACATATATGTATGTGTAGGGGCCATGCTTCAATTGTTTTAACTAGTGTTTGGTTATTGTTGTGAATGATATGTGGAAAATGGAAGTTTAATGAGTTTGGAGAGATTGTAGTGGTGTATGCATGTTGTGGCCGTGAGTTGTGGCATGTACATGTGGCCGTGTATACATGATGTATGGTCGTGTATATTGTATGTATAGTAGTGTATATGTGTTGAAGCATGAAGAAATGGTAAGCAAGTGCTAGTTAGTGTTTTGGTTGTTGTGTTGACTGATAATGGTGGCCGAATGTAGTGTTGTTGTGTTGGACAATCGAATTGATTTTTATGTAGTGTTTGATTGTTGTTGTCATGGATTCCATAATAAAAAATGAAGTTGTAATCATCGTAGATTTCATATCGCAAATAAAGGTTTGATAACTTTGGTGAAGTATTGATAATTGGGAGATTATGTATATTGAAGGAAATATGTGAATTGTTAGTGCGATTGTTGTTTATGTTAATAGTTTGGCCGGGTTTGAATTCCCGGATTGTGTTGGTTGAGAATTTGGCTATGTTGATTATTGAGGATGGTGTATGTACAGAGGAGATGCTGCCGAAATTTCGGTAGCCAAGTGTTTCCTTAAGATTCTTACTCTAAGTATGCTAATGAGAGTTTTGGGTAAAAATGACCAATTTGCAGATTTCGACGAGATTACAACGTGAATTTGGAATAGCTAAAGGAGCGGAAAGAGGTATGTAAGGCTTCACCCTTCTTTCTATGGCATGTCTTAGTTGTAATAAGTTGGGTACGAGTCTCGGGGACAACTTGGTTTCTCGGAATCCGCACCTAAAGTTTTCCACTTTTTGTTCATTAGAATTGAACTAGAAAGTGTGCCAATTGTTGGAAAAACCTCCTACACCCTTAGAACTTGTACAAATGGGACCCGATTACCTTAGAACCCTCACAAGTAACGTTACGACATGTATCATATACAAATAGTATACGCTACCTCATCCGGCCCGAGGTGGGCCCATTACTCTCGGATTTTCCTTATAGTCTTGTTGTACTTACTAGAAGTTGAATCCAAGGGAATCTTTTGATCCCGATTTCGTTACTAAATGATAAGTACTATAAGTACTCCAACGAGGAGAATTCCATGATGATAATGATAACAATGATGTTAGACAAGAGGATATGTCAATGATAAGTACTACCGGAACGATCCTATGACTAAGATTTATAAGCTAAGTATTCTATGTGAATATGAAAGTGATAAACTAATTCTTGAATCTTATTTATATCCCCTAGCTATGACTTTATTTTCTAAAGACTCCCAAACCTATGAACTGTCTTCTACGACACCCACGATTTCATTCTACGTTTACCTTATTACTATTCTCCGTTGACCATCTCACCTTAAATTATTCGTCCCTTCGAGGTGAGACAAGAGAGATCACGAGTATTCCATAATGTAATCGGAGGTCACCGACCTTACGTCACTCCGATGGCTACATGATTTTTCCTTGGGCTCCCTTGTGTGCTTATATGATATATATGTATAAAACATGTATATGTATATAAGATATGTATAAGTATATAAAATATGTATATGTATATAAGATAAGTAAAGGTATATAAGACATGTACATATATGCAAGCTATGTATACGAACCTGGGCTGGGGGGAAGGGATACATGGGGGAATGGGAAGGGAAATATGTTTCACTGCCACATGATTAGCTGGCTTATTATCCCGAACGCGGGGTGCCCGGACGCGGGATATATGGGTGAGCCGGTGCGTATCTACATCGGCGCTATGTGGGTGAGCCGACATTGTTCGGTGCTATGATATGACCTACCATGTCATGACCAGACATGCTATGCTATGATATGACACGATACGCTATGAAACGCGATGCTATGATAAGAAATGCTATGACAAGCTATGCTATGACATGATATGCTATGATATGCCATGACATGACATGCTATGATACGATAAGCTATGCTATGATATGACAAGCCATGCTATGATATGATAAGCCGTGCTATGATATGACAAGCTATGCTGTGACACGATACGCTAGGATATAATACTTCCATGACATGATATGCTACGATATGATATGATACGACATGCTATGATAGTGCAGAATGTAATATGATAAAAATATAACATGATTTAAACCCCATTTTCCATGTTTATGAAAAAGAAATGTTTCAAAGAAAACAAAAGAGAAAAGAAAGGACAAGCCTACATGACAGCCAGCCTGAAAAGGGGCCTCCCTAAGTGCAGGTTACCTTTTTTACCTCGTTGTACGTCCTACGACTCCATGATACTATTAATTGTACTCTATGTTACTACTTGTATTATCTTCCATGCCTTACATACTCGGTACATTATTCGTACTGAAGCCCCTTCTTGTGGACGCAGCGTTTCATGCCGCGCAGGTCAGCAGATATGTGCACGTGATCCTTAGAAGCCCTACCAGCCGCACTTGACAGCGCTCCAGTTGTTTCGGAGCCTCACTCCAGTGGTACTATATTGTGTATGTATATTCGGGCATGACAGTACTCGGCCCTTTCTATGTATAAGTGTACTATGTCTAGAGGCTCGTAGACAGATATGTGCAGTCAGTCAGGTACAGTTAGATATATGGTGTTTGGCATGGTTGTTGTATAAAGTGATAACGAAGTTTACTAGTCTATGTTCATAATGACGCTGCTAATATTAATGTTCATTAATGTTCGAAAAAAAAAATGGCACTGTCTATACGGCTTGCTAAGAGATAAGGGTAATATGATAGATAAGGGGTGCTCGGTACAAGTATCGGGTACTCGTCACGGCCCCTAGTCGGGTCGTGACAAAAATATATAGTACGTCTTTCAGAAATATTCTTTCTCGTAGCTTTCAAATCAAACCAAATCAGTAAACTTATAGAACTTATATCGTAACACAAAATGACACATCGGCTGATGGAGCCGCTTACAGAACCGACAACCAATACCATGACTCTGTCTGCAAAGTCTCTAACTTCTAACAAAACTTCATAGCACACATACTCTGACTCGCCAGCACTCCAGGAACAAGTAGAGCTTGCCAACTTCACTGGAACATCTTCTGTAATATCTTCCACTTCTCTGGGTGTACCTGCGTGGCATGAAACACAGCCCCCGAAGAAAGGGGGGTCAGTTCGAGCAATGTAATAAGTATGTAAGGCATGGAATATAGGAAACAAAATCATGACTGAAACAGAGAATCACCCAAAATCAAGTATGACCCTTTTTTTTTTAAAACATCAAAGCACTTGCCTTTTTAAGTGAAAACCATGTATGTCATCGTAATTCATAAACGAAAACCATGTATGTCATCGTATAATGTGCCCCGGCCCTCTAGTAAGGGACGCGGTGAGTAAACTCATACATGTCATTACCATATATCACATATGCAGATAACGTGCCCCGGCCCTCCATTGAGGGACGCGGTAAAAGAAATCATGTATGTCATCATCATGTATCATATTCGCATATAACGTGCCCCGGCCCTTTAGTGAGGGACGCGGTGAATCATATATCATGTATGCATATGACGTGCCCCGGCCCTCTATTAAGGGACGCGGTGAATGAAATCATGTATGCCAATGTCATGTATCATATATGCATGTAACGTGCTCCGACACTCTTTTGCGGGACGCAGTGAATAGAGTCATTATATGCCATCCTGGCCACCGCCCCATCATCATATCATAGTGTCATCATATCATATATAACATGCCTCGACCCGCAAGTGAGAGGGACGCGGTGAACAATGCAGAGTAATACGCACGAGAACATGTCCTGGCCCAGTCTCAGTGAAATCCAAACTGAGGTTTCCACGAACTGAATAATGCGAAACCATATGCACATAAATCAAGACTCGATGGAATAGTAAAACGTGCTTAGCATTTGAAAACCACAACTTTAATCATATAAATTATCTTTCGAATATTGCTATGGATCACATCAATGTGCCGACATCATATATCATATATACATATAACAGATTCATGCATGCATACTCATAGAACATCATACAGTGTATTGCTGCGGAACGTGCAGCCCGATCCATGAATATAATATTTTACTGCCGAGGAACGTTCGGCCCGATCCAAGACTATATGCAAAAGTTAGAAACATTAATACTTACATAATTATTTTTAAAAACATGAACTCTTATTCTTGGCTCATTATCCAATTATGCAATAGTCTCAAACATACTAAGTATACTCATATCAATAGGACAATAGGATTCGTAAACAAACTCGGAGGCTTATCAAATAGAGCTTCGGAATCATGGATACGTATCGAAACCATATGAAGTGACTTATAGAGATCAAAAATATTAGCCATCCTAGTGGCTCTAAGAATAGGAATCTTTTGGAACCATACTCATACGTCATTGACTTGTTTCATAAAGATCATGCCAAAAGAAAGAAAGGGGAAGCCTTACATACCTGTGCCACGCCTTATTAGCTACACTTATATTCGAAGCTTGCTAGTCTACATTCAAAAGGATTCACAAAATCATTAGATTCATTATCATTCACTTGCCTTAGCTTCTCAAATAATTTCACTTATATTCTGCCGAAATTTCGGCTGCATTTCCCCTGTAACTACAACATCCCCGAGAATCTAGCTCGGCCAATTTAACAACAACAAACCCGAGAATGCAACTCGGCCAAACATACAACAACAAATCCGAAAATTTAACTCGGCCAATTTACCAACAACAATACCACAGTCATTCTAACAATAGCCACCATCAATTCAAAAAGCATACTAACATTAACAACTTCTTTCTACAAACTCTGACGACTTTCCATTTACGTTCAATTCATAATTGCTTACATATTCAAGTACCAATCCGCAACCATTCAAACAATATTCAAGAATACTTCAAACAATCCGTACAATATTCACAATAATCCAACCCATATGCTATGCCACCCGAAATCTCCCAAATGGAATAAGAACAATAACAACACATTTTCATTCTTCAATTTCATGAACTTCACCAGCAATTCACACACTAACAACATTATCTTCCATAAATACAAGAACACTATATTCAATTCACATTAACTTTTAAAACAAGTCTCCAACCATTACAACTTCACTAGGATCATTAAACTTTCATTATCAACATGGAATCCATAGTCTTGTAATTCATGAAATATAATTTTTTTCCAAATTCCGAATTTTCCCTTAGCCTTCCTCCTTATTTCCACAAGTCACCTTGCGTATTTCCCTTTTTACCCCTAGCCTCTCTTAGTATTTCCACATACATAACTCCCATAAACAACTTGTGCGCTAAACAAAATTAACAATATAGCTTGGCTCTTAACTTCCCGCAATTATCTTGAATTATCCGAATACGTAAAATGCGGGATATAACATTTCTAGAGAGTTCTTGAAGTGTTGGAGGAAAAATGAAATGAAATAATGACTTTGTCCCTTTTTAATAACGTGAAATATGATCTGTCGGGAAAATTATATGGACAAGTATACGATCCGTATAAACTTATAAAGTCCGTATAAGTGACCGTGAAATCGCCCCTTTTTCCACTCGATTCTGTGACCATTTGACGGCACTTTATACGGGCTGTATAATTTTATACGGTCCGTATAAGTGACCATGAAATTACCTCTTCCAAATCTCGCCTCTGTGACCCTTATACGGCACTTTATACGGGCCGTATAATTTATATGGTCCGTATAAGTGACCGTGAAATTACCTCATCCACATCTCGCCTCTGTGACCATTATACGGCACATTATACGGGCCGTATAATTTTATACGGTCCGTATAAGTGACTGTATAATCTCACCAGTGAGGGACTTCACTGTGACAATTCTGCGGTCCATTATACAGACCGTATAACATTATACGGACTGTATAATCGACCGTATAACTCATCTTTTCTCTGATCTTGTTCTTGTCACTTGGTTGATCTCCAATCCATATGGAACCTTCTTGACACTGGTTTATCACCTCATTAACAATCTAAGGGACGTTATAATTCTTCTCCAAAGCATCATTAAATCATCATTAACTCGTTACTCATAATTCCTTTTCGATACCTATCGTATACCTTGCCTTCTCTTTGCAAACTTTCTTCTCCTTCTACGAATGTCTTTGAAATCTTAGTTAGGGTCATCAAATGTCATTCCTCACTCATTGAAATATTGTATACTTCGTTAGTCTATTCACTTTGTGTCAACGGAAAATTTTTCGAGGTGTAACACAGCCCTATCACCTTGCCCTGTACTTTGCCACTGAGTCTGTACTTTTCCGTTGAGTCTGGAGATCAAACGAGTCAGTGAGAATGAGTTCGGATGAACTGGGCATTATACGGCCCAACATACTGGTCGTATAAATTATACTGGCCGTATGTCTTGCCGTATAATCAGCCCAGAATAGCACACCTCACTGGACCAGATCTATGGCTAGACATACGGTCAGTATAATTTATACGGATCGTATGTTGGTCCGTAGAATCTGGTCGGGACAGATTTTAAAACGATATAAGGACTCTCTCTCTCTCATTAATTCATTTCATTTTCTCCTCTCCACACTTCAAGAATACTCTAGAATCCTCTCCACTCTCCATCCATAAGAACCCACGGGAAATCTATGATCAACTTCATCAAACCCACAAAATTAAGTGTAGGAAACATATCAAAGTTCATTTAAGCCAAGAAATCCCAAGGGAAGTGAGCTAGGGTTTTGGTGCAAGAAGAGAATTTCCACTCAAGGCTTATTCTTCCATTATCCAAGGCGAGCTTTATGATCTTTCCATGTTGTTTAAGGCGTTCAAAAGTTAAAACACTTGGATTGTAGAAGGACATAGAAAATGGGTCATGAATGTGGGAATAGTGTCATTGTTGAGTAGTCGTTTGGGGTGAATTATGAATATTGATATGTTGTGATAAGAAGTACGCTATAAATGACATTTAGAACATAGGGTAAGTATTATATGTGAGAAAACGCGATAGTGAACTATGACCATGATTATGGAGAAATTGGAGTGAAATTGCGAAATGTGGGTAATGTGGATGAATGATGATTGTTGCTTGTGATATTGTGAATGTTGTTATCGATGTTTGGGAGTTGATATGGAATATGGGGAAAGTTGTATAAACAAAGAAAATGCTGCCCAATTTTCTTTAGCTTTAGTAAGCACGTTTAAGTAATCGATTAGCTAATGTTAATGTGAATTCTCTTGAAGGTAGAAACATGGGCAATGATGGAGAACAAGCAAGTGATAGATTAGTTAAACGAAAAAGGTATGTGAGGCTAGTCCTTTCTTTCTAAGGTATGATTTTTCCTTCTTCTCCATGAATCTCCTACATCCCGGAAAACTAAGAGTCTATGTTCATGAATAGCCATATGAGATGAGAGATACATTATGAGGCCAATAATGAAGATGATGAGCTTAAGTCTAAAGACACTAGAGTTCATGATATGATGTTCCTACAAAGTTAATGATGTTGTTTATTGTATACACTCACCTTATATATTATTTCCTTCAAGGTGAGGCAGAATGCTTATAAATGCTCCATAATGGAATCGGGGGTTCACGACCTTATGTCACCTCGATAAAGTATAGCTGTCTTTGAGTTTCTATGCATGCATTATGATGAGTACATGTTGATGATATTACACCGCTCCTATATGGACGGGCAGACACTGCTAAGGCGGGCAGCGTATACACCATGTCTAGATGGCATGGGCAGACACCACTAGTAGGCGGCATGAGATGGCACCCCGGACGCGAGAGGCCCGGACGCAGGCTAATGATTATCACACCATAACTATATGGTCGGGCAACTTATTCATATATGCATATATTATATGATGATGATTATGAAGTAAGCCAGCATGCATTATTTCTTTTATAATTGATAGTCAGTTACAGGTTGCTCCTTATTTGATGCTTCCTTTATCTCATTGACGTATTATTATTACTTCTGCCTCGCATACTCAGTACAATTTTCGTACTGACGTCCATTTTCTTTGGACGCTGTGTTCATGCCCACAGGTAGACAGGGAGGTGATCCAGACTCGTAGAAGTTATCAGAAGATTTATAGGAGCACTCAATTACTCTGGAGGTGCTATTTGGTTTATTCTTTTGTGTATATATAAGTATATATGTATTTTGGGCACGACGGGGTCTTGTCCCGTCCATATGTCTAGTACTCTAGTAGAGGCTCGTAGATACGTATGTGTGGGTAGTATGGTCTCATGATGCTACTATTGTGTATGTATTATTATTTTGATAGCCGAAGGGCTTATGTATATAAAAGTAATTATGTTTCCAAACGAAAAATGGTTCTTTGGCCATATATCTATTCTTTCATGAGCCTATGATGTCCTCCAAATGATTCTATTTCTAAAGTTACTAAAGCTCACGATTCTCGTTGTGTTACGATTCTATGAAATTCATTATATGATGAGTGATCCTCTAAGGATTGATGTAATAAAAGGATGATAGTAATGATGTCAAAGATGCTTATGAGCTCTTATGTACATGTTATTATGTATGACTATTATGTAACGCCGAGCTTATATGGCCGGGTATGATATGTATTGTGCGCGCACCACCGCAGTTGGGTATGGATAACCCTGAGCCTTGGTAGGGCCAGGTATGTATAATCACCGAGCCTTGCCATGTTCGGGTATGTGAAACACCGATCCTTCATGGTCGGGTATGCTATGAATATGAATATGCAAATGAATATGAATATGAATAATAATATGAATATGAATGTGGATATGAAATGTAAATGTAAATGTAAATGAGTACGGATATGGATATGGATGTATGTACACAATCACGCATTAGAAATGGATGTTCCCTATGAAAAGCAAGTAAGTGTTTATGATGATGGTTCTACTACCTCCCATCTTATGTTATTTCTTATGTTGTTTATTATGCTTCTATAATGATGTTGATCATGCTTTACATACTCAGTACATTCTTCGTACTGTCGTCCTTTTGTTTGTGGACGCTGCATCATGGCCGCAGGTGGACAGGGAGACAGGCTTTATCCATAGCTCTATTACTCAGGGACTACGTAGCAGAGCTCCACTTCATTCGGAGCTACAACTTTTGGTATCTATTCTTTTGTGTACATACTTATGGGCATGGCGGGGTCCTGTCCCGCCTATATGATATGACATACTCTTCTTAGAGGCTCGTAGACATGTGTATATGATTAGATGTATTTGGCCTTGTCGGCTTATATTTTGGATATCATTTTGTTAGCCTCGTCGGCTTATGTACATTGTTTTGGGAATAGTCGTTGATGGTGATATAAATGTATTGTTGCCCAATGAGTATGGTATGAATGATGGATAGAAAGTATGATTAATTTATGTGGCTCACCTAGATGTAAAATGGAATGTATGTTAAGAGGTGTCCGGGTGGGCTAGCACTGGATACCCGTCATGGCCCTCCGGTTGGGTCGTGACACATACCTCACGATCATTTCGAAATTCTAATCGTAAAGCTCACATGCTCCTAATTTCCCTCGGGCTATTCTGGTTGCTCATATTTTTTTTTTTCATATGTCTAACTCTTTAGGTCTTCCTAGAATATCTTTCTACTTCCTAACTGTAAACCCTGGCGATATAACTTTACTTAAAAATCTTACTCGTACTTGTACCCTATCTCTTTGTCTAAAATAATCAACCTCTCATCCTTTACTTCCCTGCAACAGGCGAATCGATCCTTGCGATATTTTATCTTCACTTGTGCACCTACTGTCTTCTCTTCTTACACATAAACTGACATCGCACCTAATTTCCCTATCGTCAAATAACCTTCACAACACCCGTTTGAAAAAGAAATTGAGGTGAAGCCTTGTTATAAGGATTAGTTAGAAATACACCACATATTCTTAAGGTTGATACAATCTTTACTTCCTTCATTGGCCAAGCAACATTATATTTGAAGTTATATAAACAATCCAGAAGACAATCATAATTGGAATCGAACTTACCTAACCATTTCTCATTCTTGAGTTCAAGGTCGTCATTAATACCCGAAGTAACATGGCCATAATGATTCTCAGAATAGTACCAACTATCAAATACTCAGAATCCCCTTGAAGTCGAATGACTGGTGACTTCTAAATCCCAACGTAAACTCACTTCATTTAGGAAAGTTCGATAAAATGAGCCCGTGTGCCTGTCATCAACCCGTCCTAATCTTATGTATATATATAAACTTCTAGAGTAAAACATTCCCCTACTCGTTAACTTCCTTTCCCATATCAATATCTCTTCGTTATCTTGTACTCACCAATCTATAAATCGTAATACTGTATTTGAATTCTTAACGTAAAGTTTCCCTATATCTTCAATAAATCTCAATTCTCCGAAATCTCGAATGCACCTCATTCCAGTTCCTTTAATTACTACTCATTTTTCCACTCAAGGGTTCTTCCCTTAAATTAAATTAAAATCATTCTAAAACTTCTCTTTGAAAGCGTCTCATAATTGTTCATTCAATCATGACTTACCAAACATTCGATTGTTATATTTTCCCTTCATTCTTTCTCTATAGCATAGACATTCAAAAAATCCAATTTGTAAAATTTTTGGCAGAGTTTCCTCTATACTTCTTATTGCCTCATTCCTACACACAGCCCAGAGAACACATCCGATGATTCACAGGGCGATCACAAATCCCCGTAACATCTAGCTCAAGTCCTCATATCAAAGTCTATCAATATCAATAAGGCAGGAAACATACCTTTCAGAGTATCAACTTCAATTCTCATGAATTACCTCATAGCGGCATAATCAATTGCTTATCCACAATCAAAACATTCAGGGTTAGAATCAGAGACATCCCACCCAATCGGAGGGCCATGACGGGCCCTCGGAGCTAACCCACCGAGCACCTCTGAACATATGTCTTCATAATCATTTCTAGGGGGAGCACAAAGATAGCTCAAGGGTATCATACTCTGCAAGGGCATATATCACAAAATAACGACACATTTCTATATAATCCTCAACAATTATACTCATCATTATAAGGCGATAAGACTACCAAAATATCATACAACAATATAAACCGGTTGGGTTATCAAACGTCTAACTGTACACACATGTCTATGAGCCTCTACATAGGATACAAGTTACCACAAAGACCAATACCAATAGACTGCAGCTCCGAAGTAAGTGGAGTGCTCCTGAGAATCCACTGATGAAGCGCCTAAGGGTCTGGTCCATCTACATGTCTACCTGCGGGCATGAACGCAGTGTCCACAAGAAAGGATGTTAGTACAAATAATGTACAAAGTATGTAAGGCATGAGTAACCACATGATGAAAGTATTAAGATAACATTATATAGAAGAGATTAACCTATGCTTCTGAATGCTTTTTTAAGGCCGATGTCACGCATGCTTGGCTTTTAAAAAAAGACTTTTTCATATATACATATATATAAAGTAACCTGTCCGGCCACATAGGCTAAGTGATATATATATATAGTATCATGCTCGACCACTGGGGGTCAGTTATATATAGTATCATGCCTGGCCACTAAGGGTCGGTTATATTTATAGTATCATGCCCGGCCACTAAGGGTCGGTTATATATATTGTATCATGCCCGACCACTAAGGGTCGGTTATCTATATAGTATCATGCTTGGCCATGAAGGGTCGGTTATGCATATAGTATCATGCTCGGCCACTAAGGGTCGGTTATGTATATAGTATCATGTCCGGCCACTAAGGGTCGATTATGTATATTGTATCATGCCCGGCCATGTAGGCGCAGTTGTATATAATATCATGCCTGGCCATGTAGGCGCGGTATTGTAAAAGTTACATATATAATTACATATAGCATGCATGAGAGCCCAATTAAATATTTCTATTCTATCAAAGTGACGTAAGGTCGGTAACCTTCGATTTATATTATGGGACAATTATCATCGTTATATCCCACCTTGAAGGAACAAGTAACATAAGGTGAGATCAACAACAATGAATAAAATCAAGAAAATCATGAAATAAACTCAATAATCTAGTAAGAGTATCAAATCCATAAGCTTTGGAATCTCTAAAAATGGAATCATCATCATCATCATCATTATCATCATGGAAAACATCTATCTTTGGCACCATAAGAATTCTGAGAATCATGAACTTCTAGCTTTTTTGGGAATAAGGATGTTATGGAAAGCATGTGTGGATTCATAAGAAAAGAATCATGCCTTTAGAAAGAAAGGGTTTAGCCTTAACATACATTTTTGGTCTCCTTAACTACTTAACTCTTATCCTCCCAAGCTCGTAAATCTACATTTAAGAAAATTTATACTATTGTTACGCTTGTCGTCATATGCTTATCTTAATCCTTCAAATTAAAGCCCTTCAGAATCTGCTGAAATTCGGGAGACATCTCCCCCATATCTTCTACTTCCCCAATCTTCAAAACAACTCCCAAAGTACAATAAAACATCAACGATTCCATAATCAAAATATTGCATTCAAACAATACTCAATTCAATCCCAAAACTTCCTTTCATAATCAATCTATAACAACAACTTCATACAACCCCTTATACACTCGTATATGACAATTCCTTAACATCATTATTATCCCTCACAAAAAGATTATGTTAAAAAAATACTAATAATTATTAAAGTTAATTCACAACTCAAGATATGTGCATGTTGTGAAAGTTGGAGGAATGTTCTAGAGGATTTGGGATATGTTTAAGGGGATTTGGATATTGGATGAATATTATGGGAAGTTCTAAAGAGGTGTGGAGATGAGAAATGGTGAAAGATGAGCTCATTTAGATGACTTAAGAGGTAAAAATAGTAGTCCAATTCGGTTTGAGGCTAATGGGCCAAAATTGGTGGGCTTTTAAATGATTTCTAGAATTTCCGCGTAGGTTCGCAGGCTTCTGGCAGTCCATTTTAAAGTGCCCATAATTCCTTACTCCGATGTCGTATTGATGAACAGTTTGTTGCATTGAAAACTACACTCGACGAACTTCTTTTTAGGCTTTTGAAACACCTCAAAATTCTTGATATACTAGGAGATATACCTATCTGATATTGACCCAAAATTCTGCCAAATGTTTCCAAATTTTCGATGAACTTATTTTCTTTGATTTGCTTGATCTTGGAATCTTTCAAAACTTTCCATACACGATATTTATCATTAATTATACTTGATAAGGGTCATGTCTTTTGGTTCCAAGGTTGTCCTTCCCGGGTACGACTTATGAGATCATAATTCATCCTTTACTTCGTTATTACATACTTCCCATGGCTTGTACCTTTCAAAACATCACAGACCATCTCCGATGCTCCATTAATATGGTAAAATATGTGGCATGCTCATGCTCCAAAAAGTATGAGGTGTAACAGTATAAATGGTTCTTCTATCTTATGTTATCCTTCATGTTTTTATCATATTACTACTTATGCCTTGCATACTCAATACACTGTTCGTACTGACGTCCTTTTGTTTATGAATGTTGCGTTCATGCCCGCAGGTGGACAGAGGGACAAACTCGACCCTTAGACTGCTTCATCAGTGATTACCTAGAAGAGCTCCATTTGATTCGGAGCTGCTGCAGTTGGTACTATTATTTTATGTGCATACATGGGCATGGCGGGGTCCTGTCGAATCTTTATGATGTCACATACTCTTTGTAGAGGCTCGTAGACAGTTGTGCATAGCTAGATATCTCTCAGCTTTGTTGGCTCATATTTTGTATATCGTTTTGATAGCCTTGTCGGCTTGTGTATATATATGGGCATAGTTAATGATGTTGATATAAAAGTGCCTTAGTCCGATGGAATTTGTATTATCAATGCATAGAATTACGAGTTAGCCCTGTGACTTACCTAGATATAATTGTGAAAGTATGATGAGAGGTGCTCGGCAAGTTAGCTCCAGGTACCTATCCCAGCCCTTCGATTGGGTCGTGACAAAAGTGGTATCAGAGCAGTTCGTCTTAGGATGTGTCTACGAGCCGTGTCCAGTAGAGTCTTGTTTAGGAGTGTGAAGCATGCCACACTTATAAACCGGAGGCTGCGGGCACTTAGGAATGAATGACCTTTTTTTTCTTCATAGATCGTGCGATAGAGCCATGATATGAGAATTTTCCTTTTCTTAACCGTGTGTTATATTTTCAGCGATGCCTGTAAAGAGAAAAGCTACAACAGCCCAAAAGGGCAATACAACGGCAGTTAGGAGAGCCAAACAGGTACCACTGACTGATATACAAGAGGGTGAGTCCCAAAATGAGGTTCCATCTCGGTCCTCTCACTCACAGCCTGTTTCAGAAGAGCATGAGGGAGCCTCAGCCCTAGCTTCGACATCCCTAGTCCCTTCGCCAGATGCCTCAGGCCAAGAGGTGAAATAGACTATCCAATTATTGACTCAGTTAGTCGCCGCCTAGGCTCAGCGGCAAGGTACAGGTCATGGAGATAGAGCTGTCAGTGCCAAAGCCCGTGATTTTATTAGTTTGAACCCTCCAAAATTCTTTGGGTCAAAACCGGATAAGGACCCTCAGAGCTTTATCGATGGGATGTTGA
This sequence comes from Lycium barbarum, assembly GCF_019175385.1. Classification (NCBI taxonomy): domain Eukaryota; kingdom Viridiplantae; phylum Streptophyta; class Magnoliopsida; order Solanales; family Solanaceae; genus Lycium; species Lycium barbarum. The sequence continues at coordinate 65,347,596 of NC_083338.1, read as the reverse complement.
GAACATTGCGGTTAATGCATGCTTCGAATGTTGAGTCGGTAGAGTTGGCCTCCTATAGATTACGGGATATTGTGGTTCATTGCTATACGGTTTGGATGTCTTCTAGAAGAATCAATGCACCTCCACCGTGTCACGACCCAGCCCCGTGGGCCGCGACTGGTGCCCTATTTGGAGACCCAAACATACTTACGTACCAGATCGACATATCAAAGGTTTAGTCAAACTTAACATACGTCATTTAAGCAGATACTGAAAACAAATATCGTCTTAAGAGGTCGCCCGTACAGAACATCATCTCAAATCCTGTAGGCTGGCGGAATAGACATCGCCCAGATATACACACATAAACAGAATATGTATAACAGAAGGTATGTACCAAAAATTTGAGCTCCGGATCAAAAGGAGTAATCCAAGTGGAAGAATGTGTATCCTATACTGGAGGATCACCAAAACGAGCGTCTGTACCTGCGGGCATGAAACGCAGCCCCCGAACAAAGGGGGTCAGTACGAAATATGTACTGAGTATGCAAAGCATGAAATACAGAAATCCGAATCATAACCGAAGTGAGGAGTACCAAATATGGATACAGAATGAGTATATCAAAATCTGTGCAGAAAAAAAAAAATATATATATATATATATATCGTGCAAATAAAAATTATGCGTAAGGCTCAGGAACGTGGCCGCCACTCCGACGCTGGCGCCACAACATATCATACTTCAGAAGGTTTCATATCTCCGTATAATCCCCGAACATATCGTATCATCGTACATATCACAACACCAGAACATATCATATGCCATATCACATCATAACGTCGTATATAAGCGGTACCTGGCCCTATGGCGAGGTCTCGGGAACCGTAACACATCATACTGTCGAATATCACATAGTGCGCACGATCACAAAACCGGCCCGGGATCCAGCGAACAATATCATAGTAGTAGGCACGAGCGGAGTAGTGCGGAAACTATATGAATATACATATTTAAGTAAATTCCAAGACTCGACGAATAAATACATATACATACTGATATTAGAAGGCTCAAGTTAAGCATCGAGTGCATCGGAATTAGTATACAAAAGTTGCGAACTTTCAAATTACCAAACTTTCGAAAAACACTTCATAGGTCATTTTCTGAAAATTTAGTATCATTCATATTGAGGAGCTTTCAAATAACATTATAGGGTACTTCAAACGGAGCCTTAGAATCATATGCACATATCCGAAATATACATATCCAAACTTAGGCCATATCAAATATTTTTCGAACCACATCCGGAAACGTATCGACTAGTACTTCAAACATCATAGGCATGTGTCAAGTCATATGGAATAGTTTATGGAAATCAAAGACATAGGCCATCCTAGTGGCTCTAGGAGTAGAATTTTCTTTAGAGCACACATATATGTCATTCGTTTATTTCATAAAGGTCATGCCAAAAAGGAAGAAAGGTAAGCTTTACATACCTCGATCGCTCGCTAACAAAACTCGATCACTCGCCAACCAAATCCCGACTCAAGTCTCGGGATCTCCAATATCTACAATAATATTATCAATTACCAAACATTAGCTACAAGTACTTAGAAATTCAGTTTTTAACTAGTACTTGTCTACAGAAATTTCGGCAGCATCTCCCCTGTAAATTTAACAGCCCCGAGAGTACAACTCGGCCAAATTCATCAACCACCATACCAACAACACCAACAACCATACTAATAACATCAAAACCCAATTTAAAATGCATTCCAACACTAGTAACCTTCCTTTCTATATATTTCATCATTATTTAATTCAACTGCGCATTTTCAAGCAAATCTCAAGGTTCACATATTAATTATTAATTCAAGATCGACCAAATACAATTCAAGGCATTTCATACAATTCTACAAAATATTTCCATAATCCCACTATCACCATATTCCATTCGAAATCTCCACAATTGCGACAAGGTCGCAACGTCGCATTTTCTTCTTCCAATTCCATCAACAACGGCAACAATTTGCATCTTACAACTCCAATCCCATAATTACATAAACTATAATAAAATCACACACTTTCCGACAACAACTTAACAACAAATTTTTCATGCTAACTAGAACCATAAATCTTCCATTTACATCACAAGGCCACAACAACGTAATTAACATACTAAACAACTTCAATTAATCTTCCTTCACAAAAGACACCACACGGCCATAACACACACACACACACACGGCTCACACACCACACACAACATCGCCATATTTTTCATTAAATTCTACTCACTATAACAATATAAATTTTCCATAAGAAAAGGGTAGAATTCTTACCTTTTTCCAATTTTTCCACTTGGTAAAAAAAAAGTACTTTCTTGCCTCAAAATTTATATCCGGTTGAAGAGGGTCTTGAACTTTGTAGGTATACTAGAAAATTACAATTTTTGGACTCAAGATTGATGGGCTAAAATTTTTCTTCTCTTTTCTTGTGTTGGCCGAATGGCCTTCTTTGTGATGCTCTCAATTCTATTTTCTTGAAGCTTCTAATATGTTGAAGAATAATGGCCCCTTTCCCTTTATAAAACATGGGTTTTAATTGTTTATGGGCTTGGGCCCTTTTTAATGGGTATGGCCGGCCACTCCCTGTGGATTGGGCCTCTTGTTCTTTTTTTTTTCTTTTCATTTCATTAAAGACCAATTTGTTACGGGTCTTATTTTGAAATTCCCGAAACTAATTTATAAAATTTCCCATTTTTCCCTTGGCCTTCCTCCATATTTCCGCATCAATATTTCATGAACCACACCTATATATTAAATAAAATCAAAATATGGCCTTATTTCTTACAAGTCAAAATTATTTCGAATTTTTCGAAAATGTCAAAATACGGGATATAACATCTTCCCCCCCCCCCCCCTTTAGAACATTCATCCCCAAATGTTAAATTAGCCCTATAGGTCATACAAGCATTTTGGGGGAGGTTCTTTATGTGGACAAAACATATATAAATCATTCATTAATCAATATAACCAATTACGAAATTTAGATTTACCTGTAGGCATAAGAAATAGGTGAGGATACTTCTTCTTCATCTCGTCCTCTGCTTCCCAGGTCATTTCTTCTCTATTATTGTTTCACCACAAGACCTTAACAGAAGGTACATCTTTGGTGCGCAATCTCCTCGCCTGACGATCCAGAATGGCTACAGGCTGTTCTTCATAGGACAATTCTTCTGTTACCCAAATATCTTCTATGGGGAATACTCTGGAAGGATCACCAATACATTTACGGAGCATTGACACATGAAATACGGGATGTACTGCCTCCAGATCGAATGGTAAGTCTAGCTCGTAGGCGACCTCGCCTATCTTCCGAATAATCTGATAAGGCCCAATATATCGCGGACTGGGCTTTCCTTTTCTGCCAAATCTCATCACACCTTTCATAGGCGACACTTTCAGGAATACCCAGTCTCCAATCTGGAACTCTAACGGTCGACGTCGTTTATCTGCATGTGATTTCTGTCGACTCTGTGCTGCTAATAACCGTTCCCGAATAAGTTTCACCTTATCGACTGCTTGCTGAATTATATCGGGACCAATCAATTTAGTTTCGCCCACATCGAACCAACCAATTGGAGATCTGCATTTTCTACCATATAGGGCTTCATACGGCGCCATCTAAATACTGGAATGATAACTATTGTTATAAGCAAATTCAATAAGTGGCAGATGATCATCCCAGCTACCTCTGAAATCAATAACGCAGGCCCGTAGCATATCTTCCAGCGTTTGAATAGTACGCTCGGCCTATCCGTCGGACTGAGGATAGAATGATGTGCTAAGACTTACCTGAGTCCCCAATCCTTCCTGAAATGACCTCCAGAAATTAGCTGTAAACTGAGCACCCCTGTCGATTTATAATAGATATAGGGACTCCGTGAAGCCTTACTATCTCTTTAATATACAATCTGGCATAATCCTCAGCCGAATAAGTAGTCCTGACCGGAAAGAAAATAGGCTGATTTTGTCAATCTATCAACAATAACCCAAATAGAATCATACCTGTGTGGAGTGCGCGGTAACCCTGTAATGAAATCCATATTAACTATTTCCCATTTCCAAGCTGAGATTTCCATTTCCTGTAACAATCCACCGGGCTTTTGATGCTCGATCTTAACTTGCTGGCAATTTGGGCACTGAGCAACGAATTCTGCAATATCTCATTTCAAACCATCCCACCAATATAAACATCTGAGATCATGGTACATTTTAGTGGATCCAGGATGAACAGAATATCGAGCATAATGTGCCTCTCCCATAATCTGCTGCTGCAGCCCTGCAACGTCAGGCACACATAACCTGCCTTCATATAGTAATACCCCGTCCGGTGAAATTTCAAACTGAGTCTTTTCCTTATTAAGGGCCACATCTCTGTACTGCACCAAAATAGGGTCCTCGAACTGACGCTGTTTTACCTCTTCCATAATTGATGATTCAGCAACTTCTCGGACAGAAACCCTAATATTTCCAGAATCGGCCAAACGGACTCCAAGGCTGGCTAACTCATGAATCTCACGAACTAATTCTTTCTTCTCTGTCTGCACGTCGGTCAAACTGCCCATGGATTTGCGGCTAAGTGCATCTGCCACAACATTAGCTTTTCCAGGATGATACAAAATATCGACGTCATAATCTTTCAATAATTCGAGCCATCTTCTTTGCCGCAAATTCAGCTCCTTTTTCATAAAAATATACTGAGGGCTTTTGTGATCCGTATAAATATCAACATGGACCCCATATAAGTAATGCCGCCAAATGTTCAAAGCATGAATCACCGCGGCTAATTCCAGATCATAGGTAGGATAGTTTCTCTCGTGCGGTCTGAGCTGCCGGGAAGCATAGGCTATAACTCGACCATGCTGCATTAATACACAACCTATCCCAATACCAGAAACATCACAATAAATGACATACCTGTCTGACCCCTCTGGAAGAGCTAGAACTGGAGCTTTAATTAATTTTTCCTTCAGCAACTAGAAGTTGCGTTCACAAGCATCGGTCCACTGAAATTTCGCTGCCTTCTGAGTTAACTTTGTTAATGGTACCGCAATAGAAGCAAAATTCTCCAAAAATCTTCTGTAATATCCGGCCAATCCCAGAAAACTGCGTACCTCAGTCGGTGTCGTGGGCCTAGGCCAATTCTGTAAAGCCTCGATCTTCTGTGTATCGACCCGAATACCATCTGCTCCGACGATATGCCCCAAGAATGCCACAGAGGTTAACTATAATTCACATTTGGAGAATTTAGCATATAATATCTGCTGCCGGAGTGTGCCAAGTACGATCCTCAGATGAACCGAATGCTCCTCTGTTGATCGTGAATAAACCAGAATATCATCAATAAACACAATCACGAACATGTCGAGGAACGGCCTGAATACCCGATTCATCAAATCCATAAACACTGCTGGAGCATTAGTTAGCCCACAAGACATCACTCTGAACTCATATTGCCCGTACCGGGTCCTGAAAGCAGTCTTTGGATTGTCTGCCTCTCGTACCCGCACCCAATGATAGCCCGAACGCAAATCTATCTTCGAAAAATATTTGGCACCCTGCAATTGATCAAATAAATCATCAATCCGGGGAAGGGGATATTTATTCTTGATGGTCACCTTATTTAGCTGTCTGTAATCAATACACATCCGCAGTGACCCGTCTTTCTTTCTTACAAACAATATCGGCGCTCCCCAGGGCGACGTACTAGGTCTGATGAAGCCCTTTTCTAATAGATCTTTCAGCTGCTCTTTCAACTCTTTCAATTCTGCAGGTGCCATTCTGTTAGGAGGAATAGATATAGGTTGAGTGTCTGGCAGCACCTCTATCGTGAAGTCTACCTCCCGTTCAGGGGGAAGGCCTGGAAGCTCGTCCGGAAACACATCTGAAAATTCATTAACAACCGGAACTGACTGAAGAGTAGGTGTTTCTGCTTTAGTATCATGCACTCGAACCAAATGATAGATATACCCTTTCTGGATCATCTTCTTAGCCTTGAGGTATGAAATAAACTTACCTCTCGGCGATGCTATATTTCCTGCCCATTCTATAACTGGTTCCCCTGGAAACTGGAAGCGAACTACCTTATTCTTGCAGTCAACATTAGCATAACAGGAGGCTAACCAATCCATACCCATAATAACGTCGAATTCCATCATATCTAATTCTACCAAATTGGCCTTAGTACAACGGCCACATATAATCACAGAACAATCTTTATATACCTGCTTCGCTATAATAAAATCCCCAACTGGTGTAGCTACCTCGAACGGTTCTATAGGTTCAGGTGTTATCCCAATTTTACTAGCAACGAGGGGAGAAATATATGATAAAGTATACCCTGGATCAATCAATGCATATAAGGCTCTAGAAAAGACCAATAATGTACCTGTGACCACATTTGGCGACGCCTCCTGATCCTGTCGGCTAGCCAATGCATATATGCGGTTCGAAGGACCGCTAGAATCAGAAACCCCGCCACGACCTCTACCGTGGCCCGCTGGTGCTGGCATACCTCGCCCCGCAGGGCGCATAACTGAAGGAGTGGAAGACAAACCAACAGCTTATCCTGTCGGCTGAGCTGTACCCCCAGAACCACCCGCCAACGGACAGTCTCTCATAATATGGCCCTGGCGTCCATAAGAAAAACAGGCACCTGTAGCTCTATAGCACTCTCCTGGGTTCGACCTCCCACAATAAGAACACCGGGGCATGTGTGGCCTAGATTGACTGGGACCTCTGCTCGTCTGAGAACCTGAGGCTCTGGAACTCTGGCCTGCTCCAAACTGCCCTGCACCGCAAAACCGTCTACCTGTAGACTGTGTACTCCGACCTGACGAAGGAGGGTATCTACTAGACCGCTGCTGCTGAGGCTGCCCGCCTCGGGACTCTCCAGAATACCCAGCTGTCCTAGCCTGCTTGGGAGGTCTCCTATCACGATCTCTGCCCGACTGGTCCTCTCTATGTCGATCCTCCATCCGTTGCACATAAGCCTGTAACCGGGCAATATCCATATCGGTCTGCGATGCCATCGCCATACAGCTGTCAACCAAGTAGCGATCCAACCCTATCACATACCTGTCACGACCCAACTAGGGGCCGTGACGAGTACCCGATACTTGTACCGAGCACCCCTTATCTATCATGTATAAACAGAGCCATATTTTTTTTTTGAACATTAATGAACATTAACATTAGCAGCATCATTATGAACATAGACTAGTAAACTTCGTTAACACTTTATACAACAGCATTATCATGCCAAACATCATATATCTAGTTGTACCTGACTTACTGTACATATCTGTCTACGAGCCTCTAGACATAGTATACTTATACATAGAAAGGGCCGAGTACTATCGTGCCCGAATGTACATATACAAAATAGTACCACTGAAGTGAAGCTCCGGAACAACTGGAGCACTGTAGAGTACTGCTGGTAAACTCCTAAAGATCAAGTCCACTTGTTTGCTGACCTGCGCGGCATGAAACACAGCGTCCACAAGAAGGGACGTCAGTACGAATAGTGTACCGAGTATGTAAGACATGGAAGATAACACAAGAAATAACATAGTGTATAATGAATAACGTCATGGAGTTATAGGACATAGAAAATAGAACTATTATCATGTCATGTATTATCATATCGTATCGTATCGTTTCATATCTTATCTTGTCTTGTTGTAGCATGTCGCGTTATAGTATATCGTGTCATAGTATGTCAGGCTATAGTATATCATATCATAGCATAGCATGTTATGGCGTGTCGTGTCATAGCATAGCGTGTCATAGCATGTCTTACCATAGCATAGCATGTCATAGCGTATCATATCATAGCACAGCTTGTCATATCATGTCCTGTCGTGGCATAACATAGCATATCATATCGTACCATAGCATGTCATAGCATATCGTATCATAGCATGTCTGGTCTTGACATAGTAGGTCATATCATAGCGCCGAACAATGTCGGCTCACCCACATAGCGCCGATATGTACCGGCTCACCCATATATCCCGCGTCCGGGCACCCCGCGTCCGGGATGATAATCCAGCTGATCAGGTGGCAGCGAAACATATTTCCCTTCCCGTTCCCCCATGTATCCCTTTCCCCCCAGCCCAGGTTCATATACATAGCTTGTATACATATACATGTCTTATATACATTTACTTATCTTATATACATATACGTATTTCATATACTTATACATATCTTATATACATATACATGTTTTATATATATATATCATATAAGCACACAAGGGATCCCAAGGAAGAAGAAGAAAAAATCATGTATTCATCGGAGCGACGTAAGGTCGGTGACCTCCGATTACATCATGGAATGCTAGTGATAACTCCGTCTCACCTTGAAGGAACAAGTATTTTAAGGCGAGACTATCAACGAAGAATAATATTACGGTAACCGTAGAATGAAATCGTGGGAATTATAGGTGACGGTCATAGGCGTTGGAGTCTTAGAAAATAAAGTTATAGCTAGGAAATATAAATACGATTCAAAAATTAGTTTATCACTTTCATTGTTTACATAAGATACTTAGCTTAGTCATAGAGTCATTCCGGTCGTACTGATCGTAAGTACACTCTCTCGTCTAACATTGTCATTATCATTATCACCGTAGAAGCATTCTCGTTAGAGTGGTCATAGTACTTATCATTAGCGACGACATCGAGATCAAAGGCCCCCTTTGGATTCGCTTCAAATAAGTCAACCGAGACTATAGGAAAATCCGAGAGTAACGGGCCCACCTCGGGCCGGATGAGGTAGCGTATACGATTTACGTATGTTACGTGTCATAGCGTTACTTGTGAGGGTCTTAGGGTAATCGGGTCCCATTTATACAAGTTCTAAGGGCGTAGGAAGTTTTTCCAACAATTGGCACACTTTCTATTTCAATTCTATTGAACAAAACGTGGAAAACTTTAGGTGCGGATTCCGGGGAACCGAGTTGTCCCCGAGGCTCGTACCCAACCTATTACAACTAAGACATGCCATAGAAAGAAGGGTGAAGCCTTACATACCTCTTTCCGCTCCTTTAGCTATTCCAAATTCACGTCACAATTTCGTCAAAATCTGCGAATGGGTCATTTTTACCAAAACTTCCATTAGTATACTTAGGGTCAAAACCTTAAGGAAACATTTTTGCTACCGAAATTTCGGCGGCATTTCCTCTGTAAATATACCATCATCGACATTCAATTTAGTCAAATCCTCATCAAACACAATCCGGGAATTCAAACCTGGCCAAACTATTAACATAACTCAACAATCGCACTAACAATTCACATATTTCCTTCAATATACATAATCTCCCAATTATCAATACTTTACCAAAGTTATCAACCTTTATTTGCGATATGAAATCTACGATGATTACAACTTCATTTTTATTATTGAATCCATGATAACAACAATCAAACACTACATAAAATCAATTCGATTGTCCAACACAACAACACTACATTCGGCCACCATTATCAATCAACACAACAACCAAAATACTAACTAGCACTTGCTTACCATTTCTTCATGATTCAACACATATACACTACTATACATACAATATACACGGCCATACACACACCATATACCTCACGGCCACAACACAACATCAATATTCTCCAAACTCATTCAATTTCCATTTTCCACATATCATTCACAACAATAACAACCAAACACTAGTTAAAACAATTGAAGCATGGCTCCTACACATACATATATGTACACGGCCATATACTATATTTATCTCCTTCATGAATTTCATCCATTTTTGCATACTACAACACATATAAACCATGTATAACACATACAACAAGGTTAGAATTTACCTTTATTCTTCAACTTCTCACTTGCTTATCTCTTGGCAACTTATATGATTTTGAATCTTTCTTGCTCCAACAACAACTCTGCCTTGTTAAGCACCCTCCACTTAGTAGGAAATGATTTTTGGAAGAATTTTATCAATTTTTCCTTGTGGATCTTACTATGGCCGAATCTTGCTTGCCTTTGTCCTTCAAGTTTTCCTTCTTGAACCTTCTTGAATTGTAGAGTAGTAAATTAGTCTTCTTTTGCAAGACTTGAACACATTTATACACACAAAGGGGCACATGGCCGGTCATGTGCCCCCTATTTTACACTTATTTCTTTATTGTTCAAGATTATCCTTTAAGGCTTCAAATTTGCATAGTCTCTTGACTTGGTCAACTTTTGCCCACATGTGCATGTCTTGCAATATAATATAATATAATCTCATGTCCCCTTTTTATGGTCTAAATCAATTGGCCAACATGGCCTTTTCATGAAGGCCTTGTGAAATTACCATTTTGCCCCTAGCCCTTTGCGTGATTACCTTGAGTCATTTCATGAATTTCTTTCTTCACCCTTAATATTTCTCAATAATTCCGTGCTAATAATACCCATAAACAATATTCATAGTCCATTCATATTTAAAATAACCTTGAGAAATAGTCACTTCCTTAACTCCCCGCGATTACCTCAAACTATCCGAACGTTCAAAATGCGGGCTATAACAATACCGATGCATCTGGTCAACCATATCAGCTACTATGGTAGGTGCACATCTGGCCAGAGAATCAAACTCCAAGCTATACTCTCGGACACTCCTGCCTCTCTGCCGCAACTGCAAAAATCTGTCAACTCTCGCCCGCCGCAACTCTGGGGGCAAAAAGTGGCTGAGAAAGGCGGCTACAAACTCGTCCCACGGCTGGAGGGGCATCCTCGCCTCTGGACAGCTCCCAAGACTCGTACCAATTAATCGCGACATCCCGTAGTCTGTGTGAAGCCAGCTCGACAGACTCAGTCTCAGAAGCCCTGACTAGTCTCAACGCACGCAGCATCTGTCGAATGAAATCCTAGGGATCCTCCTCGGGCTTTGACCCGTAAAACTCTTGGGGACCACAAGTAAAAAAATCCCGAACCCTCAGACTGTCACGTCTGTCCATATCATCACCTCCTAGCCCGCGTCTGCGAGCCTGTCCTGCTACCAATGTCGTCAATAACTGCACAGCCTCTCTCATCGCCCTGTCCTCTGCCCCTGGCTGAGGAGCTAGAGGCTCGGGCGCTGGAGCCTCTGGAGCCACTGGGGGAGCCGGTCCAGGCTCCTCCGATGATGATGGTGTAGCAGAGCCCTCTGACCGGGGTGCAACATCGGGCATAATCTGAGTACGAGCCCGAGTAACCCTCTGTACCTGACTGGTCTCTCCTGCCACTGCTTTGCCCTTCTGGGCAGCCATTGCCTTCTTCAAAGGCATCACTGAAAACATAACAGTCGGTCAGAAAAGAGTCATCCTAATAGCACAACTCTATCGCACGATCTAAGATTCAAAGAAAGGTAACACCCTAGATGTCCTGTAGCCTCCTGTTTATAGATGTGGTGCACAACACACCGATAAACAAGACTCTACTAGACACGGCCTGTAGACATTCCGAGGACAAACCGCTCTGATACCACTTCTGTCACGACCCAGCCCCATGGGCCGCGACTGGTGCCCTATTTGGACACCCAAACATACTTACGTACCAGATCGACATATCAAAGGTTTAGTCAAACTTAACATACGTCATTTAAGCAGATACTGAAAACTAATATCGTCTTAAGCGGTCGCCCGTACAGAACATCATATCAAATCCTGTAGGCTGGCGGAATAGACATCGCCCAGATATACACACATATACAAACAAATGGGCCGTTTTGGCCACAATAGCAAACGGGACCGCATTAAGACGCAGATCATAATCACAAACGAACAAACATGACGCATGACCCACATTTATGACTATAGGCCTCTACAACCATGACAAAAACATATGATGGGACAGGGCCCCGCCGTATCCAAATAGTCATATATAAACACAATATGTATAACAGAAGGTATGTACCCAAAATATGAGCTCCGGATCAAAAGGAGTAATCCAAGTGGCAGAATGTGTACCCTATACTGGAGGATCACCAAAACGAGCATCCGTACCTGCGGGCATGAAACGTAGCCCCCGAACAAAGGGGGTCAGTACGAAATATGTACTGAGTATGCAAAGCATGAAATACAGAAATCCGAATCATAACCGAAGTGAGGAGTACCGAATATGGATACAGAATGAGTATATCAAAATCTATGCAGAAAATATATATATATATATATATATATGTATATATATATATATATCGTGCAAATAAAAATCATGAATAAGGCTCAGGAACATGGCCGCCACTCCGACACTGGCGCCACAACACATCATACTCCAGAAGGTTTCATATCTCCGTACAATCCCCGAACATATCGTATCATCATACATATCACAACACCAGAACATATCATATGCCATATCACATCATAACGCCGTATATAAGCGGTACCCGGCCCTATGGCGAGGTCTCGGGAACTATAACACATCATACTGCCGACTATCACATAGTGCGCACGATCACAAAACCGGCCCGGGATCCGGCGAACGATATCAGAGTAGTAGGCACGAGCGGAGTAGTGCGGAAACCATATGCATATACATATTTATATAAATTCCAAGACTCGACGAATAAATACATATACATACTGATATTAGAAGGCTCAAGGTAAGCATCGAGTCCATCAGAATTAGTATACAAAAGTTGCGAACTTTCAAATTACCAAACTTTGGAAAAACACTTCATAGGTCATTTTCTGAAAATTTAGTATCATTCATATTGAGGAGCTTTCAAATAACATTATAGGGTACTTCAAACGGAGTCTTAGAATCATATGCACATATCCGAAATATACATATCCAAACTTAGGCCATATCAAATATTTTTCGAACCACATCCGGAAACGTATCGACTAGTACTTCAAACATCATAGGCATGTGTCAAGTCATATGGAATAGTTTATGGAAATCAAAGACATAGGCCATCCTAGTGGCTCTAGGAGTAGAATTTTCTTTAGAGCATACATATATGTCATTCGTTTATTTCATAAAGGTCATGCCAAAAAGGAAGAAAGGTAAGCTATACATACCTCGATCGCTCGCTAACAAAACTCGATCACTCGCCAACCAAATCCCGACTCAAGTCTCGGGCTCTCCAATATCTACAATAATATTATGAATTACCAAACATTAGCTACAAGTACTTAGAAATTCAGTTTTTAACTAGTACTTGTCCACAGAAATTTCGGCAGCATCTCCCTTGTAAATTTAACATCCCCGAGAATACAACTCGGCCAAATTCTTCAACAACCATAACAACAACACCAACAACCATACTAATAACATCAAAACCCAATTTAAAATGCATTCCAACACTAGTAACCTTCCTTTCTATATATTTCATCATTATTTAATTCAACTGCGCATTTTCAAGCAAATCTCAAGGTTCACATATTCATTATTAATTCAAGATCGACCAAATACAATTCAAAGAATTTCATACAATTCTACAAAATATTTCCATAATCCCCCTATCACCATATTCCATTCAAAATCTCCACAATTGCGACAAGGTCGCAACGTCGCATTTTCTTCTTCCAATTCCATCAACAACGGCAACAATTTGCATCTTACAACTCCATTCCCATAATTACATAAACTATAATAAAATCACACACTTTCTGACAACAACTTAACAACAAATTTTTCATGCTAACTAGAACCATAAATCTTCCATTTACATCACAAGGCCACAACAACATAATTAACATACTAAACAACTTCAATTCATCTTCCTTCACAAAAGACACCACACGGCCATAACACACACACATACACACGGCTCACACACCAGACACAACATCTCCATATTTTTCATTAAATTCTACTCACTATAACAATATAAATTTTCCATAAGAAAAGGGTAGAATGCTTACCTTTTTCCAATTTTTCCACTTGGTAAAAAAAAAGTACTTTCTTGCCTCAAAATTTATATCCCGTTGAAGAGGGTCTTGAACTTTGTAGGTATACTAGAAAATTACAATTTTTGGACTCAAGATTGATGGGCTAAAATTTTTCTTCTCTTTTCTTGTGTTGGCCGAATGGCCTTCTTTGTGATGCTCTCAATTCTATTTTCTTGAAGCTTCTAATATGTTGAAGAATAATGGCCCCTTTCCCTTTATAACATATGGGTTTTAATTGTTTATGGGCTTGGGCCCATTTTTAATGGGTATGGCCGGCCACTTCCTGTGGATTGGGCCTCTTGTTCTCTTTTTTTTTCTTTTCATTTCATTAAAGCCCAATTTGTTACGGGTCTTATTTTGAAATTCCCGAAACTAATTTCTAAAATTTTCCATTTTGCCCTTGGCCTTCCTCCATATTTCCGCATCAATATTTCATGAACCACACTTATATATTAAATAAAATCAAAATATGGCCTTATTTCTTACAAGTCAAAATTATTTCGAATTTTCCGAATATGCAAAAATACGGGATATAACACACCGGTATGGCAAGAGTTTGTGGATGCTTTCCTTTGACACTATTTGCCACCAGAGGTTCGACTGACTAGAGCTGACAGGTTCTTGAATCATAAACAAGGAAATATGAGTGCTCTAGAGTATAGCCTTTGCTTTAATTCTTTGGGTAGGTATGCCCCAGCCATGGTAGCTGATACGGGAGATCGTGTTCATCGGTTTGTGAATGGCTTAGGGCCACATTTGATGGATAAGTGCTTGACAGCCTCACTTCAGGAAGGTATGGATATTTCTCACATTCAGGCTTATGCCTATAATTTCGAAGAACGACAACAACAGCAAAAAAGTGAGGGTGAGCATAACAGGGGTTATTGTAGGAGGGCTAGGTCCTCGGGTGCAGCTAGTGAGTTTAGAGGAGCGCAGAGGTAACAATATTCTAGGTACTCAGGCCATTCCCTGACTAGTACACCTCCGCGATTTGTGAGCTAGATATTTGATAGGCCTATTCACTCCAGACCGGGTCAGAGTTTTAGAGTTTCGGGTTCTCAGTATAGGGGTGATTCAGGCTAGGAAAGACCACCCCTCCCATGATGTACTTAGTGCGGGAAGCTACATTGGGGAAAGTGTCGATCAAGATGTTTGCTATGCCTGCAGTCAGCCAGGTCATATGATGTGTGACTGCCCATCGAGAGGTAGTAGTGGTACGGTTCAGCCCACAGGGTCAGCAGCTGGGTCTTTGTCATCTATACGCCATTCGGGGCAAGGCTCAAAGATACCAGTTAGTTGTTGTAGGGGTAGAGGAGGAGCGCCCAGTTCGAGTGGTCCTTAGCACTGTATCTATGCACTGGCTGGGCAATAGGATCTTGCGTCCTCCCCTATGGTTATCACTTGTCTATTATCGGTATTCTCTCATGATGTATATGCATTGATTGATCCAGGCTCTACATTGTCATATGTTACTCCTTATATTACTGGTCGATTTGGGGTAAAACCTGTGTCAATTAAACCTTTCGAAGTATCTAAACCCGTTGGTAATCCAATGATAACTAGTGGAGTATATAGATATTATGTTGTTGTGATTCGTGATCATCATACTATGGCTGATCTACATGAATTTAAAATGATGGATTTTGATGTTATTATGGGTATGGCTTGGTTGACTTCTTGCTATGCCAATATCGATTGTAGAACAAAAATGGTTCGTTTCCAAATTTCGGGAGAACCAGTTTTAGAGTGGAAGGGTAATACAGCATCTCCAAGGGGTAGGTTTATTTTCTATCTCAAGGATAGAAAGATGATTTCTAGAGGCTATATTTATCATTTAGTCCGGGTCCAAGATACAAAGGCAAATGGTTCTCAATTTATTCTAGAGGCTATATTTATCATTTAGTCCGGGTCCAAGATAAATAACCACTTCCAAGGATTGATGATTTATTTGATCAATTGCAGGGTGGCAAATGGTTCTCAAAGATAGATTTAAGATCTGGGTACAATCAGGTGAGAGTTAGGGAGAAGGACATTCACAGACAGCCTTCAGAACTAGGTATGGTCATTTCGAGTTTCGGGTCATATCGTTTGGATTAACTAATGCACCAGCAGTGTTCATGGATTTTTTGAATAGTGTGTTCACGCCTTTTCTAGATTCATTTGTGATTGTGTTTATCGATAACATCCTGGTATACTCTCGATCCGAGGCGGAGCATGCAGATCATTTACGTGCGTTCTTTAGAGTTCTTCATACTCGAGTGTTGTATGCAAAATTTTCAAAATGTGAGTTTTAGTTAAATTTTGTGACTTCTTTGGGGCATATTATTTCAGCAGATGGCATTCGGGTGGATACCCAGAAGATTGAAGTTGTGAAGACTTGGCCAAGCCTTACAACACCTACAGAGGTTCATAGTTTTCTTGGCTTGGCAGGTTATTACATAAGATTTGTAGAAAGCTTTTCTTCTATTTCTGCACCACTGACTAAGCTGGCTTTGAAATCAGCTAAATTCCAATGGACGGATGCTTATGAGCGCAGTTTTTCTGGAGTTGAGAGATAGATTGACTTCGGCCCCAGTTCAGACACTTCCTGAAGGGTTAGAGGGCTATGTTGTCTATTGTGATGCTTCAAGAGTAGGGTTAGGTTGTGTGTTAATGCAGCACGGTAAAGTTATTGCCTATGCTTCACGGCAGTTGCGAAAACATGAGAAAAACTATCCAACCCATGATCTAGAGATAGCTGCTGTGATTCATGCATTGAAAATGTGGAGGCATTATTTGTATGGTGTTCATGTTGATATTTATACAGATCACAAGAGTCTTAAGTATATTTTCAAGCAGAAAGAGTTGAACTTGTGGCATAGGCGATGGATAGAGCTGCTGAAAGATTATGATGTTAGCATCCTATATCATCCAGGGAAGGCAAACGTCGTAGCTGATGCTCTTAGCCGTAGATTTATGGGTAGCTTATGTGAAGTTTAGCCAGAGAAGAGAGAGTTAGCTCGTGAGCCTCAGCAGTTAGCCAGCCTAAGAGTACCATTAAGAATTCAGCTGTTTCGTCATTGGTGGTTAAGGTAAAAGAACGCCAGTACGAGGATCCCATATTAGTTCATTATAGAAACAAACTTCCCCAAAAGAAAAAGTCATCCTTTGAGATTTTCGCAGATTGAGTTCTCCGATGCCGAGGCAGATTGTGTATTCCTAATGTTGCTGGATTACGTCATGAGATTCTGGAGGAAGCCCATTGTTCCCGTTATTTTGTTCATCCCGGAGCGATGAAAATTTATCATGATCTAAAATCTATATATTGGTGGGACGGGATGAAGAAGGACATAGCAGAATTCGTAGCTCAATGTCCAAACTGTCAGCAAGTAAAGATTGAACACCAAAAGCCCAGTGGATTGTTGCAATCTATGGAAATTCTAACTCGAAAATGAGAAGTGATTAACATGGATTTTACTGCAGGCTTGCCTCGGTCTCAGTGAAAGTATGATTTTATATGGTAAAAGTATGATTTTATATGGGTAAT
This sequence comes from Lycium barbarum, assembly GCF_019175385.1. Lineage (NCBI taxonomy): Eukaryota > Viridiplantae > Streptophyta > Magnoliopsida > Solanales > Solanaceae > Lycium > Lycium barbarum. Next base: position 65,330,127 of record NC_083338.1, on the reverse strand, counting down.
TGTGGATATACTTACAAAGTCAGCACATTTCCTGCCTGTTAGAACTACATACACAGCTGATGATAATGCAAAGCTTTATGTCAAAGATAGTACGACTCCATGGTGTTCCAATATCTATTATCTTTGATAGAGGAATCCAGTTCACAACTAGTTTCTGAAAGTCTTTCCAAGAAGGTTTAGGGACTCAGGTGAGTCTTAGCACAGTATTTCACCCGCAGACTGATGGATAAGCTGAGCGTACCATTCAGAATCTCAAAGATATTCTATGGCCATGTGTGTTAGACTTCAGAAGTAGTTGGGATGATCACTTACTGCTTGTTGAAGTCTCTTATAATAATAGTTATCATTCCAGTATCCAAATGGCCCCATATGAGGATTTATATGGGAGCAAGGGTCGATCACTAATCGGGTGGTTCAAAGTGGGAGAAACTAAGCTAATAGGGCCAGAATTGATCCAACAAGCCATGGAAAAGGTCAACCTCATTCAGTATCAATTATTGTCAGTTCAGAGTCGCCAGAAATCATATGTAGATAATCGTCGACGAGACATAGAATTCCTCCAAGTTAATGATTGGTTATTCTTGAAGGTGTCACCTATGAAAGGTGTGATGAGATTTGGTAGGAAGGACAGGCTTAGTCTTCGGTACATCTGGCCCTACAAGATTGTACGCAAGATAGACCAGGTTTCTTATGAGTTAGATCTACTTTTGGACTTGGAGTCAGTTCACCCGGTTTTCCATGTGTCGATGCTTCACAAGTGTATTGGAGATCCTTCCAAGAGTGTACCTGTAGATGATGTTCAGATCACAGAGCAACTATCCTATGAAGAACTTCCCATTGCTATTCTAGATAGACAAGTTCGGAGACTCAGAACCAAAGATGTAGCTTCAGTCAAAGTTTTATGGAAAAACAATAATAAGGAAGAAATGACTTGGGAAGCTGAGGAAGATATGAGGTTTGGGTATCCGCATTTATTTCCACCCTCAGAAGGGATTCAGATAGAGGCACCATTGTGCTCAGGTATGCAGTGCTTTCTTTTGATAATTTCTTGGTCGTGTGTGGACATTGTTGTGGTTGTTGTTGCTGCCCTGTGATCCGATATGTTTTGAGTTGTTGTGACAGGATGGTAGTGGCATGTTATAGGGGAAACTTTGGCAAAATTTTGTGGCATCCCTAAGAGTTTAACATTCGAGGATGAATGTTCTTAAAGGGGATGAATGTTACATCTTGGAAATTTCATGCCATGTATTATGAGTAGATTAGTGAAAGCCTAAAGTATACATGACGTCCTTATAAGGTTAAGAAGGGTATTTCAAAACTTTAGGTGCGTACCGTAAGGTTTTGGAGTCATATGAATCGGTGGGACTGAGTTCGTCGAAGGGATTGGAATTTGAGTCGTCCTTTGGGAATATTTTTCATCATTTGAGTTATAAATTGTTTAGTAATGCCTTGAGGGGTATCTGGAGGGCCCCTTAGATGGTTTATGAAGTTTTACACAAGTTCCAAGAATTTTCCATAAGGAATGGAAGGATTAGAGGATAAAACGAAAAAAAGAGAGCAAGTTAGCAGAAGGGCATTTTGATGATCCATTTTATGGACCATAGGACGGTTGACGACCTATCAAATGGTGGAGCCAACACCATGAAATGATCACAGAGAGGTCTATTTGGTGGGGCTATTTGACGGTCCATTTGACGGACCGCAAGATGTTTGATGGTCCGTCAAAATGGCCGTCAAAGTTGCCAACGGTATTTTAAGTGAAAGTTTATATATATTTTTTTCCTATTTGGGTTCATTATTTCCCCATTTCAGACCCTGTAGCTCTCCAAAAACCTCTCCCAAAGTTTATGTACTAATCCATGCCAAACCTAAGAGGATCCAGAGATTCAAGTGCTAAAAAGCTTACTAGGGTTTGTGAAGCTCAAGATTTCCTTGGGTGTTGATGTTGGAGGTTTCCCTCTAGTGGGGTAATTTGATCCAAGGCTTGTTCTTGTGTGATTAAGGTAAGTTTTACGTCTATTGCATATAGTTAAGGTCGTTTGATTGTTATACAATTTGGTTGGAGGAGGAAAAATGAAAGGAGAGTTCAAGTATGGTTTGAGGGTATTTTGAGCTATACATTAACTTGAGTTATAATATTTGGCATGTTATGAGTATAATATTGTTATGGATGTTAATAATGATGATGAGGAAGTGTTATTGTCACGACCCAACCCCGTAGACCGTGACTAGTGCCTGAGTTGGACACTCATATCCCCTGTTAACTATAATCTTTTATAACCAGCATATTATGAACTTATTTGTATAAAAAGGCAGGACGTTATTTTAAAGCTGTCACAATTCTGTATGTCGTAGGCACCTATCTCCTGAGGAGTTACGATCTTCAACAACAACATATATATATCTACGCAAGCCGACAAGGCTGCCACAACATGCAACATCCCAAACATATATATATATGCAAGCCGACAAGGCTGCCATTACGAATGGGTACGCCCCAAACATAAGTTGTATTCATACAACGCAACAACAACTATATACAGACCTACACAAATGTCCACAGACCTCTAAGAGTGATGACAGTATCATATGACGGGACAGAGCCCCGCCGTACCCCGAACAAACACATACATATACAACAAAAGGGAGTTATACCACAAGCTAGGCTCCGGAACAAAGGAGCACTCCAAAGTAGCTGAATAGATATCCTAGGTTGGCGGATCTCCGAAACGAGCGTCTGTACCTGCGGGCATGAACGCAGCCCCCCGAAGAAAGGTGGTCAGTACGAAATATGTACTGAGCATGTAAATCATGAAATATAGTAATAGACTCATACTGAGACAAGGTGTGTAGGACCCAATGCAACAAACAGAATTTCATAAAACATGCCTTTGAACATATTTCATCGGTATCGTTCTCTTATCAATATCAATATAGAGTTTTGTAATCAAAGCTGAATAATCATTCTGTATATAACATATATAACGTGTCCCGGTCCTTTAGTGAGGGACTCGGTAATTACAATCATAGCATCATAAACATATACATATATACGTGTCCCGGCCCTCTAGTGAGGGACTCGGTGAATAATGAACATATGCCCTCCTGGCCGCCATCCCCATATCATCATGTCATCATATCATCATATCATCATATCATTATATCATCATATATATATAACGTGTCCCAGCCCTCTAGTTAGGGACTCGGTGAATAATGTAATAAATATGCGCACGAAAACGTGTCCTGGCCCGGGACTCAGTGAAGGATTTAACGGTAAGCACGAGCAGAATTATAAGCAACCACACACATGCAAATCATCTTTGGAGACTCAATAGATAAGTAACTAATCAGCTTTCAAGTGTCAGGATAATAATCATACTCAGTTCTTTCTAAATCTTATTACAAACCATAGCAAGGAACGTTTCATGATTCATATACTTGTATCAATCTAACATGATATGGCTTTTGAAAGTCAAATATGACTCTACTTATGCAATTCTTTAAGAGTAGGAATTTCCATACATCACTTGTTAGTCAATCATATAGTAGGCTCGTGACAATAACATTAAGGAATGAATAGAATCATAAGTCATGCTTGGAACTAGAGAGTAGAATTTACCCCAAGGTTCATATCATTTCTTACTTACGTCTAGGACATGCCAAGAAAAAGAAGGAATAGGCTTTACATACCTTTAGCGTTTAGTCGTATTATAACTTGTAGTTGCTGCCCAATGGTACTTATCCTATATCAAGATATCAAGAGCTACGATTAGTCTACGAGGGAATTCAATATGTATTCTAACGTTAACAATCCCTTTCTAACATTTAGACGACGTTTCGTTCGTATTCAAACCAACTAGTACTACAAACTAATATTGCTAATCATACTTTCAAGTATCAATCCGAACTTGGTTAAACATGACTTAAGGGAACTTTGGACAGTCCGTACATCATTCAAAACAGTCCCCTATTCACGGCCAAATAGCACGCACAACATTACCATTTTCAATTTGCAGTTTTCCAACATCAACTACGACGACAACAACACGTTTACAACATTACTTATACGATTATTGGAACTGTTTTAGCATGATATTTATTCTTACAACAGCCCACAAACCATTTCAATTTCAACTTGAATCATTAAGCTTCACTTTCACTATACGTTCATAACAACAATCAACATTGAAAACGCACTAATCACTCCTATCATTAAAACAGTCCACGGTTTGGGACTGTTTTCCTACTTCAACATAATTCATTTCTTTTACACCTCAACTCACATATTCATAATGCATACAATACACCACAATGTCCATAACAACAACAATTAAAGCATGACACAAAACAGTCCGTTAATCCCTCTAAACCAGCCTCTACACGGCTTCAACATAACCACACAAAAAATTCTTACAATCTTTGTTTCTTTATATAGGTTGATACACATTCAACTCATCTATAATATATGCAAAATAAAACCAAGCATGGCTTCACCTAAGCTCACGTCTCATCTCAACTTCAACCACAACAACAATCCAATAACAATTCAACAACAACATGCACAAACTCTACATTCAAATCATCATACAATACATGAAAAATGATCATTCTTACCTTACAATTTACTCTTCAACCTTGGCCGAATTTCAACATTATTGCCATGCCACACCTCCTTGTTTATTTCCAACAACTACTACACGTTCTTATGCACTTGGCAAGGAGTTGAATTGATGGAGAATTTTTTTTTTTTTATCAAACATTGGAGTTCATTCTCGGCCAGCCATGGCCGAGAGCTTCTCTCTCTATCTCTTGATTTCTCTCAACTTGTGAAGGTGAAATGGTTAGCTAGTTGAACCATGAATCAGCATTTTCACTTATATATGCAGTCCACAAGTTGGACATGTGTCCCACCCAAACTTGAGTCAATTTTCATTGACCAACTCAACATAACTTGCACGACCACTTATGGCTATTTTAATGGACTGATTTAGTTTTTAATCCCAGTTAATAAACTAATAATGGTTAATTTAATCCCAATTTTCCATTAATGCTTCTATACCAAACGAAATTTGTAGGTAACTTGTGACTTGAAATGAAACCGGAAGTTAAAGTCTCTACTTCGTATCTTAAAATAGTCTTGTTTTTAACTTGTCGTGTTTAGTTTAAAACGTCCCAATGTATGAAAATATGGGATATAACATCCTCCCCCCCTTTAGAACATTCGTCCTCGAATGTCAATCTTTATCCCGTCGGGTTCTATAAGAGTCTTGGGAAGGGTTTTCCTTATCGCTAACATATAGATTGAGCAGACAATTAACACAATCAAGCAAGGGGGTTTAGATTACCTGTAGGCGTGGAGAACAAGTGAGGATATTTCTTTTTCATCTCCTCTTCAGCCTCCCAAGTCATCTCCTCTTCAGCCTCCCAAGTCATCTCCTCCCTATTATTGTGTTAGAACCCGTATTTTTGCACAGTGGAATAATCCGGATTTATTTATGATAAGCTAAGGACAACACTATTTCGGGATACAAAGTCGGGATTCTTGACCTTTGATTTTTATTTTGAGATATAGGTTGTGCATGAATTTATTGGTATGGAACAATTAGGAAAAATTTGGGACCAAAAATGATATAATTGGAAGTTGTATCAGAGCGCGGTTGTCCTCGGAATGTCCACAGATCGTGTCTAGTAGAGTCTTGTTTATCGGTGTATTGTGCACCACATCCATAAACAGGAAGCTACAGGACATTTAGGATGTTGCCTTTTCTTCTGATCTTAGATCGTGCGATAGAACTGTGCTATTAGGATTATTCTGTTCTGATCCGTTGTTGTTTTTCTTTCAGTGATGCCTCCGAAAAAGGCGATGGCCACCCAGAAGAAAAAGGGCGTGGTAGGAGAGACCAGACGGGCTCAGAGGGGTACTCGGACCCTCGCTCAGATGATTCGTGATATTGCATCCCGGCCAGCAGACTTTGCTACGTCTTCATCGTCAGAGGAGTCTGGAGCAGCTTCACCATTAGCTCCAGAGGCTCCAGCTCCAGCGGCTCCAGTTCCCCAGCCAGGGGCGGACGATGGTACCCTGCGAGAGGCAGTTCAGCTATTGACTCGACTGGTAGCAGGGCAGGTTCATAGACAGGGAGGAGGAGATGGTCGGGCAGACAGGCGCGACAGTTCGAGGGCCCGTGATTTTCTGACCTGTGGCCCCCCAGAGTTCTTCGGGTCAAAGCCCGCAGAGGACCCTCATGAGTTTATTTGACAGATGCAGCGGACCCTGCGACTGATTAGTGCTTCTGATACAGAGTCAGTTGAGTTGGCGTCATACCGGTTGCACGACTTAGCAGCCAATTGGTACGAGTCTTGGATGATGTCCAGAGGTGAGGGTGCCCCTCCAGCTGTATGGGATGAGTTTACAGAGGCCTTCATGGCCCACTTTCTACCTCCGGAGGTGAGGCGCGCCAGGGTAGACCGATTCCTGCTGTTGAAGCAGCGGGGCAGGCCGATTCGGGAGTACAGCTTAGAGTTTGATTCACTGGCCCGATATGCGCCCACATATGTAGCTACCATGATTGACCGGATGCACCGATATATAGTGGGGCTGGATCTGTATTACGTTGACAGTTGCCTGGTATTGGCGGCCCAGCACGGTATGAATATTGCCCGTATACAGGCCCACGCCCAGGGCATGGAGGATAGACGCAGGGGGCGCCAGCCTGACAGAGTTGATGATAGGGGCCAGCCCAAGAGAGCTAGATCGTCCGGGTATTCTGGGGATTTCCGAGGCAGACAGCCTCAGCAGCAGCAGCAGAGCAGATATCCTTCTCAGTCATCACGGGGTACACCCCCACAGTTTACCGGCAGGAGATCTGAGGGTGCCGGATATTCAGGGGCAGGCCCGAGCTCCAGGGCTTCAGGTTCACAGTTGGACAGAGGTTCCAGCAGCCAGATGAGGCCACCCAGACCTTCGTGTTCCTACTGTGGGAGACAACACCCGGGGGAGTGTTTCCGAGCTACGGGTGCATGCTTTGTTTGCGGCCGTCAGGGCCATCAGATGAGAGACTGTCCGGCTAGAGGTGGTGCAGGCGGCGCAGCTCAGTCTACCGGGTCATCCGGTGGTTCATCTTCAGCTTCAGTAGCGATGCGCCCTGCGGGGCGAGGTACTCCAGCAAAGCAGGCCGCGGCAGGGGTCGTGGCGGAGCTTCGGGTTCTAGCGGTCCTTCGAACCGCATTTATGCATTAGCCAGCCGACAGGACCAGGAGGCGTCGCCTAATGTCGTCACAGGTATATTACTGGTTTTCTCTCGAGATGTGTATGCATTGATTGATCCTGGTTCCACATTATCGTATATTTCTCCCCTTGTTGCTAATAAAATTGGGATAGAATCTGAGTCGATAGAGCCTTTTAAGGTAGCGACACCAGTAGGGGATTCTGTTATAGCCAGTCAGATTTATAGAGAGTGTTCAGTGACTATCTGTGGCCGTTGCACTAAGGCGGATCTGGTAGAGTTAGATATGATTGAGTTTGATGTGATTATGGGTTTGGATTGGCTAGCTTCTTGTTATGCTACTGTTGACTGTCAAAAGAAGATAGTCCGTTTCCAGTTTCTGGGGGAACCAGTTATAGAATGGGCAGGTAATACAGCTTCGCCGAGGGGTAAGTTTATTTCATACCTCAAGGCTGAGAAAATGATCAGAAAGGGGTATATTTATCATCTAGTCCGTGTTCATGATTTAGAGGCAGAGGCGCCGACTCTTCAGTCAATCCCAGTTGTTAATGAATTTGTAGATGTATTCCCAGATGAGCTTCCAGGTCTCCCCCCCCCCCCCCCCCCCGAGCGGGAGATAGAATTTGCTATTGATTTGTTGCCAGACACTCAGCCCATTTCTATTCCTCCGTACAGAATGGCACCAGCAGAATTGAAACAACAGCTGAGAGATCTATTGGAGAAGGGTTTCATTCGGCCTAGTTTTTCACCTTGGGGAGCTCCAGTATTATTTGTGAGGAAGAAAGACGGCTCGCTGCGGATGTGCATTGATTATCGGCAGTTGAATAAGGTAACTATCAAGAATAAATACCCCCTCCCCAGGATTGATGATTTGTTTGATCAGCTGCAGGGTGCCAGGTACTTCTCGAAGATAGACCTGCGGTCAGGCTATCATCAGGTACGGGTACGAGAGGCTGATATTCCCAAGACAGCATTCAGGACCCGATATGGGCACTATGAATTCAGAGTTATGTCTTTTGGGCTGACAAATGCCCCAGCAGTATTTATGGACCTGATGAATCGGGTATTCAGACCGTTGTTGGATATGTTTGTGATCGTATTTATCGATGATATTCTGGTTTATTCTCGGTCAGAAGCAGAGCATGCGGACCATTTGAGGACGGTACTTGGCACACTTCGGCACCAGGAATTATATGCTAAAATTAATAAATGTGAATTCTGGTTATCTTCAGTGGCATTTCTGGGACATATTATTGGGGCTGATGGCGTCTGGGTGGATACCCAGAAGATCGAGGCCGTAAAGAATTGGCCTAGACCTACGACGCCGACAGAGGTGCGTAGCTTTCTGGGATTGGCTGGTTATTATCGGAGATTCGTGGAGAAATTTGCTTCCATTTCAGCGCCTTTGACAAGGCTGACTCAGAAGGGAGCTAAGTTTCAGTGGTCAGATGCTTGCGAGCGTAGCTTCCAGTTGCTGAAAGAGAAGTTGACTACGGCTCCAGTCCTGACTCTTCCCGAGGGTCCAGATGGGTATGTGATTTATTGTGATGCCTCTGGTATTGGTTTGGGATGTGTGTTGATGCAGCATGGCAGGGTGATAGCTTATGCTTCCCGGCAGCTTAGGCAACATGAAAAGAATTATCCTACTCACGATTTGGAGCTGGCCGCGGTCATTCATGTTTTGAAGATGTGGAGACATTATTTATATAGGGTTCACGTTGATATTTATACAGATCATAAGGGCCTTCAGTACATCTTTAGCCAAAAGGAGCTGAACTTGCGACAGAGGAGGTGGTTAGAGTTGTTAAAATATTATGATGTTGATATTCTCTACCATCCGGGGAAAGCTAATATGGTGGCAGATGCACTTAGTCGCAAGTCTATGGGTAGCCTAGCAGACGTGCCATCAAGGAGGAAAGAAATGGTTCGCGATATTCATCAGTTGGCTAGTCTTGGAGTTCGCTTGGCTGATTCTGGAGATGTTGGGGTTTCTGTTCGAGGTATTGCTGAGTCCTCTATTACATAAGTTATTAAGCGGCATCAGTATGAGGATCCTATTCTGGCACAGTACAGAGATGCAGCTCCGGCACAGGAGAAGACTCCGTTTGAGATTTCACCTTATGGAGTGTTATTTCACAGAGGCAGATTGTGTGTACTTGACGTTGCAGGGTTGCGGCGACAGGTTATGGGCGAGGTACATTATGCCCGATATTCTGTTCACCCAGGGTCGACGAAGATGTACCATGATCTCAGATGCCTGTATTGGTGGGACGGTATGAAAAGAGATATAGCAGAGTTCGTTGCTCAGTGTCCAAATTGCCAGCAGGTTAAGATTGAGCACCAGAAGCCCGGTGGGCTATTGCAGGAGATGGAGATACCGACGTGGAAGTGGGAGATCATTAATATGGACTTTATTACAGGTTTACCTCACACTCCACGGAGGTACGATTCCATTTTGGTTATTGTTGATCGGCTGACAAAATCAGCCCATTTTCTTCCGGTTCGGACCACCTATTCAGCTGAGGATTATGCCAGGCTTGATATCAGGGAGATTGTACGACTTCATGGAGTTCCTGTATCTATTATCTCCGACAGAGGTGCCCAGTTCAAAGCTAATTTCTGGAGATCCTTTCAAGCAGGATTGGGGACGCAGGTGAGTCTCAGTACATCATTCCATCCCCAGTCCGACGGACAGGCCGAGCGCACTATTCAGACGTTGTAAGATATGTTGCGGGCCTGTGTTATCGATTTCAGAGGTAGCTGGGGCGATCATTTACCACTTGTTGAATTAGCTTATAATAACAGCTACCACTCCAGTATTCAGATGGCACCGTATGAGGCATTGTATGGCAGAAAGTGTAGATCACCGATCGGTTGGTTTGATGTTGGGGAGACTGAGTTGATTGGCCCAGATGTGGTCCAGCAGGCCGTGGATAAGGTGAAACTTATTCGAGAGAGATTGTTGGCAGCCCAGAGTCGACAGAAATCATATGCAGATAATCGCCGTCGACCTTTGGAGTTTCAGGTTGGTGATTGGGTTTTCCTGAAAGTGTCACCTATGAAAGGTGTTATGAGATTTGGCAAGAAAGGAAAGCTCAGTCCGAGATATATTGGGCCATATCAGGTTGTTCGCAGAATAGGCAAGGTTGCCTATGAGTTAGATCTGCCAGCTGATTTGGGAGCGGTACACCCGGTATTTCATGTTTCTATGCTTCGTAAGTGTATTGGTGACCCTTCCAGAGTCTTTCCTGTAGATGATATTCAGGTCACAGAGGAGCTATCTTATGAGGAGCAGCCTATAGCCATATTGGATCGCCAGGTAAAAAGGTTGCGGAACAAAGATATAGCCTCTGTTAAAGTGCTGTGGCGGAACAATAACCGAGAGGAAATGACCTGGGAAGCTGAGGAGCATATGAAGAAGAAGTATCCTCATTTATTTTCGGAACCTACAGGTAATCCAATTCTCCATTTGACTTTGTTGTTTGATCAAAATGTATTGTTGTGATAGTTGAGAAGGGAACTCCCCCAAATTGTTTGTGTGACCCGTAAGATAAATCTGACATTCGAGGACGAATGTTCTAAAGGGGGGGAGGATGTTAGAACCCGTATTTTTGCACAGTGGAATAATCCGGATTTATTTATGATAAGCTAAGGACAACACTATTTCGGGATACAAAGTCGGGATTCTTGACCTTTGATTTTTATTTTGAGATATAGGTTGTGCATGAATTTATTGGTATGGAACAATTAGGAAAAATTTGGGACCAAAAATGATATAATTGGAAGTGGAAAATCACCCACAAATTCCATGTGGGTTGTGTGAGGGGATTGTGGTGCCCACACAATTTTGTGTCATCTTTTAAGTGATCCAATTCATTATGTGGGCCAATATTTTTGTACAACTCAAAGGGGGATTAAAAGATGACTTGCTAGTCATCTTTAGCTCATTCAACACTTGACTAAAACAAAATAAAGCTGAAAACCCCATGGAGAGGCTCTCGGCTAGCAGCCAAAAAAAAAAAATCATCCCCTCTTTTTAGCTCTTCCAAAATTATTTCATTGATGTAAACCCATTGTTTTAGGGTCCCTAAGTAGAGTGGAAGCATCATTGGAGCGATCAACCTATAAATTTTTCATCTTTTGGAAAACCCTAGCCTATTGGAAGTTGAAGAGAAAAAGGTAAGATTTGATCTTGTTTTTGTGTTATGAAGGTTATATTCATGTTGTGGTATGTTAAATTGGATGAATATCATGAAATAAAGTATGTTGAAGTTGAGGCCATATGTATGAGGGTTGGGCGTGTGATGGGTGTGTGTGTTGTGTGATATTGAAACTATGAATTAATGCCTAATTAGTATATTATGACCATTGTAAGGTGAAGAACTTTTGAGAATCATCCATGTGGGTATGGTAGTGTGCTAGCCGAAAATGGGTCACCTTATGTGCCAAGAATTGAATTAGTATCGCTTATTGTTTAGCCGTCGTCGCCATGAATTCTATGTTGGAAATGAAAGTTTATTGACTCAAATTGATGTTGTAAATATTGCGGACTGATTTGGAGGTTGTTGTACATTTAATGTAAATTGTGTATTGATGAAAATAGCATTGTTAGAATGTAAATTGTAGATACAAACCATGATTTGAAAATGAAGAAAAAGTTAGAGGGGCTGTCTCGGTTAGGGGCTGTTTCGGGTAGCTTGGGAAAATTATGGATTGTTGGAAAAATTGTATAAATTGCTTAGAATGTCTTGAAATGTTTTTGGTATGGGTTCGGGTTAGTATGTGAGCGTATAAGCGTCGATTTTGGCTTGAAGGTAAGTCATCGAATTGAATTTATGAAAGTTGATGAATGATGGAAAAGAGAGCTATTATTGTTGTATTACCTTTCGGATTGATTATTAATGTTGTTAGGTTGGTTGTTGTTGTTGTCGTTGATTGATATGGCCGAGTTAAATTCTCGGGGTAGCCTATTTACAGGGGAAATGCTGCCCAAATTTCTGTAGAATTAAGGGCGAAATTGGAATTTAATGCCCAAAAAGTCTTTAGCTAATGTTTGGCATTTTATGGCTTGTTTATAGATCGTGGGCAGCCCGAATCATAGGTTGGATTTAGCTTGAGTTTGGATCGTATTGGAGAGCGTTTGAGGTATGTAAAGTAATCTTCCTTCTTCGGCATGCCTTAGTTAAAATAGGCTATGATATAAGCCTCGAGGAAACTCTATTCTCACAATCCGAGCATGTTTATGAATCACATTTGTTCTTTGGCATCCTTGCCTTGTCATGGCAAAACATTGATCCTTATGTTCTTGGAATCCATAATTTGTAAAGATTACATGAAAGCTGATTTTTGTTTTAAAGTTCATTCTTTAGCGATTCCAAAACTTCAAACGCCCATAACTTCCTCAGAAAAGCTCGGATTTCTTTGAAATTTTCATAGGAGTTTGTATGATATAAAATGAGTATGTTTTTCATAGGCGGGCTCAGTTCGGGTCTATACTCGTCCGTGGGTCCCGCGACGCCCTTTTATGTAATTTCGGTAACTTTGGGAAGAAAATGTAGTAATTATTGTTCCGATTTCGAATATGACTATTTTACTTATCTTTTGGATTTATGATAATGATTTTATGCATATGATTCCTCACTACTCCGCTCGTGCCCTATGATATCGTTCGCCGGTTCCCGGGCCGGTTCGGTTGTCGTGCGCATTATGATACATTCCGGTGTTATGCTGTGTTTATGGTTCACCGAGCTCCTCGCTCGAGGGTCGGGTTCCACTTCTGTTTGGCGTTATGCTGTGGTTGGCGTTATGCTGTGTTGTGATGTGTGCCGGGGATTCGGAGATTTGAAACTTTCTGGTGTTATGCTGTGTTATGGCGCCATCGACAGGCGGGCGACCATATTTTCCTGTGCCCTATGCATAATTTATACTTTGGAAGTAAACATTTTGATATTTTGAACTTGTACTTATTTTCTGTACTTCTGTTTCGTTTATGCCTCAGATTTATTTCTGTACCTTCTGCTTTGCATACTCAGTACATATTTCGTACTGACCCCCTTCTCCGGGGGCTGCGTTTCATGCCCGCAGGTACAGACGCACAGTCTGGTGATACACCCGTTTAGGACACCCCCTTCTGCTATTCGGAGTGCTCCTCTCATTCCGGAGCTTATATCTTTGGTATATATTTGTTAGTGCATGTATATATATATATATATATATATATATATATATATATATATATATATATATATATATATATATATAGTCGTTCATGGGTAGGGCGGGGCCCTGTCCCGTCATATGGTTCTGTCGGTCTGTTTAGAGGTCTGTGGACATGTTTGTGGGTTAGGGTCTTTCTGTACGGATGCGTGTATATGTTGTGTTTGGGCGATCCCATTCGCCGCGGCGGCCGGTCCGCATATGTTTACATGTTGCTTTGTTGGCCCTGTGTGGCCTTTGTTGGTATTTTCTGTGCGCAGGGTTAATTTGGATAGTCTGTAAAATAAAGGAAACTCTGCCGAAATTTTTCTGGAAATTATCTAAATTTGAAACATAGCCTTGTCGGCTTCTGCTATATACTTGAATGCGTTTGATAAAATTTGAGATAGCATTTGATAGATGTGTTTAGGTGCCCAGATCGGGCACTAGTCACGGCCTACGGGGTTGGGTCGTGACATATTGTTCCGCCACAACACTTTTACCGACGCCACATCTTTTGTTCGCAACCTTCTGATTTGTCGATCAAGTATGGCTATAGGCTGCTTTTCGTATGATAGCTCCTCTGTTACCTGGATATCATCTGCAGGAACCACCCTGGAAGGATCGCCTATATACTTCCGAAGCATTGACACAAGGAAGACCGGATGTACTACTTCTAAATCCGCTGGTAGATCTAACTCGTAGGCAACTTGGCCTACCTTACGGATAACCTGATAAGGTCCAATGTATCTCGGGCTCAACTTCCCTTTCTTGCCGAATCTCATCACACCCTTCATGGGTGACACCTTCAAGAACACCCAATCGCCAACCTGAAATTCCAAGTGTCGACGTCGATTATCGGCATATGACTTCTGCCGACTCTGGGCTGCCAGTAACCTTTCCTGAATACGCTTCACCTTATCGACAGCCTGCTGAACCATATCTGGGACTATTAGCTTTGTCTCACCAACATCAAACCAGCCTATAGGGGATCTACACTTCCTGCCATATAGAGCTTCGTACGGTGCCATCTGAATGCTAGAATGGTAGCTGTTATTATAAGCAAACTCGATCAGGGGCAAGTGATCATCCCAGCTGCCCATAAAATCAATGACATAGGCCCGTAACATATCTTGTAGCGTCTGAATGGTACGCTCGGCCTGTCCGTCAGTCTGAGGGTGAAATGCTGTGCTGAGACTCACCTGTGTCCCCAATCCCTCCTGGAAGGATCTCCAGAAATTAGCTGTAAACTGGGCCCCTCTATCCGAGATAATAGCTGTGGGAACCCCATGAAGTCTCACTATCTCCTTAAGATACAATCTAGCATAATCCTCAGTTGAATACGTAGTCCTGACTGGAAGAAAGTGGGCTGATTTTGTCAATCTATCAACAATAACCCAGACAGAGTCATATTTCAGTGGAGTGCGAGGTAGACCTGTGACGAAATCCATATTAATTACCTCCCATTTCCAGGTCGGAATCTCCATCTCCTGCAGTAGTCCTCCAGGCTTCTGGTGCTCTATCTTGACCTGTTGGCAATTCGGACACCGGGCCACGAATTCTGCTATGTCCTTTTTCATACCATCCCACCAATACAAACACCTAAGGTCATGATACATTTTTGTTGATCCTGGGTGAACAGAATAATGAGCATAGTGTGCCTCCCCTATTACCTGCTGCCGTAATCCTGCAACCTCAGGTACACATAATCTGTCTCTGTATCGTAGTACTCCATCAGATGACATCTTGAATGGGGTCTCGTCCTTCTGAAGTGCTGTGTCTCTGTAATATACAAGAATAAGATCCTCTTATTGACGTCTCTTCACTTCTTCTACAATAGAGGACTCAGCAACACCTCGCATAAAAATTCTGCCATCATCAGAATCAGCCAAACGAACTCCAAGACTAGCTAGCTGATGAATCTCATGGACTATCTCTTTCCTTCCTGGCTGTACACCTGCCAAACTACCCATAGATTTACGGCTGAGTGCATCTGCTACAACGTTAGCCTTTCCTGGGTGATATAGAATATCGACATCATAATCTTTCAGCAACTCTAGCCATCTCCTTTGCCGCAAATTCAGCTCCTTCTGCTTAAAGATATACTGGACACTCTTATGATCTGTATAAATATCAAAATGCACGCCATATAGATAATGTCTCCATATCTTCAAGGCATGTATCACCGCCGCCAACACCAGGTCATGGGTAGGATAATTTCTTTCGTGCTTCCTGAGCTGTGGGGAGGCATAGGCGATAACTCTACCGTGCTGCATCAACACGCAACCCAACCCAACACCGAAAGCATCACAATAAATAACATAGCCATCTGGCCCCTCAGGAAGAGTTATAACTAGAGTCGTGGTCAACTTATCTTTCAATAATTGGAAACTTCGTTCACAAGCATCGGTCCACTGGAATTTAGCCGCTTTCTGTGTTAGCCTTGTTAAAGGCGGTGAAATCAAAGCAAACTTTTCTACAAATCTCCTGTAATATCCTGCTAGCCCTAGAAAGCTACGTACCTCAGTAGGCATCATAGGTCTAGGCCAAGTCTTGACGACCTCAATTTTCTGCGAGTCTACCCGAATACCGTCTGCTCCAACAATATGCCCCAGAAATGCTACTGAAGTCAACCACAATTCACATTTAGAGAACTTAGCATATAATTTCTTATTCCGGAGGACCTTAAGTACAGTCCTCATGTGATCTGCATGCTCTTCTTCCGATCGTGAATAGACCAGAATATCATCAATAAATACAATCACGAACAAGTCGAGGAATGGCTTAAACACCCTATTAATCAAGTCCATAAACACGGCTGGAGCATTGGTCAGCCCAAAAGACATCACTTTAAACTCATAATGCCCGTATCGGGTCCTGAATGCAGTCTTCGGAATGTCTGCTTCCTTTACCCGCACCTGGTGATAACCTGACCGCAAGTCTATCTTTGAAAAACATTTAGCACTCTGCAACTGGTCCAATAAATCATCAATCCTGGGGAGGGGATATCTGTTCTTTATTGTTACCTTGCTCAGCTGCCTATAATCAATACACATCCGCAGCGACCCATCCTTCTTTCTTCTATTAATTCCTTCTCTTCCTGTGCTCGCTTTCAGTTTCGTTACCACTTGATCTCTATTCCGAACTTTCCCTGTAGGACTTGTAGGTCTTTCTTATTTGTTCTGTACCCCGCCTTTCCATTTCATAATTTCGTTTATTCCTTAATCACATAGATCACGTCTTATCTTTTAGTCACTTCCTTACCGGACTTTACTCATTCCTATAAATATCCTCCAAACAATGATCAGAAGGGGAACTAGAGTCCGACTAGCATCACAGGGCTCCTAATGCTTGATTTACATAATTCACCTCTACATTTGTACTTAGGTCGTGAGCGAACCTTTTTGTCCATAAATTACTTACTGTATGCCTCATACTCTTCGGATAAGAGTGAAACTTAACCGCTAGACGTTTTGGTTCTTCAACACGAGCTTTTTCTGAGGTAAAATGCGGCTGGAAAGTATCTGGTCCGTTCAAATGAATTCCAAACTTTGCTGCTCATATTTGCTCCTTCGAAATCAAATTTCCCAAATGAGAATGATGCCCCTTACGGTTGACATGGAGGGTATCTCTTAAAGCCTTACTCCAACATGATAAATTTACCATATCAATGTCGACCTCGTATTTACTATTATTACCAATTCAACCATTAACTTTATTTCTCGAAGTCCGACGTACTTGCGACTTAGCCAAATCTTATCGTTACTGTTGGCACGACCTTTCAAAAATATTACGAACTTATATGTCATTCTCTTTTTATTTCAAAAAAAAAAAAATTGGCAGAGCTTACCCTGTATTTCTTACTATCTCAAAACCTGCACACAGGAAATACCAACAATGCCTCACAGGGCCAACACATACATATATATATCGTATCGTAGCCGCACAGGGCTTCCTATATCAATCGCAAGATAAAAATGACGAAATTGCCTCGTATACCCAACACAAACTGTATCTATCACCCTTTCTTGTTTATTTTCCTTTTCCATATTTAACTGCAGGTTTCAAACGTACCTGCAGCATTTGTAGTATGTCTAATATATATTATGTTTACAGTTACTGGTTCCTTTAGCTTCTTCTGTGCACACTTTCTAACCGGACTTATCTGCAATGTATCCATTCAACCCGTTTCCTTACTATACTTATCATAACTCACCATAATGATGGCCAATTTTCCATTCTATATATATAAATTCTCATTAGGTACCCTTGCTATCCAACTTTCACCTGTACGTGCAACTATTTTCCATTCTAGATTCCAAAATTCCCACGGGTGGGAACGCCTTGGTCACTGTTACTCGTAAATACTTGGTTGTTGACTCCTTTAATTTCCACTTGCCGCGATTAGGTAACAATCTATAACAAATGCACATACATAGGAAATTTCAATAAGGTCTCATATACCTGTAATCGATCAGTCTCTAGTTTGATCCGGTGATCTAGAAGGTGAAGTGTGCTCCTCGTCATCGTCTGCCCGCCATTTACTCGTCTGACCTTCATCATCTTCTTCATCTAAATCCGGAGAATATAGATAACCGGGCAACTCCTGGTTTACCGATGACCAGGACAGGGGGCTAGAATAATCTGTAACACTTACCGGGGTAGCCGGTCTGACGGGGTGCCCTGCCATAGGAATAACTGGTATGGGTTCAGGGACCGCCTCCTTGGATATCAAAAACTCTGGAGGAATTGTCGCTGGGTCCTCCGAGGGGTCAGTCTCGATAGAATAACTGAGGCTCCTCCAACTCGGTCCTGGAGGCTGGGGTCCCGAATTTACCCTAGGGGCCTTCTTAGCACCCCCACTATCTGCAGCTGGCCTCTTCATCTCTCGCAATTCTGCACCTACCTACAGGAAAAGAGGTCAGAAACAATCTTTCCTTGGTTCAGGCTCTATCGCACGATCTAGAATGAGAAAGAAACATGACACCCTAAATGTCCTGTAGCTTCCTGTTTATAAATGTGGTGCACAACACATCGATAAACAAGACTCTACTCGACACGGTCTGTAGACACTCCGAGGATTGAACCGCTCTGATACCACTTTTGTCATGACCCAACCCCGTAGGCCGTGACTAGTGCCCGTGTTGGACACTCATATCCCCTGTTAACTATAATCTTTTATAACCAGCATATTATGAACTTATTTGTATAAAAAGGCAGCACGTTATTTTAAAGCTGTCACAATTCTATATGTCGTAGGCACCTATCTCCTGAGGAGTTACGATCTTCAACAACAACATATATATATCTACGCAAGCCGACAAGGCTGCCACTACACGCAACATCCCAAACATATATATATATATATATGCAAGCCGACAAGGCTGCCATTACGAATGGGTACGCCCCAAACATAAGTCGTATTCATACAACGCAACAACAACTATATACAGACCCACACAAATTTCCACAGACCTCTAAGAGTGATGACAGTATCATATGACGGGACAGGGCCCCGCCGTACCCCGAACAAACACATACATATACAACAAAAGGGAGTTATACCACAAGCTAGGCTCCGGAACAAAGGAGCACTCTAAAGTAGCTGAATAGATATCCTAGGCTGGCGGATCTCCGAAACGAGCGTCTGTACCTGCGGGCATGAACGAATCCCCCGGAAGAAAGGGGGTCAGTACGAAATATGTACTAAGCATGTAAAGCATGAAATATATTAATAGACTCATACTGAGACAAGGTGTGTAGGACCCAATGCAACAAACAGAATTTCATAAAACTTGCTTTTGAACATATTTCATCGGTATCGTTCTCATATCAATATCAATATAGAGTTTTGTAATCAAAGCTGAATAATCATTCTGTATATAACATATATAACGTGTCCCGGTCCTTTAGTGAGGGACTCGGTAATTACAATCATAGCATCATAAACATATACATATACGTGTCCCGGCCCTCTAGTGAGGGACTCGGTGGATAATGAACATATGCCCTCCTGGCCGCCATCCCCATATCATCATGTCATCATATCATCATATCATCATATATATATAACGTGTCCCAGCCCTCTAGTGAGGGACTCGGTGAATAATGTAATAAATATGCGCACGAAAACGTGTCCTGGCCCGGGACTCAGTGAAGGATGTAACGGTAAGCACGAGCAGAATAATAAGCAACCACATACATGCAAATCATCTTTGGAGACTCAATAGATAAGTAACTAATCAGCTTTCATGTGTCAGGATAATAATCATACTCAGTTCTTTCTAAATCTTATTACAAACCATAGCAAGGAACGTTTCCGGATTCATATACTTGTATCAATCTAACATGATATGGCTTTTGAAAGTCAAATATGACTCTACTTATGCAATTCTTTAAGAGTAGGAATTTCCATACATCACTTGTTAGTCAATCAGATAGTAGGCTCGTGACAATAACATTAAGGAATGAATAGAATCATAAGTCATGCTTGGAACTAGAAAGTAGAATTTACCCCAAGGTTCATATCATTTCTTACTTACGTCTAGGACATGCCAAGAAAAAGAAGGAATAGGCTTTACATACCTTTAGCGTTTAGTCGTATTATAACTTGTAGTTGCTGCCCAATGGTACTTATCCTATATCAAGATATCAAGAGCTACGATTAGTCTACGAGGGAATTCAATATGTATTCTAACGTTAACAATCCCTTTCTAACATTTAGACGACGTTTCGTTAGTATTCAAACCAACTAGTACTACAAACTAATATTGCTAATCATACTTTCAAGTATCAATCCGAACTTGGTTAAACATGACTTAAGGGAACTTTGGACAGTCCGTACATCATTCAAAACAGTCCCCTATTCACGGCCAAATAGCACGCACAACATTACCATTTTCAATTCGTAGTTTTCCAACATCAACTACGACGACAACAACACGTTTACAACATTACTTATACGATTATTGGAACTGTTTTAGCATGATATTTATTCTTACAACAGCCCACAAACCATTTCAATTTCAACTTGAATCATTAAGCTTCACTTTCACTATACGTTCATAACAACAATCAACATTCAAAACGCACTAATCACTCCTATCATTAAAACAGTCCACGGTTTGGGACTGTTTTCCTACTTCAACATAATTCATTTCTTTTACACCTCAACTCACATATTCATAATACATACGATACACCACAATGTCCATAACAAAAACAATTAAAGCATGACACAGAGCAGTCCGTTAATCCCTCTAAACCAACCCCTACACGGCTTCAACATAACCACACAAAAACTTCTTACAATCTTTGTTCCTTTTTATAGGTTGATACACATTCAACTCATATACAATATATGCAAAATAAAACCAAGCATGGCTTCACCTAAGCTCACGTCTAATCTCAACTTCAACCACAACAACAATCCAACAACAACATGCACAAACTCTACATTCAAATCATCATACAATACATGAAAAATGATCATTCTTACCTTACAATTTACTCTTCAACCTTGGCCGAATTTGAACATTATTGCCATGCCACACCTCCTCGTTTCTTTCCAACAACTACTACACGTTCTTATGCACTTGGTAAGGAGTTGAATTGATGGAGAATTTGTTTTTTTTTTATCAAACCTTGGAGTTCATTCTCGGCCAGCAATGGCCGAGAGCTTCTCTCTCTATCTCTTGATTTCTCTCAACTTGTGAAGGTGAAATGGTTAGCTAGTTGAACCATGAATCAACATTTTCACTTATATATGCAGTCCACAAGTTGGAAATGTGTCCCACCCAAACTTGAGTCAATTTTCATTGACCAACTCAACATAACTTGCACGGCCACTTATGGCTATTTTAATGGACTGATTTAGTTTTTAATACCACTTAATAATCTAATCATGGTTAATTTAATCCCAATTTTCCATTAATGCTTCTATACCAAACGAAATTTGTAGGTAACTTGTGACTTGAAACGAAACCGAAAGTTAAAGTCTCTACTTCGTATCTTAAAATAGTCTTGTCTTTAACTTGTCGCGTTTAGTTTAAAACGTCCCAATGTATGAAAATATGGGATATAACAGTTATATACAAGCGCATATGGTGTTGTGTTGTAGTTATTGTTATGGCTTGATTATGAAAAGGGGTTTTGGGATTAAAAGGGAGCATAACTTGAATGAAATCTCTTAATTATGGTATTGTTGATAATGTCATTGTTAATTGGTAGTTGTTTGGGAATTTGGTAGAAGTAGGTGAAATAGGATAAATGCTGCCTTATTTTTGCTAACTCACAATTTATACTAATTTTGTCACGACCCAGCTAGGGGCCGCGACGGGCACCCGGGGCTAGCCACCTAGCACCGCTCGGTCTATTACGCATCCCACTCGATTAATGCTCTTTTTATCCGATTCGTGCTCAAATCATGGAAAAATCATAGTTTATCTGAAAACATAAATACTTTTGTTTCTATGAAAGGATCTTTAGTACGTCAAAATAATAAGTGCACATGTACATGAAAAATGTGAGACCATACTACCCACACTGCGCATCTACGAGCCTCTACTGACATACTATACAAATAGACGGAACAAGAATCTGTCATGCCCCAAAATATACATGTATAAGTACCAAAAGATTAATCATAAGCACCTCCGGACAATGGAGTGCTTTCAATCCGCTGATAGCTCCTAAGGATCTGGATCGAGCTCACCTCCCTGCCTACCTGTGGGCATGAACACAGCGTCCAAAGAAAAGGACGCAGTACGAATATTGTACTGAGTATGAGAGGCATAAACAATGAAGAAGATAACAATAATATAAGGAGAACATCAATATGAACATCTGAGTCTGAAAAAGAATCATAAGAGAAGTGATGCATGCTGTCTTACTCATACTCATCGTGATATCATAAATGCGTGACATGAAAGCTGCCCGTCCTTACCGGAACGGTGTGATAATCAATAATATAAGCCCGCTTCCAGGCCTCCAGCGTCCGGGGTACCATCTCATGCCACCCACTAGTGGTGTCTGCCGACACCCAAAGGTCGTGGTGTATCCGTATAGCTGCCAGCCGTAGCGGTGACTGCCCGGCCAACTAGGCGCGGTGTGATGTAATCATGACATACTCATTATAAAATACTTATAATAATATGCTTATCAAAATATGCTTATCTTAACATGATACATGCATGAGGTTCAAGATCATCTATACTCTAACGGGGTGACGTAAGGTCATGATCCCCCGATTTCATTATAGAGCAATTATCAACATTCTGCCTCACCCTAAAGGAATTAGTACATAAGGTAAGTATGAGCAATAAAGGAAATCATTTCCAATATGGCATCATCATAGCATATTTCTTATCTTATATAGACATGTAGGAATATAGGCTTTTAGCTTCTCGAGATACATGAACTCATGAAGAGGAAAAACTCATGCTATAGGATTCATGCCATTGGAAAGAAAGGACTAGCCTCACATATCTGGTCGATTAGCTACGCTATCGCTCACTTGTCTTCCTTCGCTGTCACATCGTTACCTTCACGAGAGAATCGTATTAACATTAGTTACCCGACTATAATAACGCATCGTTATCTCTAGAGAAAATTAGGCGGCATCTCCTTTGTTTCTACTACCTTTTCCCGTTCTATTCCAACTCCTAAATATTTACAACAACACTCATGATATTGCAAGCAACAATCCTCATTCGTGTACTTCAAGCAAAATCCACCATTTTCCTCCAATTTCTCCACATTTTTATGGTTTTTGCTCATCATCATAATTTTTTTTACTTCACACCTATCCCATGGTTTATATATCATTTATAACGTATTTATACTCATAACATACCAACTTTCATGATCTAACCTAGCTATCACCCAACTATAGCACTTTCCACTAAATAAGGGTTCACTTTCTATGTTCTTCTATATTTCAAGTATCTAAGCTTTCCAATACCTTAAACAACGTAATAAAGTCATGAAACTTACCTTGGATGATGGTTGAATAAGTCTTGAGTAGTAATACCTTCTTTGAACCAAAACACTACTTCACCTTTCTTGGGTTTTCTTGAGGTAGATGACCTTACTTGCATTTCATATACTTTGTTTCATGGATTTAATGTTGTTGATCTTGATGTTCCTTTGATTCTCTTGAATGAAGCGTCTTGGAGAATATTCTAGAGTGTTCTTGAATTGTATGGATGAAGAATGAAATAAAATGAGGCTTGGGTCCCTTTTATTAATTCAAGGTCAGATGTTTAATGATCAATAGTCGGGGTGAACAGTGTTCGTAAACCACAGTTTACGGACCGTATAGTGTGGTCGTATTTAAGCATGTCAAAAACAGAAGGGTTGGCTGAAGAACATGGCAGTTTACGATCGAGGTTTACGGTCCATAAACCAGTTTACGGGCCGTATACCAAGTCGTATTTAACGATTTCCACACTTAACAGAAAGTTGAGATTTTTTAAGGCTGGAGGACGATGGTGATTTACGGTCCGTAAATCACTTTACGGGCCGTAAATCAGAATACGAGCACTGGGATGAGTAAAATTCCACAACTTTTTCATTTCTAAAAATTCATGAATCATCACCCCTTACTTAGTAAAACACCCCACACGCATACCCTTCGTTGGTCTATTCCTTGTACATATACGGGGACTTTTCCGAGGTGCAACATTCTTTCCCCCTTTTGGAGCATTCGTCCTCGAATGTTAAAATACCTAGGAATCTTAGAAAAATTTCGCCAGAGTCTCCTTTGTAATTTGGCACTACCTACTTACCACAACAACCCACAATATATTCACCTCACAGGGCTACATCACAATAGCAACATATCTATGGCTACACACGACCAAAACATGAAGATAAAGCATACATACCTTATAATCTCGGCGTGCCATCATGAACCTCTTCTGGATATTGGAATAAATGGGGGTACTTGGCTTTTATCTTCTCTTCGGCTTCCCAGGTCATTTCTTCCCTGTTGTTGTTTCGCCATCGAACTTTGACTGAAGCGACTTCTTTATTTCGGAGTCTTCGCATCTGTCTATCTGAAATGGAAATAGGTACTTCTTCATATGTCAGCTTCTCTGTCACTTGCATATCCTCTACCGGAACTATCCTTGTTGGGTCTTCAACACACTTGTGGAGCATTGACACATGAAAGACTGGGTGAACTGCTTCAAGCTCTGAAGGAAAGTCCAGTTCATACGCTACATGACCCACTTTACGGACAATTTTATAGGGCCCGATATATCTGGGACTTAGCTTCCCTTTCTTGCCGAATCTCATCACTCCTTTCATCGGCGATACTTTCTAGAATACCCAATCATTTACCTGAAATTCCAAGTCTTGTCGGCGGTTATCCGCATATGACTTTTGGCGACTTTGGGCTGTTAGCAGTCGGTCTCGGATGATTTTGACTTTTTCGACCGCTTGTTGAATCAGGTCGGGGCCTATCAATTGTGCTTCTCCGGTTTCAAACCATCCAATCGGAGATCTACATTGCCTCCCATATAATGCTTCATATGGAGCCATTTGAATACCGGAATGGTAACTGTTATTGTAGGAAAATTCAATAACGGGTAAATGCTCATCCCAACTACCGCCAAAATCCAACATGCACACTCGTAGCATATCCTCCAAGGTCTGGATAGTACGCTCGGCTTGCCCGTCAGTTTGTAGATGAAATGTCGTGCTGAACTTGACTTGAGTACCTAGACCTTCTTGAAAAGATTTCCAAAACTTAGCTGTAAACTGTGCCCCTTCTGTCTGTAATAATGGCCAAAGGAATTCCATAAAGTCGTACAATTTCCTTTAGATACAACCTGGCATAATCTTCCGCTATATACGTGGTTCTAATTGGGAGGAAGTGAGCTGCTTTCGTGAGCCTGTCCACAATCACCCATATAGAGTCATATTTGCCTCAGGAGCAAGGTAATCCCACAATAAAGTCCATATTAATCTCTTCCCATTTCCAGGTAGGAATTTCCATTGCCTGTAATAAGCCCCCTGATTTCTGATGTTCGGCTTTCAGTTGTTGATAGTTTGGGCACTGTGTCACAAATTTTGCTATGTCTCGTCTCATGCCATCCCACCAATATATCAATTTGAGATCATGATACATTTTGGTCGTACCTGGATGAATAGAATACCGAGAATGGTGTGCTTCCTCTAGAATCCGCTGGTGCAATTCCGCCACATCCGGTACACACAGTCTGTCTCGGTATCTAAGAACCCCACCTGTGGAAACTTCAAATGGAGCGTTCTCTCTTCCACGGGATACATCCCTGTAATGACACAATTGTGGATCTTCATACGGGCGTTCTTTTATCTCCGCATTCAAGGGCGAGACCGTAAGATCATTGACACTAATTCCTTCCTTACCCGAATTCATTACACGTACCCCAAGGTTCACTAATTGATGAAGCTCACGAACCATTTCTTTCTTTTCTGAAGGAACTCCACATAAACTACCCATTGATCGACGGCTAAGCGCGTCGGCTACCACGTTCGTTTTTCCAGGATGGTACAAGATATTCATGTCGTAATCATTCAACAATTCTAACCACCGCCTCTGCCGTAGGTTCAACTCCTTCTGCTTAAAAATATGTTGAAGGCTTTGATGATCTGTGTAGATGTCGACATGCACACCGTACAAGTAATGCCTCCATTTCTTTAAGGCATGAATAACCGCAGCCAATTCGTGATCATGAGTTGGATAATTCTTTTCATGTTTTCGCAACTGCCTTGAAGCATAAGCAATAACTTTTCCGTGCTGCATCGATACACATCCTAGCCCCACACCGGAAGCGTCGCAATATACCACATAGCCATCTGGCCCTTCTTGGAGCGTTAGCACTGGAGCTGAGGTCAATCTGTCTTTCAATTCTTGGAAACTACGCCCACAAGCATCATTCCACTGAAATTTTTCCGACTTCTGGGTTAGCTTCGTTAATGGGGCTGAGATAGAAGAAAAGCCCTCTACGAATCTTCGGTAATAACCTGCCAAACCCAGAAAACTACGAACTTCTGTGGGCATCGTAGGCCTTGACTAAGTCTTCACAGCTTCTATTTTCTAAGTGTCGACTCGGATGCCATCATCTAAAATAACATGGCCTAGAAATGCCACAGAATTTAGCCAAAACTCGCACTTTGAGAACTTCGCATATAATTGTCGGGCTCGGAGAACGCCAAGAACAATTCTAAGATGATCTGCATGTTCTTATTCCGTGCGAGAATACACCAGAATATCGTCGATAAATACTATCACGAAGAGATCCAAGAATGGCCTGAACACATTATTCATTAAATTCATGAACACCGCTGGGGCATTTGTCAACCCAAGCGACATCACTCGGAACTCGTAGTGGCCATATCTTGTCCTGAAGGCAGTCTTAGGAATGTCTTCTTCTCTAATCCTCACTTGGTGATAACCCGATCGCAAATCTACTTTAGAGAACCATTTAGCACCTTACAGTTGATCAAATAAATCATCGATTCTGGGGAGAGGGTATTTATTCTTTATTGTCACCTTATTCAATTACCTGTAGTCGATACACATCCGTAGAGATCCGTCTTTCTTTTTCACGAACAGAACTGGTGCTCCCCACGGTGACGAACTAGGCCTTATAAACCCCTTCTCAATTAAATCTTTCAACTGTGCCTTTAGCTCTTTCAGTTCTGCTGGACCCATTCGATACGGAGGAATAGAAATGGGCTCGGTGTCTGGTAATACATTGATAGCAAAATCGATTTCCGTTTCTAGAGGAAGACCCGGAGGTTTATCAATACATCTGGAAATTCATTTATCACCGGAACAGATTGATAAGTTGGCGGCTTTTCCTCGATATCATGAACCCGAACTAGATGATAAATGTAACCTTTAGCTATCATTTTCCTCGCCTTGAGATAGGAAATAAACCTACCCTTTGGGGATGCAGTATTACCCTTCCATTCAAGTACGGGCTCTCCTGGGAACTGAAATGGAACCATTTTCGTCCGGCAATCAACATTTGCATAACACGACGCTAACCAATCCATACCCATTATTACATCGAAGTCTATCATTTCCAGCTCGATCAAATCAGCCTTCGTCTGGCGATCACATATCACAATAACACAATTTTTGTACACCTTCCTCGCTATTACCGGATCACCGACCGGAGTGAACACCTCAAAAGGTTTAATCGGCTCGGGTTTTACCCCAAAACAATTTGCAACATACGGGGTAACATAAGAGAAGGTAGAACCCGGATCGATCAATGCATATGCATTATGGGAAAATATAGTCAATGTACATGTGACAACATCTGGGGAGGACTCAAGATCCTGTCGCCCGGCTAGAGCATATACGCGGGGCTGGACGACACCTGAAATAGATGCTCCCCCTCTGCCTTTGCCTCTACCTGCGGTAGTCTGAAAAGTCTGTGCTGTCGGGCGTACTGAAGAAGAACCCACTGCTGAGCCTGTGGGCTGAGTCCCCGCTCTACCTCTCGCTGAAGGGAAATCTCTCATCATATGACCAGCCTGTCCACAGGCATAGCAGGCATCGGAACCCTGATGGCACTGCCCGGAATGCAATCTACCGCACTGGCTGCACCGCGGTACTAAAGGTCTCCGCTGACTAAAATCTCCCCTGGACTGAAAATCTCAGGCCCTCGAACTCTGGTCCTGTCCTGATTGAAAAGAACGGTCAAACCTCCTCTCTGGGAATCTGGGAGGTGCATTAGTCGCTGACTGACCTGAGTGCCTAGAATGCATCTGTCTTGGTCCCCCTCTATATTCACTGCTCGCCCCCGTAGATCTAGCTCTCTTACCTTGCCTCCTGTCATTATCATGATCACTTCTTTGCTGTTGTCGTCGTTCCTCAAGATTCTGAGCATGTGCCTGTATTCGGGAAATGTCCATCCCGTCTTGCAAAGAGGCCGTCAGACAATCTCTAAACAAATGTGGCCCCAACCCACTCACAAATCTGTGTACGCGATCGCCCATATCAGTCACCATAGTCGGGGCATACCTGGACAGAGAATTGAATTGCATACTATACTCTCGGGCACTCATACTTCCTTCCTTTAGATTCAAGAACCTGTCCGCTCTAGCTCGGCGGACCTCGGGTGGCAAATAGTGACAAATAAAAGCCTCAACAAACTCTTGCCAAACAGGAGGAGGTGCATTTTCTGGTCTTGACGCTATCCAGTTGTTATACCACAATACTGCCACATCGCAGAATCTATAAGAAGCCAACTCTACCGATTCGGTCTCAGAACCATGCATAAGTTTCAGCGTTCTCAACAACTCATCAACAAAGCCTTGTGGGTCCTCATCCAACTTCGACCCGAAAAATTCCGAAGGATTTAAAGTCAAGAAATCACGGGCTCTCGTACTGGCGGAACGATCACTCGGGCCCGCATTCTGCCGCTGTGCCTGGGCGGCAACCAATTGTGTCAATAGATGAATAGCTTCGGTCAGTTGTTAACCCGAAGCACCTGGTGGAGGGACCGGAGCTGAGGCTCCCCCTTGCTCTTCTACATTGGGTGCGGCCTCATTTTGTGATTCGCCCTCATCTACATTCGCCGGAGGCTCCCTTTCTGCCCGCTTCTTTGTCGTAGCTTTGCCTTTCTGGGCAGCGGTAGCTTTTCCTTTCGGCAGCATTCTGAAATCACAACGCACTTTTAGGGGAGGATAAAATCTTA
This sequence comes from Lycium barbarum, assembly GCF_019175385.1. NCBI lineage: Eukaryota > Viridiplantae > Streptophyta > Magnoliopsida > Solanales > Solanaceae > Lycium > Lycium barbarum. The sequence continues at coordinate 65,301,005 of NC_083338.1, read as the reverse complement.
GGCATGGCTCTATCGCACGATCTCATAAGAAGAAAGATGGTCATTTTTCCTAAATGCCCTGTAGCCTCTTGTTTATTAGCGTGGCGCGCAACACACCATAAACAAGACTCTACTAGACACGGCTCGTAGACACTTCCTAGGACGAACTACTCTGAAACCACTTTTGTCACGACCCAGCTAGGGGCCGCGACGGGCACCCGGGGCTAGCCACCGAGCACCGCTCGCTCTATTACTCATCCCACTCGATTAATGCTCTTTTTATCCGATTTGTGATCAAATCATGGAAAAATAAGAGTTTATCTGAAAACATAAATACTTTTGTTTCTATGAAAGGATCTTTAGTACGTCAAAATAATAAGTGCACATGTACATGAAAAATGTGAGACCATACTACCCACACTGCGCATCTACGAGCCTCTTCTGACATACTATACAAATAGACGGAACAAGACTCCGTCATGCCCCAAAATATACATATACAAGTACCAAAAGATTAATCATAAGCACCTCCGGACAATGGAGTGCTTTCAATCCGCTGATAGCTCCTAAGGATCTGGATCGAGCTCACCTCCCTGCCTATCTGTGGGCATGAACACAGCGTCCAAAGAAAAGGACGTCAGTACGAATATTGTACTGAGTATGAGAGGCATAAACAATGAAGAAGACAACAGTAATATAAGGAGAACATCAATATGAACATTTGAGTCTGAACAATAATCATAAGAAAAGTGATGCATGCTGTCTTACTCATACTCATCGTGATATCATAAATACGTGACATGCAAGCTGCCCGCCTTTACCGGAACAGTGTGATAATCAATAATATAAGCTCGCTTCCAGGCCTCCCGCGTCCGGGGTACCATCTTATGCCGGCCACTAGTGGTGTCTGCCCACGCCCAAAGTTCGTGGAGTATCCGTATAGCTGCTCGCCGTAGCGATGACTGCCCGGCCAACTAGGCGCGGTGTGATGCAATCATGACATGCTCATTATAAAATACTTATAATAATATGCTTATCAAAATATGCTTATCTTAACATGATACATGAATGAGGCTCAAGATCATCTATACTCTAACGGGGTGACGTAAGGTCGTGATCCCCCGATTTCATTAAAGAGCAATTATCAACATTCTGCCTCACCCTGAAGGAATTAGTACATAAGGTGAGTATGAGCAATAAAGGACATCATTTCCAATATGGCATCATCATAGCATATTTCTTTTCTTATATAGACATGTAGGAATATAGGCTTTTAGCTTCTCGAGATACATGAACTCATGAAGAGGAAAAACTCATGCTATAGGATTCATGCCATTGGAAAGAAAGGACTAGCCTCACATACCTGGTCGTTTAGCTACGCTGTCGCTCACTTGTCTTCCTTCGCTGTCGCGTCGTTACCTTCACGAGATAATCGTATTAACATTAGTTACCCGATTATAAGAACGCATCGTTATCTCTAGAGAAAATTAGGCGGCATCTCCTTTGTTTCTACTACCTTTTCCCATTCTATTCCAACTCCTAAACATTTACAACAACACTCGTGATATTGCAAGCAACAATCCTCATTCGTGTACTTCAAGCAAAATCCACCATTTTCCTCCAACTTCTCCACATTTTTATGGTTTTTGCTCATCATCATAATTATTCTTACTTCACACCTATCCCATGGTTTATACGTCAGCTCTATCGCACGATCTAAGATTCCAAAGAAAGGGCAACACAACATCCTAGATGTCCTGTAGCTCCTTGTTTATAGATGTGGTGCACAACACATCGATAAACAAGACTCTACTAGACACGGCCTGTAGACATTCCGAGGACAAACCGCTCTGATACCACTTTTGTTACGACCCAGCCCCGTGGGCCGCGACTGGTGCCCTTCTGGGACACCCCAAACGAACTCACACCCAAACCATCGTAATCAGCCTCGTCCAAACTCAACGTACGTTATTCGAACTCAACATCATGATCAGATATCTACCGAACACTTATCCTAAGCAGTCGCCCGTACAGATCAGACAAATCACAAATCAGAAAGGAGGCGGAATATACATCGCCAAATTTCACACACACACATCAGAAGGGTGGCGGAATGCACATCGCTCCCAAGTACATACACATACATACAAACTCAGAGGCCGACTTGGCCATAGCAGCGTACGGGCCGCTAAAGAATGCAAAACAGACTCACATGCGAACACACCAGACCCACGACCCACAAATCTGACTACAGGCCTCTAAACAAAGCAGAACATATGAACATATGACGGGACAGGGCCCCGCCGTACCCACACATCCACAAATGTACCGAACACACACATACAACAGAAGATATGTACCAAAAGTAGGCTCCGGATCAAGGGGAGCTCTCCAACACAGCAGAATGAGTAGCCTAAACTGGAGGACCACCCAAACGAGCTTCTGTACCTGCGGGCATGAAACACAGCCCCCGAAGAAACGGGGGTCAGTACGGGAGAAGTACTGAGTATGTAAAGCAGAAGGTACAGAAATCACAAACACAGTTGGAGTCAGAAAGAACAAACACAACGTCAACGCAACAAAGCAGACCTGTGCGGAAGGCAAACGTACATATGCAAATCAAATCATGGATAGGGTTTAGGAACGTGGTCACCCCCCGACGCTGGTGCCACAACACATCATAACTCCAGAAGTTTTCAAATCTCCGTACAGTCTCCAGACACATCATATCACACACACATCATATCATCAGAACATATCAAATGCCATATCACATCATAACTCCATAAACGGTAACCGGCCCTATGGCGAGGCCTCGGAAACCGTAACACATCATAACTCCCGAATATATTATAGCGCGCACGATCACAAAGTCGGCCCGGGTACCGACGAACGAAGTCATAGCAGACAGCACGAACAGAGTAGTGCAGAAACCATATGCATATCAAAAATAATTTGTCGGACTCAACATATAGTTTACATGTAGGTATAAACTGACGCCAGAAGGCTCGGAGTAGGAATCAGATTGATCAAAGTATGCGTATAAAAGTTACGAAGTTCCAAACTGTCAAATTCGCAAGAAAAACTGTTCAGAAGTCGCTTTCCGAAATTCTCACATCATTCAAAGTACAGAACGTACGTTAATGGCATAAGAAGTTTCAAACACATCCTTGGGTCATAAGCAGACAGTCGCAGATTATAACGGACACAAACGGACCAAACAAACCGAATAAGGGGAGCCTCGGGGCTCGCGGGCCCACCTCGGGTCAAATTGAGGCGGCGGACATAAATCACAGACTTTCGGCTCCATAGAGCCATCTACGGAAGTTTCGAGGAGTTTCGGACACAACAGCACAAGTTATGGAGGTACGAACATTCTTTTAACCAAATGCGACAAAAAGGGTTCAATCGCGCTGAATGAATAGTGCTCGAACTTGAACTTCGATTTCCAAGAGCAGGGTTATTCCCGAGGGGCCGATCTTAACCTAGTATGTCTAGGACATGCCAAAAGAATGATAGGTAGGCTTTACATACCTGGTTGGCGCCTTACGCTCCTCAAATCGCAATTCCCGTTTCGTCCAGAAACTGCAAATGGTCACTTTTACCAGTTACTATTCATGAGAATTAACATTTTAGTCTTTGGGCTATATTTGGCTACCGAAATTTCGGCAGCACTTCCCCTATAAATCTAACACCCCCGAGACTTAGCTCGGCTCAAAATACAACGACAACAACAGCCCAAACATCATAAAACCATACAAACCACAATCATACTACATTAACTTCAAAATTTCACTTTAATACATAAGTTGGCAAATTCTTGACTCAACTTCAAAATTCCAAATCTATTTCCACATTAGTCCATTCATTCACTCATTCCCAATTATTCAAACACACTACATACAAGTTCCAAATCACATACAAACATCCCCAAAGTTCACTACTTTCCAATTTTCATTCAAAACACCAAAAGTTACGACGAACGTTCTAACTTGCGTCGTTTCATTCCAAATTCGTTATCATCAACCATAAATCTTATTTAAGGTCTTTAGTGTCATAAATATACTATGATATACACAAATATACCAAAGGTATACGCTTTCCGATAACGTCCAAAATTATTTTCTAGCACCAACTCAATTCTTTAATCGATCCTTTACGACATAAAGATCACAACAACACATTATTCAAACTAAACAAGATAAAATTCTTATGGCTTGCACCACATGGAACTCACGGCCAAACACACCCTTTTTTCCACACACACACCATGCACAAACACAACTTCATCCCACAATCTTCACACTAATCCAATCACTAACACATATACATCCATTTCATAACATTAAAACATAAAAATCTTACCTTTTTCTTGAATTTCCGACTTGTCGCAAACGTCGCTCTTTCTCCAAACTACTTGTATCACGTCGGAGAGCGTCTTGAGTACTTTACAACTATGTGAAAATCAAGATTTTTGGATCAAACACAAGGCTTGGGAATTATTTCTTTTTCCCCTATTTTCTACACGGCCGAATGCCTTTTTTGGGTGTTCTAGAATTTTTGTGATTTGTTCTTGATATCTACTAAGGTTAGCATGATATATATCCAAATAGGAGTCATGTGCATAGCACATGACTCTTTAAAAGTGGGCTTGGGCTTGCCTCTTGGCCGGCCACTTCAATGATTTGGGCCTCAATTTTTGTGTTGCATTTTTCTTGGCCCAATCCACTAAACGTCCCATTTTGTAATTCCCGAAACTAATTTCCGAAATTCTAAATTTACACTCGGCCTTCCCCAATGTCTCAACATTAAGAATTCCATAACCAACATAGCCATATTCACCAAAATCAAGTTATGTCCTTATAACACACAAGTCGAAATTATTTCTCAATTTCCAATTACACGAAAACACGGGACATAACAGTATATATACTCATAACATACCAACTTTCATGATCCGACCTAGCTATCACCCAACTATAGCACTTTCCACTCAATAAGGGTTCACTTTCTATGTTCTTCTATATTTCAAGTATCTAAGCTTTCCAATACCTTAAAAAATGTAATAAAGTCATGAAACTTACCTTGGATGATGGTTGAATAAGTCTTGAGTAGTAATACCTTCTTTGCACCAAAACACTACTTCACCTTTCTTGGGTTTTCTTGAGGTAGATGACCTTTACTTGCATTACATATACTTTGTTTCATGGACTTAATGTTGTTGATCTTGATGTTCCTTTGATTCTTTTGAATGAAGCGTCTTGGAGAATATTCTAGAGTTTTCTTGAATTGTATGGATGAAGAATGAAATAAAATGAGGCTTGGGTCCCTTTTATTAATTCAAGGTCAGATGTTTAATGATCAACAGTCGGGGTGAACAGTGGTCGTAAACCACAGTTTACGGACCGTAAACCAGTTTACGGACCGTATAGTGTGGTCGTATTTTAGCATGTCCAAAACAGAAGGGTTGGCTGAAGAACATGGCAGTTTACGATCGAGGTTTACGGTCCGTAAACCAGTTTACGAGCCGTATACCAAGTCGTATTTAACGATTTCCACACTTAATAGAAAGTTGAGATTTTTGAAGGCTGAAGGACGATGGTGATTTACGGTCCGTAAATCACTTTACGGGCCGTAAATCACAATACGACCACTGGGCTGAGTAAAATTCCACAACTTTTTCATTTCTAAAAATTCATGAATCATCACCCCTTACTTAGTAAAACACCCCACACGCATACCCTTCGTTGGTCTATTCCTTGTACATGTACGGGGACTTTTCCGAGGTGTAACATTCTTTCCCCCTTTTGGAGCATTCGTCCTCGAATGTTAAAATACCTAGGAATCTTAGAAAAATTTCGCCAGAGTCTCCTTTGTAATTTGGCACTACCTACTTGCCACAACAACCCACAATATATTCACCTCACCGGGCTACATCACAAAAGCAACATATCTATGGTTACACACGACCAAAACATGAAGATAAAGCATACATACCTTATAATCTCGGCTTGTCATCATGAACCTCTTCTGGAGATTGGAATAAATGGGGGTACTTGGCTTTCATCTTCTCTTCCGCTTCCCAGGTCATTTCTTCCCTGTTGTTGTTTCGCCATCAAACTTTGACTGAAGCGACTTCTTTATTTCGGAGTGTTCACACCTGTCTATCTGAAATGGCAATAGGTACTTCTTCATATGTCAGCTTCTCTGTCACTTGCATATCCTCTACAAGGAACTATCCTTGTTGGGTCTCCAATACACTTGCGGAGCATTGACACATGAAAGACTGGGTGACCTGCTTCAAGCTCCGAAGGCAAGTCCAGTTCATACGCTACATGACCCACATTACGGACAATTTTATAGGGCCCGATATATCTGGGACTTAGCTTCCCTTTCTTGCCAAATCTCATCACTCCTTTTATCGGCGATACTTTCAAGAATACACAATCATTTACCTGAAATTCCAAGTCTCGTCGGCGGTTATCCGCATAAGACTTTTGGCGACTTTGGGCTGTTAGCAGTCGGTCTCGGATGATTTTGACTTTTTCGACCGCTTGTTGAATCAGGTCGGGGCCTATCAATTGTGCTTCTCCGGTTTCAAACCATCCAATCGGAGATCTACATTGCCTCCCATATAATGCTTCATATGGAGCCATTTGAATACCGGAATGGTAACTGTTGTTGTAGGCAAATTAAATAAGGGGTAAATGCTCATCCCAACTACCGCCAAAATCCAACATGCACGCTCGTAGCATATCGTCCAAGGTCTGATGTTTAATGATCAACAGTCGGGGTGAATAGTGGTCGTAAACAACAGTTTACGAACCGTAAACCATTTTACGGACCGTATAGTGCGGTCGTATTTAAGTATGTCCAAAACAGAAGGGTTGGCTGAAGAACATGGCAGTTTACGATCGAGGTTTACGGTCCGTAAACCAGTTTACGGGCCGTATACCAAGTCGTATTTAACAATTTCCACACTTAACAGAAAGTTGAGATTTTTGAAGGCTGGAGGACGATGGTGATTCACGGTCCGTAAATCACAATACGACCACTGGGCTGAGTAAAATTCCACAACTTTTTCGTTTCCAAAAATTCATGAATCATCACCCCTTACTTAGTAAAACACCCCACACTCATACCCTTCGTTGGCCTATTCCTTGTACATGTACGGGGACTTTTCCGAGGTGTAACAAATTTGAACTTAAGAGTGTCTGTGAGACCTAACCTTGGTATGAATCCTCGTGAATCTAGATTTTTCGGACATTGGAGGAGAACATTAAGTAGTTAAGAAGACGAAATGGTATGTAAGGCTAACCTTTATTTCTAAAGGAATGATTTCTCTATTATGAATCCATTTAGGATATCCAAAATGTCCTAATCCTAGATACGCTAGGAGCTCATGATTCTCAAAGTTCTCTATGGAAAGATATAGTGATGATGACGATGAGGTGGTTTCTCTTATTTATGTATTCCTATGTCTATGTGTGTATATATATATATATATATATATATATATATATATATATATATATATATATATATATATATATATATATATTTATATGAAGCTGTGATGTGACACCGAGCCTATATGGCCGGGTATGATATTTATTGCATGCACACCACTAATCAGTTGGGTACGGATAACACCGAGCCTTGTTATGGCCTGGTACGGATGACACCGAACCTACACGGTCGAGTATGGTATCACTATATGTATATGTATGAAAGGTCTTCTTTAGAAAAAGGGTAATTAAGTATGACGAACGTCTCAAGAGGTACAAATTGTTCTTCTGTCTTATGTTATCCTTCATGTTTGTATCATGTTACGACTTATGCCTTAAATACTCAGTACATTGTTCGTAATGACATCCTTTTGTTTGTGGACGCTGCAGTTGGTATTATTCTTTTGTGTGCATACATGGGCCTGGCGGGGTCCTGTCCCATCTTTATGATGTCACATACTCTTTGTAGAGGTTCATAGACAGTTGTGTATAGCTAGATATCTCTTAGCCTTGTCGGGTCATATTTTGTATATTATTTTGATAGCCTTGTTGGCTTGTGTAGATATATGGGCATAGTTAATGATGTTTCTATAAAAAGTGCCTTAGTCCGATGGAATTTATATTTTCGATGCATAAAAATTACGAGTTAGCCATGTGGCTCACCTTGATATGATTGTGAAAGTATGATGAGAGGTGCTCGGTAGGTTAGCTCCGGATGCCCATCCCGGCCCTCCAATTGGGTCGGGACAGTATCTTCCTTTGGTATTACCTAATAGTAGATCCTATGGTGTTTTCAATAAGCATATATTATCTATTGAAGAATCTATTCATGTAATATTTGATGATACTAATTTTTTGGTCGAGAAAGGTTAAATTGCAAATGATGAATACCGTTAACTACCAACCACTATCTTTACACCTTCCACTGAATAGGCCAACACTTCTACATCAACTTCTGTAAATGAGTAAACAAACTTGACAGTTGGACTAGTTCCAAATGAGTGGACAAGTGAAGCTGACTATCCCAAAAAATTCATCATAGGGGATTTGAATGAATAAATGAAAACTAGAGCATCTAGCAAAAATAATGCAAACTAGGCTCTTATCACACAACTTGAACCAAAGAAAGTTGATGAAGCTTTGAAAGATGATGACTTGGTCAAAGCAATGAAAGAGGAATTGGATCAGTTTGACAAAAATAAAGTATGGGATATAGTTCCCAAGCCTGAAAAGGCTTCAATCATTGGATCAAAATGGTTATTTGCAAATAAACTAAATGATGAAGGAAAAGTGGTATGGAACAAAGCTCGACTAGTTTCTCAAGGGTACTCACAACAGGAAGGAGTTGACTATGATGAATTGTTTACCTCGGTTGCTCCGTTAGAATCTATTCGTATTTTACTTGCATATGCTGCGTTTAAAGGCTTTAAATCATTTCAAATGGATGCTAAAAGTGCCTTCTTAAATGGTTTCGTTGATGAAAAGTCTTTGTTAAACAACCACCTGATTTTGAAAATCCCAAATACCCCTATCACGAGTTTAAACTAACCAAAACATTCTATGGTCTTAAAGATGCTCCCAGAGCTTGGTATGACCGTTTATGCTCCTTCTTAATTTATCATGAATTTTCTAGAGGTAAAATTTATGCTACGCTTTTTATTAAAAGAGCATCTTCTGGAAACTTGATTATTCAAATTTACGTTGATGATATTATTTTTGGTAGTTCTAATCCATCTTTGTGCAAGGAGTTCTTTGATCTTATGAAAAATGAGTCGAAATGAGTATGATGGGAGAATTAACCTACTTTTTGGGACTTTAAAGCCATCAATCTGACAAAGGTATAGTCATATGTCAAAGTAAGTATACCAAAGAACTCATTCATAAATTTGGAATGAGCGATGCAAAAGTTATGGGAACACCTATGAGTCCTACGTGCTCAATTGACAAAGATGATTCATGTAACTCTGTTGATGAAAAAAAATATAGAGGGATAATTGGCTCCCTACTTTATCTCACTGCCAGTCAACCAACCATTATGTTTAATGTATTCAGATGTGCTCGTTTTTAGTCAGCTCCTAAGGATTCCCATCTTAGTGCTGTCAAATGAATAATTAGATATTTACTTGGCACAATTTCACATGGAGTATGGTATCCAAAAGCTAACTCCTTCAAATTAGAAAGATTTTATTATGTTGATTTTGCACGAGATAAAAATGATCATAAAAGTACTAATGGTTCTTGTTAACTTCTTGGGAAATCCATAATTTCCTAGAACAGCAAGAAACAAGGATGTGTTTCTTTATCTACTACAAAAGCTGAATGTATTGCTATCGGGCAATGTTATGCTCAACTATTATGGAAGGTTCATCAATTGAGTGATTATAATCTATTATTTAAACTTGTTAAATCTTCTGTGACAATTCTAGTGATATTTTCCTGTCTAAAAATCCTGTGCATCATGCTAGGGCCAAGCATATAGACATTAAGCATCATTTTATTAGAGATCATGTTCTTAGAGGAGCTATTGAATTACACTTTGTATGCACTGAGAATCAACTTGGAGATATTTTTACTAAACCTTTTCTTGAAGAAAGATTTTGCATGCTTAGAAAATCTTTAGGAATTATTGCATACCCTTTTTAATCTCTTGATCATCTTTTTCTACATGTGTGATATGATTCATATAAGGCATTATGGATAAAATCTTTTGAACTGATTCACTTACAAATATTTCCATAATTACCTATTCAACTTTCTTTATTATTTCCTTAGTTAAAAAAAGTTGTCATTAAATGGTTTCACTCTTCTTTCACTTTGTTCAATCACCATGTCTTTTCACTGCATCCACCATTTTGTTTCACCATATACCTTTCATCACCTCTTCATGCCTTTATCTTCTTACTCCACACACTTTTATCTTTTCAAAATTCTCAATATTTTCTCATTCTTTCCACCATGGCTAAAAACCAAAAAGCTTCTCCAATCACCACCAGAAAGAGTACTCGCACAAAAAACAAACGCAAAGCCTCATCACTCGTTAGGGTAGAATTAGATGCTTTTTTTAATTCCTCCCCTCAAATTTCTTCCATCAGCATCTCTCTCAAGTCCTCTGGAAAACAGGTTGTCTTTATTGGTGACTGTGTTGAATCATCGAAAAAGGTCAAGTTCGATTATGAAAATTCTTTCGTAGACCGTCGCAATTTCTGGGCCACTCCAAATCAGGAGTTTTTTCACTCTCTTAAAGGTATGTCTTATGTTCATGGTCGGATAGTTGATTTTTATTTCATCTCTTCTATGCACTTTCATATAAAAAATTTCATTTTTTTCAAGGTTGGGTCAACATTTTCTTCTATTCCTCTACCCATGTCTATGAGCATCAGATTCACATGTTCTATGCAAATCTTAGGACCACGAAGGATGATGAAGTTAAAACCATTGTTTTTGGCACTCTTATTCTTCTTGGCTATGCTGGTTTTGACAAATCTTTAATATAACAAGTTCTGGTTTCTCTGCCTTGCCTAAAACTCTTAGCCCTCAGATTTTTATGTTTCCCATGAACAAGCAAAGAAATCCATCTCTCTTGACTCCTTTGGTACTTTTCCAACTCAACTAGGCCCCAAAAATCTTTCCTTTAAAACTCGTGTGATTGTCCACATTATTGCAACTGCCATCATGCCTCGTGTAGGGTCTCTCTCCATCTGAACTAAGTGTGATCCTCTGCTTACCTATAGTTTGGTAAACAAGCACAAGCTTCACCTCTCATCTCTTGCTCTTAATCATATGCTTGAATCTGCATCAGATCCTACAAATCTTCCCTATGGTATGTTAATCACTCGCATCATGGAAGCCCACAATATCAACCTTGATGACCATCCCCCTCTCCTGGTTAAGCAGTGTTATGATTCTAGAGATTTTGTCAGTATGGGTTATGTTTTCATTGATGATGTTTGGGTTCTTAAAATTGAGGTTTACAAAGATCCTGAAATCCCTTGTCCTTTGGTCTCTAATGAATCTAAACCCTCATCTTCATCAATTCCACTCAACTGAAATTCTTTCCATGTTGACTGCTCTTTATGATAATCTCGACTCCTTCAAAGACATATGGGTCTCCACTCAGTTTCAGATGGAAATGGTATGTGAGGTCACTAGGGAAGCAGTGCAGATGTGACATGTCTACGTGTTAAGCTAGACCAAGTGCTCAAAGAAGCAGGAAAGTTATCTGCTAAATTTCCGGCAAGTCTGTGTGAACTTCCTGATAAGATGTCTAGATCTTTGGATGCCATGAAAGATTCCATTGGCATACTTTGTTCTACCTTTTGCACAGCAGCAGCAATAGCAACAGTACAAGCAGAAGCAGGAACATGAACATGAGCAGGAGTAGTAGCCATTGCTGGAAGTTTTTGACTGTTTCTATGTTTTGTTGGAATTTTTGGACAACATTTTTAGTTTGTGTGGATATAAGTCCAACATACTTTACTTGCTGTGTGGCTTACCTGTCAGTCGTATGATTGCTTATTATTTGCTAGTATAAATGCATGCTATGTTCTATGTTTTTGTGTGTGTGTGTATTTTTTGGTGATGGATGCTAAAGGGGGAGAAAGAAGTCAGCTTTTCAGGGGGAGCAGCTCAAAAAGATTCCAATCAGCTATTCAGAGGGAGCAGCCCTAGAAGACTCGGTCAACTATTAAGGGGGAGCATACTCTTACATGGAAGTTGACTATATCTTGATTATTAATTGTCATCATCAAAAAGGGAGAGATTGTTGATTTTATGATTTTAATGATGCCATGTTTTGTGCAGGTACAATACTCCAAGGCACTGGTAGGTCCACTTAATGTACACCGCCCATAAAGCTGTAAAAACCTAATCTGCTACGTGAAGGAAATTAACAAGAAAGATTACAATCAAGTACCATTCAATAGATCTTTCCTTGTATCGAAGGAAAGTAAATCGTTCAAGGAAGGAAGTGACTACTCAACAATCAATTAAGAGACATTCAAGATCAATCAAATCTTCCTCAATAAGGAAACACGCACCAAAGTCCAGCTGCTCCAAAGACGTTAGGGATTGACCGCATGGAAATCAAGGAAGGAAGATATATCGTATTAAAAGCTCTAACCTTATTCTTGGAAAATAGGATTTCTTATTCCTTTTACTAAGGATCAACACTCTTGGGTTGCCATCTATGCTTTGAGCGAAACACATCAAGCCACTATTTAGAGGCTCACATCAAGACGAAGAAAAACATTCTTTCGTCTCAACATCTCAAGTTCTCTACTCTACTTTTAAGCATTGTACTATTGAGTGTTTTATGGTTTAAGCAAAAAAGAGAAGAGAGTTACAGTATAGTTAGTGAGGCATTGTATCGAACCAGTGTAAAATATTGTGTGTCACCTACTTCGCAAGTTACTTTCTGCACTAGATAAGTACCAGTCGACTAGCTCACTTAGACAGTCGACTAACTAAGCAACAAAATTAATTCACCACCCTTGCACTTTCAACCTTGATGGGATATGACACCCAGATAAAGATTAAAGTTTTGGATATGGTAGATTTCGATGCTATTCTTGGAATGGATTAGTTATCTCCGCATCAGGCGGTCTTCAATTATCATGCCAATATAGTTACTTTAGCCATGCTAGATGTCTCTAGAATAGAGTGGAAGGGTGCTCTTAATCAGTACCTGAAGAGGGTTATACTAATAAAAAACATAGAATAGCTACAATTAGGTTGCAGGACCTACTTCCTATCCTATGCGTAAACAATTTTCACTTATAGGAAGGAACACATTACGGTACTTGTTCTATGCTAGAGTCTTTGCGGAATAATAAACTACAGGTAAGTAAAGGACATATGATATTTATCTGTAAATCACCTGTTATACCCCGTATTTTATACGTCGAGTTATTCATAAAAGAATCGACGCGAGTTAAAGACGGAACCCTTCCCGGACACGGAATAGAAATCCTTAATTTTTCAAATTTTATTAGAACATAAATTTGTTTATAAATTTTACTTAGAGAAAACATATTAATGGAGATTAGGAATTAATTAACCATGATTGGATTATTATGTGGGGATTAAGACTTAAATATTCACAAATTTTGCACTAGTGGCCGTGTGGGCCCTACTAACACATGACAAAATCAGATTTTTAGTCCATGCTTGAGTTGGGGGACGTGTAAGACCAAAGTTGCAGCTACAACTCACTTCCCAACCCCACAAAGTGAACATAGAGAGAGAAGCTCTCATTTTCACCAAGTGAAGAAGAGAGAGAGACAGGGCTGCCATAGCAGCTCCACCACCAAACACGGCCAGCCCTTCCATTTCTTTCTCACCATTAAACCCCTAAAGTGTTCTACACATTCACCATTATGTTTCAAGTGAAGAAGAAACCATAAACATGCCATGCATGCTCTTGAAGCTCACGGCCAGAACTTGGCTCTCCAAGTTGATTCAAAAAAATTATTTTCTTCAAGTGTTTCAACCCTTAGGAAGGTGCATAGCAACGTGGAGTAGCCATTGGAGCAACAAGAACAAGTATTAGTTCAAGTCATCATATTCTAGATTGTTAAGGTAAGGTTTAACTTTCTTTTGCATGTATTAAGGGTGGTTCAAAACGTGTGGTAGATGTGTAGATATAAGTTGCATGTATGAAATTATGAATGTTGGTGTTGGAATGTTGTTGAAGCCGTGGGGGCAGTTTTAAGGGTGATTTGGATGTGTTATGAATGTGTAAATGTGAATTGCATGTATGAAATTGTGTGTGTTGATGTTGAGACATTGTGGTAGCCGCAGGGGGCTGTTTGGTGTGGAATAAGCGACTAATTTTATTTAGTAATTATGGTTGTTCCTATCATAAATTGCATGATAAAAAGAATGAAAAGAATTGGAAGGAAAAAGGTGAAGTTGTGTTGATATGAACATGTTGTTATTTTGTTGAATTGAGGCCGTGTAGTGGACTGTTTTGTGTGGAAGGTAGTGAACTGATTTTACTTGGTATTTTGATTGTTGTTGTCATGAATTTTATGATGGAAATGAAGGTATTTAATGGTTAGAGTTGGAGCTAAAATTGTTTGTGGGTTGTTGTAAGGATTGTAGTGATAATAATGTAGCTTATTGGCGTATGAATTGATGATGTAGTTTTCGTGTGACTGCTGGTCGTAACTTACTGAAATTATATGAAAAGAAGATATGAAATAATGTGTAAGAATCGTATGTGGTTTGCTTGGTATGTTCGTAAACGTTTGCAAGAATTCCGGGCATCCTTTGTGTGAAAGTTAGGGGCTGTTTTTGATATGTTGTTGTTGATCTTGTTGCGCTTGGAAGATTAATGATAATTAAGATTATGCATTGTATTGTATGTTGGTTGGGTTGTGATAAAGTTGTTTACATGAAAATGTTAAGGCTACGGACTATTAGGAATAACTTGAAGACGTAGTAGTCGTATGTGGATCGTTATTGAATGATGTGAATGTGGGTTGTTTGGAATATTGCGTGGACTGTTTGGAATGTTGTGCGGACTGTTTGGAGTGATTCTTGCATCTTGTCTTGAATAGCCTCGATATACTACTTAAGCGTATAATTATTGGCGTTAGCTTGACTAGTATGTAATTAGTTTGGGATGTAAGGAAACCGTCGTCTAAATTGTCTAGAAAGGAGTTGCTAACGTGGGGAAACGTTTTGAATCTCCCCGTAGCTTAACCATAATTCTTGACGTCTTAATATAGGTTGAAACTTTGGGCAGCGTATACGTGTTGTGTTACGAATAAACGGCAAAGGTATGTAAAGTTAACACTTCTTTCTTTTTTGGCATGATCCTTACAAAACGAATAGACGATATGTATATTGTTCCAAAGAAGTTTCTATTCTTAGAGTCACTAGGATGGCTAATGTTCTTGATTCTCAGAATATGATTTATCATTGTTTTGATATGTACATATAATTTCAAAGTTCTGTTTTGATATAATCCATAGGGACATCCGAAGGTACTTGATATGATTATTATGTGAATTTGCAAATGATAGTTCGTTTTGATTATTCCATTGAGTCTTTGATAATGTTTAAAATTGCATATGGTTTCTCACTACTCTGCTCGTGCATGCCTCAATATATCTTTCACCGAGTCCCGGGCCGGGTATGTTATCGTGCACAGTTTCACTGCATTGTTCACCGAGTCCCTCACTAGAGGGTCGGGTACGGTATATATATATATGATGATATGACGATATGATGACATGTTATAGTGGCCAGGAGGGCATATGATGACTTTATTCACCGAGTCCCTCACTAGAGGGTCGGGTACGGTATATACGTATATGATATATGATATCGACATGCATGATTTATGTTTCAAAGGCAAGTGTTTTGGTATTCTGAACATTGTACTTGTTCCTGTAATCCTTATTTCAGTTATGATCCTTTTACTGCATTTCATGCTTTACATGCTCAGTACATATTCCGTACTGACCCCCTTTCTTCGGGGGGCTGCGTTTCATGCCCGCAGGTGCAGATACTCGCTTTGGTGATCCGCCAGCTTAGGATTCCCTTTCTGCTGTCTTGGAGAGCTCCGTCGTTCCGGAGCCTAGATTTTAGTACAGACTTCCTGATATGTATATATATGTATATATGTTTTTTCCAGGGGTACGTCGGGGCCCTGTCCCGTCATATGTTACTGTTGGTACTCTTAGAGGTCTGTAGACATATGTGTATGGGTTCTGTTCTGCTGTGTCTATACGATGTGCTGTGATATGATGTTCGTCTATAGTGGTAGCCTTGTCGGCTTGCATGAGATATTGATATGTGATGGCAGACTTGTCGGCTTGCGTATTATTTCATGAGATGATCAGTTGTGACTCCTCAGGAGACAGTGTATCTGAATATACATATATGATGACGCTATGAACCTTCAGAGTTCTTTTGTAAAGTTCCCTATTGTTCATAGTTTCGGTTTGACTATATCTGATGGGTGTGTATACAGGTGTCCAGGTCAGGCACCAGTCACGGCCTACGTGGTTGGGTCGTGATAAAAGTGGTATCAGAGCGCGGTTCATCCTCGGAGTGTCTATATACCGTGTCTAGTAGAGTCTTGTTTATCGGTGTGTTGTGCACCACATCTATAAACAGGAAGCTACAGGGCATTTAGGATGTTACGTTTCTTTCATATCTGAGATCGTGCGATAGAGCCCAATCCATAGGAAATGAAATTCCTTATACTAACCCTTGATTTCAGCTGAAGAACGGCATTGATAGAAGAAAGTGACTGATGATACTGGAAGTTACAAAGTACGCAGGTAAGCAAAGGTATGAAAGATATATGTCGAGTAAGGTATGGAAGTACGATTGAAATGTAAAGTTGAAGATTGAAAGAGAAAGTAAACAGGAAAGTATAACAGGTGCAGTTTGAGTTGGGCATACGAGGTATGTTCATCATTTTCATAATGTTGTTGATATTGGGAGCCCTGTGTGGCTATGATATGATATGATATATACGTATAAATGTTGGCCCTGTGAGGCATTGTTGGTAATTCCTGCGTGCAGGTTTTGGGATAGTAAGAAGTACAGACGAAACTCTGCCCAAATTTTCCCATAAATAGAAAAAAAAAAAGAATGAGATATAGGTTTGTATATGTTTTGAAAGGTTGTGTCAATAGTAAGGATAGGATTTGACTAAGTTTCCAATACGGCTAACCTCGAGAAATAAGTCAACTGCCGAATCGATGGTAATAGTAATTAGGAAGTCGATATCGATATGGTAAAAAGAAGAATTCGGAAAGGGTTTATGATACTAAGAGATGATTTGGAAAAGGCTGGCAAATCTTGGTAAAGTGTTATAGTAAGGTACCAACTGAATTGATAAGCAGGGGTAAATTATGACGAGCTTATAGTAAAATAAGTAGTAGTATGATTAAGATGAAAGTACAGAGGAAAATGAATTGTGACGGATGCGAATGTATTGGTAAGACAGGTTGTGAGGTAGTGAAGGATAAGATTGACTAGGAAGGGTAAAAGGTTAAGTATTCTTACTCCACAAGGTGTAATTAACCCATAATAAGAACCGCGAATAAGATTAAAAAGTGTTGCACTATGGGATCGAATACGAACAAGATATAATGAAAATAAGGAGGATTGTTATGAAAATAAGTAAAGCCTAGAGAGGAAGTGGCCAAAGACATGACGTGATCCGTGTGACTAGAATATAAAGGTAAGTGTAAAACGGAAAAGCGAGCTGTAGTACAAATAAGAAAGACTTATCAAGTTCTGTAGGGAAAGTTTAAAATAAAGGGTACACGATAACGGAAATGATAACGAGTACGAGAAAAGACAGAGTAATTGAAAGGGAGGAAATAAGAAGAAAGCGAGATGACAGTGTAGCAATAGGTTATGACATGTACAGCCGAGAACACGAGTATTATAAGTGACGGAACTGTGAAAGGCCAATTTATAGAAAGAGGTGTAACGGTGTAGAATGAGTGCTAGAAAATGACTGATATGATAAGAATAGACGTGGAGGAACAAAATACGCTTTGAAAATGAGAAAACTATTATGCGGAAGTAATGTGTTCCAAAGGATACAGAGGTAGCATAAGATTCCTCGCGTACAAAATAAAAGATAGACATAAACGGGAGAAATGATAAGGGGATTTTAAAGGAAGCATCCAAGATAGACGTAATTAATTGAGTACGAGCAGGGAACGAAAGGGGAATGTATAGTTATGAACATAAAGATGTAGTACGACGACAAAGTGATACGATAAGGCTATCATTAAAATGAATTTGATATGATTTTACGTAAGTTGGAAGTCGGTATTGAGCACACGACAAGGAAAAAAAAGGGGCATAAGGCATAAAGGGGTACTGCTTGTACACGACTTCACCTCTAAAATAGCGGAAATCCTTAAGGGACAAAGACGGTAGGCTTGAAGAACAAATGGTGTATTATAAATTCATCAAAGGAAACAGATGATATAGGTTGGAATAAAGATAATATTTTAAGAAAACTTTGGACACTTATCGTCGGAACATAAGTCCTACCTAATTGAGAATTTGGAACGACTATAAGTACTAATTAATTACTGATTGGAGTAAGTGGAATGTGGCCTTGCATGAGTTGCTACATGGGTTTCATTACTCGAGTACATATGGTCAGATAAAATTTTGTACTAGAGATAGAAAGGTTGTAGTTGCTTCATGATTTTGTTAAGGTTCCGTACCCGGGTAATCAAAGTTATAAATTATAAAGAAAATACATAGATATTGTACAGTATACCAAGCGAATTGGAAAAAAAAAAGGGGATCATATGAATTTGAGTTTGGAAATGGGGACATACAATAGAATATAAACAGATAACAGTATAAGTACACCCTTAAGGGGGGAAGCGGGTGAGAGAGATGCAAGTATGAGATGGGAGCAATTGATCCTGCAATATATTTGGTATGGATGCTTAAATTTCAAGTGAGATCCCTTGCTGAAACAGGTTAGTAAGATTTGAAAGCCAGCGATAAACGGATAGAAGTCAGGATGGTGTTTGAGACAGTGCTGAGAATTATTGGTAAAGATCTTGGATAAATTGACATCAGAAGGTGGATGCGTATAAAAAGGAAGAATACGATAAGAGAATGGTAACGAGTATCTTAAGAGATATTATAAAGGATAGCAATGCTATACTGAATTAAAGGTTAAGATGTTGGCTATACAGTTGTTCGCTAATGACGTTGCGACTTATAAGTAACAAAGGAGAAGGAATGGAAAATATCCTATGGTAGGAAATGAGAAAACCAACAAGTGAATAAAGGAAGGGAAGGTAATATGACAAAATAGGACGAACGAGTGTTAGTATGAATGAGATATGTAATGCAGAATGAACCAGGAGACGGAGAAACTATGTCTAAGATTGAATATACCTTATACAAATTGTACAAGAATAGTTATGCCGCCTACGAATATTTGTATGTTAAGCGTAAGACCAAGTGAGTGAGTACTTGAAAAGAGGAGTAAGGATTCAGTAATAACAATGCAGTTATGGTATGTTGGGTTCGTTACAGAAAGATGTAAAGATGATTTAAGCTAAATTACCGAAATAGAATTAGTACTGAGGGCAAATGGGACATGGCCATGGTTGAGCCAAAGAATTATCCCGACATCGATTGTAAGCTAAGAGAGAAGAAGGCAAGGTAAAGCACAAATACTGGTGAGACAACGCTAAGGTATTTCTTGGGGTAATTTGAGTACCTATGCCTATTCGTGTGAAGATTGCAATAAGGCGCGTGAGAGGAGAACCAAGAGCAAAAATCTTAGTAAAGAGGCAGTAGAAGAAGTTTGAATTAAAGATAAAGGAGTGACACGAGATAATGTGCCTAGAGTGTTACAAGTTGGATTAAGGGAATTATAAGATGATTTAAGCAAGACGATCAAAATTAGCTGATTACTAAAAGATGGTGAATTCATATGTCAAATTCTTTCAGAATTATACCAGTTAATGATAGACAGAGCACAGAGCGGCTATGTAAGTTATTATAAGAGGGAACTCTAGCGCTACTCGGTAGCCAACTCTAAGGATTGAGATTAAAATCCAAAAGGTAGAGTACTAGTTAAAAGGTTTCTAAACAGATAATACATGAGGTTGAAGATTCCAGAATGTAGACTTCATTACAGGCATACTTCGCACTTCACGGGAGTATAACTCTATATGGATTATTGTGGATAGGCTGACAAAATCAACCCACTTTCCTCCAGTCAGGACTACCCATTCAGTTGAGAACTATACGAAGTTGTATATCAAGGAAATAGTTAGACTTCACGGGGTTCCCACAGCTATTATATCACGACCCAGCTCCGTGGGCCGCGACTGAGGTCCTATCTGGACACCCCAAACAGTCTTACATACTGACTCGTCATATTTTTATCTAGCTCAGACTATCATATTAATCATCTCAAACCGATTGAAAGCAAATATTATCTTAAGCGGTCGCACGTGCAAAAATTATCATATCATAGTCAGAAGGGGCAGCGGAATACACCTCGCCGAACAGATATACACATATACAAACATACGGGCCATTATGGCCGCCATAATAGACGGGACCGCTTTAAGACGTAGATCATAGACAAACGAACACACACACATGACCCATTACCCACATATAAGACTACAGGCCTCTACAAACCATAACAGAATCATATGATGGGACAGGGCCCCGCCGTACCCCAAATAGTCAGATATACAGTAGCATATATATCACAAAAGATGTGTACCAACATATGGGCTCCGGATCAAAAGAAGCACTCTGTAATAGCAGAATGTGTGGCCTACACTGGCAGGTCACGAACCTCTGTACCTGCGGGCATGAAACGCAGCCCCCGAAGAAAGGGGATCAGTACGAAAGATGTACTGAGTATGTAAAGCATAAAGTGCAGAAATCCAAACCATAACTGAAGTGAAAGGTACAGAGAGAGAATACCGGATCAATATATCAAAACCTGTACTGAAGACATGTGTACATAATGCAAACAGAAATCATGCACAAGGCTCAGGAACGTGGTCACCACTCCGACGCTGGTGCCACACACAGCATACTCCAGAAGGTTTCAAATCTCCGTACACCCCGAACACAACATATCATATCATCAAACATATCATAAGCCATATCACAGCATAACTCCATAAACGGAACCCGGCCCTATGGCGAGGTCTCGGGAACCGTAACACATCATACTGCCGAATTTATCATAGTGCGCACGATCACAAACTGGCTCGGGAACCGGCGAACGATATCATAGTAATGGGCACGAGCAGAGTAGTGCGGAAACCATATGCATATACACAATTTAATTCCAAGACTCGACAAATAAATACACACACACACACACACACACACACACACACACACATATATATATATATATATATATATATATATATATATATATATATTGAGGTCAGAAGGTTCAAAATAAGTATCGAGTCTGTCAGAATTAGTATACAAAAATATGAGCCTTTAAATTTACAAAACTTTCGAAAAATACATCATAAGCCATTTTCTGAAAATTTAGTGTCGTTCACATTTAGGAGCTTTCAAATAACTTATGGAACAAATCAAACGGAGCCTTAAATTCATAGGAAAAAGTCCCATCTTTATATCATACGAAAGTAGATTAAGTAAGACAAATGAAGGATGTCTCGGGACTAGTGGGCCCACCTCGGGTCAAATCGAGGTGACGGACATAAATTACGAACATTAGACTCTATGGAGTCGTCCATGTAAGTTTCAAAACGATTCTATCACATTTGTGCAAATTATGGATGTTCGAATAGTTTTCCAACAAAACATAAGAATTATAATTCAATAACATTGAATGAATAGTGCCTAAAATCAGACTCGGATTTCTATGAACAGAATTGCCCCCGAGGCTCAAATCTCAACCTAGTATGTCTAGGACATGCCAAAGAAGGAAAGGGATAGCTTTACATACCTTACTTGCGCCTTACGCTCGCCCAAACTCAATTCCCGTTTCGTCCAAAATCTACAATTGGTCATAGTTGCCAAACATAAGTCACAAGCTTTTAGGAATTCAAACTTAAGTCTATATTTGTCTACCGAAATTTCGGCAGCATTTTCCCTGTAAACTCAACATCCCTGAGAGTTAACTCGGCCATAATATCAACAACCAACACTCACAACAATCCCAACAACATCAACAACCACCATAAAACACATTCTAACATAATTATTCTTCCTTTCTACATAAGGCGACAACTTCCATTCCAACTTCACAATATCGAGCTAATATCAACATTTCCATATTTATTAACTAATTCAAGATTATTCAAACATAATTCAATAACATTTCAAACAATACTCATGGGTTCAAGCATTCCCGCCAATTCCATATTCTATCCGAAACTTCTACAAAGGCAACGAAATTACCAAATCGCATTGTTTTTTTCCAAACTCATTAACAACAACCATAATTCACATTTAGAATCTTACTTCCATAATTATATAAAAATTATATAAAAATCACATAATTTCCCATAACTACCTCCAACCAATTTCAATGCCAACTCAACTCGTTAAACCTTTATTTACGTCGTAATGGTCACAACGACACAACTAACAAACTAAATAGAATATAATTCACCATCCCCATACCACTATGACTCACATCCACACACACACACACGTCATGCACCCATACACCACAATCCCATAATTTTCGTGCAACTCTAATCACCATAACATATATACTTCTTCCATAACATAAAAGATAAAATTCTTACCTTTTCTTCAAATTTTCTCTTGCCACAAACGTAGTCTTCTCGCTAAACTAATTATACCACGTTGTAGAGCGTCTTGAACTTGTTAAGAATTCAAGAAGAACAAGATTTTTGGATCAAGATTGATGAACTTGGAATTTTTTTGTTCTTCTTTTTTTTTTGCTATGGCCGAAGGCCTCTTTATTTTTTTGCTCTCAATTTTTCTTTCTTGAAACTTCTTGAATGAGAAGTGATTAGGGTCCTCTTTTTTCTTTATATATAATTATCACATGGATGAATTAACTTTTCATGGGCTTGGGCCTAGCCATGGCCGTCCACCCCTATAAAAATTGGGCCTCATTTTCTCTTTTATTTTTTGGGCCCAAATAATTATGGATCCTATTTTTTTGTAATTCCCGAAACTAATTTCCGAAATTCCAATTTTGCCCTTGGCCTTCTTCCGTATTTCCACATCAATATTTTTCATGAATATCACACATGTGTTAAATAAAATAAAAACATAGCCTTATTTCCTACAAGGCAAGATTGTTCAAAATTTTCCAATTGCGCAAAACGCGGGATATAACATATTATCTCCGATAGAGGAGCCCAGCTTACAGCTAACTTCAGGAGATCCTTCCAGGAGGGATTGGGGACACAAGTTAGTCTCATCACAACATTTCACCCTTAGACTGACGGACAGGCCGAACGTACCATTCAGACACTACAAGATATGTTACGAGCCGGTGTTATTGATTTCAGGGGTAACTGGGATGATCATTTACCACATATTGAGTTCGCCTATAATAACAGCTACCATTCGAGTATTCAGATGGCACCGTATAAGGCCTTGTATGGCAGGAAGTGCAGGTCACCTATTGTTTGGCTCGACGTTGGTGAAACTATGTTAATTAGCCAGATACGAATCAGTAAGTTGTTGATAAAGTAAAGCTTATTCAGGAAAGGTTATTAGTAGCCCAGAGTCGACAGAAATCATATGCAGATAATCGACGTCGACACTTAGCATTTCAGGTTGGCGATTGGGTGTTCCTGAAGGTGTCGCCCATGAAGGGTGTTATGAGATTTGGCAGGAAAGGGAAGCTAAGCCCGCGATACATTGGGCCTTATCAGGTTGTCTGTAGAGTGGGCCAGGTTGCCTACGAGTTAGACCTACCAGCTGAATTGGAAGCAGTGCATCCAGTCTTCCACGTGTCAATGCTTCGCAAATGTTTAGGGGATCCTTCCAGAGTATTTCCCGTAGATGATGTCCAGGTGACAGAGGAGTTATCCTACGAGGAACAGCCTATAGCCATACTTGATCGACATGTTAGGAGGTTGCGAACTAAGGACGTGGCTTCCGTCAAAGTATTATGGCGAAACAACAATAGGGAAGAGATGACCTGGGAAGCTGAGGAGGAGATGAAGAACAAGTATCCTTACTTGTTCCCTACACTTACACGTACCTTAAACTCCTCACTTGATTATATTTATTGTCTGATAAGACTATATGTTACGACGATAAGGGAAACCTTTCCAAAAATTCTTATAGAACCTTACGGGACCAATTCAACATTCGAGGACGAATGTTCTAAAGGGGGGAATAATGTTATACCCCGTATTTTATACGTCGAGTTATTCATAAAAGAATCGACGCGAGTTAAAGACGGAACCCTTCCCGGACACGGCATAGAAATCCTTAATTTTTCAAATTTTGTTAGAACATAAATTTGTTTATAAATTTTACTTAGAGTAAACATATTAATGGAGATTAGGGATTAATTAACCATGATTGGATTATTATGTGGGGATTAAGACTTAAATATTCAAAAAATTTGCACTAGTGGCCGTGTGGGCCCCACTAACACATGATAAAATCTAATTTTTAGCCCATGATTGAGTTGGGGGACGTGTAAGACCCTCTTGGGCAGCAAAATGGTCTCCTTGTTGACCAAAGTTGTAGCTACAACTCACTTCCCAACCCCACAAAGTGAACATAGAGAGAGAAGCTCTCATTTTCACCAAGTGAAGGAGAGAGAGAGAGACACGGCTGCCATAGCAACTCCACCACTAAACACGGCCAGCCCTTCCATTTCTTTCTCACCATTAAACCCCTAAAGTGTTCTACACATTCACCATTATGTTTCAAGTGAAGAAGAAACCATAAACATGTCATGCATGCTCTTGAAGCTCACGGCCAAAACTTGGCTCTCCAAGTTGATTAAAAAAAATTATTTTCTTTAAGTGTTTCAACCCTTAGGAAGGTGCATGGCAATGTGGAGTAGCCATTGGAGCAACAAGAACAAGTATTAGTTTAAGTCATCAAATTCTAGCCAAGTTGAGAAGTTAGATTGTTAAGGTAAGGTTTAACTTTCTTTTGCATGTATTAAGGGTGGTTCAAAACGTGTGGTAGATGTGTAAATATAATTTGCATGTATGAAATTATGAATGTTGGTGTTGGAATATTGTTGAAGCCGTAAGGGTTGTTTTAAGGGTGATTTGGATGTGTTATGAATGTGTAAATGTGAATTGCATGTATGAAATTGTGTGTGTTGATGTCGAGACATTGTGGTAGCCGTAGGGGGATGTTTGGTGTGGAATAAGGGACTGATTTTATTTAGTAATTATGGTTGTTGCTATCATAAATTGCATGGTAAAAAGAATGAAAAGAATTGGAAGGTAAAAGGTGAAGTTGTGTTGATATGAACATGTTGTTATTTTGTTGAATTGAGGCCGTGTAGTGGACTGTTTTGTGTGGAAGGTAGTGAACTGATTTTACTTGGTATTTTGATTGTTGTTGTCATGAATTTTATGATGGAAATGAAGGTATTTAATGGTTAGAGTTGGATGTAAAATTGTTTGTGGGTTGTTGTAAGGATTGTAGTGATAATAATGTAGCTTATTGGCGTATGAATTGATGATGTAGTTTTCGTGTGACTTCTGGTCGTAACTTACTGAAATTATATGAAAAGAAGATATGAAATAATGTGTAAGAATCGTATGTGGTTTGCTTGGTATGTTCGTAAACGTTTGCAAGAATTCCGGGCATCCTTTGTGTGAAAGTTTGGGGCTGTTTTGGATATGTTGTTGTTGATCTTGTTGCGCTTGGAAGATTAATGATAATTAAGATTATGCATTGTATTGTATGTTGGTTGGGCTGTTATAAAGTTGTTTACATGAAAACGTTAATGCTACGGACTATAAGGAATAACCTGAAGACGTAATAGTCGTATGTGGATCGTTATTGAATGTTGTGAATGTGGGCTGTTTCGAATATTTCGTGGACTGTTTTGAATGTTGTGCGGACTGTTCGGAGTGATTCTTGCATCTTGTCTTGAATAGCCTCGATATAGTACTTAAACGTATAATTATTGGCGTTAGCTTGACTAGTATGTAATTAGTTTGGGATGTAAGGAAACCGTCGTCTAAATTTTCTAGAAAGGAATTGCTAACGTGGGGAAACGTTTTGAATCTCCCCGTAGCTTAACCATAATTCTTGACGTCTTAATATAGGTTGAGACTTTGGGCAGCGTAGACGTGTTGTGTTACGAATAAACGCCAAAGGTATGTAAAGTTAACACTTCTTTCTTTTTTGGCATGATCCTTACAAAACGAATAGACGATATGTATATGGTTCCAAAGAAGTTCCTAATCTTAGAGCCACTAGGATGGCTAATGTTCTTGATTCTCAGAATTTGATTTATCATTGTTTTGATATGTACATATGATTTCAAAGTTCAGTTTTGATATAATCCACAGGGACATCCGAAGGTACTTGTTATGATTATTATGTGAATTTGAAAATGATAGTTCGTTTTTGATATTCCATTGAGTCTTTGATAATGTTTAAAATTGCATATGGTTTCTCACTACTCTGCTCGTGCATGCCTCAATAGATCTTTCACCGAGTCCCGGGCCGGGTATGTTATCGTGCACAGTTTCACTGCATTGTTCACCGAGTCCCTCACTAGAGGGCCGGGTACGATATATATATATGATGATATCATGATATGATGATATGATGACATGTTATAGTGGCCAGGAGGGCATATGATTACTTTATTCACCGAGTCCCTCACTAGAGGGCCGGGTACGGTATATATGTATATGATATATGATATCGACATGCATGATTTATGTTTCAAAGGCAAGTGTTTTGGTATTCTGAACATTGTACTTGTTCCTGTACTCCTTATTTCAGTTATGATCCTTTTACTGCATTTCATGCTTTACATGCTCAGTACATATTCCGTACTGACCCCCTTTCTTCGGGGGGCGGCGTTTCATGCCCGCAGGTGCAGATACTCGCTTTGGTGATCCGCCAGCTTAGGATTCCCTTTCTGCTGTCTTGGAGAACTCCGTCATTCCGGAGCCTAGATTTTAGTACAGACTTCCTGATATGTATATATATGTATATATGTTTTTTCCAGGGGTACGACGGGGCCCTGTCCTGTCATATGTTACTGTTTGTACTCTTAGAGGTCTGTAGACATATGTGTGGGTTGTGTATGGGTTCTGTTCAGCTGTGTCTATACGATGTGCTGTGGTATGATGTTCGTCTATAGTGGCAGCCTTGTCGGCTTGCATAAGATATTGATATGTGATGGCAGCCTTGTCGGCTTGCGCATTATTTCATGATATGATCAGTTGTGACTCCTCAGGAGACAGTGTATATGAATATACATATATGATGACGCTATGAACCTTCAGAGTTCTTTTGTAAAGTTCCCTATTGTTCGTAGTTTCAGTTTGACTATATCTGATGGGTGTGTATACGGGTGTCCAGGTCAGGCACAAGTCACGGCCTACGGGGTTGGGTCGTGACAAAAGTGGTATCAAAGCGCGATTCATCCTCGGAGTGTCTACAGACCGTGTCTAGTAGAGTCTTGTTTATCGGTGTGTTGTGCACCACATCTATAAACAAGAAGCTATAGGGCATTTAGGATGTTACGTTTCTTTCATATCTGAGATCGTGCGATAGAGCCCAATCCATAGGAAATGAAATTGCTTATACTAACGCTTGATTTCAGCTGAAGAACGACATCGACAGAAGAAAGTGACTGATGATACTGGAAGTTACAAAGTACGCAGGTAAGCAAAGGTATGAAAGATATATGTCGAGTAAGTTATGGAAGTACGATTGAAATGTGAAGTTGAAGATTGAAAGAGAAAGTAAACAGGAAAGTATAACAGGTGCGGTTTGAGTTGGGCATACGAGGTATGTTCATCATTTTCATATTGTTGTTGATATTGGGAGCCCTGTGTGGCTATGATACGATATGATATATACGTATAAATGTTGGCCCTGTGAGGCATTGTTGGTAATTCTTGCGTGCAGGTTTTGGGATAGTAAGAAGTGCAGAGGAAACTCTGCCCAAATTTTCCCAGAAATAGAAAACAAAAAAAGGGAGAATGAGATATAGGTTTGTATATGTTTTGAAAGGTTGCGTCAATAGTAAGGATAGGATTTGACTAAGTTGCCAATACGGCTGACCTCGAGAAATAAGTCGACTGCCGAATCGATGGTAATAGTAATTAGGAAGTCGATATCGATATGGTAAAAAGAAGAATTTGGAAAGGTTTTATGATACTAAGAGATGATTTGGAAAAGGCTGGCAAATCTTGGTAAAGTGTTATAGTAAGGTACCGACTGAATTGATAAGCAGGGGTAAATTATGACGAGTTTATAGTAAAAGAAGTAGTAGTATGATTAAGATGAGAGTACAGAGGAAAATAAATTGTGACGGATGCGAATGTATTGGTAAGACAGGTTGTGAGGTAGTGAAGGATAAGATTGACTAGGAAGGGTAAAAGGTTAAGTATGCTTACTCCACAGGGTGTAATTAACCCATAATAAGAACCGTGAATAAGATTAAAAAGTGTTGCGCTATGGGATCGAATACGAACAGGATATAATGAAAATAAGGAGGACTATTATGAAAATAAGTAAAGCCTAGAGAGGAAGTGGCCAAAGACATGACGTGATCCGTGTGACTAGAATATAAAGGTAAGTGTAAAACGGAAAAGCGAGTTGTAGTACAAATAAGAAAGACTTATCAAGTTCTGTAGGGAAAGTTTAAAATAAAGGGTACACGATAACGGAAATGATAACGAGTACGAGAAAAGACAGAGTAATTGAAAGGGAGGAAATAAGAAGAAAGCGAGATGACCGTGTAGCAATAGGTTATGACATGTACAGCCAAGAACACGAGTATTATAAGTGACGGAACTGTGAAAGGCCAAGTTATAGAAAGAGGAGTAACGGGGTAGAATGAGTGCTAGAAAATGACTGATATGATAAGAATAGACGTGGAGGAATAAAATACGCTCTGAAAATGAGAAAAAGATTATGCCGAAGTAATGTGTTCCGAAGGATACAGAGGTAGCATAAGATTCCTCGTGTACAGAATAAAAGATAGACATAAACGGGGGAAATGATAAGGGGATTCTAAAGGAAGCATCCAAGATAGATGTAATTAATTGAGTACGAGCAGGGAACGAAAGGGGAATATATAGTTATGAACATAAAGGTGTAGTACGACGACAAAGTGATAAGATAAGGCTATCATTAAAATGAATTTGATACGATTTTAAGTAATTTGGAAGTCGGTACTGAGCATACGACAAGGAAAAAAAAAGGGCATAAGGCATAAAGGGTACTGCTTGTACACGACTTCACCTCTAAAATAGCGGAAATCCTTAAGGGACAAAGACGGTAGGCTTGAAGAACAAATGGTGTATTATAAATTGATCAAAGGAAACAGATGATATAGGTTGGAATAAAGTTAATATTTCAAGAAAACTTTGGACACTTATCGTCGGAACATAAGTCCTACCTAATTGAGAATTTGGAACGACTATAAGTACTAATTAATTACTATTGGAGTAAGTGGAATGTGGCCTTGGATGAGTTGCTACATGGGTTGCATTACTCGAGTACAGATGGTCAGATAAAATTTTGTACTAGAGATAGACAGGTTCTCGTCGCTTCATGATTTTGTTAAGGTTCCGTACCCGGGTAATCAAAGTGATAAATTATAATGAAAAGACATAGATATTGTACAGTATACCAAGCGAATTGGAAAAAAAAAAGGGGGGGATCATATGAATTGGAGTTTGGAAATGGGGACATAGAATAGAATATAAACAGATAACGGTATAAGTACACCCTTAAGGGGGGAAGCGGGTGAGAGAGATGCAAGTATGAGATGGGAGCAATTGATCCTGCAATATATTTGGTGTGGATGCTTAAATTTCATGTGAGATCCCTTGCTGAAACAGGTTAGTAAGATTTGAAAGCCAACGATAAACGGATAGAAGTCAGGATGGTGTTTGAGACAGTGCTGAGAATTATTGGTAAAGATCTTGGATAAAATGACATCAGAAGGTGGATGCGTATAAAAAGGAAGAATACGACAAAAGAATGGTAACAAGTAACTTAATAGATATTATAAAGGATAGCAATGCTATACTGAATTAAAGGTTAAGATGTTGGCTATAGAGTTGTTCGCTAATGACGTTGCGACTTATAAGTAACAAAGGA
The DNA here is from genome assembly GCF_019175385.1 of Lycium barbarum. Taxonomy (NCBI): domain Eukaryota; kingdom Viridiplantae; phylum Streptophyta; class Magnoliopsida; order Solanales; family Solanaceae; genus Lycium; species Lycium barbarum. The sequence continues at coordinate 65,270,721 of NC_083338.1, read as the reverse complement.
GAAGGAATAGAAAATCTCCTATGGTAGGAAATGAGAAAACCAACAAGTGAATAAAGGAAGGGAAAGTAATATGACAAAATCGGACGAACGAGTGTTAGCATGAATGAGATATGTAAAGTAGAATGAACTAGGAGACGGAGAAACTATGTCTAAGATTGAATATACCTTATACAAATTGTACAAGAATAGTTATGCAACCTACGAATATTTGTATGTTAAGCGTAAGACCAAGTGAGTGAGTACTTGATAAGAGGAGTAAGGATTCAGTAATAACAATGCAGTTGTGGTATTTTGGGTACGTTACAGAAAGATGTAAAGATGATTTAAGTTAAAAAAAATACCGAAATAGAATTAGTGCTGAGGGCAAATGGGACATGGCCATGGTTGAGCCAAAGATTTATACCGACATCGATTGTAAGCTAAGAGAGAAGAAGGCAAGGTAAAGCACAAAGACTGGTGAGACAACGCTAAGGTATTTCTTGGGCTAATTTGAGTACCTATGCCTATTCGTGTAAAGATTGCAATAAGGCGCGTAAGAGGAAAACCAAGAGCAAAAATCTAATTAAAGAGGCAGCAGAAGAAGTTTGAATTAAAGATAAAGGAGTGACACGAGATAATGTGCCTAGAGTGTTACAAGTTGGATTAAGGGAATTATAAGATGATTTAAGCAAGACGATCAAAATTAGCTGATTACTAAAAGATGGTGAATTCATATGTGAAATTCTTTCAGAATTATGCCAGTTAATGATAGACAGAGCACAGAGCGGCTATGTAAGTTATTATATGAGGGAACTCCAGCGCTACTCGGTAGCCAATTCTAAGGATTGAGATTAAAAGCCAAAAGGTAGAGTACCAGTTAAATGCTTTTTAAAAATAATACATGAGGTTGAAGATTCCAGAATGTAGACTTCATTACAGGCTTACCTCGCACTTCACGGGTGTATAACTCTATATGGATTATTGTGGATAGGCTGACAAAATCAGCCCACTTTCCTCCAGTCAGAACTACCCATTCAGTTGAGAACTATACGAAGTAATATATCAAGGAGATAGTTAGACTTCACGGGGTTCCCATAGCTATTATCTCCGATAGAGGAGCCCAGGTTACAGATAACTTCAGGAGATGCTTCCAGGAGGGATTGGGGACACAAGTTAGTCTCATCACAGCATTTCACCCTCAGACTGACGGACAGGCCGAACGTACCATTCAGACACTACAAGATATGTTACGAGCCGGTGTTATTGATTTCAGGGGTAGCTGGGATGATCATTTACAACATATTGAATTTGCCTATAATAACAGCTACCATTCGAGTATTCAGATGGCACCGTATAAGGCCTTGTATGGCAGGAAGTGCAGGTCACCTATTGTTTGGCTCGACGTTGGTGAAACTAAGTTAATTTTCCAGATACGATTCAGTAAGTTGTTGATAAAGTAAAGCATATTCAGGAAAGGTTATTAGTAGCCCAGAGTCGACAGAAATCATATGCAGATAATCGACGTCGACACTTAGAATTTTAGGTTGACGACTGGGTGTTCCTGAAGGTGTCGTCCATGAAGGGTGTTATGAGATTTGGCAGGAAAGGGAAGCTAAGCCCAAGATACATTGGGCCTTATCAGGTTGTCCGTAGAGTGGGCCAGGTTGCCTACGAGTTAGACCTACCAGCTGAATTGGAAGCAGTGCATCCCGTTTTCCACGTTTCAATGCTTCGCAAATGTATAGGCGATCCTTCCAGAGTATTTCCCGTAGATGATGTCCAGGTTACAGAGGAGTTATCCTACGAGGAGCAGCCTATAGCCATACTTGATCGATAGGTTAGGAGGTTGCGAACTAAGGACGTGGCTTCCGTCAAAGTATTATGGCGAAACAACAATAGGGAAGAGATGACCTGGGAAACTGAGGAGGAGATGAAGAACAAGTATCCTTACTTGTTCCCTACGCCTACACGTAACTTAAACTCCTCACTTGATTATATTGATTGTCTGATAAGACTATATGTTATGACGATAAGGGAAACCTTTCCAAAAATTCTTATAGAACCATACGGGACCAATTAAACATTTGAGGACGAATGTTCTAAAGGGGGAAAGAATGTTATACCCCGTATTTTATACGTCGATTTATTCATAAAAGAATCGATGCGAGTTAAATACGGAACCCTTCCCGGACACGGAATAGAAATCCTTAATTTTTCAAATTTTATTAGAACATAAATTTGTTTATAAATTTTACTTAGAGTAAACATATTAATGGAGATTAGGGATTAATTAACCATGATTGGATTATTAAGTGGGGATTAAGACTTAAATATTCACAAATTTTGCACTAGTGGCCGTGTGGGCCCCACTAACACATGACAAAATCAGATTTTTAGCCCATGATTGAGTTGGGGGACGTGTAAGACCCTCTTGGGCAGCAAAATGGTCTCCTTGTTGACCAGATTTGTAGCCACAACTCACTTCCCAACCCCACAAAGTGAACATAGAGAGAGAAGCTCTCATTTTCACCAAGTGAGGAAGAGAGAGAGAGAGACACGGCTGCCATGGCAGCTCCACCACCAAACACAGCCAGCCCTTCCATTTAATTCTCACCATTAAACCCCTAAAGTGTTCTACACATTCACCACTACGTTTTAAGTGAAGAAGAAACCATAAACATGCCATGCATGCTCTTGAAGCTCACGGCCAGAACTTGGCTCTCCAAGTTGATTCAAAAAAATTATTTTCTTCAAGTGTTTCAACCCTTAGGAAGGTGCATAGCAATGTGGAGTATCTATTGGAGCAACAGGAACAAGTATTAGTTCAAGTCATCAAATTCTAGCCAAGTTGAGAAGTTAGATTGTTAAGGTAAGGTTTAACTTTCTTTTGCATGTATTAAGGGTGGTTCAAAACGTGTGGTAGATGTGTAAATATAAGTTGCATGTATGAAATTATGAATGTTGGTGTTGGAATGTTGTTGAAGCCGTAGGGGCTGTTTTAAGGGTGATTTGGATGTGTTATGAATGTGTAAATGTGAATTGCATGTATGAAATTTTGTGTGTTGATGTTGAGACATTGTGGTAGCCATAGGGGGCTGTTTGGTGTGGAATAAGGGACTGATTTTATTTAGTAATTATGGTTGTTGCTATCATAAATTGCATGGTAAAAAGAATGAAAAGAATTGGAAGGTAAAAGGTGAAGTTGTGTTGATATGAACATGTTGTTATTTTGTTGAATTGAGTCCGTGTAGTGGACTGTTTTGTGTGGAAGGTAGTGAACTGATTTTATTTGGTATTTTGATTGTTGTTGTCATGAATTTTATGATGGAAATGAAGGTATTTAATGGTTAGAGTTAGAGCTAAAATTGTTTGTGGGTTGTTGTAAGGATTGTAGTGATAATAATGTAGCTTATTGGCGTATGAATTGATGATGTAGTTTTCGTGTGACTACTGGTCATAACTTACTGAAATTATATGAAAAGAAGATATGAAATAATGTGTAATAATCGTAAGTGGTTTGCTTGGTATGTTCGTAAACGTTTGCAAGAATTCTGAGCATCCTTTGTGTGAAAGTTAGGGGCTGTTTCTGATATGTTGTTGTTGATCTTGTTGCGCTTGGAAGATTAATGATAATTAAGATTATGCATTGTATTGTATGTTGGTTGGGCTGTTATAAAATTGTTTACATGAAAACGTTAAGGCTACGGACTATTAGGAATAACTTGAAGACGTAGTAGTCGTATGTGGATCGTTATTGAATGTTGTGAATGTGGGCTGTTTGGAATATTGCGTGGACTGTTTGGAATGTTGTGCGGATTGTTCTGAGTGATTCTTGCATCTTGTCTTGAATAGCCTCGATATAGTACTCAAACGTATAATTATTGGCGTTAGCTTGACTAGTATGTAATTAGTTTGGGATGTAAGGAAACCGTCTTCTAAATTGTCTAGAAAGGAGTTGCTAACGTGGGGAAACGTTTTGAATCTCCCCGTAGCTTAACCATAATTCTTGACGTCTTAATATAGGTTGAAACTTTGGGCAGCGTATACGTGTTGTGTTACGAATAAATGCCAAAGGTATGTAAAGTTAACACTTCTTTCTTTTTTGGCATGATCCTTACAAAACGAATAGACAATATGTATATGGTTCCAAAGAAGTTCCCATTCTTAGAGCCACTAGGATGGCTAATGTTCTTGATTCTCAGAATTTGATTTATCAGTGTTTTGATATGTACATATGATTTCAAAGTTCCGTTTTGATATAATCCACAGGGACATCCGAAGGTACTTGATATGATTATTATGCGAATTTGCAAATGATAGTTTGTTTTGATTATTCCATTGAGTCTTTGATAATGTTTAAAATTGCATATGGTTTCTCACTACTCTGCTCGTGCATGCCTCAATATATCTTTCACCGAGTCTCGGGCCGGGTTTGTTATCGTGCAAAGTTTCACTGCATTGTTCACTGAGTCCCTCACTAAAGGGCTGTGTCTGTTATATCCCGTATTTTTGAATGTCAGATTATTTGCTGGGGTGGGGCCCACACATCGATATTTTTTTGGAACATGTGACAAGTTATATGAATCACATATGTAAAGTTAAACACAACTCATGAAGGACCCTTGGGCAAAATCAAAGTGGAAGCCCTCCAAACGAATATTTTTAAGAAAATGTTTTTGGGTGACCTGACTTTGAGGGGCAAAAACGGTATTATAAGTTTGGAATTTGGAAAATTACCATGAAATAGAAGTTGTAAATAATTGAATTAGCTTTCCAACCATAGGTGGTGGGTTCCCAGGTGACGTCGGTACAAGGATATATGAACGTTTTAAGGTCGAAAGGTCAGTGGGCTAGGCCCAACTCGGGCCCAACCGGGTTAGCCCATTACCCACACCCTTTTAAATGAAATTCCAGGTCTTTCTCCTCATTATTCATACAAAGAAGACCAGAACGTTCTGGAGAGAGAGAGAGAAAAGAGCATTGGAAAGAAGAAAAATCAATTTTGATCAAAATCCGAGCCCCGAATCCCGAAGCCCATGAAGACAAAAGTGTTGTATGTCGCGTTGTCTTCAATTTGAGGTAAAAATCAACCAAGGAGGAGGGTGATAACGTGGTGGATGAATTCTTAAGGTATGGATAAGGCTCCTTTTCATTGCTAACAAGATTATTTAAAGTTTTAACGGATTAGAACGGGAAAAATAGCGATATAAATTCGTCCGTTGGTATTGTGAATTATGGAATGAAATTTGAAGAGAATTTTGGATGAAAATAAATGTAGTTAACTTGTAGAATGTGGAGGATGTTGCTATTGATGTTGTTAGTATTAATTTCGACTTCATTACGGAAATAAAAATTATGAAATAGCTATATGTGAATTGTTATGTTGGTTGGTGAATTTAGAAGGATGCTAGTCCATATTAGCATGAAAGATTGGTTGTTAAGTTGTTGTGGGAAGTTTTGTGATTTTATGGTAAATTTATGTAATTATGAAAAATGAAATTGTTAAGGCACAAATTATGATTATTGTTAATGAAATTGGAGGATGAAAATGTGTTATGGATATTTATGTCGAAAATTAGAGGTTTCGGATGAATTATGGTTTTGGTGGAAAGTTTGTGTATTTTTTATATCTTGTGAATATATTGTAGAAATGATATGAAATGTTTCCGAATTATATTGTTGTGATCTTGATTAGTAATGAATATGAGCATGTTGGTATTGATTTGAAAATGTGAAGTCGGAATGAAAGCTATTGCATTATGTTGGAAAGAAGTCTAATTGTGACATATTGTGATTTGTAGTGATTGTTGTTGTTGTTGGTGTTGTTGTTGGGTTGTTGTTGAATTATTTTGGCCGAGTTGAATTCTTGGGGTGTCGTATTTATAGGGGAGGTGCTGCCGAAATTTCGGTAGACAAGTACTAATTCAAGATTGGATGCCAAAAGCCTTATAGTAACATTTGGTAGATGTGACCATTTGTAGGTTTCGGATGAAACGGGATTTGAGGTTTGGCGAGCGTAAAAGGCAAGAAAGGTATGTAAAGCTCCACCTTTCCTTCTCTTGGCATGTCCTAGATGTATTAGGTTTGAATTTGGACCTCGGGGACTACTCTACTCTTCGGAACCTGCGTCTAAACTTGTCCTTGTTCCATTCAGTGGAATTGAACTAATTCTGTTGCAAATGGTTAGAAAAGTTGTCTAAATACCTAGAACTTGTGTAAATAAAATCCGATTACCTTAAAACCCTCATAAGCGACTCCATAAAGTTTATTACACATAATTTGTCCCCGCCACCTCGGTTGACCCGAGGCGGGTCCACTATTTCCGAATCCACTTCTATTGTGCTATTGAATTGTTTCCGAACGATATCTAAAGCAAACGCTTGGCTGCTCTTCTAATTCCTAAACGACAACTGTTTGAAATATTCCATTAAGTCCTATGAAATGTTTTGATATGTACCACGAATCGGGAAGTTCTGTTTTGACATAATCCGCCGTGACATCCGAAAGGTATGCACTACGATTATCGTCTGACGTCTTTCTAATGATTTGTTGTTTGGGTTCTTCGATTGAGTCTGTGTAAATGTTTTTATACTTTACCCTGCATTTGGTTTCTCACTACTCTGCTCGTGGATGCCTCAATGCTTCTTTCATTGAGCCCGGGCCAGGATTTGTTATCAAGCGTATTCCACTGCATTGTTCGCCGTACCTCGATGTGAGGGGGCAGGTATGACATGTACATGGGTCCGGAGTATGATGTGCCATGTACATCTATGTTCTGATGTTGGTGATATGATATGATATGGCCAACTGGTATGTTATGATATGTTACGGAGCTATTCCCTACTCTGAAGTATGATGTGTTGTGGCGCCAGTGATGGGGTGGCGCCACGTTCTGTTCACCGAGTCCCGTATTGGGGCCGGATTTGATATATGTTTCTGCATACACTATTTATGTTTTGTAAGTATGAATTTTGATATTCTGGACTTTGCACTCATTTTCTGTACTTTCTGTTCCGGTTATGATTTTGTTTACTGTACTTCATGCTTTACATACTCAGTACATATTCCATACTGACCCCCTTTCTTCGGGGGCTGCGTTTTCATGCCGCGCAGGTACAGATACCCACTTCAGAGATCCGCCCGCTTATGATATCTGCTCTGCTGTTTTGGAGTGCTCCTTTGTTCGGAGCCATATTTTGGTATAGACTTTTCTATCACATATGTATATGTTTATTCAGGGGTATGACGGGGCCCTGTCCCGTCTTATGTTTCTGTTAGTATTGTTTGTAGAGGTCTGTAGACACATACGTGGGTTGTGTATATATGTTCTGAGAATATGTATTTTGTGACGGCCTTATCGGCTTTCGTGCGCTACATATGCTTATGTACGATAGCTTGCGACTCCGTTTGGCTTTTATATATGCGTATCTAATTTATATGTTGGTTTGGGGTTATTGGGTACGTAAGGTGTCCTGCTTGGACACGAGTCGCGGCCTACGGGGTTGGGTTGTGACAGAAGTGGTATCAGAGCGGTTTGGTTCTCGGAATGTCTACAGACCGTGTCTAGTAGAGTCTTGTTTATCGGTGTGTTGTGAACCACACCTATAAACAGGAGGCTACAGGGTATTTAGGATGTTACCCTTCTTTCTTGTCTTAGATCGTGCGATAGAGCTGTGTTATCAGGATGATTCCTCCCTAACGAATTGTTACATTTTGGAGTCATGCCTCCGAAAAAGGCGACGGCGGCCCAGAAGTCCAAGCCAGTGGCAGCGGGGAAGACTAGCCAGGCCCAGAGGACTACCAGGGCCCGTGCATATATTATTCCTGAGATTTTGCCCCAGGCAGAGGGCTCCTCTACACCGCCACACCCAGAGGGGATTGCAGCAGCTGCGGATCGGGGGACGGCTTCACCGCCAGCTTCCGAGATTCCAGTACCTGAGCCTCCAGCTCCACAGCCAGGAGCTGAGGATCGGCATATGAGAGATGCGGTCCAGTTGTTGACCAGACTGGTTGCAGGGCAGGTTCGGAGGCACGGATTGGGAGGTGACCGTGCAGACAGGCGTGACAGTTCGAGAGCTCGTGAGTTCCTGACCTGTAGCCCACCAGAGTTCTTCGGGACAAAGCCCGAGGAGGATCCAGAGGAGTTTATCAGAAAGATGCGGCGCACGTTACACTTGATTAAGGCTTCTGCGACCGATTCAGTTGAGTTGGCTTCGTACCGGTTATACGATGTAGCAGCTAACTGGTATGAGTCTTGGGAGTTGTCCAGGGGTGACGGCGCTCCCCCAGCAGTATGGGACGAGTTTACTGAGGCCTTTCTTGGCCATTTTCTGCCTCCGGAGCTACGGTGGGCTAGGGCCGACAGATTTTTGCTATTGAGACAGAATGGTAGGAGTGTCCGGTAGTATATCCTGGAGTTTGACTCATTGGCTTGGTATGCACCTGCTGTTGTAGCTACTATGACTGATAGGATGCACCGGTATATAATGAGGCTGGATGATTATTTGATCGATAGTTGTTTAGTGATTGCCGCTCAGTCTGGGATGGATATTGCCCGTATATAGGCGCACGCCCAGGGCATGGAGGACCGGCATAAAGGGCGTCAGCCCGATAGGAGTCAGGATTAGAGCCGGCCCAAGAGGGCCAGATCGACTGGGTATTCTGGAGAGTTTCTGAGTATGCAGCCTCAGCAGCAGCAGCAGTTCAGCAGACATCCTTCCCAGTCGGCACCGAGTACACCTCTACAGTTTTCAGGCAGGAGGTTTGATAGCCTAGGGCATTCAGGGATAGGCTAGAGCTCCAGGATTTCGGGCTCACGGACGGACAGAGGTTCTGGCCAGTCGAGGCCACCTATGCCTCAATGTTTTTATTGCGGGAGGCACCACCCTGGAGAGTGCTATCGTGCTACAGGTGCCTGCTTTGCGTGCGGCCGTCAAGGCCACGCTGTGAGAGAGTGTCCGTATAGGGGCGGCCCGGGTGGTATGGCTCAGCCTACGGGGTCAGCTGTTGGTTCATCATCTTCATCTGTGGCTATGCGCCCCACGGGGCAAGGTACACCGACACCAGCAGGCCGCGGTAGAGGCCGTGGCGGAGCTCCCAGTTCCAGCGGCCCTTCGCATCGCATCTTTGCCTTGACTAGTCGACAGGACCCGGAGGCGCCACCAGACGCGAATGCAAGTATATTATCGGTCTTTTCTCGAAATATATATACATTGACAGGTTTAGGCTCTATTTTCTGGTATATTTTCCCTCCTAATTACTGATAGAATCTGGATAAGATTCGAAGCAATAGGATCGTGAGAGGTAACTATTTCTATGGATAAAAAGGTGAATGTTGAGGATTTAAAGGACTAATTCGGTAATTCCTTAAGTTAGAGAAATAAAAGACCCTCTTTAGAGCGGAGTGGGACCTGCTACGATAATTATCCGAAAATTGGGGAAGTCGATGCAATTATGTCAATGTTAACGTGCCGAAATGCACTAAAGTTTCGAGGTTAAGCATGCTAGGTCCAGAGAAATTCTGGGATGGGTGACCCCTGGGAAGTATACTAAAATTTTCATAAGTGTTAGTATAAGAGACAGATGGGAATTTGGGGTAACCTAAAAGAAATTACAATATGTGAAGTGATTAGAAACCCTCGAGAAGTCGGGTAGATTAAGGCAAGATAAGCTGGTAAGGAAGAAGATAGCGCAATGCACCTTGGGAATGAGAGTAAGTTTAAATAAGTGTTTGGGAAATGTTTTGTAAGCGAAATGGTAGGAAAGGTATAAATGTGCATATGACACCCCATTCATGACTGTACCGACCGGCAGGTGGACCTCAGCAGCCAGTGTCGCGAAGTATGAAAGATATTAACTGAACAGAATTTGAGAAACAAAGCGAAAGACATAGTACAAATATTACAAAGTAGACTGATACTAGCCCCACCACTAGTCAAGGCTGGAAAGTCCTAGTATCACGATGTTCGGGAATGGAGAGAAAGTGAGTACGAAAAAGGGGATGGCAACTGTAACATTTGAAACAATTTGAAGGAAAGAAAGAGACCTCTTGAAGTATAACTATATGAGGGACCGTCCCGAAGTATTATAACACCCCATGAGGCCAGTTGAACATTCGAGGACGAATGTTCTAAAGGGGGGGGAGGATGTTATATCCCGTATTTTTGAACGTCGAATTATTTGCTGGGGTGGGGCCCACACATGGATATTTTTTTGGAACATGTGACAAGTTATATGAATCACATATGTAAAGTTAAACACAACTCATGAAGGACCCTTGGGCCAAATCAAAGTGGAAGCCCTCCAAACGAATATTTTTAAGAAAACGTTTTTGGGTGACCTGACTTTGAGGGGAAAAAACGGTATTATAAGTTTGGAATTTGGAACATTACCAAGAAATGGAAGTTGTAGATAATTGAATTAGCTTTCCAACCATAGGTGGTGGGTTCCCCGGTGACGTCGGTACAAGGAGATATGGTCGTATTAAGGTCGAAAGGTCAGTGGGCTAGGCCCAACTCGGGCCCAACCGGGTTAGGCCCATTACCCACACCCTTTTAAATGAAATTCCAGGTCTTTCTCCTCATTATTCATACAAAGAAGACCAGAAAGTTCTGGAGAGAGAGAGAGAAAAGAGCATTGGAAAGAAGAAAAATCAATTTTGATCAAAATCCGAGCCCCGAATCCCGAAGCCCATGAAGACAAAAGTGTTGTATGTCGCGTTGTCTTCAATTTGAGGTAAAAATCAAACAAGTAAGAGGGTGATAACGTGGTGGCTGAATTCTTAAGGTATGGATAAGGCTCCTTTTCATTGCTAACAAGATTATTTAAAGTTTTAACGGATTAGAACGAGAAAAATAGCGATATAAATTCGTCCGTAGGTATTGTGAATTATGGAATGAGATTTGAAGAGAATTTTGGATGAAAATAAATATAGTTAACTTGTAGAATGTGGAGGATGTTGCTATTGATGTTATTAGTATTAATTTCGACTTCATTACGGAAATAAAAATTATGAAATAACTATATGTGAATTGTTATGTTGGTTGGTGAATTTAGAAGGATGCTAGTCCATATTAGCATGAAAGATTGGTTGTTAAGTTGTTATGGGAAGTTTTGTGATTTTATGGTAAATTTATGTAATTATGAAAAATGAAATTGTTAAGGCACGAATTATGATTATTGTTAATGAAATTGGAGGATGAAAATGTGTTATGGATATTTATGTTGAAAATTAGAGGTTTCGGATGAATTATGGTTTTGGTGGAAAGTTTGTGTATTTTTTATATCTTGTGAATATATTGTAGAAATGATATGAAATGTTTCCGAATTATATTGTAGTGATCTTGATTAGTAATGAATATGAGCATGTTGGTATTAATTTGAAAATGCTAAGTCGGGATGAAAGCTATTGCATTATGTTGGAAAGAAGTCTAATTGTGACATATTGTGATTTGTAGTGATTGTTGTTGTTGTTGGTGTTGTTGTTGGGTTTTTGTTGAATTATTTTGGCCGAGTTGAATTCTTGGGGTGTCGTACTTATAGGGGAGGTGCTGCCGAAATTTCGGTAGACAAGTACTAATTCAAGATTGGATGCCAAAAGCCTTATAGTAACATTTGGTAGATGTGACCATTTGTAGGTTTCGGACAAAACGGGATTTGAGGTTTGGCGAGCGTAAAAGGAAAGAATTGTTATGTCCCGTATTTTCGTATAACGGGAAATCAAGAAATAAAGAAGACTTGTGTGTTGAGGAAATATTTTGATTTTGGTGAATATGAATATGTTGGTTATGGAGTTATTAATGTTAAGACGTCGGGGAAGGCCGAGGGTAAATTTGGAACTTCGGAAATTAGTTTCGGGAATTACAAAACGGGACATTTTATGAATTGGGCTAAGAAAATGGAATACAAAAAATTGAGGCCCAAAGGAAGTGAAGTGGCCGGCCATTGTGGAGGCCCAAACACAATTTAAGTGGTCATGTGCTATGCACATGACCTCTATGTAATGGATATATACAAAGCCATGAGTTGGAATTATCAAGATCAAGATCAAAAAAAAAAAATTCGTGGCTTGTTTCTAATCCAATCACCTAGTCTCTTTTGGAATGATTGATGAGTTTGAGGTGCTCTTCGTGGTGGTATAATTAGATTGGCGTAAGGTGCTCGTTTGCGGCAAATCGGAAATTCAAGAAAAAGGTAAGATCTTTATGTTTTAATGCTATGAAATGGATACATATGTGTTAGTGATTGAATTGGCATGAAGATTTTGGAATGGTGTTGTGTTTGTGCATGGCGTGTGTGTGCAAAGAGAGTGTGTTTGGCCGTGGGTTTTATAAGGTTTAAGGTATAGGAATTTGATCTTATTTAGCTTGAATGATGTGTTGTTGTGGTCATTATGTTGTAAAGGATTGATTAAGGAATTGAGTTGGTGTTAGAAAATAATTTCGAACGTTATCGGAAAGTGTATACATTCGGTATATTTGTGTATATCATAGTATATTTATGATACTAAAGACCTTAAATAAGACTTGTGGTTGATGATGACGAATTTGGAATGAAACGACGCAAGTTAGAACGTTCGTCGTAACTTTTGGTGTTTTGAATAAAAATTGGAAAGTAGTGAACCTTGGGGATGTTTGTATATGGTTTGGAACTTGTTTGTTATGTAATGGAAGAATCTTGAATGAATGAATACAATAATGTGGATATGAGTTGAAATTGCGAAGTTTGGAAATAGGATTACCAACTTATGAAATAAGGTGCAATTGTGAAGTTAATGTGTTTGATTGTGATTCGTATTGTGTAATGATGTTTGGGCTGTTGATGTTGTTATATTTTGAGCCGAGCTAAGTCTCGGGGGTGTTAGATTCATAGGGGAAATGCTGCCGAAATTTCGGTAGCCAAATATAGCCCAGAGACTAAAATGTTAATTCTCATGAATAGTAACTGGTAAAAGTGACCATTTGCAGTTTCTGGACGAAACGGGAATTGCGATTTGAGGAGCGTAAGGCGCCAACCAGGTATGTAAAGCCTACCTCTCATTCTTTTGGCATGTCCTAGACCCACTAGGTAAATTTCGGAATCTCGGGAATAACCCTGCTCTTGGAAATCGAAGTTCAAGTTCGAGCACTATTCACTCAGCGCGATTGAACCCCTTTTTGTCACTTTTGGTTAAAAGAATGTTCGTACCTCCATAACTTGTGCTGTTGTGTCCGAAACCCTTCGAAACGTTCGTAGATGGCTCTATGGAGCCGAAAGTCTGTGATTTGTGTCCGCCGCCTCAATTTGACCCGAGGTGGGCCCGCGAGCCCCGAGGCTCCCCTTATTCGGTTTGTTTGATTCGCTTGTGTCTGTTATGATTCGCAATCTTCTGTTTATGACTCAAGGATGTGTTTGAAACTTCCTATGCCATTAATGCATGTTCTGTACTTTGGGATGATGTGAGAATTCCGGAAAAATGACTTATGAACAGTTTTCTTACGAATTTGACAGTTTGGAACTTCGTAACCTTTATATGCCTACTTTTATCAATTCGATTCCTACTCCGAGCCTTCTGGCGTCAGTATCTATCTATATGTAAACGATATGTTGAGTCCGACAAATTATTTTTAATATGCATATGGTTTCGGCACTACTCTGTTCGTGCTGTCTGCTATGACTTCGTTCGTCGGTACCCGGGCCGACTTTGTGATCGTGCGCGCTATAATATATTCGGGAGTTATGATGTGTTACGGTTTTCGAGGCCTCGCCATAGGGCCGGTTACCGTTTATGGAGTTATGATGTGATATGGCATTTGATATGTTCTGATGATGTGATGTGTGTGTGATATGATGTGTCTGGAGACTGTACGGAGATGTGAAAACTTCTGGAGTTATGATGTGTTGTGGCACCAGCGTCGGGGGGTGACCACGTTCCTAAACCCTATACATGATTTGATTTGCATTTGTACGTTCGCCTCCCGCACAGGTTTGCTTTGTTTGTGATGTTGGTGTGTTTGTTCTTTCTGATTCCAGCTATGTTTGTGATTTCTGTACCTTCTGCTTTACATACTCAGTACTTCTCCCGTACTGACCCCCGTTTCTTCGGGGGCTGTGTTTCATGCCCGCAGGTACAGAAGCTCGTTTGGGTGGTCCTCCAGTTTAGGCTACTCATTCTGCTGTGTTGGAAAGCTCCCCTTGATCCGGAGCCTACTTTTGGTACATATCTTTTGTTGTGTCTGTATTCTGTATATTTGGATGAGTGGGTACGGCGGGGCCCTGTCCCGTCCTATGTTCTTATGTTCTGTTTTGTCTAGAGGCCTGTAGTCAAATTTGTGGGTCGTGGGTCCGGTGTGTTTGCATGTGAGTCTGTTTTGCGATCTTAAGCGGCCCGTACGCTACTATGGCCAAGTCGGCCTCTAAGTTTGTATGTATGTGTATGTATTTGGGGGCGATGTGCATTCCGCCACCCTTCTGATATGTGTGTGTGAAATTTGGCGATGTACATTCCGCCTCCTTCCTGATTTGTGATTTGTCTGATCTGTACGGGCGACTGCTTAGGATAAGTGTTCGGTAGATGTCTGATTACGATGATGAGTTCGAATAACGTACGTTGAGTTCGGACGAGTCTGATTACGATGGTCTGGGTGTGAGTTCGTTTGGGGTGTCCCAGAAGGACACCAGTCGCGGCCCACGGGGCTGGGTCGTGACAAGAATGGTATGTAAAGCTCCACCTTTCCGTCTCTTGGCATGTCCTAGATGTATTAGGTTTGAATTTGGACCTCGGGGACTACTCTACTCTTCGGAACCTGCGTCTAAACTTGTCTTTGTTCCATTCAGTGGAATTGAACTAATTCTGTTGCAAATGGTTAGAAAAGTTGTCTAAATACCTAGAACTTGTGTAAATAAAATCCGATTACCTTAAAACCCTCATAAGAGACTCCATAAAGTTTATTACACATAATTTGTGCCCGCCACCTCGGTTGACCCGAGGCGGGCCCACTATTTCCGAATCCACTTCTATTGTGCTATTGAATTGTTTCCGAACGATATCTAAAGCAAATGCTTGGCTGCTCTTCTAATTCCTAAACGACAACTGTTTGAAATATTCCATTAAGTCCTATGAAATGTTTTGATATGTACCACGAATCCGGAAGTTCTGTTCTGACATAATCCACCGTGACATCCGAAAGGTATGCACTACGATTATCATCTGACGTCTTTCTAATGATCTGTTGTTTGGGTTCTTCGATTGAGTCTGTGTAAATGTTTTTATACTTTACCCTGCATTTGGTTCCTCACTACTCTGCTCGTGGATGTCTCAATGCTTCTTTCACTGAGCCCGGGCCAGGATTTGTCATCAAGCGTATTCCACTGCATTGTTCGCCGTGCCTCGATGTGAGGGGGCCGGTATGACATGTACATGGGTCCGGAGTATGATGTGCCATGTACATCTATGTTCTGATGTTGGTGATATGATATGATATGATATGATATGATATGATATGATATGATATGGCCATCTGGTATGTTATGATATGTTACGGAGTTATTCCCTACTCTGAAGTATGATGTGTTGTGGCGCCAGTGATGGGGTGGCGCCACGTTCTGTTCACCGAGTCCCGTATTGGGGCCGGATTTGATATATGTTTCTGCATACACTATTTATGTTTTGTAAGTATGAATTTTGATATTCTGGACTTTGCACTCATTTTCTGTACTTTCTGTTCCGGTTATGATTTTGTTTACTGTACTTCATGCTTTACATACTCAGTACATATTCCGTACTGACCCCCTTTCTTCGGGGCTGCGTTTTCATGCCGCGCAGGTACAGATACCCACTTCAGAGATCCGCCCACTTAGGATATCTTCTCTGCTATTTTGGAGTGCTCCTTTGTCCGGAGCCATATTTTGGTATAGACTTTTCTATCACATATGTATATGTTTATTCAGGGGTATGACGGGGCCCTGTCCCGTCTTATGTTTCTGTTAGTAATGTTTGTAGAGGTCTGTAGACTCATACGTGGGTTGTGTATATATGTTCTGAGAATATGTATTTTGTGACGGCCTTATCGGCTTTCGTGCGCTACATATGCTTATGTACCATAGCTTGCGACTCCGTTTGGCTTTTATATATGAGTATCTAATTTATATGTTGGTTTGGGGTTATTGGGTACGTAAGGTGTCCTGCTCGGACATGAGTCGCGGCCTACGGGGTTGGGTCGTGACAGTGTCACACCCCGACCTTACTAGGGTGTGATGGGCACCCGACCCTTACTTAGGGCCGAGCGAACCCTCCGACTCCTATTAAATACATAATATTTTGCACCTCTAAATCAATTAAACATGAAATACATAATAAAGATTTCCGAAATATTCTTTTTGTTGCTTTCAAATCAAATAAAATCTGTAACCATGTAGAACTGATATCATTATACAACAGACGTATCGGCTGATGGAGCCGCTGGCAGACTGACTCCCAATACCCACGACTCTGTCTGCAAAGTCTCTAGCATCAATCCGGAAATCCTAGCATACATGCTCTGACTCGGCGATACTCCAGGGAAAATGGAGCTTGCCAACTCCGCTGCAACATCTTCAAAAATAACTTCAACTCATTTGGGTGTACCTGCGCGGCATGAAACGCAGCCCCCGAAGAAAGAGGGGTCAGTACGAGTAATGTACTGACTATGTAAGGCATAAATAATAACATGTTAATATGAAGAGAACATGAACAACAATATAATAAGGAAATCTGAAAGATAAAAGAAAAGATATAACTGTGACTGCTTGCCACTTAAGGCGGAATCATGCATGCTCACTTTTACTCTCGTGTATACATAACCTGTCTGAATCACATAACATTATTAGCCCGCGTCCAGGCCTCCCGCGTCCGGGGTAATCATCTCGTGCCGCCCACTAGTGGTGATCATGCCCGGCCCTCTCGGCTCGGTGTAAACATAGCAGCCCGCATTAGCGGTGACATGCCCGGCCATATAGGCACGGTGGAAACACAGCAGCCCGCATTAGCGGTGACATGCCCGGCCTTATAGGCGCGGTGTAATCATCACAACTCAAGCATGCATAAGAGCCCAATCAAAAGCTATAACTTCACCGGCGTGACGTAAGGTCGGTAACCTCCGATTATATTATGAAATAATCTAGATCGTCATGTCTCACCTTGAAGGAACTAATATTATAAGGCGAGACTATCAATGAAGGATATCATTAAGAGAAAACATGGAACAAGATCGTAAACCTCGTAAAACATTACCTCATGTACTTTGAAGTCTTTAGAAAATAGAGTCATGACAAAGGAATAGAACTGGACTCAAGAACTAGTTCATTATTCTTATATTCATATTGAATCCTTAACTTAAGACTTTTAGACATACAATCATTCTTGTCATAATCATTCTAGACAATTCTTTTCTTTAACTTCATCGTTATCATTACAAAAGCATATTCATCATCGTAGTCATAGAAGCTTACAAATTCATACACCTTTTCTTTGGAAAGATATAGACATTTTGGAAACCATTATAGGCTATTAGGAAGGACATCATTTTTTGGAACCCTAGACTTTTAGCTTTGGATGACAAGGAAGGTTTAGAAGTAACTACGAAATTATAGCATTGGAATAATAACACCTAACTTTCGAGATCAAAGAGATGTAAAAATAAATGTGAAATCTTAACGTCGGGATCATGCCTTGAAGGAAAAGGACGAGCCTCTCATACCTTGTTCGATTCCTTAGTCAATCCGACTTAACTCTTGGCCTTCCCAAAATCTATAACAATGTTAATGAATACAACATTAGCTTTGGACATCCAAGAATCTCATCCCAAACTAACATTTTGTCTACCAAAATTTCGGCAGCACTTCCCCTGTAAATACACCATCCCTAAGAATATAACTTGGCCAATTTTAATCAACAACAATCCGGGAAATCAACCCGGCCAACCTATCAACAACAATGTCAAGAATCATGCTAACAACTTCAACAATCAACCAAAGATACACTATAACATTAGCAACCTTCGTCACACAATTCAACAACACTTCATTCATATTTAATTCGATTCGCATAACATTCAAATGACTCCATTAATACACTACTCCACCCGACACATTAGCAATATCATTACTACAATAATAAGAAACCCTACTAATGTCATTCTAACTTTTTCCATAATCCCCAAACAACCACAACTTCATTAGAATCATCCAATTTTCATTATCAACATAACACCCACAACAACAACAACAACCAAATACTAGATAAAATAATTAAATCATCACTCCTACATACACACATAGGTGCACGGCCACAACATGTTTTCACTCTTCCATGAATTTCATCCACTTTTACATACTACAACATACAAAATCAGCCTTAACATAAAAAAGAAGAATGAATTCTTACTTGAATTCTCACTTAGCTAAGACTTGTAACTTGCAAGAATATGGGTTTTTCTTTCTCCAAGGACCACTCCACCTTGCTAGGAACCCTTCAATTGGTAGAAAATAATTTTTGAGGAAATGTTTTGCCAAGGTTCTTGTTGGTTTATGGGTGGCCGAATGGTCCTTTTAGTTTTTCTCCTTCTTTTCTTGTTCTTTAACTTCTTGAAATTTCTAGAGAATTATATGAATATTTTGAAGACTTGGTCTTCTTTTAAATTGTTCATTAAACTTTTATGTGGGCTTAAGCCCACACCAATTTGGACGGCCAACTTGGCCCAAAACTCAAGTCCACTCTTCTTCTTTTTTTTTTGTTCTACAATTCATGAAAAATTATTTTTCCAAATTCCAAATTTTCCCTTCGTCTTCCCCCACATTTCCATGGGTCATATTACGAATTTCCCTTTTTGCCCCTAGCCTTCCTTAATATTTTCACTTCAAGATTTTCATAAGCAACTTGTATGCCAAACAAAATAAAAATAAAAATATGGCCTTGCTTGTTAACTTCCCGCGATTATCGTGAATTATCCGAATGCACAAAATGTGGGATATAACATCCTCCCCCCCTTTAGAACATTCGTCCTCGAATGTTCAACTGATCTTGTGGGGTGTCATAATACTTCGGGAGGGTCCCTTTTATTGTCGTTCTTCTCTTCGTACTCGTTCCTTGTCCTTCACCCTACTTTTTTATGGTCGAAATCCTCGGTCTTTACATGAGTCCTCATTCCGTGTCATAGGTTTTCCAATCTACTGCTCCCTCTCGTTTCTACTTCTTTCATGTGTCCTCTTGGTGGGCTGATATCTTTGAACTCTGGCTCCAGGCTAATAAATTTCCTTTCTTTAGATTTGAAGCCTATAACATGTTCTCCCCCGCCCCCTTTAAGGGGTTCCTTATATGCCAACAGTCCTTTTTTTGAAGTCTTCGTCTATACCTTATTCCCCACATGCATTCCAACTCTATGCCTAACATATAGAGAACTTCTTATCCTAAGTTCTTCTTTTACTTTCTGTTTATGTTATCCCTTTGTCCACGTTTCCATACCTTCCATCCACTATTCATCCTCTCACTTGCTTAGCTCACTTGCTCATAATTCTTCTTTAACTACGTGTTCGTGTTGTAGCTGTGCGTCCATTTTCCTTAAGCATTTCTCTACTTTGCTCTTAACACAGAATCCTTACAAATTTTCACTCTCCCTATCCTTGTTCATCGAACCTCTAACTATATTAATATAGCTACGCATCTATTTCTATGTACTCCTTCCAAGGACCTAAGTCTCTTAATACCGTCGCAAAGCCTAAACATTCCTTCTCTTACCTCATATTCCCCTAACCTAGTCACTATTCCTTTAACCCCACTTATCGAAATCGGTTCTCGAACCTCATACACTCCCCTTCTGTTTCCTTTTACCACACTCTATCCCTTTTCAAATGCCTACCTTGAGTTCTTACCCAAATAGTCTCGTGCTTAGCCGGTAGTTCCTCTCGGGAGCTTCCTTTACTGAGGTTGCCTTACTTTTCACCTCCTTCTGACACTTTGATCTCTTCGTTTTCCATCTACTCACCCCTTTTCTTTTCCAAATATCGTTATACTAGAACTTCCAAGCTTAACCTATAGTAAAAATAATAGCAGTTTACCTGGCAACGCTTGTACCATTTATTCTTGCTGTCACCCGATCTTCGGTACCCTTACTTGTTTAATACCTTCTATATCATAGCTTCGGTTACTGGGATTCATATGTCCACCGATACAATCATATGTGGGATATCCTATGCCTCCATATATATATATATATATATATATATATATTTACTATCAACTAGCCCACAAAATATCTCCAACCACTGTTCAAGCCTATCCTAATTCCAAAGCTGTGATGCACTTTCTGTCTCTTCACCAATCTAGTCTGCCTCGTCCTACGCGTCTTCTTATGGTCTCCAACCATCCCATGTGCTCTAGTTTCCCTTAGGGTACCCTAACTTCTCATTTGTCTCATATGTCCAAATATGTAGAATTTCTTGTAAACTTCCCATGGGATCACCCATCCTAGAATTGCTCCCACCTGAGCACGCTTAACCTCGAAACTTTACTGGAATCCGATGCCTTAATGCTGATTTTTCGCGTCCGCTTCCCTACATGACCTTTATTACATGCTCTGGAGCAAATCGAAGTCTTACAGCTTCCGAGGCATTTTCGTAACGCGTTCTTCTTTGTACAATTACTGTTTTGCCCTTTTCAATTCCCAGGGTTTATTTTTTTCACTCACGTGCATAACTATCCTTCGTCCTGGATTCTCAGATTCCCGACGGTAGCGATCACACCTTCATCGTCACGCCAAATTCATAACCTTTCTGAAACAACACATCTCACTTATTACCTTATTCAGAGTATTTCCTTCCCACGCTTCTTCCTATTAGACGTATCTATTCTGGCAGAATCTCCTTTACCATCTTTACTTTTCAAAGTCTGTACGCGGAAAATATCGACAGTACCTTACAAAACATATGGCTATATGACATATTCCAGCCGTCCAGAACTTCCAGTTCCAAGTAACAAAACAAATACCCAGGCTTACCTCCGTGACTTGCCATAGCGTCACTCGCCTTCTTCTGTCGCTACTAGACGTCTGCGGAAATCAACGATTAGCATAAGGAATCTTATTTCCTATGACTTGGCTCTATCACACGATCTAGGACAGAAAGAAGGTCAACAATTCCTAAATGCCCCGCAGCCTCCTGTTTATAAATGTGGCCGGCTTCACACCCATAAACAGGACTCTACTGGACACGACTTTGCAGACAACCCTTAGACCGACCTGCTCAGATACCACTTTGTCACACCCCGACCTTACTAGGGTGTGATGGGCACCCGACCCTTACTTAGGGCCGAGCGAACCCTCCGACTCCTATTAAATACATAATCTTTTGAACCTCTAAATCAAATAAACATGAAATACATAATAAAGATTTCCAAAATATTCTTTTTGTTGCTTTCAAATCAAATAAAATCTGTAACCATGTAGAACTGATATCATAATACAACTGACGTATCGGCTGATGGAGTCGCTGGCAGACTGACTCCCAATACCCACGACTCTGTCTGCAAAGTCTCTAGCATCAATCCGGAAATCCTAGCATACATGCTCTGACTCGGCGACACTCCAGGGCAAATGGAGCTTGCCAACTCCGCTGGAACATCTTCAAAAATAACTTCAACTCATCTGGGTGTACCTGCGCGGCATGAAACGCAGCCCCCGAAGAATGAGGGGTCAGTACGAGTGATGTACTGAGTATGTAAGGCATAAATAATAACATGTTAATATGAACAGAACATGAACAACAATATAATAAGGAAATCTGAAAGATAAAAGAAAACATATAACTGTGACTGCTTGCCTCTTAAGGCGGAATCATGCATGCTCACTTTTACTCTCATGTATACATAACCTGTCTGAATCACATAACATCATTAGCCCGCGTCCGGGCCTCCCGCGACCGGGGTAATCATCTCGTGCTGCCCACTAGTGGTGATCATGCCCGGCCCTCTCGGCTCGGTGTAAACATAGCAGCCCGCATTAGCGGTGACATGCCCGACCATATAGGCACGGTGGAAACATAGCAGCCCGCATTAGCGGTGACATGCCCCCGGCCTTATAGGCGCGGTGTAATCATCACAACTCAAGCATGTATAAGAGCCCAATCAAAAGCTATAGCTTCACCGGAGTGACGTAAGGTCGGTAACCTCCGATTATATTATGAAATAATCTAGATCGTCATGTCTCACCTTGAAGGAACTAATATTATAAGGCGAGACTATCAATGAAGGATAGCATTAAGAGAAAACATGGAACAAGATCGTAAACCTCGTAAAATATTACCTCATGTACTTTGGAGTCTTTAGAAAATAGGGTCATGACAAAGGAATAGAACTGGACTCAAGAACTAGTTCATTATTCTTATATTCATATTGAATCCTTAACTTAAGACTTTTAGACATACAATCATTCTTGTCATAATCATTCTAGACAATTCTTTTCTTTATCTTCATCGTTATCATTACAAAAGCATATTTATCATCGTAGTCATAGAAGCTGACAAATTGATACACCTTTGCTTTGGAAAGATATAGACATTTTGGAAACCATTATAGGTTATTAGGAAGGACATCATATTTTGGAACCCTAGACTTTTAGCTTTGGATGACAAGGAAGGTTTAGAAGTAACTACGAAATTATAGCATTGGAATCATAACACCTAACTTTCGAGCTCAAAGAGATGTAAAAATAAATGTGAAATCTTAACGTCGGGATCATGCCTTGAAGGAAAAGGACGAGCCTTACATACCTTGTTCGCTTCCTTAGTCAATCCGACTTAACTCTTGGCCTTCCCAAAATCTATAACAATGTTAATGAATTCAACATTAGCTTTGGACATCCAAGAATCTCATCCCAAACTAACATATTGTCTACCGAAATTTCGGCAGCACTTCCCCTGTAAATACACCATCCCTAAGAATATAACTTGGCCAATTTTAATCAACAACAATCCGGGAAATCAACCCGGCCAAGCTATCAACAACAATGTCAACAATCATGCTAACAACTTCAACAATCAACCCAAGATACACTATAACATTAGCAACCTTCGTCACACAATTCAACAACACTTCATTCATATTTAATTCGATTCGCTTAACATTCAAATGACTCCATTAATACACTACTCCACCCGACACATTAGCAATATCATTACTACAATGATAAGAAACCCTACAAATGTCATTCTAACTTTTTCCATAATCCACAAACAATCACAACTTCATTAGAATCATCCAATTTTCATTATCAACATAACACCCACAACAACAACAACCAAATACTAGATAAAATAATTAAATCATCACTCCTACACACACACATAGGTGCACCGCCACAACATGTTTTCACTCTTCCATGAATTTCATCCACTTTTACATACTACAACATACAAAATCATCCTTAACATAAAAAACAAGAATGAATTCTTACCTTATTCCTTGATTTCTCACTTAGGTAAGACTTGTAACTTGCAAGAATATGGGTTTTTCTTGCTCCAAGGACCACTCCACCTTGCTAGGAACCCTTCAATTGGTAGAAAATAATTTTTGAGGAAATTTTTTGCCAAGGTTCTTGTTGGTTTAGGGATGGCCGAATGTCCCTTTTAGTTTTTCTCCTTCTTTTCTTGTTCTTTAACTTCTTGAAATTTCTAGAGAATTATATGAATATTTTGAAGACTTGGTCTTCTTTTAAATTGTTCATTAAACTTTTATGTGGGCTTAAGCCCACACCAATTTGGATTGCCAACTTGGCCCAAAACTCAAGTCCACTCTTTTTTTTTTTGTTCTACAATTCATGAAAAATTATTTTTCCAAATTCCAAATTTTCCCTTCGTCTTCCCCCACATTTCCATGGGTCATATTACGAATTTCCCTTTTTGCCCCTAGCCTTCCTTAATATTTTCACTTCAAGATTTTCATAAGCAACTTGTATGCCAAAAAAAAATCAAAATAAAAACATGGCCTTGCTTGTTAACTTCCCGCGATTATCGTGAATTTTCCGAACACACAAAATGCGGGATATAACAGGCCGGGTACGGTATATATATATATGATGATATGATGACATGTTATGGTGGCCAGGAGGGCATATGATGACTTTATTCACCGAGTCCCTCACTAGAGGGTCGGGTACGGTATATATGTATATGATATATGATATCGACATGCATGATTTATGTTTCAAAGGCAAGTGTTTTGGTATTCTGAACATTGTACTTGTTCCTGTACTCCTTATTTTAGTTATGATCCATTTACTGCATTTCATGCTTTACATGATCAGTACATATTCCGTACTGACCCCCTTTCTTCGGGGGGCTGCGTTTCATGCCCGCAGGTGCAGATACTCGCTTTGGTGATCCGTCAGCTTAGGATTCCCTTTCTGCTGTCTTGGAGAGCTCCGTCGTTCCGGAGCCTAGATTTTAGTACAGACTTCCTGATATGTATATATATGTATATATGTTTTGTCCAGGGGTACGACCGGGCCCTGTCCCGTCATATGTTACTGTTGGTACTCTTAGAGGTTTGTAGACATATGTGTGGGTTGTGTATGGGTTCTGTTTTGCTGTTTCTATATGAGGTGCTGTGGTATGATGTTCGTCTATAGTGGCAGCCTTGTCGGCTTGCATAAGATATTGATATGTGATGGCAGCCTTGTCGGCTTGCGTATTATTTCATGATATAATAAGTTGTGACTCCTCAGGAGACAGTGTATCTGAATATACATATATGATGACGCTATGAACCTTTAGAGTTCTTTTGTAAAGTTCCCTGTTGTTCGTAGTTTCAGTTTGACTATATCTGATGGGTGTGTATACGGGTGTCCAGGTCAGGCACCAGTCACGGCCTACGGGGTTAGGTCATGGCATCACCTTGCTCAAAAGGTGACAAAAACCACGACCTACAAACCTATAGGATTTCCCCAATAACATCACTACAACAATAAGCCAACATTAAATTAAGTTACAAACTCTGCAACCTAATTCCTACAATAGCCTTGCAACCCAAGCTCTGACTAGCAAGCTATCTACAAGTAGTTAACTTCTAACATGGAGTTACAATTGTTTGTTCTACTTTAATGCTTCTTAATAAGCTGATAAACATACAACCCGATAACAAAATCTAATACACAAATATAAACTTAAGAACTGGGAAACATTATTAAGTAAAATAGCTCCTTCTCTGTGTAATAGGGACACAACCCTGGATTCTTGAATATGCTTGACATATCTTTTGACAGCACAATATTTGAACTCTCTTTTGTGGGTGCGCAAACTTCTTCACAGAATGACCTGGGTATTTATAACATGATGCTCCGCAGTTTGGACAACACAAAACCCTTTCCTAGTCGGTCAATGACACGCGCGTAGGGTTTGTGTAGTAGTTGGATTCTTGTCTGCAAACTCTTTAGCTAAAAAACTTCATCCTTTTGTACCTTGTCTTCGGAGTCTGAGTCACTTCACCTCTTCTCTTCTTCATTATCTCACAACTGCTGGTCATTCATCTACTGTACCTAATGACTCCTTTGTATATAACATGTTGTGATGATTGTTGTGCTTTTACATTGAATTGCACCTTTGACTAAGTGTCACGACCCAAACTCCGTGGGCCGCGACTTGTACCCTAACTGGGTACCCATCCGTACCTACCCGATCGAATACGAATCATACAGATTTGTTTTTTTTAAAAACAGAAGTTACAGAAGTAGGCCGATACAACTACGTCACGCGCGCAAACATATATATATCTGGACATACAGAAACATACAGATAAGGCTAACATACAGACGAAACCCGTAACCCACACATCTATCTACAGGCCTCTACAGACATACAGAATCATATGACGGGATAGGGCCCCGCCGTACCCAAAATATCCATACATACAGAGTATACAGAAGACAGAAGATATATGTACCAAAGGTATACGCTCCGGATCAAAGGAGCTCTTCAAACAGCAGAATTAGAACCCTACGCTGGCGGCGTATCACCTGGTGCGTCGGTACCTGCGGGCATGTGGCGCAGCCCCCGAAGAACGGGGGTCAGTACGAAAAATGTACCGAGTATGTAAAGCAGAACATAACAGATATAAGCATAGTCCGAACCGGAATCACAGAAATATAACGGACAGAACCATAAATCAGACTGACGGACAGAGTCATGATCCAGACAGACATACAGAATCGTGTTCCATACAAATAAACAGAATTATGGTTCGGACAGACAGACCGAATCATAATACGGACAGATGAGCAGAATCAGAATCCATACGGACATACAGAATCAGAAGCCATACGGACATACAGACATAGTCGTAATTCAGACGGACAGACAGAAGTATGTCGGACAGAATTATGCATGCAGAGTAGTACAGAGTCATACAGAATCATACAGAGGCATGTGCTTATATAAATACAGATGGCACACGCATACATTCATACAGATCCCGGCCCTGTCTGGGGGCGCGGTAACAGAACCCGACCCTCTTAGTACGGGACGCGGTGGACAGACAGAATCAGATCAGATCATATGCCATCCTGGCCGCCATCCCCATACACAAATCATAATGTCATACAGACATACAGATCCCGGCCCGTACGCCGAGGGACACGGTGAACAATGCAGAGAAATATGCACGATAACACAACCTGGCCCGGGACGCAGTGAAGGAATGCATTGAGACAGACACGAACCGATAAATGAGAAACTACTTACATACAGACTCAACATACAGACTCAATCAAACTGAAGGGTGCCAAACGGCGAGTCAAAATCAGAGTATCCAGATAGTATGCATAGTACGCGCCTATATCCTACTTGGGAAGGCACGACAGATTATTAGCAGAATCAGATTCTCAGATGTTCAGAAATCATTTTGTAAGAATTGCATAAAAGTAGTTGTATCATAATCAAAATAATAGTTCAATTGTTTTCTGAGAAAATCGGACAAAAGGGAAGTATTTAAAGTATTACAGAAGATATCGGGCCATGTGGGCCCGCCTCGGACCAACTCGAGGCAACATATGTAAATTATCGCTAATAGACCTTATGAGGTCATCCATAATCGTTTGGAAGTGTTCCGACTCCGTTTAGGGAGGTTTTGTACAAAAACTCACTTTAAAGGCAATTTGCAAGAAAATAGCTTCAAATGAATTGAAGGAATTGGAGCGGTTTTCCGTCTCGAATTCCGGGGAACGGAGTCGTACTTAAGGCTCGCGGCCGAGCCTATCACATCCATAACATTCCTAAGAACAAAGGGAAAGGCTCCACATACCTCGATAGCGCCTTACGCTCGCTTGGCGTCAATCCCAATTTCGTCAAAAATCTAGAAATGGTCAAGTTTACCATTTGTTAGTTTCAAACTTTTCAATAATCCAACTTAACACATACTTGCCTACCGAAATTTCGGCAGCATTTCCTCTGTATATTCGACATCCCCGAGACTTAGCTCGGCTCAATTCATCAACACAACAACCCAGAAATGACATCCAAACAACAGCAAACATCAAGACATACACTAAGGCATCATTAGCCATCTTTCGACATAACGAAACATTTTTCGTTTCAAACTTGCATTTCCAAACCAAACTTATTATTTTCATATCCACTATCCATCAAAATCATTACGACATACATCGGAGGCATCTATACCATTTTCACATAATACTCATAAGATACACAAACATTCAAACCTTCCATTAAGTCACTACTTTTCCAATCTTTTCCTAACTTTCAACATACAAGTACATAAACACATTTCCATATTCCAAGTTCATTATCATTAATCATAATTTCAAGAAATCACGCTAAAGCGACATACTTTCCGACAACAACCTAACCAACAAATTCTTCGTTTTAGCTTAACCATTATCCTTCCATCTACTTCACAAAGTCATAACAACACAAATATTGCATTAAATAAATTCAACCCATCCACTTTCATATAAGGCACCACACGGCCAACATGCAATATCCCCCAACTTCCATTAATTCATCCCACTTTCATTCCTAATACAATTTCTTCCATAACTACAACAAGATTTCAACAAAACTTCAACTCATCACAAGTATACAACACACACACACACACGGTCAAAACCTCCCACACGGCCAACACATATTCACACACATAACACACAAGTTTCATACTTCTTACTCAATTCCACACTCTACAACATGCATACATCTTCCATAACATAACAAAGGCATGAACTTCTTACCTTTTCTTCAAATTCTTCACTTGGAGGATGAAATTGTTTTCTTGCCACAATATTTATGTCAACTTGTAGAGGGCCTTGCACTTAGTCATAATCTCACAAGGGATGGATTTTTGAACCAAAGAATTGGCTCCAAATTTTTTTTCTTTCTTTTTCTTTTCTCTTCTTTCTCACCCGAATTGGTCTTTTTTTTTTTTTTTGCCTTGGCTTTTGCTTTGTGTTTCTTGAATGTTCTTAATACTTATCCATGTTATATAATTTCCCATGGAATTTAATTAATCCATGGGCTTGGACATATGGTGGCCGGTTGGGCCCCTTAAGTTGGGCCTCCATTCACTTAATTTTTTTTAGCCCAAAATGATTGGCTAATTATTTTGTAATTCATAAAGCAAGTTTCCAAAATTCTAATTTTGCCCTTGGCCTCCTTCCGTAATTCCACACTATTGAATTCGTAACCTACACATTCATACCAAGTAAGGTCCAATTGTGGCCTTATTCATGACAAGTCAATTTATCTTGAATTTTTCGAATAAGCGAAAAATGTCGGATGTAACACTAAGTCATCATCTCCCCTGCTCTGCATGTGTCTCTGTAATAGAACATGTCTATGGACCTGTTCTACAATCCTGTGACAGCTTGCTTTTTCATGGCTTTCTTATTGTCAATTATATCCTGTTCCTAGACATGGTTTCTTTACCTCGCATGTTCATTTTGTCAATCATCAAACCTTCACACATGGCTTTATACCAATAAATTCTCTCTTTTGGACGAAGAAAAATACCAACTTATCACCTTTTCTAACCATCTCACTTCCCAGTCATTTAGCATTTTCACTTATAACAAACCAGGTTAGCAGTTGAGTGAGAAAACATATATGCACACAGTTAACTCACTTAGCAGTTGAGCAAGAAAAAATATATGCCCACAATTAACTCATTGTTCCCCCTTTTGGCATCATTAAAAAGTTAATGCAGTATGTTTAAGCCTCAAATCGGTTTTGTAATACCTATCTCAAGTTCATAGTAAGACCAGAATCAGTCACTCCAGCAAGTTCATAGTAAGGGTATTGAAATCACGTAATTGAGGCACAATTTTTTTTCAGTAGATAAGCAATTTGTTGTAATTACACTTCATCGAGTACAAATCTAGTTCCTTGATTATAACTGTACAAATATATCACTTTCACAACTTAGATTTTAGACAACTAGAGTACACTGTATAAGGAACAACTTGAGTAACCTGGTCACTTTGCTAGGGACTGTGACTAGGGTGGATTCTATATTCCATTTCAAGTGACTACAAACTCCTAAGGTGAGCTGATAGCAGAGTCTTCTAAAGAAGAGGGGAGGCATAATCTTTGTTGGCTAGCTCCTTCAAGAACCACCATGTTTGTCCGCCTTTTTCCTCAGGAAGACCCACCATCTTTGTGCACCGGTTTTATCCATGAGAGCTAAAATCTAGACTTCTTTTATTTCCCAGATAGTGGAGGGTTCTTCTCTATTTTCTCCATCCTTATTTGGTTACGAACCCTAATATTTCCTTTATTAAGTTTTTCGAATAACTCGCCACTATTAGGTTGGATTGAACTCATAATGACCAAGAACCATTTTCTTGAGAGGTTGTTGTGACATTGATGTTGTTCATATTTACCCCTGTTTTGGGAACGTCAATTTTTATCCCTTTCTATTAGCCCCAACCAATTTTTACGTCAATTTGGACATTGATGTTGTCCAACCAATTTTATATTAGCCCCAACCAATTTTGTTTCTCTTTTTCCTTTTAGATGAGTGGATTCGTCTGGAAGGGAATGATTGATTAATAACTGAGAGATGCGAAGTGAAATTTGGGCTGTTTATGTCATGATAGTGAGTAGGATAACTATGGTTATCGGAGAGGGGCAACGGAGAGAACATCTCTTTTTTGTATTAGATATTGTGATAGAGGAGAGAGAAATAGTGAGGTGGGTAAGATTTTTAAGATTTGTGCACGATTTATGTAGAGGAGAAGAGAACAGAATGGCGGTGTGAGCAGGGGACTTGAACAGTCAATTTTTGGGAAAAATGTGGATTTGATTTGCCAACATCCTTTAAGTGAGATCATCATGACTCTTTTTATCTCTTCTCTTGGCTCTTTTAATGGCATCTAGTTCCTTGTAAGGTTATGTAGAACATATTTTCCAAGTTGCTTCATGATCAGAATATACAATTTTGTTGCATGGGAGAGAATACATACTTGGAGTACTAATGTCTGACCTTGTGCACTCCTGAATTTTCATAATCAAGTTATTGTGACAAAATAATCCATCTAACTATTTTGAGATATGAAATAGTTAATGGTATAGGACATAAAATCAATATGAGATACTCAGTTTATCTAAACCACACTTCTAGCTATATAATTTGAGGAAGATTAGCATCATCATTCCTCTAGCTTAATCTTCAAAATAATTTATCAACTTCTGTCTCAAATTGTAGGCACTTAGTTTTGTGAGATTGAATAAGTTCAATCCCGAGATCATTTTAGAGTTTCTAGCTTCCTTGCACCTGTTCTGACTACATTACTTTGAAGGATCCTTATTCACATGTTCAAACAGGTCCCTCAACCTTTTACTTCTGCAACACTCCTGAACCTCTTTCTTGGCGTTCCTCTCTTTCCGTTGCTGAGCCTTGTTTGCCTCCTGTCTTTGTGCCATCCATGCATCTTTCATTCCCAAAATCCTTATTATTATTCTTACTTTATTTTTCATAGTTAGGCAGACCAATGTGCTCATGAACCGATTTCCTCAGCATGATTCCTCGAAGATTCCCCCTGTTTGGGTGCCAGTATGTTTCATTCCTGTTATCATACGTTTAGTTCATGTCTCCCTCCCTTTTTGAGTAATGTAAGCAAAATAAACTTTTAGTTGAATCGCCTCAGAATCCTAAACAGGCCTTGAATTTTAGTTGTGGGTGCTTGCTCCCTTTCACATCAAGTATTGGATGATCAGAGTTTAGTTTAGGAACCCATACTAATTTAGGTACTTTTCCTTCATCAAAGGGATGAATCAAATCTCTCTTTGTCCATTCAGGCATAACCCTAATGAACCTTTTTGCAAGCTTCCTTGATATTTTCTCTATTGGTCCCGGGGTTTCATAACGAAATGTTACACCTCGAAAAAATTATCGCGCATGTGCGTTGTGAGTAAACTAACGTAATCTCGAAGAGGTCATGGAACCCTTATAAGGTTAATGAATACTCTTACCAAGTGTTACGCAAGCGTCTAAAGTTTCCGGGATCAAGCAAATCGAAGAAAATAAGTTTGTCAAAAATTTGGGAAAAAGTTGACAGAATTCTGAGTCAACTTTGGAGGGGTATATCTCCAAGTATATTGGAGTTTTAAGTTGTTTCAAAAGCCTAAATGAAGTTCATCAAGTCTAGTTTCCAATGCAACAGGTCGCTCGTCGATACGACATCGGAGTAGAGAATTATGAACGTTACAAGTTAGGCTGACATAGCAGAAAATGCACGCTATAGTAGCCGCGCTGCTACAGTTACTGCTACGGTGCCACCGACTTTAACCCCCTATAAAAGGGTCAAGACCCCATTTTTCTGCACCAAAAACAGATCCTAAAGCCCAACATACATATAGGGGCAAATATGTCATAAAAAGTGAGGGTTTGAAGTATTTTTGGCTAATCAAGGCTTGGGTAACGCATAGTTACGGTTATAGAATTGTTTTGCGGTGGATTTTGGGTTTGGATTCAAGGTAGATATTGAAGATATTGCTGTTTTAACAAGAATAAGGTATGAATCTCTCCTTATTAATGTTACTTTTGGTTTATTCACGAAGATAGAGTTAGTAAAGGGTCGTATAATTAAGTTGTGGGTCGAGAAATTGGATAAACATCATGTGGGATGTTTTATGGCATATTTTGATGTTAATGATGATGTTGATGATGTTTGTGTTTGTCACGACACGACTAGGGGCCGTGACGAGCACCCGGCACTAGCCTACCCGGGCACCCCTTAGCGTACCTTTACACTTACGTCTAGGTGAGCCACGTATTTAAACATACATTCCTATTCATCAATCATACGAGTCCCATTGGACAACGATACCTTTATATAATTATTGGCATCTATGCCATACCAATGTACATAAGCCGACAAGGCTACAAAATGATATACAAAATATAGGTCGACAAGGCCAAACATATCTAACCATATACACATGTCTACGAGCTTCTAAGAAGTGTATATCATATCATATAGGCGGGACAGGACCCTGCTATGCCCATAAATATATACATAAAAGAATCAATACCAAAAGCTATTGGTCTGCATGAAATGGAGTTCCGCTACGTAGTCCCTGAAAATGTAGCTATGGATCAATTTTGTCTCCCTGGGCACCTGCGGGCATGACGCAGCGTCCACAAACAAAAGGACGTCAGTACGAAGAATGTACTGAGTATGTAAAGCATAATCAACATCAATATGGAAGCATAAGAAACAATATGAGAAATATCATAGGAGGGGAGATAGCAGTACCAACGTCATAAGCACTTACTTTCCTTTCATAGAGACTTTCCATTTCTAGTACGTAATCGTGTACATACATCTGTATCCGTATCCGTATCCGTACTCATTTACATTACGTCCATAATCGTATTCATATACATAGTCGTACTCATATTCATATCCTTATCATGATCGTATTCATACACATATCTATATCATATACATAACCATCTCATATACATAACATTTACATAGCATGCCCGACCATGAAAGTTCGGTGTTTCATACATACTTGGCCAACTAAGGCAAAAGGTTACACATACCTGGCCCTACCAAGGCTTCAGGGTTATCCGTACCATCTGCAGAGGTGTGCGCACGTTACATAATCATATACATATTCTACCCGGCCTTATAAGCTCGGGGTTCCATAATAGTCATACATAGTTACATATACATAATAGCTCATAAGCATCTATACTATTAACATCACTATCATCATCGCCATCGTTATCGTCATTCATTGCATCTATCTTTATAGGCTTACTCGTCATTTGAGAAACTTAGTACAACCGTAGCATATCAAGAATCGTGAGCTTAATAGCTCGGAAGATCGAGTCATTTGAAGGACAGCATAGACTTACAGAAGATTTAGATGTTTGGCCAAAGAACTATGCCTTATGAAAGAAGGGTTAGCCTTACATACCTTTCCGTTCAACTATTTTACCACTTGCGCGTTCTCTTCCCGCGCTCACGCTTCTACCTTCATTAAAGTCATACTATCATTAGAAATTGATAGCTAGCATACATGACTAAAACTAGAGAAAATCGGACAACATCTCCTTTATTTATACGATATTCCTCCATAGCGTATATCAGCTCCCAAACGTCAATAATACATTCACAATATCATAACAATAGTCTTCATTCATCCACATTATCTATATTTCTCACTTCGCTTCCATTCACCCATATCCATGGTTAAAACACACGACTACGTTCACTCACATACATTGCCTATCCCATGTTCTCAACGTCATTTATGACATATTCATATCACAACACATCAAGAATCATGACTCAATTCAAGCTATTACTTAAAATTGCACTATTCCACATTCATGACCCAGTTTTCTATGCCCTTCTACATCCAAGTATTTCAAATCTCAAATACCTTAACCAACATAGAAATACCATAAATCTTACTTTAGATGTTGTAGGAACAAGCCTTGGTTGGTAATACTTCGCTTGAGCAAAAACCCTAGTTCATCTCCAATGAGATTTCTTGACTTGAATGATCTTTAATGGGTTTTCTTACACTTGTTTCACTTAGGTTAGGTTGTTGATCACTAATACCTCTTGAATTCTTGTGGAATAAATGTAGAGAGATGTTTCAGAGAGAAGGGGTGTGATATGAAAATGAAATGAAATGAAACTTGGATCTTTTATTTAATGAACCAATCTATTCCCGACTAGGTATACGGACCAACATACGATCCGTACATTTTATACGGGCCGTATGTTTGGCCGTATTTTTGGTCTAGAGAAGTATGTCATTCTTGGCTGATTATACGGTCCTAACATACGGACCGTATAATTTATACGGCCAGTATGTTTGGCCGTATAATCCCCAGTGTTCCGAAACTCGTTTTCGTCGACTCGTTTGATCTTCAATCCTTATGGAACCTTCTTAGCACTTGCTTGACACCTCAATACCAACCTAAGGGACGTTATCACTCTTCTCCAAGACATCATTAACTCGTTACTCGTAATTCCTTTCCGATACCTATCGTATGCCTTGCCTTCTCTTGGCCAACTTTGTTCTCCTATCTCTAACATCTTTGAAATCTTAACTAGGGTCACCGAATGTCATTTCTTACCTGTTGAAATACCGTATGATCGTACTCTTCACTAGTCTATCCACTTGTTCATCAACAAAAAATTTTTCGCGGTGTAACATTCTTCCCCCCTTAAAAACATTCGTCCTCGAATGTTAAGTCCTCGGGGATTCTATAAAAAACATTCGCTAGAGTTTCCCCTATAATATGGCACTACCATCCTGTCACAACAACCCATAAAAACAATGCCTCACAGGGCCACAACATAATAGCAATAGAATTTGGCCACACACGACCCAAAAGTATAAAAAGGAAAACATACATACCTTAGGATCTTGATATCTCATCTTGGATTTCTTCTAAGGGCTGAAATAAATGCGGGTACTTGGATCGCATAATTTCTTCCGCTTCCCATGTCATTTCTTCTCGTTTACTGCTTCTCCATAAGACCTTAACTGAGGCAACCTCTTTGTTTCTAAGCCTCCGTACTTGCCTATCTAGTATGGCAATGGGTACCTTTTCATAAGTCAACTTCTCTGTTACTTGAACATCATTCATTGGCACCATCCGAGTACGATCTCCAACACATTTTCGAAGCATCGAGACATGGAAAACTGGATGAACTGACTCCAAATCAAGAGGTAGATCTAACTCATAGGCCACTTTGCCTACTTTGCGCATAATCTCATAAGGCTCAATATATCGGGGACTAGGCTTCCCCTTTTTGCCAAATCACATTGCACCCTTCATTGGTGACACCTTCAAGAATACCCAATCCTTCACTTGGAACTCTAAGTGTCTTCGACGATTATCCGCATAGGACTTTTGACGACATTGAGCTGCCAATAATCAATCTTCTATTAGCTTGACTTTTTCTATGGCTTGCTGGACCAAGTCTGGCCCTATCAACTTAGTCTCTCTTGCCTGAAACCACCCAATTGGAGATCTACACTTTTGCCCATATAAACCTCATACGGTGCCATTTGAATGATAGAATGATAACTATTGTTATAAGCAAATTCAATGAGTGGAAAGGGATCATCCCAATTTCCTCCAAAATCTATCATACATGCCCGCAACATATCTTCAAGAGTCTGAATGGTATGCTTAGCTTGTCCATCAGTTTGCGGGTGAAATGCCGTGCTAAGGCTCACTCGGGTTCCTAAACCCTCTTGGAAGGACTTCCAAAAATTGGCTGTAAACTGAGTCCCTCTATCAGAGATAATAGATGCTGGAACACCATGGAGTCGCACTATCTCCTTAACATAAAGCTTTGCGTAATATTCCGCCACATATGTCGTTTTGACTGGCAAGAAATGAGCTGACTTTGTGAGTCTATCCACAATCACCCATATAGAATCATACTTGTGTCGAGAATGGGGTAAGCCTGTAATGAAGTCCATGCTAATTACTTCCCATTTCCAAGTTGGAATTTCTATAGCATGCAACAATCCACCCGGCTTTTGGTGCTCGATTTTCACTTGTTGACTGTTGGGACATTGAGCTACGAATTCCGCTATATCTTTATTCATCCCATTCCACCAATATATAAACTTAAGATCATGATACATTTTCGTTGCTCCGGGGTGAACAGAATAACGGGAACAATGAGCTTCTCTCAATATCTGGTTGCGTAAACCTGCCACGTCGGGAACACATAATCTGCCTCTACATCGAAGAACTCTGTCATCTGAAATGTCAAATGATGACTCCTCTTTCTGAAGGAGTGTATCTCGGTAATGCATTAGCATGGAATCTTCGTATTGTCGCTCTTTCACTTCCGCTACTAGCGACGAGACTTCTGAATTCTGAATTGTAGTTCCCCTGCTACCTGAGTCCACTACTCGAACTCCTAGGCTATCTAACTGCTGGAGCTTATGAGCCATTTCTCTCTTCTCTGGTCGTACATCACACCAACTTCCCATAGATATGCAGTTAAGAGCATCAACCACAACGTTTGCCTTTCCGGGGTGATATAGGATATCAACATCATAATCTTTTAGCAATTCCAACCATCGTCGTTGCCGCAAATTCAACTCTTTCTGCTTGAAGATATACTGAAGACTCTTATGATCTGTATAAATATCCATATGGGCACCATATAGATAATGTCTCCATATCTTTAATGCATGAACCACTGCGGCCAATTCTAGATCATGGGTTGGATAATTCTTCTCATGTTTTCGCAATTGCCTTGAAGCATACGTAATCACCTTACCATGTTGCATCAACACACAACCTAGCCCAATGCATGAAGCATGGCAATAAACAACATATCCTTCCAATCCCTCTGGAAGTGTCAGGACTGGGGCAGAAGTCTATCTACCTTTTAACTCCTGGAAGCTACGTTTATAAGCATCTGTCTATTGAAACTTTGCTGATTTCTAGGTCAACTTAGAAGAAAACCCTTCAACAAATCTCCTGTAATAACTTGCTAAGCCCAGAAAACTACGAACCTCTGTAGGAGTTGTGGGCCTTAGCCAAGTCTTCACGGCCCCAATCTTTTGGCTCTCCACCCGAATACCATCGGCTGCAACAATGTGCCCCAGAAATGTCACTGAGTTCAACCAAAACTCACACTTAAAAAATTCTGCAAACAACTCTCGTGTTCGAAGAACTCTAAGAACAGTACGCAAATGATCCTCATGTTCTCCCTCGGATCTAGAATACACCAAGATATCGTCGATGAATACGATCACAAATAAATCTAGGAAGGGCCTGAACACATTATTCATCAAATCCATAAATACTGTCGGCGCATTAGTTAGCCCAAATGACATTACCTGGAACTCAAAATGACCATATCTTATTCTGAAGGCTGTCTTAGGGATATCTTTCTCCCTAACTCTCACTTGGTGATACCCGCACCTCAAATCAATTTTTGAAAACCATTTGGCACCTTGTAATTGATCAAATAAGTCATCAATCCTCGGAAGAGGATATTTGTTCTTAATCATCACCGTATTCAATTGCCGATAATCAATGCACATTCTCAAGGAGCCATCTCTCTTTTGGACAAACAATATGGGTGCTCCCCATGGGGATGAACTAGGCCTAATAAAGCCTTCTCAAGCAAGTCATTCAACTGCTCCTTCAACTCTTTCAATTCTGCGGGGGCCATTCTATAAGGAGGAATAGATATAGGATTAGTGTCCGGCAACACATCAATAGCAAAATCAATCTCCCGCTCAGGAGGGAGGACTGGAAGCTCTTCCGGGAACACATCCAGAAATTCATTTACCACAGGAACTGACTGAAGAGTTGGCGATTCAGCTTCTACATCTTGAACCCGAACTAGATGATAAATACATCCTTTCTTGATCATTTTCCTTGCCTTTAGATAGGAAATAAACCTACCTTTTGGTGACGCAGTGTTCCCTTTCCATTCTAAAACTGGTTTTCCCGGAAATTTGAAACGAACCACTTTCATTCTACAATCAACATTGGCATAGCAAGAAGCCAACCAATCCATGCCCATAATGACATCAAAATCTACCATTTTTAACTCATGCAAGTCAATCATAGTACGACGATCACAAATCACAACTATAAAGTTTTTATATACTCGGTTAGCTATCTCCGATTCACCAACGAGTGTAGACACCTCAAAAGGTTTGATCGACTCCGGTTCGACTCTAAATCGACCCGCAATATATGGAGTAACATATGACAATGTGGAGCCCGGATCAATCAAAGCATATACATCATAAGAGAATACCGATAATATACCTGTGACCACATCAGGAGAAAACTCAAGATCTTGGCATCCAGCCAAAGCATAAATACGGTGCTGAGGACCGCTAGAACTGGGAACTCTCCCTCTACCTCTACCATAGCCGACTGACGCATGTGAACCTGGCCCCATAGGGCGTACAAATGCTGAAGATCCAGCTACCGACCCTGATGGTTGGGTCCTACCTCTACCATGAACTGAGGGGCAATGATGCATAATATGGCCTGGTCGACCACATGAATAACAAGCCTCTGCACCCAATCGGCATGGAGCCAAATGTAACTTCCCACACTGGGAGCATCGTGGCACGTGTGACCTCGCCTAACCCTAATCACATCTAAACTGAGATCCCGAAAAGCTCTTACTCGGCCCAGAATAAATAGATCTATCAAATCTCTGGCCTGAAAAGAGTAGAGGCACACTAGTCATAGAAGGGCCTGAATGCCTAGAAAGCTGTTGTCTGTGCCCACCACTGAACTCGTTCATCGGACCCGAAGATCCGGCCTTCTTTCCATGTCCCCTATCATGCTCGTGTTCACTTCTTTGCTGTTGTAGACTTTCTTCCAAATTCTGAGCATGGGGTTGAATGCGTGAAATATCCATATTGTCCTGAAGGGATGCAGTCAAGCACCTATCCATCAAATGTGGCCCTAGGCCTTTCACAAATCGATGCACTCGGTCACCCATATCCGCTACCATGGCCGAAGCATACCTAGCCAAAGAATTTAAGTGGAGACTATACTCTAGAGCACTCATGATACCTTGCTTCAAGTTCAAGATTTTATCGGCTCTAGCTCGCCGAACTTCTGGAGGAATATAGTGTCGGAGGAAAGCATCAACAAAACTCTTGCCATACTGAGCGAGGTGCATTGGCTCCCCGTGAAGCTATCCAAACCGTGTACCAATGGATCGAGACATCTCTCAATCTATATGACGCTAGCTCCACCGATTCGATGTCCGAAACATGTATCAATCGAAGCGTCCTCAACATACCATCTATAAAATTTTGAGGGTCCTCATCCGGCTTTGATCCAAAGAATTCCGGAGGATTTAAGCTAATGAAGTCACGGGCCCTTGCACTAACAGCCCTATCACCTTGCCCTGCACTTTGCCGCTGAGTCTAAGCAGCAACCAATTGAGTAAGCAAATGAATGGCCTCTTTTACATCATGGCCTGAAGCATCCGGTGGAGGAGCCGGAGGTGCTGGAGCTGGGGCTGAGGCTCTCTCACGCTCCTAAGAAATAGGGACTGTCTGGGAGGACTGAGATTGAGCCGCATTATAGGACTCACTTTCCTCTACAGCTGTTGGCGGTACTTTTTAAGCCCGCTTTTCTGCCACTCTCTTGCCCTTTTGGGCTGCTGTAGCCTTTCTTTTTATAGGCATCTCTGAAATACACAATACACGGTTAAGGAAAAGAAAATCCTTATATCATAGCTCTATCGCACGATGTTATGAAGAAAAAAGGTAAATCATTCCTAAAATGCCCGCAGCCTCTTGTTTATAAGTGTGGCATGCAACACACCCATAACCAAGACTCTACTGGACACGGCTCGTAGACATACCCTAGGACAGAACTGCTCTGATACCACTTTTGTCACGACCCGACTAGGGGCCGCGACGAGCACCCGGCGCTAGCCCACTCGGGCACCCCTTAGCGTACCTTTACACTTATGTCTAGGTGAGCCATGTATTTAAACATACATTCCTATTCATCAATCATACGAGTCCCATTGAATAACGATACCTTTATATCATCATTGGCATATATGCCATACCAATGTACATAAGCCGACAAGGCCAAACATATCTAACCATATACACATGTCTACGAGCCTCTAAGAAGAGTATATCATATCATATAGGCGGGGAAGGACCCCACTATGCCCATAAATATATACACAAAAGAATCAATACCAAAATCTATAGCTCCGAATGAAATGGAGCTCCGCTATATAGTCCCTGAAAATGTAGCAATGGATCAAGTCTGTCTCCCTAGGCACCTGCGGGCATGACGCAGCATCCACAAACAAAAGGACGTCAGTACGAAGAATGTAATGAGTATGTAAAGCATGATATATTTCAATATAGAAGCATCATAAGCAATATGAGAAATAGCATAGGAGGGGAGATAGCAGTACCAACGTCATAAGCACTTACTTGCCTTTCATAGAGACTTTCCATTTCTAGTACGTAATCGTGTACATACATCCGTATCCGTATCCGTCCTCATATCCGTACTCATTTACATTACGTCCATAATCGTATTCATATACATAGTCTTACTCATATTCATATCCTTATCATGATCGTATTCATACTCATATCTATATCATATACATAACCATCTCATATACATAACATTTACATAGCATGCCCGACCATGAAGGTTCGGTGTTTCATACATACTTGGCCAACCAAGGCTCAAGGTTACACATACCTGGCCCTACCAAGGCTTCAGGGTTATCCGTACCATCTGCAGAGGTGTGCGCGCGTTACATAATCATATACATATTCTACCCGGCCTTATAAGCTCGGGGTTCCATAATAGTCATACATAGTTACATATACATAATAGCTCATAAGCATCTATACTATTAACATCACTATCATCATCGTCATCGTTATCGTCATTCATTACATCGATCTTTATAGGCTTACTCGTCATATAAGGAACTTAGTACAATCGTAGCATATCAAGAATCGTGAGCTTAATAGCTCGGAGAATCGAATCATTTGAAGGACGTGATAGACTTATAGAAGATTTAGATATTTTGCCAAAGAACTATGCCTTATGAAAGAAGGGTTAGCCTTATATAACTTTCCGTTCAACTATTTTACCACTTGCGCGTTCTCCTCCTGCGCTCACGTTTCTACCTTCATTAAAGTCATACTATCATTAGAAATCGATAGCTAGCATACATGACTAACACTAGAGAAAATAGGACAGCATCTCTTTTACTTATACGACATTCCTCCATAGAGTATATCAACTCCCAAACGTCAATAATACATTCACAATATCATAACAATAGTCTTCATTCATCCACATTATTTATATTTCTCACTTCGCTTCCATTCACCCATATCCATGGTTATAACACACGACTACGTTCATTCACATACATTTCCTATCCTATGTTCTCAACGTACTTTATAACATATTCATATCACAACACATCAAGAATCATGACTCAATTCAAGCTATTACTTAAAATGGCACTATTCCACATTCGTGACCTATTTTTCTATACCCTTCTACAATCCAAGTATTTCAACTCTCAAATACCTTAAAAAATATATAAATACCATAAATCTTACCTTTGATATTGTAGGAACAAGCCTTGGTTGGTAATTCTTCGGTTGAGCAAAAACCCTAGTTCATCTCCAATGAGATTTCTTGACTTGAATGATCTTTAATGGGTTTTCTTACACTTGATTCACTTAGTTTATGTTGTTGATCACTAATACCTCTTGAATTCTTGTGGAATAAATGTAGAGAGATGTTTTAGAGAGAAGGGGTGTTATATCTCGTATTTTGCACGATCGGATAAGTTGGGGTAATCAAGACAAGTAAAGGATAAGGCTACAATTTCATCTTGTTTAATATATGAGTTGTT
This sequence comes from Lycium barbarum, assembly GCF_019175385.1. Classification (NCBI taxonomy): domain Eukaryota; kingdom Viridiplantae; phylum Streptophyta; class Magnoliopsida; order Solanales; family Solanaceae; genus Lycium; species Lycium barbarum. The sequence goes on along the minus strand of NC_083338.1, from coordinate 65,228,818 downwards.
CATGAAATTATTGACGCGGAAATATTGAGGAAGGCTAAGGGCAAAATTGGAAGTTTGGGGAATACGTTTCATAAATTGCAAATTGTCATGAAATAAAAGTGGGCTTGGAATAAAAGAAGAAGAAGAGATTTTTGGGCTTGGAATTGGCCAAAGGGGTGGCCAACCATATGGCAAAATGGCCTAAGGCCCATAAAATTTTAATTCAAGAAATAAATAAAGAGATGGTCCATGTATTAATTCATCTTATCCCTTAGAATGTTCAAGAAAATAGAAGAAGAAAAAGAAGACAACAATATTAAAGGCCATTCGGCCATGGAGGATTGGGCAAGAACCTTGAAAAAAAATTGTTCAAAAATTATTTCCTACTAATTGGAAGGTCCTTAGCAAGATGAAGTGGTTATTGGAGCAAGAAAAACATATATTCATGCAAGTTGTAGATTCTGGCCAAGTGGAGAAGCTAGGAAGAAAAGGTAAGATTCAATCTTTTTTTTATGTTATGAAGGGTTTGTTTATGTTGTAGTATGTAGAAATGGATAGAAATCATGAAAATATGGAAGTCTGTATGGTGGTTGTATGTATATACATGTGGTCGTGTGTGTGTGTGTGTGTGAAGGTGGGATGTTAGTTGATGTAGTTATGTATTTTGTGATGGAAATGAGAATTTGATAACTTAAATTGATGTTGGAATTGTTATGGGCTGACTTGGAAGCCAATATGATGTTAGTGTCGTTTCTTTAATTGTGAGAACAATGTTGTTAGAATGTGTGTTGTTGGGATAGTTCATGAATTTGGAAGCAAGAAATGCATTAAAATTGTTCCTAGGGAAGTTGGGGAGCTTTCGGGTGAAGTATGGTTTTGGTGGAAATGTTGGAATATTGTGTAGATTGTTTAAAATATTCTTGAATCATGTTTGAACGATCTTGAATTAGTAAATGAATATGTAAGCATTGATATTGATTTGAATGTACGTAGTCGTATTGAAAGTTGATGTACTATGTAGAAAAGAAGATTACTTATGTTAGAATGCATTTTGAATGGATGGTTGATGTTTTTAGTATGGTCCTTGGTATGGTTGTTGATATTTTTGCCGAGTTAAATTCTCGGGGACGTTGAATGTATAGGGGAGATGCTGCCTAAATTTCTGTAGACAAGTAATACTTAAGATTGAATACCTGAATGCATATGGTTAATGTTTGGTATTGGTGACCAATTGTAGATTTTAGGAAGTTCAGAACTTGAGTGTGGAGTAGCTTAAGAGGTGAATAAGGTATGTAAAGATTTACCTTTCCTTTTTTTTTTTGGTATGTCCTAGACATAATAGGTTATGATACGAGCCTCGGGGGAAACTCTATTCCTAGAAATCCGAGCCTAATTTTGACCCTTATTTATTCAATGCAATTGAATTAGATATTTTATGCTTTGATAGAAAAATAGTTTAAACATCCGTAACTTTCACAAACATGACCGGATTGCCCTAAAATTTTTGTAGATGACTTCATAAAGTCTAATGTTCGTAATTTATGTACACCACCTCGACTTGACCCGACGTGGGCCCACAATTTCCGAGACCCTTTTTGTATCATTCTATTTGACTTATTTCCGTACGGTAATTAAAGAAAACTTTTGGCTAATCTTCCGGCTACTAATCGATAGTTGTTTTAACTATTCCTTTGAGTCCCGTGATGAAGTTTGACAGGTACAAACGATCTCAGAAGTTTTGTTTAAACATAATCCATCATAACATCCGAAAGGTACGTACTACGACTATCGTCTGATTCTTTTTCTAAATGACCTATCGTTCGGATTACTTTGTCGAATCTTTTTAAATGATTTATGATGCATATAGTTTCTCACTACTGTACTCGTGGATGCCTCAATGCTTCCTTCACTGAGCCCGGGCCAGGATATGTTATCACGCGTATTCCATTGCATTCTTCGCAGACCCCTTTTCTTCGGGGGCTGCGTTTCATGCCGCGCAGGTACACCCAGGTGATGTGAAGTTATTATAGAGGATGTTCCAGCAGAGTTGGCAAGCTCCGTTTGCTCTTGGAGTGCTGCTGGGTCATAGTTTGTGTGTATGCTTTCTGTGGATCGATGTTAGAGACTTTGCAGACAGAGTCGTGGGTATAGTATGTCAGTTGTGTAAGCGGCTTCATCAGCCAATATGTCATTCTGTAGTATGTGTTAAATTCTATATAAACACAGATTCTGTTGATTTGGAAAGCATCGAAAAAGAATACTTTGAGAGCATATTATGTATTCTACCCTTATTTGATTTAAAAAGTCTAATAAGGTTATGTGTGTCCTAAAGGTCTGAGGGTTCGCTCGACTCTGGATGTGGGGTCGGGTGCCCATCACACCCTAGTGGAATTAGGGTGTGACAAAGTGGTATCAAAGCAGGTTTGTCCTAGGGGTTGTCTGCAAAGTCGTGTCCGGTAGAGTCCTGTTTATGGTGTGAAGCGCGCCACATCTATAAACAGGATGCTACGGGGCATCTAGGGATTGTTGACCTTCTTGATATCTTAGATCGTGCGATAGAGCTGAGTTATAGGAAAATAAAATTCCTTATATGAGCTTTACATACGACGGGAGAAGGTAAGGGATGGCATGGAAAGTCATAAAGGTAAGTTTGATGTACTTGTTTTGTTATCTGAAATGGGAAGTTCTGGATGGCTGGAATGTGTTATATGGATATATGATCTGTAAGGTATTGTTGATATTTGTGGCGTATGGATTTTGAATAGTAAGGGGTGGTAAAAGAGACTCGGTCAAATTTTCAAAATGTGGTCATTCAACTAGGTATACCCAACAGGAAGAAGCATGGAAAGGAAACATCGTAAATAGAGGATAAGTGGGATGTGACATTTTAGAGAAGCTACAGATTTGGGCACGACGTGAAGAACGATTGTAAGAGGATGATTAACAGTCTGAAGGGTTAAAGGGGATGACATTGAGATTAGTAAGAACAAGGTCTGTTAGATGATTCAGAGGGAGTTAATAATCGGTTTTGTTGTAGATTATTGGGTAAGGATGGCGAGTAGAAGTCCGGACCGGCTAATGATCGAGTATGCATAGGTAACTGCGACGAAGGTACGTTCGCTGCCATCGGGAATCCGAAAGTCCAGGACAGGAAATAATCATACATACAGGTGAAAGGTGGACATTGGGAATTGAAAAGGGTAAAATAGTAATTGTACCAAGAAGGGTGTATTACAAAAATGCCTCGGGACTTGTAAGACCTCGACTGGTCTCAAATCATGTAATAAAGGTCATATGAGAAAGCGGACACGATTATATCAGTAATAAGGCACCGAATTCCACCAAAGTTTCGAGGTTAAGCGTGCTAAGGTGAGAGCAATTTCAGGATGGGTGACCCCCTGGGAAGTATGTAAGGAAATCCAAAGATTTGGCCATAAGAGACAAATGAAAAGCTAGGATAGTCTGAGGGAAATTAGAGTATACGGGATGGTTGGAGACCATTAAAGGCCACACAGCACGCGACAGGCTAGACCAGATGAGAGACAGGAAGTACGCTACAGCTTGGAATTAGGATAGGCTTGAATGACGTTTGGAAGTATTTTGTGGGCTAGTTGATAATAATTATATGTATATATATGAATGCGTACGATATTTCATCTGTGATTGTATCAGTGGACACATGTGTCTAGCGACCGGTGCTACGATATGGAAGACCCCAAATTGAATAAGGATACCGAACTCCAAGTAACAACAAAGGTAAATGGTACGAGTTCTACGAGATGAGCTGCTATTATTTTTACCACAGGTTAAGATTGGAAATTTTAATGCAACAATATTGGGAAAGGAAAATGTGAGTAAGTGGAAGGCAAGAAGATCAGATGTCGGGAAAAGATGAGAGTTAAGAAAACCTTAGTGAGTGAAAACCTCGAGAGAAATTATCGGTATGGTACGAGACTATTTGGATAAGAAATTAAAGATAGGCACGTGAAAAGGGCGAAGTGTGATAATATGGAACAACAGAAAAGTGTGTGAGGTTCAAAACCAATTTCAATAAGTGGGACTAAAGAAATAGTGACTACGACAAGGAATGTGAAGTAAGAAAAAGAACGATAAAGCCTTGTGTCGACGACAAGAGATTTGGCATATAAAGGGACAATATGCAGTCGTGTTAATGTGATTACATCGGACGTAAAAGTGTTCTCCTGAAAGGATGGTCTAGAAATGAAACAAATTTGCGAGCTTAAAGTGGAAAGTTTGTAAACCTCAGAGTCGATGCCACAAATGGCAAAAGCAGAAAAGTGTTCGAGGAAGAATGGAACGTGTGAGAGCAAAATAATTAAAAACCTCTAGCGATAGAAGTAAGGGAGGTGCCTTAACAATTAGCAATAGAAACCCGATCACGCACCAAGGAAAGAATAAGGATAATGGGTCGACATCGTTGATTGGGAAATTAGTGGTATGGAATGAAAATTCATATGAGGTTTGAGAGATTCGGTCTTGAAGGAATTAGGATAAAAAGGTTTAAAGAATATGTATGAAAGGCCGCTCGGTTATAGTGTCATAAGTATGGTTAGAGGCTCAATGAGCAAGGATAGAGAGAGTACAAATCGTAAGGATTTTGTATTAAGAGCAAAAGTAGCAGGACACTCAAGACAACATGGATGCACAATTGTGGCACTAATGCATAGTTAAGAAGACTTACGAGTATGTGAATTAGATGGGTGAAAGGATTAATATTAGGTGAAAAAGGACGGAAATATGGACAGAATGACGATATAGACAGGAATTAAAAGGAAAATTTAAGATAAGGAGTTTTGATATGTTATGTACGAAATTAGAAACAAGGACGAGGAATGAGGTAATTATCGTAGCCGAAGGTACTCGAGGACTGTTGACACACAAGGAGCCCCTTAGAGGGGGGGGGGGGGGGGAGAACGTATTATATTAGACTTAGAACAGAATCACAATATCTTCAAGCGTTAAGAAAGGAAATCTATTAGCTCGAGGCCGGAGCTTAAATGTATCGGCGTACCAAGAGAATACATGAAAGGAGTAGAAATGAATTAATAATGAGTGTGCCGAGAGGCCAACATAAAGGGAAAGAATAAAAGATACCTTAAGGGAATGCTTCTTGCCAACATGAATTATGACATGTTTATGTCATGATTTGAATCCCTCCTATCAGGTAAACTGGCATCGTACCTAAGTACGCAGTAATATGTTTTAAAGAATAGTAAAGAAATCAAGAAAATGGCTACGAGCTAAGTTCCTAAAGAATAACGGAGAGAATTATAAGACTCAAAGGATATTTCGGATAATAACTATTATTGTAATAGGGATACCAGCGCTGGGTAGTTTGGAAATTTTTGAAAGAAAGAAATGACGTAATGCCTATGAATGAAATAAAAGGGTTCGTTAGATACTAGAAAATAGTTCGTGGACCATTAATTATATGAAACATGAGAAGATACGCCATGAAATTATATGGATCATCGGTGAGAAGTGGTGTTCGATCATATTTGTAAGGAATCCGCACTGGAGGGCCAACAAGGAATAACGATGGACGGAACGGGATGTGTAAAACAGAATAAACCAGGAGATGGAAAGAATATGTCTGAGATCGAATATCTTCTATACGAATATGCAAGAATGGTTATGCAACTTATGAATGTTTGTACGTTAAGCAAGCTAAGTGAGTGAGTACCTGATAAGGAGAAGTAAGGATTCAATAATAACAATATAGTTATGATATTTTGGATATGATATAGAAAAATGCGGAGACGGTTTAAACCAAGTTACCAAGATAGAGTCGGTACTAAGGGCAAGTAGAAATTAATCAGGGTTGAATCAAAGACCCCTCCCGATACCGATTGTAAGATAATTGAGAGAAGTCAAGGAAAAACGTAGAGATTGGTGAAGTGTCGCGAAGGTATTTCTTGAGCTAACGTGCGTATTTTCATATGTCCTCATGAAGATTGTGACCTAATGAGGGACGGAAAGTTAAGAGCAAACCGCGGATAAAGTGCAATAGAAGAATTTGAATTAAAGGCAAAAGAGTGACACGAGGTAATATGTCTAAGGTATGACAAGTCAAATTAAGGAAATTATGGAATGATTTAAGCAGGACGATCAGGACTAGGTAAAGTTATACCTCAAGGAATTAGTGAGATTTCACAAGGTTTTCACATCTATTATATCAGACAGAGGGCATAGTGTATAGTAATTTCTGGAAATCTTTTCGGAAGAAATTGAGGACACAAATAATTCTTACCACAGCATTAGCTTTTACTTGACGAACAGGCTAAGCGTGTTATCCAGACACTAGAAGATACGTTGTGCGCCCGTGTCATTGCTTTCAGAGGCAGCAAGAATGGACACCTGCCATTTGTTGAGTTTACTGGTAATAATAGCTGTCATTTTAACATTCAGAAGACACCGTATAAGGCTCTGTATGGCAAGAGGTGTGCGCCAACACTTGGCTGGTTTAATAGTGACAAGGCTAAGTTACTGGGCACGGATATAATTCAACGGACAGTTGGTAAGGTGAAACTCATTCGGGAACGGCTATTAGCAACTCGGAGTCGACAGAAACCATACGTAGACGATCGACATCGACATTTAGAGTCCAAGTCGGTGATTGGGTACTTCCAAAGGTGTCACATATGAAGGGCGTTATGAGATTCGGCGGAAAAAGAAGGCTCAGCCGAGATATATGGGACCTTATCAAATTGTTCGTAACGTAGGCAAGATTGCCTATGAATTAGACCTACCATCTAACTTAGAGGCGGTACATCCAGTGCTCCACGTATCTATTCTTTGCAAATGCATTAGTGACCCATCCAGAATATTTCCCGTGGAAGACATCCGGGTGACAAAGAAATTGTCCTACGAGGTACAGCCAATAACCATACCGGATCGTCAGGTGAGGAGATTGCATAACAAAGACGTGGCATCCGTTAAAGTATTATGACAGAATAATAATAGGAAGGAATTGAAGAAGAGACGAAGAAGAAATAACCCACCTATTTCCTATACCCACAGGTACTCAAAAATTTCTTATTTGGCTGCGTTAGTGAATGAATGAATTGTATGTGATAACCATAAAAAGAAGCTCCCCCAAAATGCTCATAAGTCCCGATAAGGCTAGTTTAACATTCGATGATGAATGTTTTAAAGGGGGGAGGATGTTATATCCCGTATTTTGCACGTTCGGATAAGTTGGGGTAATAAAGACAAGTAAAGGATAAGGCTACAATTTCATCTTGTTTAATATATGAGTTGTACATGAAAATATTGACGCGGAAATATTGAGGAAGGCTAAGGGCAAAATTGGAAGTTTGGGGAATAAGTTTCATAAATTGCAAATTGTCATGAAATAAAAGTGGGCTTGGAATAAAAGAAGAAGAAGAGATTTTTGGGCTTAGAATTGGCCAAGGGGGTAGCCGGCCATATGGAAAAATTTCCCAAGGCCCATAAAATTTTAATTCAAGAAATAAATAAAGAGATGGTCCATGTATTAATTGATCTTATCCCTTAGAATGTTCAAGAAAATAGAAGAAGAAAAAGAGGACAACAATATTAAAGGCCATTCGGCCATGGAGGATTGGGCAAGAACCTTGAAAAAAATTGTTCAAAAATTATTTCCTACTAATTGGAAGGTCCTTAGCAAGATGAAGTGGTTATTGGAGCAAGAAAAACATATATTCATGTAAGTTGTAGATTCTGGCCAAGTGGAGAAGCTAGGAAGAAAAGGTAAGATTCAATCTTTTTTTTATGTTATGAAGGGTTTGTTTATGTTGTAGTATGTAGAAATGGATAGAAATCATGAAAATATGGAAGTCTGTATGGTGGTTGTATGTATATACATGTGGTCGTGTGTGTGTGTGTGAAGGTGGAATGTTAGTTGATGTGGTTATGTATTTTGTGATGGAAATGAGAATTTGATAACTTAAATTGATGTTGGAATTGTTATGGGCTGACTTGGAAGAAAATATGATGTTAGTGTCGTTTCTTTAATTGTGAGAACAATGTTGTTAGAATGTGTGTTGTTGGGATAGTTCATGAATTTGGAAGCAAGAAATGCATTAAAATTGTTCCTAGGGAAGTTGGGGAGCTTTCAGGTGAAGTATGGTTTTGGTGGAAATGTTGGAATATTGTGTAGATTGTTTAAAATATTCTTGAATCATGTTTGAACGATCTTGAATTAGTAAATGAATATGTAAGCATTGATATTGATTTGAATGTACGTAGTCGTATTTAAAGTTGATGTACTATGTAGAAAAGAAGATTACTTATGTTAGAATGCATTTTGAATGGATGGTTGATGTTGTTAGTATGGTCCTTGGTATTGTTGTTGATGTTTTGGCCTAGTTAAATTCTCGGGGACGTTGAATGTATAGGGGAGATGCTGCCCAAATTTCTGTAGACAAGTTATACTTAAGATTGAATACCTGAATGCTTATGGTTAATGTTTGGTATTGGTGACCAATTGTAGATTTTGGGAAGTTCAGAACTTGAGTGTGGAGTAGCTTAAGAGGTGAATAAGGTATGTAAAGCTTTACCTTTCCTTTTTTTTTGGCATGTCCTAGACATAATAGGTTATGATACGAGCCTCGGGGGAAACTCTATTCCTAGAAATCCGAGACTAATTTTGACCCTTATTCATTCAATGCAATTAAATTGTCACGACCCAGCCCCGTGGGCCGCGACTGGCACCCTACCTGGGTACCCAGACCGAATCGCACACGCATTATCAAACCCAAACTCGTTTCCGAATTTTGCAAAATCATATCAAACATAGTTTATGTCAAAATACGTCTTAAGCGGTCGTACAAATCAGATTTTCATATGAGATCCAAACAAAGCGGCGGAATAGACCTCGCCGGTCAAAATGTAAACATAAGCATAAGGGCCATTTGGGGCCATCATAACAAGCGGACCGCTTTAAGACCAGAAAACAAAATCAGACAAACATACATAGGACCCTTATCCCACATACATGACTACAGGCCTCTACGAACTCAAAACAAAGGCATATGGCGAGACAGGGCCCCGCCGTACCCAATTAATCAAATGTACACAGTGTATGCATAACAGAGAATGTCTATACCAAAGTGGACTTCGGATCAGAAGGAGTACTCCAAAATAGTAGAATGAGTAGCCTAAACCGGAGGATCACCCCAAACGAGCTTCTGTACCTGCGGGCATAAAACGCAGCCCCCCGAAGAAAAGGGGGTCAGTACGAAATATGTACTGAGTATGTAAAGCACGGAGTACAGAAATATGGATCAAGCCGAAAGCAAATCAAAAGACAAGTGGAGTACAAACCAGAGTATCGGAGTCTGTATCAAATCATATACATATACATAATGCAGGCGAAAATCATGCAACGCTTAAGAACGTGGTCGTCACTCCGACGCTGACGCCACACACAGCATAACACCAGAAGGTTTCAAATCTCCGTACATCCCCAAACACAAACATAATCATAGGTGAGCGTATCGCATCACGAGCCATATCACAGCATAACTCCAAACGGAACCCGGCCCTATGGCGAAGCCTCGGGAACCGTAACACAGCATACGGCCGAATTTGTCATAAGGCGCACGAATCAAAACCGGCCCGGGAACCGGTGGAAGAAGTCATAATAAGGCACGAGCGGAGTCGTGAGCAAACAAATGCAAATTATACTTCAAAATAGTCTTTCAAAACAGAGTAATCCCAAAAAGTCATTTCATAATACAAAATAATCGATCACTTAGTCGATATAAGGTTTCATTTCGCAAAACGTTTCCAAAATGGTACCTATGGCTCAAAACGTAACTTAGAGTATCATAGAATTCAAAACGTATCCCGTAGGAGGAAGTTTCAAAATCGAAAGCGTCATATCAAACTTTATTCAGAAAGACAGCCCACTAAGACAAATAGGGCGTCTCGGGGTTAACGGGCCCACCTCGAGTCAAATTGAGGCGGCGAACATATTTTTGAACATTTATAGGCCAGAGGGTCATACATAATCATTTCTAGGTTACCCGACCACATTTCGATAGGTTTCGAACGAATGGTGGCATTCTAGCCAAAATGGAGCCCTTAGGCTTCAATTGAATTGAATGAATAGTAACTTTTCTGTGGATCGGGTTTCGAGGAGCATAAATGCTCCGAAAGTCCTCATATTCGCCTAGTATCCTAAGACATGCCAAATGAAGGAGTAGGAAGCTTTACATACCTCACAGATGTCGTAAGCTCTTCCGAAAGTCCAGTCCCGTTTCGTCAAAAATCTGCAAATGGTCAAAGTTACCCATTGAGATTCTTAGGCTTAAAATTGCCTTTAACTTCAATTTTTTTTTGCCTACCGAAATTTCGGCAGCATTTCCCCTAAAATTCTAACATCCCCGAGACTTGGCTCGGCTCAAAATACATTAATAACAACAGCCCACACACCATCAAACAACACAATTCAAAATCAAAGCACTCTAGCTTCAAAGTTCTACTTTATTACTTAAGTTGGCAACTTCTCATTCAAACTTCCAAGACTCAAATTCTACATCCACATCATTATATTCATTTACTCATTCAAGATTATTCAATCACATCCCAAACACATTCTAATCCATATACAAAAGTCCCCGAAGTTCATTATTTTCCATATTTCATTCAAAACATCGAAAGTCACGACGAACATTCTAACTTGCGTCGTTTCATTCCGAATTCATTAACATCAACCATAAGTCATATTTAGGGCCTTAAGCATCAAAGATATACAATGATATACGCAAATATACAAAAGGTATATACTTTCCGATAATGTTCCGAAATCCTTTTCCAACGCCACTTCAATTCACTAATCATTCATTTACGTTATAAAGGCCATCACGACACAACTAAACAAACCAAATAAGATCGAATTCATCTTCTTTCTTCCTCCTAGGCACACGGCCACAACACCAATTATACATACACCCACGGTTTCGCACACACATTAAAACTACGAAATTCTCGTTTATTCCCAATCCTTACCACATCCATACCAATTCTATAACATTAAAGGGGCAAAATTCTTACCTTTTCTTGAAAATCCGACTTGTCGCAAACGAGGTTCTTGTGCCAAACTAATTATACCCCGTTGAAGAGGGCCTTGAGTACTTCATAACTATGTAAAAATTAAGATTTTTGGATTGAACACCAAGCTAGGAAATTTTTTTCTTTCCCTTTCCTTTAGGTTCGGCCGAATGCCCCTTGTTGGTGGTGTTCTTGAACTTTCTTTGATGATCTTGATAATTGCTAAGCTAAGGTGATATATATCCACATAAGTCATGTGTACATCACATGGCTTTTAAAATAATGGGCTTGGACCCTTGCTAGGGCCGGCCACCCCACTCTTTGGGCCTCAATTTTTGTATTCAATTTTTCTTGGCCCAATTCAATAAAAGTCCCGTTTTGTAATTCCCGAAACAAATTTCCGAAATTCCAAATTTATCCTCGGCCTTCCCCGAGGTCTTAACTTAATAATTCCATAACCATCATGGTCATATTCACAAAAATTGAAATATTTCCTTATAGCATACAAGTCGTAATTATTTCTCGGTTTCCAATTATATGAAAAACACGGGACATAACATTCTCCCCCCCTTAAGAACATTCGTCCCCGAATGTTAAATAAATCTTATGAAGGCTCACAAACATAATGGGAAAACCATTTTTATATATAAATAGTACATATGGTCCATCCGTTCTTTGGTACAACCAATACAAAAGTCTAGATTACAAGAGGCGTAGGGGATAAATGGGGGAATCTCTTCTTCATCTCATCCTCCGCCTCCCAAGTCATCCCTTCCCGGTTCTTATTGCGCCACAGAACTTTGACAGAAGGCACTTTCTTAGTGCGCAATCTCCTTACCTGACGATCCAGAATAATCATGGATTGTTCCTCATCGGACAATTCTTCCGTCACTTGAACCTCTTCTGCTGGAAATATTTTGGGAGGGCCACCGATGCATTCGCGAAGCGTAGACACACGAAATGCCCGATGTACCACCTCCGGATCAAATGGTAAATCTAACCCATAAGCGACATTCTTAATTCTTTAAATCACCTGATAAAGTCCGATATATTGCGGACTGAGATTACCCTTTTCGCCGAATCACATCACACCTTTCATAGTTGATACTTTCAGAACACCCAATCTCTGAGCTGAAATTCTACGGGTCGACGTCGTATATCAGCACACGACTTCTGCCGACACTGAGCAGCTAACAGTCGCTCCCGAATAAGCTCTACCTTATCTACAGCCTCCTGGATCACGTCTGGCCCCATCAACTTAGTCTCGCCCACGTCAAACCAACCAATAGGGGATCTGCATCTCCTGTCATAAACAGCCTCGTACGGGGCCATCTGAATGCTGAAGTGATAACTGCTATTGTAGGCAAACTTTATAAGCGGCAAATGATCATCCCAGCTGCCGCGGAATTCAATAACGCAGGCCCGCAACATATCCTCGAGCGTCCGAATAGTGCGCTCGGCCTGCCCGTCGGTCTGAGGGTGGAAAGCTGTCCAGAGGCTCACCTGAGTCCCTAATCCCATCTGAATGACCTCTAGAAATTAGCTGTAAACTGGGCACCTCGGTTAGTAATAATAGATACAGGGACCCCGTGAAGTCTGACTATCTCTCTAATATATAATCTGGCATAATCCTCAGCCGAATAAGTAATCCAAACCGGAAGGAAATGGGCTGATTTCGTCAGCCTGTCCACGATAACCCAAATAGAGTCGTACCTGCGTAGAGTACGCGGCAACCCAACAATGAAGTCCATAGTAATCATCTCCTATTCCCAGGCTGGAATCTCCATCTCCTGCAACAATCCACAGGGCTTCTGGTGCTCGATTTTTGACTTGCTGGCATTTTGGGCACTGACTAACAAACTCGGCAACATCTTCCTTCATGCCGTCCCAACAATACAAACACCTGTGATCCCGATACATCTTAGTGGAACCAGGACGAATAGAATACCGTGCATGATGTGCGTTGCCCAAAATCTGCCGTCGTAAGCCCGCAATGCCCGGTACACGGAATCTGTCGTCGTATAATAATACTCCTTCAGGAGAGATCTCAAACTGAGCCCTTGTTCTATTAAGGGCCACACGCTATATTTTGTAACGGACAAACGCTTTCCAGACATCGTAGCCAATATCATTCCTTCTTACACTACTGAGTTCCCTACCACGTTATCGAAATCTCAATTCATACCAGACACTCACACCAACGGATTCAAAATCACGTCATACCGAACAGTTCACACCAACGAATTCAGAATCATACCAAACACTTCACTTCAACGGATTCAGAACTAAGACCGGACGCCTAACACATATCGACGAATTCGTAATCGGAGGCAGACATACTAGACAATGGCAGACGGGCTCATAGTCAAAATCAGAGGTACAGAAGTATGTCAGACAAATCTGAGGTCGGAGTCAGACGTACAAAGAGGTGTCAAATGGATTCGCAATCCGAGCTAATCATGCAGAGGTATTCCAACCAAAATCAGATTCAGAACCGGATGTACCAAGGTTTATCAATTGGGAACACAATCGAGGTCAGAAGCATAAAAGCGTAATAGACAGAGCCTTATCAACCTCGGGAGTGCAGAAGTATAGCCGATAGAATCCGAATTAGAATCAGATCACTCTTATTAAGGCTCCAATGATTCGTGAAAATTTTCCCCTTTATTTGGAAACTTATTCGCCAAGCTGTCACACAAATTGTCGTGCATGTCGCGTATCGACTCCTTCAAAAATTCAGCCTATTCACACTGCTCATCTTTCATCTTTCCTACCCTCCATGGTCATTCCCTCTTTCAGACACCGTCATTCCCAACTAAGTTATAGTATAATTGGGACTTTTCTATCCCTTTACGACATTCGGATCGTCGCCCCCCACTTCGTTTCATGAATTTGGTTTAATACAACCTTTCGTCTATCACAACTTTGTTTGTCGGAACTCGGCTCTTATCCCACATGGGCACCAAACGAAAATCATACACACATACACATACACCCATACGAATATATTTACCCATACCTTACTGACGAACGTCTCTGATTGTCATTCAAATTCTCTCAATTTCCCGAGCGGTGTTGTACCCTTTTCTTTTTGCCCATTTAGTCCGCCTCGTTTTTGCGCGACTCCCGCAAGGGGCACTAATTTCTCCACACATTCTCTTTTCCTTTAGATTACCCCAAATTTTCATTTAAACCAAGCACACCTACACTTGGGCAAAAAATCTTGCATTACTTCCCAGGGGGTCACCCATCCAGGATTGCTCTGGCTTGAGCACGCTTAACTCCGAAACTTTCGCACATTTTGACACGTTAGGGCTAATATAATTTCGTCGATCGTCACGCACGACCTTTGTCACGTAATTTAAGACAAATTGGGGTCTTAACAACTTTTCAAAACGTCCCCGTAGCGGGTCCCACCCCGGCCTACGAGAATTCTGTTACTTTTCTGACTTGGTAATTACCGTGTCGTCACTTGTAAATCCTCAACATTTACCTTCATGCATACATACGTACTTTCAGATAGCCCACAAGTCCAAATTCGTATTCTACAAATTTCATCTCCAAATAATCGAGGGGAAGCTGACAGAATATTACAGTAAGGTATCTTCCAACCATCAGCAAAAGGGGACTAGAGCCCGACGAACTTCGCGAAATCATCAAATGCCTAATTCACATAATTACCCCCACGGTTATACATATCTATATACTTAGGCCGAGAGCGAACCGCCAAATTCTCAACTGCTTATCATACGTTTTGTATTCTTTCGGTTAAGGGGGCCTTGACCGTCGGACATTCTTGCCCTTCACCTGGGTTGTACTAAAACAAATTGGGATTAAATCACCTTTCTGGTCCCTCCACATAAATTGCGAATCTACTACTCGTATGTATATTTTCTCGAGATAAGATTTTCCCCGCTAAGGGTAATGCTCCTTACAATTAACATGGAGGGTACCCTTTTAATCCGCCATAATGGGTTTATCATAATGGTATCGACCTTCAAGACAGGTTAAGGACTTATATCCCATTTCCCTTTTCGTATTTCTAGAAAAATTTGGGCAGAGGTTCCTCTATATTTCGTACTATCCCAAAACCTGTGCACAGAAAATACCAACCAGGCCTCACAGGGCCACCACATATGCGTACATACATATCACATCCTATCATCGCATAGCCACACGGCTAACAATTTCAAACAAAAATATAAACATACCGAGGCTTACCTCACATGCCCAACTCAACTGTACCTGCTACACTTTTCATATTTTAGTTTTCCTTCCAATGTCCGGCTTATATTCCAATCGTATTTCAAGCACCTTACCCAACATACATCTTCCATATCATCACTAACATGGGCACTGTGTAGCTTCCAATATCAACAATCACTGTCTCACGTCGATACCGTTCTCCAGCTGCAATCAAAGGTTAGGAAAAGGAATTCATTCCCTACAGCTGGCTCTATCGCACGATCTAAGATTCCAAAGAAAGTAACATCCTAAATGTCTTGTAGTTTCCTGTTTATAGATGTGGTGCACAACACATCGATAAACAAGACTCTACGAGACACGGCCTGTAGACATTCCGAGGACAAACTGCTCTGATACCACTTTTGTCACGACCCAGCCCCGTGGGCCGCGACTGGCACCCTACCTGGGTACCCAGACCGAATCGCACACGCATTATCAAACCCAAACTCGTTTCCGAATTTTGCAAAATCATATCAAACATAGTTTATGTCAAAATACGTCTTAAGCGGTCGTACAAATCAGATTTTCATATCAGATCCAAACAAAGCGGCGGAATAGACCTCGCCGGTCAAAATGTAAACATAAGCATAAGGGCCATTTGGGGCCATCATAACAAGCGGACCGCTTTAAGACCAGAAAACAAAATCAGACAAACATACATAGGACCCTTATCCCACATACATGACTACAGGCCTCTACGAACTCAAAACAAAGGCATATGGCGAGACAGGGCCCCTCCGTACCCAATTAATCAAATGTACACTGTGTATGCATAACAGAGAATGTCTATACCAAAGTGGACTTCGGATCAGAAGGAGTACTCCAAAATAGTAGAATGAGTAGCCTAAACCGGAGGATCACCCCAAACGAGCTTCTGTACCTGCGGGCATAAAACGCAGCCCCCCGAAGAAAAGGGGGTCAGTACGAAATATGTACTGAGTATGTAAAGCACGGAGTACAGAAATATGGATCAAGCCGAAAGCAAATCAAAAGACAAGTGGAGTACAAACCAGAGTATCGGAGTCTGTATCAAATCATATACATATACATAATGCAGGCGAAAATCATGCAACGCTTAAGAACGTGGTCGTCACTCCGACGCTGACGCCACACACAGCATAACACCAGAAGGTTTCAAATCTCCGTACATCCCCAAACACAAACATAATCATAGGTGAGCGTATCGCATCACGAGCCATATCACAGCATAACTCCAAACGGAACCCGGCCCTATGGCGAAGCCTCGGGAACCGTAACACAGCATACGGCCGAATTTGTCATAAGGCGCACGAATCAAAACCGGCCCGGGAACCGGTGGAAGAAGTCATAATAAGGCACGAGCGGAGTCGTGAGCAAACAAATGCAAATTATACTTCAAAATAGTCTTTCAAAACAGAGTAATCCCAAAAAGTCATTTCATAATACAAAATAATCGATCACTTAGTCGATATAAGGTTTCATTTCGCAAAACGTTTCCAAAATGGTACCTATGGCTCAAAACGTAACTTAGAGTATCATAGAATTCAAAACGTATCCCGTAGGAGGAAGTTTCAAAATCGAAAGCGTCATATCAAACTTTATTCAGAAAGACAGCCCACTAAGACAAATAGGGCGTCTCGGGGTTAACGGGCCCACCTCGAGTCAAATTGAGGCGGCGAACATATTTTTGAACATTTATAGGCCAGAGGGTCATACATAATCATTTCTAGGTTACCCGACCACATTTCGATAGGTTTCGAACGAATGGTGGCATTCTAGCCAAAATGGAGCCCTTAGGCTTCAATTGAATTGAATGAATAGTAACTTTTCTGTGGATCGGGTTTCGAGGAGCATAAATGCTCCGAAAGTCCTCATATTCGCCTAGTATCCTAAGACATGCCAAATGAAGGAGTAGGAAGCTTTACATACCTCACAGATGTCGTAAGCTCTTCCGAAAGTCCAGTCCCGTTTCGTCAAAAATCTGCAAATGGTCAAAGTTACCCATTGAGATTCTTAGGCTTAAAATTGCCTTTAACTTCAATTTTTTTTTGCCTACCGAAATTTCGGCAGCATTTCCCCTAAAATTCTAACATCCCCGAGACTTGGCTCGGCTCAAAATACATTAATAACAACAGCCCACACACCATCAAACAACACAATTCAAAATCAAAGCACTCTAGCTTCAAAGTTCTACTTTATTACTTAAGTTGGCAACTTCTCATTCAAACTTCCAAGACTCAAATTCTACATCCACATCATTATATTCATTTACTCATTCAAGATTATTCAATCACATCCCAAACACATTCTAATCCATATACAAAAGTCCCCGAAGTTCATTATTTTCCATATTTCATTCAAAACATCGAAAGTCACGACGAACATTCTAACTTGCGTCGTTTCATTCCGAATTCATTAACATCAACCATAAGTCATATTTAGGGCCTTAAGCATCAAAGATATACAATGATATACGCAAATATACAAAAGGTATATACTTTCCGATAATGTTCCGAAATCCTTTTCCAACGCCACTTCAATTCACTAATCATTCATTTACGTTATAAAGGCCATCACGACACAACTAAACAAACCAAATAAGATCGAATTCATCTTCTTTCTTCCTCCTAGGCACACGGCCACAACACCAATTATACATACACCCACGGTTTCGCACACACATTAAAACTACGAAATTCTCGTTTATTCCCAATCCTTACCACATCCATACCAATTCTATAACATTAAAGGGGCAAAATTCTTACCTTTTCTTGAAAATCCGACTTGTCGCAAACGAGGTTCTTGTGCCAAACTAATTATACCCCGTTGAAGAGGGCCTTGAGTACTTCATAACTATGTAAAAATTAAGATTTTTGGATTGAACACCAAGCTAGGAATTTTTTTTCTTTCCCTTTCCTTTAGGTTCGGCCGAATGCCCCTTGTTGGTGGTGTTCTTGAACTTTCTTTGATGATCTTGATAATTGCTAAGCTAAGGTGATATATATCCACATAAGTCATGTGTACATCACATGGCTTTTAAAATAATGGGCTTGGACCCTTGCTAGGGCCGGCCACCCCACTCTTTGGGCCTCAATTTTTGTATTCAATTTTTCTTGGCCCAATTCAATAAAAGTCCCGTTTTGTAATTCCCGAAACAAATTTCCGAAATTCCAAATTTATCCTCGGCCTTCCCCGAGGTCTTAACTTAATAATTCCATAACCATCATGGTCATATTCACAAAAATTGAAATATTTCCTTATAGCATACAAGTCGTAATTATTTCTCGGTTTCCAATTATATGAAAAACACGGGACATAACATAAATTAGACATTTTATGCTTCGATAAAAAAATAGTTTAAACATCCGTAACTTTCACAAACTTGACCGGATTGCCCTAAAAGTTTTGTAGATGACTCCATAAAGTCTAATGTTCGTAATTTATGTATACCACCTCGACTTGACCCGAGTCCCTTTTTGTATCAGTCTATTTGACTTATTTCCGTACGGTAATTAAAGAAAACTTTTGGCTAATCTTCCGGCTACTAATCGATAGTTTTTTTAACTATTCCTTTGTGTCCCGTGATGAAGTTTGACATGTACAAACGATCCCAGATGTTTTGTTTAAACATAATCCATCATAACATCCGAAAGGTACATACTACGACTATTGTCTGATTCTTTTTCTAAATGACCTATCGTTCGGATTACTTTGTCGAATCTTTTTAAATGTTTTATGATGCATATAGTTTCTCACTACTGTACTCGTGGATGCCTCAATGCTTCCTTCACTGAGCCCGGGCCAGGATATGTTATCACGCGTATTCCATTGCATTGTTCGTCGTGACTCGATGTGAGGGGGCAGGTATACATGTACATGGGTTGTGGAGTATGCTGTGCCATGTACACATATATTCTGATATTTGATGATATGATATGATATGGCCATCTGATATGTTATGATATGATATGATGTGTGTTATATCCTGCATTTTCGAACGTCGAATTATTTGTAAGCTGAGGTGGGGCCCACACGTCAAGATTTTTTTTGGGACATGTGACAAATTATATAACTCACATATGTGAAGTTAAACACAACTCAAGAAGGACACTTGGGCCAAATCAAAGTGGAAGCCCTCCAAAAGGACAATTTAAGGAAGCATTTTCGGATGATCTGACTTCTAGGGCACAAACGGTATTATAAGTTTGGAATTTGGGAAAACGCCCAGAAATAAAAGTTGTAGATAATTGAATTATCTTTCCATCCATAGGTCGTGGGCCCTCATACGATATCGGGATCAAGGGTTATGACCGTTTTACTGAACGAACATCCAGTCAGAAATTTTAACCCTGCGCGAACGCGCCCAGAGGGGGCGCGAACGCGCAGAAGGAAATCATTTACTCTACGCGATCGCGCCAGAAGGCAGCGCGATCGCGATGAGCACTTTTCTAGCTGCTTCTGGCAGCTTCCAAAACAATTATAAAGAGGGGGAGACCCCCTCATTTTCAGTCCAAAACCACGAACACCACCCCAAAAATCCCAGAAAATTTCCCAACTTTCCACCACCAAATTTTAGCCCAAACCAGGTATAATTTCCCAATTTCAGTCCGGATAGCGTATAATTTTCACTGCAGAATCGTATGGCGGTGTGTTGTGGCATAAAAATAAGGTGAAAAAGGGAAGATACAACAATATTAAAAGGAGAAAGGTATGAATCTCTTCCTATTTGTGTTAATACTAGTTTATTTACGAAGAAGACGCGATTAAATAATTGTATACTGAGTTAATTAGTTAGGAAAGTTGGAAAACAGCGTGTGGGCTGTTTTATGGAATATGTTGATATGAAAAAAGGATATTATTGATGTTGGTATTGTTGTTGTGTTGTTGACTGCTGAATTAAAAATTCGGGCTAGGCATATAAGCAGGGGAGATGCTACCCAAATTTCTGTAGACAAATAGTGAATTAAAGAATGCTAAAAGTCTTACTATTGACAATTGGTAAATGTGACCATTTGTAGATTTTGAGCGAAACGGGAATTGAATTTGGACAAGCGTAAGACGCAGCTAAGGTCTGTAAGGTCTTTCCCTTCATTCTTAGGCATGTTCTGAACATAATAGGCTCGGCCGCGAGCCTTAAATACGACTCTGTTCCTCGGAATTCGATATGGAAATCTGCTCCAATTCCTTCAGTAAGATTGAAACCATGTCCTTATAAAATATCTTTAAAGTATGCTTTTGTACGAAACCTTCCTAAACGGAGTCGGAATACTTCCGAATGATTATGGGTGACCTCATAAAGTCTTTTATCAGTAATTTATGTATCTTGCCTCGAGTTGGTCCGAGGTGGGCCCACGGAGCCCCGATACCCCGTGAATGATCTAAATTGCCTCATTTCCGTCCGTTTTTCACAGGCAACATCTGAACTATCATTTTGAACATAATATGACTTTTTTTTATATAAATCTCACAATATGGTTTTGATATCTGAAAATCTAGTTCGGTTTATGATCTGTCGTGCCTCCCCAAGTGACGTGTAGGTGCGTAGTTTGAAAACTATCTGAATACTTTGATTCGATCTGCCAGTTGGCCTATTTTTGTTCCGTTGAATCTGTACGACGATCTGTACGTATGTGGTTTTTCATTAATCAGTTCGTGCATGTGTTATGATTCCTTTCACCGGATCCCGGGCCGGTATGTATATCGTGAGGATGGGCCGCCGAGCCCCAAATGTGAATTCTGAAGTATGATGTGTCCGTTTCCGGGGTACTGTGTTATATGTCCGTCCCCGGTCACCGAGGATAAATTACGAAGTATGATGTGTCCGGGCTCGGGGTGTTGTGTTATCTGTCCGCCCCCGGGTACCGTGGTTATGTTATGATGTGTGACGGAGATCGGAGAAGAATTTCTGATATCTGACATATTGTTGTGCCAATGGCAGGAGTGGCGACCACGTTCCTGTACCCTATGTGTGATTCTGTCTGTCTGTATGATTTACGCTTCTGTCTGTCCGTCTGGATTATCTGACCGACGGGTTACGATTCTGTCTGTCCGTCCGGATCATCTGTCCGACTGGTTATGATTCTGTCTGTCCGTCCGGATCATCTGTCCGACTGGTTACGATTCTGTCTGTCCGTCCGGATCATCTGTCCGACTGGTTATGATTCTGTCTGTCCGTCCAGATCATCTGTCCAACTGGTTATGATTCTGTCTGTCCGTCCGGACCATCTGTCCGACTGGTTATGATTCTGTCTGTCCGTATGGATTCCGATTCTGTATGTCCGTAGGGATTCTGATTTTGTCTGTCTGGACCATGATTCTGTCCGTCTGTCGGGACTATGACTCTGTCTGTCCGGCTTATGAGCCTGTCTATTATATTTTTGTGCTTCCGGTCCAGATCATGATTTTGTTTGATATATTTCTGCTTTACATACTTGGTACATTTTTGTACTGACCCCCGGTTCTTCGGGGGCTTCGCTACATGCCCGCAGGTACAGACGCACCAGGTGATACGCCGCCAGCGTAGGTTTCTGACTCTGCTGTTTGAAGAGCTCCTTCGATCCGGAGCATATACTTTTGGTATATATCTTCTGTTCTTCCGTATGTTCTGTATGTATGGAAATTCTGGGTACGGCGGGGCCCTGTCCCGTCATATGATTCGGTATGTCTGTAGAGGCCTGTAGATAGATGTGTGGGTTACGGGTTTTGTCTGTATGTTAGCCTTATCGGCTTATCTGTAAATGTATGCATGTTCAGGTATATACATATATATATGTTGTGCGCCTGTCGTATCTGTATCGGCCTACTTCTGTAACATCTGTTTTAAAAAAACAAATATGTATGATATGAGATTCTGCCAGGTAGGTATGTACGGGTACCCAGTTAGGGTACCAGTCGCGGCCCACGGGGTTGGGTCGTGACAATGTGTTACGGAGCTATTCCCTACTCTGGAGTATGCTGTGTTGTGGCGCCAGTGACGGGGTGGCGACCACGTTCTGTTCACCGAGTCCCATAATGGGGCCGGATATGGCATATGTTTGACATGCATTATCTATGTTTTTATGAGTAAGCATTTTGATATTCTGGTTATTGCATTCATTTCTGCACTTCCTGTTTATTATACTTCATGCTTTACATACTCAGTACCTATTCCGTACTGACCCCCTTTCTTCGGGGGCTGCGTTTCATGCCGCGTAGGTACACCCAGGTGATGTGAAGTTATTATAGAGGATGTTCCAGCAGAGTTGGCAAGCTCCGTTTGCTCTTGGAGTGCTGCTGGGTCAGAGTTTGTGTGTATGCTTTCTCTGGATCGATGTTAGAGACTTTGCAGACAGAGTCGTAGGTATAGTATGTCAGTTGTGTAAGCGGCTTCATCAGCCAATATGTCATTCTGTAGTATGTGTTAAATTCTATATAAACACAGATTCTGTTGATTTGGAAAGCATCGAAAAAGAATATTTTGAGAGCATATTATGTATTCTACCCTTATTTGATTTAAAAAGTCTAAAAGGTTATGTGTGTCCTAAAGGTCTGAGGGTTCGCTCGACTCCGGATGTGGGGCCGGGTGCCCATCACACCCTAGTGGAATTAGGGTATGACAAGGGGTGTGATATGGAAATGAAATGAAATGAAACTTAAATCTCTTATTTAATGAACCAATCTGTTCCTGGCCAGGTATACGGACCAACATACGGTTCGTAAATTTAATACGGGCCGTATGTTTGGTCCAGAGAATTATGTCATTCTTGGCTGATTATACGGTCCAAACATATGGACCGTATAATTTATACGGCCAGTATGTTTGGCCGTATAATCCCCAGTGTTCCGAAACTCGTTTTCGTCGACTCGTTTGATCTCCAATCCTTATGGAACCTTCTTAGCACTTGCTTGACACCTCAATACCAACCTAAGGGACGTTATCACTCTTCTCCAAGACATCATTATATCCTCATTAACCCGTTACTCGTAATTCCTTTCTGCTACCTACCGTATGCCTTGCCTTCTCTTGGCCAACTTTCTTCCCCTATCTCTAACATCTTTGAAATCTTAACTAGGGTCACCGAATGTCATTTCTTACCTATTGAAATACCGTATGCTGGTACTCTTCACTAGTCTATCCACTTGTTCATAAATGGAAAATTTTTCGAGGTGTAACAGTATTGTTATTGTTGGTATTGTGATTTCGGGCTAGAGATATAAACAGGGGAGATGCTGCCCGAATTTCGACAAATTTTAAGGGATTTACTTTGAAGGCTTGAGGAAACACATGACGATAAGCCTAATAATAGTATTGATGATTTTATATGTAGATTACAAGACTACGAATGATCTTATATAGATTGCAAGACAAAAAGTAAGTTGGAAAGTCGAGAAGTAAGCTTCCAGGTATGTTAAGGCTTTCCCTTTCTTTCTTTTTGGCATGATCCTATGATACAACGAGTAAACGAGCTTCCATATTACTCTACTCTTAGAAGCACTAGAAGTACTTCAGTCTTTGATGTTCCTGTACCCCTCTTATGATTGTCCCTTCTGTTCATGGGTCCTGAGTTTATATCATGATAATGTTAGCTCATATTTATGCATTGCATTCATTCACATACATGCATATTGACCCGTGACCAGAAGGAGTTATATATATATATATATATATAGATGGGGTGTGGGAAAAGGGCGAGGCGTTATATACGCATTACCACCTGATCAGCTGGTGCACAGTGATGATGATTATTATGCCCGAAGGGGCTTCCCGAAGGAGCCATTATGCTATTATGCCCGAATGGGCCTATATGGGTTATGGATCAGGCCGTACATTCCTCGGCACTATGACCTATGCATATCATACACCCGCAGGGGGCATTTTCAGTAAGCAGAGATATACAGATATGTTCAGATAGTTAGATATATAGATGCATGCATACAGATATGTTCAGAAGTGAGACATAAAGATATATTCAGTCAGTCAGTTTAGTTTATGATTCTCATATTTTCTTCATGACTCCTATGTGTATGCTACTTTCTACCTTACATACTCAGTACATGATCCGTACAGACTCCCCTATTGCTCGGGGGGCTGTGTTCATGCCCGCAGGTTCAGATAGCAGGAAGATAGATTGCCTCCTTAGGCTGCTTCTTCAGCTGGATAGCGGAGCACTCCTCTCTTGTCGGAGTTGCCGTATAGACCGGGTATGTGTCCAGATGTTATGGGTAGGACGGAGGCCCTTTGCCGTCCATGGCATATCCAGTATATCAGTAGAGGCTCATAGACGCTTATATTCAGCCAGACAGTGTGGCTCGCTCAGCACATGTTTGGATACATAGTTTTATCGGGTAGCCTTGGTGTTACACCTCGGAATTTTTTTTTCGTTGATGCACATTGAATAGACTAACGAGGAGCATGAAGTATATGGTATTTCAATAAGTAAGGAATGACAATTGATGACCCTAATTATGATTTCAAAGATGTTCGAGGTAGGGGGAGAAAGTTTGCCAAGAGAGGGCAAGGAATATGATATGTATCGGAAAGGATTTACGAGTAACAAGTTAATGATGACTTAATGATATTTTGGAGAAGAGTTATAACGTCCCTTAGATTGTTAATGAGGTGATAAACAAGTGTTAACAAGGTTCTATGAGGATTGGAGATCGAACGAAATGACGGAAACCATTTCAGAAAAGTGAAGTTATACGACCACTTATACGGTCCGTATAACTCCCAGCAGGGAGATGATTATCTGATTGATGAGGCACAACCATGTATACGGACCGTATAAGTGTCCGTGGAAGACCCGACGGGCTGATTTTTAGTTTTGGTATAAATAGATGCCTTGGGTTCTTTTACTTTATTTTTCATCTTCAACAAGTATTGAGAGCTCAAAAACCCTTCTCTAAGAATATTCCATTCATATTCAAGACAACACAAAGATCAAAGACTAGAATCAAGTGTTCATGTGTTAGAAAACTTCCAAGGGTTAGAAGACCACTAAAGATTCCATTGGAGGTGAACTAGGGTTTTGGTTCAAGTGAAGTATTTCCATTCAAGGTTCATTACTACACCATCTAAGGTAATCTTTATCGTATTTTCATGTTTTTTAAGGTATTGATAAGTTGAAACACTTGGATTGTAGAAGGATATAGAAAAAGGGTCTTGAAAGTGAGAATAGTGATGTTTGTGAGTAGTAGCTTGGGTTGAGTAATGATTCTTGATATGTTATGATTACAATCATGTTATAAATGATATTGAGAACATGGGATAAATGTTGTATATGATTGAATGTAATAGTGTGCTATGACCATGGATATGGATGACTCGAAGTGAATTGAGGAATATCGATAATGTAGGTGAATAGAGACCATTGTTATGATGTTGTGAATGTTATTATTGATGTTTGGGAGTTGATATATGATATGGAGGAAGTCATATAAATAAAGGAGATTCTATCAAATTTTCTCTAGCTTTAGTCATGTATGCTAAGTTATCAATTTTCTAACGATAGTATAACTCTAATGAAGGTAGAAAGGTGAGCATTGAAGGGGAACATGCAAGTGGTTGAATAGTTGAATGAAAAGGTATGTAAGGCTAACCCTTCTCGCATAAAGCATGGTTGTTTGGATAAATATCTAATCTTCTATGAGCCTATGATGTCCTCCAAATGATTCTATCTCTAAAAGCTACTAAGCTCATGGTCCTTGATATGTTACGATTGTACTAAATTCCTTATATGATGAGTAATCCCCTAGGGATAGATGTAATGAACGACGATAGAAATGATTCTAAAGATTCTTATGAGCTTTTATGTATATGTGCCTATGTATGGCTATTATGAAACCCCGAGCTTATATGGCCGGGTAGAATATATATATATATTGCGCGTGCACCACTGCAGTTGGGTACGGATAACCCTGAGCCTTGGTAGGGCCAAGTATGTGTAACCCTGAGCCTTGGTAGGGCCAGGTATGTATAATCACCGAACCTAGCCATGGTCGGGTACGTGAAACACCGAACCTTCGTGGTCGGGTATGCTATGTAAATGATACGTATATGAATATGAATATTTATATGAATATGAATATGTAGATGTAAATGAGTACGGATATGAATACGAATACGGATATGGATGTAAGTACATAGTCACACATTAGAAATGGAAAGTCCCTATGAAAAGCAAGTAAGTGTTTATGACGATGATACTACCAGCTCCCATCCTATGCTATTTCTTATGTTGTCTATTATGCTTTCATAATGATGTTAATCATGCTTTACATACTCAGTACATTCTTTGTACTGACGTCCTTTTGTTTGTTGAAGCTGCGTCATGCCCGCAGGTGGCCAGGGTGATAGGCTTGATCCATAGCTTTATTACTCAGGGACTACATGGCGGAGCTCCATTTCATTCGGAGCTACAACTTTTGGTATTCATTCTTTTGTGTACATACTTAGGGGCATAGTGGGGTCCTGTCCCGCCTATATGATATGACATACTCTCTTTAAAGGCTCGTAGACATGTGTATATGGTTAGATGTATTTGGCCTTGTCAGCCTATATTTTGGATATCATTTCGTTAGCCTCGTCGGCTGATGTACATTGATATGGTCATAGTTGCTAATGATGATATAAATGTGTTGATAGCCCAATGGGATTAGTATGATTTGAAGGATAGAAAGTATGATTTAGCTATGTGGCTCACCTAGATGTAAATGGGAATGTATGATAAGTGGTGCCCGGGTGGATTAGCATCGGGTGGCCGTCGCTGCACTCCGATTGGGTCGTAACAAAAGTGGTATCAGAACAGTTCAGTCCTAGGAAGTGTCTACGAGCCGTGTCTAGTAGAGTCTTGGTTATGGGTGTGTTGCGCGCCACACTTATAAACAAGAGGCTTCGGGCATTTTAGGAATGAATGACCTTCTTTCTTCATAAGATCGTCCGATAGTGTAAGAACTTCCTTCTCCTTAACCGTGTGCTATGTATTTCAGAAATGACTGTAAAGAGAGAGGCTACGGCAGCCCAAAAGGGAAAGACAGCGGCGGAAAAATGGGCTGAAATAGCACCGCCAACGGCTGTAGAGGAAAGTGAGTCCCAAAATGTGGCTCAATCTCAGTCCTCTCATTCAGTGCCTATTTCTAAGGAGCGTAAGGGAGCTTCAGTCCCAACTCCAGCATCTCCGGCTCCTCCACCGGATGCTTCAGGCCAAGATGTGAAAGAGGCCATTCATTTGCTTACTCAATTGGCTGCCGCCAAGACTTAGCGGCAAAGTATAAGGCAAGGTGATAGGGCTGTTAGTGCAAGGGCCCATGATTTTATTAGCTTGAACCTCCGAAATTCTTTGGATCAAAGCCGGATGAGGACCCTCAGAATTTTATTAATGGTATGTTGAGGACACTTTGGTTGATACATTCTTCGGACACCGAATCAGTGGAGTTAGCATCCTATAGATTGAGGGATGTGCAGTTCATTGGTACACGATTTTGATGGTTTCAAGGGGAGCCAATTCGCCTCCCCCGGTATGGCAAGAATTTGTAGATACTTTCCTCCGACATTATTTACCTCCAGAATTTCAGCGAGCTAAGGCCGATAAGTTATTGAATTTGAGGCAAGGAAGCATGAGTGCTTTAGAGTATAGTCTTCGCTTTAGTTCATTTGCTAGGTATGCTTCGGCCATGGTAACGAATATGGGTGACCGAGTGCACCGATTTGTGCAAGGCCTAGGGCCACATTTGAGGGATAGGTGTTTGACTGTGTTCCTTCAAGACAATATGGACTCAAAATTTAGAAGAAATCCTACAGCAACAAAGAAGTGAGCGTGAGCATGATAGAGGGTATAACAAGAGGGCTAGATCTTCGGGTCTGATGAGTGAGTATAGAGGCGGGCACAGGCAGCAGTTTTCGAGGCATTCAGGCCATTCTATAACTAGTGCACCTCCACGGTTTTTAGGCCAGAGATTTGATAGGTCTACTCATTCCGGGCAGAGTAAGAGCTTTTCGGGATCTCAGTTCATGGGTGATTCGGGTTAGGAGAGGCCACCCATACCATGATGTTCCCAGTGTGGGAAGTTAAATTGTGGTCAATGCCGATTAGGTTCAGAGGTTTGCTATTCATGTGGTCGACCAGGCCATATTATGTGTGATTGCCCCTCAGTTGGTGGTAGAGGTAGGACCCAACCTTCAGGGTCAGTAGCCGGATCTTCGTCATCTATACGTCCTATAGGGCCAGGTTCACATGCGCCAGTCGGCCATGGTAGAGGCAGAGGGAAAGTCCCCAGTTCTAGCTGTCCTCAGCACCGTATATATGCTTTGGCTGGACGCCATGATCTTGAGTCTTCTCCTGATGTGGTCACAGGCATATTATCGGTATTTTCTCATGATGTATATATGCTTTGATAGATCCGGGCTCCATATTGTCATATGTTACTTCGTATATTTTGGGTCGGTTTAGAGTCAAACCAGAATCGATCAAACCTTTTGAGGTGTCTACACCCACTGGTGAATCGGTAATAGCTAGTCGAGTATATAGAAACTGCATAGTTGTGATTTGTGACGTCGTACTATGATTGACTTGCATGAGTTAAAAATGGTGGATTTTGATGTTATTATGGGCATGGATTGGTTGTCTTCTTGCTATGCCAATGTTGATTGTAGAATGAAAATGGTTCGTTTCCGATTTTCGGGAGAACCAGTTTTAGAATGGAAAGGGAATACTGCGTCACCAAAAGGTCAGTTTATTTCCTATCTTAAAGCAAGGAAAATGATCACAAAGGGTTGCATTTATCATTTAGTGCGGGTTCGAGATGTAGAAGCCGAACCGCCAACTCTTCAGTCAGTTCCCGTAGTGAACGAGTTTCCGAATGTATTCCCGGAGGAGCTTCCAGGTCTCCATCTCTAGCGGGATATTGATTTTTCTATTGATGTGTTGTCAGACACCAAGCTTATATCTATTGCTCCGTATAGAATGGCCCCCACATAATTGAAAGAGTTAAAGGAGCAATTGAAAGACTTGCTTGAGAAAGGCTTTATTAGGCCTAGTTCATCCCCGTGGGGAGCACCCATATTGTTTGTCTGAAAGAAAGATGGCTCCTTGAGAATCTGCAATGACTAACGGCAACTAAATAAGGTGACGATTAAGAATAATATCCACTTCCAAGGATTGATGACTTATTTGACCAATTATATAGCGCCAAATGGTTTTCGAAGATAGATTTGAGATCCGGGTATCATCAAGTGAGAGTTAGGGAGAATGATATCCCTAAGACAGCCTTCAGAACAAGATATGGCCATTTTGAGTTCCGGGTAATGTCGTTCGGGCTAACTAATGCACCGGCAGTATTTATGGATTTGATGAACAATTTGTTCAGGCCCTTCCTAGATCTATTTGTGACTGTATTCATCGATGATATCTTGGTGTATTCTAGATCCGAGGCACAACACGCGGATCATTTGCGTACTGTCCTTAGGGTGCTTCAAACTCAAGAGTTATTCGCCAAATTTTCTAAGTGTGAGTTTTGGTTGAACTCAGTGACATTTTTGGGGCACATTGTTTCAGCCGATGGTATTCGGGTAGATAGCCAAAGGATTGAGGCCGTGAAGACTTGGCCAAGGCCCACAACTCCTACAGAGGTTCGTAGTTTTTTGGGCTTAGTAGGTTATTACAGGAAGTTTGTAGAAGGCTTTTCTTCTATTTCTGCACCACTTAAAAAGCTGACACAGAAATCGGCTAAGTTTCTATTGATAGATGCTTGTGAACGTAGTTTCCAAGAGCTAAAAGATAGATTGACTTCTGCCCCAGTCCTGACACTTCCAGAGGGATTGGAAGGTTATGTTGTTTATTGCGATGCTTCAGACATTGGGCTAGGCTGTGTGTTGATGAAACATGGTAAGGTGATTGCGTATGCTTCAAGGCAATTACGGAAACATGAGAAAAATTATCCAACCCATGACCTTGTATTGGCTGCAGTGATTCATGCATTAAAGATGTGCAGGCATTACTTGTATGGTGTTCATGTGGATATTTGCACAGATCATAAGAGCCTTCAGTATATCTTAAATCAAAAAGAGTTGAATTTGCGGCAACGACAATGGTTGGAAA
Organism: Lycium barbarum; assembly: GCF_019175385.1. NCBI lineage: Eukaryota > Viridiplantae > Streptophyta > Magnoliopsida > Solanales > Solanaceae > Lycium > Lycium barbarum. The sequence continues at coordinate 65,198,483 of NC_083338.1, read as the reverse complement.
TGCTAAAAGATTATGATGTTGATATCCTATATCACCCCGGAAAGGCAAATGTTGTGGCTGATGCTCTTAGCCGTAGATCTATGGGAAGTTTGTGTGACGTACAACCAGAGAAAAGAGAAATGGCTAGTGAGCTCCAGCAGTTAGCTAGCGTAGGAATTCGTGTAGCGGACTCAGGTAGCAGGGGAACTACCATTCAGAATTCAGCAGTCTCGTCGCTAGTAGTGGAAGTGAAAGAGCGACAATACGAAGATCCCATGCTAATGCATTATAGAGATACACTCCCTCAGAAGGAGAAGTCATCATTTGAGATTACAGGAGATGGAGTTCTTTGATGCCAAGGCAGATTATGTGTTCCTAATGTGGCAGGATTACGCCACCAGATATTGAGAGAAGCTCATTGCTCCCGTTATTTTATCCACCCCGGAGCAACGAAAATGTATCATGATCTTAAATCTATATATATTGGTGGAATGGGATGAAGAATGATATAGCTGAATTTGTAGCTCAATGTCCCAATTGTCAACAAGTGAAAATCGAGCACCAAAAGCCGGGTGGATTGTTGAAATCTATAGATGTTTCAACTTGGAAGTGGGAAGTAATTAACATGGACTTCATTACAGGCTTACCCCGTTCTCGACGTAAGTATGATTCTATATGGGTGATTGTGGATAGATGCACAAATTCAGCTCATTTCCTACCAGTCAGAACTACATATGTGGCAGAAGATTATGCAAAGCTTTATGTTAAAGAGATAGTGCGACTTTACGGTGTTCCGGTATCTATTATCTCTGATAGAGGAACTCAGTTTACAACTAATTTTTGGAAGTCCTTCCAATCGGGTTCGGGGAGTCATGTTAGCCTTAGCACAACATTTCATTCGCAGACTGATGGACAAGCTAAACGTACTATTCAGACTCTTGAGCATATGTTACGGGCATGTATGTTAGATTTTGGAGGAACTTGGGATGATCACTTACCCCTTATTAAATTTGCTTATAATAATAGTTATCATTCTAGCATTCAAATGGCACCATATGGGGCTTTATATGGGTGAAAGTGTAGAACCCCAATTGGGTGGTTTGAAGCAGGAGAGACTAAATTGATAGGGCCAGACTTGGTCCAGCAAGCCATAGAAAAGGTTAGGCAAAGTGGCTTACAAGTTATGCGCAAGGTAGGCAAAGTGGCTTACAAGTTAGATCTACCTCCTGATTTGGAGTCACTTCACCTAGTTTTCCATGTCTCGATGCTTTGTAAATGGGTCGGAGATCCTACTAGGATCGTGCTAGTAAATGATGTTCAAGTGACAGAAAATTGACTTATGAAGAGGTACCCATTGCCCTATTAGATAGGCAAGTACAGAGGCTTAGAAACGAAGAAGTGGCCTCAGTTAAGGTTTTATGGAGAAACAATAACGGAGAAGAGATGACATGGGAAGCAAAAGAAATTATGAAATCCAAGTACCCGCACTTATTTCAGCTCTCGGAAGAGATCCAAGACGAGACATCAAGATCACAAGGTGTGTATGCTTTCCTTTCTACGCATTTGGGTCGTGTGTGGCCAAACTGTATTGCTATTATGTTGTGGCCCTATGAGTCATATTTATTATGGGCTGTTGTGACAGGATGGTAATTCCATATTAAAGGGAAACTCTAGCGAAATTTGTATAGAATCCCCGAGGCCTTAACATTTGAGGACGAATGTTCTTAAGGGGGGAAGAATGTTACACCTCAGAAAAATTTTTTGTTGATACACAGTGAATATACTAACGAAGAGCACGAATTATATGGTATTTCAATAAGTAAGGAATGACATTTGATGACCCTAATTAAGATTTCAAAGACGTTCGAGGTAGGGGGAGAAAGTTTGCCAAGAGAGGGCAAGGCATACGATATGTATCGGAAATGATTTACGAGTAACAAGTTAATGATGACTTAATGATGTTTCGGAGAAGATTTATAACATCCCTTAGATTGTTAATGAGGTGATAAACAAGTGTTAAGTAGGTTCCATGAGGATTGGACATCGAACGAAACGACGAAAACCATTTCAGAAAAGTGGAGTTATACGACCACTTATACGGTTCGTATAACTTCATACGGTTCGTATAAGGGGTCCGTATAAATCCCAGCAGGGAGATGATTTTCTGGTCGGTGAACCACAACCACTTATACAGACCGTACAATACTACACGGACTGTATAAGTGTCAGTGGAAGTCTTGACGGGCTTATTTTTAGTTTTGGTATAAATGGATTCCTTGGGTTCTTTTACTTCATTTTCATCTTCTACAAGTATTGAGAGCTCAATAACCCTTCTCTAAGAATATTCCATTCAAGTTCAAGAGAACACAAAGATCAAAGACTAGAATCAAGTGTTCATGTGTCAGAAAACTTCCAAGGGTTAGAGGACCACTAAAGATTCCATTGGAGGTGAACTAGGGTTTTGGTTCAAGTGAAGTATTTCCATTCAAGTTTAATTCCTACATCATATAAGGTAATCTTTATGGTATTTTCATGTTATTTAAGGTATTGAGAAGTTGAAACACTTGGACTGTAGAAGGATATAAAAAAAGGGTCTTGAATGTGAGAATAGTGATATTTGTGAGTAGTAGCTTGGGTTCAGTAATGATTCTTGATATGTTATGATTATAATCATGTTCTAAATTATATTGAGAACATGGGATAAATGTTGTATATGAGTGAATGTAATAGTGTGCTATGACTATGGATATGGATGACTTGAAGTGAATTGAGGAATATGGATAATGTAGGTGAATAGTGATGTTGTGAATGTTATTATTGATGTTTGGGAGTTGATATATGATATGGAGGAAGTCGTGTAAATAAAGGAGATGCTGTCCAATTTTGTCTAGCTTTAGTCAGGTATGCTAAGCTATCGATTTTCTAATGATAGTACAACTCTAATGAAGGTAGAAACGTGAGCATTGAAAGGGAACATGCAAGTGGTAGAATAGTTGAACGGAAAGGTATGTAAGGCTAACCCTTCTTTAATAAGGCATGGTTCTTTGGCAAAATATCTAATCTTCTATGAGCCTATGATGTCCTCCAAATGATTCTATCTCTAAAAGCTACTAAGCTCATGGTCCTCGATATATTACGATTGTACTAAATTCCTTATATGATAAGTAATCCCCTAGGGATAGATGTAATGAACAACGATAGTAATGATGCTAAAGATGCTTATGAGCTTTTATGTATATGTGCCTATGTATGGCTATTATGAAACCCCGAGCTTATATAGCCGGGTAGAATATATATATATTGCACGCGCACCACTGCAGTTGGATACAGATAACCCTGAGCCTTGGTAAGGCCAGGTATGTGTAACCCTGAGCCTTGGTAGGGCCAGGTATGTATAATCACCGAACCTAGCCATGGTCGGGTACGTGAAACACCGAACCTTCGTGGTTGGGTATGCTATGTAAATGATACATATATGAATATTAATATGTAGATGTAAATGAGTACTGATATGAATACGAATACGGATATGGATATATGTATAGTCACGCATTAGAAATGGAAAGTTCCTATGAAAAGCAAGTAAGTGTTTATGACGATGATACTACCAGCTCCCATCCTATGCTATTTCTTATGTTGTCTATTATGCTTTCATAATGATGTTGATCATGCTTTACATACTCAGTACATTCTTCGTACTGACGTCTTTTTGTTTGTGGACGCTGCGTCATGCCCGCAGGTGGCCAGGGAGACAGGCTTGATCCATAGCTTTATTACTCAGGGACTACATAGCGGAGCTCCATTTCATTCGGAGCTACAACTTTTAGTATTAATTCTTTTGTGTACATACTTAAGGGCATAGCCGAGTCCTGTCCCGCCTATATGATATGACATACTCTCCTTAGAGGCTCGTAGACATGTGTATATGGTTTGATGTATTTGGCCTTGTCGGCCTATATTTTGGATATCATTTCGTTAGCCTCGTCGGCTTATGTACATTGACATGGGCATAGGTGCTAATGATGATATAAACGTATTGATTGCCTAATGGGATTAGTATCATTTGATGGATAGAAAGTATGATTTAGATATGTGGATCACCTAGATGTAAATGGGAATGTATGATACGAGGTGCCCGGGTGGATTAGCACCGGGTGCCCGTCGCGGCCCTCCGGTTGGGTCGTGACTGTTATCTATACCCAACAGCAGTGGTACGCGCGCGATAGACATGATTCCCGGCCATATAAGCTCGGTGTTCTTAACAATCATACTTGGATATATATATATATATATATATATATATATATATATATATATATGTGTGTGTGTGTGTGTGTGTGTGTGTGTGTGTGTACATAAGTATCATCAACATCGTCATCATTTCCATTATACCTTTCCTTAAAGGATTAACTACCATATATTGAAGGTAATGGTATTGTGAGAATACCAAGAATCACGAGCTTTAGTAATAATAGGGATAAAGTCATTTTGGAAGACATGATGAAACTAATGTGAAGGTATATGGCAATAGGATCATGCCTTAATGAAAGAAGGGTTAGCCTTACATACCTCTTCGTCTTTTTAACTACTTAACGTTCACCGCCAAAGCTTAAGAAATCTACATTTGAAAGGATTCATACCATGGTTAAGCCTTAAAGACACTCTTAAATTCAAACTAGAATAATTCATCATCTAACAAAAATTGGGCAGTATTTCCCCTATTTTATCGACTTCTACCATATTGCAAAAAAACTTCCAAACAACTATAACAACTTCCACAATATCATAATCAAGTAGTCATATTCCACTAAGTCCCAAAATTCATTCTCGTGCTCAACTTATACTAACAACTTCACACCAACCCTTTGCACATTTTCATACAACGCTTCCTTGTCACCATTACGACCTTTCATAACAAGATTATATACACATCATACTAAGAATCATGACTTAAGTTAGCTTACTACTCAAAAACATCATGAAAACTACATTTACACCTCATCTTCTACTTTCTCCTTCTACCCAAGTTGTTCAACAACTAAGCATTCATGATAACATGAAATAAGCATGAAAAATAACCTTTTATCCCGTAAGAATGATCTTTGGAGCAATCTATCAACTTATACGGAAACCCTAGCTTCAATACACAAGTTATTCTTGAAGTCTACTAACCCTAGTAAGCCTTCCAACACATGAACACCTTAATTCCTACTATTTGATCTTTGTTTTCTCTTGGGTTTAAGTGGAGTATGCTTGGAGAAGGGTTTTGGAGTTCTCAAGACTTGGGGGAAATGTGGGAAATGAAATAATGAACAAGGGTGGCCATATATAACAAAAATGAATTCTGGCCCGACCCGGAGATACAGCCAATTATACGGGCCATATAATTTATACTGTCCGTATAATTAGACCATATAGTCTCACCAAGGAGTCACCCTTCTCTGGAAGCATTCTATGGACCATTATATGGACCGTATAATTTTTACGATCCGTACAAATGGCCGTACAAACTAGAAATTACCGAAATTCATTCCCGTCGACTCGTTTGACTTCCAATCCTTGTGGAACCTTCTTGGCACTCATATAACTCTTCATTAACCATATAATAGGCCCTATAGCATCCCCTCAAGACATTTCTAAATACACATTGAATCAACTATTGCGAAAACCTTTCCAAACACGTCTTGCATCTCACTTCCTTTGACGAACTTAGCTTCACATATTCATATGACTTCGAAATATTATGGTATGCTCTTCAAACTATTAGTTACTCTCCTTAATAAAATAAGAACTTCATGTTCATCTTAATCTCTCATTGGTCTACTCACAAGACAATAATCTGAAAATCTCCGAGATGTAACAGATGGTATGAAGAAATATATTGCTAACTTCGTGGCTCAATGCCCCACTTGCCAATAGGTAAAGATCGAACATCAGAAACCTAGTGGCTTATTACAAGAAATATAGATCCCCGTGTGGAAGTGGAAAGTGATTAATATGGATTTTATCACGGGATTGCCCCGTTCTCGCCGCAAATTCGATTCTATTTGGGTGATTGTTGATAGGTTAACTAAATCGGCCCATTTCTTGCCAGTAAGAACTACTTATGCCGCTGAAGACTACGCTAACCTATATCTTAAGGAGATTGTGCACCTTCATGGCATTCCGGTATCAATTATTTTGGACAGAGGCGCTCAGTTTACGGCAAAGTTCTGGATATATTTTCAGGAAAGCCTTAGGACTCGAGTAAATCTTGGTTCTGCTTTCCATCCACAGTTAGACGGGCAGGCTGAGCAGACTATTCGGACTTTGGAAGATATGTTACGAGCCTGTGTACTTGATTTCCAATGGATTTGGGATGATCATTTGCCTATGATAGAGTTTGTTTATAACAATAGCTATCATGCCAGTATCAAAATGGCTCCGTGTGAGGCTTTATATGGTAGGAAGTGTAGGTCTCCAGCCGGATGGTTTGAAGTCGGAGAAGCAAACTTATTCGGGCCACACCTTGTTTATCAACATATTGAAAAGGTAAAGCTTATTGAGGAACGGTTACGCATAGCTCAGAGTCATCAGAAATCTTATGCCGATGTATGATGACGAGCATTGGAGTTTTAGGTAGGTGATTGGGTGTTTCTAAAAATATCACCTATGAAGGGCGTGATACGATTTGGTAAGAAAGGGAAGCTCAGTTATATCGGACCTTATAAGATATTGTCCGAAAGGTAGGCCAGGTGGCTTATGAATTGGAGCTGCCATCAGAACTGCAAGCGGTCCACCCAGTTTTTCATGTGTCCATGCTGAGGAAATGTATTAGAGATCCCTCCAGAATCGTACCTGTTGATGATATAGAAGTTACAGAAAATCTGACGTATAAGGAAGAACCAATTGCTATTCTAGATCGACAAGTCAGCAGACTTAGAAACAAAGATGTGGCTTCAGTAAAGGTTCTATGGAAGAGTAAAGACAGGGAAGAGATGATGTGGGAAGCTGAAGAAGAGATGAAGTCCAAGTATCCCCATTTATTCCCTGCCACAGATGACACTATTCCGGAGGAATCCTTGCAAGATTCTGCTTTACCCGTAATTCACTAACAAGGTAAAAGTCATATTTAATCCCGGGAAATATCATTCTAATTACTGCATGTTATGTGTCGTCGAGTACGGTATCCTACAAGATATATAAATTGGAATTGTGGTAAGAAGGAAATTAGCAGTTCTCCAATTGTAAAAGATACTTTATTAAAGTTCCGTAAAATTTGAAAAACATGATTATCCCTTAAGTATTCCAACATTCGAGGACGAATGTTTTTAAAGGGGAGGAGAATGTTACACCCCGTAGCTTTGTACATGGGAAATTTGTAGGTGTTGGCTATCGTAAGTATGTACATTGGATTTAACTTCAAGGATACATGAGATTTGATGCGCTTGTCCTATGTTTATGAGGGTTTAAGTTCATATAATAAGCGGCGGAAGGATTGAAGGGCAAGTGGATTAAGGAAATTAAGTTGTTGGATTTTGGAGGAAATAGGAGGGGTAATTTTGGCCCTACTTGAGGGAGGAATATATTACTGTATACGAGGAGCTTTGAGGTGAAATAAAAGCCTAAAGTGAAGTTCAGGAAGTCTAGTTTCCAACGCAACAAACCATGTGTCGATCCGATATCGAAATAGAGAATTACGAGCATTTTAAGATAGGCTGCCAGGGCAGGAACTAGCTCTGCGCGAATGCGCCTGTGGGTGGAGCGAACGCATAGAGGAGACAAGGGACAACTTAGCACGAATGCGCCCCAAGGTGGCGCGAACGCGCTAAGTAATTTTCAAATCGGTTAAGGCAGAATCTGGAATGTTATAAAAGGGGGGCTTACCCCTCATTTTTCGTTCCAACACCCCAAAAAGTCTCTCAATTATTTTGGAAAATTCTCTCAACTTCCATACACCAAATTTTAGCCCAAATCAATTTTTAATCTCCGGATTCGGTTCGGACAGCGTATAGCCGCGATTATAGTTTCGTTTTGCGTTAGAGATGGCTTGGATCCAAAGTAGATATTGAAGATCTTCCAATTATAGTGAAGGTAAGGTGTGAATAATTTCTCTTTATTAATGTTGATTTAGGAATATTTATAAGAGTAAGAGTTATAATTATTGTGTTGGTGTTATTGGTTTATGGATTGAAGTCCGAAGGATGTTTTGGGATGAGATGATACATATTTATCTTGTAGAATATTGAGGATGTTTTTCTTGATGTTGTTGGTATTGGTTGGGAGTTGTTTTGATATTTGGAGGAAGTAAAGATTATTGGGGAAATGCTGCCCAAATTTTCGTAACCCAAACTAGTCTTCGATAACTAGTATGAATAAGTTGGTGGGAAAAGATGACTAAAGATGTATTTCTCGTTATATATAGGTTTGGGTGAAGGGCAGGCACCGAAGTAAAGGATTCCTTATGTCACGACCCAACCCCGTGGGCCATGACTAGTGCCCGAGCTGGGCACCCACATGTACCTGCTAGACATAATCAGACTGACACTATAGACATCATGGGAATCGGCACAGACCTAAAAGTTCTCAACGTCACATATCAAGATAATATGTCCCCTGCGGAGTCTTAATCAATCACAACGAAATCAAATACGCAAACCGACGGGGCTGCCACCACATATCATAACATATGCAAGCCGGCAAGGCTGCCACAACCAACAGAAACATCCACAACAACTATATAGGCACAACTGATCATAATCTATTTACAACCCACACACATGTCTACAAACCTCTTAGAGTACTAACAGTGAAATATGACGGGACAGGGCCCCGTCGTACCCCTGGACAACCATATATAAATACATCAGAAGATCTGTGCTAGGCTCTGGAACAACGGAGCTCTCCAAGACAGCTGACTGGAAATCCTAAGCTGGGGGATCACCGAATCGAGCGTCTGTACCTGCAGGCATGAAACGCAGCTCCCCGAAGAAAGGGGGTCGGTACGAAATATGTACTGAGTATATAAAGCATAAGAACATCAAGTAAGATGAATCATAAAAACCAGTCTCAATAATTGAATGCATCTGTGGCGAATATCTGCGTAACCCTATATGACTGAAACTGACTCTACGGCGTATGATAGGCATAGATTACAATATAACTGATAGTGTTGTGGAACGTACAGCCCGATCCATATATAATATAATAGTGCCGAGGAACGTACGGCCCGATCCATAAATATAATATGTTAGTGCCGAGGAACGTACGACCCGATCCATAAATATAATATGTTAGTGTCGAGGAACGTACGGCCCGATCCATAAATATAATATGTTAGTGCCGAGGAACGTACGACCCGATCCATAAATATAATATGTATAAATGCATGTAGAACTCGGAAAAGGATACTCTGAACCCTTCTGGTGACATAAGAAGCTAGTATGAAAAGTATCTGGGAGTTATGGACATAAAACATAGGAGGCCAACGATACAAATATCTCTACACTCTCTAAGAACAGAGTCTTTGGAACTTGCTTACTCACTGTGTTCATTCATATGATAAGGATCATGCCAAAAAGAAAGGAAGGATAACTTTACATACCTGTTGTAGATCAACCGTAACCAAGCTCGCTTCGTCGCCCCTTTAGCCTATTAATATGAGAGTAACACTATTGTTAATAAACTACGACTTCCTAAGCTTATAAATCTACAACCAATCACTTATGGGAGTCATTTCTTAGTTCATACTTCTTGATTAAGATTTTGATTAGCTAAGAACTTGACGGAAATCGGGCAGCATTTCCTCTATGTATCTTGCCTAACCCGAACTTCCAATTAATCTCCGATTATCATCACAACACCAACAAAAACGATCAAAACTCAATAACATCTCCTAATCCTTTTTCAATTCAAATCATTAACATCTAAAATTTTGCACCAAGCAGACCGACATGTGTTTCTTTTACGATATCTTATATGTTTGTTTTCTTCCAAATTTACGAGTCATCTTAACAACAACATGTCAACAACATCAATCACCATCCGTGTGCAATAAAACTACTTTAATGTCATTAATAACAAGCTCGAAACAGCCCACCAAAACTACGATATCCAAATACGATTTATGGCACACTTTTCGTATTTCTCATCCCACGATATAATTATAACCTGGATGAATTTAAATATACCTAGGAGAGGAGAATTATTACCTTATATGCCACGAAATAATCTTCTTCCTCTTTACTTTGCTTCGAAGAAATCTCGGATTCAACAACAAGATAAGATGGAACAACGAGATTGAAGCGATGTGCCAAACCCGAAAAAAAATCAAATAACGTTATTGCTTAAACTTCCAAGAACTGAATGTATTAGTACGTTGCTTCCCACATTAAGAATCATGGTGCAGCTATAAAAATTTAGTTGCAGCCCTTATGCTTCTTCTCAAGATAAAATCCATCAATTAACAAGGTATATATGTATAAGTCACCATATAAACTACTATAATATTTTTCCCTTCTTTTACACGTGTATACCTTAAGTCTATCTCTAACCTTTCTTTAATTTTGTGAATGCCACATTGCTAATAAAGGTACATAGTCACCAATTTTTGCTGCCTTACGTGACATGTGGATGCTATCCACTTCTCCATTTAATTCAATTAATACCAAAATCAACTCCTTATTCTCCCACTTTATTCCAATGTTTAACCAATTAATCATATAATTAATTCCTTGATCATGATTTACTTAAACATGAACCACTTTTAACACACTTCATATACTCATTATCATAATAATGTGGTAGAACTCTAGTCCATAGCCTTTTTATACATACACCAAATATTATTCTCAATCACCGTCGTCACACTTGTTAAGTCCTAAATTGTTTTAGGACCTCATCTTAATATACACCGATCTCGTTATTTGCATACTTGAATATGATCAAAAATCTCCGGTGCGAGCGGTTCAAACCATTGTCCGAAGGTACCGGTATAGTATTGATAAAACTTATACTATTCAATTTGTGTAACCTCTAACCTTCACGACCCTACTTATCCCTTGTTAAGCACCGCATGAATACTTATAACCTCAAAAATAATCTTGTCCTTGAACTTATGTCGATAAGCTTATGAACAATCCAACGCACGACAATATGGGGTATAACACCTTGAGTGGGAGCTTAGTGAATAAGGTATGTAAGGTGTTCGTTTCTCTCTTTCTTTGGCACGAATCCAACTAGAATATGAACATGAGCGTTCCATATGGGGTATAACACCTTGAGTGGGAGCTTAGTGAATAAGGTATTTCAAATCTTAATGCCTTAATTATTTGATTGATCCCTACCATATTATCATGTTTAACATCATTAAGTTATTTCCTTGGACTTGATACAAGCTCCATAATTCATTCGGAGGTCACGACCTTATGTCACTCCGAAATCCCGTTGTTACTTCATTGGCTTATTATGGATTGTATATATATATATATATGTATGCACTATTTTACTACACCGACCTGCGCTATAGTCGGCTGGGTACGACACCTATTGTGCAACCACTGATAAGCTGGTATTATACACATCGAGTCCCGAAAGAGTCGGGTACTTACACACCGAGTACCGAAAGGTCCGGGTACGTTATACACTGAGTCCTGAAAAGGCCGGATAAGTTATGATGATGATTCTATTTATATATGCACGTACTTGCATATGATTTTAAACTCATGCATCACATATTGTACACTCTCAGATGGCAGGTTACTTCTATTCTCTTTTATCCCCGTTTTACTTATGTTATTGATTCCAGCCTTACACACTCAGTACTTTTATCCGTACGGACGTCCCATTGCACGGGACGCTATATTTCGTGCGGTAGGCGCTGACAGGGTTATTGAGGAGCGACCACAGTAGTATTTTCCAGCTTCAACAGTGTTAGCAAGTGCCACTTCTCCGGACTTGCTGTCTTTTGGTATCTTTCTGCTAGTGTAATTCATGTTCACATGTACACTCTTAGAGGATGATGGACATAGTGGAGTATGTAAGTATTGTATATGGTCACGTTGGCATTGTTTTGGTCTGTGATACTTTACTGTTAGCCTTGCCGTCTTTATGATACTTGTGATGTAGTAGCAACCTTGCCGGTTCGCATATGTATAGAGATGTTGGATTATTGGATGTTTCTATGTTGGGCCTTTTCTGCGTGCAGGTGTTCTTTGAATTATGGTATATGATTTTCAAAGTAACTGTTAAGTCAGGTGGTCTCCGGCCCACGGGGCGGAGCCCGTCATACTCCTCGTCGGGGTGTGATAATAACATAGGAATCATGCCTTTTGAAAGAAAGGGACTAGCTTTAACATACCTTTTCGGTCGCCTTAACTTTAACTATTTAACGCTTATCCTCCCAAGCTCATAAATCTACATTCAAGAGAATTCACAGTATTGTTAGGCTTATCGTCATATGATTGTCTTAAGCCTTCAAATTAAGCACCTTTAGAATCGGTCAAAATTCGGGCACCATCTCCCCTGTTTACATCCCTAGCCCGCAATCACTATACCAACAACCAACGTAACAACAATAACACTAACATAAATAGCATCATCATCAATACCAAAATATTCCATAAAACATCCCACAAGATGTTTATCAACATACAACAACAATATACACTTCCTTTCTTCCGAATCAAGGAGCATAATCTCATCAACACACCAACAACATTAAATACTATCCATATACATTGAAATCAGCCCAACAACATGATCAAAGCAGTCAACAAATTCAACTATAACACAACACTTTATGACCTTTCCTCCATAACTATTTTCACTTTTAAGACTTGCTAAACCTTCAAATCAACTCAACATAAGAGATAATATGAAGAAAATTCCTTATACTTGAAGAAATTTAGCCACACCAACTTTCTTCCAGACCAAACTCACCACAACATCAAGTAGAAACAAGAACAATCACTTTCCACGAACTAGTTTGCTGTCATTTTATCAAATTCTTGCTTTAATAGAATATAAATGTTTAGGGGATGTGTTAGGAGGTTTCCAGAACTCATGAGAGGGTAGAATGATGAAAAAAATGGGGTTTATGGGGGGTTTCTATACCCATTGAAAGTCGGTTCCACCGACTTTTCAAGTGGGACCCGCGGAGGACATTTGGCAGCTTTGAGACTTATATTAAAATGCCCATAACTCGCTACTCCGATGTCGTTTTGACGAGAAGTTTGTTACGTTGGAAACTAGACTCCCTGGACTTAAATTTAGGCTTTGGAAACACTTCAAAACTACTGATATACCTGGAGATATACTTCTTTTAATTTGACCCAAAATTTCTGTCCAAAATCCAGCCAAGTTTTTTCTAATTTTCGACAAACTTATTTTCTTCGATTTGCTTGGTCCCGGATTTTTTTTGAAACTCTCCATACATGATATTTATCATTAATCATACTTGATAACGGTCATGTCCTTTGGTTCCGAGATTGTTCTTCCCGGTTACGACTTATGAAATCGTAATTCATCCTTTACTTTATTGTTACGTACTTCCCATGGCTTGTACTTTCCAAAATTTCATGGGACGTATCTGATACTCCATTAATATGGTGAAGTACGTGACATGCTCATAATCTGAATGTGCGAGGTGTAACACTTTCCTAGGGATCATTATTTTAGCTGATAGTGTTCAGGTGGATACCCAGAAAATTGATGCTGTAAAGACTTGGTCGAGACCTACAACACCTACAGAACTTTATAGTTTTCTGGGTTTGACAGGTTATTACAAAATATTTATAGAAGGTTTTTCACCTATCTCTGCACCACTGACGAAGCTGACTCAGAAATCAGCTAAGTTTCAATGGACGGAAACTTGTGAACGCAGTTTTCAGAAGTTGAAGAATAAATTGACTTCAGCCTCGGTTCTGAAACTTCCGGAAGGATCAGAGGGCTACGTCATTTATTGTGCTACTTCAGGTGTTAGACTAGGTTGCGTGTTTATGCAGTATGGCAAGGTTATAGCTTATGCTTCAAGACAGTTGCGAAAACACGACCAGAACTACCCAACCCATGATCTAGAGTTTGTTGCGGTGATTCATGCATTGAAGATGTGGAGCACTATTTGTATGGTATTCATGTTGATATCTATACAGACCACAAGATTCTGCAGTATATTTTCAAGTAGAAAGACTTAAATTTGCATCAAAGGCGATGGTTGGAGCTATTGAAATATTATGACGTTAGCATTTTGTACCATCTTAGAAAAGCGAACGTAGTAGCCAATGCCTTTAGCCGTAGATCCACGGGTAGCTGATGTGATGTCTAGCCAGAGAAAAGGGATTTATCTCATGAATTTCAGCAGTTAGCTAGCCTAGGAGCTCAATTATTGGATTCGGGCGTTATGTGAGTTATTATTTAGTATTCAGTAGTCTCTTCTTTAGTAGTTGAGGTGAAAGAGCGCCAGTATGAGGATCCCATGTTAGTTTATTATTGAGACACATCCCCTCAGAAGAAAAATTCACCATTCAAGATTTTTGTAGATGGGGTTCTTAGATACTGACGCAGGCTATGTGTTCCTGATGTTGCAGGGTTACGCCGCCAGATTTTGGGGGAGGCTCATTGTTCCCGTTATTCTATTCATCCGGGGACGATGAAGATGTATCATGATATTATGATAGTTTATTGGTGGAATGGAATGAAGAAAGACATAGCAGAGTTTGTAGCTTAATGTCCTAACTATCAGCATGTAAAGATTGAGCATAAGAAGCCCGGTGGATTGTTGCAAGCTAGTGAGATTTCGACTTAGAAATGGGAAGTAATTAATATGGATTTCATTACAGGCTTACCTCATTCTCAGCATAAGTTTTATTCCATATGGGTGATTGTCGATAGACTTACAAAATCAACTCATTTTCTACCTGTCAGGACTACGTACTAAGCTGAAGATTATGCAAAGCTTTATATCAAGGAGATAGTTCGACTTCATGGTGTGCCAGTGTCCATAATTTCTGAGAGGGGTGCGCAGTTTACAACTAACTTCTTGAAGTCCTTCTAGAAGGGTCTGGGAGCTCAGGCGAGTCTTAGCACAGCCTTTCATCCCCAGACTGATAGACAGGCCGAGCGTACTATCCAGACTCTCGAGGATATACTACGGGCATGTGTGTTAGACTTTGGAGGTAGTTGGGATGATCACTTACCGCTTATTGAGTTTGCGTATAATAATAGTTTTCATTCCAGTATTCATATGGCCCCGTATGAGGCTTTATATTGGTGGAAGTTTAGATCACCAATTGGATGGTTCGAAGTAGGGGAGACTAAGTTAGTAGGGCCAGATTTGAACCAGTAAGCAGTGGAGAAGGTCAAGCTTATTCAGGATCGATTATTGGCAGCCCAGAGTCGTCAGAAGTCTTATGTAGATAATCACTGACGAGACTTGGAGTTCCAAGTGACTGGGTATTCTTGAAGGTGTCACCTATGAAAGGCGTTATGAGATTTGGTAAGACGGGTAAACTTAGTCCCCGATACATTGGACCTTACAGAATAGTACGCAAAGTGGGCCAAGTGGCCTATGAGTTAGATCTTCCTTCAGACTTGGAGTCAGTCCATCTGGTTTTCCGTGTGTCAATGCTTCGCAATTGTATTAAAGACCCTTCCAAATTTGTACCCATAGATGATTTTCAAGTTACAAAGCAACTATCTTACGAAGAGGTCCCCATTGTTATCCTACATAGGCAGGTTCAGAGATTGAGGACTAAGGATGTAGCTTCAGTGAAGGTCCTTTGGAGGAATAGGAATATCGAGGAAATGACTTGGGAAGATGAAGAAGATATGAGATCCAGATATCCACACTTATTTCCACTTCCAGAGGAGATTCAGATAAAGACATCATTATCTTCAGGTCCGTAATGTTTTCCTTTTATAATTTCTTGGTCGTGAGAGGCCACTATTGTTATTGTTGCTGTGGCCCTGTGAGGCGTTGTATATTTTGGGTTGTTGTGATAGGATGATAGTGGTATAGTTACAGGGGAAACTCTGCCGAAATTTCTGTAAAACGTCTAAGAGTCTAACATTCGAGGATAAATGTTCCTAAGGGGGGAAGGATGTTACACCTTGGAAAATGTTGTGTCGTTTGCATTATATGTTAAATAACATAATCCCAAAGTGGTAATGAATCCCTTAAAATTTTAAGGAGGATATCTAACCATTTTAAGTAAATACCTTAAGGTTTCCGAGCTAAATGAATTGACGGAAGCAAGTTCGTTGAAGGTTAGAATTGGTGTTATGTTTTTGGGAAGATTTCGCATCATTTGTGCTATATATTGTTTAGCATTAGTTTGATAGGGATTTATAGGGCTCCTTATATGGTTAATGAAGGCTTACATAAGTTTCAAGAAGGTATCATAAGGATTGGAGGTCAAACAAATCAAAAAGAACGCATTTTCGCGAAAATTAGAGTCTATGGGCAGTTTGCGGCTGCATACTGAGTTTGATGTGCTGCACACTGGCCGAAAACTTGCCATTTTGGCTGTGCTTACTGCCCAGCATCACCCCATGTCGTGGAAGGAGTATGCGTCCGCAAGTCCAACTTGTTGGGCCGCATCTCCCCCGCAATACGAAGCGGTGGGGCGGTTTTAAGCCCTTTTTAAACTCAGTAAGATCATATTTTTCATATCCACTTTCCACAGTTCTCTCGCCATATTATTAGAGTGTTCTTGAAGGTTCTCTAACATTCCAATACCTTCTACACCATCAAAAGAGAAGATCAAACTCCAAAACCCCAAGCTAACTCATGGAAGATGATTGTTCTTACTTCTATTTGAGATTGTGCAAACTTTGGTCTTGGAGTAAGTTGGGTGAGGTGAAGTTCATCTAGTAAACGGTATGTTATTCATCTTATTTCTTATGATTGAGTTGACTTAAAGGATTAACCAGTCTTGAAAACGAAAGGAATCATGATAGAGAGGTCACAAGGTATAAAGTCGAAGATGATGGCTATGAGTTGAATTTGAAAGGGAATTTTGGATTAATTTAAGTTTAGTTTGAATGAAATATTTTTGTTATAGTATTTTTGAAGTTCTTATTGTTTTTTAGGGGTTGATTTGGAATGTGGTAGAAGTAGATAAAATAGGGAAGTGCTGCCCAAATTCCGCTAGCTCACTAATTACTCTAGTTTGAAATTATGAGTATTTTCAAGACTTAACTCTAGTAGAAATCCTCTTGAACGTAGATTTGTGAGCTTGGGTGGAAAAATGTTGAGTAGTTAAGGCGATGTAAAGCTATGTTAAGTCTAACCCTTTCCTTCTTATGGCATCACTTCGATACGAACATATATACAAATGTCCTCCATGATGACTCCATTTCTAGAACTACTTAAGCTTATAGTTCTTGATGTTCTTATGGTATTATTGAACTTTGTTTCATGATTATTGATCTTGTTCATTGTTGTTGATCTCATCTTATGGTAATTGTTCCTTCAAGGTGAGATATAGCGATGACGATGATTCCATAATGACAATCGGAGGTTTACTGACCTTACGTCACTCTGATAGAATTATCTTTCATTTGGGGTCTCATGAATGCTTTATATATATATATATATATATATATATATATACCCGTCGCGCTATAACCAGCCAGGCAGGTACGTAGATGTGCACACCACTGCAGTGGGTATGTTATGATGTTCGCTCGGACGCAGGATGATGATATGATGATAACACCGAGCCTATATGGCCGGGCACAATATTATTTATGTATGTATGAAAATGTTTTTGTAAAAAGCTAAGCATGCATAACATCTGCCTCAAAAGGCCTTCAGAGGTACAGTTTGATCTCTTTATCTTATGTAATCTTCATACCTTCATTGTTTTGTAATTCATGCATTACATACTCAGTACATTATTCATACTGACCTCCTTTTGTTTGTGAACACTGCGTCCAGGCTCGCAGGTAGATAGGGAGATGGACTAGATCTCTAGGCTACTTCATCAGCTATTATACAGGAGCGCTCTATTTGTTCTAGAGCTGCGGTTCAACTGGTATTATTCTTCTGTGTACATAAATGGGCATGGCGGGGTCCTGTCCCATCTTTATGATGTTATGCACTCCATGTAGAGGCTCGTAGACAGATTTGTATGGTTAGATGTTCTGTGACCTTTTTGGTCCATATTTTGTCATATCATTTTGGCAGCCTTGTCGGCTTGTGTATGCATATATGTATATGGGAATAGTTGATGGAAAGTGAGTAGATGTGCATTTATCTCTTGGACTTATGCCCTTACAGATTATGATATTTATGAGTTAGCTTTGTGGCCCATCTAAATATTATTATGAGATGTATGTCATGAGGTGCTTGAAAGGTTAGCTCTGAGTGTCACACCCTAACCTTATTAGGGTGTGATGGGCACCCGACCCCACATATGGAGCCGAGCGAACCCTCAGACTCTGATTTCATACATACTCTTTCCAAATTTCCAGAATCTGATCACACGAAACGTACAGTAGACCATATAACAGAAATTGTAAACAGACAGTGTCTTAAGCGGCCACGTATATCAAACATATCAGACATATCGTATCAGATCCAGAAGGAAGGCGGAATGGACATCGCCTGAACATATACACATATATGAACATATAGGCCGTTTAGGCCATCATAGCAAACAGGGCCGCTTAGAACACAGATTTCAGACCAGACCAAACAGAATCTGTAGACATATGCAGCTGCTTAAGGACTGACTCTTTGAACCCACAACTCTGTCTACAAAGTCTCTAATACAACTCAGAAAACACAACATATCTATACTCTGACACGGCGACACTCCGATGGGAAGTGGAGCTCGCCAATCCCGCCGGAATCTCCTAGCCAATTCTCCAGATCAACTGAGTGTACCTGCGTGGCATGAAACGCAGCCCCCGAAGAAGAGGGGTCAGTACGGAATATGTACTGAGTATGTAAGGCAAGAAATACAATAAATAGAATCACAATCAGAATAAAAAAATACGGAGATATAATAGACAAAATCAGAATCAGACCCAAAAGTACAGGAGTATAACAGACGGGATCATAATCAGACTCAGATACACAGATCGTATGTACAATACACAAAGTAGCAGAACCAACTTACTGAACACCGACCATGCATGCCAAGAACGATATCCAGTCCTTTGCAGGACCCGGGGAAAGCGTGGCGCCGCCCTGCCCTCGGCGCCAACCATATCATACTTAAGAAGATTTGCTCCTGTCTCCGACACACATCATAATATCCGGATGTACAAATATATATAGGCGGTTCAGCGAACCAAACACATCATACTTCGTAACACATCATACTTCGGAATTCATATATGGTGCCCGGCCCTCAGGCGAGGAACTCGGGAACCGTGCGCACGATATAAACCGTCCCGGGACTCGGTGAAGGAAGTAGACTCTATGCACGAGCAGAAAATGAGAAACTAAATGCACATAACCAAGACTCAATGAATTAATCTAACGTACTATCCGAATATCCGTAACAGATTACTTATATCAGAAGGATTATGTCAGAATACTTATCTCAGCGTATTTATGTCAGAATACTTACTTCAGAATACTTATTTGTATCAGAACTTTTCATATCAGAACGCTTATGCCATATACTTACATCAGAATATTTATGTCAGAATTCTCAGACCAGAATACTTATGTCAAAATACGGATGTCAGCATACTTAAGTCAGAATCCGTCTATCAGGATTATTAGATAATTAAACTAGGGAGGACATACAAATCATAAACAGACTCGGAATCACAGAAAGGAATAGCCCCAATATATCAATATCACACCTTACTTGGCTCTAAGACATGCCAAAAGAAAGAAAAGGGTAAGCCTTACATACCTGCGCCGCAACCAACTAGTTACGCTTGTGCCTCCAACTCGTTTGTCTACATGCAAGAGAGTTCATCCATTCATTAGTTTCATTATCAAATACTCGCTTTAACCCTTCAAGCACATCCCCTTATATCCTGCCAGAATTTCGGCAGCACCTCCCCTGTAAATGTACCAACCCTGAGAATACGGCTCGACTCCAAATCAACAACAACAATCCGGGAATTTGACCCGGCCACAATATCAATAGCAACGACAACAAACACTCTAACATTAAGCGCTCCTACACAATTCAACAACATAACTCATATTCAATTCCACTACTTACATTCAAACCAACATCAACGTTCATACATTCAATTACCAATCTGAAACCATTCAAAACAATATTCAAAACCCTTTAAACCATTCACACAATATTTCAAGCAACCCAACCAACACTCCAATATACCCGAATTCTTCTCCAAACCCGAGAACAACACCACACATTCTTTCCTTCCAAGTTCACACATTATGTCACAATACATACATTTACAACTTCATTTCATAAATTCAAGAAACCATATCATGAATACATTTCCTTCCAATTCGGCCCATACGATTATAATCTCAACTTGGATTATTAAAACTTCATTTCTCAACTACGAAAAAGGGGAACCATACGGCCAACATCACAATACACCCATTCCATGATTTTTATTCATTTTCCATACATTACAACACTACATAATCATGTTGCATACACTTAATTCATCACTTACACACAACACAACCAATACACACGGCCACACTTCAACACACACATATATTTCATAACTTTCATTCATTTCCACATACTCCACAACATACACAATCATCTTTAACATATAAAAATAAGGAGTAACCTTACCTTAATACTAGTCCCCTTTCTCGGCTAGAACTTTATTCTTGCGAAACGAATACTTCCCTTGTTCCAACGACTACTCCACGTCGACGAGGGCCTTCCAACTAGTGGGAGAAACATGAAGAAAGAATTTTCCGTGATCAACTTATGGGGCTGGTTCGGCCAGCCCCTATTGCCGCCCCTTTTTTGTTTTTCTTTCCTCTCCCTTTCTCTTAAATTTCCTACAACTAAATGATAAATTGTCTTGTTTTTCTTTCAAGACTTATACATATATATATATATATATATATATATATATATATATATATATATAATTAGTGGCATGTGAGGGGCACATGCCCCTCTCTAGATTTTTCTTGATTTTTCTCCCTTTTTCTTGAATTCTTTTTCTAAGCAAAAGATGACTTATTTTTTCATCTTCTTTTTCCCTTTTTTTTTTTTTTTTTTTAAATTCGGCCACATGGCCATTCCATGGAATTCTCAAGACTTTGTGTAGAATTCCCGTTTTACCCTTAGCCTTTCCACAAAATTACCATGACGCCCTTTTGCAAATTTTCCTTTTTGCCCTTAGTCTTTTCTCAATATTCCCACACTAATAATATTCATGAATAATATTCACCACCAACTTGCATTTAAAATAAACTTGAAAGCTAGTCACCTTCTTAACTTCCCACGATTACCTCGAATTTTCAGAATGTTCGAAATGCGGGCTATAACATCCTCCCCCCTTTAGAACATTCGTCCCCGAATGTTCAACTGACCTTACAGGGGCTTATAACACTTCGGGAGGGGGTTCCTCTACGGTTGTCCTTTCTTTCCATGCCCGTTCTATATAATCGAGCCTCTCCGTCCTTATATGGGTCCTTATTCTGTGTCATGGGTTTTCTAATCTGCTGGGCCGACATATAATCCTTTTCTTTCTTAGGTCATCTCTTTTCTGTTACTGTTTCGTGACCATATCTTAACAAAAGTCACACTCTTAGATTCTTACTATAACTCTTCTTTTAGTTCCTTCTCTCATATCCTTCGATACAGATATACTTGTCTTTGACCTCATGTGTTGGTGCTCATTTCGCTCCTCGTTCTTCCTTGTAAGCCTAATATGGCCTCCCCCCCTTTAAGGGGGTTCCTCACACACCACGATCTTCAAGTACTCTTATCTTTAATTATTCTTCATCCCTCGTCTCTCTCTCTCTAACTTTATACAGAACGTATCGAAACCTTTCAACTTAAGTTTTTACCTTTCACTTCGCACTTATATCGTCGTTTTGCCCACCTTTTCATTCCCTTTCATCTCTGCTCCTCGAATCTCACACACTCCTTGTTCCATATTATCGTACTTTATTCTCGCCTCATGCCTGTATTTAAACTATTATCTGATAATCTCGTATCTCGCCGGAAATTTCCTCTCAGGGGTTCCATCCACCGAGGTTTTCTTGTCTCTCACCTTTTTCCCGATATCTTGATTTCCTTACTCCTCAGTTACTCACTCACTTCTTTTTCTTGTTTTAATATCGTAGTATTAAGACTTTCCTATCCTTAACCTGTGGCGAAGATAGCGGCTTATCTTATAGTACTTACATCATTTGTTTTCTTACAACCGCTCAGGTTTCGGTACCCTTTACCCGATTGAGGCCTCCTTTACCGTAGCATAGGTTGTTGGGGCACACGTGCCCACTGATACCGTCACAAATAAACCATCATACATATTCATATACATACACATAATTATTATCAAGTATCCCACAAAATGCTTCCAAACGTTATTCAAGCCTATCCTAATTCTCAAGCTGTGACACACCATTTGTCCCTTCTCCGAGCTAATCTACCTCGTTCTATGCGTCTTCTTATGGTCTCCAGCCATCCCATATACCATAGTTTCACTTAGGTTACTCTAGGCTTCCATTTGTTCCTTTAAATTTTAATTTTGCAAAATCTACCCAATTACTTCCCAGGGGGGTCACCCATCCTGAAATTGCTCCCACCTGAGCACGCTTAACCTCGAATCTTTAGTGGAATCCGATGCCTTAATGCTGATATTCTCGGGTCCACTTTCTCGCATGACCTTTACTACATGATTCGGGACTAATCAAGGTCTTACAGATCCCGGGGCACCCTCGTGGCACGTCTTTTTCTTCCACAATTACCATTTTACCCTTTTCGGTCCCCAGTGCTCACCTTTCACTTCCGTGTGTAATTACTTTTCATCTTAGGTTCCCAGACTCCTTATGATAACAGATACACCTTCGTTGCCCTTACTTCATAAATGTCCGGATATCAGTCCGTTCGAATTTCCTACTCACCGCTTTTACATAATAATCTGTAACAAAATCTATTGTCAACTTTCTGAATCCTCCATCAGACCTTGTTTCCTCTTATATAACCCCCTGTACACAGCAAATATCAATAACGCCTTACAAAACATATGGCTATATAACATTCTGGCCCTCCGGAACTGCCAATTCCAGGTACCAGGTCAAATACGTCAATACTTACCCTCATGACTCTCCGTGTCACCACCTACCTGTTCCGCCATATGTAAGGCTTACATAAGGAATTTCATTTCCTATAGCTTGGCTCTATCGCACGATCTAGGACAGAAGGAAGGTCGACAATCCCTAGATGCCCTGTAGCCTCCTGTTTATAAATGTGGCCGGCTTCACACCATAAACAAGACTCTACTGGACACGACTTTGCAGACAACCCCACGGACAGACCTCGCTCTGATACCACTTTGTCACACCCTAACCTTATTAGGGTGTGATGGGCACCCGACCCCACATACGGAGCCGAGCGAACCCTCAGACTCTGATTTCATACATACTCTTTCCAAATTTCCAGAATCTGATCACACAAAACGTATAGTAGACCATATAACAGAAATTGTAAACAGACAGTGTCTTAAGCGGCCACGTGTATCAAACATATCAGACATATCGTATCAGATCCAGAAGGCAGGCGGAATGTACATCGCCTGAACATATACACATATACGAACATATAGGCCGTTTAGGCCATCATAGCAAACAGGGCCGCTTAGAACACAGATTTCAGACCAGACCAAACAGAATCTGTAGACATATGCAGCTTACGGACTGACTCTCTGAACCCACAACTCTGTCTGCAAAGTCTCTAATACAACTCAGAAAACACAACATATGTATACTCTGACTCGGCGACACTCCGATGGGAAGTGGAGCTCGCCAATCCCGCCGGAATCTCCTAGCCAATTCTTGTCACGACCCAACTCCGTAGGCCGCGACTAGTATCCGTGCTGGACACTCAAACGTACCCAATAACCCTAAATGAGCAAACGACAGAATATTTTTAAATATGGAAGCCGCTTAACGTTGGTAATAACCATAGATGAACCGACACCGTACATGGAAGCCGATGAGGCTGTCACAAATCATATCATACCCAAACATATACAGAACCCACACAAGTATGTCTACAGACCTCTACAGATCATAACAAAATCATAAGACGGGACAGGGCCCCGTCATACCCCTGAATAGCATACATATATATAATAGCGACGGACTATACCAACATATAGGCTCTGGACAAAAGAGCACTCCCATCATAGCAGAATAGATGTCCTAGGTAGGCGGTCAGCAAATCTGTCTTCTGTACCTGCGCGGCATGAAAACGCAGCCCCCGAAGAAAGGGGGTCAGTACGAAATATGTACTGAGTATGTAAAGCACAGAACGGAGTAAACAAAGGCATAATCAGAACAGAAGGTACAGAAAATGGGCAGAATATCCAGATTAGCAAAATATTGATCATAAAGCATAAATAGTATTTGTTGAAAACATATGTCGTACCTGGTCCCAATACGGAACAAGATCATAACCGAAACAGGACTTACAGAGAAGTGAGGGTGACCTCTGAAGTATCTAATGCACATTTTCAAAACATGAGGAGTGTGTTCAGAAACATATATAATATCATATCCGGCCCCTGCCAAGGGGCTCGGCAAAACAGAACGTGGCCACCCCCCGACGCTGGTGCCACCATACATAAGGAACAGAGTAGGGGGTAACCCCGTAACATAACATATCATATCATATCAGATGGCCATATCAGATCATATCATATCAGAATGTGTGTACATGGCACAACATACTCCAAAACCCATGTACATATATACCTGCCCCCTCACATCGAGGCACGGCGAACAATGCAATGGAATACGCTTGACAACATATCCTTGCCCGGGCTCAGTGTGGGAAACATTGAGGCATCCACGAATGGAGTAGTGAGAGACTAAATGCAATAAAAATATCATAGATTTCCAGAGACTCAATGAGGCATATCGAATGACAAATCAAATCAATGAAGTCGGACGGAATAATAGTAAACGTATGTCATATGCCATGATGAATCACAGAAAAGTAGTACTCCTGAAATCCTTTTCATATTCCAAAATGGTTTACCAGACTCGAGGGAATCATTAAAATAATTTTCCTTCAGTAGTTAGAAGGTTAGTCAAAACACTTCATTTTATATTGATAGAAAATAAGGCAATAGTATAATAAAAGAGCAAAGCGGGAATAGTAGGAAACTAATTGTAATACGAAATATCGTACTTCTACAGAGACTCAATATAGTATTCAGAATAAGTATCATTAGTAGTTGGAAAAGTAGTTAGGACGTTTTCTTAAAAATCACTTGAAATCAAGTTGCAACTCATCATAAGGGTAAAATCGGAAATAGTGGGCCCACCTCGGACAAGCAAGGCGGTGGGCTCCAATCACGCATTTTAAGCTTATGGGGTCACCTACGAAGGTTCTACGGACATTCTATAGCTTTCCAAATAGTTTAGGGAAAGTTTGCATAATTTTCAAGAAAGCATACAAAAAGGGTTCAATTCTATTGAACGAAAATGTAACGATTTCCGACGCGGATTCCGATGAGCAGAATATTCTCCGAGGCGTGAATCCGATCCTAGTACTTCTAGGACATGCCAAAAGAAGAATCGGGATAGCTTTACATACCTTTCAAGCTCCTTACGCCTTTCCAATCTCACTTCCCGTTTCGTCAAAAATCTGCAAATGGTCACATTTACCAATTGTGAGTTATAGGTTCTACGAATTCAACTTAACTCATATTTGTCTACCGAAATTTCGGCAGCACCTCCCCTATACATATAGCACCCCCGAGAATTCAACTCGGCCAAATCAATCAACAACAGCCCAACAACAATATCAACAACAACAACAACAATCACTATATGACACAATATAACACAACTAGTATCCTTCCAACATAATATGGCAACCTTCATCCCAACTTCGCATTTCCAATCAATATCAACATTCTCATTTTAATTAGTAATCAAGATCATTACAACACAATTTGGAAGCATTTCATATCATGTCCACAAGGTATTCACAAGATATACATAATATACAAACTTCCCGATAAAGTCATAATTCATCCAAAGCTTCTAACCTTTGGCATACATATTCATAACATGTTTCAATCTTCCAAATCTATCAATGATCATCATAATTTGCAACCCAACAACTTCATTTTTCATAATGTCATAAAATCGTACCGAAACGACATAAGCTCCTACATTCCATTTCAATGCAAACTCATATCATTTTACTTTCATTTACATTGCAAGAGTCACAATAACACAACTAACATGTTAATCAAATTAAATCATTCCCATTCCACTAAGGTACCACACGGCTACATCCCTATATTTCCAACTTCTATTAAATTCATTCAACTTTCATTTCCAATGTGCATTTCACCACAACCACAACTAGAATACAACATACCTTCAATTCACCATAAACACACATTGTAGGCACACACACGGCCATAAACCATATTCCATACCCACTTTGAAATCTTCCATTTTTCCATACTTTCAACTCATTTCTACATACTACAACACAAACAAACCTTCATAACATCATAAAAATGAATGAATTCTTACCTTTTTTCCTAATCTTCTTCACTTGAATATGAGGTCAACTTGAAGGAATAAGTGCTTCTTCTTCCAAAACAATTGCACCATGTTGTAGAGGACCCTTAAATTAGTGGTAAAACCACAAGAGAATAATTTTTGGATCATAATTTTTGGGAGGTGAAAATGGGGCAAGAGGGCCGAATGCCCTCAATTCTCTTGCTCTTGTTTGTCTTGTTTTTCTCCTTGTTAACTTCTTGAAGTATCTATATGCTAATGATCCTTATATAATTTGCACATGGAAAATTAATTAAAGTGGTGGGTTGGGCCCTAGTTGGCCGGCCACCCCTCTCTTGTTGGGCCAAAATTTTCATCCTTTATTTTGAGCCCAATTAATGATAATTCTCGGTTTATAATTCCCGAAATTAATTCCCGAAATTTCAATTTTTGCCTTTGGCTTCCCTCTGTGTTTCCACATCCATATTTTCATAAACAACCCACACATATATTAATTCAATTCAACATATGGCCTTATTCCTTATAAATCAAAATTATCTCGAATTTTTCCCGAATACGCGAAAGTACGGGATATAACATCCTCCCCCCCTTTAGAACATTCGTCCTCGAATGTTGGATTAGTCTTATAGGGTCCGTAAAAAAGTTCGGGAGAGTTTCATTTTTATGGTCAACACAATCGATACACATCCGTCCTTGAAATAAGGAATTTAGATTACTGGTGGGCATAAGAAACAAGTGAGGACACTTTTTCTTCATTCCGTCCTCTACTTCCAAGGTCGTTGCTTCCCCATTACTGTTGTGCCACAAGACCTTAATAGGGGGTATATTTTTAGCGCGTAGTCTCTGCACCTGGCGATCCCGACTAATTATAGATTGTTCTTAGTTAGACGACTCTTCCGTCACTGGAATATCTTTTGGTGGAAGTATTCTGGGAGAATTACTGACACATTTGCGGAGCGTGGATACATGAAGTACCAGATGTACCGCTTCCAAATCAGATGGTAGGTCTAGCCCGTAAACGACATTCTCAGTTCTTCGAACAATCTGGTAAGGTCAGATATATCACGGATTGAACTTACTCTTTTTACCGAATCGCATTATGCCTTTCATAGGCGATACTTCAAAAATACCCAATCACTAACCTGGGATTTCAACGGTCGACGCCGTTTATCAGAATATGACTTCTGTCGACCCCAAGCTGCTAATTGTCTCTGTCGAATAAGTTTCACCTTATCAACTGCCTATTGGATCATATCTGGGCCTATTAATTCTGTTTCGCCAATATCAAACTAGCTGATGGGTGACCTGCATTTTCTGCCATACAAAGCCTCGTATTAAGCGAGAATGGTAGCGGTTATTATAAGCAAACTCGATCAACGGCAGATGATCATCTCGGCTACCTCCGAAATCAATAATACAGGCCCGCAACATATCTTCTAGCGTCTGTATAGTGCTCGGCCTGTCCGTTGCTCTGAGGGTGGAACACTGTGCTCAGACTTACTTGAGCCTCTAATCCTTTCTGAAAACAACTCTCCGGAGATTAATCGTAAACTGAGCATATCTGTCGGTGACAATTGATATAGAAACTCCGTGGAGTCTCACTATTCCTTTAATACATATAGTCTGGTACAATCCTCAACTGAATAAGTGGTTCTGAAGGGGAGAAAATGGGCTGATTTTTTTTTTTTTTTTTTTTTGCCAATTTATCAACCATACCACATATGGAAATCATACTTCCGTGGAGTACAAGGAAAACTCGTAACGAGATCCATAATAATTATCTCCCACTTCCAAGTCAGAATTTCCATTTCCTGAAACAGTCCACCCGGTTTCTGATTCTCAATTTTAACTTGCTGACAATTTGGGCACTGGTCAACGGGCCTTACGATGCCGGGCACACATAATCTGCCTCGGTATAACAATACTCATCCGGTAAAACCTCGAGCGGGATCCTTTCCTTGTCAAAGGTCGTATCTCTGTACGATAATAGAATAGAATCCCCAAACTGACACTGTTTTACCTTTCCTATAATTGATGATTCAGCCATTCTTCGGACAAAATTCAATATCTTCAGAACCGAGCAAACGGACTCCAAGGCTATCTGATTAAAGAGTTTTACAGACAAGTTCTTTATCGCTTCAATCTTCTGTATATCAGTTGTTTTCGTTCATGCTTAATTTATTTTACTTTCATCCGCTCCCCCTCCTTGGAGTTATACTTACACCATATTCGAATCTTTTCTTTCTAACCTACAACTTGATTATCTTCGTACGAAACCTTAACAGAATCATAATTACATAGTACACAATCTTATCCGATAGTTGGCACTCAAGTGATATAGTTAAGGTAGTTGCTTATCTCATAATAATCACATACTCCCTTCATACCCATTCCTTGTCTGTCGTTCTATTTTCTCGGTAATCGAATTATTCGATGTTCACGTGATTCATCATTTCATGCCATAAGTTTTCCTTTTCCCTACGCTATTTCATTTTAGTTTGCTTTCGCAATTAACTTCGCGCTTTGCCCGTCGACTCTTTTAGAGGCTCTGCTTAATTACGTTTCTTACGGTTCGTCATTCCTCATTTTTTTTCCTTCCTTTTTGACATTTTGATCTCCTTCCTTTCTACTCAATTATTCTCTCTTCTTTCCAAACATCACTGCACTAGAATCTTCCAATCTCAACCGGTAGCAAAATAAGTATCAATCTATTTCGTAACATTGGTACCACACCTTTCCCTTTTTCTCGTAAATTCTATCCAATTAATGTTTTCCGTATATTGCAACACTGGCTATTAGGGTTCACCAATCAATGGACATGGTCATAAAATGGGGGCCCTACACATACGTATATATCTCACTGCCATTTCCTTTTTCAACACATCTTCAATCACTTGTTCGAATTTACTCTAATTTCAGGGCTGCGCTGCCTTCTCTTTCTTTTTAACAATCTAATGCGTCTCAGCTCGTGTGACCCCTATAAAGTTTCTAACCATTCCACATATCCTAATTCCATTTAGGTTACCCCGAGATTCCTATTCGTCTCTCATATCTATGTTGCGAAAATTGTTGTACATTTCCCAGGGGGTCACCCATCCCAGAATTGCTCTGGCCCTGGCACGCTTAACCTTACAACTTTAATGCATTTAAGCACGTTAAGGCCGGTATAAGTACGCCAATTGTCCCGCACGTCCTTTGTCACGTAATTTAAGACAAGTCGGGGTCTTGACAACTTTTCAAAATGTTCTCGTAGCGGGCCCCACCCCGACCTAGCGAGAATTCTTTTACCTTTCTGACTATATGGTTACCGCGTCGCCCCCTGTAAACCCTCAATATTTACCGTCATGTATTCCACGAATTCCATCTCCCATCAGTCGACGAAACTGATAAAATGTTACTGTAAGGCATTTTCCGACCACCAGCAAAAGAAGCTAGAGTCCGACGAACTTCGCGGAATCTTTTAGGACTTAATTCACCTAATTACCTCCACGTTTATATATATATATATATATAAGTCGTGAGCGAACCGCTCAATTCTCGACTGCTTGTCATACACTTTGTATTCTTCCAATTAGAGGAAACTTGATCGTCGGACATTTTTGCCCTTCCGCATATTTTTGCTCTTCACAAGGGCTATGCTAAAACAAAATGGGGTTAAAACATATTTCTGGTCCCTCCAAATAAATTGCGAATTTGCTACTCGTATATGCTTTCTCGAGATAACATTTTTCCGATAAGGGTAATTCTTCTCACAAATGACATGGAGGGTACCTCTTAAACTTTTAACCCAACATAAGGGACTTACCCTGTCGGTATCGACCTTTAAGATATGTTAAGAATTTATATCTCATTTTCCTTGTCGTATTGCTAGGAAAATTTGGGCAGAGGTTCCTCTGTATTTCTTACTATCCCAAAACCTGTACACAGGAAATACCAACCATGCCTCACAGGGCAAACACATATACGTATATACATATCATATCATATCGCATCATAGCCACACGGGGCTAACAATTTCAAATAAAAGTATAAAAATGCCGAGGCTTATCTCACATGCCCAACTCAAACTGCACCTGTTACACTTTCCTGTTTATTTTTCTTTTCAATCTTCAACCTTATGTTTCAATCGTACTTCAAATACCTTACCCAGCATACGTCTTTCCTACCATTGCTTACCGGAGTGCTATGTAGCTTCCAATATCAGCAGTCGCTGTCTTACGTCGATACCGTTCTCTAGCTGCAATCAAGGGTTAGTAAAGAAAGAAACTCATTCCCTACAGCTGGCTCTATCGCACGATCTAAGAATCAAAGAAAGGTAACACCTAAATGTCCTGTAGCCTCCTGTTTATAGATGTGGTGCACAACACACCGATAAACAGGACTCTACTAGACACGGTCTGTAGACATTCCGAGGACGAACCGCTCTGATACCACTTCTGTCACGACCCAACTCCGTAGGCTGCGACTAGCGTCCGTGCTGGACACTCAAACGTACCCAATAACCCTAAATGAGCAAACGACAGAATATTTTTAAATATGGAAGCCGCTTAACGTTGGTAATAACCATAGATGAACCGACACCGTACATGGAAGCCGATGAGGCTGTCACAGATCATATCATACCCAAACATATACAGAACCCACACAAGTATGTCTACAGACCTCTACAGATCATAACAAAATCATATGACGGGACAGGGCCCCGTCATACCCCTGAATAGCATACATATATATAATAGCGACGGACTCTACCAACATATAGGCTCTGGACAAAAGAGCACTCCCATCATAGCAGAATAGATGTCCTAGGTAGGCGGTCAGCAAATCTGTCTTCTGTACCTGCGCGGCATGAAAACGCAGCCCCCGAAGAAAGGGGGTCAGTACGAAATATGTACTGACTATGTAAAGCACAGAACGGAGTAAACAAAGTCATAATCAGAACAGAAGGTACAGAAAATGGGCAGAATATCCAGATTAGCAAAATATTGATCATAAAGCATAAATAGTATTTGTTGAAAACATATGTCGTACCTGGTCCCAATACGGAACAAGATCATAACCGAAACAGGACTTACAGAGAAGTGAGGGTGACCTCTGAAGTATCTAATGCATATTTTCAAAACATGAGGAGTGTGTTCAGAAACATATATAATATCATATCCGGCCCCTGCCAAGGGGCTCGGCAAAACAGAACGTGGCCACCCCCCGACGCTGGTGCCACCATACTGTCACGACCCGACCAGGGGCCGTGACGAGTACCCGATACTTGTACCGAGCACCCCTTAGCTATCCTGTATAAGCAGTGCCATATTTTTTTTTTTTCTAAACATTAACATTTGCAGTAAACTTTCTAATATCGCGTTACACCAGAACGCGGACCATTCGGAATAAAATACATTAAACTGTACATAGCTGACTGTGTATATCTGTCTACGAGCCTCTAGACATAGTACATTTATACAGGGAAAGGGCCGAGTACTGTCGCGCCCGAAAATGCATACACAAAATAGTACCGGTGAAATAAGGCTCCGGAACAACTGGAGCGCTGTCGAATGCTGCTGATAGGGCACTAGGAATCTGGTCCGTATACCTGCTGACCTGCGCGGCATGAAACGCAGCGTCCACAAGAAGGGACGTCAGTACGAATAATGTACCGAGTATGTAAGGCATGGAAAACAGTTCAAGCAGTAACATAAAGTACGATCAATAATAATATCACAGAGTCATAGCGCGTATAACGAGGCAAGAACGTAACCTGTAAGTAGGGAGGCCCCTTTTCGGGCCGGCTGTCATGTAGACTTGCCTTTCCATCCTTGAACCGTTTCTTTTCATAGGCATAGGACTCAACATTTTCATATTACTTATTCTCGTGTACAGAAATAAAACAGTACGTTTCAGTAACGGTATCTTTTGCTTACATTTACAGACGCCGAATACAATCGGCTCCCCCAATCCCCTCCCCAACGATAACCCAACATATTACATCACACATGTATCACACATTATATATATATATATATATATATACAGACGCCGCGTACGGCTCATCCCATATCCCGCGTCCGGGCATCCCGCGTCCAGGATGGAATCCAGCTGAATCAGGTGGTGATATAGCAGTGGCCCTTCCCTTTTTCCCCATATACACATACATATACGCTTACTCCTCTTTTATGCATATACATGTCTCATATACAATTTCTTTATCTAATATACATACATATCCATACACGTTTACTCGCTTTATATACATATATCCTATAAGCACACAAGAGAGCCAAGGAAAATCATGTGTCCATCGGAGTGACGTAAGGTCGGTAACCTCCGATTACAGTACGAAATGCTAGTGATAGCTTTGTCTCACCTAGAAGGAACAAGTATTTTAAAGTGAGATTATTAACGGAGAATAGTGTTATAGTAACCAAAAATGAAATCGCAGGCATTTTAGGTGACAGTCATAGGTTTTGGAATCTTAGAAAATAAGATTATAACTAGAAGGTATAAATACGATTTAGAAAATTAGTTTATCAATTTAATGTTTACATAAGGTACTTGGCTTAGTCATAGGGTCGTTCCGGTCGTATTTATCATAGCTACATTCTCTTGCCCGACATTGTCATTATCATTATCATCATAGGGGCACTCCCGTTGGGGTAGTCATAGCACTTATTACTTGGTGACGGAATCGGGATCAAAGGCCCCCTTTATATTCACTTCATGTACGTTAACCAAGACTATAGGAAAATCCGAGAGTATCGGGCCCACCTCGGGCCGGACGAGGTAGCGTATACAATTTACCCATATTACGTGTCATAGAGTTACTTGTATGAGTCTTAGGGTAATCGGGTCCCACTTAGGCAAGTTATAGGGGTCTAGGAGGTCTTTTCATCATTTTGCACACTTTCTACTTCAATTCAATTGAACGAAAAGTTGAAAACTTTAGGTACGGATTCCGGGGAACCGGGTTGTCCCCGAGGCTCGTGCCCGACTCATTATATCTAAGACATGCCATAGAAAGAAGGGCGAAGCCTTACATACCTCTTTCCGCTCCTTTAGCTACTCCAAATTCACATCACAATCTCGTCGAAATCTGCGAATTGGTCATTTTTACCAAAACTTTCATTAGTACATTTTGAGTTAGAATCTTAAGGAAGCACTTTGCTACCGAAATTTCGGCAGCATTTCCTCTGTAAATATACCATCCTCAACATTCAATTTCGTCAAATTCTCATCAAACACAACCCGGGAATTCAAACCCGGCCAAACGGTTAACATAATTCGACAATTACACTAGCGCTTCACATATTCCAATCAAGGCACATAATATCGATTTGCTACCTCCCTCAAAACTTTACAACTTCAATGAATACAATATCAACCTCATAATATACATTCCGATAACACCATATTAACGTTATTGTCATTCATACATACAAAGAGACATCCCGTTCCATTCACATAGCTCCTAAACAAGTCCCTAATTACAACAACTTCACTAGAGTCATTATGCATTCATTAACAACACAGAACCCGCAACATAACCACAACCAATACGCTACATAAAATTGACTCATTCCCTTCCATACCCTACCACAAGCTCACGGCCACACCTTACACACACATGCACGGTCATACACACACTTACAACACACGGCCAACATGCATGTATACCACAATTTTTTCCAAATTCATTCAACTTTCATTTTCCACATCTCAATATAGTATTCACAACAACAACAACCAACTACTAGGCAAAATAATTGAAACATAACCCCTACAACTATATACATGCACACGGCTATATATTATATTCCTCTACTTCATGGATTTCATCTATTTAAGCATACTACAACACATATAAACCATATAGAACCCATAAACAAGATTGAAACTCACCTTTCTTCCTCAACTTCTTCACTTGTCTACTCTTGGCAACTTGTATGATTTTGAACTTTCCTTGCTCCAACAACAACTCCACTTTGTTGTGTACCCTCTAATTAGTTGAATACAATTTTTGGAGGAATTTTACAATTTTTTTCTTGGAATTTTCCTTATGGCCGAATGCCTTGGGGTTTTTGCCCTTCCTTTCTATTGTTCTTCTTTTCTTGAAAGTTCTAGAGAGTAAGGTGATAAAGATGACTTATTCATCTTATTTATTTCACAATATATTCAATTTTTGGGCCTAGCCCATCAATATGGACGGTTGGGCTTATGATTTTCCCTTAAAAAAAATGTCAAGCCCACTTTGTCTTTTGGCTAATTCTTGCAATTCTTGAAAACAATTTTTCCGACTTCCAATTTGCCCTACGTCTTCCTTCGTATTTCCACGAGTCATGTCGCGAATTCCCCTTTATGCTCTTAACCATTCTCATTGTATTCACTTCTAAATTTTTCATAACCAACTCATGTGCCAAGAAATCATAAAATGGGGCCTTGCTTGTCGTCTTCCCGCGATTGTCTTGAATTATCCAATTGCATAAAATGCGGGATATAACACATACATAAGGAACAGAGTAGGGGGTAACCCCGTAACATAACATATCATATCATATCAGATGGCCATATCAGATCATATCATATCAGAATGTGTGTACATGGCACAACATACTCCAAAACCCATGTACATATATACCTGCCCCCTCACATCGAGGCACGGCGAACAATGCAATGGAATACGCTTGACAACATATCCTTGCCCGGGCTCAGTGTGGGAAACATTGAGGCATCCACGAATGGAGTAGTGAGAGACTAAATGCAATAAAAATATCATAGATTTCCAGAGACTCAATGAGGCATATCGAATGACAAATCAAATCAATGAAGTCGGACGGAATAATAGTAAACGTATGTCATATGTCATGATGAATCACAGAAAAGTAGTACTCCTGAAATCCTTTTCATATTCCAAAATGGTTTACCAGACTCGAGGGAATCATTAAAATAATTTTCCTTCAGTAGTTAGAAGGATAGTAAAAACACTTCATTTTATATTGTTAGAAAATAAGGCAATAGTATAATAAAAGAGCAAAGCGGGAATAGTAGGAAACTAATTGTAATACGAAATATCGTACTTCTACAGAGACTCAATATAGTATTCAGAATAAGTATCATTAGTAGTTGGAAAAATAGTTAGGACGTTTTCTTAAAAATCACTTGAAATCAAGTTGCAACTCATCATAAGGGTAAAATCGGAAATAGTGGGCCCACCTCGGACAAGCAAGGCGGTGTGCTCCAATCACGCATTTTAAGCTTATGGGGTCACCTACGAAGGTTCTATGGACATTCTATAGCTTTCCAAATAGTTTAGGGAAAGTTTGCATAATTTTCAAGAAAGCATACAAAAAGGGTTCAATTCTATTGAACGAAAATGTAACGATTTCCGACGCGGATTCCGATGAGCAGAATATTCTCCGAGGCGTGAATCCGATCCTAGTACTTCTAGGACATGCCAAAAGAAGAATCGGGATAGCTTTACATACCTTTCAAGCTCCTTACGCCTTTCCAATCTCACTTCCCGTTTCGTCAAAAATCTGCAAATGGTCACATTTACCAATTGTGAGTTATAGGTTCTACGAATTCAACTTAACTCATATTTGTCTACCGAAATTTCGGCAGCACCTCCCCTATACATATAGCACCCCCGAGAATTCAACTCGGCCAAATCAATCAACAACAGCCCAACAACAATATCAACAACAACAACAACAATCACTATATGACACAATATAACACAACTAGTATCCTTCCAACATAATATGGCAACCTTCATCCCAACTTCGCATTTCCAATCAATATCAACATTCTCATATTCATTAGTAATCAAGATCATTACAACACAATTTGGAAGCATTTCATATCATGTCCACAAGGTATTCACAAGATATACATAATATACAAACTTCCCGATAAAGTCATAATTCATCCAAAGCTTCTAACCTTTGGCATACATATTCATAACATGTTTCCATCTTCCAAATCTATCAATGATCATCATAATTTGCAACCCAACAACTTCATTTTTCATAATGTCATAAAATCGTACCGAAACGACATAAGCTCCTACATTCCATTTCAATGCAAACTCATATCATTTTACTTTCATTTACATTGCAAGATTTACAATAACACAACTAACATGTTAATCAAATTAAATCATTCCCATTCCACTAAGGTACCACACGGCTACATCCCTATATTTCCAACTTCTATTAAATTCATTCAACTTTCATTTCCAATGTGCATTTCACCACAACCACAACTAGAATACAACATACCTTCAATTCACCATAAATACACATTGTATGCACACACACGGCCATAAACCATATTCCATACCCACTTTGAAATCTTCCATTTTTCCATACTTTCAACTCATTTCTACATACGACAACACAAACAAACCTTCATAACATCATAAAAATGAATGAATTCTTACCTTTTTCCCTAATCTTCTTCACTTGAATATGAGGTCAACTTGAAGGAATAAGTGCTTCTTCTTCCAAAACAATTGCACCATGTTGTAGAGGACCCTTAAATTAGTGGTAAAACCACAAGAGAATAATTTTTGGATCATAATTTTTGGGAGGTGAAAATGGGGCAAGAGGGCCGAATGCCCTCAATTCTCTTGCTCTTGTTTGTCTTGTTTTTCTCCTTGTTAACTTCTT
This sequence comes from Lycium barbarum, assembly GCF_019175385.1. Lineage (NCBI taxonomy): Eukaryota > Viridiplantae > Streptophyta > Magnoliopsida > Solanales > Solanaceae > Lycium > Lycium barbarum. The sequence goes on along the minus strand of NC_083338.1, from coordinate 65,161,172 downwards.
GAAGTTTCTATATGATAATGATCCTTATATAATTTGCACATGGAAAATTAATTAAAGTGGTGGGTTGGGCCCTAGTTGGCCGGCCACCCCTCTCTTGTTGGGCCAAAATTTTCATCCTTTATTTTGAGCCCAATTAATGATAATTCTCGTTTTGTAATTCCCGAAATTTCAATTTTTGCCCTTGGCTTCCCTCCGTGTTTCCACATCCATATTTTCATAAACAATCCACACATATATTAATTCAATTCAACATATGGCCTTATTCCTTATAAATCAAAATTATCTCGAATTTTTCCCGAATACGCGAAAGTACGGGATATAACAATTCTCCAGATCAACTGAGTGTACCTGCGTGGCATGAAACGCAGCCCCCGAAGAAGAGGGGTCAGTACGGAATATGTACTGAGTATGTAAGGCAAGAAATACAATAAATAGAATCACAATCAGAATAAAAAATACGGAGATATAACAGACAAAATCAGAATCAGACCTAAAAGTACAGGAGTATAACAGACGGGATCATAATCAGACTCAGATACACAGATCGTATGTACAATATACAAAGTAGCAGAACCAACTTACTGAACACCGACCATGCATGCCAAGAACGGTATCCAGTCCTTTGCAGGACCCGGGGAAAGCATGGCGCCGCCCTGCCCTCGGCGCCAACCACATCATCCTTCAGAAGATTTGCTCCTGTCTCCGACACACATCATAATATCCGGATGTACAAATACATATAGGCGGGTCAGCGAACCAAACACATCATACTTCGTAACACATCATACTTCGGAATTCATATACGGCGCCCGGCCCTCAGGCGAGGAACTCGGGAACCGTGCGCACGATATAAACCGGCCCGGGACTCGGTGAAGGAAGTAGACTCTATGCACGAGCAGAAAATGAGAAACTAAATGCACATAACCAAGACTCAATGAATTAATCTAACGTACTATCCGAATATCCGTAACAGATTACTTATATCAGAAGGATTATGTCAGAATACTTATCTCAGCGTATTTATGTCAGAATACTTACTTCAGAATACTTATTTGTATCAGAACTTTTCATATCAGAACGCTTATGCCATATACTTACATCAGAATATTTATGTTAGAATTCTCAGACCAGAATACTTATGTCAAAATACGGATGTCAGCAAACTTAAGTCAGAATCCGTCTATCAGGATTATTAGATAATTAAACTAGGGAGGACATACAAATCATAAACAGACTCGGAATCACAGAATGGAATAGCCCCAATATATCAATATCACACCTTACTTGGCTCTAAGACATGCCAAAAGAAAGAAAAGGGTAAGCCTTACATACCTGCGCCGCGACCAACTAGTTACGCTTGTGCCTCCAACTCGTTTGTCTACATGCAAGAGAGTTCATCCATTCATTAGTTTCATTATCAAATACTCGCTTTAACCCTTCAAGCACATCCCTTTATATCCTGCTGGAATTTCGGCAGCACCTCCCCTGTAAATGTACCAACCCCGAGAATACGGCTCGGCTCCAAATCAACAACAACAATCCGGGAATTTGACCCGGCCACAATATCAATAGCAACGACAACAAACATTCTAACATTAAGCGCTCCTACATAATTCAACAACATAACTCATATTCAATTCCACTACTTACATTCAAACCAACATCAACGTTCATACATTCAATTACCAATCCGAAACCATTCAAAACAATATTCAAAACCCTTTAAACCATTCACACAATATTTCAAGCAACCCAACCAACACTCCAATATACCCGAATTCTTCTCCAAACCCGAGAACAACACCACACATTCTTTCCTTCCAAGTTCACACATTACGTCACAATACATACATTTACAACTTCATTTCATAAATTCAAGAAACCATTTCATGACTACATTTCCTTCCAATTCGGCCCATACGATTATAATCTCAACTTGGATTATTAATACTTCATTTCCCAACTACGAAAAACGGGAACCATACGGCCAACATCACAATACACCCATTCCATGATTATTATTCATTTTCCATACATTACAACACTACATAATCATGTTGCATACACTTAATTCATCACTTACACACAACACAACCTATACACACGGCCACACTTCAACACACACATATATTTCATAACTTTCATTCATTTCCACATACTCCACAACATACACAATCATCTTTAACATATAAAAATAAGGAGTAACCTTACCTTAATACTAGTCCCCTTTCTCGGCTAGAACTTTATTCTTGCGAAACGAATACTTCCCTTGTTCCAACGACTACTCCACGTCGACGAGGGCCTTCCAACTAGTGGGAGAAACATGAAGAAAGAATTTTCTGTGATCAACTTATGGGGCTGGTTCGGCCAGCCCCTATTGCCGCCCCTTTTTTATTTTTTTTTCTTTCCTCTCCCTCTCTCTTAAATTTCCTAGAACTAAATGATAAATTGTCTTGTTTTTCTTTCAAGACTTATATATATATATATATATATAATTAGTGGCATGTGAGGGGCACATGCCCCTCTCTAGATTTTTCTTGATTTTTCTCCCTTTTTCTTGAATTCTTTTTCTAAGCAAAAGATGACTTATTTTGTCATCTTCTTTTTCCCTTTCTTCTTCTTCTTTTTTTTTTTTTTTTTTTTTTTAAATTCGGCCACATGGCCATTCCATGGAATTCTCAAGACTTTGTGTAGAATTCCCGTTTACCCTTAGCCTTTCCACAAAATTACCATGACGCCTTTTTGCAAATTTTCTTTTTTGCCCTTAGTCTTTTCTCAATATTCCCACACTAATAATATTCATGAATAGTATTCACCACCAACTTGCATTTAAAATAACCTTGAAAGCTAGTCACCTTCTTAACTTCCCACGATTACCTCGAATTTTCAGAACGTTCGAAATGCGGGCTATAACACCGAGTGCCCGTCATGGCCATCCGGTTGGGTGGTGACATATAACTCGTGAAATATTTGAACTCTGTCACACGTTTGTACACCCTTACTAAATGGTAGTGTTTGTCTAATTAGTCATGTGCCCGATGGAATGCAATCAATCAATAAACAAAGTATCTCAACCGTGTAAACACATGCTAAATGGTATCGTTTTGGCCAAATAGTCATGGTCTGCAGGGGACCTATGGTGTCCATGTACCACTCACTCCGGAACTAACCTCGGATCATGTGCCCTTAGCTAGGCCACATCCTAACCCCCTGTCAAATATGCCTTTTCATATTTATGAATTCTTTCTCGTTTCAATACATTCCATTCCACAATCAATTATGGAATGTGAACAATTAATAAATCAATTATCAAGGAACATAAGTCACCAAGTCACAAGTCAATTCAATACTCAACAATCAATTCATCAATATCATGAATAAGGGATTATTCCATGTCGACAAGAAGAGCATTTATTAACTCCTTCTTTAGCATATCATAATAGTTCATCCCATAATAAATCCGTTAATAACAAGTTTAGGGATTTCCAAGCACACTTTATGTGTCACGACCCAACCCCGTAGGCCGTAACTAGTGCCCGAGCTGGACACTCGTATACACCTGTTAACTATAATCATCTACAACTAGCATAACAAGAACTTATATATATGTTTAAAGGCAAGACGTTACTTTAAAGTTGTCGCATATATGCATATCATAGCCACCTGTTTCCTGAGGAGTTACAACTTTCAACAGATTATATCGCACATAAGCCGGCAAGGCTGTCATATATAAGGGAATGTCCCAATAACACATAAGCCAACAAGGCTACCATAATATATAGCTTCTACAACAAGTATATATATATCTACGCAAGCCGACAAGGCTGCCACTACACACATCATCCCAAACATATATATATACACAAGCCGACAAGGCTGCCACTACGAATGGGTACGCCCCAAACATAAGTCATGTCCACACAATGAAACAGCAACTATATACAGACCCACACATATGTCTACAGACCTCTAAGAGTAACGACAGTATCATATGACGGGACAGGGCCCCGCCGTACCCTGAACAAACACATATATATACAATAAGGAGGATCTATACCACAAGCTAGGCTCCGGAACAAAGGAGCACTCCAAAATAGCTAAATATATATCCTATGCTGGCGGATCTCCGAAACGAGCGTCTGTACCTGCGGGCATGAAACGCAGCCCCCCTAAGAAAGGGGGTCAGTACGGAATATGTACTGAGCATGTAAAGCATGAAATATAGTAAATAAGATCATACTAAGACAAGGAGTGTAGGACCCAGTGCAACAACCAGAAAACCATACGACTTACCTTTGAACATAAATCATATGTGTCAACATCATACCCACATCATTATAGGATTTAACAATCATAACTAGATAATCATACTGTATATAAGCATATATAACGTGTCCCGGCCCTCTAGTGAGGGGCTCGGTAAATAAAATCATCATATACATGTACATATAACGTGTCCCGGCCCTCTAGTGAGGGACTCGGTGAATAAATGATCATATGCCATCCTGGCCACCATCCCCATATCATCATGTCATCATATCATCATATACATACATATATATATAACATGTCCCGGCCCTCTAGTGAGGGACTCGGTGAATAATGCAGTGGATCTGCGCACGAAAACATGTCCTGGCCCGGGACTCAGTGAAGGATGTAACGGTAAGCACGAGCAGAGTGATAAGCAACCATATACATACAAATCATCTTTTGAGACTCAATAGATAAGTAAACTAATCAGCTCTCAAGTATCAGGATAACAATCATATTAAGTTCTTTCTAAATGTCATTACGAACTATAACAAGGAACGTTTCAGGGATCATATACATGTATCAAATTAACATGAGATAGCTTATGAAAGTCAAGTACACCTCTAATTATGGAATTCTTTAAGAATAGGAATTTCTATACATCATATATTAGTCAATCATATAATAGACTAGAGGCAATAACTCGACTATCCTGAAAATTCTAACATCAAGAAACGAATAAAAATCATGAGTCATGCTTGGAACTAGAGAGTAGAATTACCCCAAGGCTCATATTATATCTTACTTACATCTAGGACATGCCAAAAGAAAGAATGGATAGGCTTTACATACCTTTAGCGTTTAGTCGGAGGACAACCCGTATATGCTGCTGAATAGTACCTTATCCTATATTAAGATATTAAGAACTACGATTAGGCTTATGAGAGAATTCAATACGTATTCTTACGTTAATAATCCATTTGCAAACAATTAGACGACGTTTCGTTCGTATTCAAACCAACTACTACTGTTAAGCCAATATCACTAGCCATGCATTCAAGTATCAACCTGAGAATATTTAAACATGACTCGATGGAAATCCGGACAGCCCTTTCAATATTCAAACAGCCCGACCAACATACCATACCACTCGTAATTTTTCAGACTTCATCTAAAACAACAACACGTTTATACACATTCACGACGCATCCAATTCACTATAACGTCCATAACAACAACAACTAAAGCATCAAATAAATCAATCCGCCAATTCTCCTAAACCAGCCCCTACACGGCCTCAACATAATCACACACAAATTCATGGTTTTCATTCATTTATACACACTACAACACATTCAAACCATCCTCAATACATGTACAAAAAGATTAAACATTACTTCATGTAAGCATATCACACGGTTCACTTTAAATTTCAACAACAACAATCCAATACCAACATGCAAAATTTTTATACATTCAATTCACCATAAAATACATGAAAAACAACCAACTCTTACCTTGAATACTTGGTCTTTCAACTTGTCCTCAATTTGTACCTTGACTTTTAACAATTGTTCTTGCTATTCCAATGGATGCTCCACGACATTATACACCTCCTAAAGAGTTGAATTGCTTGAGAAACTTGTTTTTTTTTTTTGGATCAAAGTCACAAACTTGCAAAAATCTTAGCTATGGCCGAGAGCCATGCTCTCTTTCTATCTCCATTCCCATCTCCTTTCCTTTGCCTTAGAACTTTCACCAAGCTACAAAAATCAAACTTTTTCTTTCAACCTTCAAGCTGGCCGAACACAGCCATGAGCATATTTTTCTTGCTCTTGAGTTTTATTTGCAACAAATGACTTGAAAATGGTCATTTGCACTATACTCAATCATATATATATGATTCCCAATATTGTTACACGTACTCCCTCCTTTGTTGACTTACCATAGCACCTTTTATTATTTTTTTTCTGATTTTATTACTATTATTATTATTATTATTATTATTATTATTATTATTATTATTATTATTATTATTATGAATCGGGTGGGGCCCACACGCCTAATAAGGCTAATTAGTGAAGTAATTAAATTTTTAATCCCACATAATATTCTAGTCATTGTTAGTTAATCCCTAGTCTCCAATAATATTTTTATACCAAATAAAATTTATAGGCAACTTGTGCCTTGAACAAAACCGGGAGTTAAAAGTCTCTACCTCGTACCCTAAAATAGTCTTGTCTTTAACTTGTCGCGTTTAGCCTAAAATATCCCAATGTATAAAAATACGGGATATAACATCCTTCCCCCCTTTAGAACATTTGTCCTCAAATGTTAAATTAATCCCGTCGGGTTCTATAAGAGTCTTGGGAAAGGTTCTCTTTATCGCCAACATATAGATTGATCAGACAATTAACACAACTAAGCAAGGGGGTTTAGGTTACCTGTAGGCGTAGGAAAAAAGTGAGGATATTTCTTCCTCATCTCCTCTTCAGCTTCCCAAATCATCTCCTCCCTGTTATTGTTTTGCCACAATACTTTAACAGAAGCCACGTCTTTGGTTCGCAACCTCCTGATCTGTCGATCAAGTATGGCTATAGGCTGCTCTTCGTAGGATAACTCCTCTGTTACCTGGATATAATTTGCAGGGAACACCCTGGAAGGATCGCCTATGTATTTGCGGAGCATTGACACATGGAAGACCGGATGTAGTGCTTCCAAATCAGCTGGTAGGTCTAACTCGTAGGCAACTTGGCCTACCTTACGGATAAGCTGATAAGGACCAATGTATCTCGGGCTTAACTTCCCTTTCTTGCCGAAACTCATAACACCCTTCATGGGTGACACCTTCAAGAACACCCAGTCACCAACCTGAAATTCCAAGTGTCGACGTCGATTATCTGCATATGATTTTTGTCGACTCTGGGCTGCCAGTAAGCTCTCCTGAATAAGTTTTACCTTATCGATAGCTTGCTGAATCATATCTGGGCCTATCAACTTAGTCTCACCAACATCAAAGCAGCCTATCGGTGATCTGCACCTTTTGCCATACAGAGCCTCATACGGTGCCATCTGGATGCTAGAATGGTATCTATTATTATAAGCAAACTCGATAAGTGGCAAGTGATCTGTTATATCCCGTATTTTTGAACGTCAGATTATTAACTGAGGTGGGGCCCACACGTCAATATTTTTTTTTGGGACACGTGACAAGTTATATGAATCGCATATGTAAAGTAAAACACAACTTGTGAAGGGACTTGGGGCCAAATCAAAGTGGAAGCTCTCCAAACGAATTTTTTAAGAAAACGTTTTCGGATGACCTGACTTGGAGGGGCAAAAACGGCATTATAAGTCTGGAATTTGGGAAAACGCCCAGAAATAAAAGTTGTAGATAATTGAAATAGCTTTCCAACGGTAGGTCCTGGGCCTATAGGTGACATCGGGATAAGGAGATATGAACATTTTAAGGCGGAAAGGTCAAGCTGGGCAGTGAAATGGGCCCAATCCGATTCCAATCCGGGTCAGGCCCATTTCCTTGTAATTTAAGGGAGGTTTCAGCCTCCTCCTCCACATTTTCAGATCAGAAAAGATCAAGAAAATTCTATAGAGAGAGAGGGAGGAAAGACTTAGAGAGATAAATAAAGTTTGATCAAAATCTGAGCCCCGAATCCCGAAGCCCATGAAGAGAAAAGTGTTCTACGTCGCGTTGCCTTCGATTTGAGCTAAAAATCACCTAAAAATAAGAGGGTGGACGTGGTAGCTGTGCACTTAAGGTATGATTAAGGCTCTTTTTCATTGCCAACAAGTTTATTTAAAGTTTCAACGGAATAGAACGGGAAAATAGCGATATAAATTCGTCCGTTGGCATTGAAATTGATTGTAGAAGATTATGTCATTTTAATATGATTTTATGATATTATGGAAATGAAGTTGTTAATATGTGAATTATGATTATGGTTGATGAAATTGGAAGGTGGAAATATGTTATGAATATGTATGTTGAAGATTTGACGTTTTGGATGGATTATGGTTTGGTGGAAAATTTGTATATTTTGTATATCATGTGAATATTGTATAGCAATGATATGAAATACTTCCAAATCACATTGTAATGGTCTTGATTAATGATGAATATGGAAATGTTGATACTAGTTTGGGTTTGTGAAGTTGAAGTGGAAGTTGTTGGACCATGTGGAAAACAAGGCTAGTTATGCCATACTATGTGTTTTGTAATGCTTGTTGTTGTTAGTGATGTTGTTGTTGGGTTGCTGTGTTGATATATTAAGCCGAGCTAAGTCTCGGGGATGTCATATATATAGGGGAAATGCTGCCGAAATTTCGGTAGACAATTATGTGATTAAGCTTAGATTCTCGAAAAGCTTGAAATTGACAATTGGTAAACATGACCATTTGTAGATTCTGGACGAAATTGGAATTGAAGCCAAGCGAGCGTAAGGCGCAATCGAGGTATGTAAAGTCTTCCCCTTTGTTCTTTGGCATGTCCTAGATGTACTAGGTCAAGATCGGAGCCTCGGGGGCGATTCTGCTCATAGAAACTCAAGATTGATTTTTGGTACTATTCATTCAATTCAATTGAATTTCAAAAGGCGCATTTTGCTAGAAAAGTGGTTAAACCTCCATAACTTGTACAAATGTAACCCGATCACTATGAAACCTTCCTGGATGACTCCGTAGAGTCTAATGGGCGTGATTCTTGTCCGCCGCCTCGACTTGGCCCGAGGTGGGCCCGCTATTCCCTGATGCCTCTCTTATTGTTCTGTCTGTCTTATTCCCATACGAAAAGTCGAGGAAACTTATGGCTATTGTTCCGACTACTAAACGGGAGTTATTTTAACGAACCTGAATTGATTTAATGTTCATGGAAACAATTACGGGGACAGAAACCCTGATATAAATTCTGTATGGCTTTAGCCAATGTACTCGTGTCCGGAGCTCGCAGGTAGCTCCTGGTTATTATGTTGTTTACTATACGATAGGTGCTATGACCACCTTTATGAGCTTTATAAAATATGTTTTTTTTGACATCTAAAACGTTTTATGAAAATATTACCCTGATATATTGGATAAACTACTTACCTCCCGTACTTACTGATATACGATTTTGGTATACCTGGATCTTGTGTGATGTATGATCCTGGCGTGTGTGATTATGTTGGGAAAGTGATAATTTGGCATTATGTATGGTTGTTTTCGTTTTACCGAGTCCCGGGCCGGTTATGTGAATATGCGCATATGTAATATTGGCCGCTGGACCCTCGACCGCGGCGTGTCCGACATTGACAGCTGGACCCTTGACCGCGTCATGCCGGACGTGTGGCATTGACTGCTGGACCCTTGACCGCGTCTGCCGCACTTGTGATTGTGCCTGACATAGACCGCTGGACCCTTGACCGCGGTATGTCAAATGTGTGATTGTGACCGCTGGACCCTCGACCGCGGTATGTGTGATTATAACCGCTGGACCCTTGGCCGCGGTACGTGTGATAGTGACCGCTGGGTACATGGCCGCGGTATGCGTGGTAGCGACCGCTGGACATATGGCCGCGGAAATTGTGCGTTGATTCTTTTATATGTGTGAAACAAAAAAATTTTCAAAAGAAAGTAAAGCATTTTGACATTCTAACTGCCGTATTTGCCTGCTGGAACCTCTTGGGTATGACTTGTGCACTAGAGGCGACCCTGTGGCGACCTGGTTATTCGTGCACACCCCAGTGCACTGTCCATTGCGCCCCTCACTAAAGGGCCGAAACCTGAGGTAAATGTATACTACCTGTGCTTGTGTAAGTTTATGATTCCGCATGCATGGTTCTTCCTGTTACATTTCTGGACAGCGGATTCGGAGAATGATTCTGTTGGTGTTGCTTCTGCATGATTGAGCCGGACTATGCTTCAGTCGGCTATAGTTCTACACCCCTAGCTTCGGTTGCGGGTATGTCAGTCGCACTCTGTGCTCCGATCCGCACGATGATCTTGCCAGTTAGGCTTTGTACCTCTGTTTCATATCACGATTCAGACGGCTACACCCCGTGCTTATGATATATATCGTGGTCCTGGCCACACACTCTGTATTTCCGTTTCGGACTTGGATCCGATACTACCTGTTCTATTTCTATACTTCTGGCTCGGTTTTGCTTATATTGTTATATTTCCGCTTTACATACTCGGTACATTTCCGTACTGACCCCCTGTTCTTCGGGGGCTGCGTTTCATGCCGCACAGGTACTCCCAGTTGAGTTGAGGACAGATGGAAGATGTTCCAGTGCAGATGGCAAGCTCCATTTGTTCCCGGAGTGCTGCCGAGTCAGATTCTGTATGTTATGCTTTTGGGATCTTATTAGAGACTTTGTAGACAGTGTCGTGGGTATTGGTTGTCGGTCTGTGTACGTAATGAATTTTGTATGATCACAAATTTGTTCGGCTTGAAAGCCACGAGAAAGAATATTTCTGAAAGAAAAGTTTTGCTATGTACTTTATTATTTGTTTTAAAGAAAAAAAAGGTTGACGTGATTTTATGTGCAGCGAGAGTCTGAGGGTTCGCTCGGCCCTAAGTAAAGGTCGGGTGCCCATCACACCCCAGCGAGGTCGGGGTGTGACAGAGTGGTATCAGAGCAGGTCTGTCCTAGGGGTTGTCTGCAAAGTCGTGTCCGGTTGAGTCCTGTTTATGGTATGTTGCGCGCCACATCTATAAACAAGAGACTACGGGGCATCTAGGGATTATTGATCTTCTTTGAATCCTGGACCGTGCGATAGAGCCAGCTGTACGAAAGGAATTTCCTTTTTACTAACCCTTAATTTCAGCTGGAGAACAGTATCGACGTAAGGCAACAACTGATGATATTAGAGGCTACACAGTATACCGGTAAGCAATGGTGTGAAAGACGTATGTCGGACCAGGTGTTTGAAGTATGATTGATACGGAAGGGTAAAAATTGAAGAGGAGAGTAAACAGGAATGTGTCACCGGTGCCGTTTGAGTTGGGCACGCAAGGTAAGTCTCGACCTCTTTATACTTTCATTTGAAATTGTTAGCCCTGTGTGGCTATGATGCGATATGATGTGATGTATATATACGTATATGTGTTGGCCCTGTGAGGCGTGGTTGGTATTTCCTGTGTACAGGTTTTGCGATAGTGAGAAATACAGAGGAACTTCTACCCAAATTTTTCTAAAAATACGAGGAGGAAAATGAGATATAAATTCTTAACAAGTCTTGAAGGTCGATATCGATAGGGCAAAAAAATGCCTAACGATCAAGTTTCCTCTAATTGGAAGAATGCAAAGTGTATGACGGGCCGTCGAGAATGGAGCAGTTTGCTCACGCCTCAGAATTATATATGTATGCATAGAGGTAAACATTGAGGATTTACGGGGGCGGCCCGGTAACCAGAAAAGTAAAAGAATCTTCTCTAGATCGGGGTGAGACCCGCTACGAGAACGTTTTGAAAGTTGCTAAGACCCCGAGTTGCCTTAAATTATGTGACAAAGGTCGTGCGGGACCGTCGACGCAATTATATCAGCATTAACGTGTCAAAATGTGTGAAGGTTACGAAGTTAAGTGTGCTAGGGCCAGAGCAATTTTGGGATGGGTGACCCCCTGGGAAGTATACCAAAATTTTCATGAATGTAGAAGTGAAAGACAGATAGGAAATCTGGGGTAACCCCAAAGGAAAGTAGAAGGCACTGAGCGATTGAAAACCCTAAATAGGTCGGGTAGGCCAAGGCAGACTCGGCTGGTGAAAGAGAAAGCAAACGCAATACAGCCCTTGGATCAGAGTAAGTTTGAAAAAGCATTTGAAAATATTTTGTGAGTAAAATGGCAGTAAATGCATAGATATGCATATGATATCTCGTTCATGACTGTACCAATCTGTAGTGGGCCCCAGCGGCCAGTGTTACGATATTTGAAGAATGTTAGCTAAACAAAATTCGGGAGACAAGTAAAAGGTGGGATGTAGAGATGTCATGAAGTAAACGAATACTGAACTCGTCACAATAAGAGTGGAAGTTTTTGATGCGACAATATTAATGAAAAGGAGAAAAGTAGGTAAGCGGAGGAAAAAGAGATAGCGATTGCAACTTTTGGAAATCTTCGAAGGAAAGATAGGTACCTCCCCGGATGTATCAGGAGACCCCATAAGGTCAGTTTAACATTCGAGGACGAATGTTCTAAAGGGGGGGAGGATGTTATATCCCGTATTTTTGAACGTCAGATTATTAACTGAGGTAGGGCCCACACGTCAATATTTTTTTTGGGACACGTGACAAGTTATATGAATCGCATATGTAAAGTATAACACAACTTGTGAAGGGCCTTGGGGCCAAATCAAAGTGGAAGCCCTCCAAACGAATTTTTTAAGAAAACGTTTTCGGATGACCTGACTTGGAGGGGCAAAAACGGCATTATAAGTCTGGAATTTGGGAAAACGCCCAGAAATAAAAGTTGTAGATAATTGAAATAGCTTTCCAACGGTAGGTCGTGGGCCTATAGGTGACATCGAGATAAGGAGATATGAACATTTTAAGGCGGAAAGGTCAAGCTGGGCAGTGAAATGGGCCCAACCCGATTCCAATCCGGGTCAGGCCCATTTCCTTGTTATTTAAGGGAGGTTTCAGGCTCCTCCTCCACATTTTCAGATCAGAAAAGATCCAGAAAATTCTATAGAGAGAGAGGGAGGAAAGACTTAGAGAGATAAATAAAGTTTGATCAAAATCTGAGCCCCGAATCCCGAAGCCCATGAAGAGAAAAGTGTTCTACGTCGCGTTGCCTTCGATTTGAGCTAAAAATCAACTAAAAATAAGAGGGTGGACGTGGTAGCTGTGCACTTAAGGTATGATTAAGGCTCTTTTTCATTGCCAACAAGTTTATTTAAAGTTTCAACGGAATAGAACGGGAAAATAGCGATATAAATTCGTCCGTTGGCATTGAAATTGATTGTAGAAGATTATGTCATTTTAATATGATTTTATGATATTATGGAAATGAAGTTGTTAATATGTGAATTATGATTATGGTTGATGAAATTGGAAGGTGGAAATATGTTATGAATATGTATGTTGAAGATTTGACGTTTTGGATGGATTATGGTTTGGTGAAAAATTTGTATATTTTGTATATCATGTGAATATTGTATAGCAATGATATGAAATACTTCCAAATCACATTGTAATGGTCTTGATTAATGATGAATATGGAAATGTTGATACTAGTTTGGGTTTGTGAAGTTGAAGTGGAAGTTGTTGGACCATGTGGAAAACAAGGCTAGTTATGCCATACTATGTGTTTTGTAATGCTTGTTGTTGTTAGTGATGTTGTTGTTGGGTTGCTGTGTTGATATATTAAGCCGAGCTAAGTCTCGGGGATGTCATATATATAGGGGAAATGCTGCCGAAATTTCGGTAGGCAATTATGTGATTAAGCTTAGATTCTCGAAAAGCTTGAAATTGACAATTGGTAAACATGACCATTTGTAGATTCTGGACGAAATTGGAATTGAAGCCAAGCGAGCGTAAGGCGCAATCGAGGTATGTAAAGTCTTCCCCTTTGTTCTTTGGCATGTCCTAGATGTACTAGGTCAAGATCGGAGCCTCGGGGGCGATTCTGCTCATAGAAACTCAAGATTGATTTTTGGTACTATTCATTCAATTCAATTGAATTTCAAAAGGCGCATTTTGCTAGAAAAGTGGTTAAACCTCCATAACTTGTACAAATGTAACCCGATCACTATGGAACCTTCCTGGATGACTCCGTAGAGTCTAATGGGCGTGATTCTTGTCCGCCGCCTCGACTTGGCCCGAGGTGGGCCCGCTATTCCCTGATGCCTCTCTTATTGTTCTGTCTGTCTTATTCCCATACGAAAAGTCGAGGAAACTTATGGCTATTGTTCCGACTACTAAACGGGAGTTATTTTAACGAACCTGAATTGATTTAATGTTCATGGAAACAATTACGGGGACAGAAACCCTGATATAAATTCTGTATGGCTTTAGCCAATGTACTCGTGTCCGGAGCTCGCAGGTAGCTCCTGGTTATTATGTTGTTTACTATACGATAGGTGCTATGACCACCTTTATGAGCTTTATAAAATATGTTTTTTTTGACATCTAAAACGTTTTATGAAAATATTACCCTGATATTTTGGATAAACTACTTACCTTCCGTACTTACTGATATACGATTTTGGTATACCTGGATCTTGTGTGATGTATGATCCTGGCGTGTGTGATTATGTTGGGAAAGTGATAATTTGGCATTATGTATGGTTGTTTTCGTTTTACCGAGTCCCGGGCCGGTTATGTGAATATGCGCATATGTAATATTGGCCGCTGGACCATCGACCGCGGCGTGTCCGACATTGACAGCTGGACCCTTGACCGCGTCATGCCGGACGTGTGGCATTGACTGCTGGACCCTTGACCGCGTCTGCCGCACTTGTGATTGTGCCTGACATAGACCGCTGGACCCTTGACCGCGGTATGTCAAATGTGTGATTGTGACCGCTGGACCCTCGACCGCGGTATGTGTGATTATAACCGCTGGACCCTTGGCCGCGGTACGTGTGATAGTGACCGCTGGGTACTTGGCCGCGGTATGCGTGGTAGCGACCGCTGGACATATGGCCGCGGAAATTGTGCGTTGATTCTTTTATATGTGTGAAACAAAAATTTTTTCAAAAGAAAGTAAAGCATTTTGACATTCTAACTGCCGTATTTGCCTGCTGGAACCTCTTGGGTATGACTTGTGCACTAGAGGCGACCCTGTGGCGACCTGGTTATTCGTGCACACCCCAGTGCACTGTCCATTGCGCCCCTCACTAAAGGGCCGAAACCTGAGGTAAATGTATACTACCTGTGCTTGTGTAAGTTTATGATTCCGCATGCATGGTTCTTCCTGTTACATTTCTGGACAGCGGATTCGGAGAATGATTCTGTTGGTGTTGCTTCTGCATGATTGAGCCGGACTATGCTTCAGTCGGCTATAGTTCTACACCCCTAGCTTCGGTTGCGGTTATGTCAGTCGCACTCTGTGCCCCGATCCGCACGATGATCCTGCCAGTTAGGCTTTGTACCTCTGTTTCATATCACGATTCAGACGGGTACACCCCGTGCTTATGATATATATCGTGGTCCTGGCCACACACTCTGTATTTCCGTTTCGGACTTGGATCCGATACTACCTGTTCTATTTCTATACTTCTGGCTCGGTTTTGCTTATATTGTTATATTTTTGCTTTACATACTCGGTACATTTCCGTACTGACCCCCTGTTCTTCGGGGGCTGCGTTTCATGCCGCACAGGTACTCCCAGTTGAGTTGAGGACAGATGGAAGATGTTCCAGTGCAGATGGCAAGCTCCATTTGTTCCCGGAGTGCTGCCGAGTCAGATTCTGTATGTTATGCTTTTGGGATCTTATTAGAGACTTTGCAGACAGTGTCGTGGGTATTGGTTGTCGGTCTGTGTACGTAATGAATTTTGTATGATCACAAATTTGTTCGGCTTGAAAGCCACGAGAAAGAATATTTCTGAAAGAAAAGTTTTGCTATGTACTTTATTATTTGTTTTAAAGAAAAAAAAGGTTGACGTGATTTTATGTGCAGCGAGAGTCTGAGGGTTCGCTCGGCCCTAAGTAAAGGTCGGGTGCCCATCACACCCCAGCGAGGTCGGGGTGTGACAGAGTGGTATCAGAGCAGGTCTGTCCTAGGGGTTGTCTGCAAAGTCGTGTCCGGTAGAGTCCTGTTTATGGTATGTTGCGCGCCACATCTATAAACAAGAGACTACGGGGCATCTAGGGATTGTTGATCTTCTTTGAATCCTGGACCGTGCGATAGAGCCAGCTGTACGAAAGGAATTTCCTTTTTACTAACCCTTAATTTCAGCTGGAGAACAGTATCGACGTAAGGCAACAACTGATGATATTAGAGGCTACACAGTATACCGGTAAGCAATGGTGTGAAAGACGTATGTCGGACCAGGTGTTTGAAGTATGATTGATACGGAAGGGTAAAAATTGAAGAGGAGAGTAAACAGGAATGTGTCACCGGTGCCGTTTGAGTTGGGCACGCAAGGTAAGTCTCGACCTCTTTATACTTTCATTTGAAATTGTTAGCCCTGTGTGGCTATGATGCGATATGATGTGATGTATATATACGTATATGTGTTGGCCCTGTGAGGCGTGGTTGGTATTTCCTGTGTACAGGTTTTGCGATAGTGAGAAATACAGAGGAACTTCTACCCAAATTTTTCTAAAAATACGAGGAGGAAAATGAGATATAAATTCTTAACAAGTCTTGAAGGTCGATATCGATAGGGCAAAAAAATGCCTAACGATCAAGTTTCCTCTAATTGGAAGAATGCAAAGTGTATGACGGGCCGTCGAGAATTGAGCAGTTTGCTCACGCCTCAGAATTATATATGTATGCATAGAGGTAAACATTGAGGATTTACGGGGGCGGCCCGGTAACCAGAAAAGTAAAAGAATCTTCTCTAGATCGGGGTGAGACCCGCTACGAGAACGTTTTGAAAGTTGCTAAGACCCCGAGTTGCCTTAAATTATGTGACAAAGGTCGTGCGGGACCGTCGACGCAATTATATCAGCATTAACGTGTCAAAATGTGTGAAGGTTACGAAGTTAAGTGTGCTAGGGCCAGAGCAATTTTGGGATGGGTGACCCCCTGGGAAGTATACCAAAATTTTCATGAATGTAGAAGTGAAAGACAGATAGGAAATCTGGGGTAACCCCAAAGGAAAGTAGAAGGCACTGAGCGATTGAAAACCCTAAATAGGTCGGGTAGGCCAAGGCAGACTCGGCTGGTGAAAGAGAAAGCAAACACAATACAGCCCTTGGATCAGAGTAAGTTTGAAAAAGCATTTGAAAATATTTTGTGAGTAAAATGGCAGTAAATGCATAGATATGCATATGATATCTCGTTCATGACTGTACCACTCTGTAGTGGGCCCCAGCGGCCAGTGTTACGATATTTGAAGAATGTTAGCTAAACAAAATTCGGGAGACAAGTAAAAGGTGGGATGTAGAGATGTCATGAAGTAAACGAATACTGAACTCGTTACAATAAGAGTGGAAGTTTCTGATGCGACAATATTAATGAAAAGGAGAAAAGTAGGTAAGCGGAGGAAAAAGAGATAGCGATTGCAACTTTTGGAAATCTTCGAAGGAAAGATAGGTACCTCCCCGGATGTATCAGGAGACCCCATAAGGTCAGTTTAACATTCGAGGACGAATGTTCTAAAGGGGGGGAGGATGTTATATCCCGTATTTTTGAACGTCAGATTATTAACTGAGGTAGGGCCCACACGTCAATATTTTTTTTGGGACACGTGACAAGTTATATGAATCGCATATGTAAAGTAAAACACAACTTGTGAAGGGCCTTGGGGCCAAATCAAAGTGGAAGCCCTCCAAACGAATTTTTTAAGAAAACGTTTTCGGATGACCTGACTTGGAGGGGCAAAAACGGCATTATAAGTCTGGAATTTGGGAAAACGCCCAGAAATAAAAGTTGTAGATAATTGAAATAGCTTTCCAACGGTAGGTCGTGGGCCTATAGGTGACATCGAGATAAGGAGATATGAACATTTTAAGGCGGAAAGGTCAAGCTGGGCAGTGAAATGGGCCCAACCCGATTCCAATCCGGGTCAGGCCCATTTCCTTGTTATTTAAGGGAGGTTTCAGGCTCCTCCTCCACATTTTCAGATCAGAAAAGATCCAGAAAATTCTATAGAGAGAGAGGGAGGAAAGACTTAGAGAGAAATAAAGTTTGATCAAAATCTGAGCCCCGAATCCCGAAGCCCATGAAGAGAAAAGTGTTCTACGTCGCGTTGCCTTCGATTTGAGCTAAAAATCAACTAAAAATAAGAGGGTGGACGTGGTAGCTGTGCACTTAAGGTATGATTAAGGCTCTTTTTCATTGCCAACAAGTTTATTTAAAGTTTCAACGGAATAGAACGGGAAAATAGCGATATAAATTCGTCCGTTGGCATTGAAATTGATTGTAGAAGATTATGTCATTTTAATATGATTTTATGATATTATGGAAATGAAGTTTTTAAGATGTGAATTATGATTATGGTTGATGAAATTGGAAGGTGGAAATATGTTATGAATATGTATGTTGAAGATTTGAAGTTTTGGATGGATTATGGTTTGGTGGAAAATTTGTATATTTTGTATATCATGTGAATATTGTATAGAAATGATATGAAATACTTCCAAATCACATTGTAATGGTCTTGATTAATGATGAATATGGAAATGTTGATACTAGTTTGGGTTTGTGAAGTTGAAGTGGAAGTTGTTGGACCATGTGGAAAACAAGGCTAGTTATGCCATACTATGTGTTTTGTAATGCTTGTTGTTGTTAGTGATGTTGTTGTTGGGTTGCTGTGTTGATATATTAAGCCGAGCTAAGTCTCGGGGATGTCATATATATAGGGGAAATGCTGCCGAAATTTCGGTAGGCAATTATGTGATTAAGCTTAGATTCTCGAAAAGCTTGAAATTGACAATTGGTAAACATGACCATTTGTAGATTCTGGACGAAATTGGAATTGAAGCCAAGCGAGCGTAAGGCGCAATCGAGGTATGTAAAGTCTTCCCCTTTGTTCTTTGGCATGTCCTAGATGTACTAGGTCAAGATCGGAGCCTCGGGGGCGATTCTGCTCATAGAAACTCAAGATTGATTTTTGGTACTATTCATTCAATTCAATTGAATTTCAAAAGGCGCATTTTGCTAGAAAAGTGGTTAAACCTCCATAACTTGTACAAATGTAACCCGATCACTATGAAACCTTCCTGGATGACTCTGTAGAGTCTAATGGGCGTGATTCTTGTCTGCCGCCTCGACTTGGCCAGAGGTGGGCCCGCTATTCCCTGATGCCTCTGTTATTGTTCTGTTTGTCTTATTCCCATACGATAAGTCGAGGAAACTTATGGCTATTGTTCCGACTACTAAACGGGAGTTATTTTAAAGAACCTGAATTGATTTAATGTTCATGGAAACAATTACGGGGACAGACACCCTGATATAAATTCTGTATGGCTTTAGCCAATGTACTCGTGTCCGGAGCTCGCTGGTAGCTCCTGGTTATTATGTTGTTTACTATACGATAGGTGCTATGACCACCTTTATGAGCTTTATAAAATATTTTTTTTTGACATCTAAAACGTTTTGAAAATATTTCCCTGATATTTTGGATAAACTACTTACCTCCCGTACTTACTGATATACGATTTTGGTATACCTGAATCTTGTGTGATGTATGATCCTGGCGTGTGTGATTATGTTGGGAAAGTGATAATTTGGCATTCTGTATGGTTGTTTTCTGTTTTACCGAGTCCCGGGCCGGTTATGTGAATATGCGCATATGTAATATTGGCCGCTGGACCCTCGACCGCGGCGTGTCCGACATTGACAGCTGGACCCTTGACCGCGTCATGCCGGACGTGTGGCATTGACTGCTGGACCCTTGACCGCGTCTGCCGCACTTGTGATTGTGCCTGACATAGACCGCTGGACCCTTGACCGCGGTATGTCAAATGTGTGATTGTGACCGCTGGACCCTCGACCGCGGTATGTGTGATTATAACCGCTGGACCCTTGGCCGCGGTACGTGTGATAGTGACCGCTGGGTACTTGGCCGCGGTATGCGTGGTAGCGACCGCTGGACATATGGCCGCGGAAATTGTGCGTTGATTCTTTTATATGTGTGAAACAAAAATGTTTTTCAAAAGAAAGTAAAGCATTTTGACATTCTAACTGCCGTATTTGCCTGCTGGAACCTCTTGGGTATGACTTGTGCACTAGCGGCGACCTTGTGGCGACCTAGTTATTCGTGCACACCCCAGTGCACTGTCCATTGCGCCCCTCACTAAAGGGTCGAAACCTGAGGTAAATGTATACTACCTGTGCTTGTGTAAGTTTATGATTCTGCATGCATGGTTCTGCCTGTTACATTTCTGGACAGCGGATTCGGAGAATGATTCTGTTGGTGTTGCTTCTGCATGATTGAGCCGGACTATGCTTCAGTCGGCTATAGTTCTACACCCCTAGCTTCGGTTGCGGGTATGTCAGTCGCACTCTGTGCCCCGATCCGCACGATGATCCTGCCAGTTAAGCTTTGTACCTCTGTTTCATATCACGATTCAGACGGCTACACCCCGTGCTTATGATATATATCGTAGTCCTGGCCACACACTCTGTATTTCCGTTTCGGACTTGGATCCGATACTACCTGTTCTATTTCTATACTTCTGGCTCGGTTTTGCTTATATTGTTATATTTCCGCTTTACATACTCGGTACATTTCCGTACTGACCCCCTGTTCTTCGGGGGCTGCGTTTCATGCCGCGCAGGTACTCCCAGTTGAGTTGGGGACAGATGGAAGATGTTCCAGTGCAGATCGCAAGCTCCATTTGTTCCCGGAGTGCTGCCGAGTCAGATTTTGTATGTTATGCTTTTGGGATCTTATTAGAGACTTTGCAGACAGTGTCGTGGGTATTGGTTGTCGGTCTGTGTACGTAATGAATTTTGTATGATCACAAATTTGTTCGGCTTGAAAGCCACGAGAAAGAATATTTCTGAAAGAAAAGTTTTGCTATGTACTTTATTATTTGTTTTAAAGAAAAAAAAAGTTGACGTGATTTTATGTGCAGCGAGAGTCTGAGGGTTCGCTCGGCCCTAAGTAAGGGTCGGGTGCCCATCACACCCCAGCGAGGTCGGGGTGTGACATGATCATCCCAGCTACCCTTGAAATCAATAACACAGGCCTGTAACATATTTTGTAGTGTCTGGATGGTACGCTCGGCCTGTCCGTAAGTCTGAGGGTGAAATGCTGTGCTGAGACTCACTTGTGTTCCCAATCTCTCTTGGAAGGATCTCCAGAAGTTAGCTGTAAACTGGGCTCCCCTATCAGAGATAATAGCTGTGGGAACTCCATGAAGTTTCACTATCTCCTTAAGATACAACCTGGCATAATCCTCAGCTGAATATGTAGTCCTGACTGGAAGGAAGTGGGCTGATTTTGTCAATCTATCAATGATGACCCAGACCGAGTCATATTTCCACGGAGTGCGAGGTAAACCTGTGACGAAGTCCATATTGATTACGTCCCATTTCCAGGTCGGAAACAACATCTCCTGTAACAGTCCCCCAGGCTTCTGGTGTTCGATCTTCACCTGTTGACAATTCGGACACTGGGCAACGAACTCTGCTATGTCCTTCTTCATACCATCCCACCAATACAAACATCTAAGGTCATGATATATCTTTGTTGATCCTGGATGAACAGAATAACGAGCATAGTGTGCCTCCCCCATAACCTGTCGCCGTAACCCTGCAGCCTCAGGTACACATAATCAGCCTCTGTAACGTAGTACTCCGTCAGATGCAATCTCGAATGGGGTCTCATCCTTCTGAGTGTTGTATCTCTGTAATGTACAAGAATAGGATCCTCATACTGGCGTCTCTTTACCTCTTCTATAATAGAGGACTCAGGAACACCTCGCACAAAAATTCTACCATTATCAGAATCAGCCAAACGGACTCCTAAACTATCTAACTGAAAAACCTCATGGACTATCTCTTTCTGCCCTGGTGGTACATCTGCCAAACTACCCATAGATTTACGGCTGAGTGCATCTGCTACAACATTGGCCTTTCGTGGGTGATATAGAATATCAACATCATAGTCTTTCAACAACTCTAGCAATCTGCTTTGCCGCAAGTTCAGCTCCTTCTGCTTAAAGATATACTGAAGACTCTTATGATCTGTATAAATATCAACATGTACGCCATATAGATAATGTCTCCATATCTTCAAAGCATGAATCACCGCTGCCAACTCCAGATCATGGGTGGGATAATTTCTTTCGTGCTTCCTGAGCTGCCGGGAGGCATAGGCTATAACTCTGCGATGCTGCATCAATACGCAACCTAACCCAACGCCGGAAGCATCACAATAAAAACATAGTCATCTGGCCCCTCAGGAAGAGTTAGGACTGGAGCTGTAGTCAACCTGTCGTTCAATAATTGGAAGCTTCGTTCACAAGCGTCGGTCCACTGGAACTTAGTTGCCTTCTGAATCAGCCCTTTTAAAGGCGCTGAAATTGAAGCAAACTTCTCCACAAATCTCCTGTAGTACCCTGCTAGCCCCAGAAAACTACGTACCTCAGTAGGTGTCGTAGGTCTAGGCCAAGTCTTTACGGCCTCAATCTTCTGCGATTCTACCCGAATACCGTCAGCTCCAACAATATGCCCCAGAAATGCTACTGAAGTCAACCAGAATTCACATTTAGAGAACTTAACATATAATTTCTGGTGCTGGAGGACCCTAAGTACCGTCCTCAAGTGATCTGCATGCTCTTCTTCTGATCGTGAATAGAACAAAATGTCATCAATGAAAACAATCACGAACAGGTCAAGGAATGGCTTAAACACTCGGTTCATCAAATCCATAAATACTGCTGGAGCATTGGTCAATCCAAAGGACATCAGTTTAAACTCGTAATGCCCATATCGGGTCCTGAATGCAGTCTTTGGAATGTCTGCCTCCTTTACCCGCACCTGGTGATAACCTGACCGCAAGTCTATCTTCGAGAAACACTTAGCATCCTGCAACTGGTCAAATAAATCGTCGATCCTGGGGAGGGGATATCTGTTCTTTATTTTTACTTTGTTCAGCTGCCTATAATCAATACACATACGCAGCGACCCATCTTTCGTCCTTACAAATAATACCGGTGCTCCCCAAGGTGATGTACTGGGCCTGATGAAGCCTTTCGCTAATAAATCTCTCAGTTGCTCCTTCAATTCCTTCAATTCTGCAGGTGCCATTCTATAAGGAGGAATAGATATGGGCTGAGTGTCTGGCAATATGTCTATAGTGAACTGTATCTCACGCTCAGGAGGAAGGCCTGGAAGTTCATCTGGAAATTCATTAACTATCGGGACTGACTGAAGAGTCGGTACTTCTGCTTTCAAGTCATGCACACGAACCAGATGATAAATATATCCCTTTCTAACCATCTTCCTTGCCTTGAGGTATGATATACACTTACCCCTCGGCGATGCTGTGTTCCCCCTCCATTCTATAATTGGCTTCCCTGGGAACTGAAATCGAACTACTTTGCCTCGGCAATCCACGTTAGCATAACAAGAAGCTAACCAATCCATCCCCATAATAACATCAAACTCGGTCATATCTAGCTCTATCAAATCTGCCTTGGTGCAGCGATTATATATGATCACCGAACAATTTCTATACACTTGTTTTGCTATAACAGAATCCCCTACTGGTGTAGCTACCTCGAATGGTTCTATAAAGTCAGGTTTTATCCCAATTTTACTAGCAACAAAGGGAGAAATATATGATAATGTGGAGCCTGGGTCTAATACATCTCGGGAGAAAATCGATAGAATACCTGTGACCACATTTGGCAACGCCTCCTGATCCTGTTTGCTAGCTAAAGCATATATGCGTTTCGAAGGACCGCTAGAACTGGAAACTCCGCCACGGCCTCTGCCACGACCTGCTGGTGTCGGAATACCTTGCCCCGTAGGGTGCATAACCATAGAAGAAGAGGAACCAGCAACTGATCCAGTAGGCTGAGCTGCACCACCTGAACCACCCCCAAATCGACACTCCCTCATAGAATGGCCTTGACGTCCGCAAGAGAAACAAGCACCAGTAATGCGATGGCATTCCCCCGGATGGCGCCTGCCACATCGAGAGCACTGAGGTATGGATGGCCTCGTCTGGCCTGAATTCCTGTGCATCTAGAAACCTGAAGTCATGGAGCTTTGACCAGCACCTGAATACCCCGTGCTATCAAACCTCCTACCAGTGAATCGTGGAGGTGCACTCTGTGCCGGCTGGGAAGGATATCTACTATGCTGCCATTGGGGTTGCCCGCCTCGAAACTCAACAGAATACCCAGCTGATCTAGCTCTCTTATGCTGACCCCTGTCATGCTATCTATCAGGTCGACGCCCTCTATGTCGGTCCTCAACTCCCTGTGCATATGCCTACACTCGAGCGATGTCCATACCGGGCTGAGAAGCCATTTCCATACAACTATCAATCAAGTAATGATCCAGCCCCATCACGTAACGATGCACCCTATCAGCCATGTCAGCTACAATAGTGGGCGCGTACCTAGCCAGCGAATCAAATTCGATACTATAATCTCGAACACTCCAGCCATTCTGCCTCAGGTGTAGAAATCTATCAACTCTGGCTCGCCTCATCTCCGGAGGCAGAAAATGGCCAAGAAAGGCCTCCACGAATTCGTCCCGTACTGCTGGAGGGGCATCCTCACCCCTAGACAACTGCCAGGACTCATACCAATTAACCGCTACATCACGCAACCGATATGAAACCAATTCAACAGACTCAGTCTCGGAAGCTCTAATTATCCTCAACGTATGCAACATCTGTTGAATAAAATCCTATGGATCCTCTGCGGGCTTTGACCCATAGAACTCTGGGGGATTACAAGTCAAGAAATCAAGGACCCTCAAATTATCATGTCTGTGCGCATAGTCGCCTCCAAATCCGTGCTTGCGAGCCTGCCCCGACACTAACATGGTCAATAACTGAACTGCGTCCCTCATAGCTCTATCCTCCGCCCCTGGCTGGGGAGCTGGAGGCTCGGGTGCTGGAATCCCAGAAGCTGGCGGTGGAGCCGTCCCCTGATCTGCAGCTGCTGCTGCCCTAGGCTCCTTTGGTAATGGTGGCATAGCGGAGCTCGCTGACTGGAGCCTAATCTCAGGCACAGATTGGGCATAAGCCCAAGTAATCCTCCAGTTCTGACTGGTCTCCCCAGCTACTGACTTGCCCTTCTGGGCGGCTGTCACCTTCTTTGGAGGCATCGGTGTAAACATAACAATCCGTTAGGGAGCAATTATCCTGATAATACAGCTCTATCGTACGATCTAGAGTAAGAAGGAAAGATAACACCCTAAATGTCCCGTAGCTTCCTGTTTATAGATGTGGTGCACAACACACCGATAAACAAGACTCTACTAGACACGGTCTGTAGACACTCCGAGGATGAACCGCTCTGATACCACTTTTGTCACGACCCAACCCCGTAGGCCGTAACTAGTGCCCGAGCTGGACACTCGTATACACCTGTTAACTATAATCATCTACAGCTAGCATAACAAGAACTTATATATATGTTTAAAGGCAAGACGTTACTTTAAAGTTGTCGCATATATGCATATCATAGCCACCTGTTTCCTGAGGAGTTACAACTTTCAACAGATTATATCGCACATAAGCCGGCAAGGCTGTCATATATAGGGGAACGTCCCAGTAACACATAAGCCAACAAGGCTACCATAATATATAGCTTCTACAACAAGTATATATATATATATCTACGCAAGCCGACAAGGCTGCCACTACACACATCATCCCAAACATATATATATACACAAGCCGACAAGGCTGCCACTACGAATGGGTACGCCCCAAACATAAGTCATGTCCACACAACGAAACAACAACTATATACAGACCCACACATATGTCTATAGATCTCTAAGAGTAACGACAGTATCATATGACGGGACAGGGCCCCACCGTACCCTGAACAAACACATATATATACAACAAGGAGGATCTATACCACAAGCTAGGCTCCGGAACAAAGAAGCACTCCAAAATAGCTGAATACATATCTTATGCTAGCGGATCTCCGAAACGAGCGTCTGTACCTGCGGGCATGAAACGCAGCCCTCCGAAGAAAGGGGGTCAGTACGGAATATGTACTGAGCATGTAAAGCATGAAATATAGTAAATAGGATAATACTGAGACAAGGAGTGTAGGACCCATTGCAACAACCAGAAAACCATAAGACTAGATAATCATATTGTATATAAGCTTATATAACGTTTCCCGGCCCTCTAGTGAGGGGCTCGGTAAATAAAATCATCATATACATGTACATATAACGTGTCCCGGCCCTCTAGTGAGGGACTCGGTGGATAAATGATCATATGCCATCCTGGCCGCCATCCCCATATCATCATGTCATCATATCATCATATACACACACACACACACACACACACATATATATATATATATATATATATATATATAACGTGTCCCGGCCCTCTAGTGAGGGACTCGGTGAATAATGCAGTGGATCTACGAACGAAAACATGTCCTGGCCCGGGACTCAGTGAAGGATGTAACGGTAAGCACGAGCAGAGTGATAAGCAACCATATACATACAAATCATCTTTTGAGACTCAATAGATAAGTAAACTAATCAGCTCTCAAGTATCAGGATAACAATCATATTAAATTCTTTCTAAATGTCATTACGAACTATAACAAGGAACGTTTCAGGAATCATATACATGTATCAAATTAACATGAGATAGCTTATGAAAGTCAAGTACACCTCTAATTATGGAATTCTTTAAGAATAGGAATTTCTATACATCATATATTAGTCAATCATATAATAGACTTGAGGCAATAGCTCGACTATCCTGAAAGTTCTAACATCAAGAAACGAATAAAAATCATGAGTCATGCTTGGAACTAGAGAGTAGAATTACCCCAAGGCTCATATTATATCTTACTTACATATAGGACATGCCAAAAGAAAGAATGGATAGGCTTTACATACCTTTAGCGTTTAGTCGCAAGACAACCCGTATATGCTGCTCAGTAGTACCTTATCCTATATTAAGATATTAAGAACCACGATTAGGCTTATGAGAGAATTCAATACGTATTCATACGTTAATAATCCCTTTCCAAACAATTAGACGACTTTTCGTTCGTATTCAAACCAATTAATACTGCTAAGCAAATATCACTAGCCATGCATTCAAGTATCAACCCGAGATTATTTAAACATGACTCGATGGAAATCCGGACAGCCCGTTCAATATTCAAACAGCCCGACCAACATACCATACCACTCGTAATTTTTCAGACTTCATCCAAAACAACAACAACACGTTTATACACATTCACGACGCATCAAATTCACTATAACGTCCATAACAACAACAACTAAAGAATCAAATAAACCAATCCGCCAATTCTCCTAAACCAGCCCCTACACGGCCTCAACATAATCACACACAACTTCATGGTTTTCATTCATTTATACACACTACAACACATTCAAACCATCCTCAATACATGTACAAGAAGATTAAACATTACTTCATGTAAGCATATCACACGGTTCTCTTTAAATTTCAACAACAACAATCCAATACCAACATGCAAAATTTTTATACATTCAATTCACCATAAAATACATGAAAAACGACCAACTCTTACCTTGAATACTTGACCTTTCAACTTGTCCTCAATTTGTACCTTGACTTTTAACAATTTTTCTTGCTATTCCAATGGATGCTCCACGACATTATACACCTCCTAAAAAGTTGAATTTCTTGAGAAACTTGTTTTTTTTTTTTTGGATCAAAGTCACAAACTTGCAAAAATCTTAGCTATGGCCGAGAGCCATGCTCTCTTTCTATCTCCATTCCCATCTCCTTTCCTTTGCCTTAGAAGTTTCACCAAGCTATAAAAATCAAACTTTTTCTTTCAACCTTCAAGCTGGCCGAACACAGCCATGAGCATATTTTTCTTGCTCTTGAGTTTTATTTGCAACAAATGACTTGAAAATGGTCATTTGCACTATACTCAATCATATATATATGATTCCTAATATTGTTACACATACTCCCTCCTTTGTTGACTCAGCATAGCACCTTTTATTATTTTTTTCTGTTTTTTTTTTATTATTATTATTATGAATCGGGTGGGGCCCACACGCCTAATTAGGCTAATTAGTGAAGTAATTAAATTTTTAATCCCACTTAATAATCTAGTCATGGTTAGTTAATCCCTAGTCTCAAATAATGTTTTTATACCAAATAAAATTTATAGGCAACTTGTGCCTTGAACAAAACCGGGAGTTAAAAGTCTCTACCTCGTACCCTAAAATAGTCTTGTCTTTAACTTGTCTCGTTTAGCCTAAAATATCCCAATGTATCAAAATACGGGATATAACATTATGTCTGAAGCCCTAATCATGCTTCTCCTATCAATTTCATAACATGTACAATCAACTAATCAAAGTCTAACTCAAGTAGACTGTAATCCACCTCAAAGCACAACTAGGACAATGCAATCACTCCGCGATAGCCTTTCCCTTTTGTAAAGCTTCCGAACATTCAAAGTCTAGAAATATAGCGCTATATGAGTATTCAATTCATCAACTCACACAATACAACAATTGGAGAAATGAACCTAACTACTCCTACCTCTTTCCAAATGGGTGAACTATCACTAAGCGTGAAGTCATACTAATATTGATCCCAGTAATAATATTCTATCCATTTATGGAGTTTCTAGTCATTTCAACCTTTTACAAGCAGTTTTTATGCTAAAGTTACAATCTTTATGAAACCCTAAGTCTCAATACACCATTCCTCTCATGTAATAATTAAGTTCTCATCCTATGAAGTGATAACCTCTGCTCCTAGATGATCAAACGGCAATAAAATTAATAACCCATTACTTTATTTGAGGGTTTGCAGTTTCTAGGGTTCTATCATTTCATTCACCATTAGAGACCCTTTAACTAATCATGGAATCTAACACTATGACGGAATGAACAAAGTGAAGGGTTGAGACTTACCTTTCAAGAGAGTGTTAGCCCTAGCCTTAGAATATAAAACACGAATTTTTCCTCGTGTCCATCGATGCGGTGGTCTCGCTATTGCGAGAAGCCTCCTACTATGGCGGAACTCATTAAATCCCCTGCTCCCCATGGCAGCGGGCCTAGAACCGCTACGATGGACCCACCACAACGGTCCCTTTTGACTAGTAGCTCGATTTTTCCACCAATTTTCCACCCAAATATCCCAACACCAAACCGAGGTCCTCAAGACGCAACAAACATGCACATATACATAAAAACACGCTACAGACTCACCCACGGCCTCGAAAGTCCCAACGAAGGTCTAAGTTCTAAGTCACCCCTCAAAACGACCTAGTGGGTCGTTGCAACTTGTCTTGAAGGGATTAGTATTTCCATATCTTGATGTGAATTCTTTCTTTTGGCTACAAATATAAGTTGTATTCTTCTCTCTCCATAGAGTAGATGCATAAGATAATCAGTTCTTGTTACCTGTTCCAATTATTTTAGGAGTGTCACGACCCAATCGGAGGGCCATGGCGGGCACTCAGAGCTAATCTACCGAGCACCTCTTATCAAACTCACCTAATTATATATAGGTGAGCCACATGGATATCTTATAATCTCCACGAAATCAAAAGACACAGGTTCCATCGAACATAAGCACATCTATATGAATATCTTTAACTATGCCCATATATACTAGCCGACAAGGCTACCAAAAATGATATAAAAAATATAAGCCGATAAGGCTATGGAATATCTAACTATGTACATCTGTCTACGAACCTCTACAAGGAGTATGCAATATCATAAAGACGGGACAGGACCCCACCATGCCCAAGTATGTACACAAAAAGTATAATACCAACTATTGCAGCTCCGGATCAAATGAAGCCATTCTATGCAATTACTGACGGAGCAGCCTAAGGGACTGGTCTGTCTCCCTATCTACCTGTGGGCATAAATGCAGCGTCCACAAACAAAAAGACATTAGTACGAATAATGTACTGAGTATGTAAGGCATGAATAGTAACATGATAAATGCATGAAGAATAATGTAGGATAAAAAGAACCATTTATATCTCATAATACTTCTTAAGATGACTGTCTTACATACTTAACCTTTATCTAGAGGAAACATTTCATACATATACATATCATCATACCATACCTGACCATGTAGGTTTGGTGTCATCCATACCCGGCCATAAAAACGCTCGATATTGTCCATACCCAACTGTAGTGGTGCGTACGAAATAGATATCATACCTGGACATATAAGCTCAGTGTCACAAAATAGCTATAGACATATATGACCTTTAGAAGTATCCAAAGGAAACATTACAACTCTATCGGGGTGACATAAAGTCGGTAGAGCCCTGATTTCTATTATGGAATCACCATCATCATCATCATCATCATCATCATCACTATGAAGAGCATTTATCAATAATATCATAAGAATCTTGAAAGTCATGAGCTTCTAACATTTTCTAAGAATAGGACATTACGGATATCTTAGATGGTATCTTAGATGGATTCACAATAAGGAAATAATGCCTTTGGGAAGAAAGGGTTTTCCTTAACATACCTTTACATCTCCTTATTTACTTAACGTTCTTCTCCAAAGTCCGTAAAATCTACATTCAAGAGGATTCATGCTAAGGTTAGGTCTTAAGAACACTCTTAAGTTCAAACTAGTATAATTAACGAGCTAACAAAATTTGGGCAGCACTTCTCCTATTTTGTCGACTTCCACCATATTACATAACACCTCCCAAAAAACCATAACAACATCCACAATATCATAATCAAGAAGTTATATACAATTTATCTCAAATTTGTCCAAAATCCCTTTTCAAGTTCATCTCATAGTCATCTTCTTCACTTCAACACTTTATGACTTCTCCACTTTAATTTTTTTCCTTTCCAAGAGTTACTAAACCTTTACATTAACTCAAGCATGTAAATAAGATGGAGAACGTACCTTACAGTAGAAAAAATTCACCTCACTTAACTCCTTCTAGGACCAAGTTCATCACAACTTTGGGGAGAAACAAGAACAATCACCTTCCATGGATTATCTTGAGGTTTTGAAGTTTGATCTTCTCTCTTGATGATATGGAAAGGTTTAGAATGTTGTGGAACCCTCAAGAACTTTCAGGAACTCTCTAGTAATGTGGGTAAATATGTGTTAGAGTTTGATATGAAAATGGGATCTTTTGGAATTTAAAAATGTGCCTAGTCGCCCCCCCCCCCCCCACCCCCGCATCAATTTGCAGTGGAGATGCGTCTCTGCATATGGGATATGCGGCTGCATCTCCCCTCCTCTCCAAGGCGTTGAGTTTGGGTAGAAACCTCAGCAAAAATGGCGAGTTTTCTGCCAATATTCGGCCTAGCATACTGAGTATGTGGCCGCATATGTCCCCATTTTCCCCGATTTCGCGAAAATGCGTCCATTTCGATTCTTTTGATCTCCAATCCTTATGGAACCTTCTTGGCACTTATATAAAACTTTATTAACCATATAAGGGGACATATAGTTTCTCCTCCAGGAAATTCTAAGGAATGTATATGTTACACCTCAAAAAATCTTCACTTAGTTTCCGTTGTAGGTAATCTAAAGTAAGCTCGGAGAGGTCATGGAACCCTTATAAGGCTAATCAATACTCTTAAAAAGTGTTAAACAAGTGCCTAAAGGTTCCGGGACCAAGAAAATCGAAGAAAATAAATTTGTTGGAAAATTTGCAAAAAAAGTTGGCAAAATTTGGGCAGATTTTTTAGTCAACTTTGGAAGGATATATCTCCTAGTATATTAGGAGTTTTAAGGTGTTTCAAAATCTTAAAATGAAGTTCGTCGACTCTAGTTTCCAACGAAACAAACCGTTCGTCAATACGACATTGGAGTAGAGAATCATGGACATTACAAGTTAGGCTGACGGAGTAAAAACGCACTGCTACAGTACCAGAATTGCTACAGTACCCGGCCCGAACCACACCTATAAATACCCCTCTAACCCATTAATTTTAATTATTTCTCACCATTTCCTCATCCTCCACTCTTATAAAGAGTTCTTGAAGAACTATTGAGAGTTCTATAATTTTCCATAACTCTCCATAACTTTCTATAATTTTCCCTAATCTTCCATAATACTCCATAATCTTCCATAACCTTTCCAAATCACCAAGAGAGAATATTAACATCAAAACCTCAAAAACATTTATGGAAGATAATTGTTATTCTTTCTCTTCAAGGTGGTGATGAAGTTGATCTTGGAAATGGATGAATAAAGTGAAGTTCTTCTACTAGAAGGTATGTTCTTTCTATTATTTACATGATTAAGATGATGTAAAGGTTTAGCAATTCTTAGGGAGGAAAGAATCATAGGAGAAAAATCATAAAGATTTGAATTGAAGTTGGTGGCCATGAGGTGAGTTTGAAAAGGAATTTTGGATTAATTTGAGATAAAATTAAATATAATTCTTTGATTTTTGTATTATGGATGTTGTTATGGTTGGTTGAGAAATTGGAAAAACGTCGTGTAGGATATTTTATGGTACATATTGGTGTTGGAAATGGTGTTATTGTTGTTGGTATTGATGATGTTGTTGTTGGTTGTTGAATTATGAATTCGGGCTAGGCATATAAACAGGGGAGATGCTGCCCGAATTTCAGCAGACTTTAAGAAGATTAAATTTGAAGGCTTAGGATAAGTATATAGCAATGGGACTAACCATAGTATGAATGATCTTATATGTAGATTGAGAGACCAAAAATAGGTGGGAAAGCCGAGACGTGAAATTCCAGGTATGTTAAGGCTAGACCCTTCTTTCTAAAGGCATGATTCCTTTCTTATGAATCCAATATATGTTTTCTATAGCATTCTTATTCCCAAAAGTTAGAAGTTCATTATTTTTACAAGCTTTTTATAATTCTAAAGATGAGATGTTTTCTATGATGATGATGATTCCATTTCTAGAAATTCCAAAGCTTATGATTTTAATGCTATTATGAGATTATTTAGTTTATTTCATGAGTTTCATGAATTGATCATTGTTGTTGATCTCACCTTATGAATTGTTCCTTCGAGGTAAGATATAGCGATGATGATTATTCCACAATATAAATCGGAGGTTACCAACCTTACGTCACTCCGATAGAGTTGTAGCTTTTGATTGGGCTCTCGTGCATGCTTATGTTATCTATGATTACACCGGGCCTAGTTTGCCGGGCGTGACACCACTTCGGTGGGCTACTGATGGATAATGATAACACTGAACCTAGTCGGCTGGGCATGACACCACTAGTGGGCGGCGAGTGATGTTTACCTCGGACGCGGGCTAATGTTTATGCTACGTATATGTATATGAAAATTATTTCTTAAAGTTAAGCATGCATGGTATCCGCCTTATGAGGCAATTAGATGTACAAGTTATTCCCTTATCTCATGTTATGCTATATATTTTTCATGTTCGGTATTTTCCTGCTATGTTACTATTCATGCCTTACATACTCAGTACATTGTTCGTACTGACGTCCTTTCTTGTGGACGCTGCGTTCATAACCGCAGGTTCAGGTAGCCAGCTGAGTGAGCCAGACCTGTAGGACCTCTCCTCCGTCTCAGCCAGCGATCTCTATTTGGATCGGAGCTTCAGCCTCTTTTTGGTATGCTATCTTGCTGTGTGCATATATAGGTATGGCAGGGCCTTGTCCTGTCCTTTCTACAGTTTGTATTCCATAGAGGTCTGTTGACAGTTGTGTATAGTGGGGATGTCATACGGCTTTGGTTGTTTCTCACTTTTGAGGTACAGTGTAAATATTGACCGAGTCGGTCTGCGTCGCCATCTTTGTTCGTATGCTTATATATATGTATATTCACATGCATGATTTATGAGATTCTAAGGTAATGTTTATCGTATAAATGTTATAGCAGATGGTATCGATCGAATATCAGTTGAAATGGGCCACCACGTTACCTTGTATAGAGTAAGAACGAGTTTAGGGGTGCTTGATCCGTAGTGGTCGGGCACTCGTCACGGTCCATGGGTTTGGGTAGTGACAGTATAACTCAAATGATACGAAATCTTCCTAAAACATGACTCAAATTCCAATTCCTTCCACGAACTTACTTCCATCGATTCCTTTAACTTCGAAACCTTAAGGTACACACTTAAAGTTATCAAGTACCCTCCGTAACATTATAAGGGCTTCATTCCCACTTTAGGCTTGTGTTAGTTCACTCATGATGCAAACGACACGAAATTTCCAAGGTGTAACAAAGAGATCGCTTTTTGGTATAGACTGCTCCAAATCCTCTCTTTGTACTATATGGATGAGTCATTTCTCTTGTTGTCCCTTTTCATGGCACTTGAGAGGACTTAATTTTCCATTTTTGTTCTATTTATGTTTCTCATACTGCCACTTGTGCTGGCAACCTTCAAATTATGCTATATATGTCTTAATTTCACGGGGCACTTGCTTATGGAGTGTCCAGGTTTTCCACAAACTGTGCACCATTCCCATTCAGTAGTTTCTTTGTTTGCTGGTGTCTTGTGGCACCCTAGGCCAGTGGTTGCACTACGTGTTTGACTCGTAAGTTTTTAGGGCATTTGTGACGAATGTGTCCAGCGACTAACACTTTCGAGATCTTTCCTCATTCTTTCTAGGTCTAAACATAATTTCATAGATTTCTCTCTCTTCGAATGTACATCATTTTTCATTCTTTTGTACCCGCTCCCACCTCCAATTTCTCTTCACTCTCTGCAGGCGCTCCAGCTTTATGTCTTTTTGCTTATGAAGTTCTAACTTAAGATATGTGACCAACAGACCAAGTTCACTAACCTGTTCTTTTGGTGATTCGACTTTCTTTTCAGCTTTTATTTTGCTAGCTTCCAGCTAAATGGATTCATATTTCAGGCTGGTGTAGGCATTAAGTAGCTGGACCCTTTTTGTGTTCATATCTTGATAATCATTTATTAGGGTACTCATTGGGGCGGTGAGTTTTTTCTTTGAGAATATGTCAAGCTTGTCTTTTAGATCAAGAGCGTTGACATCAAAGTCTTCATCTGTATTTGATTCAGAGTCCCCAATAGCCATGAGAGCCACATAATTTAAAACTCTATCGGGGAGACATAGAGTCTGTAAACCCTGGATTTCTATTATGGAATCACCATAATCATCATTATCATCATCACTATGAAGAGTATTTATCAATAATATCTTAAGAATCTTCAAAGTTATGAGCTTCTAACATTTTCTAGGAATAGGACATTACGGATATCTTAGATGGATTCACAATAAGGAAATCATGCCATAGGAAAGAAAGGGTTAGCCTTAGCATACCTTTTACGTCTCCTTATTTACTTAAAATTCTTCTGCAAAGTCCGCAATATGTACATTCAAGAGGATTCATACTAAGGTTAGGTCTTAAGAACACTCTTAAGTTCAAACTAGTATAATTAACGAGATAATGAAATTTAGGCAACACTTCCCCTATTTTGTCGACTTCCACCATATTACAAAAAAAACTCCCAAAAAACCATAACAACATCCACAATATCATAATCAAGAATTTATATTCAATTTATCTCAAATTTGTCCAAAATCCCTTTTCAAGTTCATCTCATAGTCATCTTCTTCACTTCAACACTTTATTACTTCTCCACTTTCATCCTTTTCCTTTACAAGAGTTGCTAAAACTTTACATCAAATCAAGCATGTAAATAAGATGGAGAATGTACCTTACATTAGAAAAACTTCACCTCACTCAAATCCTTCCAAGACCAAGTTCATCACAACTTTGGGGAGAAACAAGAAAAATCACCTTCCATGGATTATCTTGATATTTTAATGCTTGATATTCTCTCTTGATGGTATGGAATAGTTTGGAATTTTGTGGAACCCTCAAGAAATCTCTAGAAATGTGGTGAAATAAGTGTGGGAGTTTGATATGAAAATGGGATCTTTGGGGTTTTAAAAAAGTACCAAAGTTGCCCCCCTGCATCAATTTGCGGTGGAGATGTGGCTCAGCATATTGGATATGCGGCCGCATCTCCCCTCCTCTCCATAGAGTGGAGATTGGGAAGAAATATCTTCCAAAATGGTGAGTTTTCTGCCAATATGCGGCCAAGCATACTGAGTATGCGGCCGCATATGGCCCCATTTTCCCCGATTTCGCTTAAATGCGTCCTTTTCGATTCGTTTGACCTCCAATCCTTATGGAACCTTCTTGGTACTTGTATAAAACATAATTAAACATCTAAGTGGCCCTAGAGTTTCTCCTCAAAGCAATTCTATGCAATGTCTAACTCAAATGATACGAAACCTTCCCCAAACATGACTCAAATTCCAATTCGTTCCACGAATTTACTTCCACCGATTCCATTAAATTCGAAACCTTAAGGTACATACTTAAAGTTTTAAAGTAACATCCTTACACTTTTAAGGGCTTTATGTCCACTTTAGGCTTGTGTTAGTTCACTCATGATGCAAACGACACAAAATTTCCAATGTGTAACATTCCTCCGCCCTTAAGAACATTCGTCCTCAAATGTTAGACTCTTTGGGATTCTACAAACATTTCACCAGAGTTTCCCCTGTTATATCCGACTACCATCCTATCACTACCACCCAAAATATACAATGTCTCTCAAGGCTACAATAACCACAACAATAGTGGCCACACACGACCAAGGAATCAAAAAAAGGAAGTGTTACACCTCATAGTTATGTATGTTAAAGATTTGATATATGTAAGTCATTCTAGTCATGGACTAGGATTACCTTTGAAGTTATATGACCCTAAACACGTTCATGTTATATATGTGAAGGGTTAAGTTTATTCTTAGTAAGTATTGGAAGGATTAGAGATTAAAACAAATCAAAGAGAGCAAATTATCGGAAGGGCATTTGACGATCCATTTGACAGAACGTAGGGTGTTTGACGGCTCGTCAAATAGTAGAGCCTCCACAGTGAAATGGTCATAGTGAGATCTGTCTGATTGGGCATATTTGATGGTCCATTTGACGGACCGCAGGATGTTTGACGGTCCATCAAAATGGCCGTCAAAGTTGTGCGCACACCACTCCTGTTGGGTACGGACAACACCGATCCTTGATATGGCCAGGTATGGATTTCACCGAACCTACATGGTCGGGTATGGTATTATTATATGTATATGTATATGTATGAAAGGTTTTTTTAGAGAAATTTTAAGTAAGTATGATGAACGTCTCAATAGGTATAAATGGTTCTTCTACCTTATGTTATCTTTTATGTTTTTATCACATTACTGCTTATGCCTTACATACTCAGTACATTGGTCGTACTGACGTCCTTTTGCTTATGGACGTTGTGTTCATTCCCGCAGTTGGATAGGGAGACAGACTTGACCATTAGGCTGCTTCATCAGAGATTGCCTAGAAAAGCTCCATTTGATTCGGAGTTGCTGCAGTTGGTACTATTCTTTTGTGTACATATATGGGCATGGCGGGGTCCTGTCCCGTCTTTATGATGTCGCATACTCTTTGTAGAAGCTTGTAGACAAATATGTATAGATAGATATCCCTGAGGCTTATCGGCTCATATTTTGTACATTATTTTGATAGCCTTGCCGACTTATGTATATATATGGGCATAGTTAATGATGATTATATAAAGGTTCCTACGTCCGATGGAAATTGTGTCATTGGTGCATGGTAATTTTGAGTTAGTCATCTGGCTCACCTAGATATGATTATGGGAGTATGGTGAGAGGTGCCCGGTGGGTTTGATCTGGGTGCCCGTCATGGCCCTCCGGTTGGGTCGTGACAAAAGTGGTATTAGACCAGTTCGTCCTAGGGTGTGTCTACGAGCCGTGTCCAGTAGAGTTTTGTTTATGAGTGTGAAGCGCGCCACACTTATAAATAGAAGGATGCGAGCATTTAGGATTGAATGACCTTCTTTATCCTCGTAGATCGTGCAATAAAGCCATGATATAAAAATTTCCCTTTTTGTTAAACGTGTGTTATGTTTTTAGTGATGCATGTAAAGAGAAAAACTACAGAGCCCAAAAGGGCAAGATAGTGGCAGGTAGGAGAACCGAACGGGTACCGCCAACAGATATAGAAGAGGGTGAGTACCAGAATGAGGTTCCATCTCGGTCCTCACACTCATTGCCTATTTCAGAGGAGCATGAGGGAGCCTCAGCCCCAGCTCCGACACCACCAGTTCCTCTAACAGAATCCTCAGGCCAAAAGGTGAAAGAGGCCATCTATTTACTGACTCAGTTAGTCACCGCTCAGGCCCAGCGGCAAGGTGCGGGTCATGGTGATAGAGCTGCCAGCAGCAGAGCCCGTGATTTAATTAGGTTGAACCCTCCAGAATTCTTTGGATCAAATTTTGATAAGGATCCGCAGGGCTTGATAGATGGAATGTTGAGAACATTGCGGTTAATGCATTCTTAAGATATTGAGTCGGTAGAATTGGCCTCCTATAGATCACGAGATGTTGCGGTTTATTCGTATACAATTTGGATGTCTTCGAGAGGAGTCAATGCGCCTCCACGGGTATGGCAAGAGTTTGTAGATGCTTTCCTCTCACACTATTTTCCCCCAGAGATTCGACGGGCTAGAGCTAATAGGTTCCTGAATCTTAGACCGGGAAATATGAGTGCCCTAAAGTATAGCCTCCGCTTCAATTCTTTCGCTTGGTATGGTCCATCCATAGTAGCTGATATGAGAGATCGTGTTCATTAGTTTGTGAATGTCTTAGGGCCACATTTGATGGATAAGTGCTTAACAACCTCACTTCAGGAAGGTATGGATATTTCTCACATTCAGACCCATGCCCATAATTTGGAAGAACGGCAACAACAACAAAGAAGTGAGCGTGAGCATGATAGGGGTCATAGTAAGAGGGCTAGATCCTCGAGTCCAGCTATTGAGCTTAGAGGAGGACAGAGGCAGCAGTATTCAAGGCGCTCGGGCCATTCAGAGATTAGTGCACCTCCACTATTTGCGGGCTAGAGATTTTGTAGACCTATTCACTTCGGATGGGGTTAGAGTTTTAGAGCTTCGGGTTTTCAGTACAGGGGTGACTCAGGGCAAGCAAGACCACCCTTACCACAATGTACTCAGTGCAGGAAGCTACATCGGGAACAGTGTCAATTAGGTTTAGATGTTGGCTATTCTTACGGTAAGCTAGGCCATATGATGCGTGACTGTCCCTGGAGAGGTAGTGGAGGTACGGTTTAGCACACAGGATCAATAGCTGGGTCTTCATCATCTATACCCCCTCCGGGGCAAGGCTCACAGACACTAGTTAGTCGTGGTTGAGGTAGAGGAGGAGCGCTTAGTTCGAGTGGTCCTCAGCACCGTATCTATGCACTGGCTGGGCGACATGGTCTTGCGTCCTCCCCTGATGTTGTCACAGATGTATTATCGGTATTCTCACGTGACGTATATACATTGATTGATCCAGGCTCTACATTGTCATATGTTACTCCTTATATAGCTGGTCGATTTGGGGTGAAATCTGAGTCAATTAAACCTTTCGAAGTGTCTACACCCATTGGTGATCCAATGATATCTAGTAGAGTATATAGAAACTGTGTAGTCGTGATTTGTGATCATCATACTATGGCCGATCTACATGAATTTAAAATGGTAGATTTTGATATCATTATGGGTATAGATTGGTTGGCTTCTTGCTATGCCAATGTTAATTGTAGAAAAGAAATGGTTCATTTTCAGTTTCCAAAAGAACCAGTTTGAGAGTAGAAGGGTAATACAGCGTCTCCGACAGGTAGGTTTATTTTCTATCTCAAGGCAAGAAAGATGATTGCTAAAGGCTGTATTTTTCATTTAGTTCGGGTTCAAGCTATAAAAGCCAAATCTCCGATTCTTCAATCTATTCCAGCAGTGAATTTGTTTTCGGCTGTGTTCCCGGATGAGCTTCCAGGTCTTCCACCCGAGCGGGTGGTTGACTTCGCTATTGATGTGCTGCCGGATACTATGCCCATATCTATTCCTCCTTATAGAATGGATCCTGCAGAATTGAAAGATTTGAAAGGGAAATTAAAGGACTTGCTTAAGAAAGGCTTTATTAGGCCTAGTTCATCGCCGTGGGGAGCACCAGTGTTGTTTGTAAGGAAGAAAGATGGCTTCTTGAGAATGAGTATTGATTACAGACAACTGAATAAGGAGACGATCAAGAATAAATATCCACTTCCAAGCATCGATGATTTATTTGATCAATTGCAGGGTACCAAAGGGTTCTCAAAGATAGATTTAAGATCCGGGTATCATCAGGTGAGAGTTCAGGAGAAGGACATTCCCAAGACAACCTTCAGAACTAGATATGATCATTTTGAGTTTTGGGTAATGTCATTTGGATAAACTAATGCACCAGCAGTGTTCATGGAATTGATGAATAATGTGTTTAGGCCTTTTCTAGATTCATTTTTAGTGTGTTTATCAACGATATCCTGGTATACTCTCGATCTGAGGTAGAGAATGCGGATAATTGACGTGCGGTCCTTAGAGTTCTTCAGACTCGGGAGCTATATTCAAAATTTTCAAAATGTGAGTTTTGGTTAAATTCTGTGACTTTTCTGGGGCATATTATTTCGACTGATGGCATTCAGGTGGATATCTAGAAGATTGAAGCTGTAAGGACTTGGCCGAGACCTACAACACCTACGGAGGTTCCTAGTTTTCTGGGTCTTCCTGGTTATTATCGAAGATTTGTAGAAGGCTTTTCTTCCATCTCAGCACCACTAGCAAAGCTGACTCAGAAAGTAGCTAAATTTTAATGGACGGATATTTGTGAACGTAGTTTTCGAGAGCTGAAGAATAGATTGACTTCGGTCCCAATTGTGACACTTCCAGAAGGACCGAAAGTCTATGTGATGTATTGTGATGCTTCAAGCGTGGGGTTAGGTTGTGTGTTGATGCACCATGATAAAGTTATTGCTTATGCTTCAAGGCTGTTGCGAAGATACGAGAAAAACTATCCAACCCATGATCTAGAGTTAGCTGGTGTGATTCATGCATTGAAAATGTGGAAGTATTATTTGTATGGTGTTCATGTTGATATTTATATAGATCACAAGAGTCTTTAGTATATTTTCTAGCAGAAAGAGTAGAACTTGCGGCAGAGGCGATGGATAGAGTTGTTGAAAGATTATGATGTTAGCATCCTATATCATCCAGGGAAAGTGAACGTCGCAGCTGATGCTCTATCGGTAGCTTCTGTGAAGTTCAGCCAGATATGAGTGAGTTAGCTCGTGAGCTTTAACAGTTATCTATCCTAGGAGTATGGACTAGGGCAATAGGGGAGTTACCATTCAGAATTCAGTTGTTTCGTCATTGGTGGTTGAAGTAAAAGAATACCAGTACGAGGATCCCATATTAGTTCATTATAGAAACACACTTCCTCAAAAGAAAATGTCATCCTTGGAGATTTCTGCAGATGCAGTTCGCCGATGTCGAGGCAGATTGTGCGTTCTTGATGTTGCAAGATTACGTCATCAGATTCTGGAGGAAGCCTATTGTTCACGTTATTTTGTTCATCCCGGAGTGATGGAAATGTATCATGATCTTAAATCCATATATTAGTGGGATGGAATGAAGAAAGGCATACCAAAATTCGTAGTTCAATGTACAAACTGTTAGCAAGTAAATATTGAACATCAAAAGCCCGGTGGATTGTTGCAAGCTATGGAAATTCCGACTTGGAAATAGGAAGTTATTAACATGGATTTTATTGCTGACTTGCCTCATTCTCGGTGAAAGTGTGATTCTATATGGGTAATTGTGGATAGACTTATAAAGTCAGCTCATTTCTTGCCTGTCAGAACTAAATACGTAGCTGAGGATTATGCAAAGCTTTATATCAAAGAAATAGTACAACTCTATGGTGTTCCAGTATCTATTATTTCTGATAGAGGAACCCAGTTCACAGCTAATTTCTGGAAGTCATTCCAAGAAGGTTTAGGGACTTAAGTGAGTCTTAGCATAGCATTTCACCCGCATACTGATGGACAAGCTGAGCATACCATTCAGACTCTCGAAGATATGCTACGGGCATATGTGTTAGACTTCGGAGGTAGTTGGGATGATCACTTATCGCTCATTGAATTTGCTTATAGCAATAGTTATCATTCCAGTATCCAAATGGCCCTGTATGAGGCTTTATATGGGCACAAGTGTCAGTCACCAGTTGGGTGGTTTAAAGTGGGAGAAACTAAGTTAATAAGGTCAGACATTGTCCAGCAAGCCATGGAAAAGGTCAAGCTTATTTAGGATCGATTATTGGCAGCTCAGAGTCGTGAGAAATCCTATGCAGATAATCGCCAACGAGACTTAGAATTCTAACTTAATGATTGGGTATTCTTAAAGGTGTAACCTATGAATGGTGTGATGAGATTTGGTAGGAGGGGCAAGCTTAGTCCTTGGTATATTGGGCCCTACAAGATTGTACCCAAGGCACGCCAGGTGGCTTATGAGTTAGATCTACCTCCGGACTTGGAGTTAGTTCACCCGATTTTCTATTTGTCGATGCTTCGCAAGTGCATTGGAGATCCCTCCAAAATTGTACCTACAGATGACGTCTAGGTCACTGAGCAACTATCCTATGAGTAAGTCCCCATTGCTATTCTAGATAGGCTAGTTCGGAGGACCACAACAAAAGATGTAGCCTCAGTTAAAGTTCTATGGAGAAACAATAATTGAGAGGAAATGACTTGGGAACTTGAGGAGGATATGAAATTCAGATATCCACATTTGTTTCCACCCCTAGAGGAGGTTCAGACAGAGCCACCATTATCTTCAGGCACGTAACACTCCCTTTTTACGATTTCTCGGTCGTGTGTGGCCATTATTGCTGTGGTTGTTATAGCCCTATGATGCATTGTATATTTTGGGTTTTTGTGACAGGATGGCAATGGTATAGTTATAAGGGAAACTGTGGCGAAATATTTATAGAATTCCTATGAGTTCAACATTCGAGGACGAATGTTTCTAAGGGGAGAAAAATATTACACCTCGTAGTTCCGTATGTTAAAGATTTGTCGTATGTTAGTCATTCTGGTCTTGGATTTGGATTACCTTTGAGGTTATATGACACTAAGCATGTTCATGTTATGTATGAAAAGGGTTAATTTTATGCTTAGTAAGTATTGGAAGGATTAGAGGTTAAAACAAATCAAAGAGAGCAAGTTATCGGAAGGGCATTTTGACGATCCATTTGTCACACCCCAACCTTGGTAAGGCGTGACCGGCACTCAGCACCCTACGGCAACCGAGCGAACAAACTGTAACTCACGTTTTCTGTATCTCGAAAGGCAACATAAGACCAAGGTACTATAAGCCATAGGGGCACAAGCCCAAAAGATAACATACTTACGTCTTCAAACTAATCTCGAGTGCATGTGCCAGTAAGGCTATCAATAATAATGATACAACATAGTACAAGTCGAGATAATTATAAGATATCTAACTGTGCATATCTATCTACGAGCCTCTAAAGGAGTACATGACATAAAGTGGTCGGAACAGGGCCCCGCCATACCCATGCAAATACATATGCAGCCATGCTGACTCACAGGGTAACTACAAAGCAAGTAGAGCGCCACGACTCAGACTGCTGAGCTGGTATCCTTACCGAAAGATCCGTAAAGCTGTATCTCAAAACCTGCGGGCATGAAATGCAGCGCCCCCAGCAAAGGGACGTCAGTACGAGCAATATACTGAGTATGCAAGGCGGAAAGTGCAACAAAATAGCCATATACTAAAGATGAGAAGAATAAGGATCAACGTGGCATTTCTGAACTACGATGAAAATCTAGCATATGTATACATACCTCTTTATCTTCTTGCTATCTTTACTTGGTCCGTATACCCTACCATTGTCCTGGTTACCTTATCACCAAACGCTATCTGAACATATGTTGCGGCGAGCAACCCGATCTATATATGATACATGTCTCTCTATACTCTCGCATACTTAACCATATCTATGTACAGTACTGTGCCTTTATCTTACTAATC
Organism: Lycium barbarum; assembly: GCF_019175385.1. Classification (NCBI taxonomy): domain Eukaryota; kingdom Viridiplantae; phylum Streptophyta; class Magnoliopsida; order Solanales; family Solanaceae; genus Lycium; species Lycium barbarum. The sequence continues at coordinate 65,117,165 of NC_083338.1, read as the reverse complement.
ATCCTATACTAACTGCCCAACTGATCAGTGGTAACTGCCCGACCGGCTGCAGTCCGGTGGTAATCGCCCGTCCGATTATCGCCCGACGGTAGAGCGTAACTGCCCGACTGATCAGCGGTAACTGCCTGACCGGCCGTAGCACGGTGGTAACTGCCCAACTGGCTGCAGTCCAGTGGTAAATATATATATATCTGCCGAACCGGCCGTAGCACGGTGGTAATAACTGCCCAACCAGTCGTAGCCTGGTGGTAAACACATATCTGCCCAACCGGCCATAGCCCGGTGGTAACATCTGCCCGAATAGTCGTAGACCAGTGGTAATTAAAATCAACATCATAACTAAACATCTACTAGTAATCTCTATGCCCTTTTCGTGGTCACCACTTAACCGTAGGGTCTACATAATCACATAAAACTTATAATCACAAATCAGGTCATTAGTACTTCTTCCCGCTTGACTAAATATTAACCAAGTCCTAAGATACAACATAACCCTTTCTTCGAACATTAAATACTTCATTAGGGACCCTCTACTAGCACCCTATTCATGTCCCACAAAACATTCCTTAAGACACCTTCCTAAACTCGTTTGATTATTAGAACTATCGTCATCGCTATATCTCACCGTGAAGGAACAAGTATCATAAGGTGAGATCATTCACAATGAATAATTCCAAAGGTCAAGAATAAGCTCAGTAATATCATAAGGATCATGAGATTCATAGGCTTCTAGAATTTGTGGAAGCAACTATTTCATGGATATAGTACAAAGGTTTACAACAAGGAATCATGCCTTTAGAAAGAAAGGTTTAGCCTTAACATACCTGGAATCTTGCTCCTTGACCTTCCCACTTATCTCCTGACTTGTAATCTACATATAAAATCGTTCATACTATTATTAGGCTCACCATCATACACTTGTCTAGTCCTTCAAATAAATCTTTCTAGAATCTACCGAAATTTCGGCAGCATCTCCCCTATATATGCCTAGCCCGAAATTATAATTCAGCAACCAACAACAACAACGACAATCACATCATTTCCAACACCAATATTTACCATAAAACATCCCACACGATGTTTTCCAATTTCCACAACCAACCAACTCGCTATACAATTATTTAACTACTTTGTCTCCGTAAATAAACAAAAATTAACATTAATAATAGGAGTTTTGTACCTTATTCTTGTTAAAACAGTGATATCTTCAATATCGACCTTGAATCCACCGCAAAACCATACTAGAATCACATCCATGCATTTATCCGAGCTTCGATTAATACTCCGTTTGCTTGAAAATTGCTTACTTTGTGATCTCCTCTCTCTCTCTTCAATTTTCTGGAATTTTCTGGGCAAATCTTGTGAAAAAAAGGGGTTTCTTACCCTTTTTATAAGGGTCAAACTCGGGTCAAATTGGGGGGGGGGGGGGTACTGTAGCATTTTACTGTAGTAGCACGCGTTTCTCCTCTATCAGCGGAACTCGTAACGTCCATAATTCTCTACTCCGATGTTCTATCGACTATCAGTTTGTTGCGTTGGAAACTAGACTCGATGAACTTCAGTTTAGGATTTTGTTTTGCTTCAAAACTCCTCATCTACTAAAAGATATTCTTTCTCCAATTTGGGCCAAAATTGCCCCTCATATTTTCTTCCAAGTTCCAACAAATTTAATTTCCTTAATTCACTTGCCCTTCAATCCTTTCATAGCTTACTATATGAACATAAATCCTTATAACCATAAGTTAAACACATATAAGCTCACATATTTCCTGAAAGGTAGCTCGAATCTCAACACATGAAACTACGGGGTGTATCACCATTTGACGGAATGTAGGATGTTTGACGGCCCGTAAAATGGTAGAGCCTCCACCTTGAAATGGTCACAGTAAGGTCTGTCTGGTTGGGTATATTTGATGGTCCATTTAACAGACTGCATGATGTTTGACGGTCCGTCAAAGTTGCCGGCGGGATTTTAAGTGAAGCTTTATATATTTCGTTTTTCGCCATTTGGACTCATTATTTCCCCATTTCAGACCCTAGAGCTCTCCAAAACCCTCTCCCCAAGTTTATGTGCTAATCCCGGCTAAACCCAAGAGGATCAAGAGATTCAAGTGCTAGAAAGCTTACTAGGGTTTGTGGAGCTCAAGAATTCCTCTGGTGTTGAAGTTGGAGGTTTCACTCTAGTGAAGTAATTTGATCCAAGGATTGTTCTTGTGTGATTAAGGTAAGCTTTTACATCCATTGCATGTAGTTAAGGTTGTTTGATTGCTATACAACTTGGTTGAAGGAGGAAAATGAAAAGAGAGTTCAAATATGAATTTGAGGATATTTTGAGTTATAAATTAACTTGAGTTATAATTTTTGGCATGTTATGAGTATAATCTTGATGTGGGTGGTAATAATGATAACGAGGAAGTGTTGTGTACAAGTGTATATGGAGTTGTGCTGAAATTATTATTATGGGTGATTATGAAAGGGAGTTTTGGGGATGGAATGGAGCATAACTTGAATGAAGTCTCTTAATTATGGTATTGTTGATAATGTCATTGCTGATTGGGAGTTGTTTTGGAATTTGGTAAAAGTAGATGAAATAGGGGAAATGCTGCTCAACTTTCGCTAGCTCAAAAATTATACTAGTTTGAACTTAAGAGTGTTTTTGAGTCCTAACCTTGGTATGAATCCTCTTGAATGTAGATTTTTCGGACTTTGGAGGAGAACATTAAGTAATTAAGAAGACGAAAAGATATGTAAGGCTAGCCCTTCTTTCTAAACACATGATTTCCTTATTGTGAATCCATTAAAGATATCCGAAATGTTCTATTCCTAGAAACACTGGAAGCTCATGATTCTAAAAGTTCTCATGATTTTGTTGACCTTGTGTATTGTCGTCAATCTTGTCTAATGACAAGTTGACCCTCTAAGGAAAGAGATAGTGATGATGATGATAATGTTGCTCTTACTTATGTATTCCTATATATAGATATATATATATATATAAAGTTGTGGTGTGACACCAAGCCTAAATGGCCGGGTATGATATCTATTGCGCGCACACCACTGTAGCTAGGTACGGACAAAACTGAGCCATGATATGACCGGGTACGGAAGACACCGAACCTACATGGTCGGGTATGGTATTATTATATGTAAATGTATATGTATGGAAGGCTTTCTTTAGAGAAAGGTTAAGTAAGTATGATCAATTTCTCAAGAGGTATAAATGGTTCTTCTACCTTATGTTATCATTCATGTTTTTATCATGTTACTACTTATGCCTCACATACTCAGTACATTGTTTGTACCGACGTCCTTTTATTTATGGATGTTGTGTTCATGACCGTAGGTGGACAGGGAAACAGACTAGACCCTTATGCTGCTTCATCAGAGATTTCCTAGAAGAGCTCCAATTTGATTCAGAGTTGTTGTAGTTGGTACTATTCTTTTTTTAACATATATGGGCATGGCGGGGTCCTGTCCCGTCTTTATGATGTCACATACTATTTGTAGAGGCTAGTAGACAGATGTGTATAGCTAGATATCCCTCAGCCTTGTTGGCTCATTTTTTGTACATCATTTTGATAGCCTTGCCAGCTTGTGTATATATATGGGCATAGTTAGTGATGATTATATAAGGGCGCCTTCGTCTGATGGAAATTGTGACATTGGTGCATGGTAATTATGAATTAGTCATGTGGCTCACCTAGACATGATTATGAGAGTATGGTGAGAGGTTCCTAGTGGATTTGCTCCGGGTGCCCATCATGGCTATCAGGTTGGGTCGTGACAGAAAGCATTACGTACTTGAAGATAATGGTGGCTCTATCTGAACCTCCTTTGGGAGTGAAAACAAATGTGGATACCTGAACTTCATATCTTCCTTAGCTTCCCAAGTCATTTCCTCTCTATTATTGTTTCTCCATAGAACTTTAACTGAGGCTACATCTTTAGTTCTGAGTCTCCGAACTTGTCTATCTAGAATAGCAGTGGAAACTTCTTCGTAGGACAATTGCTCGGTAACCTGAACATCGTCCACGGGTACAATTCTGGAAGGGTATCCAATATACTTGTGAAGCACTTGTTACACCCCGTAAGAGTCTGTGCTATTTTAATTAAGACAAGAAAAAAATGAGTTAAGAAAGTTCAAGGAAAGTTAATCGAGTTAGTAAGAATATCGTTATATATATATGGTTGCCTTAAGTATCCCGAGGTGACATCGTAACCTAAAGGATTTGAAATCGCGTTATGAGCGTATATGAGGTAATGTGAGTGCCCTTTTAAAGTATTTGAGATTATTAGTAATGTTATAGAAGATGGATAAAAGATATGAATATATTTTTGCGATTGGAGTTTCGTCGAAGCTTCGTAAGTTCTCCAGTTACGTTTAAGGTTATTGTGATTCTCCGGACCCTTCGAGATGTGTATGGATTGTTATGTATGTATATGACTATGTATATGCATGTATAAGAGGTTACACGAGGGTCGGAAGAGGATTAGAAGTTAAACGAATCTGAACGAAATGAATCCGAACAACTTCAGAAAAATCTCGGACCAGATTTTTAGCCCATATTGTTGGAGGCATATCTCCTAGTATATGAGGAGTTTTAAGGTGATTTAAAAGCCTAAAATTAAGTTCATCGAGTCTAGTTTCCAACGCAACAAACCGCTCGTCAAAAAGATATCTGGATAAGCAAATATGGACGATGCAAGTTGGGCTGGCGGGGCAGAAAATGGTGACCCGATCCAACATTCACATTCGGCCCATGAGGCCCATTAACGTCATAAATATAAGGAAAAATTATGTGAGGGATGATCATTTTCAGATAATATCTTCCAAGAACATTAGAGAGAGAGAGAGAGAAAACTTCAAGGCTAAGGAAGCCATTTTGATCAAAATCCGAGCTCCGAATCCCGAAGCTCATGAAGAGAAAAACGTTGTACGTTGCGTTGCCTTCAATTTGAGATAAATATTGGTCTTGGGGGATGAAATTTTCGTGGTGGATCTTCTGATAAGGTATTTATAAAATTCCTTTTATGTTATTAAAGTGTTTATTTAGAGTTTTAACGAATTAGAACGGAGAAAACAGCATTATAAACCCGTTTGTTGTTTTGTTGAAATTTATGGGTGAGGGGCTGTTTTAATTGAAATTGATGGACTGATTTGAATTAATATTTTGGTTGTGTTAATCATGGACTATGTGAGGAGAGTGAAGGAACTTAATGGTTATTAAGTTGTTGTAGGAAAACATACAACTTTGTTATGGTTTATGTAAAAATGGAGATGAAAGTATCAAGAGGAAAATTATGATTTTGATGGATGATGAATATGATAATGTTGATGTTGGTTTGACCTTGTAAAGTTTGTATGAAAATTTTCATTTTATGTAGAAAGAAGATCATTGATGTTAAAACCTATTTCGTTGTGAACTTTGACGTCGTTTGGTGTTGTTGGGTTATTGTTGTTGAATGTTTTGAGCCGAGCTAAGTCTCGGGGGTGTTAGATTTATAGGGGAAATGCTGCCGAAATTTCGGTAGCCAAGTATAACCCCAAAGATTAGGATGTTAACTTTCATGAATAGTAACTGGTAAAAGTGACCATTTGCAGTTTTTGGACGAAACGGGAATTGAGATTTGATGAGCGTAAGGCGCAATCCAGGTATGTAAAGCCTATCTATCCTTCTTTTGGCATGTCCTAGTTACGCTAGGTTAAGATCGGACCCTCGGGGATAACTCTGCTCTTGGAAATCTAGGTTCAAGTTTAGGCACTATTCATTCAGCATAATTGAAACCTAATCTTTACATTTGGTTGAAAGAATGTTCGAACCTTCATAACTTTTGTTGTTGTGTCCGAATCCCTCCGAAACCTTTGTAGACGGCTTTATGGAGCCGAAAGTTTGTGATTTGTGTCCGCCGCCTCAATTTGACTCGAGGTGGGCCCGCAAGCCCTGAGGCTTCCATTATTTGGTTCGTTTGGCTCATTTTCGTCCGATATGAAAGGCAATCGTTTGTTTATGACTTAAGGGTTCGTTTGAAATTCCCTATGCCGTTATTGAACGTTTTGCACTTTGAATGATGTTAGATTTTCGGAGGATGACCTGTGAATCGTTTTTCAAAGGTTTTGCAGTTTGGAACTTCGTAACTTTTATACATTAATTTTGATCGACCTGACTTCTACTCCGAGCCTTCTGGCGTCGGTATATTCCTATATGTAACTATATGTCGAGTCCGGTAACTTACTTATAATATGCATATGGTTTCTGCACTACTCCGTTCGAGCCATTCACTATGATTTCGTTCGTCGGTACCCGGGCCGGCTTTGTGATCGTGCGCGCTATACCATATTCGGAAGTTATGATGTGTTACGGTTTCCGAGGCCTCGCCATAGGGCCGGTTACCGTCTATGGAGTTATGATGTGATATGGCATTTGATGTGTTCTGATGATGTGATATATGTGTGATATGATGTGTCTGGAGACTGTACGGAGATTTGAAAACTTCTGGAGTTATGATGTGTTGTGGCACCAGCGTCGGGGGTGACCACGTTCCTAAACCCTATACATGATTTGATTTGCATTTGTACATTTGCCTTCCGCACAGGTTTGCTTTGCTACCTTGACGTTTGTGTTTGTTCCATTCTGACTTCAGTTGTGTTTGTGATTTCTGTACCTTCTGCTTTACATACTCAGTACTTCTCCCGTACTGACCCCCGGTTCTTCGGGGGCTGCGTTTCATGCCCGCAGGTACAGAAGCTCGTTTGGGTGATCCTCTGGTTTAGGCTACTCATTCTGATGTGTTGGAGAGCTCCCCTTGATCCGGAGCCTAACTTTTGGTACATACCTTCAGTTGTGTGTGTATTCTGTACATTTGTGGCAGTGTGGGTACGGCGGGGCCCTGTCCCGTCATATGTTCGTATGTTCTGTTTTGTTTTAGAGGCCTGTAGTCATATTTGTGGGTCGTGGGTCCGGTGTGTTTGTATGTGGATCTGTTTTGCGTTCTTAAGCGGCCAGTATGCTACTATGGCCAGGACGGCCCATGAGTTTGTACGTGTGTGTGTGCATTTGGGCGATGTATATTCCGCCACCTTTCTGATTTTGATTTGACTGTTCTGCACGGGCGACCGCTTAAGATAAGTGTTCGATAAATGTTTGTGTGACGTCTGTTGTTAATTTTCAATTCGAACAATGTACGTTAAGTCTGAATGAGTCTGAATACGATGATCCGGTTGTGAGTCTGTTTGGGGTGCCTAAGTAGGGCACCAGTCGCGGCCCACGGGGTTGGGTCGTGACAAAAGTGGTATCAGAGCGGTTAGTCCTCGGAAAGTCTACAGGCCGTGTCTAGTAGAGTCTTGTTTATCGATGTGTTGTGCACCACATCTATAAACAGGAAGCTACAGGGCATCTAGGATGTTACCCTTCTTTGAATCTTAGATCATGCGATAGAGCCAGCTGTAGGATATGAATTCCTTTCGACTAACTTTTAATTTCAGCCAAAGGACGGCATCGACAGAAGGCAATGGCTGATGATATTGGAGGCTGCACAGTACTCAGGTAAGCAATAATATGAAAGCTGTGTGTCGGAGAAGTTGTTTGAAGCGTGGTAGAAATATAAGGTTGAAGATTGAACAGAAAAGTGAACAGGAAGGAGCCTCCAATGTTGTTCGAGTTGGGCATGTGAGGTAAGCCTCGACATCTGTATAATTTTATCTGTAATTGTTAGCCCCGTGTGGCTACGAGACTACATGATATGATGTATATATATGCGTATATGTGTTGGCCCTGTGAGGCATGGTTGGTATTTCTCGTGTACAGGTTTCGGATAGTAAGAAACACAGAGGAACCTCTGCCCAAATTTTTTTTTCCAGAGATATGGAAGTAAATATATATAAAGTAAGTACAAACAGGTTCCGCGATACTTGTCGGAATTTAGTTTTCTTCTGTCGTTTGTTGGAGAGCACCTTATGGTAATATTTTATCAGATTTCACCGACTATTTGGAGACGGAATTCGTGGGACGAAGACTTAAATTTGTGGCCTGTCTGTAATTGTATGTGTATGTGTATGAAAGTGAATATCGGTGATTCAGAAAGGCAATATGGTAATTGTGCAACTTAGCCGGGGGTGGGACCCGCTACAAAAATTTTCCGAAAATTTACTAAGACCCCGATTTGCCCTAAAATTATGTGACAAAGGTCCTGCAGGGCAATTGACGAAATTATATCAGCCCTAACGCGTCAAAATGCATGAAAGTTTCGGGGTTAAGCGTGCTCAAGCCAGAGCAATTCTGGGATGGGTGACCCCCCTGGGAAGTAATGCAAAATTTTGCCCAAGAGTAAGTATGATAGATATAAATGGAAATTTGGGGTAACCAAAAGGAAAATAGAATGTGTGGAGTAATTTAGTGCCCTTACAGGAGTCACGCAGAACGAGGCGGACTAAATGGGCAAAAAGAAAAGGTGCAACACCGCTCGGGAAATTGAGCGGATTTGAATTACAGTCAGAGACGTTCGCCAGTAAGATACTAGTAAATATATCTGTATGTGTGTATGTGTGTGTGTATGATTTTCGTTTGGTGCCCATATGGATCAAGAGCCGAGTCCCGGCAACTAAGGTTGTGATAGATGAAGAATAGTAGGAAAGGTGAAAAATAAGAAGTGTGAATAAGGGGAAATCTCCGAAAGAGTCGATAAGCGACACGCAAGACGATTTATATGATAACTTGGCAAACAAGTTCACCAATAAGGAAATTTTTTTTTATAAATCACTGGAGCCTTAATAGGAGTGATCTGACTCTAATTCGGATTCTATCTGTTATACTTCTGCACTTCCGATTCTGATAAGGCTCTGCCTATTACGCCTCTGTACGTCTGATCTTGATCACGCGTCTGTCTGATACATCTCCGTATGTCTGATTTTAATTACGACTCTGTCTGATACATTTCTGTCTGTCTGACTTTGATCACGACTCTGTATGATACATTTCTGTACGTCTGATTCCGATTTCGAATCTGTCTGATACCTCTCTGTATGTCTGACTCCGATCTCATATTTGTCTGACATACTTCCGTACCTCTGATTTTGACTATGAATCTGTCCGCCATAGTTTAATACGTCTGCCTCCGATTACGAATCCGTCCGATATGCTTCTACGCGTCCGGTCCTAGTTCTGAATCTGTTTGGTATAAGGTGTCTGGTATGAAGTGGGATTACGATAATGTGGTAAGAAACTCAGAAGTGTACCAAGAAGTGACGATTACTTATAATGTCTGAAAGGCATTCGTCTGCTATGAGAATATAGTTTATGGTCCGATAATTATGTGGGGTATGAGAAAATATATTATGAAGGCATTTGAATCAGTGATGTGAAGAATTACCCCATCATGCTGGTAAAGAAGCCATGTCGGAAAGTCCACGAAGGACGATTATGAAAGGAACCCTCCCGAAATGGTATGACGCCCCATAAGGTCAATTTTTACATTCGAGGACGAATGTTTTAAAGAGGGGGAGGATGTTACACCCCGTAAGAGTCTGTGCTATTTTAATTAAGACAAGAAAAAAATGAGTTAAGAAAGTTCAAGGAAAGTTAATCGAGTTAGTAAGAATATCGTTATATATATATGGTTGCCTTAAGTATCCCGAGGTGACATCATAACCTAAAGGATTTGAAATCGCGTTATGAGCGTATATGAGGTAATGTGAGTGCCCTTTTAAAGTATTTGAGATTATTAGTAATGTTATAGAAGATGGATAAAAGATATGAATATATTTTTGCGATTGGAGTTTCGTCGAAGCTTCGTAAGTTCTCCAGTTACGTTTAAGGTTATTGTGATTCTCCGGACCCTTCGAGATGTGTATGGATTGTTATGTATGTATATGACTATGTATATGCATGTATAAGAGGTTACACGAGGGTCGGAAGAGGATTAGAAGTTAAACGAATCTGAACGAAATGAATCCGAACAACTTCAGAAAAATCTCGGACCAGATTTTTAGCCCATATTGTTGGAGGCATATCTCCTAGTATATGAGGAGTTTTAAGGTGTTTTAAAAGCCTAAAATTAATTTCATTGAGTCTAGTTTCCAACGCAACAAACCGCTCGACAAAAAGATATCTGGATAAGCAAATATGGACGATGCAAGTTGGGCTGGCGGGGCAGAAAATGGTGACCCGATCCAACATTCACATTCGGCCCATGAGGCCCATTAACGTCATAAATATAAGGAAAAATTATGTGAGGGATGATCATTTTCAGATAATATCTTCCAAGAACATTAGAGAGAGAGAGAGAGAAAACTTCAAGGCTAAGGAAGCCATTTTGATCAAAATCCGAGCTCCGAATCCCGAAGCTCATGAAGAGAAAAACGTTGTACGTTGCGTTGCCTTCAATTTGAGATAAATATTGGTCTTGGGGGATGAAATTTTCGTGGTGGATCTTCTGATAAGGTATTTATAAAATTCCTTTTATGTTATTAAAGTGTTTATTTAGAGTTTTAACGAATTAGAACGGAGAAAACAGCATTATAAACCCGTTTGTTGTTTTGTTGAAATTTATGGGTGAGGGGCTGTTTTAATTGAAATTGATGGACTGATTTGAATTAATATTTTGGTTGTGTTAATCATGGACTATGTGAGGAGAGTGAAGGAACTTAATGGTTATTAAGTTGTTGTAGGAAAACATACAACTTTGTTATGGTTTATGTAAAAATGGAGATGAAAGTATCAAGAGGAAAATTATGATTTTGATGGATGATGAATATGATAATGTTGATGTTGGTTTGACCTTGTAAAGTTTGTATGAAAATTTTCATTTTATGTAGAAAGAAGATCATTGATGTTAAAACCTATTTCGTTGTGAACTTTGACGTCGTTTGGTGTTGTTGGGTTATTGTTGTTGAATGTTTTGAGCCGAGCTAAGTCTCGGGGGTGTTAGATTTATAGGGGAAATGCTGCCGAAATTTCGGTAGCCAAGTATAACCCCAAAGATTAGGATGTTAACTTTCATGAATAGTAACTGGTAAAAGTGACCATTTGCAGTTTTTGGACGAAACGGGAATTGAGATTTGATGAGCGTAAGGCGCAATCCAGGTATGTAAAGCCTATCTATCCTTCTTTTGGCATGTCCTAGTTACGCTAGGTTAAGATCGGACCCTCGGGGATAACTCTGCTCTTGGAAATCTAGGTTCAAGTTTAGGCACTATTCATTCAGCATAATTGAAACCTAATCTTTACATTTGGTTGAAAGAATGTTCGAACCTTCATAACTTTTGTTGTTGTGTCCGAATCCCTCCGAAACCTTTGTAGACGGCTTTATGGAGCCGAAAGTTTGTGATTTGTGTCCGCCGCCTCAATTTGACTCGAGGTGGGCCCGCAAGCCCTGAGGCTTCCATTATTTGGTTCGTTTGGCTCATTTTCGTCCGATATGAAAGGCAATCGTTTGTTTATGACTTAAGGGTTCGTTTGAAATTCCCTATGCCGTTATTGAACGTTTTGCACTTTGAATGATGTTAGATTTTCGGAGGATGACCTGTGAATCGTTTTTCAAAGGTTTTGCAGTTTGGAACTTCGTAACTTTTATACATTAATTTTGATCGACCTGACTTCTACTCCGAGCCTTCTGGCGTCGGTATATTCCTATATGTAACTATATGTCGAGTCCGGTAACTTACTTATAATATGCATATGGTTTCTGCACTACTCCGTTCGTGCCATTCACTATGATTTCGTTCGTCGGTACCCGGGCCGGCTTTGTGATCGTGCGCGCTATACCATATTCGGAAGTTATGATGTGTTACGGTTTCCGAGGCCTCGCCATAGGGCCGGTTACCGTCTATGGAGTTATGATGTGATATGGCATTTGATGTGTTCTGATGATGTGATATATGTGTGATATGATGTGTCTGGAGACTGTACGGAGATTTGAAAACTTCTGGAGTTATGATGTGTTGTGGCACCAGCGTCGGGGGTGACCACGTTCCTAAACCCTATACATGATTTGATTTGCATTTGTACATTTGCCTTCCGCACAGGTTTGCTTTGCTACCTTGACGTTTGTGTTTGTTCCATTCTGACTTCAGTTGTGTTTGTGATTTCTGTACCTTCTGCTTTACATACTCAGTACTTCTCCCGTACTGACCCCCGGTTCTTCGGGGGCTGCGTTTCATGCCCGCAGGTACAGAAGCTCGTTTGGGTGATCCTCTGGTTTAGGCTACTCATTCTGATGTGTTGGAGAGCTCCCCTTGATCCGGAGCCTAACTTTTGGTACATACCTTCAGTTGTGTGTGAATTCTGTACATTTGTGGCAGTGTGGGTACGGCGGGGCCCTGTCCGGTCATATGTTCGTATGTTCTGTTTTGTTTTAGAGGCCTGTAGTCATATTTGTGGGTCGTGGGTCCGGTGTGTTTGTATGTGGATCTGTTTTGCGTTCTTAAGCGGCCAGTATGCTACTATGGCCAGGACGGCCCATGAGTTTGTACGTGTGTGTGTGCATTTGGGCGATGTATATTCCGCCACCTTTCTGATTTTGATTTGACTGTTCTGCACGGGCGACCGCTTAAGATAAGTGTTCGATAAATGTTTGTGTGACGTCTGTTGTTAATTTTCAATTCGAACAATGTACGTTAAGTCTGAATGAGTCTGAATACGATGATCCGGTTGTGAGTCTGTTTGGGGTGCCTAAGTAGGGCACCAGTCGCGGCCCACGGGGTTGGGTCGTGACAGCACTGATACATGGAAAACTAGGTGGACTGACTCCAAGTCCGATGGTAGATCTAACTTATAAGTCACCTGGCCTACCTTGCGTACAACCTCGTAAAGCCCAATATACCGAGGGATAGGCTTCCCCTTTTTACCAAATCTCATTGCACCATTCATAGGTGACACCTTCAAGAATACCCAATCATTAACTTGGAATTCTAAGTCTCGTCGGCGATTATCCGCATAAGATTTTTGTCGACTTTGAGCTGCCAATAATTGATCCTGAATAAGCTTAACCTTTTCCATAGCTTGCTGGATCAAGTCTCGCCATATTAAATTAGATTCTCCCCCTTCGAACCACCCAACTGGTGATCGATACTTGCGCCCATATAAAGCCTTATACGGGGTCATTTGAATGCTGGAGTGATAACTATTGTTATAGGTGAATTCAATAAGTGGTAAGTGATCATCCCAACTACCTCCAAAGTCTAACACACATACCCGTAGCATATCTTCGAGAGTATGAATGGTACGCTCGGCCTGTCCATCAGTCTGTGGATGAAATGTTGTACTAAGACTCACCTGAGTCCCCAAACCATCTTGGAAAGAGTTCTAGAAATTAGATGTGAACTGGGTTCCTCTATCAGAAATAATGGATGCTCGAACACCATGGAGTGGTACTATCTCTTTGATATAAAGCTTTGCATAATCTTCAGCTGAGTATGTAGTTCTGACAAGCAGGAAATGAGCTGACTTCGTAAGTTTATCCACAATTACCCATATATAATTATGCTTACGCTGAGAACGAGGCAATCCTGCAACGAAATCTATATTAATCACTTCCCATTTCCAAATAGGAATTTCCATGACGTGGAGTAATCCACCGGCTTCTGATGCTCAATCTTTACCTGCTGACAGTTAGGACATTGATCTACGAATTCTGCTATGTCATTCTTCATTTCGTCCCACCAATATATGGATTTAAGATCATGATACATTTTCGTCATTCCTGGATGACCAGAATAACGGGAACAATGAGCTTCTTCCAAAATCTGATGACGTAATCCTGCAACACCAGGAACACACAATCTGTCTCGTCATCGGAGAACTCCATCTGCAGAGATCTCAAAAGATGACTTTTTCTTCTGGGGAAGTGTATTTCTATAATGAACTAATGTGGGATCTTCATACTGGCATTGTTTCACCTCAACTACTAATGATGAAATAGCTGAATTCTAAATGGTAACTCCCGTATTGCCCGAGTCCATTCACCGAACTCCTGGGCTAGCTAACTGCTGAAGCTCACGAGCTAACTCTCACTTCTCTGGTTGAACATCACATAAGCTCCTGATAGATCTACGGCTAAGAGCATCTGCTACGATGTTCGCTTTCCCGGGATGATATAGAATGCTAACATCATAATCCTTTAACAACTCCAACCATCGCCTTTACCGTAAATTCAACTCTTCCTGCTTCAAAATATATTGAAGACTCTTGTGGTCTGTATAAATATCAACATGAACACCATACAAGTATGGCCTATACATCTTCAATGCATGAATCACAGCAGCTAACTTTAGATCATGGGTTGGATAGTTTTTCTCATGTTTTCGCAATTGCCTTGAAGCATAAGACATAACTTTACCGTGTTGCATCAACACACAACCCAACCCAACACCCGAGACTTCAGAATAAGCAACATAGCCCTCCAACACTTCTGGAAGTGTTAGAACCGGGGCCGAAGTCAATCCATTTTTCAGCTTCTGAACACTGCACTCACAAGCATCCGTCCATTGAAATTTAGCTGATTTCTGAGTCAGCTTCATCAATGGTGTAGAAATATAAGAAAAACCTTCTACAAATCTTCTATAATAACCTGCCAAGTCCAGAAAACTACGAACATCCGTAGGTGTTATAGGTCTCGGCCATGTCTTTACAGCTTCAATCTTCTGGGTATCCGCCAGAATACCGTCAGCTGGAATGATATGTCCCAGAAAAGTCATAGAATTCAACCAAAACTCACATTTTAAAAACTTTGCATAAAGCTCCTGAGCCTGAAGAACTCTAAGGACAGAACGTAAGTGATCTGCTTGTTCTGCCTCGGATCGAGATTATACCAGGATATCATCGATAAACACAATCACAAATGAATCAAGAAAAGGCCTGAACACACTATTCATTAAATCCATGAATACCGCCGGTGCATTAGTCAATCCGAACGACATTACCCAAAATTCAAAGTGACCATATCGGGTTCTAAAGGCTGTCTTCGGAATATCTTTCTCTCTAACTCTCACCTTCTAGTACCCCGATCTTAAGTCTATCTTTGAAAACCATTTGGCACCCTGCGATTGATCAAATAAATCATCAATCCTTGGAAGTGGATATTTATTCTTGATTATCACCTTATTTCGCTATCTGTAATTAATACCCATTTGCAAGGAGCCGTCTTTCTTCTTTAAAAACAACACAGGTGCTCTCTAGGGCGATGAACTAGGCCTGATAAAGCCTTTCTCGAGCAAATCCTTCAATTGCTTCTTATACTCTTTCAACTCTGTAGGAGCCATTCTATAAGGAGGGATAGATATGGGCTTAGTATCCGATAGCACATCAATGGTAAAATCAATCTCTCGCTCCGGTGGAAGACCTAGAAGATCGTTCGGGAATACATCAGAAAATTCATTCACTACTGAGACATATTGAAGAGTCAGTGACTCTGCTTCTGTATCTTGGACACACACTAGATGATAAATACAACCTTTAGCAATCATCTTAATTGCCTTGAGACAGGAAATAAACCTACCTGTCGGAGACGCTGTGTTACCCTTCTATCTGAAGCATGTATTACCCGTAATGTTCTCAACATTCCATCTATGAAGCTCTGCTGGTCCTCATCCGATTTTGACCCAAAGAAGTTTGGAGGGTTCAAACTAATAAAATCACGACCTCTGGCACTGACATCTCTATCACCATTACCCGTACCTTATCGTTGGGCCTGTGCTGTGACTAACTGGGTCAGTAAATAGATGGCCTCTCTCATATCTTGGCCCGAGGCATTTGGTGGAGGAACTAGGGTTGTTGGAGCTGAGGCTCCTTCATGCTCCTCTAAAGCAGGCGGTGAATGATAGGACCAAGATAGAACCTCATTCTGAGACTCGCCCTCCTCTATATATGTCGGCGGTACCTGGTCAGCTATCCTAGCTTCAACTGTCTTGCCCTTCTGGGCTGCTGTAGCTTTTCTCTTCACAGGCATTGCTGAAAACATAACGCGCAGTATTCTTATATTATTGCTCTATTGCACGATCTATGATAGAGAAGAAGGTCAATCATTCCTAAATGCCTGCAACATCCTGTTTATAAGTGTGGCGTGCTTCACACCCATAAACAAGACTCTACTGGACACAACTCATACACACACCCTACGACGACCTACTCTAATAACATTTTTGTCACGACCCAACCGAAGGGCCATGACGGGTACCCGGAGCTAATCCACCAAGCACCTCTTATCATACTCTCCTAATCATATCTAGGTGAGACACATGGCTATCTCATAATCACCACGAAATCAAAAGACACAAGTTCCATCAAACATAAGCATATCTATATGAATATCTTTAACTATGCCATATATACAAACCGACAAGGCTATGAAAAATGATATACAAAATATAAACCGATAGGGCTATGGAATATCTAGCTATGTACATATGTCTATGAGCCTACACAAGAGTATGCAATATCATAAAGATGGGACAGGACCCCGCCATGCCCAAGTATGTGCACAAAAGGAATAATACCAACTACTGCAGCTCCGGATCGAATGGAGTACTTCTATGGAATCACTGATGGAGCAGCCTAAGTGTCTGGTCTGTCTCTTTGTCTACCTGCAGGCATGAACGCAGCGTCCACAAATAAAAGTATGTCAGTACGAACAATGTAGTGAGTATGTAAGGCACAAATAGTAACATGATAAAAGCATGAAGAATAACGTAAGATAAAAAGAATCATTTATACCTAATAATACCTCTTAACATGACTGTCTTACATACTTAACCTTTATCTAGTGGAAACATTTCATACATATACTTATTATGATACCATACCTGACCATGTAGGTTTGGTGTTATCTATACCCGGCCATAACAAGGCTCGGTGTTGTCCATACCCAACTGTAGTGGTGCGCGCGCGCAATAGATATCATACCTTGCCATATAAGCTCGGTGTCACAAAATAGCTATATACATATATGACACACATAAGTATCCAAAGGAAACATTACAACTCTATCGGGGTGACATAAAGTAGGTAAACCCCCAATTTATATTATGGAATCACCATCATCATCATCATTATAATCATCACTATGAAGAGCTTTTATCAATAATATCTTAAGAATATTGAAAGACATGAGCTTCTAACCTTTTCTAGGAATAGGTCATTATGTATATCTTAGATGGTATCTTAGATGGATTCACAATAAGGAAATCATGCCTTTTGAAAGAAAGGATTAGCTTTAACATACCTTTACATCACCTTATTTACTTAACGTTCTTCTCCAAAATCTGCAAAATATACATTCAAGAGGATTCATACTAATGTTAGGTCTTAAGAACAGTCTTAAGTTCAAACTAGTATAATTAACGAGCTAACGAAATTTGGGCAGCACTTCCCCTATTTTGTCGACTCCCACCATATGACAAAACAACTCCCAAACAACCATAACAACATCCACAATATCATAATCAAGAAGTTATGTTCATTTTATCTCAAATTTGTCCAAAATCTCTTTTCAAGTTCATCTCATTGTCATCTTCTTCACTTCAACACTTTATGACTTCTCCACTTTAATTCTTTTCCTTTCGAAGAGTTACTAAACCTTTACATCAACTCAAACATGTAAATAAGATGGAGAACGTACCTTACAGTAGAAAAAATTCACCTCACTCAACTCCTTCCAGGACCAAGTTCATCACAACTTTGGGGAGAAATAAGAACAATCACCTTCCATAGATTATCTTGAGGTTTTGAAGTTTGATCTTCTCTCTTGATGATATGGAAAGGTTTAGAATGTCATGGAACCCCCAAGAATCTCAGGAACTCTTTACAAATGTGGGTAAATAAGTGTGACACGTTCCGCAGCAATATAATATACGTTTATGGATCGGGCCGTACGTTCCTCGGCACTATCAGACTACATATGGTTCGGTTATGTGTATATGTATATAACGACATATAATGTCGGCACGCATGATCTGTATTTGGAAAGTAAGTGTTTTGGTACTCTGAACGACTTACTTATTTTTCGTACATCTTATGACATACGCCATCGGTATATACGATTTGTAGCCGATGGTATTAGAGTGGATAGTCAAAAGATTGAGGCCGTGAAAACTTGGCTAAGACCCACAACTCCTACAGAGGTTCGTAGCTTTCTGGGCTTAGCAGGTTATTACAGGAGATTCGTTGAAGGGTTTTCCTCTATTTCTGCACCACTCACAAAGTTGACACAGAAATCAGCCAAGTTTCAATTATCAGATGCTTGCGAACGTAGTTTCCAAGAGTTAAAGGGTTGATTGACTTCTGCCCCAGTTCTGACACTTCCAGAGGGATTGGAAGGATACGTTGTGTATTGCGACGCTTCAGGTGTTGGGCTAGGCTATGTGTTGATGCAACATGGCAAGGTGATTGCGTATGCTTCAAGGCAATTGCGGAAACATGAGCAGAATTATCCTACCCATGACTTAGAATTGGCTGCGGTGGTCCATGCATTAAAGATATGGAGACATTACTTATATGGTGTCCACGTGGATATTTACACAGATCATAAGATTCTTTAATACATCTTCAAGCAGAAAGAGTTGAATTTGCGGCAACGACGATGGCTAGAGTTGCTAAAATACTATGATGTTGAGATCCTGTACCACCCCGGAAAGGCAAATGTGGTGGCTGATGCTCTTAGCCGTAGGTCGATAGGAAGTCTAAGTGATGTACGACCAGAAAAGAAAGAGATGGACCGTGAGCTTCAACAGTTAGCTAGCCTAGGAGTCCGAGTAGTGGACTCAGGTAGCAGCGGAGCTACTATTCAGAATTCAGCAGTTTCATCGCTAGTAGAGGAAGTAAAAGAGCGACAATACGAGGATCCCATGCTAATGCAGTACAGAGATACACTCCCTCAGAAAGAGGAGTCATCATTTGATATTTCGGTAGACGTAGTTCTCCGATGTCGAGGCAGGTTATGTGTTCCCGATGTGGTAGGCCTACGTCACCAAATATTGAGGGAAGCCCATTGTTCCCGTTATTCTGTCCACCCCGGGGCGACAAAAATGTATCATGATCTTAAGTCTATATATTGGTGGAATGGGATGAAGAAAGATATAGCGGAATTCGTAGCCCAGTGTCCTAATTGCCAACAAGTGAAGATTGAACACCAAAAGCCGGGTGGATTGTTGCAAGATATGGAAATCCCAACTTGAAAGTGGGAAGTGCTTAACATGGACTTCATTTCGGGCTTACCCCGTTCTCGACGTAAGTATGATTCCATATGGGTGATTGTGGATAGACTCACCAAGTCAGCTCGTTTCTTACCGGTCAGGACGACCTATGAGGCAAAAGATTATGCGAAGCTTTATCTTAAAGAGATAGTAAAACTCCATGGCGTCCCAGTATCTATTATCTCCGACAGAGGGACTCAGTTTACAGCTAAGTTTTGGAGGTCTTTCCAAGAGGTTTTAGGGACCCGAGTTATCCTTAGCACGGCATTTCATCCCCAGACCGATGGACAAGCTGAACGTACTATTCAGATTCTTGAGGATATGTTACGAGCATATATGATAGATTTTGGAGAGAATTGGGATGATCATTTGCCACTCATTGAATTTGCTTACAATAATAGTTATCATTCCAGCATTCAAATGGCGCCATATGAAGCTTTATATGGGCGAAAGTGTAGATCCCCAATTGGGTGGTTTGAAACCGGAGAAACTAAATTGATAGGGCCAGACTTGGTCCAGCAAGCTATAGAGAAAGTCAAGCTTATACAAGATCGGTTGTTAGCAACCCAAAGTCGTCAGAAGTCCTATGCGGATAATCGTCGAAGAGACTTGGAGTTCAAAGTGAAGGATTGGGTATTCTTGAAAGTGTCGCCAATGAAAGGCGTTATGAGATTTGGCAAAAAGGGAAAGCTTAGTCCCCGGTATATTGGGCCATACGAAATTGTGCGAAGGATAGGAAAAGCGGCCTATGAGTTAGAACTACCTCCGGAATTGGAGGCAGTCCAACCAGTATTCCATGTCTCGATGCTCCGGAAATGTATTGGAGATCCCACTAGGATCGTCCCAGTAAACGATGTGCAAGTGATAGAGAAATTGACTTATGAAGAGGTACCCATTGCCATATTAGACAGGCAAGTACGGAGGCTTAGAAACAAAGAGGTGGCCTTGGTTAAGGCTCTATGGAGAAGCAGTAAACGAAAGGAGATGACATGGGAAGCAGAAAAAAATATGCGATCCAAATACCCACATTTATTTCAGTCCTTGGAAGAAGCCCAAGATGAGACGTCAAGATCATAAGGTATGTATATTTACTTTTATGCTTTTGGGTCATGTGTGGAAAAAAAAATTATGTTGTTACGTTGTGGCCCTGTGTGGCATCGATATTATGGGTTGTTGTGGCAGGATGGTAGCGTCATATCATAAGGGCAACTCTGGCGAAATTTTTTTAGAATTCCCCGAGACTTTAACATTCGAGGACAAATGTTCCTAAAGGGGGGAAGAATGTTACACCTCGGAAAATTTCCCGTGGTACGCAAGTAAACGAACTAGTGATGTGTGCGAGGAGTGCGAGTGTATAATGTTTCATGAGCAATGTGCGTATATGGACGAGAATGATTAGAATGAAAAGTCGAGAAATGTGAAAAGTTGAAAGTTGGCAAAACTGCCCAGTGGTCGTAAAGTGCAAAATACGTACCGTAAAATGGAATACGGTCCGTAAACTGGCAGTCGTAAATTGGCATGCAAAAACTTCACCTTTCTGCCAGTCGAGTAAATGGTTAAAAACGACCTGGTAGACGGACCGTAAAGTGATTTACGGCCCGTAAACCATGGTCGTAAATCACCATGCATGCAGCCAATGTTTTTGGTTCTGCTTAGGGTTAAAGACGACCACGAGGGACGGTCCGTAAACTGGAATACGGACCGTAAACCTCCATGGATGACCACTGTTCACCTCAGCACAGATTTTCAATTGATTAAATATGAGGACCAAGACTTGTTTTATTTCATTTCTACATTACACCACTTCTCTCTAAAACCTCTCTCTACATTTATTACACAATTTGTCAAGGATATTTGAGGATCAACAACATTAAATAAGTGAATCAAGAGTAAGGGAATCATCAAAGATCATCTAAGTCAAGAAATCCAAATGGAGAAAAACTAGGGTTTTGCTCAAAGTGGAGTATTATTAACCAAAGCTTGTTCCTACAACTTCTAAGGTAAGATTCATGATTTTTACATGATGTTTAAGGTATTGAAGAGTTGAAATACATGGATTGTAGAAAATATGGTCAAGTAGGTCATGAATGATGAATAGTGAAATTTTGAGGAATAGTTTGAATTGAATCATGAATGTTGTTGTGTTGTGATATGAGTGTATTATAAATGGTACTAAGATCATGAACTAGACACTTTAGACAAATGGACGAAGTTGGATGTTATGACCATGAATATGGGTGAATTAGAGGCAAATTAAGGAATCTAGATAATATGGATAATGTGAATGACTAATGGCCATTGTTATGATATTAATGAAGGTATGGACGCTAGCATTGGAAGGAAGCGTGCGAGTGTAGAATAGTCCGACGAAAAGGTATGTAAGGCTAACCCTTCTTTCATAAGGCATGGTTCCTTGGCCAAACTCTTAAATCCTCTATATGAGTATGTCGTATTCAAACGATTGACACTCCGAGCTCATAAGCTCACGATCCTCGATATGTGCTACGATTGTACTACGCACCCCATATGACGAGTAAGCATAGGATATAGACGTAGCGAAAATGATGATGATAGTGATGACGATGATAATAATAATGATGCTAAAGGTGCCTACGGGCTATTATACTTACATGTGCCTATGAAGGGCTATAATGACACCTCAAGCTTATAACGCCGGGTAGGATATGTGTATATGAATATGTATAAAGTATGTATACGATTATGAAACGCGCGCACACCTCTGCAGATGGTACGGATAACCCTGAAGCCTTGGTAGGGCCAGGTATGAGTAACCTTGAGCCTTGGTTGGCCAAGTATGTATGAAACACCGATCCTATGAGGTCGGGTATGCTATGTAAAATGCTATGTATATGAAATGACTAAATATATAATATGAATATGAATGTGATAAGACTATGTATAAGAATACGAATAAGGACATGTATACGAATATGAGCACAAGTATGGTACGAGTACTATTATGGAATACGGATGATGACGTAGGTGTGCAAATACGTATGAAAAATGGAAAGTCCTACAAAAGGCAGGAAAGTACTATGACGATAATATTACTGTCTCCCCTCCTACGCTATTTCATATGTTGTTCATTATGCTTATATACCGATGTCTATCATGCTTTACATACCCAGTACATTCTTCGTACTGACGTCCTTTTGTTTGTGGACGCTGCGTCATGCCCGCAGGTGCACAGGGAGACAGACTTGATCCATATCTGCCTATTCAGAGATTACATAGAGAGCTCCATTTCCTTCGGAGCCATATCTTTTGGGTACTCATTCTTTTGTGTATATAATTATGGGTATAGCGGGGTCCTGTCCCGCTAATGTGATATGTTACACTCTTAGAGGCTCGTAGACATGTGTGTGTGTGGGTAGATGTGTTTGGCCTTGTCAGCCTATGTTTTGTATATCCGTTTTTTGGCCTCGTCGGCCCATGTACATTGTTGTGGCACAGATGCCTATGACGATATAAATGTGCTGTTGTCCCAAATGGGACCAGTTGACGAATGAATGGAAATGCATGTATAATTATGTGGCTCACCTAGATGTACGCATAAGAGTAAGTTAAGAGGGTGCCCGGGTGGGCTAGCACCGGGTGCTCGTCGCGGCCCCGAGTCGGGTCGTGACAAGCAGGCCGCGGTAGAGGTCGAGGCGGGGCTCCTAGTTCTAGCGGTCCTTCGAACCGCATATATGCTTTGGCTCGCCGACAGGACCCAGAGGCATCACCAGACGTGGTTACAGGTATATTGTTGGTCTTCTTTTGAAATGTATATGCATTGATAGATTCAGACTCTATTTTATCATATATTTTTCCCCCGGTTGCTAGTAAAACTAGGATAAGACCCGAATCGATAGAGCCGTCTGGGATAGTCAAACATGCAGATCAAAAGTGAATGTTAAGGATTTAAGAGGCTAACCCGATAATTGTATGGTCATAAGAGTAATAGATTCTCTCCAGATCAGAGTGAGATATGTTACGAGAATCTTTTAGAAGTTGTTAAGGCCCCGACTTACCCTAGATTACGTGATAAAGTCCGTGCGGGGAAGTGGATGCAATTATACCAGCATTAATGCACCAAAAATTCATCAGAGTTTCGAGGTTAAGCGTGCTAGGGCCAGAGAAATTCTAGGATGGGTGACCCCCTGGGAAGGGTACCAAAGATTCTACAAATATAGATATAAGAGACAAATAGGAAATTTGGGGTAACCTACAGGAAATTAGAGTATGCGGAGCGATTAGAAACCTTAAGGGGGTCGAGTAGGTTAAGGTAGAATAGGCTGGTAAAGAAGAAGAAAGCCCAACACAACTTTGGAATGAGAATAAGTTTGAATGAGCATTTGGGAAATGCTTTGTAAGAGAAATTGTAGTAAATATATATGTGTGCACATGACACCCTATTCATGACTGTACCGATCGGCAGGTGGGCCCCGACAGCCAGTGTCGCGATATATGAAAGACATTAACTATACGGAATTTAAAAGACAAAGCGAAAGACATGGTACAGATATTATAAAGTAGACTGATACCGGTTCCACCACTAGTTAAGACTGGAAAGTCCCAGTACAACGATGTTCGAGAATAGAAAGAAAGCGTGTACGTAATAGGGGATAGTAATTGTAATGTTTGGAAAAATTTCGAAGGAAAGAAAGAGACCTCCCCGAAGTATTATGAGACCCCATAAGGCCGGTTGAACATTCGAGGATGAATGTTCTAAAGGGGGGGAGGATGGTATATCCCGCATTTTTGCATACTCGGATAATTTGGAATAATTGGGACTAGTGAGAGATAGGGCAATATTTTGACTTTATTTAATATATATGTTGTTCATGAAAATATTGACGCGGAAATATGGAGGAAGGCCAAGGGAAAAATTGGAAATTTGAAAAATGGGTTCATGAATTTCAAATATTCACCATAAGTGAATTGGGCTAGAAAAATAAAAAAAAAATAAAAAGAAAAGGCCAAGGCCCAATAGGGTAGCCGGCCATGGAGCAAAAAAAAAAAAAAGGGGCCCAAGCCCATGTGATAATTAAACCCATGAATTAAATAGACAAAGGGCCATGTCAATTATTCATTCTTCAAGAACCTTCAAGAAAATAAGAGAGAGTGAGAGCAAGAGAGGGGCCATTCGACCACTAAGAGAAAAGGAGAAAAAAAAATTTAAGCCTTCCAACTTTGATCCAAAAATTACAATTTTCTAGTATTCCTACTAAGCTCAAGACCCTCTTCAACATGGTATAATTTTTGAGGCGAAAAAACTACTTTTGTGGCAAGTGGAAAAATTAAGAAAAGGTAAATATTCTATCCTTTTTGTTATGGAAGACTATATATATGTTGTAGTATGTGTAAATGAATGAAAAGTATGAAATTTGTGTGTTGTGGGTGTGTGGGTGTGTGGGTGTGTGGCCGTGTGGTATTGTTGGTGGAGAAGGATGAACAAATTTTATTTAATATGTTAATTGTGTTGATTGCGGCCTTTGTGATGTAAATGGGAGAATAATAGCTCAAGTTGGCATGAAAAATTGGTTGTAAGTTGTTGTAGGAAATTATGTGATTAAATATGGTTTTATGTAATTATGGAAGTGGAGTTGCTAAAGTGGAATTGTTGTTGTTATTGATGAATTTGAAAGAAGAAAATGCGTCGTCGTAGTTTCATTGCATTTGTGGAAGTTTCGGGTAGAATATGGTGTTAGTGAGATTGTTTGAATATTGTACAAATTGTTTTAAATGTCCTTGAATTATGTTTGAATGATCTTGAATTAGTGAGTGAATATGTAAGTGTCGATATCGGCTTGAACGTACGTAGTTGAATTGAATGATGATGAACTATGTAGAAAAAAAGGTTACTAATGTTAGAATGTGTTTTGAATTGATTATTGATGTTATTGGTATGGTTGTTGGTATTGTTGGTATGGTTGTTGATGAATTTGGCCGAGTTAAATTCTCGGGGATGTTGAATTTACAGGGGAAATGCTGCTGAAATTTCTGTAGATTAAGTGTTGGTTTAGAATAGGACTCTAAGTGTTTATGGCTAATGATTGGCATACATGAATATTGTTGTAGATTTTGCGAAGCCAAAGGCTTAAGTTCGGAGTAGCGTAGAAAGCGGGCAAGGTATGTAAGGCTAACCTTCCTTTCTTTTGGCATGGTCCGTATGAAATGAACGAATGACATATATGTATGCTTCTAAAGAAAATTCTATTCTTAGAGCCACTAGGGTGGCTGACATCTTTAACCTCCATAAGCTATTCCGTATAGTTTGATACGTGTTTATGATGTTCGAAGATTCTAGTTGTTATGTTTCCGAATGATGTCCGGAAAATATTTGATGTGGCTAAAGTCTTGGATATATATTTTGATATGTACATATGATTCTAAGGCTCCATTTGATTTGTTCCAGAGAGATAGTTGAAAGTTCCATAATATGATTGTTACTTGAATTTCCAAAAAAAGAGCTTCTGAAATGCTTTTAGAAAGTTCTGTACTTCAAAACTTTGTAACTTTCGTATACTAATTTGGATTGATCCGAAACTTGTTTTTGAGCCTTCGGGTGTCGGTAAGTATATCCGTCCATCGACATATGGTTTTGATATGTATCTTTGACTTCTGAAGCCCTATTTGATATGTTTCCAAGTCCGTCTATGATTCTTATTCACTTTCGACATGAGTACGCTCGGTATAGTTGAGTTTATTATATGAATGACTAACGAAATAAGCATACAGAATTTTGTTTCTAAAGAGTTCTGTAAGTTTTGATATCCCTAACTTTCGTAAGAGATCTCGGATTTGCTTTGAAATGTTCGTAAAGCTCTCTGGTAAAAATGTCAGTAACTTTCACATACTAACTCCGATTGACTCGGAACGTGTTTGTGATCTTCAAACATTGGCAAGTGTTGGTATTTATCGAGTCTGGCTATATGTGCATTTAGTTTCTCACTACTCTGCTCATGCATGCATCATGATCTCTTTCACTGGGTCTCGGGCCGGTATGTATCATGCGAATGGTTCGCCGAGTCCCTTGCTTGAGGGCCGGGTTCCATATATGAATTCCGAAGTATGATGTGTCCGGTTCCCCGGCGTGTGATATGTCCCCGGGTACCGTGTATATGTTACGAAGTATGATGTGTCCGGTTCCCCGGCGTGTGGTATGTCCCCGGGTAACGTGTATATGCTATGATGTGTTATGTGACGGAGACGTTCGACGATATAAAATCTTCTGGAGTATGATGTGTTATGGCGCCACAGACAGGAGTGGCGACCACGTTCTTGTGCCCTATGCATGACTTTGATATGCATCATTTGTGATTTAAAAGTAAGCACTCTGACATTCTGGATAAGCTACTTACCTTCTGTATTTCTTCTGAGATATGATGTCGTTAGTACTATATATATATATATATGTATGGATCAGGCTACACGTTCCGCAGTAATATAATATATGTTTATGGATCGGGCCGTACGTTCCTCAGCACTATCAGACTACATATGGTTCGGTTATGTGTATATGTATATGACGACATATGATGTCGGCACGCATGATCTGTATTTGGAAAGTAAGTGTTTTGGCACTCTGAACGACTTACTTATTTTCCGTACTTCTTCTGACATACGACATCGGTATATACGATTTGCATTATGAAAGATAAGCACCCTGGTATTTTGACTAGTGTACTTACCTTTTTGTACTGTTGTTCCGGTTATGATTCTGTCTTCTGTATTCCATGCCTTACATACTCAGTACATATTCCGTACTGACCCCCTTTCTTCGGGGGCTGCGTTTCATGCCCGCAGGTACAGACGCTTATTGAGGTGATCCGCCAGCCTAAGGTACACATTCTGCTGTTCTGAAGCGCTCCCTTGATCCGGAGCCCATACTTTTGGTAAAGATCTTTCTGTTGTACATGCCTTTGTGTTTATGATTATTTTGGGTACGGCGGGGCCCTGTCCGGTCATATGATTCTGTTGTCTGTATTAGAGGCCTGTAGACATATATGTGGGTCGTGGGTCGTGTTTGCTTAGTGATGTTTATTTGGGCTGTGTCCGGTTTTCCCCTACACTACGTTAACTTGATCAATTTATGTGTTACAATATAAGGAGCGACTTAAATGATATGTATATGATTTTGTATGCACGAGGTTCATAATATGTAAACGCAAGTGAAATTTGGTTAGTAAGTATGTACGAGTGTCCATGTCGGGCACTAGTCGGGGCCTACGGGGTTGGGTCGTGACAGTTGACATAAGAGTCTTCATCTGTATCTGATTCAGAGTCTCTAATAGCCATGAGAGCCACATAATTTGCCTTATCCTTAGATTCTTCATTAGAGTTTGAATTCCAAGGAGTTATCACTATTTCTTGCTTTCTAATCGTAATTTCTTCCTTAGTCTGTTTGTTCTTCTTTGATCAATTTTCTTCAGGCTCGTGTGCTTGTATCAGCGGATGTTAGATTTCCTTAGCGCTTGAGTATCCAGCAATTCAGTTGTGCTCTTATCTACAATATAGAATCTGTACTGCTTTTGCATTCAATTCCATCATTCTAAAGTCTTTAACAGAGAATTTTCCTTCAGCTTTCGCCTCCTTGAGCCATCAATTCTGATCACTATGGGTATAAGTAATCCTCTTGTGGTGATTTTCTAGAGATCATAGTCTACTACCATCAAATACTTCTCCATGGGGTTATTCCAATGTACATAGGCCATCCATTGAACCATGCTAGCCTATTTATCGATCTCCCTTCCTAGGCGTAGCCAATATTCTCTTATAAGAAGGAACACGTTATTATACCTGTTCTATGCTAGTGTCTTACGGAATAATAAACTGCAGGTAAGTAAAGGACACATGATATTTACGTGGAAACCACCCGGCTCAAAAGGTGATAAAAAAGGATCTACAGACCTGTAGGTGTCACGACCCGACTAGGGGCCGTGACGGGTACCCTGGGCTAACCACCGAGCACCACTCGTTCTCCTACTCATCATACTCACTAAGCGCTCTTTATCAAATTCATACTCAAATCATAGAAAAATCATTTTACGTTTGGAAACATAATTACTTCTATAGACATAATCGTGAGACCATATAACCCACACCTGCGTATCTACGAGCCTCTACTAGAGTGCTAGACATAGGGACGGGACAGGACCCCATTGTTAGACCCCGTATTTTATACGTCGAGTTATTCGCGAAGGAATCGACGTGAGATAGAAACCTCGATTTTTAAATTCTAAACTAGAACTAATCAGTTATAAATTTTACTTAGTATAAGAATGTTGTTGCAGATTAGGAACTACTTAATTGTGGTGTTAAGTAAAAATTAGTGGCAACAAGGAGCCAATATGAACATTAACGTGCGATGTCCAAAAGATGACTCAAAGTCATCAAAAATAAGGCTAATATGGAAGACATACAAATATGCATTTAAAAGTTGATTCATCCTCTACACTTTCATTATATTATGGACAACCAAATTGAAAGAAAAAGGGATGTGAGAGTCGGCCAAGATGGCTTAAAATAAGGGGGAGAAAAAGTTGAGGCATGCATTTGAATATTGAAGGTATTCATTATTTTTTGAAGGCATGCATTATTTTATGAAGGTATACAAGTTGGATGAGTCATTGCACATTTAAATATTGACCATTCATCTTTGTATGATTGCAATGGACAAAGGTTAGTGTATGAATCATCCACTACACATGCAATTGTCTTGTAAACAATTAAATGGAAAGAAGAAGAAAGGAAACAAAGAGGGAGGGTCAGCCGAAAGTATAGAGAAAAGAATAGAATTTTAGTGTAATCGATTACCAGAAAGTGAAATCGAAACAGTATAATCACTACACAGAAAAAAAAATCAAAATCAAACAGAGAGTAATCGATTCCCAAAAAGTGCATCTATCAAACCAAATTAAAAAGTTCAAAATTAAAAAAGAAGAACAATATGAACAAATTACCAGGAACAGGGAAAGGACTCTTGGAAAGAGTATTAACATAATCTTCATTATCATACCCAAACAAGTCCTTATCATCTTCTAACTCATTATTAGTATGCGAAATAACTTCGCCATGATCATTATCATCATTATCACTGCCACTTGCACTGCTACTTCTACTCCTATTAGAACTTGAACCCGATGAAGATGCCGTGGCAGCGCGTGAAGATGATTATGATGATGATTATGATGATGATTATGAATGTGAATATTTTATTGTGGTTGTTGCTTTTGTTCTTTTTCGGATTCATCTTCATCTGCATCTTCTCCATATTAGCGTTTTAAGTTCATTTTTCGATTTCGATTTTTGCTTGCGTTTGACATATCAATATCATATATCATATCCGGCCCATTATGGGACTCAGTGAATAAAGTCATCATATACCATCCTTGGCGCCATAATCACATCATCATATCATCATATCATCATATCATATCATATATATATATATACCGTATCCCGGCCCTCTTGTGAGGGACTCGGTGAACAATGCAGTGAAACTGTGCACGAGAACGTACCCGGCCCTGGACTCGGTGAAAGACATATTGAGGCATGCACGAGCAAAGTAGTGAGCAACCATATGCAAACTAAGTAATATCTGAGACTCAATAGAATAATCAAAATGTACCATCATTTGATAATCAACACAATAGTCATATCAAGTATCCTTCGAATGTCACTATGGATTATATCAAAATAGACTTCAGGAATCATAGACACGTATCAAGACATAACAAAATAAGTCCTGGGAATCAAGTACATTAGCCATCCTAGTGTCTCTAAGAATAGGAGCTTTTTGAAATCATACATACGTCGTCTATTTGTTTCATAAAGATCATGCAAAAAAGAAGGAAGGGTTAGCTTTACATACCTTTAATGCTTATCCGTGGTACAATACGTATACGCTGCCCGAAGTGTCTCAACCTATATTAAGACGTTAAGACTATGGTTAAGCTATGGAAAGGCATAAAACGTACTTCAACGTTAGTAGCTTATTTCTAGGCGATTGGGCAGCATTTCCCCTATATCGCTCGATTTCCTCATATTTAAGACAACTATACAACAACCAACATAGCATCAACCAAAGCACATCTAAGTATCGCATCAAGAACTAGTTACAACAAGACTGAAGGACATTCCATACGGCCCACACCATTCCAACATTCGATAATCGTCAACATAACTACTACGACATATTCAAGTTATTCTTATTAATCTATAGCCCTAACACTTCGTCGAAACGATCTTATAACAGCCCAAAAATTACAACAACATAATGCATAATCTTAACCACACTTAATCCTCCATTTCAACAAGAACAACAACAACACACCCAAAATAACCTCTAATTACAACAAGTTCTTAAAATAGCCCACTAAAATATACTTCAACTTTAACCATCAAATTCCTTTACTCTCATCATTTAATCCATGACAACACAACAACAATACTAATTAAAATTAACTCATCATTATTAGATTAAAACAACCCCCCACACGGCCCAAACAGCAACTTAGCAACAACACA
The DNA here is from genome assembly GCF_019175385.1 of Lycium barbarum. NCBI lineage: Eukaryota > Viridiplantae > Streptophyta > Magnoliopsida > Solanales > Solanaceae > Lycium > Lycium barbarum. The sequence goes on along the minus strand of NC_083338.1, from coordinate 65,086,450 downwards.
CACAATTTCCTACATCCAATTTCAATCTACCAAATTGTACAAAGTCCAAATCACCTCTAAAACATGTAGGAGAGTATTAAACCTTACCTTTCCAACCTTAACCTTCTAATGTTGCTGAAATTTGCGGATTAAAATTGCAAGTGTTCTTGCTTCCCCTAATGATTTAATTCACATTGTAAATCACTTTTTGGATATTTACCACACCTTTAGAACTAAGTTTTGCTACCACAACCTTGAGCTCACTAGGAGCAGCCATGGCTGAACTTCTCTTTCTACTTCACAAAGTTGAAGATGGAGATGAATGTGTTTGTATGACTAATGAGTTAGTCATCAACCAAGACTTTATATGCTATCCCTAATGTTTACACGGGCCCCACTATAGCAGGGGCCAATAAGAATTGGCCATGTTGTAGTGGGGCCCATTCAGCCCACTAATCACTTCATTAATATTAAATAATCACTAATCACCACTTAATAATCTAATCATGGTTAATTAATCCCTAATCTCTACTAATATTTCTATACTAATTGAAATTTATAACAAATCGTGCACTTATTAAAATCGGGGATTAAAAGGTCCTTGTCTCATATCCCAAAATAATCTTGTCTTGATCTTATGTCGATTAGCTTACGAATAATCCGACGTGCAAAATTACGGGGTATAACATCATTCTCCCCTTTAGAACATTCGTCCTCGAATGTTAAACTAGTGCTATAAGGTCTTATAAGGATTTCAGGGGAGTTTCTTTTATTGCTATAACATATAGTCTCACCTACTAATTAATATAACCAAGTGAGGAATTCAAATTACCTGCAGGCGTAGGGAACAAGTAAGGATACTTATCCTTCATCTCGTCTTGGGCTTCCCAGGTCATCTCTTCTCTATTCTTGTTTCACCACAATACTGTGACGGAAGCCATGTCCTTAGTACGTAACCTTCTGACTTGGTGATCAAGTATAGCTATAGGGTTTTCCTCGTAGGTGTTAGACCCCGTATTTTATACGTCGAGTTATTCGCGAAGGAATCGACGTGAGATAGAAACCACGGATTTTTAATTTCTAAACTAGAACTAATCGGTTATAAATTTTACTTAGTATAAAAATGTTATTGGAGATTAGGAACTACTTAATTGTGGTGTTAATTAAAATTTTGTTACAACCATGAACCAAGAAGGAACACCAACGTGCAATACACAAAAGATGACTCAAAGTCATCTAAAACAAGGCTATTATGGAAGACATACACATATGCATTTAATGTTGATTCATCCACTACACTTTCATTATATTGTGGACAATTAAATTGGAAGAAATATACATGTAATACTCGGCCAAGATGGCAGAAAATTGGAGGAGAAAAGGTTGAAGCATGCAATTGAATAATGAAGGCATGCATTATTTTATGAAGACATAACATGTTGGAGGAATCATTTCATATTTAAATATTGACCATTCATCTTGTATGATTGCAATGGACAAAGGGTAGGGTATGAATCATCCACCACACATGCAATTGTCTTGTAAACAATTGAAAAGAAAGAATAAAGGAGAGACAAGGGGGGGGGGGGGGGGGCTCGGCCAAGAGGCTACCCTAAAGTTGAAGGGAAAGAATTAGAATTTTAGTGTAAAGTTTATTTGAGTGGCTCAATGTCATGAGTGGAGCATATGGCCACCTTGTAGGCATCATAGTTTAACCAAATAAGGACTAAGGAGATCAGCAAATACATTCATTTCAACTACACAACACAAAGAACGAAAACCTAAACCTAGAGAGAAAGCTCTCGGCCACAATCGCTGATTTTGCAGCTCTTGATTCTTGATCCAAAACTTATTTTCCAAGGTTTTTCAACCCTTTAGAAGGTCCCTAGAAACGTGAAGATAGTCATTGGAGCAACAAGAACCATTTTCATTTCAATTCACAAACTCTAGCCAAGTTGAGAAGTCAAGTTGTCAAGGTAAGATCTAACTTTCTTTTTCATGTATTAAGGGTGATGTGGATGTGTAAATATAAGTTGTATGCATGATATAAGGTGTGTTGATGTGGTAAGATGATATTAACCATGAGGTTATAGGTGTTGATGTTGAAGTATGGTTGTAACTTGATGAACATGAATCACATGCATAAAATCATGAATGTTGGTGTTGGAATGACTATGTGGCCGAGGGGACTGTTTTGGTGGAATTAATGAACTAATGTTCTTTAATAAATATGGTTGTTACTATCATAGATCTCATGGTAAAAAGGAATGAAAAGAATTGGAAGGTTAAAAGTGAAGTTGTGTTAGTATGAAAATAATTGAATCTATGATTTTACGTGAGTGATGTTGAAGCATGTTGAAACCGTGTATTGACTGTTTTTGTAAGAAGTTAGTGAACTGATTTTACTTGATATTTTGATTGTTATTGTCATGAATTTTATGATGGAAATGAAAGTGTTTAATGGTTGGAGCTGAAACCAAAGTCGTTTGTGAGTTGTTGTAAGGATTATAGAGATGACGATGTAGCTTAGTTGCGTATGAATTGATGTTGTACTTGTCGTGTGGATAGCTGGTCATGACTTACTGAAATTATATGAAAATAATACATGAAATAATGTGTAATAATCATATGTGGTTTTCTTAGTATGTTCGTAAACGTTTGCAAGAATTCCGAACATTTTTATGTTGTCGGTTAGGGACTGTTTTGGACATGTTGTTGGTTAGGGACTGTTTTGGACGTGTTGTTTTGGATAAGTTGGAAAAACTAATTATAGTTAAGAATATACATCATGTTGTCATAGTGGTTGGGATGTTATAGAATCGTTTCGACGAAATGTTATGACTATAGACAAACAAGAATAAATTGGCCGTGTCAAAATCGCATGTAGACTATTATTGGGTGTTGTAATGTGCGGACTGTTTTGACACGTTGTTGTTATTCTTATTGAGCTTGTGAGATTAATGATAATTAAGATTATGCATTGTGTTGGATAGGCTGTTATAAGTTGTTACATGCAAACGTTAAGGCTACGAACTATTAGAACTAACTTGAGAATGTAGTAGCCGTATGTGAATCGTTATTGCATGCTGTGAATGTGGGATGTTTGGGATATTGTGTGGACTGTCCGGATTGGTATTGAACACGTAATTATTGATGTTGGATTGGTTGTATGTGGTTGGTTTGGATACAAGAGAAAACGTTGTCTAAACATCTAGAAAGGAGTTACTAACGTTAGAATACGTTTTGAATCTCCCCGTAACTTAAACGTAGTTGTTGGCATCTTAATATAGGTTAAAGTATTATTGGGCAGCGTATACATATTGTGTGCCGAGCGCTAATGGTATGTGAAGCTAACCCTTCTTTCTTTTTGGCATGATCGTTGTGAAATGAATATACGATATATATACGATTCCAAAGGAAATTCCTATTCTTAGAGCCACTATGATGGCTATTGATCTTGATTCCCATAACTTATGTTTTGTTTTATATATTGATATGTACACATGATTTCAAAGTTCCATTTTGATATGATCCACAGGGACATCCGAAAGGTATATGGTCTGACTATTATTTGAAATTGCGAACGATGGTTCGTGTTGACTATCCTATTGAGTCCTTAAAAATGTTTTGAACTGCATATAGTTTCTCACTACTCTTCTCGTGCATACCTCAATATATCTTTCACCGAGTCCCGGGCCGGGTATGTTATCGTGCACACTTCCACTGCATTGTTCACCGAGTCCCTCACTAGAGGGCCGGGTACGGTATATATATGTATTTGGTGTTATGCTGTGTTATGGTGTTATACTATGTTATGGAGTTATGATGTGTTATGGAGTTATATTATATTCTGGAGTATGCTGTGTTATGGCGCCAGAGACGGGGTGGCGACCATGTTCACCGAGTTCCATAAAGGGGCCGGATATGATATATGATATTGACATGCATGAGTTATGTTTCAAGAACAAGTATTTGGTATTCTGGTTATTGTACTCGTTACCTATACTCCTTATTCAGTTATGATCCTGTTTACTGTATTTCATGCTTTACATGCTCAGTACATATTCCGTACTGACCCTCTTTCTTCGGGGGGGCTGCGTTTCATGCCCGCAGGTACAGACAGTCAGTTTGGTGACCCTTCAGCATAGGACTCCTACTCAGCTATCTTGGAGAACTCCATTGTTCCGGAGTTTAGACCTCTAATACAGATCTCATGATATATGAATATATATATATATATATATATATGAATATGGTTATCCAGGAGTACGACGGGGACCTGTCCCGTCATATGTTACGTTACGGTTGATACTCTTAGAGGTCTATAGACATATGTGTGGGTTGTGTATGGGTTCTGTTCAGCTGTGTCTATACGATGTGCTGTGGAATGATGTTCGTCTATAGTGGCAGCCTTGTCGGCTTGCATATGATATTGATATGTGATGGCAGCCTTGTCGGCTTGCATATGATATTGATATGTGATGGCAACCTTGTCAGCTTGCTTTTATATGAATAATTATGCGACAAATCTGAGACCATGGTTTGGTCGTAATGAGTCCCATATGGTGTTTGTTATGGACTGAACATGTAACTAACGGGAGTGTATACGAGTGCCTAGTTCGGGTACTTAGTCATGGCCTACGGGGTTGGGTCGTGACAAAAGTGGTATCAGAGCGGTTCATCCTCGGAGTGTCTACAGACCGTGTCTAGTAGTGTCTTGTTTATCGGTGTGTTGTGCACCACATCTATAAACAGGAAGCTACAGGATATTTAGGATGTTACCTTTCTTTCATATCTGAGATCATGCGATAGAGCCCAATCCATAGGAAATGAAATTCCTTATACTAACCCTTGATTTCAGCTGAAGAACGGCATCGACAGAAGAAACTGGCTGATGATATTGGAAGTTACAAAGTACGCAGGTAGGCAAAGGTACGAAAGATATATGTCAAGAAAGGTATGGAAGTACGATTGAAATGTAAAGTTAAAGATTGAAAGAGAAAGTAAACAGGAAAGTATAACAGGTGCAGTTTTAGTTGGGCATACGAGGTATGTTCATCATTTTCATATTGTTGTTGATATTGGGAGCCCTGTGTGGCTATGATACGATATGATATATACCTATAAATGTTGGTCCTGTGAGGCATTGTTGATATTTCCTGCGTGTAGGTTCTGGGATAGTAAGAAATACAGAGGGAACTCTGCTAAAATTTTCCTACAAATATAAAAGGAATGAGATATTAGTTCGTAATATGTTTTGAAAGGTCGTGTCAACGGTAATGATAAGAGTTGACTAAGTGGTGAGTGTAGTTTATTGTGAGAAATAAGTTAATCGTTGAATTGATGGTAATAGTAATTATGAGATCGATATCAATATAGTGAAAAGGAAATGCTAGGGCAATTTGGAAGGGTTTGTGATAATAAGAGATGATTTAGAAAAGGCTAGCAAATCTTAATAGGGTGTCATATGAGGTACCGACTGAATTGATAAGCAGGGATAAATTATGACGAGTTTATAGTTAAAAGAAGTAATAGTATGATTAAGACAAGAGTATAGAAGAAAAAGAATTGTGACGGATGTGAATATATTGATAAGACAGCTTGTGAGGAAAGACAGCTTGTGAGGGATTAAAGGATAAGATTGACTATGGGGTCGAATACGAACTGGATATAAAGTGAATAAAATAAGGATTATTATGAAAATGAATGAAGCCTAGTGAGGAAGCGACTAAAAGATATGACGTGACCTATGTGACTAGAATATAAAGGCAAGTGTGAAATGGAAAAGCGAGTTATAGAACGAATAAGAAAGATTTATCAAGTTTTGTAGGGAAAGTTTAGAGTAAAGGTTATATGATAACGGAAAAGATAACGTGTATGGGAAAAGAAGGAGTAATTGAAAGAAGGAGATAAAAAGGAAGCGAGATAACAGGGTGGTAATAGGTCACGACATGTGTCGCCGAGGACACGAGTACTATAAGTGATGAAACTATGATAAACGAAGTTATAGAAAGATGAGCAACGACGTAGAATGAGTGCTAAGAAATGACTGGTATGACAAGAATAAACAGGGATGGACAGAATATGCTTTGAAAATAAGAAAAGGGTTATGCACAAGTGATGTTTTCCGAAGGATACAGAGGTAGCATAAGATTCTTCGTGCACAGAATAAAAGATAGACATAGGCGGAGAAATGATAAGGGAATTCTAAAGGAAGCACCTAAGATAGACATAATTAATTGAGTACGGGTATGGAACGAAAGGGGAATATATATTTATGAACTTAAAGGTGTAGTACGACGACGAGGTGATAAGATAAAGCTATCATTAAAATGAATCTGATACGATCTTGAGTAAGTTAGAAGTCGGTACGGGGCACACACAAGGGTAAAAGGGCATAAAGGAGTACTGCGTGTACACGACCTAACCTCGGAAATAGTGGAATGTGGCCTTGGATGAGTTGCTACATTGGTCGCATTACTCGAGTACAAATTATCAGATGAGATTTGTACTATATATATAGAAAGGCTCTCGTCGCTTCATGATTTTTGTTAAGGTTTCGAACGTGGATAATCAAAGCTATTAATTATAAAGAAATACATGGATATGGTACAGTATACCAAGAGAATTGAAAAAGGGATCAGATGAATTTGAGATTGGAAATAGGGACATAAAGCAGGATATAAACAGAAAATGGTATAAGTACACCCTTAAGGGGGGAAGCGGATAAGAAAAATGCAAGTGTAAGATGGAAACAATGGACACTACAATATATTTAATATGAATGCTTAAACCTTAAGTGAGATCCCTCGCTGGGACAAGTTAGTAAGATCTGAAAGCCAACAATAAATGGATAGAAGTCAGGATGGTATCTGAGGCAGTACTGAGAATTATTTGTAAAGACCTTGGATAATATGACATTAGAAAGTGGATGCTTATGAAAAGAAAGAATATGACAAGAGATATTATAAAGGATAGCAATGCTATACCATATTAGAGGCTAAGATGTTGGCAATGGAGTTGTTCGTTAATAATATTGTGACTTATAAGTAGCAAAAGGAGAAATGGTAGAAAATCTCCTATAGTAGGATACAAGAAAATCAAAGGGGTGAATAAAGAAAGGGAAAGAAGTATGACAAGATAGACAGCAAGTGAATTTTTTTACAAATAAGACATGCTAAGCAGAATGAACCAGGAGAAGGAAAGATTATGATTAAGATTGGATATACTTTATACGAGTTGTAGAGGAAGGTTATGGAACCTACAAATATTTGTATACTTGATAAGAAAAGTAAGGATTCAGTAATAACAATGCGGTTGCGATATTCTAGACACAGTAAGGAAAGGTGTAAGATGGTTTGAACCAAAGTACCGAGATAGAATTAGTACTGAGGGCAAAAGCCATAGTTGAGCCCCGATATCAATTGAAAGATACAAGAGAAGAACGTAAGGGCTGCATAAAGATTGATGAAACGACCCCAAGGTATTTCTCAGGCTGATTTAAGCGCCTTCGCGTATTCTTGTAAAGATTGCAGCATAATGTGTAATAGGAAAACTAAAGACGAAAATCCGAGTAAAGAGGCAATAGAATATGACTAAAGGGTTACAAGTCGGGTTAAGGGAAATTGTGAAATGGTTGAAGTAAGACGATCAGAATGAGCTAATTACTAGAAGACGGTGAATTTAGATGTCAGATTAAAAAATTCTTTCAGAATTATACCAGTTAATGATAGTAAGATCATAGAGAGACTACGTAGAATTACTATAAGAGGAAGCTCCAGCGCTACTTGATAGCCAACTCTAAAGATTGAGATCAAGAGCTAGAAGCAAAAATGATAGTTCAAATCTTTTAAAAAGAAGGTCGAGGAGTGACACATGATGCGGAAGATTCCAGAATACGGACTTCATTACAAGCTTACCTCGCGCTCCACTGAAGTATGACTCTATATGGATTATTGTGGATAGGCTGACAAAATCAGCCCATTTTCTTCCAGTCAGGACTACTTATTCAGCTGAGGACTATGCGAAGTTACATATCAAGGGGATAGTAAGACTTTATGGGATAGTAAGACTTCATGAGGTTCCCACATCTATTAACTCAAACACAGGAGCTCAGTTTACAGCTAACTTCTGGAAATCATTCCAGAAGGGATTGGAGACACAGGTGAGTCTTAGTATAGTATCTCACCCTCAGACTGGCGGACAGGCCGAGCGTACTATTTAGACGCTAGAAGATATGTTGTGGGCCTCTGTTATTGACTTCAGAGGTAGCTGGGACGATCATTTGCCACTTATCGAGTTTTCCTAATATAGTAGCTACCATTCTAGTATTCAGAAGGCACCGTATGAGGCCTAGTACAGCAAGAAGTGCAAGTCACCTATTGTTTGGGTTGATGCTGGTAAAACTAAGTTAATCAGCCCAGATGCGATGCAGCAAGCCGTTGATAAAGTGAAGCTTATTCAGGAGAGATTACTGGCAGCCCAGAGTCGGCAGAAATCATATGCAGATAATCGACGTCGACACTTTGAATTTCAGGTTGGTGACTGGGTGTTCCTAAAAGTGTCACCCATGAAAGGTGTTGTGAGATTTGGCAGGAAAGGGAAGCTAAGCCCGAGATATATTGGACCTTATCAGATTGTCCGTAAAGTAGGCCAGGTTGCCTACGAGTTAGACCTACCGGCTGATTTGGAAGCAGTGCATCTAGTTTTTCACGTGTCAAAGCTTCGCAAATGTATAGGCGATCCTTCCAGAGTATTCCCCGTAGATGATGTCCAAGTAACAGAGGAATTATCCTACGAGAAGCAGCCTATAGCCATACTTGATCGGCAGGTTAGGAGGTTACACACTAAGGACGCAGCTTCAGTCAAAGTATTATGGTGAAACAACAATAGGGAAGAGATGACCTGGGAAGCCGAGGCGGAGATGAAAGACAAGTATCCTTACTTGTTCTCTACGCCTACAGGTAACTCAAACTCCTCACTTGAATATACAAATTGCCTGATGAACTATATGTTATAACGATAAGGGAGACTTCCCCAAAATTCGTATAGAACGTCACGGGACCAAATTCAACATTCGAGGGCGAATGTTTTAAGGGGGGGGGGGGAGAATGTTAGACCCCATATTTTATACGTCGAGTTATTCGCGAAGGAATCGACGTGAGATAGAAACCTTGGATTTTAAATTTCTAAACTAGAACTAATCGGTTATAAATTTTACTTAGTATAAAAATGTTATTGGAGATTAGGAACTACTTAATTGTGGTGTTAATTAAAATTTTGTGACAACCATGAACCAAGAAGGAACACCAACGTGCAATACACAAAAGATGACTCAAAGTCATCTAAAACAAGGCTATTATGGAAGACATACACATATGCATTTAATGTTGATTCATCCACTACACTTTCATTATATTGTGGACAATTAAATTGGAAGAAATATACATGTAATACTCGGCCAACATGGCTGAAAATTGGAGGAGAAAAGGTTGAAGCATGCAATTGAATAATGAAGGCATGCATTATTTTATGAAGACATAACATGTTGGAGGAATCATTTCATATTTAAATATTGACCATTCATCTTGTATGATTGCAATGGACAAAGGGTAGTGTATGAATCATCCACCACACATGCAATTGTCTTGTAAACAATTGAAAAGAAAGAATAAAGGAGAGACAAGGGGGGGGGGGGGGGGGGGGGCTCGGCCAAGAGGCTAGCCTAAAGTTGAAGGGAAAGAATTAGAATTTTAGTGTAAAGTTTATTTGAGTGGCTCAATGTCATGAGTGGAGCATATGGCCACCTTGTAGGCATCATAGTTTAACCAAATAAGGACTAAGGAGATCATAAAATACATTCATTTCAACTACACAACACAAAGAAAGAAAACCTAAACCTAGAGCGAAAGCTCTCGGCCACAATCGCTGATTTTTCAGCTCTTGATTCTTGATCCAAAAATTATTTTCCAAGGTTTTTCAACCCTTTAGAAGGTCCCTAGAAACGTGAAGATAGGCATTGGAGCAACAAGAACCATTTTCATTTCAATTCACAAACTCTAGCCAAGTTGAGAAGTCAAGTTGTCAAGGTAATATCTAACATTCTTTTTCATGTATTAAGGGTGATGTGGATGTGTAAATATAAGTTGTATGCATGAAATACGGTGTGTTGATGTGGTAATATTATATTAACCATGAGGTTATAGGTGTTGATGTTGAAGTATGGTTGTAACTTGATGAACATGAATCGCATGCATAAAATCATGAATGTTGGTGTTGGAATGACTATGTGGCCGAGGGGATTGTTTTGGTGGAATTAATGAACTAATTTTATTTAATAAATATCGTTGTTACTATCATAGATCTAATGGTAAAAAGGAATTAAAAGAATTGGAAGGTTAAAAGTGAAGTTGTGTTAGTATGAAAATAATTGAATCTATGATTTTATGTGAGTGATGTTGAAGCATGTTGAAACCGTTTATGGACTGTTTTTGTAAGAAGTTAGCGAAACGATTTTACTTGATATTTTGATTGTTATTGTCATGAATTTTATGATGGAAATGAAAGTGTTTAATGGTTGGAGCTGAAACCAAAGTCGTTTGTGAGTTGTTGTAAGGATTATAGAGATGACGATGTAGCTTAGTTGCGTATGAATTGATGCTGTACTTGTCGTGTGGATAGTTGGTCATAACTTACTGAAATTATATGAAAATAAGACATGAAATAATGTGTAAGAATCATATGTGGTTTTCTTAGTATGTTCGTAAACGTTTGCAAGAATTCCGAACATTTTTATTGTCGGTTAGGGACTGTTTTGGACATGTTGTTGGTTAGGGACTGTTTTGGACGTGTTGTTTTGGCTAAGTTGGAAAAACTAATTATAGTTAAGAATATACATCATGTTGTCATAGTGGTTGGGATGTTATAGAATCGTTTCGACGAAATGTTATGACTATAGACTAACAAGAATAAATTGGACGTCTCAAAATCGCATGTAGACTATTATTGGGTGTTGTAATGTGCGGACTGTTTTGACACGTTGTTGTTATTCTTATTGATCTTGTGAGATTAATGATAATTAAGATTATGCATTGTGTTGGATAGGCTGTTATAAGTTGTTACATGCAAACGTTAAGGCTACGAACTATTAGAAGTAACTTGAGAATGTAGTAGTCGTATGTGAATCGTTATTGCATGCTGTGAATGTGGGCTGTTTGGGATATTGTGTGGGCTGTCCGGATTGGTATTGAACACATAATTATTGATGTTGGATTGGTTGTATGTGGTTGGTTTGGATACAAGATAAAACGTCGTCTAAACATCTAGAAAGGAGTTACTAACGTTAGAATACGTTTTGAATCTCCCCGTAACTTAAACGTAGTTGTTGGCATCTTAATATAGGTTGAAGTATTATTGGGCAGCGTATACATATTGTGTGACGAATAAGCGCTAAAGGTATGTGAAGCTACCCTTCTTTCTTTTTGGCATGATCGTTGTGAAATGAATATACGATATATATACGATTCCAAAGGAAATTCCTATTCTTAGAGCCAATAGGATGGCTATTGATCTTGATACCCATAACTTATGTTTTTTTTTATATATTGATATGTACACATGATTTCAAAGTTCCATTTTGATATGATCCACAGGGGCATCCGAATGGTATATGGTATGACTATTATTTGAAATTGCGAACGATGGTTCGTGTTGACTATCCTATTGAGTCCTTAAAAATGTTTTGAAATTCATATAGTTTCTCACTACTCTTCTCGATCATACCTCAATATATCTTTCACCGAGTGCCGGGCCGGGTATGTTATCGTGCACACTTCCACTGCATTGTTCACCGAGTCCCTCACTAGAGGGCCGGGTACGGTATATATATGTATTTGGTGTTGTGTATTGTTATGGTGTTATGCTGTGGTACGGAGTTATGCTGTGTTACGGAGTTATGCTGTGTTACGGAGTTATATTATATTCTGGAGTATGCTGTGTTATTGCGCCAGAGACGGGGTGGCGACCATGTTCACCGAGTTTCATAAAGGGGCCGGATATGATATATGATATTGACATGCATGAATTATGTTTCAGAAACAAGTATTTGGTATTCTGCTTATTGTACTCGTTACCTATACTCCTTATTCAGTTATGATCCTATTTACTGTATTTCATGCTTTACATGCTCAATACATATTCCGTACTGACCCCCTTTCTTCGGGGGGGCTGCGTTTCATGCCCGCAGGTACAGACAGTCGGTTTGGTGACCCTTCAACATAGGACTCCTACTCAGCTATCTTGGAGAACTCTGTTGTTCCGGAGTTTAGACCTCTAATACAGATCTCATGATATATGAATATATATATATATATATATATATATATATATATATATATATATATATATGAATATGGTTATCCAGGGGTACGACGGGGCCCTGTCCCGTCATATGTTACGTTACTATTGATACTCTTAGAGGTCTGCAGACATATGTGTGGGTTGTGTATGGGTTCTGTTCAGCTGTGTCTATACGATGTGTTGTGGTATGATGTTCGTCTATAGTGGCAGCCTTGTCGGCTTGCATATGATATTGATATGTGATGGCAGCCTTGTCGGCTTGCATATGATATTGATATGTGATGGCAACCTTGTCAGCTTGCTTTTATATGAATAATTATGCGACAAATCTGAGACCATGGTTTGGTCGTTATGAGTCCCATATGGTGTTTGTTGTGGACTGAACATGTAACTAACGGGAGTGTATACGAGTGCCTAGTTCGAGTACTTAGTCACAGCCTACGGGGTTGGGTCGTGATAGTAGGACAGCTCCTCCGTTATCTAGACATCATCCACTGGGAACACCCTAGAAGGGTCACCAATGCATTTGCGAAGCGTCGACACATGAAAGACTGGATGTACTGCTTCCAAATCAGAGGGTAGGTTCAACTCATAGGCAATCTTACCTACCCTACGAATAATCTGATAAGGTCCAATGTACCTTGGGCTAAGCTTCCTTTTCTTGCTGAATCTCATTACACCCTTCATGGGTGACACCTTCAAGAACACCCAATCACGAACCTGAAATTCTAAGTGTTGACGTTGATTATCTGCATATTACTTCTATCGACTCTGGGCTACCAATAACCTCTCCTGAATAAGCTTCACTTTATCAATAGCTTGTTGGATTATGTATGGGCCTATTAATTTAGTCTCACCAACATCAAACCAGCCAATAGGTGACCTGCACTTCCTCCAATATAAAGCCTCATACGGTGCCATCTGGATACTAGAATGGTATCTATTATTATAAGCAAACTCGATAAGTGGCAAATAATTGTCCCAGCTACCTCTGAAATCAATAATACAAGCCCGTAACATATCTCCTAGCGTCTGAATAGTACGCTCGGCCTGCCCATCAGTCTGAGGGTGAAATGTTGTACTAAGACTCACCTGTGTCCCCAATCCCTCCTGGAATGATCTCCAGAAGTTAGCTGTAAACTGAGCTCCTCTGTCTGAGATAATAGACATGGGAACCCCATGGAGTCTCACTATCTCTATGATATATAACTTTGCATAGTCCTCAGCTGAATAAGTAGTCCTGACTGGAAGAAAATGGGCTGATTTTGTCAGCCTATCCATAATAACCCATATAGAGTCATACTTCCGTGGAGTGCGAGGTAAACCTGTAATGAAGGCCATATCAATTACTTCCCATTTCTAGGTTGGGATCTCTATCTGCTGTAATAACCCACCAGGCTGCTGATGCTCGACCTTAACCTGTTGACAATTCAGGCACTGAGCAACAAACTCCGCTATGTCCTTCTTCATGTCATCCCACCAATATAAACATCTGAGGTCATGATACATCTTCGTCGACCCTGGATGAACAGAAAAACGGGCATAGTGTGCCTCTGCCATAACCTGTTGCCGTAATCCTGCAACCTCAGGTACACATAGTCTGCCTTCATATCATAATACGCCATCAGGTGTAACTTTAAACGGGGTCTCCTCCTTTTGAAGAGCTGTATCTCTAAACCGTACCAAGACAGGGTCCTCGTACTGGTGCCTCTTTACCTCTTCTATGATAGAGGATTCAACAACTTCTCAAATAGAAACCCCACCATCTCCCGAATCAGCCAAACAGACTCCTAAGTTAGCTAGTCGGTTGTTACACCTCGGAAGATTCCCCGTAACTGTATTGCGAATAGGACAGGAAGGTCATAGCATATAAGACATTTCGATGAGTTAGGAATAGTATTTGATGACCCTAAACGAGATTTCAAAACCATCCGAAATAAGGAAAGGAAGTTGTTAAGGAAAGCGAGTCATATGTCGTATATCGAGTAAGAATAACGAGCAACGAGTTGGTGAGGGCATAATGATGTCTTAGAGAAGTGTAATAACGTCCCTTATATTGGTATTGAAGCGTTAAACAAGTGTTAAGAAGGTTCCATAAGGATCGGAGATCAAACGAGTCGACGAGAATGAAAACGGAATCACTGGGCATTATACGGCCAAACCTACGGACCGTATAAATTATACCAGCCGTAGATCTGGCCGTATAATTGGCCAAGAAGGCCACCAGCAACTGGACCAAGTGTACGCCCATACATACGGTCGGTATAAATAGTACGAACCGTATGTTGGTCCGTATAATGTGTCTCGGCCAGCTTTTAAATTTAAGTATAAGGGCCCATTTTCATTTCCCACATTTTATTTCCTCCACTCTTCAACTCAAGAGACCTCTAGAACTTTCCCTACCCTTCCACCACAAGAGAAATCCAAGGAAATCAAGGATCAACAACACCAAATCTATGAAACAAAGTGTATGAAATTTCATGGGAAGTCATTCAAACTATGAAATCCAAGAAAGAGTGAAGTAGGGTTTTGGTGCTATAGAGGTATTATCTTCCAAGGCTTGTTCAACCATCATCCAAGGTGAGTTTCATGATCATTCCATGTTGTTTAAAGTATTGGAAAGCTTAGATGCTTGAAATGTAGAAGAACATAGAAAATGGGTCATTATTGAGTGAATAGTGACATAATTGAATAATAGTGGGAGTGAATCATGAATGTTGGAATGTTGAGATTATGAATATGTTGTAAATAATGTTTAGGCCATGAAATGAGTATTATGTATGCGGGATTGCGATAACAAGCTATAACTATAAAGGTGAGTTAATTGGAAGAAAATGGTGGATTTTGCTAAGTGCACATAAATGACGATTGTTGATTGTGATATTGTGAGTAGTATGGTGAATGTTGGGAGTTGATGTAGAACATGGGGAAAAGTAGTATAAACAAAGGAAGTGCTGCCCAATGTTTCCTATAACTAGCGACGCGTTCTTATAGTCAATTAGCTAATGTAATTCGAATTCTCTTATGAAGGTAACGACGTGACATCAAAGGTGAACAAGTGAGCGATAGCCTAACTAAACGACCAAGGTATGTGAAGCTAGTCCCTTCTTTATAACGGCATGAATCCTATGGCACGAGTTTCCTATCCTTTTCATGAGTTTCTATAGTCCGGAAAGCTAAAAGTCTACATCCATAATGTCTATGTAAGATGAGAGATACGATATAATGATGCTAGTATGATAAGGATGTATTCATCGCTTACACTCACCTTATGTACTAGTTCCTTCAAGGTGAGGTAAAATGTCAATAGTTGTTCCATAATGGGATCGGGGGATCACGACCTTACGTCACCCCGATAGAGAAAAGTTGATCTTGAGCACTATGTATATACTACGATAAGATAAGTATTTTATGATGAGCATGTTATTATGAGTATTTTATGATGAGCATGTCATGAGCATTTCACACCGCGCCTAGTTGGCCGAGCAGTCACCGCCAAGGCGGGCAGCTATGCGGATACACCATGACCTCCGGGCATGGGCAGACACCACTAGTGGGCGGCATGAGATGGTACCCCGGACGCGGGAGGCCTAGACGCGGGGTAATATTATTGATTATCATACCGTCCCGACATGGACGGGCAGCCTGCATATGATGCATATATGTTATGATGATAAGTATGAGTAAGACAACATGCATTACTTCTTTTATGATTATCAGTCAGATCCAGATGTTTCACGTTGATGCCCTCACTATATTACTGATGTCTTCTTTCATTGTTTATGCCTCTCATACCCAGTACAATATTCGTACTGACGTCCATTTTCTTTGGACGTTGTGTTCATGCCCACAGGTAGATAGGGAAGTGAGCTTGGACCAGATCCCCAGTAGCAGTCAGCCGGTTGAAGGCACTCCATCGTCCGGAGGTGCTTATGATTATCCTTTTGGTATATATGTATATTTTGGGCATGACGGAGACTTGTTCCGTCTATGTGAATAATATGTCAGTAGAGGCTCGTAGATACGCAGTGTGGGTTAGATGGTCTCACAAGATGTTATATTTATGTATATACTATTTTGATTGCTGAAAGGCAAAGTGTATGGGCAATTATGTTTCTATAAAAATTAATTTTTCCTACAATTGTGTATAAAATTGGCAAAAGAGTATTGAATGAGTGAGATGAATAGCAGAGTGAGCGGATGCTCGGTAGCTAGCTCCGGGTACCCGTCGTGGCCCCTAGTTGGGTCATGACAGAAGTGGTATCAGAGCAGTTTGCCCTAGGAAGTGTCTACGAGCCGTGTCTTGTAGAGTCTTGCTTATGGTGTGTTGCGCGCCACATCAATAAACAGGAGGCTACCGGGCATTTAGGAAAATGACCATCCTTCTTCATATGAGATCGTGCGATAGAGCCATGTATAGGATTTTATCCCTCCTAAAAGTGTGTTATGATTTCAGAAAATGCCGCCAAAGGAAAAAGCTACCGCCCCCCAAGTGTCCGAGGCTATACATTTATTGACACAATTGGTTTCCGCTCAGGCACAACGACGAAATGCGGGTTCGAGTGATCGTTCAGCTAGTACGAGAGCCCGTGATTTCATGACCTTAAATCCCCCGGAATTCTTTGGGTCGAAGCCGGACGAAGATCCGCAAAATTTTATTGATGAAATGTTGAGAACTTTAAAGATCAACCATGCCTCTGAGACCGAATCCGTGGAGTTGGCCTCCTATAGACTCCGCGATGTGGCGGTTTTATGGTACAAAAATTGGATGGCATCAAGAGGAGAGAATGCACCACCTCCCATTTGGCAAGAGTTTGTGGATGCCTTTATTCGTCATTACTTGCCACCTGAAGTCCGCTGAACTAGAGCGGACAGGTTGTTGAATTTAAAGCAAGGAAGCATGAGTGCCCGAGAGTATAGTGTGCAATTCAACTCTTTGGCTAGATATGCACCATCGATGGTGGCTGACATGGGAGACCGGGTCTATAGATTTGTGAGTGGCTTGGGGGCACACTTGTTCAGAGATTGTTTGACGGCATCTTTGCAAGATGGGACGGATATTTCCCGGATACAGGCCCATGCTCAGAACCTCGAGGAACGACAACGGCATCAAAGAAGTGATCGCGATGGTGACAGAAGACAAGGTAAGAGGGCTAGATCTATGGGAGAGAGCAGTGAGTATAGAGGGGGACCGAGACAGATGCATTCCAGGCACTCAGGTCATTCAGTGACTAGTGCACCTCCTAGATTTTTAGACAGGAGGTTTCTTTTCAGTCAGGGCAAGGCCAGAGTTCGAGGGCCACAGATTCTCAGTTTAGGGGAGATTTTAGTCAGAGGAGACCTCCAGTACCGCGGTGCAGCCAGTGCGGTAGGTTGCATTCTGGACAATGTCGTCAGGGTTCGGATGCTTGTTATACCTGCGGGCAAGTCGGTCACATGATGAGAGATTGCCCTTCAGCGAGAGATAGGGCTGGGGCTCAGCCTATAGGATCAGCAGCGGGTTCTTCCTCACCACGCCCGACAACACATATTTCCCAGACTTCAGTCGGTAGAGGCAGAGGTAGAGGGGGAGCATCTGCTTCAGGTGCTGTTCAGCCCCGCGTCTATGCTTTAGCTGGGCGACAGGACCTGGAGTCTTCCCCAGATGTTGTTACAGGTACCTTGACTATATTTTTCCGTGATGTATATGCTCTGATTGATCCGGGTTCTACCTTCTCTTATGTTACTCCCTATGTTGCTGATTGTATTGGCGTGAAACCCGAGCCAATTAAACCTTTCGAGGTGTTCACTCCGGTTGGAGAACCAGTGATAGCAAGAAAAGTGTACAAAAGTTGTGTTATTGTGATATGTGACCATCAGACCAGAGCCGACTTGATCGAGCTGGAAATGATAGATTTCGATGTAATTATGGGTACGGATTGGTTGGCCTCGTGCTATGTTAATGTCGATTGCCGGACGAAAATGGTTCGATTTCAATTTCCGGGAGAACCCATACTTGAGTGGAAGGGTAATACGGCATCCCCGAAGGGTAGGTTTATTTCCTACCTTAAGGCCACAAAGATGATAGCTAAATGTTATATCCCGCATTTTATGCAATCGGATAATTCAAGACAAATGCGGGAAAACAACAAGCAAGGCAATATTTTATTTTGTTTGGCACATGAGTTGCTTATGAAGAGTCTAGAAGTGGAAAAATGGAGAACGACGAAGGGCAAATTTGGAAGTTGGAAAAATTGTTTCCATAAATTACAAGAACTAGCTAAGAATATAAAGTGGGCTTGACATATTTTTTTTAAGGAAATTTGAGGCCCAACCGGCCATGCATATGGGTCAAGCCCATATTGAATAAAAAAATTTGGTCAATAAAAAGATGACTAAGTCATCTTTATCACATTAAGCTCTAGAATTTTCAAGAAGCCAAGAACAAAAGAAAGAAGGAGAAAACCCTAAGGCATTTCGGCCATAGTAAAATTTCCCAAGGAAAATTGATAAAATTCTTCCAAAAATCATTTCCTACCAAGCTAAAGGTGCTTAACAAGGTGGAGTTGTTGTTGGAGCAAGAACAACTCATAATCCTACTAGTTGCCAAAAGATAGGCAAGTGAGAAGTTGAAGAAGAAAGGTGAGTATTGATCTTGTTTTATTAGTTATGCATGGTTTATATGTGTAGTAGTATGTTAAAATTGATGAAAATCATGAAGGAGAGGAATATGAAGCATGGCCGTGTATGTATATGTATATATATGTGTGTAGAAAGTGTGTTTTAATTATCTTGCCTAGTGTTGGTTGTTATGATTGTGAATGAAATGTGGAAAATGGAAGTTGAACGAATTTTAGGAGAGATTGTAGTATGCATGCATGTGGCCGTGTGTTGTGTGTAGTGGTGTGGCCGTGTGGTTGTGGTATAATATGGAGGAGAACGAGTCAATTTTATGTAGTGCTTTGATTGTCGTTATGTTGCGGATTCTTTGTGTTAATGATTATCTATGAACCTTAGCAAAGTTGAAATGGTGGAGACTTGCTTTAGAAGTTAAACGAATGGAATGTAATGTTTCTTTGTATGCATGAAAGACTATATGATTAGTGTGATGTCGTTGGAACGTATACATGAGCTCGTTATTGATTTTATTGAAGTTGGACGGTTTTTGAAAAAAAAAAAGTAGTGAATTGTTTGAATATGGAAGTTGCTAGTGTAGTCGTTGAATTCATATCGATAGTTTGGCCGGGTTTGAATTCCCGGATTGTGATTGATGCGAATTTGAATATGTTGAATGTCGAGGATGGTATAATTACAGAGGAAATGCTGCCAAAATTTCGGTAGCCAAGTGTTTCCTTAAGATTCTAACTCAAAGTGTACTAATGAAAGTTTTGGTAAAAATGACCAATTCGCAGATTTCGACGAGATTGTGACGTGAATTTGGAGTAGCTAAAGGAGCGGAAAGAGGTATGTAAGGCTTCACCCTTCTTTCTATGGCATGTCTTAACTAAAAGAAGTCGGGTACGAGCCTCGGGGACAACCCTAATCCCCGGAATCCGCACCTAAAGTTTTCAACTTTTCGTTCAATTGAATTGAAGCAGAAAGTGTGCAAAATGATGAAAAGACCTTCTAGACCCCTATAACTTGCCTAAGTGGGACCCGATTACCCTAAGACTCATACAAGTAACGCTATGACACGTAATATGGTTAAATTGTATACGCTACCTCATCCGGCCCGAGGTGGGCCCGTTACTCTCGGATCTTCCTATAATCTTGGTTAACGTACTTGAAGTGAATCAAAAGGTGGCCTTTGATCCCGATTTCGTCACCAAGTGATAAGTAATATGACTACTCCAGCGGGAGTGTTTCTATGATGAGAATGATAATGACAATGTCGGACAAGAGAATGTAGCTATGATAAGTACGACCGGAACGACTCTACGACTAAGCCAAGTACTTCATATAAACATGAAAGCGATAAACTAATTGTCGAATCATATTTATATTTTCTAGTTATAACTTTATTTCCTAAAATACCTAAGATTTCATTTTCGGTTACTGTAACACTATTTTCTGTTGATAGTTTCGCCTTAAAATACTTGTTCCTTCAAGGTGAGACAAAGCTATCACTAGCATTCCGTAATGTAATCGGAGGTCACCGACCTTATGTCACTCCGATGGATACATGATTTTCCTTGGCTCTCTTGTGTGCCTATATGATATATGTATATAAAACGGGTATACCTGTATGGGTATGTATATATATAAGATAAAGTAATTGTATATGAGACATGTATATGCATAAAAGATGAGTAAATGTATATGTACGTGTATGTGGGGAAAAAGGGAAGGGCCACTGTTATATCACCACCTGATCAGCTGGATTCCATCCTGGACGCGGGATGCCCGGACGCGGGATGCCCGGACGCGGGATATGGGATGAGCCGTACGCGGTGTCTGTATATATATATATATATATATATATATATATATATATATATATATAATGTGTGATACATATGTGATGTAATATGTTGGGTCATCGTTGGGGAGGGGGTTGGAAGAGCCGATTGTATTCGGCGTCTGTAAATGTAAATGAAAGATACCGTCTACTGAATTGTACTGTTTTCTGTATACATGAATAAGGGACACCGAGGGGGGTTGGGAGAGCCGATTGTATTAGGCGTCTGTAAATGTGAGCAAAAGATACCGTTACTGAAATGTATTGTTTTCTGTCCACGAGAATAAGTAATATAAAAATGTTGATTCCTATGCCTATGAAAAGAAACGTTTCAAAGATGAAAAGAAAAGCCTACATGACAGCCGGCCTAAAGAGGGGCCTTCCTATGTACAGGTTACGTTCTTGCCTCGTTATACGCCCTATGGCTCCGTGATATTATTATTGATCGTACTTTATGTTACTGCTTGCATTGTTTTCCATGCCTTACATACTCGGTACATTATTCGTACTGACGTCCCTTCTTGTGGACGCTGCGTTTCATGCCGCGCAGGTCAGCAGGTATACGGACCAGATTCCTAGCGCCCTATCAGCAGCATTCGACAGCGCTCCAGTTGTTCCGGAGCCTTATTTCATCGGTACTATTTTGTGTATGTATTTTCGGGCGCGATAGTACTCGGCCCTTTCTCTGTATAAATGTACTATGTCTAGAGGCTCGTAGACAGATATACACAGTCAGCTATGTACAGTTTAATGTATTTTATTCCGAATGGTTCGCGTTCTGGTGTAACGCGATATTAGAAAGTTTACTGCAAATGTTGATGTTTAGAAAAAAAAATATGGCACTGTTTATACAGGATAGCTAAGGGGTGCTCGGTACAAGTATCGGGTACTCGTCACGGCCCCTGGTCGGGTCGTGACAAAAGTGGTATCAGAGCAGTTCGGTCCTAGGGTTTGTCTACGAGCCGTGTCTAGTAGAGTCTTGTCTATGGGTGTGTAGCGCGCCATACTTATAGACAGGAGGCTACGGGGCATTTAGGAAATGTGACCTTCTTTGTATTCTGAAATCGTGCGATAGAGCTATGTTACCAGGCTTCCATGCTCCTTTTCTAAAACCGATGTTATGGTTTCAGTAATGCCGCCGAAGAGAAAGGCTACGACGGCCGAGAAAGCCAAGGGGGTGGCGGCCCGCAGAGTTGAACAGGAGCTAGACGAAGAAGAATCTCACAATGAAGCTCCCCCTCAGACTGTTCCTGCTCCCCCTGCACCGGCAGAGCAGGGAAGAGTTCCAGCTCCAGCCCCCGCACCTCCAGTTCCACCGCCAGCAGCTCCGGGCCAGCAGATGGCAGAGGCCATCCAGTTATTGACCCAGTTAGTCGCCGCACAGGCTCAGCGACAAGATGTTGACCTGGGAGATAGGGCGGTAAGCGCAAGGGCCCGAGACTTTATCACCCTAAAGCCGCCAGAGTTCTATGGATCAAAACCAGAGGAGGACCCGCAGAGTTTCATAGATGAGATGCTGAGGACTCTGAGGATTATACATGCTTCAGATACGGAGTCTGTAGAGTTGGCTTCATACAGGCTGCGGGATGTGGCAGTTCTGTGGTACGGTAACTGGATATCATCGAGGGGAGCAAATGCACCCCCTCCGGTTTGGCAGGAGTTCACTGAGGCTTTCCTACGACATTTCCTACCGCCAGAGGTTCGACGGGCTCGAGCCGATATGTTCTTGAACCTGAGACAGGGAAATATGAGCCTTCGAGAATACAGCCTCCATTTTAACTCATTAGCCAGGTATGCCCCAGCCATGATAGCTGATAGGGGAGACCATGTGCACCGATTCGTGAGTGGGCTAGGGCCACATTTGGTTAAGGAATGTTTGACGGCCTCACTCCAGGACGGGATGACTATTACCCGCATCCAGGCCCACGCCCAAAATCTGGAAGAACAATATCAGCCACGGAGAGAGGAGTGTTTTCCAGATAGGGGCTCCAGAAAAAGAGGCAGATTTTCCAGGGCTAGAAGCGAGTATAGAGGGGGGCAGGCAAAAGAACAATCCATGTATTCAGGCCAATCAGCGGCCAGTGCCCCACCTCGATTTGTGGATAGGGGATTGGATCGCCCTACTTATTCAGGACCAGGTCAAGGTGCTAGAGCTTCGGAGTCCCAGTACAGAATTGATTCTGGCAGGACGGGGATTCCCCCACCACGATGTGCTCGGTGTGGCAAGCCACACTCTGGGCAGTGCTACCTAGACACCGGTGGTTGTTTTGCCTGTGGTCGGACTGACCATTTTGTACGTGATTGCCCACTAAAGGATGGAGGAGGCCAAACTCAGCCAGCCGGAGCAGTGATCGGTTCGTCGTCGACCGTGCGCCCTCGTGGACAGACTTCTCAGGCTCCAGCAGGCCACGGCCGAGGTAGAGGAGGAGCACCTAGTTCAGCCGGTCCTCCGCACCGCCTATATGCACTGACATGACGACAGGACCCTGAGCCTTCCGCAGATGCGGCCACAGGTAGTTTTTCAGTATCCTCTATGATAGACGTGTGTTAATTAATTCGAAATTTATTTTTTTTCCCTATACTGTCCTCTGTATTACTGAACACATTGACAATTTGGAAATTTGGACGGAAAGTGGCCATACGCATAGGTAAAAGGCGAACACCCGAAAATTGCGAAGGTTAGAACTGTAAATAAAGGAAAAGACGTGTTACGCGGACGTTTCGAAAACTGCCGAGACCCCAACTCGTTCCATATTATGCGGCATAAGTAGTACGAGGAAGCGGAAGTAAAAATATTGACACCGAGACATCGAAATGCATTAAAGCTTCAAGGTTAAGCGTGCTTAGGTGGGAGTAATCCCATGATGGGTGACCCCCTGGGAAATATGCTGAAAATTTTGTAAATGCGAAAACAAGAGATGAGTGTAAAAGTAGGCAGCCAAGAGTAAATTGGGGTGTGGAAAGAGGTGAGAAACCCCATACGAGCCATATAGGCCGAGACGGATTAAACTAACAGAAAAAGAAAAGCCATGACAACAGAAAGCTTTAAGGATGACGGAGAAAAGTACAGGTGTCATAGGTTGAGACCGATATTGAGTCCACACTAGCTAAGGCAAGAAATCCCTGATATGACGATATACGGGAACATGTCTAGTAAGGGGATAGACGCAGCGGACGCCATGAAGAAGGAATTTCAACCGTAAAGATCGTAAAAAGGGCAACCTAAGCTTCTAAGATGAATATGCTAAGCGACAGGAGGTATTTACAAAGGAGACCTCCCCGAAATATTATACTACGCTATGAGGCAAGTTTAACATTCGAGGACGAATGTTCTAAAGGGGGGGAGGATGTTATATCCCGCATTTTATGCAATCGGATAATTCAAGACAAATGCGGGAAAACAACAAGCAAGGCAATATTTTATTTTGTTTGGCACATGAGTTGCTTATGAAGAGTCTAGAAGTGGAAAAATGGAGAACGACGAAGGGCAAATTTGGAAGTTGGAAAAATTGTTTCCATAAATTACAAGAACTAGCTAAGAATATAAAGTGGGCTTGACATATTTGTTTTAAGGAAATTTGAGGCCCAACCGGCCATGCATATGGGTCAAGCCCATATTGAATAAAAAATTTGGTCAATAAAAAGATGACTAAGTCATCTTTATCACATTAAGCTCTAGAATTTTCAAGAAGCTATGAACAAAAGAAAGAAGGAGAAAACCCTAAGGTATTTCGTCCATAGTAAAATTTCCCAAGGAAAATTGATAAAATTCTTCCAAAAATCATTTCCTACCAAGCTAAAGGAGCTTAACAAGGTGGAGTTGTTGTTGGAGCAAGAACAACTCATAATTCTACAAGTTGCCAGAAGATAGGCAAGTGAGAAGTTGAAGAAGAAAGGTGAGTATTGATCTTGTTTTATGAGTTATGCATGGTTTATATGTGTAGTAGTATGTTAAAATTGATGAAAATCATGAAGGAGAGGAATATGAAGCATGGCCGTGTATGTATATGTATATATATGTGTGTAGAAAGTGTGTTTTAATTATCTTGCCTAGTGTTGGTTGTTATGGTTGTGAATGAAATGTGGAAAATGGAAGTTGAATGAATTTTAGGAGAGATTGTAGTATGCATGCATGTGGCCGTGTGTTGTGTGTAGTGGTGTGGCCGTGTGTTGTGGTATAATATGGAGGAGAACGAGTCAATTTTATGTAGTGCTTTGATTGTCGTTATGTTGCGGATTCTTTGTGTTAATGATTATCTATGAACCATAGCAAAGTTGAAATGGTGGAGACTTGGTTTAGAAGTTAAACGAATGGAATGTAATGTTTCTTTGTATGCATGAAAGACTATATGATTAGTGTGATGTCGTTGGAACGTATACATGAGCTCGTTATTGATTTTATTGAAGTTGGACGGTTTTTGAAAAAAACAAAGTAGTGAATTGTTTGAATATGGAAGTTGCTAGTGTAGTCGTTGAATTCATATCGATAGTTTGGCCGGGTTTGAATTCCCGGATTGTGATTGATGCGAATTTGAATATGTTGAATGTCGAGGATGGTATAATTACAGGGGAAATGCTGCCAAAATTTCGGTAGCCAAGTGTTTCCTTAAGATTCTAACTCAAAGTGTACTAATGAAAGTTTTGGTAAAAATGACCAATTCGCAGATTTCGACGAGATTGTGACGTGAATTTGGAGTAGCTAAAGGAGCGGAAAGAGGTATGTAAGGCTTCACCCTTCTTTCTATGGCATGTCTTAACTAAAAGAAGTCGGGTACGAGCCTCGGGGACAACCCTAATCCCCGAAATCCGCACCTAAAGTTTTCAACTTTTCGTTCAATTAAATTGAAGCAGAAAGTGTGCAAAATGATGAAAAGACCTTCTAGACCCCTATAACTTGCCTAAGTGGGACCCGATTACCCTAAGACTCATACAAGTAACGCTATGACACGTAATATGGGTAAATTGTATACGCTACCTCATCCGGCCCGAGGTGGGCCCGTTACTCGTGGATCTTCCTATAATCTTGGTTAACGTACTTGAAGTGAATCAAAAGGGGGCCTTTGATCCCGATTTCGTCACCAAGTGATAAGTAATATGACTACTCCAGCGGGAGTGTTTCTATGATGAGAATGATAATGACAATGTCAGACAAGAGAATGTAGCTATGATAAGTACGACTGGAACGACTCTACGACTAAGCCAAGTACTTCATATAAACATGAAAGCGATAAACTAATTGTTGAATCATATTTATATTTTCTAGTTATAACTTTATTTCCTAAAATACCTAAGATTTCATTTTCGGTTACTGTAACACTATTTTCCGTTGATAGTTTCGCCTTAAAATACTTGTTCCTTCAAGGTGAGACAAAGCTATCACTAGCATTCCGTAATGTAATCGGAGGTCACCGACCTTATGTCACTCCGATGGATACATGATTTTCCTTGGCTCTCTTGTGTGCCTATATGATATATGTATATAAAACGGGTATACGTGTATGGGTATGTATATATATAAGATAAAGTAATTGTATATGAGACATGTATATGCATAAAAGATGAGTAAATGTATATGTACGTGTATGTGGGGAAAAAGGGAAGGGCCACTGTTATATCACCACCTGATCAGCTGGATTCCATCCTGGACGCGGGATGCCCGGACACGGGATATGGGATGAGCCGTACGCGGCGTCTGTATATATATATATATATATATATATATATATATATATATATATATATAATGTGTGATACATATGTGATGTAATATGTTGGGTCATCGTTGGGGAGGGGGTTGGGAGAGCCGATTGTATTCGGCGTCTGTAAATGTAAATGAAAGATACCGTCTACTGAATTGTACTATTTTCCGTATACATGAATAAGGGACACCGAGGGGGGTTGGGAGAGCCGATTGTATTCGGCGTCTGTAAATGTGAGCAAAAGATACCGTTACTGAAATGTACTGTTTTCTATACACGAGAATAAGTAATATAAAAATGTTGATTCCTATGCCTATGAAAATAAACGTTTCAAAGATGAAAAGAAAAGCCTACATGACAGCCGGCCTAAAGAGGGGCCTTCCTATGTACAGGTTACGTTCTTGCCTCGTTATACGCCCTATGGCTCCGTGATATTATTATTGATCGTACTTTATGTTACTGCTTGCATTGTTTTCCATGCCTTACATACTCGGTACATTATTCGTACTGACGTCCCTTCTTGTGGACGCTGCGTTTCATGCCGCGCAGGTCAGCAGGTATACGGACCAGATTCCTAGCGCCCTATCAGCAGCATTCGACAGCGCTCCAGTTGTTCCGGAGCCTTATTTCATCGGTACTATTTTGTGTATGTATTTTCGGGCGCGATAGTACTCGGCCCTTTCTCTGTATAAATGTACTATGTCTAGAGGCTCGTAGACAGATATACACAGTCAGCTATGTACAGTTTAATGTATTTTATTCCGAATGGTTCGCGTTCTGGTGTAACGCGATATTAGAAAGTTTACTGCAAATGTTGATGTTTAGAAAAAAAAATATGGCACTGTTTATACAGGATAGCTAAGGGGTGCTCGGTACAAGTATCGGGTACTCGTCACGGCCCCTGGTCGGGTCGTGACAAAAGTGGTATCAGAGCAGTTCGGTCCTAGGGTTTGTCTACGAGCCGTGTCTAGTAGAGTCTTGTCTATGGGTGTGTAGCGCGCCATACTTATAGACAGGAGGCTACGGGGCATTTAGGAAATGTGACCTTCTTTGTATTCTGAAATCGTGCGATAGAGCTATGTTACCAGGCTTCCATGCTCCTTTTCTAAAACCGATGTTATGGTTTCAGTAATGCCGCCGAAGAGAAAGGCTACGACGGCCGAGAAAGCCAAGGGGGTGGCGGCCCGCAGAGTTGAACAGGAGCTAGACGAAGAAGAATCTCACAATGAAGCTCCCCCTCAGACTGTTCCTGCTCCCCCTGCACCGGCAGAGCAGGGAAGAGTTCCAGCTCCAGCCCCCGCACCTCCAGTTCCACCGCCAGCAGCTCCGGGCCAGCAGATGGCAGAGGCCATCCAGTTATTGACCCAGTTAGTCTCCGCACAGGCTCAGCGACAAGATGTTGACCTGGGAGATAGGGCGGTAAGCGCAAGGGCCCGAGACTTTATCACCCTAAAGCCGCCAGAGTTCTATGGATCAAAACCAGAGGAGGACCCGCAGAGTTTCATAGATGAGATGCTGAGGACTCTGAGGATTATACATGCTTCAGATACGGAGTCTGTAGAGTTGGCTTCATACAGGCTGCGGGATGTGGCAGTTCTGTGGTACGGTAACTGGATATCATCGAGGGGAGCAAATGCACCCCCTCCGGTTTGGCAGGAGTTCACTGAGGCTTTCCTACGACATTTCCTACCGCCAGAGGTTCGACGGGCTCGAGCCGATATGTTCTTGAACCTGAGACAGGGAAATATGAGCCTTCGAGAATACAGCCTCCATTTTAACTCATTAGCCAGGTATGCCCCAGCCATGATAGCTGATAGGGGAGACCATGTGCACCGATTCGTGAGTGGGCTAGGGCCACATTTGGTTAAGGAATGTTTGACGGCCTCACTCCAGGACGGGATGACTATTACCCGCATCCAGGCCCACGCCCAAAATCTGGAAGAACAATATCAGCCACGGAGAGAGGAGTGTTTTCCAGATAGGGGCTCCAGAAAAAGAGGCAGATTTTCCAGGGCTAGAAGCGAGTATAGAGGGGGGCAGGCAAAAGAACAATCCATGTATTCAGGCCAATCAGCGGCCAGTGCCCCACCTCGATTTGTGGATAGGGGATTGGATCGCCCTACTTATTCAGGACCAGGTCAGGGTGCTAGAGCTTCGGAGTCCCAGTACAGAATTGATTCTGGCAGGACGGGGATTCCCCCACCACGATGTGCTCGGTGTGGCAAGCCACACTCTGGGCAGTGCTACCTAGACACCGGTGGTTGTTTTGCCTGTGGTCGGACTGACCATTTTGTACGTGATTGCCCACTAAAGGATGGAGGAGGCCAAACTCAGCCAGCCGGAGCAGTGATCGGTTCGTCGTCGACCGTACGCCCTCGTGGACAGACTTCTCAGGCTCCAGCAGGCCACGGCCGAGGTAGAGGAGGAGCACCTAGTTCAGCCGGTCCTCCGCACCGCCTATATGCACTGACATGACGACAGGACCCTGAGCCTTCCGCAGATGCGGCCACAGGTAGTTTTTCAGTATCCTCTATGATAGACGTGTGTTAATTAATTCGAAATTTATTTTTTTTCCCTATACTGTCCTCTGTATTACTGAACACATTGACAATTTGGAAATTTGGACGGAAAGTGGCCATACGCATAGGTAAAAGGCGAACACCCGAAAATTGCGAAGGTTAGAACTGTAAATAAAGGAAAAGACGTGTTACGCGGACGTTTCGAAAACTGCCGAGACCCCAACTCGTTCCATATTATGCGGCATAAGTAGTACGAGGAAGCGGAAGTAAAAATATTGACACCGAGACATCGAAATGCATTAAAGCTTCAAGGTTAAGCGTGCTTAGGTGGGAGTAATCCCATGATGGGTGACCCCCTGGGAAATATGCTGAAAATTTTGTAAATGCGAAAACAAGAGATGAGTGTAAAAGTAGGCAGCCAAGAGTAAATTGGGGTGTGGAAAGAGGTGAGAAACCCCATACGAGCCATATAGGCCGAGACGGATTAAACTAACAGAAAAAGAAAAGCCATGACAACAGAAAGCTTTAAGGATGACGGAGAAAAGTACAGGTGTCATAGGTTGAGACCGATATTGAGTCCACACTAGCTAAGGCAAGAAATCCCTGATATGACGATATACGGGAACATGTCTAGTAAGGGGATAGACGCAGCGGACGCCATGAAGAAGGAATTTCAACCGTAAAGATCGTAAAAAGGGCAACCTAAGCTTCTAAGATGAATATGCTAAGCGACAGGAGGTATTTACAAAGGAGACCTCCCCGAAATATTATACTACGCTATGAGGCAAGTTTAACATTCGAGGACGAATGTTCTAAAGGGGGGGAGGATGTTATATCCCGCATTTTATGCAATCGGATAATTCAAGACAAATGCGGGAAAACAACAAGCAAGGCAATATTTTATTTTGTTTGGCACATGAGTTGCTTATGAAGAGTCTAGAAGTGGAAAAATGGAGAACGACGAAGGGCAAATTTGGAAGTTGGAAAAATTGTTTCCATAAATTACAAGAACTAGCTAAGAATATAAAGTGGGCTTGACATATTTGTTTTAAGGAAATTTGAGGCCCAACCGGCCATGCATATGGGTCAAGCCCATATTGAATAAAAAATTTGGTCAATAAAAAGATGACTAAGTCATCTTTATCACATTAAGCTCTAGAATTTTCAAGAAGCCATGAACAAAAGAAAGAAGGAGAAAACCCTAAGGTATTTCGTCCATAGTAAAATTTCCCAAGGAAAATTGATAAAATTCTTCCAAAAATCATTTCCTACCAAGCTAAAGGAGCTTAACAAGGTGGAGTTGTTGTTGGAGCAAGAACAACTCATAATTCTACAAGTTGCCAGAAGATAGGCAAGTGAGAAGTTGAAGAAGAAAGGTGAGTATTGATCTTGTTTTATGAGTTATGCATGGTTTATATGTGTAGTAGTATGTTAAAATTGATGAAAATCATGAAGGAGAGGAATATGAAGCATGGCCGTGTATGTATATGTATATATATGTGTGTAGAAAGTGTGTTTTAATTATCTTGCCTAGTGTTGGTTGTTATGGTTGTGAATGAAATGTGGAAAATGGAAGTTGAATGAATTTTAGGAGAGATTGTAGTATGCATGCATGTGGTCGTGTGTTGTGTGTAGTGGTGTGGCCGTGTGTTGTGGTATAATATGGAGGAGAACGAGTCAATTTTATGTAGTGCTTTGATTGTCGTTATGTTGCGGATTCTTTGTGTTAATGATTATCTATGAACCATAGCAAAGTTGAAATGGTGGAGACTTGGTTTAGAAGTTAAACGAATGGAATGTAATGTTTCTTTGTATGCATGAAAGACTATATGATTAGTGTGATGTCGTTGGAACGTATACATAAGCTCGTTATTGATTTTATTGAAGTTGGACGGTTTTTGAAAAAAACAAAGTAGTGAATTGTTTGAATATGGAAGTTGCTAGTGTAGTCGTTGAATTCATATCGATAGTTTGGCCGGGTTTGAATTCCCGGATTGTGATTGATGCGAATTTGAATATGTTGAATGTCGAGGATGGTATAATTACAGGGGAAATGCTGCCAAAATTTCGGTAGCCAAGTGTTTCCTTAAGATTCTAACTCAAAGTGTACTAATGAAAGTTTTGGTAAAAATGACCAATTCGCAGATTTCGACGAGATTGTGACGTGAATTTGGAGTAGCTAAAGGAGCGGAAAGAGGTATGTAAGGCTTCACCCTTCTTTCTATGGCATGTCTTAACTAAAAGAAGTCGGGTACGAGCCTCGGGGACAACCCTAATCCCCGAAATCCGCACCTAAAGTTTTCAACTTTTCGTTCAATTAAATTGAAGCAGAAAGTGTGCAAAATGATGAAAAGACCTTCTAGACCCCTATAACTTGCCTAAGTGGGACCCGATTACCCTAAGACTCATACAAGTAACGCTATGACACGTAATATGGGTAAATTGTATACGCTACCTCATCCGGCCCGAGGTGGGCCCGTTACTCGTGGATCTTCCTATAATCTTGGTTAACGTACTTGAAGTGAATCAAAAGGGGGCCTTTGATCCCGATTTCGTCACCAAGTGATAAGTAATATGACTACTCCAGCGGGAGTGTTTCTATGATGAGAATGATAATGACAATGTCAGACAAGAGAATGTAGCTATGATAAGTACGACTGGAACGACTCTACGACTAAGCCAAGTACTTCATATAAACATGAAAGCGATAAACTAATTGTTGAATCATATTTATATTTTCTAGTTATAACTTTATTTCCTAAAATACCTAAGATTTCATTTTCGGTTACTGTAACACTATTTTCCGTTGATAGTTTCGCCTTAAAATACTTGTTCCTTCAAGGTGAGACAAAGCTATCACTAGCATTCCGTAATGTAATCGGAGGTCACCGACCTTATGTCACTCCGATGGATACATGATTTTCCTTGGCTCTCTTGTGTGCCTATATGATATATGTATATAAAACGGGTATACGTGTATGGGTATGTATATATATAAGATAAAGTAATTGTATATGAGACATGTATATGCATAAAAGATGAGTAAATGTATATGTACGTGTATGTGGGGAAAAAGGGAAGGGCCACTGTTATATCACCACCTGATCAGCTGGATTCCATCCTGGACGCGGGATGCCCGGACACGGGATATGGGATGAGCCGTACGCGGCGTCTGTATATATATATATATATATATATATATATATATATATATATATATATATATATATATATATATATATATAATGTGTGATACATATGTGATGTAATATGTTGGGTCATCGTTGGGGAGGGGGTTGGGAGAGCCGATTGTATTCGGCGTCTGTAAATGTAAATGAAAGATACCGTCTACTGAATTGTACTATTTTCCGTATACATGAATAAGGGACACCGAGGGGGGTTGGGAGAGCCGATTGTATTCGGCGTCTGTAAATGTGAGCAAAAGATACCGTTACTGAAATGTACTGTTTTCTATACACGAGAATAAGTAATATAAAAATGTTGATTCCTATGCCTATGAAAATAAACGTTTCAAAGATGAAAAGAAAAGCCTACATGACAGCCGGCCTAAAGAGGGGCCTTCCTATGTACAGGTTACGTTCTTGCCTCGTTATACGCCCTATGGCTCCGTGATATTATTATTGATCGTACTTTATGTTACTGCTTGCATTGTTTTCCATGCCTTACATACTCGGTACATTATTCGTACTGACGTCCCTTCTTGTGGACGCTGCGTTTCATGCCGCGCAGGTCAGCAGGTATACGGACCAGATTCCTAGCGCCCTATCAGCAGCATTCGACAGCGCTCCAGTTGTTCCGGAGCCTTATTTCATTGGTACTATTTTCTGTATGTATTTTCGGGCGCGATAGTACTCGGCCCTTTCTCTGTATAAATGTACTATGTCTAGAGGCTCGTAGACAAATATACATAGTCAGCTATGTACAGTTTAATGTATTTTATTCCGAATGGTTCGCGTTCTGGTGTAACGCGATATTAGAAAGTTTACTGCAAATGTTGATGTTTAGAAAACAAAATATGGCACTGTTTATACAGGATAGCTAAGGGGTGCTCGGTACAAGTATCGGGTACTCGTCACGGCCTCTGGTCGGGTCGTGACACTAAAGGGCTATATTTATCATTTAGTTCGGGTTCAAGACACTGAGGCAGAGTCGCCAGCTTTCCAATCTGTCCCGGTAGTGAGTGAATTCCCCGATGTATTTCTAGACGAACTTCCAAGTCTTCCTCCTGAAAGGGAAATTGATTTCACTGTTGATGTGTTACCGGACACTGAGCCTATTTCCATTCCTCCTTATCGAATGGCTCCGGCAGAATTAAAGGAACTAAAAGCACAGCTAAAGGATTTGCTTGAGAAGGGATTTATAAGGCCCAGCTCATCACCGTGGGGAGCACCGGTTTTTTTCGTGCGGAAGAAGGATAGATCTCTGCGGATGTGCATTGATTACCGACAGCTGAATAAAGTAACGGTGAAGAATAAGTATCCCCTCCCCAAAATTAACGATTTGTTTGATCAATTACAAGGCGCTAAATGGTTTTCCAAGATAGATTTGAGATCTGGTTAACATCAAGTGAGAATTAGAGAAGCGGATATTCCTAAGACGGCCTTCAGAACGAGGTATGGTCACTATGAGTTCCGAGTGATGTCGTTTGGGTTGACAATGCCCCGGCGGTGTTTATGAATTTAATTAATAACGTGTTCAAACCGTTCTTGGATCTATTTGTGATAGTATTTATTGATGATATTTTGGTATACTCTCGCACAGAATCAGAACATGCAGATCATCTAAGAATTATCCTTGGTGTCCTCCGAGCTCGGGAATTATATGCAAAGTTCTCAAAGTTCGAATTTTGGCTGAATTCTGTAACATTTCTAGGCCATGTCATCTCCGACGATGGTATCCGAGTCGACACTCAGAAGATTGAAGCTGTGAAGACTTGGCCAAGGCCTACGACACCCGCAGAAGTTCGTAGTTTCTTGGGTTTGGCAGGTTATTATAGAAGATTCGTAGAGGGATTTTCTTCTATTTAGGCCCCACTGACGAAGTTAACTCAGAAGTCCACTAAATTCCAATGGAACGATGCGTGTGAGCGTAGTTTTCAGGAGTTGAAAGACAGATTGACTTCAGCCCCAGTGCTAACACTTCCAGAAGGGTCAGAAGGCTATGTTATATATTGCGATGCTTCCGGTGTGGGACTAGGATGTGTATTAATGCAGCGCGGCAAGTTTATTGCATATGACTCGAGACAGTTGCGGAAACATGAACAGAATTATCCAACCCATGATCTCGAATTGGCCGCGGTTATTCATGCCTTGAAAATATGGAGACATTACTTGTATGGGGTGCGTGTTGACATCTATATGGATCACAAAAGCCTTCAGTATATTTTCAAACAGAAGGAGTTGAATCTACGACAGAGGCGATGGTTAGAATTGTTAAAAGATTATGATGTGAATATTCTATATCATCCCGGAAAGGCGAATGTGGTAGCCGATGCACTCAGTCGGCGATCAATGGGTAGTTTATGTGGGGTTCCTTCAGAAAAGCGAGAAATGGTTCGTGAGCTCCATCGACTGGAAAATCTCGGAGTACGTGCAATTGATTCGGGTAGCACAAGTGTTAGCATCAATGATCCGACAATTTCATCCCTGAATATGGAAGTGAAGGAACAGCAATATGAAGATTCTCAATTAAGCCATTACCGAGATCTATCTCATGAAAAGGAAAAGTCTCCATTTGAGGTTTCCATAGATGGGATTCTTAGATATCAGGGCAGGCTATGTGTACCGGATGTGGCAAATCTGCGCCAACGGATTTTAGAAGAAGCACATTATTCCCGGTACTCTATTCATCCAGGTGCAACCAAGATGTATCATGATCTTAAGTTGATTTATTGGAGGGATGGCATGAAGCGAGACATAGCAGAATTTGTAGCAAAATGTCCAAATTGCCAACAAGTGAAAGCTGAACATCAGAAGCCAGGGGGCCTATTGCAAGCAATGGAAATTCCTACATGGAAATGGGAAGGAATTAATATGGATTTCGTGGTAGGACCCCGTTCACGAGGGAAGTATGATTCTATATGGGTGATCGTGGATAGGTTGACCAAAGCAGCCCATCTTCTCCCAGTTAGGACTACCTACTCAGCGGAAGATTATGCGAGGTTATATCTTAAGGAACTTGTGCGACTTCACGGTATTCCTTTGTCCATCATTACAGACAGAGGGGCACAATTTAAAACTAAGTTTTGGAAGTCCTTCCAAGAAGGTTTGGGTACTCAAGTTAAGCTCAGCACGGCGTTTCATCCGCAGACCGACGGACAGGCCGAGCGAACTATTAAGACCCAGGAAGATATGCTGCGAGCGTGTGTGTTGGATTTTGGTGGTAGTTGGGATGAGCATTTACCCCTTATTGAATTCGCTTATAACAAAAGCTACCATTCCGGTATTCAAATGGCTCCATATGAAGCTTTGTATGGCAGGAAATGCAGATCTCTAGTTGGATGGTTTGAGACCGGAGAAGCACAATTAATAGGCCCCGATTTGATTCAACAAGCGGTCGAAAAAGTCAAGATCATCCGAGACCGATTGTTAACAGCCCAGAGTCGTCAGAAGTCGTATGCGGACAATCGCCGACGAGACTTGGAATTTCAAGCCAATGATTGGGTATTTTTGAAAGTCTCGCCTATGAAAGGAGTAATGAGATTTGGTAAAAAGGGGAAGTTGAGTCCAAGATACATTGGACCTTATCGAATCATCCGTAAAGTGGGTCGAGTAGCCTATAAGCTGGAATTACCTTCAGAGCTCGAGTCCGTACACCCAGTTTTTCATGTTTCAATGCTCTGCAACTGTATCAGAGATCCGACGAGAATAGTTCTGGTTGATGAGGTGCAGGTGACAGAAAAATTGATATATGAGGAAGTGCCAGTTGCTATCTTAGATAGACAGGTGCGAAGTCTCCGTAATAAAGAGGTCGCCTCAGTCAAAGTTCTATGGCGAAACAACAACTGGGAAGAAATGACTTGGGAAGCGAAAGAGAAAATGAAAGTCGAATATCCGCACTTATTCCAATCTCCAGAAGATTTTCGTGATGACACGCCGAGATTGCAAGGTATGTATACTTACTTTGATGCTTTTGGTCGTGTGTGGCCACACAATGTTAATATTGCGATGTAGCCCTGTGTGGCGATGATATTATGGGTTGCTGTGACAGGTGGGAAGTGCCAAATTACAGGGGAAACTTTGGCGAAATTTTTGTAAAATCCCGAGTGTTTAACATTCGTGGACGAATGTTCCAAAAGGGGGGAAGAATGTTACACCTCGAAAGATTCTCCGTACCTGTATTGCAAAGAGGACAGGAAAGCCATAGCCTAAACGGGATTTCAAAACCATCCGAAATAAGGAAAGGAAGTTGTTAAGGAAAGCGAGTCGTATGTCGTATATCGAGTAAGAATAATGAGCAACGAGTTGGTGAGGGCATAATGATGTCTTAGAGAAGTGTAATAACGTCCCTTATATTGGTATTGAAGCGTTAAACAAGTGTTAAGAAGCATCCATAAGGATCGGAGATCAAACGAGTCGACGAGAATGAAAACGGAATCACTGGGCATTATACGGCCAAACCTACGGACCGTATAAATTATACCAGCCGTAGATCTGGCCGTATAATTGGCCAAGAAGGCCACCAGCCACTGGACCAAATGTACGCCCATACATACGGTCCGTATATATAGTACGGACAGTATGTTGGTCCGTATAATGTGTCTCGGCCAGCTTTTAAATTTAAGTGTAAGGGTCCATTTTAATTTCCCACATTATATTTCCTCCACTCTTCAACTCAAGAGACCTTTAGAACTTTCCCTACCCTTCCACCACAAGATAAATCCAAGGAAATCAAGGATCAACAACACCAAATCTATGAAACAAAGTGTATGAAACTTCATGGGAAGTCATCCAAACTAAGAAATCCAAGAAAGAGTGAAGTAGGGTTTTGGTGCTATAGAGGTATTCTCTTCCAAGGCTTGTTCAACCATCATCCAAGGTGAGTTTCATGATCATTCCATGTTGTTTAAAGTATTGGAAAGCTTAGATGCTTGAAATGTAGAAGAACATAGAAAATGGGTCATTATTGAGTGAATAGTGACATAATTGAATAATAGTGGGAGTGAATCATGAATGTTGTAATGTTGAGATTATGAATATGTCGTAAATAATGTTTAGGCCATGAAATGAGTATTATGTAAGAGGGATCGCGATAACAAGCTATAACTATAAAGGTGAGTTAATTGGAAGAAAATGGTGGATTTTCCTAAGTGCACATAAATGACGATTGTTGATTGTGATATTGTGAGTAGTATTGTGAATGTTGGGAGTTGATGTAGAACATGGGGAAAAGTAGTATAAACAAAGGAAGTGTTGTATATCTAAACCGTACCAAGACAGGGTCCTCGTACTGGTGCCTCTTTACCTTTTCTATGATAGAGGATTCAGCAACTTCTCAAATAGAAACCCCACCATCTCCCGAATCAGCCAAACGGACTCCTAGGTTAGCTAGTCGGTTGTTACACCTCGGAAGATTCCCCGTAACTGTATTGCTAATAAGACAGGAAGGTCATAGCGTATACGAAATTTCGATGAGTTAGGAATAGTATTTGATGACCCTAAACGAGATTTCAAAACCATCTGAAATAAGGAAAGGAAGTTGTTAAGGAAAGCGAGTCATATGTCGTATATCGAGTAAGAATAACGAGCAATGAGTTGGTGAGGGCATAATGATGTCTTAGAGAAGTGTAATAACGTCCCTTATGTTGGTAGTGAAGCGTTAAACAAGTGTTAAAAAGGTTCCATAAGGATCGGAGATCAAACGAGTCGACGAGAATGAAAACGGAATCACTGGGCATTATACGGCAAAACCTACGGACCGTATCAATTATACCAGCCGTAGATCTGGCCGTATAATTGGCCAAGAAGGCCACTGGCCACTGGACCAAATGTACGCCCATACATACGGTCCGTATAAATAGTACAGACCGTATGTTGGTCCGTATAATGTGTCTCGGCCAGCTTTTAAATTTAAGTGTAAGGGTCCATTTTCATTTCCCACATTTTATTTCCTCCACTCTTCAACTCAAGAGACCTCTAGAACTTTCCCTACCCTTCCACCACAAGATAAATCCAAGGAAATCAAGGATCAACAACACCAAATCTATGAAACAAAGTGTATGAAACTTCATGGGAAGTCATCCAAACTATGAAATCCATAAAAGAGTGAAGTAGGGTTTTGGTGCTATAGAGGTATTCTCTTCCAAGGCTTGTTCAACCATCATCCAAGGTGAGTTTCATGATCATTCCATGTTGTTTAAAGTATTGGAAAGCTTAGATGCTTGAAATGTAGAAGAACATAGAAAATGGGTCATTATTGAGTGAATAGTGACATAATTGAATAATAGTGGGAGTGAATCATGAATGTTGAGATTATGAATATGTCGTAAATAATGTTTAGGCCATGAAATGAGTATTATGTAAGCGGGATCGCGATAACAAGCTATAACTATAAAGGTGAGTTAATTGGAAGAAAATGGTGGATGTTGCTAAGTGCACATAAATGACGATTGTTGATTGTGATATTGTGAGTAGTATTGTGAATGTTGGGAGTTGATGTGGAACATGGGGAAAAGTAGTATAAACAAAGGAAGTGCTGCCCAATTTTTCCTAGAACTAGCGACGCGTTCTTATAGTCAATTAGCTAATGTAATTCGAATTCTCTTATGAAGGTAACGACGTGACATCAAAGGTGAACAAGTGAGCGTTAGCCTAACTAAACGACCAAGGTATATGAAGCTAGTCCCTTCTTTCTAATGGCATGAATCCTATGGCACGAGTTTCCTATCCTCTTCATGAGTTTCTATAGTCCGGAAAGCTAAAAGTCTACATCCATAAAGTCTATATAAGATGAGAGATACGATATAATGATGCTAGTATGATAATGATGTATTCATCGCTTACACTCACCTTATGTACTAGTTCCTTCAAGGTGAGGTAAAATGTCAATAGTTGTTCCATAATGGGATCGGGGGATCACGACCTTACATCACCCCGATAGAGCAAAGTTGATCTTGAGCACTATGTATATACTACGATAAGATAAGTATTTTATGATGAGCATGTTATTATGAGTATTTTATGATGAGCATGTCATGAGCATTTCACACCGCGCCTAGTTGGCCGGGCAGTCACCGCCAAGGCGGGCAGCTATGCGGATACACCATGACCTCCGGGCATGGGCAGACACCACTAGTGGGCGGCATGAGATGGTACCCCGGACGCGGGAGGCCTGGACGTGGGCTAATATTATTGATTATCATACCGTCCCGACATGGACGGGCAGCCTGCATATGATGCATATATGTTATGATGATAAGTATGAGTAAGACAGCATGCATTACTTCTTTTATGATTATCAGTCAGATCCAGATGTTTCACGTTGATGCCCTCACTATATTACTGATGTCTTCTTTCATTGTTTATGCCTCTCATACCCAGTAAAATATTCGTACTGACGTCCGTTTTCTTTGGACACTGTGTTCATGCCCACAGGTAGACAGGGAAGTGAGCTTGGATCAGATCCCTAGTAGCAGTCAGCCGATTGAAGGCACTCCATCGTCCAGAGGTGCTTATGATTATCCTTTTGGTATATATGTATATTTTGGGCATGACGGAGACTTGTTCCATCTATGTGAATAATATGTCAGTAGATGCTCGTAGATACGCAGTGTGGGTTAGATGGTCTCACAAGATGTTATATTTATGTATATACTATTTTGATGGCCAAAAGGCAAAGTGTATGAGCAATTATGTTTCTATAAAAATTATTTTTTCCTACAATTGTGTATAAAATTGGCAAAAGAGTATTGAATGAGTGAGATGAATAGCAGAGTGAGCGGATGCTCGGTAGCTAGCCCTGGGTATCCATCGCGGCCCCTAGTTGGGTCGTGACATCGGTAAATATCACGGACCATCTCCTTCCTTTCTGGTTGCTCATCTGTCAAGCTACCCATAGATTTACGGCTAAGAGCATCTGCTACAACATTTGCTTTCTCCAGATGGTATAGAATATCAACATCATAATCCTTCAGCAATTCTAGCGACCTTCTCTGCCGTAAATTCAGCTCCTTCTGCTTAAAGATATATTGGAGACTCTTATGATAGGTATAAATGTCAACATGCACGTCTCTTCAAGGCATGAATTACCGCTGCTAACTCCAGATCGTGAGTAGGATAATTCCTTTCGTGATTTCTGAGCTGTCGGGAAGCATAGGCTATAACCCTACCATGCTGCATCAATACACAACCTAATCCAACACCTGAAGCATCACAATAAATAACATAGCCATCTGGTCCCTCTGGAAGAGTTAAGACTGGAGCCGTAGTCAGCTTGTCTTTCAATAACTGGAAGCTTCACTCACACGCGTCAGTCCACCGGAACTTAGCTGCCTTCTGAGTTAGCCTTGTTAAAGGCGCTGAAATTGAGGCAAACTTTTCTACAAATCTCCTGTAATCTTCTGCTAGCCCTAGAAAACTACGTACCTCCGTAGGTGTCATAGGTCTAGGCCAAGTCTTTACAGCCTCGACCTTCTGTGTATCCACTCGAATACCATCAACTCCAACAATATGCCCTAAGAATGCCACTGAAGTCAACCAGAATTCACATTTAGAAAACTTAGCATACAACTTCTGGTGTTGGAGCACCCCAAGTACCGTCCTCAAATGATCTGCATGCTCCTCTTCTGAACGTGAATAGACCAGAATATCATCGATAAATACAATCATGAACATATCTAGAAATGGTTTGAACACTCGGTTCATTAAATCCATAAATACCACTGGAGCATTGGTCATCCCAAAAGACATCACTCTAAACTCATAATGCCCGTATCGGGTTCTGAATGCAGTCTTCAGAATATCTGTCTCCTTCACCCGCACCTGATGATAGCCTGACCGCAAGTCTATCATCGAAAAGCATTTAGCACCCTGCAACTGGTCAAATAAATCATCAATCCTGGGGAGGGGATATCTATTCTTTATTGTTACTTTATTCAGCTACCTATAATCAATACACATCCGCAGCGATCCGTCTTTCTTTCTCACAAATAATGCCGGTGCTCCCTAAGGTGATGTGCTAGGCCTGATGAAGCCCTTTTCTAACAAGTCTTTCAGTTGCTCCTTTAACTCCTTCAGCTCTGCCGGTGCCATTCTATAAGGAAGAATAGATATGGGCTGAGTATCTGGCAATACATCTATAGTAAACTCTATCTCCCGCTCAGGAGGAAGACCTAGAAGCTCGTCTGGAAATACATTTGGAAATTCATTAACTGTCAGAACTGACTGAAGAGTCGGTACCTGGATCTATCAATGCATATACGTCCCGAGAGAAAATCGATAATATACCTGTAACCACATTCGGTGACGCCTCCTGATCTTGTCTAGTAGCCAAAGCATATATGCGGTTCGAAGGACCGCTAGAACTTGAAGCTCCGCCATGACCTCTGCCACGACCTGCTGGTGTCTGAATACCCTGTCCCGTAGGGCGCATAGCCACAGAAGAAGATGAACCAGCAACCGACCCAGTAGGCTGAGCCACACCACCTGGACTACCTCCAAACGGGCACTCTCTCATAATATGGCCTTGACGACCGCAATAAAAAACAAGCACATATAGCACGACGACATTCCCCAGAGTGGAGCTTACCACACCGGGAACACCGAGGCAAGGGTAGACTCGACTGACTCAAACCTCTGTTCATCTGCGAACCCGAAGCTCTAGAGCTCTGACCGGCTCCTGAATACCCTGTGCTGTCAAATCTCCTACCTGGGAACTGTGGGAGTGCACTCTGTGCTGGCTGGGAAGAATATATAGTATACTGCTGAGGTTTCCTGCCTCGAAAGTCACCAGGATGACCAGCCGACCTAGCCCTCTTATGCTGGCCTCTATCGTAATATCTATCTGGCTGACGCCCTCTGTGTCGATCCTCTACCCCCTGTGCATATGCCTGTACTCGAGCAATATCCATGTCTGGCTGAAGAGCCACCGCCATACAACCATCAATCAAATAGTGATCCAATCCCATCACATAACGATGTACTCTATCAGGCATATCAACTACAATAGTAGGCGCATATCTGGTCAACGAATCAAATTCAAGACTATAATCTCGAACGCTCCTGCCATTCTGCCTCAGATGTAAGAATCTATCCACTTTGGCTCGCCTCATCTCTGGAGGTAGGAAGTGGCCAAGAAAGGCCTCCACAAACTCATCCCACACTGCTGGAGGAGCACCCTCTCCCCTAGATAACTCCCACGACTCATACCAATTGGCAGCTACATCCCGCAACCGTACCAAGCCAACTCAACAAACTCAGTCTCAGAAGCCTTGATTATCCTCAATGTACGCTGCATCTGCCGAATAAACTCCTGCGGATCATCCTCGGGCTTTGACCCGAAAAACTCTAGAGGATTACAACTTAAGAAGTCACGAGCCCTCAAACTATCATGTCTATCCGCATGGTCAACTCCTAGTCCATGCCTGCGAGCCTGCCCTGCCACTAATCTGGTCAGCAACTGAATTGCATCACTCATGGCCCTATCCTCCACCCCGGGCTGAGGAGCTGGAGGCTCAGGTACTGGGCCTCAGGGGCTGGCGGTGGAGCCGCCCCCTGATCTGAAGCTGCTGCTGCTCTGAGTTTCTCTCGAGGTGGCGGTGTAGCAGAGCTCGCTGACGGGAGCACAATCTCGGCCATGGACTGGGCACAGGCCCGAGTAACTCTCCGAGTCTGACTAGTATCTCCCGCTATCGATTTGCCCTTCTGGGTAGCTGTCGCTTTTTTGGAGGCATAGCCGTAAACATAACAATCTGTTAGGGAGGGAATTGTCTTGATAATATAGCTCTATCGCACGATCTAGAGTAGGATGGAAAGATAACATCCTAAATGTCCTGTAGCTTCCTGTTTATAGATGTGATGCACAACACACCGATAAACAAGACTCTACCAGACACGGTCTGTAGACACTCCGAGGATGAACTGCTCTGATACCACTTTTGTCAAGACCCAACCCGTGGGCCATGACTAGTGCCCGAGCTGGACACTCGTATACGTCCCTGTTAGATATAGACAGACTGAAAATAAGAACTGCATGGAACTAATGCAAGCAACTAAAGATTCATAACATCGCATATCACAAACCTGTCTCCTGAGGAGTCACAGCAAACCCAAAACATAATATGGTACGCAAGCCGACAAGGCTGCCACTACAGGTCAATATAATACGCAAGCCGACAAGGCTGCCACTACATATCAATATAATACGTAAGCCGACAAGGCTGCCACTACATATCAATATAATACGCAAGCAGATAAGGCTGCCACTACATATCAACATATCCATAGCAAATCACATAGACACGGCTGAACAAAACTTATATACAACCCACACATATGTCTACAGACCTCTAAGAGTATCAACAGTGAAATATGACGGGACAGGGCCCCGCCGTACCCCTGGATAAACATATGTCTACGTCAAAGGATCTGTACCAAAAGTCTAGGCTCCGGAACAATGGAGCTCTCCAAGACAGCTGGGTAGGAGTCCTAAGCTGGAGGATCACCAAATCAAATATTTGTACCTGCGGGCATGAAACGCACCCCCCCCCCCCCCGAAGAAAGGGGGTCAGTACGAGATATGTACTGAGTATATAAAGCATGAATACAATAAAAAGGATCATGACTGAAATAGAGATTACAGGAGACAAGTATGACAATCATAATACCAATACACTTGCCTTATGAAATGTAAATCATGCATATTAATACCATATATCATATCCGGCCCATTATGGGACTTAGTGAATAAAGTCATCATATACCATCCTTGGCGCCATAATCACATCATCATATCATATATATATACCGTATCCCGGCCCTCTAGTGAGGGACTCGGTGAACAATGCAGTGAAACTGTGCACGAGAACGTACCCGGCCCGGGACTCGGTGAAAGACATATTGAGGCATGCACGAGCAGAGTAGTGAGCAACCATATGCAAACTAAGTCATATCTGAGAATCAATATAATAATCAAAATGTACCATCATTTGATAATCAAGACAATAGTCCTATCAAGTATCCTTCGAATGTCACTATGG
This sequence comes from Lycium barbarum, assembly GCF_019175385.1. Taxonomy (NCBI): domain Eukaryota; kingdom Viridiplantae; phylum Streptophyta; class Magnoliopsida; order Solanales; family Solanaceae; genus Lycium; species Lycium barbarum. The sequence continues at coordinate 65,042,245 of NC_083338.1, read as the reverse complement.
ATTATATCAAAATAGACTTCAGGAATCATAGACACATATCAAGACATAATAAAATAAGTCCTAGGAATCAAGTACATTAGCCATCCTAGTGTCTCTATGTATAGGAGCTTTTTGAAATCATACATACGTCGTCTATTTGTTTCATAAAGATCATGCCAAAAAGAAGGAAGGGTTAGCTTTACATACCTTTAACACTTATCCGTGGTACAATACGTATACGCTGCCCGAAGTATCTCAACCTATATTAAGACGTTAAGACTATGGTTAAGCTATGGAAAGGCATAAAACATACTTCAACGTTAGTAGCTTATTTCTAGGCGATTGGGCAACACTTCCCCTATATCGCTCAATTTCCTCATATTTAAGCCAACTATACAACAACCAACATAGCATCAACCAAGGCACATCTAAGTTATAGCATCAAGAACTAGTTACAACAAGACCCAAGGACATTCCATATAGCCCACACCATTCCAACATTCGATAATCGTCAACATAACGACTACGACATATTCAAGTTATTCTTAATAATCTATAGCCCTAACACTTCGTCGAAACGATCTTATAACAGCCCAACGATTACAACAACACAATGCATAATCTTAACCACACTTAATCCTCCATTTCAACAAGAACAACAACAACACACCCAAAACAGCCTCTAATTACAACAAGTTCTTAAAACAGCACACTAAAATATGCTTCAACTTTAACCATCAAATTCCTTTACTCTCATCATTTAATCCATGACAACACAACAAGAATACTAATGAAAATTAACTCATCATTATTAGATTAAAACAGCCCCCCACACGACCCAAGCAGCAACTTAGCAACAACACACAAAATTTCCTACATCCAATTACAATCTACCAAATTGTACAAAGTCCAAATCACCTCTAAAACATGTAGGAGAGTATTAAACCTTACCTTTGCAAGCTTAGCCTTCTAATGTTGCTGAAATTTGCGGATTAAAATTGCAAGTGTTCTTGTTGCCCCTAATGATTTAATTTGCGTTGTAAAGCACTTTTTGGATGTTTACCACACCTTTAGAACTAAGTTTTGCTACCACAACCTTGAGCTCACTAGGAGCAGCCATGGCCGTGAGCTGCCATCGCTGAACTTCTCTTTCTACTTCACAAAGTTGAAGATGGAGATGAATGTGTTTGTATGACTAGTGAGTTAGTCATCAACCAAGCCTTTATATGTTGTCCCTAATGTTTACGCGTGCCCTACTATAGCATGAGCCAATCAGAATTGGCCATGTTGTAGTGGCGCCCATTCAGCCCACTAATCACTTCATTAATATTAAATAATCACTAATCACCACTTAATAATCTAATCATGGTTAATTAATCCCTAATCTTCACTAATATTTCTATACTATTTGAAATTTATAACAAATCGTGCACTTATTAAAATCGGGGATTAAAAGGTCCTTGTCTCATATCCCAAAATAATCTTGTCTTGAACTTATGTCGATTAGCTTACGAATAATCCGACGTGCAAAAATACGGGGTATAACATTAAAGATAAGATTGACCCGAAGGAGTAAAAGGTTAAGTACACCTACTCCACAGAGTGTAGCTAAACCATAGTTAGGATTGTGAATAAGGTTAAGAAGTGCCACACTATAAGATTCATTGCAAACAGGATGTAATGTGAATATCATAAGGGTTGTTATGAAAATGAGTAAAGCCTAACGAGGAAGTGACTAAAGGATATGACGTGATCTATGTGATAAAAGTATTAAGGCGAGCTATAGGACGAATAAGAAAGACTTATGGAGTTCTTCTATAGGGAAAGTGCAGAATAAAGATTATGTGATAACGAAAATGATAGCGAGCCCAAGTGAAGAAGGAGTTAATTGAAAGAAGAAATAAGAAGAAAGCGAGATAGCAGTGCAGTAATAGGTATAGCCGAGAACACGAGTAATATAAATGACGGAACTGTGAAAGACCAAACTATAGCAAGATGAGCAATGAGATAGAATGAGTGCCAGAAAAAGGATTGGGATGATAGGAACAAATAGGGATGAACAGAATACGTTTTGGAAATGAGAAAAGGGGTTATGTAGAAGTAGTGTTTTCCGAAGGATATAGAGGTAGCATAAGATTCCTCGTGTACAGAATAAAAGATGGACATAGACTGGAGACATGGTAAGGGAATTCTAAAGGAAACACCTAAGATAGACGTGATTAATTGAGTACGAGTATAGAACAAAAGGGAAATAAATAGCTATGAACTTAAATGTGTTGTTAAAACTAAGTGATTGCATTGTTGTAGTTGATGGACTATGGTGTATTCGTGTTGAATTAGTTATATTGCTAAGAAATTATTACCACAGGGGTTAATCAAGGTGACGGTCACGACCCAACCCTGTGGGCCATGACTAGTGCCCGACCTGGACACTCGTATACGTACCTGTTAGATATAGTCAAACTGAAGCTAAGAACTCTAAAGGTTCAAAGAACTCCAAAGGTTCATAACGTCATCATATATATATATATATATATATATATTTATATATCCAGATAACCTTTCTCCTAAGGAGTCACAACTGATCAAAACATAATGTGATACGCAAGCCGACAAGGCTGCCACAATATACCACCGTGATACGCAAGCCAACAAGGCTGCCACAATATACCAACATGATACGCAAGCCGACAAGGCTGCCATTACATATCAACACCATACGTAAGCCGATAAGGCTGCCACTATAGACAAGCATATCTATAGCACATCGTATAGACACAGCTGAACAAAACTTATATACAACCCACAAATATGTCTACAGACCTCTAAGAGTGTCGATAGTGAAATATGACGGGACAGGGCCCCGCCATACCCCTGGGTAAACATATATATACATCATAAGATCTGTACCGAAATTCTAGGCTCCAGAACAACAGAGCTCTCCAAGACCGCTGAGTAGAAGTCCTATGCTGAAGGGTCACCAAATCGACTATCTGTACCTGCGGGCATGAAACACAGCCCCCCGAAGAAAGAGGATCAGTACGAGATATGTACTGAGTATATAAAGCATGTAATACAATAAAGAGGATCATGACTGAAATAGAGATTACAGGAGACAAGTATGACATTCAAATACCAAAACATTTGCCTTATGAAATGTAAACCATGCATATCAATATCATATATCATACCCGGCCCATTATGGGACTCGGTGAATAAATCATCACATACCATCCTTGGCGCCATAATCACATCATCATATCATCATATCATCACATCATCATATCATCATATCATATATATATATATATATATATACCGTATCGCGGCCCTCTAGTGAGGGACTCGGTGAACAATGCAATGACTCTGTGCACGAGAACGTATCCTGGCTCGGGACTCAGTGAAAGATATATTGAGACATGCACGAGCAGAGTAGTGAGCAACCATATGCAAACTAAATTATATTTGAGACTCAATAGAATATTCAAACGAACTATCATTTGGAAATCAAGATAATAGTCATACCAAGTATCCTTCGAATGTCACTACGGAACATATCAAATAGAACTTCAGAAATCATAGATACGTATCAAGAACATAATAAAAATAAGTTCTGGGAATCAATAACATTAACCATCCTAGTGTCTCTAAGAATAGGAGCTTCTTTGTCATTATATACACGTCGCCTGTTTGTTTCATAAAGATCATGCCAAAAAGAAGGAAGTGTTAGCTTTACATACCTGTTATAGGTTAACCGTAACCAAGTTCGCTTCGTCGCCCCTTTAGCCTATTTAATATGAAAGTAACGATATCATTAGTAAACTATACTTTCTAGCTTATAAATCTACAACCAATCGCTTATAGGAATCACTCTTTAGTTCATACTTTCTTGATTAGGATTTTTGTTAGTTAAGAACTTAACGGAATTCGGGAATTATTTCCCCTATATAACTCATCTAACCAGAACTTCTAATTAATCTCCTGTTATCACAGCAATACCAACAACAACAGTAATAGTAATATTCATATCAAATCCTTACAATCCATCCCATAAACAACTCAAACACCCCAATAACCTTTCATAATCCTTTTCCAATCCAAATCATTAACATTTAAGATTATACACTAAACAGACCAACATACGCTTTGTATACGATACGTTATACACTTCTTTCTTCCGAATTTAGAAGCCATATCAACGACAACACGACAACAACATATGAACATAAACCACACTTTTAATCTTTCAACTCAACAATTCCATATAACAACTACAACTCCTAATACCAACGAATTCATGCAATTTCTTACTTCCAATTTCATCTAATACAATTATAATCTTTCCATTACAACACCATTAATCCAATTATACCATAAAATGAGAAGATCTTACCTTAATTTAATCGGAGCAAATTCTACACTCACGTGCACTAATTGCACTATTTCTTCTTCCTCAATTCAATACCCAATGTTGCTATCACCTCATTTGACTTGCAAACTACCTTAGAATTTAATCTAAGCAAGAATTGTTTTTTTTCACAGCTGGCCGTGAGCCAACAGCCATGGCTGCTCATGTTTTTTTTTTTTTTTTTTGCTTCAATTTGAGTTCTTTGTGAAGAAGAACATAAACATAACTATTAGTCATCACAAACATAACTATTAGTCATCATATTTCTATTTATGGGCAGCCCATTCATAGGGCACGTTTCCCACTAACATGCCCATGTTTTATATATATATATATTTTTAATTAAGGAATCGGGTGGGGCCCACTCAAAGTGTAATTAACTTAATTAATCCTTAATCCCTGCTTAATAATCTAATCATGGTTAGTTAATCCCTAATTTCCATTAATATTTCTATAGTAATTGAAATTTATAACAAATCGTGCACTAATTAAAATCGAGGTTTAAAAGCACTTTATTTCATATCCCAAAATAATCTCGTCCTTAACTTATGTCGATTAGCTTACGAATAATTTGATGTACAAAATACGGGGTATAACATCTTTCCCCCCTTTGGAACATTCGTCCTCGGATGTTAAACTAATCCTGCACTCCCAATACTTCGTTAAACGTTCTTTCACTGAATTATACTCTTCACATGACTCTTTCGTTGGTCAATTTCCTTCAATCTATGATAATGCATTTCAGATCTCTACGTAACCATTCCCGTAATATTTCCTCCTTATGTTGCTTCTCGAGGTAATTATTCCACGTCGTTGTCTTACTTTCCTCTTTATTTCGCAGTCGGCTGTCAGTTGTATTGCGAGCTCTTCTACTGTAGTGTTACTCTTTCTCTTGTCTGCATACTGTTCATTTGTACTGTCACTGATTGATTCAGACTTGTATTCATGGTGCACTTAGTCATAACTCGACTCTTTCTTTTTCTATAGTTACTCCCTTAAGATGATGTATCGTTCACTTCACTTTACCTTATAATCTTTAAATAAGATCTTGTAACGCGCAGACATCTCTCATCGATTTATTAGACTTTACAATTCTTGGAGTATTTCATACCTCCAGTAACTTGTAGACCCTTCACGGACACTACGAATAAAACGTCATTTCCCAGGGTGTAACATTATTTTACTCCAATAACCTTGCTTTGCGCTACTGTTACAGTCCGTATTCTGGAAGCTTCCGCATCATGTATCACTTTTCGACTTTCCTTTAAAGGTTTTTTTTAACTGTCACTTTGCTTTTAGCTCTTGCTCTGGACCTTTAGGGTTGGCTATCAAGTAGCGCCAGAGTTCCCTCATTTTATAACTTCACATAGCTGCTCTGTGATCTGTCTATTATTAACTGGTATAATTCTGAAGGAATTTCTTTTGATTTGACATATAAATTCACTATCACTCAGTAACCAGTAACCCGCTTGTTCTGCTCGTCTCGGTTAAACCATTTCATAACTTCCCTTAATCCAACTTGTAACATTTTAGGCATATTATCGCGTGTCGTTTCTTTGTTTTTGATTCAAACTCTTCTATTGCCTCTTTACTCAAATTTTGCTCTTAGTTTTTCTGTCACACATTATGTTGCAATCTTTACATGAATATGTGAAGGTGCTTAAATCAGCCCGAGAAATACCTTAGCGTTGTCTCACTAGTCTTTATGCAGACCTTACATGCTTATCTTGTATCTTTCGATTGATATCGGGGCTCAACTATGGTTTTTTCCCTCAGTACTAATCCTATCTCGGTACTTTGGTTCAAACCATCTTATACCTTTCCTTAATATATCAAAAATATCACAACCGCATTGTTATTACTGAATCCTTGCTCTTCTTATCAAGTACTCACTTGGTCTCATTCTCAGCATACAAATATTCGTAGGTTGTATAAATATTCTTGTACAACTTGTAAAAAATATATCCAGTCTTAGCCCTAGCTTTTCCTCCTCCTGGTTCATTCTGCTTTACGTATCTCATCCGAATTAAAACTCGCTCGTAGCTTATCTTATCATACTCCTTTCCTTCCTTTATTCACTCCTTTGATTTTCTCATATCCAACTGTAGGAGATTTTCTATCCCCTCCTTTTGCTACTTATAAGTCACAATATCATTAGCGCACAACTCTATTGCCAAATCTTAGCCTTTAATCTAGTATGGCATTGCTATTCTTCGTAATATCGCTTAAATTACTCGTTGCCATTCTCTTATCTTACTCTTTCTTTTGATAGGCACCTACCTCTTAATGTCATATCATTCAAGATCTTTATAAACAATTCTCAGCACTGTCTCGAATACCATTTTGACTACTATCGTTTATCGCTAGCTTTAAGATCTTACCAACTTGTTTCAACATGGGATCTCACTTGATGTTTGAGTATCCATATCAAATATATTGTAGTGTCAATTGTTTCCATCTATACTTGTTTTGCTTTCACCCGCTTCCCCCCTTTGGGGTTGTACTTATACCATTATCTGTTTATATTCCGCTCTATGTCCCTATTTCCAATCCCAAATTCACCCGATCCTTCTTCCAATTCACTCGGTATACTATACCATACTCATGCCTTTTTTTTTATAATGTGTAACTTTGATTATCCACGTACGAAACCTTAACAAAATCGTGAAGCGATGAGAACCTTTCCATATATATTATAAAATCTTATGTGATAATTCGTACTCGAGTAATGCAATCAATGTGGCAACTCATCAGCGGTCACATTCCACTGAATCCAATCGATAATTAATGAGTGCTTGTAGTCGTCCTAAATTCTCAATCAGGTAGCACTTATATTCTGATGATAAGTGTCCCAAGCTCTCTTATAACAGTATCTTTATCCCAACGGATATCATCTGCTTCCTCTAATAAATTTACAATACATCAGTTGTTTCGCAAATCTACAATCCTTGTCCTTTAAGGATTTCACTATTTCGGAGGTGAAGTCATATATACGCAGCACTTCTTTATGCCTTACGCACTTTCACCCTTGTCGTGTACCCAACGCTAACTTCTAACTTACTCAAAATCATATCAAATCCGTCTTAATAATGGTCTTGTCTTACCACCTTGTCGTCTTACTGAACCTTTAAGTTCGTAGCTATATATTTCCCTTTTATCTTATACTCATACTCAATTAATTACGTCTATCTTAGATGGTTCCTTTAGTATTTCCTTACCATTTCTCCAGTCTATGTCCATCTTTTATTCTGTGCATGAGGAATCTCATGCTATCTCTGCATCCTTCGGAAAACACTACTTCTGCATAATCCCTTTCTCATTCTCAAAACGTATTATGTTCATCCCTATTTGTTCTTATCATCCCAGTCATTTCTGGCACTCATTCTGCCTCGTTGCTCATCTTTCTTTAGTGTGGTATTTCACAAGTTATGCCATTTATATTGCTCGTGTTCTCGGCTATGTCATAACCTGTTACTACATTATTATCTCGCTCGCTTTCTTCTTATTTCCTGCTTTCAATTAGCTCCTTCTTTTCTTGTGCTCGCTTTCATTCTCGTTATCACATAATCTTTATTCTGAACTTTTTCTATAGAAGAACTTTATAAGTCTTTCTTATTCATTCTATAGCTCGCCTTAATACTTTAATCACATAGATCACGTCATATCTTTTAGTCACTTCCTCGCTAGGCTTTACTCATTTTTATAACAATCCTTATGATATTGACATTACATACTATTCGTAATCAATCCTATAGCGTAACACTTCTTAACCTTATTCACGATTCTTACTATGATTTAATTACACTCTGTGGAGTAGGCGTACTTAACCTTTCACCCTTTCTGATCAATCTTATCCTTAATATTTCACAAGCTGTCTTATCAATACCTTCATATTTGTCATAATTCTTCCTCCTCCGTACTTTTATCTCAATCATACTATTACTCCTTTTAACTGTAAACTCGTCGTAATTTACCCCTACTTATCAATTCACTCGATACCTCAATAAAACGTTCTGTTAAGATTTGCCACCTTTTTCTAAATCATCCCTTAGTGTCACAAGCCCTTTCCAAACTATCCTAGCATTTCATCAACAACGTATGAAACACACGATCTAAGACAGCTCACAATTTTGAGTTTTCCTTCTACAAATTCTATCTCCAATTAGTTGATTAAAAACTAATAAACTTAAGGACATAAAGATATGATGAAATTTTACCTCAAGAACACAAGAACGCTTCAATTCCAAAATTACGTCACCATGAAGCATCCTCCAAAACCACCATAAGAAGAACTAGAATCCGACAAGCACCACGGGACTTTTAATGCTTGATTCACATAGTTTACCTTCAGATTTGTTCTTGAGTTATGAATGAACTATTTAGTTCATATACTACTTGTTGTATGCTTTGTACTCTTCAAATAAAAGTGAAACTTAATTGCTGGACATTTTTGCTCTTCAACATGAGCTTTGTCTAAGGTAAAATGTGGCTGGAAAGTATTCTGGTCCGTTCAAATGAATTTCAAACTTTGCTGCTCATATATGCTTCTTCAAAATAAAATTTACCAAATAAGAATGATGGCTCTTACGGATGACATGGAGGGTGTCTCTTAAAGCTTTAATCCAACATGATAAGTGTACCCTATCAATATCGACCTCATACTTACTATTACTATCAATTCAATAGTTAACTTTGTTTCTCGAAGTCAGACTTGCAACTTGGTCAAATCCTATTATTACTGTTGACACAACCTTTCAAGACATATTACAAACTTATATCTCATTCCCCTTTTACTTCTAAGAAAATTTTGGCAGAGTTTCCTCTATATTTCTTACTATCCCAAAGCCTGTACGCAGGAAATACCAACAATGCCTCACAAGGCTAACATATACGTATATATCATATCATCTCATAGCCACACAGGGCTCCCCATATCAATAACAGAGTGAAAATGATGAACTTACCTCGTATATCTAACTGATACTATGCCTGTTATACTCTCCTGTCTACCTTCCCTTTCATTCCCCAACTTTGCATTTCAATCATACTTCAATATTCTTACCTCATGCGACATGTATCTTTCGCACCGTTGCTTATGTGCGTACTTTGTAACTTCCAATATCATTAGTCACTTTTTCCTATTGATGCTGTTCTTCAGCTGAAATCAAGGGTTAGTATAAGGAGTTTCATTTCCTATGGCTGGCCTCTATCGCACGATCTTATATATGAAAGAAAGGTAACATCCTAAATGTCCTGTAGCTTCCTGTTTATAGATGTGGTGCACAACACACCGATAAACAAGACACTACTAGACACGGTCTGTAAACACTCCGAGGATGAACTGCTCTGATACCACTTTTGTCACGACCCAACCCTGTGGGCCATGACTAGTGCCCGACCTGGACACTCGTATACGTACCTGTTAGATATAGTCAAACTGAAGCTAAGATCAATATGGAAACTTTCAAAAGAACTCCAAAGGTTCATAACGTCATCATATATATATATATATATATATATATATATATATATATATATATATATATCCAGATAACCTTTCTCCTGAATAGTCACAACTGATCAAAACATAATATGATACGTAAGCCGACAAGGCTGCCACAATATACCAACATGATACGCAAGCCGAAAAGGCTGCCACAATATACCAACATGATACGCAAGCCGACAAAGCTGCCATTACATATCAACACCATACGTAAGCCGACAAGGCTGCCACTATAGACAAACATATCTATAGCACATCGTATAGACACAGCTGAACAAAACTTATATACAACCCACACATATGTCTACAGACCTCTAAGAGTGTCGATAGTTAAATATGACGGGAAAGGGCCCCGCCGTACCCTTGGATAAACATATATATACATCATAAGATCTGTACCGAAAGTCTAGGCTCCGGAACAACAGAGCTCTCCAAGACCGCTGAGTAGAAGTCCTATGCTGAAGGGTCACCAAATCGACTATCTGTACCTGCGGGCATGAAACGCAGCCCCCCGAAGAAAGGAGGTCAGTACGAGATATGTACTGAGTATATAAAGCATGTAATACAATTGTTACACCCCAGAAAATTTCGTGTTACTAAGGCTACAGACGGCTTAATATGAGCTCGAGGAGGAGCAACTATTACAAGTATAAAGAGTGAAATTCTACTGTAGTAGCATGAGGATAGCATGAGTATGATATTTGGAATTCGTACAATATGATTGGAATGATACGTTAAAAGATATATAGCCCTCGTAACCGTAAGCTAAGGTGGGTCCCACATGATGGGATTTTTATAAAGGGCATATGATAAGTTATATGGATAATATATGTGAAGTTAAACACAACTCAAGAAGGATCCTTGAGCCAAATCCAAGTGTAAGCCCTCTAAAAAGATGTTTTTAAATTACGTTTTCGGGTGATCTGAATTGGGGAGACCATAACCCCATCATTATTTGGGAATTTGGGAAAACTCCTAAAATTAAATTTGTATATAATTGAATTATCTTTCCAACCATATATCGTGCGAATTTATTCGATAACGGAATCAAGAGATATGACTATTTTACTGAACAAAGGCGCTGGCCGCAAGTAGAGTGTCTGACACGTGGCAGGACCACTCCACCACCCTTTGTCACTATAAATAGGCTCAAAACAGGTGATAAACAGCATGGAAATGTTCATCAAGCTTATGGAAGGTTAGAGAGAGAGGGAGGAGAGGTTAGAGAGAGAAAGCGGGAGTTTGATCAAGTTCGAGGTCCCAAATCCCGAGGCCCGTGAAGAGTGAAGTGAAGAACAAGTTATTGTCATCGTTTTGAACCAAAAATTAGCTTTGGATGGTGTTGATTTCGTGGTTATGGACTACATAAGGTATGTTTAACTTGTCTGTGATGTTATTTACATGTTTATTGATAGATTTGGCGGATTAGAATGTTGGAAATGTTAATGTAATTGTCGTATATGTTGTATTAAGTAGTTGGGGATTAGGTGTTGATTTAGATGGATTCTTTGGTGGATTTAGTTAGATTATGGTGGATAAATGTTGGGTATTTTTGTTAATGTTGATATTAATGGTTTGTTAGCTGAATGGAGGTATTGGGATTGTTCATAATAGAAAGGAAATGCTGTCGAAATTCCGTTAGAAATAAAGATAAGTTTAAGGGATTTATTTTAAGGATATATATATTGGATGGATTGTTGCAGTAAATTAAGTATATTGTTGTGTTTTTGAGATTTATTTGTTGTTGGGCTGCGGTGGTGATTTACCTAATTGGGAGATACTAATGATATAGGGGAAGTGCTGCCCGTTTCGTTTTAGAATTAAGTTAATTATTAATATATATGATATACGAAACCCTTCTTAAGTCACGTGCATATTCTTACGATTATAGGATGGCATACTAATTGTGAAAAGTTCGTGATTAAGTTGAGTTCCTTGGATGACGTAAGGTATGTAAAGATAACCCTTCCTTCTTTTTGGCATGATCTTTATAAAACAAACAGACGACGTATATATGACTCCAAAGAAGCTCCTATTCTTAGATCCACTAGGATGGCTAATGTTCTTGATTTCCAGAAGCTATTTCATGGTGTCTCGATACGTGTCTATGATTCCAGAGGTTCTATTTTGATATAATCCATTGTGACATTCGAAGGGTACTTGATATGATTATTGTCTTGATTTTCAAATGATAGTTCATCTTGATTATTCTATCGAGTCTCAGATATGACTTAGTTTGCATATGGTTTCTCACTACTCTGCTCGTGCATGCCTCAATATATCTTTCACCGAGTCCCGGGCCGGGTATGTTTTCGTGCACAGTTTCATTACATTGTTCACCGAGCCCCTCACTAGAGGGCCGGGTACGGTATATATTGATATGCATGATTTACATTTCATAAGGCAAATGTATTTGTATTTGAATGTCATATTTGTCTCCTGTGACCTCTATTTCAGTAATGATCGTCTTTACTGTATCACATGCTTTATATACTCAGTACATATTCCGTACTGACCCCCTTTCTTCGGGGGGCTGCGTTTCATGCCTGCAGGTACATATACTCGATTTGGTGATCCTCCAGCTTAGGATTTCTACTCAGCTGTCTTGGAGAGCTCCATTGTTCCGGAGCCTAGAGTTTTGATACAGATCTTTTGATATATATATATATATATATATATATATATATATATATATATATATATATGTATGTTTATCCAGGGGTACGGCGGGGCCCTGTCCCGTCATGTTTCACTATCGACACTTTTAGAGGTCTGTAGACATATGTGTGGGTTGTGTATAAGTTTGTTCAGCTGTGTCTATACGATGTCCTATGGATATTGATATGTTGTGGTAGCCTTGTCGGCTCGCGTATGATATTGATATGTAGTGGCAGCCTTGTCGGCTTGCGTATCATATTATGTTCTGATTAGTTGTGACTCCTCGGGAGACAGGTTATCCGAGTATGTATATATATGATGACGTTATGAACATTTGGAGTTCTTATGCAAGTTTCCATATTGTTTCATAGATTCTGTTCGGCTATACCTAATAGGTACGTATATGAGTGTCCAGCTCGGGCACTAGTCATGGCCCATGGGGTTGGGTCGTGACAGAAGTGGTATCAGAGCAGTTCATCCTCGGAGTGTCTACAGACCGTGTCTAGGAGATTCTTATTTATCGGTGTGTTGTGCACCATATCTATAAACAGGAAGCTACTGGACATTTAGGATGTTATCTTTCTTTCATATCTAAGATCGTGCGAGAGAGCCCAGTCATAGGAAATGAAATTCCTTATACTAACCCTTGATTTCAGCTGAAGAACGACATCGATAGAAGAAAGTGACTGATGATATTGGAAGTTACAAAGTACACTAGTAAGCAATGGTGCGAAAGAAGCATGTCGGATAAGGTAAGAATATTGAAGTATGATTGAAATGTGAAGTTGAACAATGAAAGGGAAGGTAGATAGGAAGGTATAACAAGACAGATCGTTAAAGGATCAGGTACGTCTCGAGGTGTGATATATGAGGTAAGTTTCGACATCTTTATACCTTTACTTGAAATTGGGAGCTCTGTGTGGCTATGATATGATATGATATATATGTATATATGTTGGCCCTGTGAGGCATTGTTGTTATTTCCTGCGTGCAGGTTTTGGGATAGTGAGAAATACAGAGGAAACTCTGCCAAAATTTTCTTAGAAATAAAAAGGGAATGAGATATAAGTTCGTAATATGTCTTGAAAGGTCGTGTCAATAGTAATAATAGGATTTGACCAAGTTGCAAGTCTGACTTCAAGAAATAAGTTAACTGTTGATTGATATTAATAGTAATTATGAGACCGCTATCGATAGGGTAAATTTATCATGTTGGATTAAAGCTTTAAGAGGTACCCTCCATGTCATCCCTAAGAGGCATCATTCCTATTTGGGAAATTTTATTTCGAAGAAGCATATATGAGCAGCAAAGTTGGGAATTCATTTGAACGGACCGGAATACTTTCCAGCCACATTTTACCTTAGAAGAGGCTCATGTTGAAGAGCAAAAAAATGCCAACAATTAAGTTTCATTTTTATTTGAAGAGTACAAAGCATACAACAAGTAAGTTACGAACTAAATAGTTCGTTTATGACCCAAGAACAAATCTGAAGGTAAACTATGTGAATCAAGCATTAGAAGTCCCGTGGTGCTTATCGGATTCTATCTCTTTTTCTTGTGGTGGTTTTGGAGGATGCTTCATGGTGACGTAATCTTGGAGTTGGAGCGTTCTTGTGTTCTTGAGGTGAAATTTCATCATATTTTTATGTCCTTGAGTTTATTAGTTCTTAATCAACTAATTGGGATGAAATTTGTAGAATGAAAACTCAAACTTGTGGGCTATCTTAGATCGTGTGTTTCATGTGTTGTTGATGGAATGCTTGGACAATTTGGAAGGGCTTGAGATACTAAGAGATGATTTAGAAAAGACTGGCAAATCTTAATAGGGTATTATATTGAGGCATCACTGAATTGACAAGCAGGGATAAATTACGACGAGTTTATAGTTAGAAGAAATAACAGTATGATTGAGATAAGAGTACAGAGGAAGAAGAATTGCGACAAATAGGAATGTATTGGTAAGGTGGCTTGTGAGGTATTGAGGTTATGATTAACCAGAAAGGGTAGAAGGTTAAGTACGCCTACTCCACAGAGCGTGATTAAACCATAGTCAGAATTGTGAATAGGGTTAAAAAAAAGAAGAGGAGAGAGTGTTACATTATAGGATTGATTACGAACATGATATAATGTGAATATAATGAGGATTGTTATGAGAATGGGTAAAGCCCGGTGAGGAAGTGACTAAAAGATATGACGTGATCTATGTGACTAAAGTATAAAGGCAAATGTGAAATGGAAAGGCAGGGTATTGAACGAATGAGAAAGACTTATAAAGTTCTATAGGGAAAGTTCAGAATAAAGATTATGCGATAACGGAAACGATAGCGAGCACAAGAAAAGAAGGAGTTAATTGGAAGAAGGAAATAAGAAGAAAGTGAGATAACAGTGCAGTAATAGATTATGACATGTATAGCCGAGAACACAAGTAATATAAGTGACGGAACTGTGAAAGACCAAACTATAGAAAGATGAGCAACGAGGTAGAATGAGTGCTAGAAAATGACTGGGATGATAAGGACAAATAGGGATGAACAGAATACGTTTTGAAAATGAGAAAGGGATTATGCAAAAGTAGTGTTTTCCGAAGGATACAGAGGTAGTATGAGATTCCTCATGCACAGAACAAAAGATGGACATAGACTGGATAAATGGAAAGGAATACTAAGGAAAGCACCCAAGATAGACGTAATAGATTGAGTACGAGTATAAAAAAAAAATATATATATAGCTACGAACTTAAAGGTGTAGTACAACAACAAGGTGATAAGATAAGACTATCATTAAGACGAATTTGATATGATTTTGAGTAAGTTCGAAGTCAGTGTTGGTTACACAACAAAGGTGAAAGAGCATAAGGCATAAAGGAATACTGCGTATATATGACTTCACCTCAGAAATAGTGAAATCCTTAAAGGCCAAGGATTGTGGATTTAAGAAACAACTGAGGTATTGTAAATTTAGTAGTGGAAACAGATTATATCCGCTAGGATAAAGATACCGTTATAAGAGAGCTTTGGACACTTATCATCAGAATATAAGTGCTACCTAATTGAGAATTTGGAATGACTACAGATACTATATATCGAAAGGTTCTCGTCACTTCCTGATTTTTATTAAGGTTTCGTAGGTGGATAACCAAAGTTATAAATTATAAAGAAAGACATGGGTATGGTACAGTATACCAAATGAATTGGAAAAAAAGGATCAGATGAATTTGAGATCTGAAATAGGGACATAAGGCGGAATATAAGTAGATAATGGTATAAGTACGTCCTTAAGGGGGGAAGCAGGTGAGAGAAGTGCAAGTGTAAGATGGAAACGATTGACGCTGCAATACATATGATATGGATGCTTAAACTTCAAGTGAGATCCCTTGCTAAAACAAGTTAGTAAGATCTGAAGGCCAGCAATAAACGGATAGAGGTCAGGATGGTATTTGAGACAAGACCGAGGATCATTTGTAAATATCTTATATGTTATGACATTAGGAAGTGGGTGCTTGTAAAAAGAAAGAGTACGACAAGAGAATGGTAACGAGTAACTTAAGAGATATTATAAAGGATAGCTACACTATACTGGGTTAAAGGCTAAGATGTTGGCAATAGAGTTGTTCGCTAATGATATTGCGACTTATAAGTAGTAAGGGGAAGGGATAGAGAATCTCCTATAGTAGGATACGAGAAAATCAAAGGGTGAATAAAGGAGGGGAAAGAAGTATGACAAGATAGGGTACGATCGCGTTTTCGTACGGATGCATTAAGTACAGCATAATGAACCAGGAGAAGGAAAGGCTATGACTAAGATTGGATATGTTTTATATAAGTTGTACAAGAATAGTTATGCAACCTACGAATATTTGTATACTAAGGATGAGACCAAGTGAGTACTTGCATAGAAGAGTAAGGATTCAGTAATAGCAATGCGGTAATGATATTTTGGGTACATTAAGGAAAGGTGTAAGATGGTTTGAGCCAAATTACCGAGATAGAATTAGTACTGAGGAAAAATAGGACATGGCCATAGTTGAGCCCTAATACCGATTGAAAGATACAAGAGAAAAATGCAAGTAAAGAATAAAGACTAGTGAAACGACGCTAAGGTATTTGAGCACCTTCGCATGCTCTTGAAAAGATCGCAACATAATGTGTGACAGAAAAGCTAAGAAAAAAAAATAAAGAAACGGCACGGGATAATATGCCTAAAGTGTTACAAGTTGGAATAAGGGAAATGGTGAAACAGTTCAAGCGAGACGATCAGAACAAACTGGTTACTGGATGACATTGAATTTATATGTCAAATTCAAAAATTCTTTCAGAATTATACCTCTTAATAATAGATAAACCACAGAGCAACTACGTAAAGTTATATATTAGGATACTCCAGTGCTACTTGATAGAAAACTCTAAGGATCGAGATTAAGAGCTAAAAGGTAAAGTGACATTGAAGGTCGAGAAGTGATACATAATGCTGAAGATTCTAGAGCATGGACTGTAACAACAGAGCAATGTAAGGTTATTGAAGCAAAATAATGTTACACCAAGGGAAATTTTGTCTTATTCGTAGAGTCTGCGAAGGGTCTACAGGTTACCAGAGGCATGAAATACTCCAGGGATTATAAAGTCTAATAAATCGACGAGGGACGTCTACGCGTGAGAGGTAAGATGAAGTGAACGATACGTCTTAAAGGAGTAACTATAGAAGAAGAAAGAGTCGAGTTATGACTAAGTGCACCAGGGAGAGAGAGAGTAAGATTTCAGCGGAAGAGCTCGCAATACAATCGTCAACCAACTGCGAAATGAAAAGAAGAGTAAAGAAAACAGCGTGGAATTACCACCTCGAGAGGCAAGAGCAAGAACAAATATTATGGGAATGGTTACATAGAGATCTGGAATGCGTTATAATAAACTGAAGGCATCGACCAATGAAGGAGGCATATGCAGGGCATAATTCAGTAAAAGAACATTTAAGGAAGTATTGGAAGTGCAGAATTAGTTTAACATTCGAGGACGAATATTCCAAAGGGGGGAAGGATGTTACACCCCAGAAAATTTCGTGTTACTAAGGCTACAGACGGCTTAATGTGAGCTCGAGGAGGAGCAAATATTACAAGTATAAAGAATGATATTCTACTGTAGTAGCATGAGGATAGCATGAGTATGATAGTTGTAATTCGTACAATATGATTGGAATGATACATTAAAAGATATATAGCCCTCGTAACCGTAAACTGAGGTGGGGCCCACATGATGGGATTTTTTTAAAGGACATATGATAGGTTATATGGACAATATATGTGAAGTTAAACACAACACAAGAAGGACCCTTGAGCCAAATCCAAGGGTAAGCCCTCCAAAAAGATGTTTTTAAATTACATTTTCGGGTGATCTGAATTGGGTAGACCATAACCACATCATTATATGGGAATTTGGGAAAACTCCTAAAATTAAAGTTGTAGATAATTGAATTAGCTTTCCAACCATAGTTCGTGGGAATTTATTCGATATTGGAATCAAGAGATATGACTGTTTTACAGAACAAATGCGATGGCCGCAAGTAGAGAGCCTGACGCGTGGTCGACACGTGGCAGGACCACTCCGCCGCCCTTTGTCACTATAAATAGGCTAAAAACAGGTCATAAACAGCATGGAAATGTTCAGCAAGCTTATGGAAGGTTAGAGAGAGAGGCAGGAGAGGTTAGAGAGAGAAAGCGGGAGTTTGATCAAGTTCGAGGCCCCAAATCCCGAGGCCCGTGAAGAGTGAAGTGAAGAACAAGTTATTGTCGTCGTTTTGATCCAAAAATTAGCTTTGTATGGTGTTTATTTCGTGGTTATGGACTACATAAGGTATGTTTAAGTTGTCTGTGATGTTATTTACATGTTTATTGATAGATTTGGCGGATTAGAATGTTGGAAATGTTGATGTAAATGTCGTATATGTTGTATTAAGTAGTTGGGATTAGGTGTTGATTTGGATGGATTCTTTGGTGGATTTAGTTAGATTATTGTGGATAAATGTTGGGTATTTTTGTTAATGTTGTTATTAATGGCTTGTTAGCTGAATGGAGGTATTGGGATTGTTCAGAATAGAAAGGAAATGTTGTCGAAATTCCGTTAGAAATAAAGATAAGTTTAAGGGATTGATTTTAAGGATATATATATTGGATGGATTGTTGCAGTAAATTAAGTATATTGTTGTGTTTTTGAGATTTATTTGTTGTTGGGCTGCGGTGGTGATATACCGAATTGGGAGATACTAATGACATAGGGGAAATGCTGCCCGTTTCGTTTTAGAATTAAGTTAATTATTAATATATATGATATACTAAAGCCTTCTTAAGTCACGTGCATATTCTTACGATTATGGGTTGGCATACTAATTGTGAAAAGTTCGTGATTAAGTTGAGTTCCTTGGATGACGTAAGGTATGTAAAGCTAACCCTTCCTTCTTTTTGGCATGATCTTTATAAAATAAACAGACGACGTATATGTAACTCCAAAGAAGCTCCTATTCTTAGAGCCACTAGGATGGCTAATGTTCTTGATTTCCAAAAGCTATTTCATGGTGTCTCGATACGTGTCTATGATTCCAGAGGTTCTATTTTGATATAATCCATTGTGACATTCGAAGGGTACTTGATATGATTATTGTCTTGATTTTCAAATGATAGTTCATCTTGATTATTCTATCGAGTCTCAGATATGACTTAGTTTGCATATGGTTGCTCACTACTCAGCTCGTGCATGCCTCAATATATCTTTCACCGAGTCCCGGGCCGGGTATGTTTTCGTGCACAGTTTCACTGCATTGTTCACTGAGCCCCTCACTAGAGGGCCGGGTACGGTATATATATATATATATATATGATGATATGATGATGTGATAATATGATGATATGATGATGTGATTATGGCGCCAAGGATGACTTTATTCACCGAGTCCCATAATGGGCTGGGTATGATATATGATATATGATATTTATATGCATGATTTACATTTCATAAGCAAATGTATTGGTATTTGAATGTCATATTTGTCTCTTGTGACCTCTATTTCAGTAATGATCCTCTTTACTGTATCACATGCTTTATATACTCAGTACATATTCCGTACTGACCCCCTTTCTTCGGGGGGCTGCGTTTCATGCCCGCAGGTACATATACTCGATTTGGTGATCCTCCAGCTTAGGATTTCTACTCAGCTGTCTTGGAGAACTCCATTGTTCCGGAGCCTAGACTTTTGATACAGATCTTTTGATATATATATATATATATATGTATGTTTATCCAGGGGTACGGCGGGGCCATGTCCCGTCATGTTTCACTATCGACACTCTTAGAGGTCTGTAGACATATGTGTGGGTTGTGTATAAGTTTGTTCAGTTGTGTCTATACGATGTGCTATGGATATTGATACGGTGTGGCAGCCTTGTCGGCTCGCGTATGATATTGATATGTAGTGGCAGCCTTGTCGGCTTGCGTATCATATTATGTTCTGATAAGTTGTGACTCCTCGGGAGACAGGTTATCCTAGTATGTATATATATGATGACGTTATGAACCTTTGGAGTTCTTATTCAAGTTTCCATATTGTTTCATAGATTCGGTTTGGCTATACCTAACAGGTACGTATATGAGTGTCCAGCTCGGGCACTAGTCATGGCCCATGGGGTTGGGTCGTGACAACAATAAAGAGGATCATGACTGAAATAGAGATTACATGAGACAAGTATGACATTCAAATACCAAAACACTTACCTTATGAAATGTAAACCATGCATATCAATATCATATATCATACCCGGCCCATTATGGGACTCGGTGAATAAAGTCATCACATACCATCCTTGGCGCCATAATCACATCATCATATCATCACATCATATATATATATATATATATATATATATATATATATACCGTATCCCGGCCCTCTAGTGAGGGACTCGGTGAACAATGCAATGAAACTGTGCACGAGAACGTATCCTGGCTCGGGACTCAGTGAAAGATATATTGACACATGCACGAGCAGAGTAGTGAGCAACCATATGCAGACTAAATTTATTTGAGACTCAATAGAATATTCAAACGAACTATCATTTGGAAATCAAGACAATAGTCATACCAAGTATCCTTCGAATGTCACTACGGAACATATCAAATAGAATTTCAGAAATCATAGATACGTATCAAGACATAATAAAAATAAGTTCTGGGAATCAAGAACATTAACCATCCTAGTGTCTCTAAGAATAGGAGCTTCTTTGGAGTCATATACACGTCGCCTGTTTGTTTCATAAAGATCATGCCAAAAAGAAGGAAGGGTTAGCTTTACATACCTGTTATAGGTTAACCGTAACCAAGTTCGCTTCGTCGCCCCTTTAGCCTATTTAATATGAAAGTAACGCTATCGAAATATACTTTCTAGCTTATAAATCTACAACCAATCGCTTATAGAAATCATTCTTTAGTTCATACTTTCTTGATTAGGATTTTTGTTAGTTAAGAACTTAACGGAATTCGGGTAGCATTTCCCCTATATAACTCGTCTAACCCGAACTTCTAACTAATCTCCTGTTATCTCAGCAATACCAACAACAACAGTAATAGAAATATTCATATCAAATCCTTACAATCTAGCCCATAAACAACTCAAACACCCCAATAACCTTTCTTAATCCTTTTCCAATCCAAATCATTAACATTTAAGATTATACACCAAACAGACCAACATACGCTTTGTATACGATACGTTATACACTTCTTTCTTCCGAATTTAGAAGCCATATCAATGACAACACGACAACAACATATGAACATAAACAACACTTTTAATCTTTCAACTCAACGATTCCATATAACAACTACAACTCCTAATACCAACGAATTCATGCAATTTCTTACTTCCAATTTCATCTAATACAATTTTAATCTTTCCATTACAACACCATTAATCCAATTATACCATAAAATGAGAAGATCTTACCTTAATTTAATCAGAGCAAATTCTACACTCACGTGCACCAATTGCACTATTTCTTCTTCCTCAATTCAATACCCAATGTTGCTATCACCTCCTAGGACTTGCAAACTATCTTAGAATTTAATCTAAGCAAGATTTTTTTTTTGTCACAGCTAGCCGTGAGCCAACAGCCATGGCTGCTCATACTTTTTTTTTTTGGCTTCAATTTGAGTTATTTGTGAAGAAGAACATAAGCATAACTATTAGTCATCACAAACATAACTATTAGTCATAATATTTCTATTTATGGGCAGCCATTCATAGGGCACGTGTCCCACTAACATGCCCATGTTTTACATTTTTGTTTAATTAAGGAATCGGGTGGGGCCCACTCAAAGTGTAATTAACTTAATTAATCCTTAATCCCTGCTTAATAATCTAATCATGGTTAGTTAATCCCTAATTTCCATTAATATTTCTATACTAATTGAAATTTATAACAAATCGTGCACTAATTAAAATCGAGGATTAAAAGCACTTTATTTCATATCCCAAAATAATCTCGTCTTTAACTTATGTCGATTAGCTTACGAATAATTCCACGTACAAAATACGGGGTATAACAGTGACGATCATGACAAAGGATTTATAACAATAGTGCAAGAAAAGTCAAAGATAAAGGAATTATCAAGTTGGAAACAATAAAGCCGGCACCGGATATGGCTTGCAATTGACTATAAGAAAAGGATGAGAGTAGAAACACTTGGTCTAAGGTAAACTCATATGAACACAGTACTTCTATACCCTGGGGCAATCTGCGAACGACTATGATAGACGGGCATTGTAACACAAAGACTGAAGTCCAAGAGCGGTGTCCAGGAGTTCATGTACCCTGTACATCTTCATAACTAGCTTCATGACTGGATGGTCAAGAGGGGTATATGAATTAAGCAATTAAAGAAGGTGGCTATTGCTAGTAAAGGGTTCTAAGTTTTATAAGGAGAGGAAAGAGTCCACTACCATCTAACGACTTGGGGGCACAATAACTATTCAGGAGGAGCATAAAATCACGGGACAGTATGGAGTGAAAGGAAATGTATCGAGGGACATGGAAAAGCTATCTGTATAGTGTGCTTTCTGATTATGTATAGGTTGGGGTAAAGATAATATTACAAGAGAACTTAGGACACTTATCATCGGAATATAAGTGCTACCTAATTGAGAATTTGGAACGACTATAAGTACTAATTAATTACCAGTTGGAGTAAGTGGAATGTGGCCTTGGAGGAGTTGCTACATGGGATGCATTACTCGAATACAGATGGTCAGATGAGATTTTATACTATATATGGGAAGGTTCTCGTCGCCTCATGATTTTGTTAAGGTTTCGTACGTGGATAATCAAAGTTATAAATTATAAAGAAAGGACATGGATGTTACCGTATACCAACTGAATTGGAAAAGAGTCAGATGAATTTGAGATTGAAAATGGGGACATAGAGCAGAATATACATAGATAATGATATAAGTACACCCTAAAGGGGGGAAGCGGGTGAGAGAAATGTAGGTGTAAAATGGAAGCAATTGACACTGCAATATGTTTGATATGGATACTTAGACTTCAAGTGAGATCCCTTGCCGAAACAAGTTAATAAGATCTGAAAGCCAGCAATAAATGGATAGAAGTCAGGATGATATTTGAGACGGTGTTGAGAATCATTTGTAAAGGTCTTGAATTGTACGACATTAAAAGTGGGTGCTTATAAAAAGAAAGAATACGACAAGAGAATGGTAACGAGTAACTTAAGAGATATTATAAATGATAGCAACGCTATACTAGATTAGAGGTTAAGATGTTGGCAATGGAATTGTTTGCTAATGATATTGTGACTTATAAGTAGCAAAGGAGAGGGGACAGAAAATCCCCTATAATAGGATATGAGAAAAATCAAAGGATGAATCAAGGGAAAGGAGTATGACAAGATAGGCTACGAGCGAATTTTAGTACGGATGAGATATGTAAAGAAGAATAAACCAAGAGAAGGAAAGACTACGACTAAGATTGGATATATTTTACACAAGTTGTACAAGAATATTGGTATGTTAAGAATGAGACCAAGTGAGTATTTTATAAGAAGAGTGAGGATTCAGTAATAACAATGTGGTTATAATATTTCGGGCGCATTAAGGAAAGATGTAAAGATGGTTTAAGCCGAATTACCAAGACAAAATTAACAGTAAGGGCAAATAGGACATGGCCATGGCTGAGCCGAAGAATTATCCCGATACCGATTGTAAGATATGAAAGGAGAAGGCAAGGTAAAACATGAAGACTACTGAGATGACGCTAAGATATCTCTTGGACTCATTTGAGCACTTACGTATATTCTAATGCGTGATAGGAGAACTAAGAGCAAAATCTGGGTAAAGAGGCAATAGAAGAGTTTGAATTAAAGATAAAGGAACGACACGAGATAATATGCCTAAAGTGTTATAAGTTGGATTAAGGGAAATGGTTTAAGCGAGACGATCAGAACAAGTGGTTTACTGGATGACAGTGAATTTATATGTCAAATAAAAAATTCCTTCAGAATTATACTAGTTAATGATAGTCAGATCACAAAGCAGCTATATGAAGTTATTATATGAGGGAACTCTAGAGCTACTTGATAGCCAACTCTAAGGATTGAGATTAAGAGCTAAAAAGTAGAGTGACGGTTAAAATCTTTTAAAAAGAAAGTCGAGAAGTGATACATGAGGCCGAAGATTCCAGAATATGGATTGAAACAGCAAAGCAATGTAAGGTTATTGAAGTAAAATAATGTAACACCTTGGAAAATTTCGTTTTATTCGTAGAGTCTGCGAAGGGTCTACAGGTTGAGAAAATGAAATACTCCAGGGATAGCAAAGTCTAATAAATCAACGAGGGACGTCTACGCGTAAGAGGTAAGATGAAGTGAACGATACATCTCAAGGGAGTAACTATAGAAGAAGACAGAGTCGAGTTATGACTAAGTGTACCAGAGAGAAGAGTAAGATTTCAGCAGAAGAGCTCGCAATACAACTGTCAACCAACTGCGAAATAAAAAGGAGAGTAAAGCCAATAATTTGGAAGTATTACCTCGAGAGGCGAGATCAAGAAGGAATATTACGGTAATGGTTACTTAGAGATCTGTAATGCGTTATAATAAATTGAAGGGAATCGACCAACGAAAGAGGCATGTGAAGGAAATAATTCAATAAAAGAGCATTTAAGGAAATATTGGGAATGCAGGACTAGTTTAACATTCGAGGACGAATGTTCCAAAGGGGGAAAGGATGTTATACCCTGTATTTTTGTACGTTGGATTATTCGTAAGTTAATCGACATAAGTTTAAGGACAAGAGTATTTTTGAGATATGAGACAAGGACTTTTAATCCCGATTTTATTGTTGCTTGGTTTAGTAATTAATTACAAGTAGTGTGGAAATATTAGTGGAGATTAGGGATTAATTAACCATGATTAGATTGTTAAGTAGGGATTAGTGATTAATTAAGATTAATTAAGTGTACCAAATGGACCCCACTACAACATGGCCAAATCTAATTGGTCCATGCCATAGTGGGGCATGTGTCAACATGGTGGGACACATGTCAAGTGGGCAGCTTGCATATATATACATATTTGATGACTAATTCATTTATTCACATTTAATTTTCATCTTCACCAAAGTGAATTGAAGAGAGAGAAGCTTCTTGAAGCTCATGACCAGCCCCTTTTCAACACCATTAGATTGCTAATTTTCATCTTGATTTGGAGACGGAATTGTGAACAACCATGGCTGCCAAGCTCTTGGCAAAGCTTCATATTTTGATAGCAAGAAAATTAAATGCCTAAGGTGTTCTAAGCATTCAAAGGAGCAGCAAGGTTAGAGCTTAAATTGAAGAAGATGAAGTGATGCAAATGGTGCAAGTTATTTTAGATCTTTCCTAATTAAATTTGAGGTAAGGTCTAATACTCTCCTACATGTTTTAGAGATGATTTGGTCTTTGTATTAATTGGTGGATGTGGAATTGGATGCAAAGAATTGTGTATGTTGATGTTGAGATTCTGTTTGGGCCGTATGGGGGCTGTTTTAATCAAATAATGGTGAATTAATTTTAATTAGTGTTGTTTTTATTGTTGTCATTGATTATATGATGAAAGTAAAGGAATTTGGTATTTTAAGTTATGGTTATATTGTGTCGAAAATGATCGGGTTCTGGTTGTGTTGTTGTTCTCGTTGAATTGGAGGGCTAAGTGTAGTAGGATTTTACATTGCGTTGTTGTAATTGTTGGACTATTGTAAGGTCATTTTGATGAAGTATGGTGGCTATAGATTAATAGGAGTAATTTGAAAATGTCGTAGTCGTTATGTTGACGATTATCGAATATTGTAATGTGTGGGCTGATTTGGAATGATGTGGATTGTTTATTATCCTGACTTCTATCCGTTTATTAGATTACTATCCTGACTTCTATCCGTTTATTGTTGGCTTTCAGATCTTACTAACTTGTTTCAGCGAGGGGTCTCACTTGCAATTTAAGTATCCATATCAAATATATTGCAGTGTCAATTGTTTCCATCTTACACTTGCATTTCTCACCCGCTTCCCCCCTTAAGGGTGTACTTATACCATTATATGCTTATACTTTGCTCTATGTCCCTATTTCCAATCTCAAATTCATCTGATCTTGTTTTTTTCAACTTATTTGGTATACTGTACCATATCCATGTCTTTCTTTTTTATAATTTATAACTTTGAATATCCACGTACGAAACCTTAACAAAATCACGAAGTGACGAGAACCTTTCTGTATATAGTACAAAATCGCATCTAATAATCTGTACTTGAGTAATGCAACCAGTGTAGCAACTCGTCCAAGGCCACCTTCCACTTACTCCAGTCAATAATTAACTAGTACTTGTAGTCGTTCCAATTTCCCAATTAGGTAGCACTTATATTATGATGATAAGTGTCCAAGGCTCTCTTGTAGCATTATCTTTATCCCAACCTGTATCATATGTTTCCTCTAATAGATTTACAATACATCGTTTGTTCGTCAAACCTACAGTCCTTTTCCTTTAAGGATTTCACTGTTTTCGAGGTGAAGTCATACACACGCCGTACTCTTTTATGCCTTATGCTCTTTTACCCTTGTTGTGTACCCAACACTGACTTCTAACTTACTCAAAATCATATTGAGTTAATCTTAATAATGGTCTTATCTTATCACCTTGTCGTCGTACTACACCTTTAAGTTCGTAGCTATATATTTCCCTTTTATTTTATACTCGTACTCAATTAATTACGTCTATCTTGGGTGCTTCCTTTGGTATTCCCTTACCATTTCTCCAGTCTATGTCAATCTTTTATTCTGTGCACGAGGAATCTCATGCTACCCCTGTATCCTTCGGAAAACACTACTCCCGCATAATCCCTTTCTCATTTTCAAAACGTATTCTGTTCATCCCTATTTTCTCTTATCACCCCAGTCATTTTCTAGCACTCATTCTGCCTTGTTGCTCATCTTTCTATAGTTTGGTGTCTCGCAGTTACGTCACTTATATTACTTGTGTTCTCGACTATACATGTCATAACCTGTTACTACACTGTTATCTCGCTCGCTTCCTTCTTATTTCCTTCTTTCAATTAACTCCTTCTTCTTTTGTGCTCGCTATCATTTTCGTTATCACATAATCTTTGTTCTGCACTCTCCCTATAGAAGAACTTTATAAGTCTTTCTTATTCGTTCTATAGCTCGCATTTATACTTTAGTCACATAGATCACGTCATATCTTTTAGTCACTTCCTCGCCAGGATTTATTCATTTTCCTAACAATCCTCATTATATTCACATTACATCCTGTTCGTAATCAACCCAATTGTGTAACACTTCTTAACCTTTTACCCTTTCTGGTCAATCTTATCCTTAATACCTCACAAGCTGTCTTATCAATACATTCATATTCATCACCATTTTTCTTCCTCTGTACTCTTGTCTTAATCATACTATTACTTCTTCTAACTATAAACTTGTCGTAATTTATCCCTGCTTATCAATTCAGTTAATACCTCCATATAACACTCTATTAAAATTTGCTAGCCTTTTTTAAATAATCTCTTATTATGACAAGCCCTTCCAAATTGTCCTAGCATTTCTTTTTACCATATCGATATCGACCTCATAATTACTATTACCATCAATTCAACAGTTAACTTATTTCTCGAAGTCAGCCGTACTCGCAACTTAGTCAAAGCTTATCATTACTGTTGACATGACCTTTCAAGACTTTTTACGAGCCTATATCTCATTCTCTTTTTATTTCTAGGAAAATTTTGGCAGAGTTTCATTTGTATTTCTTACTATCCCAAAAACTTCACGCAGAAAATACCGGCAATGCCTCACAAGGCCAACATATATACATATATATCATATCATATCATAGCCACACAGGGCTCCCAATATCAACAACAGTATAAAAATGATGAACTTACCTCGTATGTCCAACGCAAACTGTACCTGTTATTCTTTCCTATTTATTTTCCCTTTCAATCTTTAACTGCAGGTTTCAATCAGACCTGCAACCTTCACACTATATCTGACATATATTCTGCTTACCGTTATTGATTCCTTCAGCTTCTTCTGTGCGCACCTTATAACAGGACTTATCAACAATATATATACATTCAATCCATTTTTTTACAATACTTACAATAACTTACCTTGATGATGGCCAGTCGCCGTTCTGTATATACAATTTCTGATAACGTAACCTCAATGAAATATTAGCCTCTGTAACTCCCAGTAGCATTATTTACTTTCTCTTGTCGACACCACTCTCCTGCTGAAATCAAAGGTTAGTATATAAAGGATATCATTTCCAATCTCTTGGCTCTATCACACGATCTAGAATAAGAAGAAAAGATAACATCCTAAATGTACTGTAGCTTCCTGTTTATAGATGTGGTGCACAACACACCGATAAATAAAACTCTACTAGACACGGTCTGTAGACACTCCGAGCATGAACTGCTTTGATACCACTTTTGTCATGACCCAACCCCGTAGGCCATGACTAGTGCCCGAGCTGGACACTCGTTTACATACCTGTTAGATATAGTCAAACTGAATCTAAGAACATTATGGAAACTTGCAAAAGAACTCCAAAGGTTCATAACGTCATCATATATATATATATATATATATTTATCCAGATAACCTGTCTCCTGAGGAGTTACCACTAATCAAAACATAATATGGTACGCAAGCCGACACGGCTACCATTACATGTCAATACGATACGCAAGCCGACAAGGCTGCCACTACATATCAATACCATACGCAAGCCAAAAAGGCTGCCACTACAGACGAACATATCCATAGCACATCCTAGAGACACAGGTGAACAAAACTTATACACAACCCACACATATGTCTACAGACCTCTAAGAGTATCGGTAGTGAAATATGACGGGACAGGGCCCCGCCGTACCCCTGCACAAACATATATATATATACACATCAAAAGATCTGAACCAAAAGTCTAGGCTCCGGAACAATGGAGCTCCGCAAGACAGCTGAGTAGAAGTCCTAAGCTGCAGGATAACCAAATCGACTATCCGTACCTGCGGGCATGAAACGTAGCCCCCTGAAGAAAGAGGGTCAGTACGAGATAGGTACTGAGTATATAAAGCAGGAAATACAATAAAGAGGATCATGACTAAAATAGAGATTGCAGGAGACAAGTATGACATTCAAAATACTAATACACTTGCCTTATGAAATGTAGATCATGCATATCAATATCATATATCATACCCGGCCCATTATGGGACTCGGTGAATAAAGGCATCACATGCCATCCTTGGCGCCATAATCACACCATCATATCATCATATAATCACATCATCATAGCATATATATATATATATATATATATATATATATATACCGTACCCGGCCCTCTAGTGAGGGACTCGGTGAACAATGCAGTGAAACTGTGCACGAAAACTTACCCGGCCCGGGACTCGGTGAAAGATATATTGAGGCATGCACGAGCAGAGTAGTGAGCAACCATATGCACACTAAATCATATCTGAGACTCAATAGAATAATCAAAATGAACTATCATTTAAAAATCAAGACAATAGTCATATCAAATACCCTTCGAATGTCACTATGGATTATATCAAAATAGGACGCCTGAAATAATAGACACGTATCAAGAAAAAAAGAAAAGTTCTGGGAATTAAGAACATTAACCATCCTAGTGTCTCTAAGAATAGGAGCTTTTTTGGAGTCATATACATGTTGTCTGTTTATTTCATAAAGATCATGCCAAAAATAAAGAAGGGATAGCTTTACATACCTCGAACTTTATCTAAATGTCCAACGTCTACTTCTCGATCTCGTAGGTCTACAATTAAGATAACATAAGCCACAGTTAGATCATCCACATCACTTACTAACCAATCCAAGTACGAATGAAACTTAACGAAATTCGGGCAGCATTTCCCCTGAAAACTTAACAATCCTCGAGATTCCAATTTAGCCAAACATCAATCAAAATACCAACAACAACAATGCCAACAATGTCATATCAAACTAGAATTAAATCCATTCTTAAATCACTTCCAAAACAGCCCAATATACATTCGTATACCAATGCTTGTATACACTTCTTTATTTTCGTATATCCATAGTATAACAACAAACACAACAACAACGACTACAGCCAATCCCACGATATTCCAGCCCACAAAACAATTCATAACAACCACCAAACAGTCCCAAAATATCATCGCAAAACAGCTACAAATAACATACCAAACAGCCCCAAAATATCGTCACAAAACAGCCACGAAAATCATACCAAACAGCCCCAAAATATTGTCACAAAACAGCCTCGAAAATCATATAAAATAGCCCCAAAATATCATCACAAAACAACTACGAAAATCATATAAAACAGCCCAAAATGTCATCACAAAACAGCCACGAAAATTATACCAAACAGCCCGGTATACGCTTTGTATATGATATCTTCATACACTTTATTCTCCCAAATTTACGAACAACAACTTGTCAACAACATCAACAATTGTTATACATCATAACTCAGCTAATTCCATCCATTTAATCCAACTAAAACTGCCCCCGATCCATAAATCTCAACAAAACAACAAACGAATTTATAACGCTATTTTCTCCATTCTAATCCGTTAAAACTTTAAATAAACACTTTAATAACATAAAAGGAATCTTATACATACCTTATCAGCAACTCAACCACGAAAATATCCTCCCCCAAGATCAATATTTAGCTTAAAACGACGATGATAACTCGTACTACACTTTATCCTTCACGAGCCTCAGGATTCGGGGCCTCGAACTTGATCGATTCTCCACTTTCTCTCTATACTTCTCCTCTATCTCTCTCTCTAAAATATTCTTGATTTTTTTTTGGTGTGAAAATGGGTCTGACCCGACTTGGAATCGGGTTAGGCTGAGCCCACTACCCAGCTTGACCTTTCTGGCTTAAAACGTCCATATCTCCTTATCCCGATGTTACATGCAGGCCCACGACCTATGGTTGGAAAGTTATTTCAATTATCTACAACTTTAATTGTAGGAGTTTTCCCAAATTCCCAAATAATGATGGGGTTATGGCCTCTCGAAGTCAGATCACCCAAAAACATAACTTAAAAACATTTTTTTTGGAGGGTTTCCACTTTGATTTGGCTCAAGGGTCCTTCTTGAGTTGTGTTTAACTTCACATATATTATCCATATAACTTGTCATATGTCCTTTATAAAATCTCGACATGTGGACCCCACCTCACCTGTCACGACCCAGCCCCGTGGGCCGCGGCTGGCACCCTACTTGGGTACCCAGTCCAAATTACGTATTCATTGCCAAATCCAAACTTATTTCAGAATTTCATAAAAATCATATCAAACATAACTTATCGAAATATGTCTTAAGCGGTCACGCCAAATCAAAATACCATATCAAATAGACATCGCCGGTCAAAAGTGCAAACGTAGGTATAAGGGCCATTTGGGGCCGTCATAATGAACAAACCGCTTTAAGACCAGAAAACGAAATCAAACCAACACATATAGGACCCTCATCCCATATATATGACTACAGGCCTCTACGAATTCAAAACAAAGACATATGGCGAGACAGGGCCCCGCCGTACCCAAATAGTCAAATGTACAGAATATATACAAAGCAAAAGGAGTCTGTACCAAAAGTGGACTCCGGATCAAAGAGGAGTACTCCGAAATAGCAAAGAGGGAAGCCTACTGTGGAGGATCACCAATGTCTGTACCTGCGGGCATAAAACGCAGCCCCCGAAGAAAGGGGGTCAGTACGAAATATGTACTGAGTATGTAAAGCACGGAGTACAGAAATATGGATCAAAACCGAAAGTAAATCAGATAACAAAGTGGAATACAAATCGGTATGTCAAAATCCGTATCAAAATCATATACGTATATATAATGCAAAAGAAATCATGCAAACGCTTAGGAACATGGTCGCCACTCCGACGCTGGCGCCACACACAGCATATCACCAGAAGGTTTCAAATCTCCGTACATCCCCGAACACAAACATAATCAAAGGCGAGCGTATCGCATCACGAGCCATATCACAGCATAACTCAAACGGAACCCGGCCCTATGGCGAGGCCTCGGGAACCGTAACACAGCATACGACCGAATTATCATAAAGCGCACGAATCAAAACCAGCCCGGGAACCGGTGAACGAAGTCATAACAAGGCACGAGCGGAGTCGTGAGCAGACAAATGCAAATCGTATTTCAAAATAGTCTTTCAAAACATAATAGTCTCATAACTCATTTCATAATACAAAATAATCGCATACTTAGTCGATATAAAGTTTCATTCCACAAAACATTTCCAAAGTAGTACGTATAGCCCAAAACGTAACTTAGCGTATCGTAATATTCAAAACATATCCCGTAGGAGGAAATTCCAGAATCGAAAGTATCATTCCAACTTTATTCAAAAGGACAGCCCCATAAGACAAATAGGGCGTCTCGGGGTTAGCGGGCCCACCTCGAGTCAAATTGAGGTGGCGAACATATTTTCTGAACATTTATAGGCCAAAGGGTCATACATAATCATTTCTAAGTTACCCGACCACATTTCGATAGGTTTCGGACGAGTGGTGGCATTCTAGCCAAAATAGAGCCCTTAGGCTTCAATTGAATTGAATGAATAGTAACGTTTCTGTGGATCGGGTTTCGAGGAACAGAAATGCTCCGGAAGTTCTCATATCCGCCTATCATACTAAGATATGCCAAACGAAGGAGTGGGAAGCTTTACATACCTTACAGACGTCGTATGCTCTCCCAAAAGTCAAGTCCCGTTTCGTCTGAAATCTGCAAATGGTCAAAGTTACCAATTGAGATTCTTAGGCTTAAAAAAATGCCTTTAACTTCATTTTTGCCTACCGAAATTTCGGCAGCATTTCCCCTATAAATCTAAGATCCCCGAGACTTAGCTCGGCTCAAAATACATCAACACAACAGCCCACACATCATCACACAACACAAGTAATAATCAAATCACTCTAGCTTCAAAGTTCAACTTTATTACTTAAGTTGGCAACTTTCATTCAAACTTCCAAGACTCCAACTCTATATCTACATAATTGTATTCATTTCCTCACTCAAACTTATACAGTCACATCCCAAATACAATCCAAGCCATACACGAAATTGCCCCAAAATCCATTACTTTCCATAATTCTTCAAAACATCGAAAATTCACGACGAACATTCTAACTTGCGTCGTTTCATTCCGAATTCATTAATATCATTATAAATTCATATTTAAAGTCTCTAGCACCCTAAATATCCAATGATATACACAATTATACCGAAAGTATACGCTTTCCGATAATATCCGAAATCATTTTCCAACGCCAATTTAATTCATCAATCAATCATTTACGACACCATGATCACAACAACACATTATACCAACTAAACAAGATCAATTCACCTCACTTTCTTCTCCCTATGGCTCACGGCCAACACACAATATACACACACACCCACGGCTTTCTATTTACATCAAAGTTACGGGATTCTCGTCTATTCCCAATCCTTAACATATTCATATCAATTCTATAACATTAAAGGGGCAAATTTCTTACCTTTTCTTGAAAACCCGACTTGTCGTAAACGTAGTTCTTGTGCCAAACTAATTATACCCCGTTGAAGAGGGCCTTGAGTACTTCACAACTATGTAAGAGTTGAGATTTTTGGATCAATTCTCCTTTCTCTTAGCTTCGGCCGAACCCTCTTGTTTGTGGTGTTCTTGAATTTAATTTTTGATCTTGAAAGATACTAAGTGTTGTTGATATATATCCACATAATTGATCATGTGCTATGCACATGATCACTAAGGAAGAGGCTTGGGCCTTGTACATGGCCGGCCACTTCCATTCTTTGGGCCTCAATTTTTGTGTTGCATTTTTCCTTGGCCCAATTCATAAAATGTCCCGTTTTGTAATTCCCGAAACTAATTTCCGAAATTCCAAATTTATTCTCGGCCTTCCCCGAGGTCGTAACATTAATAATTCCATAACCAACATAGTCATATTCACTAAAATCAAATTATGTCCTTATAACACACAAGTCGTAATTATTTCTCGATTTCCAATTATACGAAAACACGGGACATAACATTCTCCCCCCCTTAAGAACATTCGTCCCCGAATGTTAAATTAATCTTATAAGGTCTTATGATCAAGGTAGGAGTGTCCCTTCTTAATAATGACATACATAATTCATTTTATCAATCAACACAACAAACTGAAAAAAGAATTTAGATTACCTGTGGACGTCGGGAACAAGTGAGGGTATCTCCTTTTCATCTCGTCCTCCGCCTCCCAAGTCATCTCCTCCAGATTATTGTTGCGCCACAGCACTTTGACGGAGGGCACTTCTTTAGTGCGTAGTCTCTGCACCTGTCGATCCAGAATAGATACAGGCTGCTCGTCATAAGATAACTGCTCCGTCACCTGAATGTCATCAACTGGGAATATCCTGGAAGGATCACCAATACATTTTCGCAACATAGACACATGAAACACCGGGTGTACGGCCTCCAAGTCGGATGGTAAGTCTAGCTCATAGGCGACCTCGCCTATATTTCGAACGATCTGATACGGCCTAATGTACCGGGGGCTCAACTTACCCTTTCTACTGAATCTCATGACACCCTTCATGGGCAACACCTCCAGGAATACCCAGTCGCCAATTTGGAACTCTAACGGTCGACGTCGTCTATCTGCATAAGCTTTCTGTCGACTCGGAGCAGCCAATAACCGTTCTCGAATAAGCTTTACTTTATCTACGGCTTCCTGGATCACATCTGGCCCAATCAGCTTAGTCTCGCCCACGTCAAACCAACCAATAGGAGATCTGCATTTCCTGCCATACAGGGCTTCATACGGTGCCATCTGAATGCTGGAGTGATAACTATTATTATAGGCAAACTCAATAAGCGGCAAATGATCATCCCAGCTGCCCCTGAAATCAATAACGCAGGCCCGCAACATATCTTCGAGCGTCTGAATAGTGCGCTCGGCCTGCCCGTCGGACTGAGGGTGAAAAGCTGTACTAAGGCTCACCTGAGTCCCTAATCCCTCCTGAAATGACCTCCAGAAATTAGCTGTAAACTGGGCACCTCGGTCAGTAATAATAGATATAGGGACTCCATGAAGTCTGACTATCTCTCTGATATATAATCTGGCATAGTCCTCAGCCGAATAGGTAGTCCGAACCGGAAGGAAATGGGCTGATTTCGTCAGCCTGTCAACAATAACCCAAATAGAATCATACCTGCGTGGAGTGCGCGGTAACCCAACGACGAAATCCATATTAATTATCTCCCATTTCCAGGCTGGAATTTCCATCTCCTGTAATAATCCACCGGGCTTCTGATGTTCGATCTTAACTTGCTGGCAGTTCGGGCACTGACTAACAAACTCAGCAATATCTTTCTTCATGCCGTCCCACCAATACAAACACCTGAGATCACGATACATCTTAGTGGAACCAGGATGAATAGAATACCGTGCATTATGTGCCTCGCCCATAATCTGTCGTCGTAAGCCCGCAATATCCGGTACACAGAATCTACCGTCATATAATAATACCCCTTCAGGGGAGATTTCAAACTGAGTCTTTGCTTTATTAAGGGCCACATCTCTGTACTGAATCAGGAGAGGATCTTCAAACTGGCGCTGCTTTACCTCCTGAATAATAGATGATTCAGCAACTGGACGAACAGAAATCCCAGAATCTCCAGAATCCACCAAACGAACTCCGAGGCTGGCCAGCTGATGAATATCACGAACCAAATCTCTCTTATCAGATGGGACATCAGCCAGACTGCCCACGGACTTGCGGCTAAGCGCATCAGCTACCACATTGGCTTTCCCCTGATGGTACAGAATATCGACGTCGTAATCCTTTAGTAGCTCAAGCCATCTCCGCTGCCACAAATTTAGCTCCTTCTGCTTAAAAATATACTGGAGACTCTTATGGTCCGTATAGATATCAACATGGACCCCATATAAATAATGCCGCCAAATCTTCAAAGCATGAATCACTGCGGCCAACTCAAGATCATGAGTGGGATAGTTCTTCTCGTGCGGTCTGAGCTGCCGGGAAGCATAGGCTATGACTCGACCGTGCTGCATCAACACACATCCTATCCCAATACCAGAGGCGTCACAATAGACAACATACCCATCAGATCCCTCTGGAAGAGCCAAAACTGGTGCTGTAATCAATCTCTCCTTCAGCATCTGAAAGCTGCGCTCGCAGGCATCTGTCCACTGGAATTTTGCTGCTTTCTGGGTAAGCCTCGTCAGTGGTGCTGCAATAGAAGAAAAATCCTCCACAAACCTGCGATAATACCCAGCCAATCCCAGAAAACTGCGCACCTCTGTCGGTGTAGTAGGCCTGGGCCAATTCTGCACAGCCTCAATCTTCTGCGTATCGACCCGAATACCGTCTGCGCCGATAACATGGCCCAAGAATGCCACAGAAGTTAACCAGAACTCACATTTAGAGAATTTAGCATATAGCTTCTGCTGACGGAGAATTCCAAGTATCGTCCTCAAGTGATCTGAATGCTCCTCGGCTGATCGCGAGTAA
Source organism: Lycium barbarum (assembly GCF_019175385.1). NCBI lineage: Eukaryota > Viridiplantae > Streptophyta > Magnoliopsida > Solanales > Solanaceae > Lycium > Lycium barbarum. The sequence goes on along the minus strand of NC_083338.1, from coordinate 65,005,500 downwards.
ATCAGGATGTCATCGATAAACACAGTAACTGTCACCACCCAGCCCCGTGGGCCGCGACTGTCACCCTACCTGGGTACCCAGACCGAATCGCACATTCATTATCAAATCCAAACTTATTTCAGAATTTTACGAAATCATATCAAACGTAATTTATATCAAAAATATGTCTTAAGCGGTCGCACCAAATCAAAATGTCGTATCAAATACAAACTGAGCGGCGGAATAGACATCGCCGGTCAAAAGTGCAAACATAAGCATAAGGGCCATTATAGCAAACAGACCGCTTTAAGACCAGAAAACGAAATCAAACCAACATATACAGGACCCTCACCCCACATATATGACTACAGGCCTCTACGAATTCAAAACAAAGACATATGGCGAGACAGGGCCCCGCCGTACCCAAATGGTCAAATGTACAGAATATATACAAAGCAAAAGGAGTCTGTACCAAAAGTGGACTCCGGATCAAAGGGGAGTACTCCGGAATAGCAAAGAGTGAAGCCTACTGCGGAGGGTCACCAATGTCTGTACCTGCGGGCATAAAACGTAGCCCCCGAAGAAAGGGGGTCAGTACGAAATATGTACTGAGTATGTAAAGCACGGAGTACAGAAATATGGATCAAAATTGACAGCAAATCAGATAACAAAATGGAATACAAATCGGTATGTCAAAATCCGTATCAAAACCATATACGTATATATAATGCAAACGAAATCATGCAAACGCTTAGGAACGTGGTCGCCACTCCGACGCTGGCGCCACACACAGCATAACACCAGAAGGTTTCAAATCTCCGTACATCCCCGAACACAAACATAATCAGAGGTGAGCGTATCGCATCACGAGCCATATCACAGCATAACTCCAAACGGAACCCGGCCCTATGGCGAAGCCTCGGGAACCGTAAAACAGCATACGACCGAATTATTATAAGGCGCACGAATCATAACCGGTCCGGGAACTGGTGAACGAAGTCATAGTAGGGCACGAGCGGAGTCGTGAGCGAACAAATGCAAATCATATTTCAAAATAGCCTTTCAAAACATAATGATTTCATAAGTCATTTCATAGTACAAAATAACCGAATACTTAGTCGATACAAAGTTTTATTTCACAAAATGTTTCCAAAATGGTACGTATGGCTCAAAACGTAACTTAGCATATCATAATATTCAATACATATCTCGTGGGAGGAAGTTCCAAAACCGAAAGTATCATATCAAGCTTTATTCAAAAGGACCGCCCAATAGGACAAATAGGGCGTCTTGGGGTTAGCGGGCCCACCTCGAGTCAAATTGAGGTGGCGAACATAATTTACGAACATTTAAAGGCCAGAAGATCATACATAATGATTTCAAAGTAACCCGATCACATTTCGATAGGTTTCGAACATTTGGTTGCATTCTAGCCAAAATAGAGCCTTTAGGCTTCAATTGAATTGAATGAATAGTAGTCGTTTTGTAGATCGGGTTTCGAGGAGCAGAAAGGCTCCGGAGGTTCCAAAATTCACCTAACACACTAAGACATGCCAAACGAAGAAGTGGGAAGCTTTACATACCTTATAGACGTCTTATGCTCTCCCCAAAATCAAATCCCGTTTCGTCCAGAATCTGCAAATGGTCAAAGTTACCAATTAGAGATTCTTAGGCTTAATATTTCCATTAACTTGATTTTTGTCTACCGAAATTTCGGCAGCACTTCCCCTATATATCTAACACCCCCGAGACTTAGCTCGGCTCAATGAACATCAACAACAACAACCCAAACGTCACAAACAACATAAACCACAACTAAATCATTCTAACTCCAATATTCTTCTTTACTATAAAAGTTGGCAACTTTCATTCAAACTTCACAATTCCAAACATATGTCCACATTATTGTATTCATTCAATCATTCAAGATTATTCAATCACATCCCAATTATGTTCCAACATTATACATAGATTCAAGAAGTTCGTCACTTTCCATATTCCTTTCAAAACGTCAACAATTCCAACGAACATACTAACTTGCATCATTTCATTCCGAGTTCATTAACAACAACCATAAGTCATATTTAAAGTCTTTAGTATTAAAGATATACAATGATATACGCAAATATACAAAAGGTATACACTTTCCCGTAATGATCTGAAATCCTTTTCCAACGCCAATTCAATTCCTTAAACGTTCATTTACGACATAAAGGCCACGACGACACATTGAACAAACTAAACAAGATCAAATTCACTACTCCTCCCACACCAATATGGCTCACGGCCAACACACCCTTCACACACACACACGGCCATGCTCAACACAACACAATTCCATAATCTTCATGCAACTTTAATCACTCCCACATATATACCCATTTCATAACATAAAAACATAGAAATCATACCTTATTCTTGAAATTCCGATTTGCCGCAAACGTCGCTCTTTCGCTTAACTAATTATATCACGTCGGAGAGCGTCTTGCATACTCTATGAATACACGAAGAACAAGATTTTTAGATTGGAAACAAAGCTAGGAATTTTTTTTTTGTGTTGGCTAAGGGGTTTCAGCCGAGAGGCCCTTTTGAGGTGCTCTTCAATTTTTTTTTGTTTGATTGGTTTTCTTGAAGATTCTAAAGACCAAAATGATATATATCTATATAAGAGTCATGTGCATAGCACATGACATTAAAAAAAATGGGTTTGGGCCAAGCCAAGTGGCCGGCCACCCCACAATCTTGGGCCTCAATTTTTTGTTGTCCAATTCTTGGCCCAATTCATTAAAAGTCCCGTTTTGTAATTCCCGAAATTCCAAATTTACCCTCGGCCTTCCCCGATGTCTTAACATTAATGGTTCCATAACCAACATAGTCATATTCACTAAAAACCAAAATATTTCCTTATAACACACAAGTCTTGATTATTTCTCGATTTCCAAATATACGAAAACACGGGACATAACAGTAACAAACATATCCAGAAAAGTCCGAAATACCCGGTTCATCAGATCCATAAATACTGCTGGAGCATTAGTCAGCCCGAAAGACATAACTCTGAACTCATAATGCCCGTACCGGGTCCTGAAAGCAGTCTTCGGGATATCTGACTCCCGTACTCGCACCTGATGATAACCTGAGCGCAGATCTATCTTTGAAAAGTATTTAGCGCCCTGCAGCTGATCAAACAAATCATCAATCCGAGGGAGGGGATATTTATTCTTTATAGTCACCTTATTAAGCTGCCGGTAGTCGATACACATCCGCAATGACCCATCTTTCTTTCTGACAAACAATACCGGCGCTCCCCAGGGTGATGTGCTGGGTCTAATAAAGCCCTTATCCAGCAAATCTTTCAGCTGCTCCTTCAACTCAGCTGGTGCCATCCTGTACGGAGGAATAGATATAGGTTGCGTATCCGGAATCAACTCTATAGTGAAATCAATCTCCCGCTTAGGCGGAAGGCCAGGAAGCTCGTCAGGAAAAACATCTGGAAACTCACTGACGACCGGAACAGACTGAAGGGTAGGTACCTCCGCGGCAGTATCGTGCACACGAATCAAATGATAGATATACCCCTTGTGGATCATCTTCTTAGCCTTGAGGTATGAAATAAACTTACCCCTCGGCGATGCAGTAGATCCGAACCACTCTATGACTGGTTCCCCTGGAAACTGAAAACGGACTACCTTTTTCTGGCAGTCGACATTAGCATAACAGGAAGACAACCAGTCCATGCCCATAATAACGTCAAACTCAAGCATATCTAACTCTATCAGATCAGCCTTAGTGCTACGATCATAAATGGTCACAGAACAATCTCTATAGATCTGTCTTGCTATAACAAAATCCCCAACTGGCGTAGCTACCTCAAATGGCTCTATAGGCTCAGACACTATCCCAATTTTACTAGCAACAAACGGGGAGATATATGATAAAGTATAGCCAGGGTCAATCAATGCATATACAGATCTGGAGAAAACCAGCAATGTACCTGTGACGACGTTTGGCGAAGCCTCCTGATCCTGGCGGCTGGCCAAAGCATATATACGGTTCGAGGGACCGCTAGAACCTGAAGCGCCACCGCGACCTCGACCGCGTCCTGCTGGTGCTAGCATACCTCGCCCTCTAGGGCGTGCAACAGATGGAGTAGAAGAAGAACCGGCGGCTGACCCTGTCGGCTGAGCCACACTACCAGAACCGCTCGCCAACGGATAGTCTCTCACAAAGTGGCCCTGACCACCACAAGAAAAGCAAGCTCCAGTAGCTCGATAACACTCCCCGGGATGAGACTTCCCGCAATGAGGACAACTGGGCCTGGGTGGTCTGGCCTGGCTGGGGCCCCTGGATACCTGCGAACCTGCCACTCTGGAGCCCTGACCGGCCCCAGACGGTCCCGTACTATCGAATCTCCGGCTGCCTGACTGAGTACTCCGGCCGGAGGGAGGAAAAGGTCTATCTGACTGCTGCTGCTGAGGCTGTCCGCCTCGGGAATCTCCAGAATAACCTGCGGACCTAGCCCTCTTGGGCGGCCTCCTATCTCGATCTCTGCCAGAAGGATCAGACCTGCGACGGTCCTCCATACCCATCGCATAGGCCTAAAGTCGGGCAATGTCCATGTCTGCCTGCAATGACACTGCCATACAGCTATCAACCAAATACCGGTCCAATCCCATACCATATCTGTGCATCCGATCGGACATATCTGCTACCACGGCCGGTGCATATCAGGCCAGAGGATCAAACTCAAGGTTATACTCGCGAACACTCCGACCCCTCTGCTGCAGACGTAAGAATCGATCAGCCCGCGCCCGCCGTAACTCTGGGGGCAAAAAGTGGCGGGTGAATGCTGTCACAAACTGATCCCAAGTGGCTGGAGGGGCACCCTCTCCCCTAGACAGCTCCCAAGTCTCGTACCAGTGGGTAGCCACATCTCGAAGCCTGTGCGAAGCCAGCTCAACCGACTCGGTCTCTGAAGCCCTGACCAAGTCCAGTGAGCGTCGCATCCCCCGGATAAAGTCATGGGGGTCCTCGTCGGGCTTAGACCCGAAAAACTCTGGAGGGCCACATAACAGAAACTCCCGAACTCTCAGGCTGTCCCGCCTGTCATCGTCATCATCGTCCCTCCGCCCGCGTCTGCGAGCCTGTCCTGCTACCAGTGTAGTCAACAGCTGTACAGCCTCCCTCAGGGTCCGATCCTCCGCACCTGGCTGAGGAGCTGGAGTCTCAGGTGCGGGTACACGGACCTCTGGAGCTGCTGAAGGTCCTGCTCCAGGCTGTACTAGTGGGGGTGTAGCAGACCCCTCAGAATGAGGCACAACCTCGGGCAAATCATAGACACGAGCCCGTGTAGCGCGCTGTGCCTGACTAGTCTCTCCCATCCTCGCTTTGCCCTTCTGGGCCGCCGTTGCCTTCATCGGAGGCATCACTGCAAACACAATAGCGAGTCAGATCAAAATCACCCTAACAGCACAACTCTATCGCACGATCTAAGATTCCAAAGAAAGTAACATCCTAAATGCCCTGTAGCTTCCTGTTTATAGATGTGGTGCACAACACATCGATAAACAAGACTCTACGAGACACGGCCTGTAGACATTCCTAGGAAAAACCGCTCTGATACCACTTTTGTCACGACCCAGCCCCGTGGGCCGCGGCTGGCACCCTACTTGGGTACCCAGACCAAATTACGTATTCATTGCCAAATCCAAACTTATTTCAGAATTTCATAAAAATCATATCAAACATAACTTATCGAAATATGTCTTAAGCGGTCACGCCAAATCAAAATACCATATCAAATACAAACTGAGCGGCGGAATCGACATCGCCGGTCAAAAGTGCAAACGTAGGTATAAGGGTCATTTGGGGCCATCATAATGAACAGACCGCTTTAAGACCAGAAAACGAAATCAAACCAACACATATAGGACCCTCATCCCACATATATGACTACAGGCCTCTACGAATTTAAAACAAAGACATATGGCGAGACAGGACCCCGCCGTACCTAAATAGTCAAATGTACAGAATATATACAAAGCAAAAGGAGTCTGTACCAAAAGTGGACTCCGGATCAAAGAGGAGTACTCCGGAATACCAAAGAGGGAGGCCTACTATGGAGGATCACCAATGTCTGTACCTGCGGTCATAAAACGCAGCCCCCGAAGAAAGGGGGTCAGTACGAAATATGTACTGAGTATGTAAAGCACGGAGTACAGAAATATGGATCAAAACCGAAAGCAAATCAGATAACAAAGTGGAATACAAATCGGTATGTCAAAATCCGTATCAAAATCATATACGTATATATAATGCAAACGAAATCATGCAAACGCTTAGGAACATGGTCGCCACTCCGACGCTGGCGCCACACACAGCATATCACCAGAAGGTTTCAAATCTCCGTACATCCCCGAACACAAACATAATCATAGGCGAGCGTATCGCATCACGAGCCATATCACAGCATAACTCAAACGGAACCCGGCCCTATGGCGAGGCCTCGGGAACCGTAACACAGCATACGGCCGAATTATCATAAAGCGCACGAATCAAAACCGGCCCGGGAACCGGTGAACGAAGTCATAACAAGGCACGAGCGGAGTCGTGAGCAGACAAATGCAAATCGTATTTCAAAATAGTCTTTCAAAACATAATAGTCTCATAACTCATTTCATAATACAAAATAATCGCATACTTAGTCGATATAATGTTTCATTCCACAAAACATTTCCAAAGTAGTACGTATAGCCCAAAACGTAACTTAGCGTATCGTAATATTCAAAACATATCCCGTAGGAGGAAATTCCAGAATCGAAAGTATCATTCCAACTTTATTCAAAAGGACAGCCCCATAAGACAAATAGGGCGTCTCGGGGTTAGCGGGCCCACCTCGAGTCAAATTGAGGTGGCGAACATATTTTCTGAACATTTATAGGCCAAAGGGTCATACATAATCATTTCTAAGTTACCCGACCACATTTCGATAGGTTTCGGACGAGTGGTGGCATTCTAGCCAAAATAGAGCCCTTAGGCTTCAATTGAATTGAATGAATAGTAACGTTTCTGTGGATCGGGTTTCGAGGAACAGAAATGCTCCGGAAGTTCTCATATCCGCCTATCATACTAAGATATGCCAAACGAAGGAGTGGGAAGCTTTACATACCTTACAGACGTCGTATGCTCTCCCAAAAGTCAAGTCCCGTTTCGTCTGAAATCTGCAAATGGTCAAAGTTACCAATTGAGATTCTTAGGCTTAAAAAAAATGCCTTTAACTTCATTTTTGCCTACTGAAATTTCGGCAGCATTTCCCCTATAAATCTAACATCCCCGAGACTTAGCTCGGCTCAAAATACATCAACACAACAGCCCACACATCATCACACAACACAAGTAATAATCAAATCACTCTAGCTTCGAAGTTCAACTTTATTACTTAAGTTGGCAACTTTCATTCAAACTTCCAAGACTCCAACTCTATATCTACATAATTGTATTCATTTCCTCACTCAAACTTATACAGTCACATCCCAAATACAATCCAAGCCATACACGAAATTGCCCCAAAATCCATTACTTTCCATAATTCTTCAAAACATCAAAAATTCACGACGAACATTCTAACTTGCGTCGTTTCATTCCGAATTCATTAATATCATTATAAATTCATATTTAAAGTCTCTAGCACCCTAAATATCCAATGATATACACAATTATACCGAAAGTATACGCTTTCCGATAATATCCGAAATCATTTTCCAACGCCAATTTAATTCATCAATCAATCATTTACGACACCATGATCACAACAACACATTATACCAACTAAACAAGATCAATTCACCTCACTTTATTTTCCCTATGGCTCACGGCCAACACACAATATACACACACACCCACGGCTTTCTATTTACATCAAAGTTACGGGATTCTCGTCTATTCCCAATCCTTAACATATTCATATCAATTCTATAACATTAAAGGGGCAAATTTCTTACCTTTTCTTGAAAACCCGACTTGTCGTAAACGTAGTTCTTGTGCCAAACTAATTATACCCCGTTGAAGAGGGCCTTGAGTACTTCACAACTATGTAAGAGTTGAGATTTTTGGATCAATTCTCCTTTCTCTTAGCTTCGGCCGAACCCTCTTGTTTGTGGTGTTCTTGAATTTAATTTTTGATCTTGAAAGATACTAAGTGTTGTTGATATATATCCACATAATTGATCATGTGCTATGCACATGATCACTAAGGAAGAGGCTTGGGCCTTGTACATGGCCAGCCACTTCCATTCTTTGGGCCTCAATTTTTGTGTTGCATTTTTCCTTGGCCCAATTCATAAAATGTCCCGTTTTGTAATTCCCGAAACTAATTTCCGAAATTCCAAATTTATTCTCGGCCTTCCCCGAGGTCGTAACATTAATAATTCCATAACCAACATAGTCATATTCACTAAAATCAAATTATGTCCTTATAACACACAAGTCGTAATTATTTCTCGATTTCCAATTATACGAAAACACGGGACATAACATTCTCCCCCCCTTAAGAACATTCGTCCCCGAATGTTAAATTAATCTTATAAGGTCTTATGATCAAGGCAGGAGTGTCCCTTCTTAATAATGACATACATAATTCATTTTATCAATCAACACAACAAACTGAAAAAAGAATTTAGATTACCTGTGGACGTCGGGAACAAGTGAGGGTATCTCCTTTTCATCTCGTCCTCCGCCTCCCAAGTCATCTCCTCCCGATTATTGTTGCGCCACAGGACTTTGACGGAGGGCACTTCTTTAGTGCGTAGTCTCTGCACCTGTCGATCCAGAATAGATACAGGCTGCTCGTCACAATATAACTGCTCCGTCACCTGAATGTCATCAACTGGGAATATCCTGGAAGGATCACCAATACATTTTCGCAACATAGACACATGAAACACCGGGTGTACGGCCTCCAAGTCGGATGGTAAGTCTAGCTCATAGGCGAGCTCGCCTATCTTTCGAACGATCTGGTACGGCCTAATGTACCGGGGGCTCAACTTACCCTTTCTACCGAATCTCATGACACCCTTCATGGGCAACACCTCCAGGAATACCCAGTCGCCAATCTGGAACTCTAACGGTCGACGTCGTCTATCTGCATAAGCTTTCTGTCGACTCTGAGCAGCCAATAACCGTTCTCGAATAAGCTTTACTTTATCTACGGCTTCCTGGATCACATCTGGCCCAATCAGCTTAGTCTCGCCCACGTCAAACCAACCAATAGGAGATCTGCATTTCCTGCCATACAGGGCTTCATACGGTGCCATCTGAATGCTGGAGTGATAACTATTATTATAGGCAAACTCAATAAGCGGCAAATGATCATCCCAGCTGCCCCTGAAATCAATAACGCAGGCCCGCAACATATCTTCGAGCGTCTGAATAGTGCGCTCGGCCTGCCCGTCGGACTGAGGGTGAAAAGCTGTACTAAGGCTCACCTGAGTCCCTAATCCCTCCTGAAATGACCTCCAGAAATTAGCTGTAAACTGGGCACCTCGGTCAGTAATAATAGATATAGGGACTCCATGAAGTCTGACTATCTCTCTGATATATAATCTGGCATAGTCCTCAGCCGAATAGGTAGTCCGAACCGGAAGGAAATGGGCTGATTTCGTCAGCCTGTCAACAATAACCCAAATAGAATCATACCTGCGTGGAGTGCGCGGTAACCCAACGACGAAATCCATATTAATTATCTCCCATTTCCAGGCTGGAATTTCCATCTCCTGTAATAATCCACCGGGCTTCTGATGTTCGATCTTAACTTGCTGGCAGTTCGGGCACTGACTAACAAACTCAGCAATATCTTTCTTCATGCCGTCCCACCAATACAAACACCTGAGATCACGATACATCTTAGTGGAACCAGGATGAACAGAATACCGTGCATTATGTGCCTCGCCCATAATCTGTCGTCGTAAGCCCGCAATGTCCGGTACACAGAATCTACCGTCATATAATAATACCCCTTCAGGGGAGATTTCAAACTGAGTCTTTGCTTTATTAAGGGCCACATCTCTGTACTGAATCAGGAGAGGATCTTCAAACTGGCGCTGCTTTACCTCCTGAATAATAGATGATTCAGCAACTGGACGAACAGAAATCCCAGAATCTCCAGAATCCACCAAACGAACTCCGAGGCTGGCCAGCTGATGAATATCACGAACCAAATCTCTCTTATCAGATGGGACATCAGTCAGACTGCCCACGGACTTGCGGCTAAGCGCATCAGCTACCACATTGGCTTTCCCCTGATGGTACAGAATATCGACGTCGTAATCCTTTAGTAGCTCAAGCCATCTCCGCTGCCGCAAATTTAGCTCCTTCTGCTTAAAAATATACTGGAGACTCTTATGGTCCGTATAGATATCAACATGGACCCCATATAAATAATGCCGCCAAATCTTCAAAGCATGAATCACCGCGGCCAACTCAAGATCATGAGTGGGATAGTTCTTCTCGTGCGGTCTGAGCTGCCGGGAAGCATAGGCTATGACTCGACCGTGCTGCATCAACACACATCCTATCCCAATACCAGAGGCGTCACAATAGACAACATACCCATCAGATCCCTCTGGAAGAGCCAAAACTGGTGCTGTAATCAATCTCTCCTTCAGCATCTGAAAGCTGCGCTCGCAGGCATCTGTCCACTGGAATTTTGCTGCTTTCTGGGTAAGCCTCGTCAGTGGTGCTGCAATAGAAGAAAAATCCTCCACAAACCTGCGATAATACCCAGCCAATCCCAGAAAACTGCGCACCTCTGTCGGTGTAGTAGGCCTGGGCCAATTCTGCACAGCCTCAATCTTCTGCGTATCGACCCGAATACCGTCTGCGCCGATAACATGGCCCAAGAATGCCACAGAAGTTAACCAGAACTCACATTTAGAGAATTTAGCATATAGCTTCTGCTGACGGAGAATTCCAAGTATCGTCCTCAAGTGATCTGAATGCTCCTCGGCTGATCGCGAGTAAATCAGGATGTCATCGATAAACACAGTAACTGTCACCACCCAGCCCCGTGGGCCGCGACTGGCACCCTACCTGGGTACCCAGACCGAATCGCACATTCATTATCAAATCCAAACTTATTTCAGAATTTTACGAAATCATATCAAACGTAATTTATATCAAAAATATGTCTTAAGCGGTCGCACCAAATCAAAATGTCGTATCAAATACAAACTGAGCGGCGGAATAGACATCGCCGGTCAAAAGTGCAAACATAAGCATAAGGGCCATTATAGCAAACAGACCGCTTTAAGACCAGAAAACGAAATCAAACCAACATATACAGGACCCTCACCCCACATATATGACTACAGGCCTCTACGAATTCAAAACAAAGACATATGGCGAGACAGGGCCCCGCCGTACCCAAATGGTCAAATGTACAGAATATATACAAAGCAAAAGGAGTCTGTACCAAAAGTGGACTCCGGATCAAAGGGGAGTACTCCGGAATAGCAAAGAGTGAAGCCTACTGCGGAGGGTCACCAATGTCTATACCTGCGGGCATAAAACGTAGCCCCCGAAGAAAGGGGGTCAGTACGAAATATGTACTGAGTATGTAAAGCACGGAGTACAGAAATATGGATCAAAACTGACAGCAAATCAGATAACAAAATGGAATACAAATCGGTATGTCAAAATCCGTATCAAAACCATATACGTATATACAATGCAAACGAAATCATGCAAACGCTTAGGAACGTGGTCGCCACTCCGACGCTGGCGCCACACACAGCATAACACCAGAAGGTTTCAAATCTCCGTACATCCCCGAACACAAACATAATCAGAGGTGAGCGTATCGCATCACGAGCCATATCACAGCATAACTCCAAACGGAACCCGGCCCTATGGCGAAGCCTCGGGAACCGTAAAACAGCATACGACCGAATTATTATAAGGCGCACGAATCATAACCGGCCCGGGAACTGGTGAACGAAGTCATAGTAGGGCACGAGCGGAGTCGTGAGCGAACAAATGCAAATCATATTTCAAAATAGCCTTTCAAAACATAATGATTTCATAAGTCATTTCATAGTACAAAATAACCGAATACTTAGTCGATACAAAGTTTTATTTCACAAAATGTTTCCAAAATGGTACGTATGGTTCAAAACGTAACTTAGCATATCATAATATTCAATACATATCTCGTGGGAGGAAGTTCCAAAACCGAAAGTATCATATCAAGCTTTATTCAAAAGGACCGCCCAATAGGACAAATAGGGCGTCTTGGGGTTAGCGGGCCCACCTCGAGTCAAATTGAGGTGGCGAACATAATTTACGAACATTTAAAGGCCAGAAGATCATACATAATGATTTCAAAGTAACCCGATCACATTTCGATAGGTTTCGAACATTTGGTTGCATTCTAGCCAAAATAGAGCCTTTAGGCTTCAATTGAATTGAATGAATAGTAGTCGTTTTGTAGATCGGGTTTCGAGGAGCAGAAAGGCTCCGGAGGTTCCAAAATTCACCTAACACACTAAGACATGCCAAACGAAGAAGTGGGAAGCTTTACATACCTTATAGACGTCTTATGCTCTCCCCAAAATCAAATCCCGTTTCGTCCAGAATCTGCAAATGGTCAAAGTTACCAATTAGAGATTCTTAGGCTTAATATTTCCATTAACTTGATTTTTGTCTACCGAAATTTCGGCAGCACTTCCCCTATATATCTAACACCCCCGAGACTTAGCTCGGCTCAATGAACATCAACAACAACAACCCAAACGTCACAAACAACATAAACCACAACTAAATCATTCTAACTCCAATATTCTTCTTTACTATAAAAGTTGGCAACTTTCATTCAAACTTCACAATTCCAAACATATGTCCACATTATTGTATTCATTCAATCATTCAAGATTATTCAATCACATCCCAATTATGTTCCAACATTATACATAGATTCAAGAAGTTCGTCACTTTCCATATTCCTTTCAAAACGTCAACAATTCCAACGAACATACTAACTTGCATCATTTCATTCCGAGTTCATTAACAACAACCATAAGTCATATTTAAAGTCTTTAGTATTAAAGATATACAATGATATACGCAAATATACAAAAGGTATACACTTTCCCGTAATGATCTGAAATCCTTTTCCAACGCCAATTCAATTCCTTAAACGTTCATTTACGACATAAAGGCCACGACGACACATTGAACAAACTAAACAAGATCAAATTCACTACTCCTCCCACACCAATATGGCTCACGGCCAACACACCCTTCACACACACACACGGCCATGCTCAACACAACACAATTCCATAATCTTCATGCAACTTTAATCACTCCCACATATATACCCATTTCATAACATAAAAACATAGAAATCATACCTTATTCTTGAAATTCCGATTTGCCGCAAACGTCGCTCTTTCGCTTAACTAATTATATCACGTCGGAGAGCGTCTTGCATACTCTATGAATACACGAAGAACAAGATTTTTAGATTGGAAACAAAGCTAGGAATTTTTTTTTTGTGTTGGCTAAGGGGTTTCAGCCGAGAGGCCCTTTTGAGGTGCTCTTCAATTTTTTTTTGTTTGATTGGTTTTCTTGAAGATTCTAAAGACCAAAATGATATATATCTATATAAGAGTCATGTGCATAGCACATGACATTAAAAAAAATGGGTTTGGGCCAAGCCAAGTGGCCGGCCACCCCACAATCTTGGGCCTCAATTTTTTGTTGTCCAATTCTTGGCCCAATTCATTAAAAGTCCCGTTTTGTAATTCCCGAAATTCCAAATTTACCCTCGGCCTTCCCCGATGTCTTAACATTAATGGTTCCATAACCAACATAGTCATATTCACTAAAAACCAAAATATTTCCTTATAACACACAAGTCTTGATTATTTCTCGATTTCCAAATATACGAAAACACGGGACATAACAGTAACAAACATATCCAGAAAAGTCCGAAATACCCGGTTCATCAGATCCATAAATACTGCTGGAGCATTAGTCAGCCCGAAAGACATAACTCTGAACTCATAATGCCCGTACCGGGTCCTGAAAGCAGTCTTCGGGATATCTGACTCCCGTACTCGCACCTGATGATAACCTGAGCGCAGATCTATCTTTGAAAAGTATTTAGCGCCCTGCAGCTGATCAAACAAATCATCAATCCGAGGGAGGGGATATTTATTCTTTATAGTCACCTTATTAAGCTGCCGGTAGTCGATACACATCCGCAATGACCCATCTTTCTTTCTGACAAACAATACCGGCGCTCCCCAGGGTGATGTGCTGGGTCTAATAAAGCCCTTATCCAGCAAATCTTTCAGCTGCTCCTTCAACTCAGCTGGTGCCATCCTGTACGGAGGAATAGATATAGGTTGCGTATCCGGAATCAACTCTATAGTGAAATCAATCTCCCGCTCAGGCGGAAGGCCAGGAAGCTCGTCAGGAAAAACATCTGGAAACTCACTGACGACCGGAACAGACTGAAGGGTAGGTACCTCCGCGGCAGTATCGTGCACACGAATCAAATGATAGATATACCCCTTCTGGATCATCTTCTTAGCCTTGAGGTATGAAATAAACTTACCCCTCGGCGATGCAGTAGATCCGAACCACTCTATGACTGGTTCCCCTGGAAACTGAAAACGGACTACCTTTTTCTGGCAGTCGACATTAGCATAACAGGAAGACAACCAGTCCATGCCCATAATAACGTCAAACTCAAGCATATCTAACTCTATCAGATCAGCCTTAGTGCTACGATCATAAATGGTCACAGAACAATCTCTATAGATCTGTCTTGCTATAACAAAATCCCCAACTGGCGTAGCTACCTCAAATGGCTCTATAGGCTCAGACACTATCCCAATTTTACTAGCAACAAGCGGGGAGATATATGATAAAGTATAGCCAGGGTCAATCAATGCATATACAGATCTGGAGAAAACCAGCAATATACCTGTGACGACGTTTGGCGAAGCCTCCTGATCCTGGCGGCTGGCCAAAGCATATATGCGGTTCGAGGGACCGCTAGAACCTGAAGCGCCACCGCGACCTCGACCGCGTCCTGCCGGTGCTAGCATACCTCGCCCTCTAGGGCGTGCAACAGATGGAGTAGAAGAAGAACCGGCGGCTGACCCTGTCGGCTGAGCCACACTACCAGAACCGCTCGCCAACGGATAGTCTCTCACAAAGTGGCCCTGACCACCACAAGAAAAGCAAGCTCCAGTAGCTCGATAACACTCCCCGGGATGAGACTTCCCGCAATGAGGACAACTGGGCCTGGGTGGTCTGGCCTGGCTGGGGCCCCTGGATACCTGCGAACCTGCCACTCTAGAGCCCTGACCGGCCCCAGACGGTCCCGTACTATCGAATCTCCGGCTGCCTGACTGAGTACTCCGGCCGGAGGGAGGAAAAGGTCTATCTGACTGCTGCTGCTGAGGCTGTCCGCCTCGGGAATCACCAGAATAACCTGCGGACCTAGCCCTCTTGGGCGGCCTCCTATCTCGATCTCTGCTAGAAGGATCAGACCTGTGACGGTCCTCCATACCCATCGCATAGGCCTGAAGTCGGGCAATGTCCATGTCTGCCTGCAATGACACTGCCATACAGCTATCAACCAAATACCGGTCCAATCCCATACCATATCTGTGCATCCGATCGGACATATCTGCTACCACGGCCGGTGCATATCGGGCCAGAGGATCAAACTCAAGGTTATACTCGCGAACACTCCGACCCCTCTGCTGCAGACGTAAGAATCGATCAGCCCGCGCCCGCCGTAACTCTGGGGGCAAAAAGTGGCGGGTGAATGCTGTCACAAACTGATCCCAAGTGGCTGGAGGGGCACCCTCTCCCCTAGACAGCTCCCAAGTCTCGTACCAGTGGGTAGCCACATCTCGAAGCCTGTGCGAAGCCAGCTCAACCGACTCGGTCTCTGAAGCCCTGACCAAGTCCAGTGAGCGTCGCATCCCCCGGATAAAGTCATGGGGGTCCTCGTCGGGCTTAGACCCGAAAAACTCTGGAGGGCCACATAACAGAAACTCCCGAACTCTCAGGCTGTCCCGCCTGTCATCGTCATCATCGTCCCTCCGCCCGCGTCTACGAGCCTGTCCTGCTACCAGTGTAGTCAACAGCTGTACAGCCTCCCTCAGGGTCCGATCCTCCGCACCTGGCTGAGGAGCTGGAGTCTCAGGTGCGGGTACACGGACCTCTGGAGCTGCTGAAGGTCCTGCTCCAGGCTGTACTAGTGGGGGTGTAGCAGACCCCTCAGAATGAGGCACAACCTCGGGCAAATCATAGACACGAGCCCGTGTAGCGCGCTGTGCCTGACTAGTCTCTCCCATCCTCGCTTTGCCCTTCTGGGCCGCCGTTGCCTTCATCGGAGGCATCACTGCAAACACAATAGCGAGTCAGATCAAAATCACCCTAACAGCACAACTCTATCGCACGATCTAAGATTCCAAAGAGAGTAACATCCTAAATGCCCTGTAGCTTCCTGTTTATAGATGTGGTGCACAACACATCGATAAACAAGACTCTACGAGACACGGCCTGTAGACATTCCTAGGACAAACCGCTCTGATACCACTTTTGTCACGACCCAGCCCCGTGGGCCGCGGCTGGCACCCTACTTGGGTACCCAGACCAAATTACGTATTCATTGCCAAATCCAAACTTATTTCAGAATTTCATAAAAATCATATCAAACATAACTTATCGAAATATGTCTTAAGCGGTCACGCCAAATCAAAATACCATATCAAATACAAACTGAGCGGCGGAATCGACATCGCCGGTCAAAAGTGCAAACGTAGGTATAAGGGTCATTTGGGGCCATCATAATGAACAGACCGCTTTAAGACCAGAAAACGAAATCAAACCAACACATATAGGACCCTCATCCCACATATATGACTACAGGCCTCTACGAATTCAAAAAAAAGACATATGGCGAGACAGGGCCCCGCCGTACCTAAATAGTCAAATGTACAGAATATATACAAAGCAAAAGGAGTCTGTACCAAAAGTGGACTCCGGATCAAAGAGGAGTACTCCGGAATACCAAAGAGGGAGGCCTACTATGGAGGATCACCAATGTCTGTACCTGCGGTCATAAAACGCAGCCCCCGAAGAAAGGGGGTCAGTACGAAATATGTACTGAGTATGTAAAGCACGGAGTACAGAAATATGGATCAAAACCGAAAGCAAATCAGATAACAAAGTGGAATACAAATCGGTATGACAAAATCCGTATCAAAATCATATACGTATATATAATGCAAACGAAATCATGCAAACGCTTAGGAACATGGTCGCCACTCCGACACTGGCGCCACACACAGCATATCACCAGAAGGTTTCAAATCTCCGTACATCCCCGAACATAAACATAATCATAGGCGAGCGTATCGCATGACGAGCCATATCACAGCATAACTCCAAACGGAACCCGGCCCTATGGCGAGGCCTCGGGAACCGTAACACAGCATACGGCCGAATTATCATAAAGCGCACGAATCAAAACCGGCCCGGGAACCGGTGAACGAAGTCATAACAAGGCACGAGCGGAGTCGTGAGCAGACAAATGCAAATCGTATTTCAAAATAGTCTTTCAAAACATAATAGTCTCATAACTCATTTCATAATACAAAATAATCGCATACTTAGTCGATATAAAGTTTCATTCCACAAAACATTTCCAAAGTAGTACGTATAGCCCAAAACGTAACTTAGCGTATCGTAATATTCAAAACATATCCCGTAGGAGGAAATTCCAGAATCGAAAGTATCATTCCAACTTTATTCAAAAGGACAGCCCCATAAGACAAATAGGGCGTCTCGGGGTTAGCGGGCCCACCTCGAGTCAAATTGAGGTGGCGAACATATTTTCTGAACATTTATAGGCCAAAGGGTCATACATAATCATTTCTAAGTTACCCGACCACATTTCGATAGGTTTCGGACGAGTGGTGGCATTCTAGCCAAAATAGAGCCCTTAGGCTTCAATTGAATTGAATGAATAGTAACGTTTCTGTGGATCGGGTTTCGAGGAACAGAAATGCTCCGGAAGTTCTCATATCCGCCTATCATACTAAGATATGCCAAACGAAGGAGTGGGAAGCTTTACATACCTTACAGACGTCGTATGCTCTCCCAAAAGTCAAGTCCCGTTTCGTCTGAAATCTGCAAATGGTCAAAGTTACCAATTGAGATTCTTAGGCTTAAAAAAAATGCCTTTAACTTCATTTTTGCCTACCGAAATTTCGGCAGCATTTCCCCTATAAATCTAACATCCCCGAGACTTAGCTCGGCTCAAAATACATCAACACAACAGCCCACACATCATCACACAACACAAGTAATAATCAAATCACTCTAGCTTCGAAGTTCAACTTTATTACTTAAGTTGGCAACTTTCATTCAAACTTCCAAGACTCCAACTCTATATCTACATAATTGTATTCATTTCCTCACTCAAACTTATACAGTCACATCCCAAATACAATCCAAGCCATACACGAAATTGCCCCAAAATCCATTACTTTCCATAATTCTTCAAAACATCGAAAATTCACGATGAACATTCTAACTTGCGTCGTTTCATTCCGAATTCATTAATATCATTATAAATTCATATTTAAAGTCTCTAGCACCCTAAATATCCAATGATATACACAATTATACCGAAAGTATACGCTTTCCGATAATATCCGAAATCATTTTCCAACGCCAATTTAATTCATCAATCAATCATTTACGACACCATGATCACAACAACACATTATACCAACTAAACAAGATCAATTCACCTCACTTTCTTCTCCCTATGGCTCACGGCCAACACACAATATACACACACACCCACGACTTTCTATTTACATCAAAGTTACGGGATTCTCGTCTATTCCCAATCCTTAACATATTCATATCAATTCTATAACATTAAAGGGGAAAATTTCTTACCTTTTCTTGAAAACCCGACTTGTCGTAAACGTAGTTCTTGTGCAAAACTAATTATACCCCGTTGAAGAGGGCCTTGAGTACTTCACAACTATGTAAGAGTTGAGATTTTTGGATCAATAAACAAGCTTGGATATTTTTCTTTCTCCTTTTTCTTAGCTTCGGCCGAACCCTCTTGTTTGTGGTGTTCTTGAATTTAATTTTTGATCTTGAAAGATACTAAGTGTTGTTGATATATATCCACATAATTGATCATGTGCTATGCACATGATCACTAAGGAAGAGGCTTGGGCCTTGTACATGGCCGGCCACTTCCATTCTTTGGGCCTCAATTTTTGTGTTGCATTTTTCCTTGGCCCAATTCATAAAATGTCCCATTTTGTAATTCCCGAAACTAATTTCCGAAATTCCAAATTTATTCTCGGCCTTCCCCGAGGTCGTAACATTAATAATTCCATAACCAACATAGTCATATTCACTAAAATCAAATTATGTCCTTATAACACACAAGTCGTAATTATTTCTCGATTTCCAATTATACGAAAACACGGGACATAACATCAGCTTACGATTACGAGGGCTATATATCTTTTAACGTATCTTTCCAATCATATTGTACGAATTTCAAATATCATACTCATGCTATCCGCATGCTAATACCGTAGAATTTCATCCTTTATACTTGTTATATTTGCTCTTCCTTGAGCTTACATTAAGCTGTCTGCTGCCTTAGTAACATGAAATTTTTCTGGGGTGTAATAGATACTTTGGGCAGCATATACATATCAAGTCTCGGATTAAGCGCCGAAGGTATGTAAAGCTAACCCTTCCTTCTTTTTGGCATGATCTTTATGAAACAAACAGACGACGTGTATATGACTCCAAAGAAGCTCATATTCTTAGAGACACTAGGATGGCTAATGTTCTTAATTCCTAAAACTTATTTTATTATGTCTTGATACGTGTCTATGATTTCAGGCGTCCTATTTTGATATAATCCATAGTGACATTCGAAGGGTACTTGATATGACTATTGTCTTGATTTTCAAATGATAGTACATTTTGATTAATCTATTGAGTCTCAGATATGACTTAGTTTGCATATGGTTGCTCACTACTCTGCTCGTGCATGCCTCAATATATCTTTCACCGAGTCCCGGGTCGGGTATGTTTTCGTGCACAGTTTCATTGCATTGTTCATCGATTCCCTCACTAGAGGGTCGGGTACGGTATATATATATATATATAATGATATAATGATATGATGATGTGATTATGGCTCCGAGGATGGTATGTGATGACTTATTCACCGAGACCCATAATGGGCCGGATATGGTATATGATATAGACATGCATGATTTTCATATCGTAAGGCACAGGTGCATTGGTATCTTTGATTATCATACTTGTCTCCTGTAATCGTTTATGCAGCTGTGATTTTCCTTATTGTATTACATGCTTTATATACTCAGTACATATTCCGTACTGACCCCCTTTCTTCGGGGGGCTGCGTTTCATGCCCGCAGGTACAGATACTCGATTTGGTGATCCTCCAGCTTAGGACTTCTGCTCAGCTATTTTGGAGATCTCCCTTGTTTCGGAGCCTAGACTATTTAGATACAGATCTCTTGATATAGACTTATATATATGTTAAGGGGTACGGCAGGGCCCTATCCCGTCATATTTCACTATTGATACTCTTATTGGTCTGTAGACATATGTGTGGGTTGTGTATAAGTTTCGTTCAGCTGTATCTATGTGATTTTCTATGGATATTCCCGTCTGTAGTGGCAGACTTGTCGGCTTGCGTATCGTATTGGTATGTAGTGGCAGCCTTGTCGGCTTGCATATCATATTACATTTTGATTAGTTGTGACTCCTCAGGAGACAGGTTATCTTTATATATACTTGATGACGTTATGAGCCTTTGGAGTTTATGCAAGTTTCCATATTGTTCTTAGACTCAGTCTGACTATATCTAACAAGTACGTATACGAGTGTCCAGCTCGGGCACTAGTCATAGCCCACGGGGTTGGGTCGTGACAAGAGTTCTCTCATATTATAACTTTACATAGCTGCTCTGTAATCTATCTATCATTAACTGGTATAATTCTGAAAGAATTTTTGATTTTCGACATAGGAATTCACTGTCTTAACCAGCTCGTTCTGGTTGTCTCGCCTAAACCATTTCTCAATTTCCCTTAATCCAACTTATAACACTTTAGGCATATTATCTCGTGTCGTTTCTTTATCTTTAACTCAAACTCTTTTATTGCCTCTTTACTCAGATTTTGCTCTTAGTTCGCCTAACATGCATCAGAATATGTATAAGTGCTCAAATGAGCCCAAGAGATATCTTAGTGTCGTCTCAGTAGTCTTCATGCCTTACCTTGCCTTCTCCTTTCTTATATTACAATCGGTATTGGGATAATCTTCGGCTCAGCCATGGCCATGTCCTATTTGCCCTTAGTATTAATTCTATCTTGGTAATTTGGCTTAAACCATCTTTACATCTTTCCTTAATGCGCCCGAAATATCGTAACCACACTGTTATTACTGAATCCTTACTCTTCTTATCAAGTACTTACTTGGTCTCATTCTTAGAATACAAATATTCGTAGGTTGTATAACTATTCCTGTACAACTTGTATAAAGTATATCCAATCTTAGTTATAGTCTTTCCTTCTCCTGGTTCATTCTGCTTTACATATCTCATCCGTCCTAAAACTCGCTCGTAGCCTTATCTTCTCATACTCCTTTCCCTTCCTTTATTCACTCCTTTGATTTTCTCATATCCTACTATAGGAGGTTTTCTATCCCTTCCCTTTGTTACTTACAAGTCGCAATATCATTAGCGCACAACTCTATTGCCAAATCTTAGCCTCTAATCTAGTATAGTATTGCTATCCTTTATAATATCTCTTAAATTACTTGTTACCATTCTCTCGTCGTACTCTTTCTTTTTATAAGCACCCACTTTTTAATGTCATACCATTCAAGATCTTTACAAATAATTCTCAGCACTATCTCAAATATCATCTTGACTTCTATCCGTTTATTGCTGGCTTTCAGATCTTATTAACTTGTTTCAGCAAGGGACCTCACTTGAAGTTTAAGTATCCATATCAAATATATTGTAGTGTCAATTGTTTCCATTTTACACTTGCTTTTCTCACACCCGCTTCCCCCCTTTAGGGTGTACTTATACCATTATCTGTTTATATTCTGCTCTACGACCCTATTTCCAATCACAAATTCATCTGATCCTTTTTTTCCAACTCACTTGGTATACTGTACCATATCCATATCTTTTCTTTATAATTTATAACTTTGATTATCCACGCACGAAACCTTAACAAAATCATGAAGCGACGATAACCTTTCTATATATTGTACAAAATCTCATCTGACCATCTATAATCCAGTAATGCAACCCATGTAGTAACTCACCCAAGGCCACATTCCGTTTACTCCAATCAACAATTAATTAGCACTTGTAATCGTTCCAAATTCTCAATTAGGTAACTCTTATATCCTGATGATAAGTGTCCAAAGTTTTCTTGTAACATTATCTTTATCCCAACCTATATCATCTGTTCCCTTTAATAAATTTACAATACATCATTTGTTCCTCAAGCCTACAGTCCTTGACCTTTAAGGATTCCACTATTTCCGAGGTGGAGTCATATACATGCAGTACTCCTTTATGCCTTATGCTCTTTTATCCTTGTTGTTTACCCAGTACCAACTTCTAACTTATTCAAAATCAAATCAAGTTCATCTTAATGATAGTCTTATCTTATCACCTTGTCGTCGTACTAAACCTTTAAGTTCGTAGCTATATATTTCCCTTTTATTTTATACTCGTACTCAATGGATTATGTCTATCTTAGGTGCTTCCTTTAGTATTCCCTTACCATTTCTCCAGTCTATGTCCGTTTTTATTCTGTGCACGAGGAATCTCATGCTACTTCTGCATCGTTCGGAAAACACTACTTCTGCTTAATCCCTTTATCATTTCAAAACGTATTCTGTTCATCCCTATTTGTTCTTATCATCCCAGTCATTTTCTAGCACTCATTCTACCTCGTTGCTCATCTTTCTATAATTTGATCTTTCACAGTTCCGTCACTTATATTACTCGTGTTCCCGGCTATACATGTCATAACCTATTACTGCATTGTTATCTCGCTTTCTTCTTATTTCTTTCTTTTCTTATGCTCGCTATCATTTCCGTTATCATATAATCTTTATTCTAAACTTTCCTTACAAAACTTGATGAGCCTTTCTTATTCATTCTATAGCTCGATTTTTCATTTCACATTGATCACGTCATATCTTTTAGTCACTTCCCCACTAGGCTTTACTCATTTTCATAACTGTTATATCCCGTATTTTTGTACGTTGGATTATTCGTAAGCTACTCGACATAAATTTAAGGACAAGATTATTTTTTGAGATATGAGATATGGACTTTTAATCCCAATTTTAATAAGTGCACGATTTTCTTGTAAATTATGATTAGTGTGGAAATATTAGTGGAGATTAGGGATTAAGTAACCATGATTAGATTATTAAGTGGTGATTTATAATTAATTAAGCTAATTGGAGTGCTAAATGGACCCCACTATAACATGGCCAAATCTGATTGGTCCATGCCATAGTAGGACACATGTCATTGTGGTTGGACACATGTCTTGATGGCTGGTTGCATATATATAAGGTATTGATGACTCCTCAAATACATAATTAATCTTCACAACTTCATATTGAGAGAAAGAAGCACACAGCCATGGCAGCACCTTGGGCTTTCACGGCCAAGCTTAACACTTAAAAAAAAAAAACAACAACCATGGCTACCTTGGCAGCTCACGGCCAAGCACCAAGATCTTTAAGAAAGGAAATTATGATTCCATAAAGGTGTTCTAAACATCCCAAAGGAGGCAGCAAGTTAGAATTTAAATTGGAGAAGAAGAAGTGGTGCAATTGGTGCAAGTGATTGTAGGATCTGCCCTAACTAATTTAAGGTATGATTTCTTCTTCTTGTAATGTAATTGGAGTTAATGATGTTGTAATGGAAAGATTATTTTGTGTTAGGCGAAATTGGAAGTAAGAAAATTGCATGAATTCGTTGGTATTGTAAGTTGGGCTGAATTGGAGTTGTTTCAATATAATCGAGTTTGATTGTTGTTGGTATTGTTGATTGTGTGTTAAAAGTGAAGGAATCATGATAATTAAAGTTGTAGTTGTTTATATGGAATTGTTGAGATATGAATTGGATTAGACGTTCATGAGATTAGGGGCTATTTTTGTTGTAGTTGATGGGTTGCTTGAGGCATGATATTGTAAGGTTTATTCCCTCCTACATGTTCTAAAGTTGGTGTGGTTTTTGTACAATTCGATGGATGTGGAATTTGTGAAAGGAAAGGTTAAATCATGCTAGAACTTGTATATATTTTATGGGCTGTTTTAGAACTTATTGTGATATTAAGATAGTTTTCTTGTGTATGCGTAATTGGTGTTGTTGTCGTGTTATTGTTGATTTGGCTCATAAATTTGGAAGAAAACACGCGTGTAAGATATTGTATAATTGGTTAAAGGATTGATAGAATGAATAAACATCGCAAGGGATGTTAGAATTAATTATTGGTGTGTCGTAACTGTTGTTGTTGTCGTATAGTTCTCGTTATTGCCATTGTGGTTTTTGTTGTGTTGTTGAGATAATTTCCTCGTTTATGGAAAGTAGTTGATATTGTGATTGTGGGCTGTTTTGAAAATGATCTGGAGGTGTGTCATGACCCAACCCCGTGGGCCATGACTAGTGTTATAGCCCGTATTTCGTGTGTTCGAATATTGCGAGACAATGGTGAGAAGTTAAAGATAAGACTATGTTCTAAAATAATTTTAATGTACGAGTTACTAGGAATATTATTTATGAACATTGGTATTATGGTAATATTGAAGAAAGTCGAGGGGCAAACGGGAATTTTACAAAAGGAGTTCATGAAGGTTCCAAAAAGGGCATATTGGCCATGTGATGGAAATATATGGACCAAAGTGTACATGGTAAGACAATGAGTCATCTTTTATTTCTTTAAGAAAAATTCAAGAAAAAGAGAAGAAAACTCTAGGAAAAGAAAGAAAGGGAGGCATGTGGTCATTCCATACTAAGTGGGGGGCTAATTGTAAGAATAAAAACACATGGGGTCAAAGCTTGCATAAGAAGACAATTAGTCTTCTTTGACCAATTTAGAAAAATTCAAGAAAAAGAAAGGAAAATTCTAGAGAAATATAGAAAGGGGGCATGTGCCCCTCACATGCTTGTGAGATATATATATATATATATATATATATGAGAGGTCTACCAAGCAAGACATAATTGTCTTGAAAGTTCAAGAAAAACTCCAAGCAACATTAAGGGGCCATTCGGCCATATGAAAACTCCAACAAGAACCTTGCAAAAATTTCTTCAAAAATTATCTTCTACCAATTGAAGGGTTCCTAGCAAGGTGAAGTGTTCATTGGAGCAAGAAAAACACAAATTCTTGGAAGTTACAAATCTTAGCCAAGGAGGAAGATAAGAGGAAAAGGTGAGGATTCATCTTTCTTTATATGTTATGGAAGTTTGTGTTTGTTATAGTGTGCGAAAATGGATGAAATTCATGAAGAATATGAATATAGGGGTGGTGGCCGTGAGTTGTATATTATATGTATAGCCGTGTATATTTGGTGAATTATGAAGGAATGGTGAGCAAGTTTTATTTAGTATTTTGGTTGTTGTGTTGTGGATTGTATGTTGCAAATAAAATCTTAATGAGCTTAGTGAAGTTTAGTAGTTGGAGTCTTGTTTTGGAAGTGTATGTAAATAGAATATGATGTTCTTGCATGTATGGAATATAATGTTGTTAGTATGATGTTGTTGGTGTATGAATTATTAGGTTGTTATTGTTTTATTGGAGTTTGAAGGTCTTGAAGGAAGTAGTATATTGATTAAGTTGTTAGAATGTATCTTGGGTTGATTATTGAAATTGTTAGTATGATTGTTGGCATTGTTGTTGATAGTTTGGCCGGGTTGAATTCCCGGATTGTTGTTGGTTAAAATTGGCTAAGTTGAAGTTTTGGAGATGGTGTATTTATAGGGGAAGTGCTGCCGAAATTTTGGCAGACAAGGTGTTACTTTAAAGATTCAACTTCCAAATGCTCTAATTAATGTTTGGTAAATGTGACCAACTTGTAGATTTTGGCAAATTTGGAGCTTGAGTTTGGAGTAGCGAAAAAGGCGGAAAAGGTATGTAAGGCTTTACTCTTCCTTCTTTTGCATGTCTTAAACATACTAGGTTGGATATGAACCTCGGGGACAACCCTATTCTCCGGAATCCGCACCTAAAGTTTCCTTTTTTTCATCCAGAAGAATTGAATTAAAAGTTGTGTGAAATGTTGGAAAAACTTCCTAAACCTCTAGAACTTGCATAAATAGGACCCGACTACCTTAAAACCCCCCACAAGTAACGCCATGACATGTAACATATGCAAATTGTGTACGCTACCACATTCGGCCCGAGGTGGGCCCATTGTTCCCGGATTTTCCTTATTGTTCCGCTTGACTTATTTTGAAGCAGAATCCAAAGGACACTTTTGATTCTTATCCCGATTATCAAACGATAAGTACTGTACCATTCTAATGGAAATACGTCTATGATGACAATGATAACGATGATGCTAAGGAAAAGGATACGTCTATGATAGGTATAACAAGAATGATTCCATGACTAAGAGTCTTAAGCCAAGGATTCAATATGAGTATGAAAGTATCAAACTAGTTATTGATCTTTAATTCTATTCCTTGGTTATGACACTATCTTCTAAAGATTCCAAAGCAGATGAATTGATTTCTATGACGTCCATGACTTCATTCTATGTTTCTTTCAACGCTATTCTCCGTTGATAGTCTCGCCTTAAAATGCTCGTTCCTTCAAGGTGAGACAAAGCGATCACGGTTATTCCATAATATAATCGGAGGTCACCGACCTTACGTCACTCCGATGGATACATGATTTTCCTTGGGCTCTCCTGCATGCTTATATGACATATGTATATAACATATGTATATGAACATGGGGTGGGGGAAGGGATACATGGGGGATGGGAAGGGAAACATGTTTCACTGCCACCTGGTCAGCTGGCTTTATCATCCCGGACGCGGGATGCCTGGACGCGGGATATATGGGCGAGCCGATGTATTTCGGTGCTATGTGGGCGAACCGACATTGTTCGGTGCTATGCTATGACCTGATATGGTATGACACGATATGATATGATATGATCTCATATGATATGATACGATATGATATGATATGATAAGACAAGGCATGATATAAGTTCTATTTTCTATGTCTATGAAAAAGAAATGTTTTTAAAAGGGAAAGACAAGCATGCACGGTATTCTCCCTCAGCGACACTCATATGTACAGGTTACTCTTTTATCCTATGACATGTTCTATGTTTCCATGCAGTTATTATTCATACGCACATTTCTTGTTGTTATGTCCCGTGTTTTCGCATATTTGGAAATCGAAAAAAAAATGAATAAGACTTGTGTGTTATAAGGAAATATTTTGATTCTAGATAATATGACTATGTTGGTTATGAAACTATTGGTGCTAAGTCATTGGGGAAGGCCGAGGGTAAATTTGGAATTTCGGAAATTAGTTTCGGGAATTACAAAACGAGACTTCAATGGATTGGGCCAAGAACAATTTAACAAAAATTGAGGCCCAAGGTTAAGGGGTGGCCGGCCAAAGGCCTTGGCCCATGCCCCACTTAAATGGTCATGTGAAATACATGTGACCATATTAGTCAAGCTTGTATATATTTGAGTATGTCCATAGAAAACTCTAGAGAAAAAAATCAAAACACTCAACTTTGAGCTAATAGCCCTCTCGGCCGAACCCATTTGGAAAGAAAGGAAAAAAAATTTCTAGCTTTTGTTGTGACTCAAAAACCTTGTTCTTCCCATATTTGTAGTAAGTTCAAGACGCTCTCCGACGTGATACAATTAGTTTGGCGAAAGAGCGACGTTTGCGGCAAATCGGAATTTCAAGAATAAGGTATGATTTCTATGTTTTTATGTTATGAAATGGGTATATATGTGGTAGTGATTAAAGTTGCATGAAGATTATGGAATTGTGTTGTGTTGAGCATGGCCGTGTGTGTGTGTGTGAAGGGTGTGTTTGGCCGTGAGCCATATTGGTGTGGGAGGAGTAGTGAATTTGATCTTGTTTAGTTTGTTCAATGTGTCGCTGCGGCCTTTATGTCGTAAATGAACGTTTAAGGAATTGAATTGGCGTTGGAAAAGGATTTCAGATCATTACGGGAAAGTGTATACCTTTTGTATATTTGTGTATATCATTGTATATCTTTGATACTAAAGACTTTAAATGTGACTTATGGTTGTTGTTAATGAATTCGGAATGAAATAATGCAAGTTAGTATGTTCGTCGGAATTGTTGACGTTTTGAAAGGAATAGGGAAAGTGACGAACTTCTTGAATCTATGTATAATGTTGGAACATAATTGGGATGTGATTGAATAATCTTGAATGATTGAATGAATACAATAATGTGGACATAAGTTTGGAATTGTGAAGTT
Organism: Lycium barbarum; assembly: GCF_019175385.1. Taxonomy (NCBI): domain Eukaryota; kingdom Viridiplantae; phylum Streptophyta; class Magnoliopsida; order Solanales; family Solanaceae; genus Lycium; species Lycium barbarum. Next base: position 64,976,880 of record NC_083338.1, on the reverse strand, counting down.
TGAATGAAAGTTGCCAACTTTTATAGTAAAGAGGAATATTGAAGTTAGAATGATTTAGTTGTGGTTTATGTTGTTTGTGACGTTTGGGTTGTTGTTGATGTTTATTGAGCCGAGCTAAGTCTCTGGGGTGTTAGATTTATAGGGGAAATGCTGCCGAAATTTCGGTAGACAAAAATCAAGTTAATGGAAATCTTAAGCCTAAGAATCTCTAATTGGTAACTTTGACCATTTGCAGATTCTGGACGAAACGGGATTTGATCGTAAGGAAATCATAAGACGTCCATAAGGTATGTAAAGCTTCCCACTCCTTCGTTTGGCATGTCTTAGTATGTTAGGTGAATATTGGAACCTCCGGAGCATTTCTGCTCCTCGAAACCCGATCTACAAAACGACTACTATTCATTCAATTCAATTGAAGCCTAAAGGCTCTGTTTTGGCTAGAATGCACTCAAATGTCCGAAACCTATCGAAATGTGATCGGGTCACTTTGAAATCATTATGTATGATCTTTAGCCTCTAAATGTTCGTAAATTATGTTCGCCACCTCAATTTGACTCGAGGTGGGCCCGCTAACCCCGAGACGCCCTATTTGTCCTATTGGGCTCCCTTTTTGGATGAACTTCGATATGAGATCTTCGACCTTGAAGCTTCCCTCTATGAAATATGTTTTGACTATTATGATATGTAAGTTTCGTTTGAGCCATACGTACCACTTTGGAAACAATTTGTGAGATAAACTTTCGTATGAACTAATCATTCGACTATTTTGGTTTATGAAATGACTTATGAAATTATTAAGTTTTGAAAGGCTATTTTGAAATATAAATTGCATTTGTTTGCTCACGACTCCGCTCGTGCCTTATTTTGACTTCGTTCACCGGTTCTCGGTCCGGTTATGATTCGTGCGCCCTATGATAATTCGGTCGTATGCTGTGTTACGGTTCCCGAGGCTTCGCCATAGGGCCGGGTTCCGTTTGGAGTTATGCTGTGATATGGCTAGTGATGCGATACGCTCACTTATGTTTGTGTTCGGGGATGTACAGAGATTCGAAACCTTCTGGTGTTATGCTGTGTGTGGCGCCAGCGTCGGAGTGGCGACCACGTTCTTGAGCGTTTGCATGATTTCGTTTGCATTATGTATATGTATATGATTTGATACGGATTTTGACATACTGATTGGTACTTCCCTTTGATATCCGGTTTGCTTTCAGTTTTGGCTCATATTTCTGTACTCCGTGCTTTACATACTCAGTACATATTTCGTACTGACCCCCTTTCTTCGGGGGCTGCGTTTCATGCCCGCAGGTACAGACATTGGTGATCCTCCACTGTAGGCTTCACTCTCTGCTATTTCGGAGTACTCCTTCTTGACTCGGAGTCCACTTTTGGTACAGACTTCTTTTGCTATGTATATATTCTATACATTTGACTATTTGGGTACGGCGGGGCCCTGTCTCGCCATATGTCTTTGTTTTGAATTCGTAGAGGCCTGTAGTCATATATGTGGGGCGAGGGTCCTATGTATGTTTGTTTGATTTTGTTTTCTGGTCTTACAGCGGTCATTTTGTTATGATGGCCCTAAATGGCCCTTACGCTTATATTTGCACTTATGACCGGCGATGTCTATTCCGCCGCTCCGTTTGGATTCGATATGACATTTTGATTTGTGCGACCGCTTAAGACATATTTTGATATAACCTATGTTGATATGACTTTTATGAAATTCTGAAATACGTTCGGATTTGGTAAATGAATATGTGATTAGGTCTGGCTACCCTGGTAGGGTGCCAGTCGCGGCCTACGGGGCTGGGTCATGACAAAAGTGGTATCAGAGCAGTCTGTCCTCGGAATGTCTACAGGCCGTGTCTCGTAGAGTCTTGTTTATCGATGTGTTGTGCACCACATCTATAAACAGGGAACTACAGGGCATTTAGGATGTTACTTTCTTTGGAATCGTAGATCGTGCGATAGAGCTGTTCTATTAGGGTGATTCTGATCTGACTCGCTATTGTGTTTGCATTGATGCCTCCGAAGAAGGCAACAGCGGCCCAGAAGGGCAAAGCGAGGATGGGAGAGACTAGTCAGGCACAGCGATCTACCTGGGCTCGTGTTTATGATTTGCCTGAGGTTGTGCCTCATTCTGAGGGGTCTGCTACACCCCCACTAGTACAGCCTGGAGCAGGACCTTCAGCAGCTCCAGAGGTCCGTGTACCCGCTCCTGAGACTCCAGCTCCTCAGCCAGGGGCGGAGGATAGGACCCTGAGGGAGGTTGTACAGTTGCTGACTACACTGGTGGCAGGACAGGCTCGCCGACGCGGGCGGAGGGACGATCATGATGACGACAGGTGGGACAGCCTGAGAGTTCGGGAGTTTTTATTATGTGGCCCTCCAGAGTTTTTCGGGTCTAAGCCCGACGAGGACCTCCATGACTTTATTCGGGGGATGCGGCGCTCACTGGACTTGGTTAGGGCTTCAGAGACCGAGTCGGTCGAGCTGGCTTCGTACAGGCTTCGAGATGTTGGCACTCACTGGTATGAGACTTGGGAGTTATCCAGGGGTGAGGGTGCTCCCCCAGCTACGTGGGACCAGTTTGTGACTGCTTTCACCCGCCACTTTCTACCCCCAGAGGTGCGGCGGGCACGGGCCGACCGATTCTTACATTTGCAGCAGAGGGGTCGGAGTGTTCGCGAGTATAATCTTGAGTTTGATTCTCTGGCCCGATATGCACCGACCGTGGTAGCAGATATGTCCGATCGGATGCACAGATATGTTATGGGATTGGATCGGTATTTGATTGACGGCTGTATGGCAGTGTCATTACAGACAGATATGGACATTGCCCGACTTCAGGCCTATGCGATGGGTATGGAGGATCGTCACAAGTCTGATCATTCTGGTAGAGATCGGGACAGGAGGCCGCCCAAGAGGGCTAGGTCCGCAGGTTATTCCGGGGATTCTCGAGGCGGATAGCCTCAGCAGCAGCAGTCAGGCAGACAGCTACCTCCGTCCGGCCGGAGTACTCAGTCAGGCAGCCGGAGATTTGATAGTGCGGGACCGTCTGGGGCCGGTCAGAGCTCCATAGCGGCAGGTTCACAGGTATCCAGAGGCCCCAGCCAGGCCAGACCACCCGGGCCTCGTTGTGCTCATTGCGGGAAGTCTCATCCTGGGGAGTGTTATCGAGCTACTGGAGCTTGTTTTTCGTGCGGTGGTCAGGGCCATTTTATGAGAGATTATCCGTTGGCCAGCGGTTCTGGTAGTGTGGCTCAGCCGACAGGGTCAGCCGCCGGTTCATCATCTGCTCTATCTGTTGCACGCCCTGCAGAGCGAGGTGCGCCGACACCGGCGGGACGCGGTCGAGGCCGCGGTGGCGTTTCAGGTTCTAGCGGTCCCTCGAACCGCATATATGCTTTGGCCAGCCGCCAGGATCAGGAAGCTTCGCCAAACGTCGTCACAGGTACATTACTGGTTTTCTCCAGATCTGTATATGCATTGATTGACCCTGGTTCTACCTTATCATATATTTCCCCGCTCGTGGCTAGTAAAATTGGGATAGTGTCTGAGCCTATAGAGCCATTTGAGGTAGCTACGCCAGTTGGGGATTTTGTTATAGCGAGACAGATCTATAGGGATTGTTCTGTGACTATTTATGATCGTTGCACTAGGGCTAATTTGATAGAGTTAGACATGCTTCAGTTTGACGTCATTATGGGTATGGACTGGTTGTCTTCTTGTTATGCTAATGTTGACTGCCAGAAAAAGGTAGTCCGTTTTCAGTTTCCAGGGGAACCAGTTATAGAATGGTTCGGATCCACAGCATCGCCGAGGGGTAAGTTTATTTCATACCTCAAGGATAAGAAGATGATCCAGAAGGGTTATATCTATCATTTGGTTCGTGTGCACGATACTGCAGCGGAGATACCTACCCTTCAGTCTGTTCCGGTCGTCAGTGAGTTTCCAGATGTATTTCCTGACGAGCTTCCTGGCCTTCCGCCTGAGCGGGAGATTGATTTTACTATAGAGTTGATGCCGGATAAGCAGCCTATATCCATTCCCCCGTACAGGATGGCACCGGCTGAGTTGAAAGAGTTGAAGGAGCAGCTGAAAGATTTGTTGGATAAGGGATTTATCAGGCCCAGCACATCACCCTGGGGAGCGCCGGTATTGTTTGTTAGAAGAAAGATGGGTCACTGCGGATGTGTATCGACTACCGGCAGCTGAATAAGGTGACTATTAAGAATAAATATCCCCTCCCCCGGATTGATGACTTGTTTGATCAGCTGCAGGGTGCTACATATTATTCGAAGGTAGATCTGCGCTCAGGTTATCATCTGGTACGAGTGCAGGAGTCAGATATCCCGAATACTGCTTTCAGGACCCGGTACGGGCACTATGAGTTCAGAGTTATGTCTTTCGGGCTGACTAATGCTCCAGCGGTATTTATGGATCTGATGAATCGGGTATTTCGGCCTTTTCTGGACATGTTTGTTATTGTGTTTATTGATGATATTCTGATTTACTCGCGATCAGCCGAAGAGCATTCAGATCATTTGAGGACGGTACTTGGCATTCTCCGTCAGCAGAAGTTATATGCTAAATTCTCTAAATGTGAGTTCTGGTTAACTTCTGTGGCATTCTTGGGCCATATTGTCGGTGCAGATGGTATTCGGGTCGATACGCAGAAGATTGAGGCTGTACAGAATTGGCCCAGGCCTACTACACCGACAAAGGTGCGCAGTTTTCTGGGATTGGCCGGATATTATCGCAGGTTCGTGGAGGATTTTTCTTCTATTGCAGCACCACTGACGAGGCTTACTCAGAAAGCAGCAAAATTTCAGTGGACCGATGCCTGCGAGCGCAGCTTTCAGATGCTGAAAGAGAGATTGGTTACAGCCCTAGTATTGGCTCTTCCAGAGGGATCAGACGGGTATGTTGTCTATTGTGACGCCTCTGGTATTGGGATAGGTTGTGTATTGATGCAGCACGGTCGAGTCATAGCCTATGCTTCCCGGCAGCTCAGACCGCACGAGAAGAACTATCCCACTCATGATCTTGAGTTGGCCGCAGTAATTCATGCTTTGAAGATTTGGCGGCATTATTTATATGGGGTCCATGTTGATATTTATACGGACCATAAGAGTCTCCAGTATATTTTTAAGCAGAAGGAGCTAAATTTGCGGCAGCGGAGATGGCTTGAGTTACTAAAGGATTACGACGTTGATATTCTGTACCATCCGGGGAAAACCAATGTGGTAGCTGATGCGCTTAGCCACAAGTCCGTAGGCAGTCTGGCTGGTGTACCATCTGATAAGAGGGATTTGGTTCGTGATATTCATCAGCTGGCCAGCCTCGGAGTTCGTTTGGCGGATTCTGGAGATTCTGGGATTTCTGTTCGTCCAGTTGCTGAATCATCTATTATTCAGGAGGTAAAGCAGCGCCAGTTTGAAGATCCTCTCCTGATTCAGTACAGAGATGTGGCCCTTAATAAAGCAAAGACTCAGTTTGAGATCTCGCCTGAAGGAGTATTATTATATGACGGCAGATTCTGTGTACCGGACGTTGCGGGCTTACGGCGGCAGATTATGGGCGAGGCCCATAATGCACGGTATTCTGTTCATCCTGGTTCCACTAAAATGTATCGGGATCTCAGGTGTTTGTATTGGTAGGACGGTATGAAGAAAGATATTGCTGAGTTAGTTAGTCAGTGCCCGAACTGCCAGCAAGTTAAGATCGAGCATCAGAAGCCCGGTGGATTATTACAGGAGATGGAAATTCCAGCCTGGAAATGGGAGATGATTAATATGGATTTCGTTGTTGGGTTACCGCGCACTCCACGCAGGTATGATTCTATTTGGGTTATTGTTGACAGGCTGACGAAATCAGCCCATTTCCTTCCGGTTCGGACTACTTATTCGGCTGAGGACTATGCCAGATTGTATATTAGAGAGATAGTCAGACTTCACGGAGTCCCTATATCTATTATTACTGACCGAGGTGCCCAGTTTACAGCTAATTTCTGGAGGTCATTTCAGGAGGGATTAGGGACTCAGGTAAGCCTTCGTACAGTTTTTCACCCTCAGTCCGACGGGCAGGTCGAGCGCACTATTCAGATGCTCGAAGATATGTTGTGGGCCTGCGTTATTGATTTCAGGGGCAGCTGGGATGATCATTTGCCGCTTATTGAGTTTGCCTATAATAATAGTTATCACTCCAGCATTCAGATGGCACCGTATGAAGCCTTTTATGGCAGAAAATGCAGATCTCCTATTGGTTGGTTTGACGTGGGCGAGACTAAGCTGATTAGGACAGATGTGATCCAGGAAGCTGTAGATAAGGTAAAGCTTATTCGAGAACGATTATTGGCTGCTCAGAGTCGATAGAAAGCTTATGCAAATAGACGACGTCGACCGTTAGAGTTCCAGATTGGCGACTGGGTATTCCTGAAGGTGTCGCCCACGAAGGGTGTCATGATATTCGGTAGAAAGGGTAAGTTGAGCCCCCGGTATGTTGGGCCGTATTAGATCGTTCGAAAGATAGGCGAGGTCGCCTATGAGCTAGACTTCCCATCCGACTTGGAGGCCGTACACCCGGTATTTCATGTGTCTATGTTGCGGAAATGTATTGGTGATCCTTCCAGGATATTCCCAGTTGATGACATTCAGGTGACGGAGTAGTTATCTTATGACGAGCAGCCTGTATCTATTCTGGATCGACAGGTGCAGAGACTACGCACTAAAGAAATGCCCTCCGTCAAAGTCCTGTGGCGCAACAATAATCGGGAGGAGATGACTTGGGAAGCGGAGGACGAGATGAAAAGGAAATACCCTCATTTGTTCCTGACGTCCACAGGTAATCTAAACCTTTTAGTTTGTTATGTTGGTTGATAAAAATAATTTTGTATGCCACTAATAATAAAGAACTCCCCCGTCATGATTATAAGACTTTATAAGATTAATTTAACATTCGGGGACGAATGTTCTTAAGAGAGGGAGAATGTTATGTCCCGTGTTTTCGCATATTTGGAAATCGAGAAAAAAATGAATAAGACTTGTGTATTATAAGGAAATATTTTAATTCTAGATAATATGACTATGTTGGTTATGAAACTATTGGTGCTAAGTCATTGGGGAAGGCCGAGGGTAAATTTGGAATTTCGGAAATTAGTTTCGGGAATTACAAAACGAGACTTCAATGGATTGGGCCAAGAAAAATTTAACAAAAATTGAGGCCCAAGGTTAAGGGGTGGCTGGCCAAAGGCCTTGGCCCATGCCCCACTTAAATGGTCATGTGAAATACATGTGACCATATTAGTCAAGCTTGTATATATTTGAGTATATCCATAGAAAACTCTAGAGAAAAAAATCAAAACACTCAACTTTGAGCTAATAGCCCTCTCGGCCGAACCCATTTGGAAAGAAAGGAAAAAAAATTTCTAGCTTTTGTTGTGACTCAAAAACCTTGTTCTTCCCATATTTGTAGTAAGTTCAAGACGCTCTCCGACGTGATACAATTAGTTTGGCGAAAGAGCGACGTTTGCGGCAAATCGGAATTTCAAGAATAAGGTATGATTTCTATGTTTTTATGTTATGAAATGGGTATATATGTGGTAGTGATTAAAGTTGCATGAAGATTATGGAATTGTGTTGTGTTGAGCATGGCCGTGTGTGTGTGTGAAGGGTGTGTTTGGCCATGAGCCATATTGGTGTGGGAGGAGTAGTGAATTTGATCTTGTTTAGTTTGTTCAATGTGTCGCTGCGGCCTTTATGTCGTAAATGAACGTTTAAGGAATTGAATTGGCGTTGGAAAAGGATTTTGGATCATTACGGGAAAGTGTATACCTTCTGTATATTTGCGTATATCATTGTATATCTTTGATACTAAAGACTTTAAATATGACTTATGGTTGTTTTTAATGAATTCGGAATGAAATAATGCAAGTTAGTATGTTCGTCGGAATTGTTGACGTTTTGAAAGGAATAGGGAAAGTGACGAACTTCTTGAATCTATGTATAATGTTGGAACATAATTGGGATGTGATTGAATAATCTTGAATGATTGAATGAATACAATAATGTGGACATAAGTTTGGAATTGTGAAGTTTGAATGAAAGTTTCCAACTTTTATAGTAAAGAGGAATATTGAAGTTAGAATGATTTAGTTGTGGTTTATGTTGTTTGTGACGTTTGGGTTGTTGTTGATGTTTATTGAGCCGAGATAAGTCTCGGGGGTGTTAGATTTATAGAGGAAATGCTGCCGAAATTTCGGTAGACAAAAATCAAGTTAATGGAAATCTTAAGCCTAAGAATCTCTAATTGGTAACTTTGACCATTTGCAGATTCTGGACGAAACGGGATTTGATCTTAAGGAAAGCATAAGACGTCCATAAGGTATGTAAAGCTTCCCACTCCTTCGTTTGGCATGTCTTAGTATGTTAGGTGAATATTGGAACCTCCGGAGCATTTCTGCTCCTCGAAACCCGATCTACAAAATGACTACTATTCATTCAATTCAATTGAAGCCTAAAGGCTCTGTTTTGGCTAGAATGCACTCAAATGTCCGAAACCTATCGAAATGTGATCGGGTCACTTTGAAATCATTATGTATGATCTTTAGCCTCTAAATGTTCGTATATTATGTTCGCCACCTCAATTTGACTCGAGGTGGGCCCGCTAACCCCGAGACGCCCTATTTGTCCTATTGGGCTCCCTTTTTGGATGAACTTCGGTATGAGATCTTCGACCTTGAAGCTTCCCTCTATGAAATATGTTTTGACTGTTATGATATGTAAGTTTCGTTTGAGCCATACGTACCACTTTGGAAACAATTTGTGAGATAAACTTTCGTATGAACTAATCATTCGACTATTTTGGTTTATGAAATGACTTATGAAATTATTAAGTTTTGAAAGGCTATTTTGAAATATAAATTGCATTTGTTTGCTCACGACTCCGCTCGTGCCTTATTTTGACTTCGTTCACCGGTTCCCGGGCCGGTTATGATTCGTGCGCCTTATGATAATTCGGCCGTATGCTGTGTTACGGTTCCCGAGGCCTCGCCATAGGGCCGGGTTCCGTTTGGAGTTATGCTGTGATATGGCTAGTGATGCGATACGCTCACTTATGTTTGTGTTCGGGGATGTACGGAGATTCGAAACCTTCTGGTGTTATGCTGTGTGTGGCGCCAGTGTCGGAGTGGCGACCACGTTCTTGAGTGTTTGCATGATTTCGTTTGCATTATGTATATGTATATGATTTGATACGGATTTTGACATACTGATTGGTACTTCCCTTTGATATCCGGTTTGCTTTCAGTTTTGGGTCATATTTCTATACTCCGTGCTTTACATACTCAGTACATATTTCGTACTGACCCCCTTTCTTCGGGGGCTGCGTTTCATGCCCGCAGGTACAGACATTGGTGATCCTCCACTGTAGGCTTCCCTCTCTGCTATTTCGGAGTACTCCTTCTTGACTCGGAGTCCACTTTTGGTACAGACTTCTTTTGCTATGTATATATTCTGTACATTTGACTATTTGGGTACGGCGGGGCCCTGTCTCGCCATATGTCTTTTTTTTGAATTCGTAGAGGCCTGTATTCATATATGTGGGGCGAGGGTCCTATGTATGTTTGTTTGATTTTGTTTTCTGGTCTTACAGCTGTCATTTTGTTATGATGGCCCTAAATGGCCCTTATGCTTATATTTGCACTTATGACCGGCGATGTCTATTCCGCCGCTCCGTTTGGATTCGATATGACATTTTGATTTGTGCGACCGCTTAAGACATATTTTGATATAACCTATGTTGATATGACTTTTTTGAAATTCTGAAATACGTTCGGATTTGGTAAATGAATATGTGATTTGGTCTGGGTACCCAGGTAGGGTGCCAGTCGCGGCCCACAGGGCTGGGTCGTGACACTTGTTATGCTACTATTCATGCCTTACATACTCAGTACATTGCTCGTACTGACCCCTCTTCTTCGGGGGCTGCGTTTCATGCCGCGCAGGTACACCCAAATGATGCAAAGTTAGCATAGAAGATGTTCCAGCGGAGTTGGTAGGCTCCACTAGTCCTGGAGTGCTGCCGAGTAAGAGTATATGTACTATGACACTTTGTTCGAAGTTAGAGACTTTGCAGACAGAGTCGTGGGTTTCGGGAGTCAGTTTGTATTGTGATAAAGGTTTTACACAGTTACAGACTTTGTTTGACTTGAAAGCTACTAAAATAATATTTCAGTAAGCTTTACTATGTGTACTCGATTTAGAGGTTCAAAGATTATATATGTAATAAGAATCAGTGGGTTCGCTCGGCTCCGAATATGAGGTCGGGTGCCCATCACACCCTAGTAAAGCCGGGGTGTGACAACTAGTGCCCGACCTGGACACTCGTACGTACCTGTTAGATATAGTCAAACTGAATCTAAGAACAATATGGAAACTTGCAGAAGAACTCCAAGGTTCGTAACGTTGTCACATATATATATCCAGATAAACTGTCTCCTGAGGAGTCACAACTAATCAAATCATAAAATGATACGCAAGCCGACAAGGCTGCCACTACATATCAATATCATATGAAAGCCGACAAGGCTGCCACTACAGACGAACGTCATATCTGTCACACCCTAATCTTACTAGGGTGTGATGGGCACCCGACCCCATATTCGGAGCCGAGCGAACCCGCTGACTCTTATCTCATACACAATCTCTTTAGATTCTTAAATCAAATAAGAATGAAATACACAATAAATCTTTCAGAAACATTCCTTTCAGCGTGCTCAAATCAAGTAGAATCTGTAATCATAAGGAAATTTATAACATAACGCAAAATGACACATCGGCTGATGGAGCCGCCTACAAAACTGACATCCTATACCAACGACTCTGTCTGGAAAGTCTCTAACTTCAAACAAGACATCATAGCATAATACTCTGACCCGACAACACTCCAGGGCAAAAGGAGCTCGCCAATTCCGCTGGAACATCTTCTATAACGGCTTCTACTCATCTGGGTGTACCTGCGTGGCATGAAACGCAGCCCCCGAAGAAAGGGGGTCAGTACGGAATATGTACTGAGCATGTAAGGCATGGAGTACAGAAAAGAGGATCATAACTGAAACAGAGATTTACCAGAATCAAGTATGACCTTTTAAAACATCAAAGCACTTGCCTTTTGAAACGAAAATCAAGTATGTCATCATCATAAATCATAAATGAAAGTTATGTATGTTATCATCATATATCATATATCATATAACGTGCCCCGACCTTCTAGTGAGGGACGCGGTGAGTAAAATTCATGCATGTCATCACCATATATCACGTATGCATAACGTGTCCTGGCCCTCCAGTGAGGGACTCGGTGGATAAAATCATACATGTTCACATCATATATCATATATGTGTAACGTGTCCCGACCCTCCAGTGAGGGACTCGGTGGATAAAATCATACATGTCCACATCATATATCATATATGCGTAACGTGTCCCGGCCCTCAAGTAAGGGACTCGGTGGATAAAATCATGCATGTCAACATCATATATCTTGTATGCATATAGCGTGTCCCGGCCCTCTATTGTGGGTCTCGGTGAATGAAGTCATCATATGCCATCCTGGCCGCCATCCCCGTATCATCATATCATCATATACACATGCATATAACGTGTCCCGGCCCGCAAGTTGAGGGACTCGGTGAACAATGCAGTGGACTACGCACGAGAACGTATCTTGGCCCGGGCTCAGTGAAGGACATATTGAGGAATCCACGAGCAGAGTAGTGAGAAACTATATGCACATAAATCAAGACTCGATAGGTAGGAACGCAAATCGACACTTGAAGATCATAAACACGTTTCAAGTCAATCCGGTTTAGTATGAGAAAGTTATGGACATTTTTACCACAGAACCTCTACGAGCATTTCCAAAACAATCCAAGACTGTATACAAAATTTAGAGACTTTAGTACTTATAGAACTCTTTTGGAGACATGAACTCTTTATGCTTTACTCATTATTCAACCATACACTAAGCTCAACTACATCGAGCATACTCATGTCGGAAGTGAGTAAGAATCATAGACAAACTCGGAAACATATAAAATAGAGCTTCGGAAATCATAGATACGTATCAAAACCATATGAAGTAGCTTATGGAAATCAAGAACATTAGCCATACTAGTGGCTCTAAGAATAGGAATCTCTTTGAAATCATACATATACATCATCTACTTGTTCCATAAGGATCATGCCAAAAGAAAGAAAGGGTAAGCCTTACATACCTGCTCCACGTCCTATTAGCTACGCTTAATTGTCCAAGCTCGCTATCGGTAGTCTACATTCAATAAGGTTGACACAATTATTAGACTCATCATCATATACTTGTCTTAGTCCTTCAAATGAATTCATTCATAATCTGCCGAAATTCCGGCAGCATCTCCCCTGTAAATACACCATCCCCGAGAATCTAACTCGGCCAATTTATCAACAACAATACCAACAATTATACTAGCAACTTCAACAATCAATCCAAAATATATTCTAACATTAACAACCCTTGTCACACAATTCAACGACATTTCATTTATATTCAATTTGATCACATATAGTCAAGCTAACTCCAATGATCTCACATTCAAGTGTTAATCCGAAATCCTTTTACATGATTGAAGAACACTTTAAACAATTCACATAATGTTCAAACAACCCAACCAACATACCATTTCACCCGAAACCTTCCAAATTCAACAGGAACAACAACAACACATTTCCTTCTTTCAAATTCAATCACAACAACCCAGGTTACAATCTTCGAAACACATGTGTCACTTCAAAATTCATGAATTATATTTACAACATACACATTAGTAATATCATTCATACAAATATAAGATACCATACTAATGTCACATTAACTTCTTCAACAATCCCACAATGATTCCAACTTCATTTCAATTCATCAAACCTTCATTTTCATCATGGAATCTACAACCACAACAATCAAAAAACTAAATAAAATAAATTCATCACATGTACACAACACCACCTCTATATTCGGCCACAACTTACACACATACTTTCATGAATTTCATTCATTTCTTCACTCTACAACATATACAAATCATCCATAACATATGAAAAGAAGATTAAACCTTACCTTCTTCCATCCATCCTCTTGCTCGGCTAGGGTTAGAATTTGCACAAATGAATGGTTTGCTTGCTTCAACAACCACCCCACGTTAATTAGGGCCTTCAAATTAGGTGGAATACTAGAAGAAAATATTTTTTCTTGATCAATTTCCATGGACCAATTTTTGCTAGCCATGGCCGAACATGGCTCTTTCTCTTTGTTTTCTTTTTTTTTTCTTCTTCTCCAAGCTTCTTGAATTTTCTAAGTGTAAAGGTGGTGATACATATGACTAATAAGTCATATATATATATATATACATACATAATTCATCCATGTGGGCCAAAGCCCACCCCACTTGAACGGCCACATGGCCCTTCAAGAACTTTCTTGAGTTTTGTTTTTTGAAATTCCCTTTTTGCCCCTAGCCTTCCACAATATTACCATAAACCACCTTGTGAATTTCCCTTTTTACCCCTAGCCATTCTTAATATTTCCACATCAATAATGTTTTTCCAAAACGACTTGTGTATTAAACAAGATCACAATATAGCCTTGCCCTTAACTTCTCGCAATTATCTTGAAATATCCGAATGTACAAAATACGGGATATAACATCCTCCCCCCCCTTTAGAACATTCGTCCTCGAATGTTCAACTGATCTTATGGGGTCATATAATACTTCGGGAGGGTCCCTCTTATTGTTGTCCTTTTCTTCATGCCCATTCCTTATCTTTCACCCTATTTTCTTTATAATCGAACTCCTCGGTCTTTACATGAATTCTCATTCCATGTCATGGGTTTTCTGATCCACTGCGCCAACTTATTATCCTTGTTCTTCCCAGATCCTCTCTTCTCTGTTATTGTTTCGTCACAACACCCTAGCAGAAGCCACGTCTTTGGTACGCAATCTTCACTTTGACGATCCAGTGTGGCTATAGGCTACTCATTTATCCTCATGTCTGCCTCATGGTATACTTATTGTCAATTCGTTTCTACTACTTCCAGGTATCCTTCTGATGTGCCGATATATTTTAAACTCTGGCCCCGAGCTAATAATTTTTTCCTTTTCTGGAGCCTGAAAATGTTGCGATTCCTTTTAAGTCCAATATAACATGTCCCGCTACTTTTGCTCGCAGCACAGGATCCTTACAGTTTACACTCTCTTTATCCTCGCTCATCGAACCTTTAACTATATTTATGATGCTATGACCGAGCGGTCTCCCCTACACGTTCCTTGCATTTCATTCCATTTCCCCCAAGATAAAATCTCTCAGACCTCACATGAATTATCATTCAATACCATTAATTTCCAAATCAACAGTGTCGACCCGCCATCCTTGTTCGTTCCTCTATGCGTAACCGGGTTCTTACCGCCAACTCGTTAAAATATCCTTCTTACTCCTATGGTTAAAGATTTCCAATTATTTTGCTCCTAAATGTTCTCCTCTTCTTTCAACTAACCTGTTGTTATACCTTTCCTACTTTCATTCTTAACCTTCTTTAGGTTTCTTCCTCCTCGAGCACCCTTCTTCTCTCGGTGTTGCAGCACCAGCTCTGAAGTTCGTGAAATATTTCTTTAAACGCGCAATTCCGTTTCACTTCTAAGTCATCTTTTCAGAACAGCACCTCCATGTCCAAGGCAACCACATTAATATGGCTGCACATTTATTCCTTTATATACCTTTCAAGGGCCTAAATCTCCTAGCATCATCGCAAGGCCTAAGCATTCTTTCTCTTACTTCACATCCCCTATCCTAGTCACTATTCCTTTAGCCTCACTTATTGAAATTGGTTCTCAAACCTCACACACTCCTCTTTTGTTCCATATTACCATACTTTATTCTTTTCACGTGCCTATCCTTGAATTTCTTTATCCAAATGGGCTCGTGCTTTGCCCGTCGTTTCTTTTGGAGGCTTTACTCACTGAGTTTTCTTACTTTTCACTTTTCCCGACCTTTTGATCTCCTTGCCTTCCATACAGTAACACCGGTTGCTGGGATACACATGCCCATCGATACAGTCATAAATAGGATACCATATGCATACAAAATATTTACTACCACCTCGCTTACAAAATATTTCCAAATGCTATTCAACCTCATCCTAGTTCTAGAGTCGTGGTGCACCTTCTTTCTCTTCACCGGTCTAGTCTACCTCGTCCTATGCGACCTCTTAAGGTTTCCAGCCATTCCGTATACTCTAGTTTCCCTTAGGCTACTCTCACTTCTCATTTGTCTCTTATGCCTACATTTATGAAACTTTTAGAACACTTCCCAGGGGGGTCACCCATCCTAAAATTTCTCCCTCCTTAGCACGCTTAACCTCAAAACTTTGATGAAATCCGGTGCTTTAATGCTGATATAATCGCGTCCGCCTCATCGCATGACCTTCATTTCATGATCTGGAGCAAGTCGAAGTCTTACAGATTCCGAGACATTCTCGTAACACGTTCTTTCTTTTACAATTACAATTTTTCCCTTTTCAATCCTCAATATTCACCCTTCACTTATGTGTATAACTACCCTTCGTCCTAGATTCCCAGATTTCCGATGGTAGTGAATATACCTTCGTCGCCGTTACTTATGAATACTTCGGGTATCAGCCTGTTCGGATTTCCAGTCACCATCTTTATATCATAATCCACAGCAAAACCGATTGTCGACTTTCCCTAAATCATCCAATAGACCTTGCTCCTACTAAACCTCGAATGTTATCCATTTTAGTCCTTTAGACAACTAATCGTCTTTCTCGCAATTTTTCATCATGCCATGCCAAATCCATAGCTCCTCTAAACAGCGCACCTCACTTATTGTCTATTTATGATATTTCTTTTCCACGCTTCTTCCTGTTAGGTGTACTTAGTTAAATGACCTGATTTTTGAAAAATTCTGACTGGCTGTCCTTCACAATTCTTACTATTCAAAATCTGTACGCAGCAAATATCAACAATGCCTCACAGAGCATACGGCCATATAACAAATTCCAGCCATCCAGGGCTTCCAATTTCAGGTGAAAGAACAAGATATCAATTCTTACCCCTGTGACTTTCCATATCACCACTTACCTTCTTCCGTCGTATGTAAGGCTATATAAGGAATCTCATTCCCTATGACTTGGCTCTATCGCACGATCTAAGATAGAAAGAAGGTCAACAATCCCTAGATGCCCTGCAGCCTCCTGTTTAGAAATGTGGTCGGCTTCACACCCATAAACAGGACTCTACTAGACACGACTTTGCAGACAACCCCAAGGATGACCTGCTCTGATACCACTTTGTCACACCCTAATCTTACTAGGGTGTGATGGGCACCCGACCCCATATTCGGAGACGAGCGAACCCGCTGACTCTTATCACATACACAATCTCTTTAGATTCTTAAATCAAATAAGAATGAAATACACAATAAAGCTTTCAGAAACTTTCCTTTCAGCGTGCTCAAATCAAGTAGAATCTGTAATCATAAGGAAATTTATAACATAATGCAAAATGACACATCGGCTGATGGAGCCGCCTACAAAACTGACATCCTATACCCACGACTCTGTCTGCAAAGTCTCTAACTTCGAACAAGACATCATAGCATAATACTCTGGCCCGGCAACACTCCATGGCAAAAGGAGCTTGCCAATTTCGCTGGAACATCTTCTATTACGGCTTCTACTCATCTGGCTGTACCTACGTGGCCTGAAACGCAGCCCCCGAAGAAAGGGGGTCAGTACGGAATATGTACTGAGCATGTAAGGCATGGAGTACAGAAAAGAGGATCATAACTGAAACAGAGATTTACCAGAATCAAGTATGACCTTTGATATTTGGCACAAATATCATGTTTTGTGTCGTATTACAACTTCTTCTTATGATTTTTATCGCTTAATTCATGAGGTAACCGTCGTATTTGAACTTATGTCATTGCATTTCATGTCTATAGGTACGATGACAACAAACGAAGAAAAATGTGCTTAAAATGATTGAAAGTCGTAGCAGATGTCGATTGGCTGAGGCGACAAGTCGATTACCGCAAAGGATGAACTAACGGAAGAGAATCACTTACAGAACCTCGCTTTCCTTCCGCATCGCGGAAGGATCGCGAGAATCTTCAGAACTTCAGGCCATCGACCCGCATCGCGTGAAGAAAGCGGAACAACCAAACTCAGTCATCAGAATCCGCTTTCGACTCGCATCGCGGGGAAGAAGCGAATAGCTGCAGAACCTTGCGCGATCCTTCCGCGATGCGGAAGGAAAGCGGGACTCTGCGGATTTTTTTTTTCCCGATTAGACTAGGACTCTGCGGATTTTTTTTTTCCCGATTAGACTAGGATTTGAACTTGAGAAAGGGAATTCACGTACGTAATAAGAATAAATAGAGTTTGTTCGATTTAATCATTTCGCTACTGAGGATAGAGATATGCCCTTTGGCCTTACTTAGTTGAATACGGTAAAATAAAGGCGTTCTTGTTGCATCTAATGACCATAGAGATATAGGCATTAAAGTAACATCTACAGGCTTGTGAGTAGTTCGAGAGAATATCATAAAGCATAATTAACCCGTCAACTAGTAACCCCGGAAATAAAATAGGTGGAATTGTCTGAAGATCAACCGGATTGTCGAAAGCCATAACCCTAGATCTTTATCTCATCTGAAAATTCTTACAGTCCTTGTCAATGTAGTCCCAGTTATAAAAATCACCCATGATAAATTGTTTACTTTTCAGTTTTAGTTAGTACAACAAACAATCTTGGTTTTTAATCTCTTGAATAGTTTTATTCGAATTTGAATTAGTCCAACAGTATAATCTAAGTCTCTGTGGGATCGATATCTGGACTTAACAGTCTATATTACTTATACGACCACGTATACTTGCGTGTGCGTTTGGGAGCAACAAGCTTTTAAAACATCAAAGCACTTGCCTTTTGAAACGAAAATCATGTATGTCACCATCATAAATCATAAATGAAAGTTATGTATGTTATCATCATATATCATATATCAAATAACGTGCCCCGGCCCTCTAGTGAGGGACGCGGAGTGTAAACTTCATGCATGTCATCACCATATATCATGTATGCATAACGTGTCCCGACCCTCCAGTGAGGGACTCGGTGGATAAAATTGTGCATGTCAACATCATATATCTTGTATGCATATAACGTGTCCCGGCCGTCTATTGCGGGTCTCGGTGAATGAAGTCATGATATGCCATCTTGGCCGCCATCCCCGTATCATCATATCATCATATACACATACATATAACGTGTCCCGACTCGCAAGTTGAGGGACTCGGTGAACAATGCAGTGGAGTACGCACGAGAACGTATCCTGGCCCGGGCTCAGTGAAGGACATATTGAGGCATCCACCAACAGAGTAGTGAGAAACTATATGCACATAAATCAAGACTCGATAGGTAGGAACGCAAATCGACACTTGAGGATCATAAACACGTTTCAAGTCAATCCGGTTTAGTATGAGAAAGTTATGGACATTTTTACCACAGAACCTCTAAGAACATTTCCAAAACAATCCAAGACTATATACAAAAGTTAGAGACTTTAGTACTTATAGAACTCTTTTGGAGGCATGAACTCTTTATGCTTTACTCATTATTCAACCATACACTAAGCTCAACTATATCGAGCATACTCATGTCGGAAGTGAGTAAGAATCATAGACAAACTCGAAAACATATCAAATAGAGCTTCGGAAATCATAGATACATATTAAAACCATATGAAGTAGCTTATGGAAATCAAGAACATTAGCCATCCCAGTGGCTCTAAGAATAGGAATCTCTTTGAAATCATACATATACATCATCTACTTGTTCCATAAGGATCATGCCAAAAGAAAGAAAGGGTAAGCCTTACATACCTGCTCCACGTCCTATTAGCTACACTTAATTGCCCAAGCTCGCTATCGCTAGTCTACATTCAAGAAGGTTTACACAATTATTAGACTCATCATCATATACTTGTCTTAGTCCTTCAAATGAAGTCATTTATAATCTGCCGAAATTTCGGCAGCATCTCCCCTGTAAATACACCATCCCCGAGAATCTAACTCGGCCAATTTATCAACAACAATACCAACAATTATACTAACAACTTTAACAATCAATCCACAATATATTCTAACATTAACAACCCTTGTCACACAATTCAACGGCATTTCATTTATATTCAATTTGATCACATATAGTCAAGCTAACTGCAATGATCTCACATTCAAGTGTTAATCCGAAATCCTTCTTACATGATTCAAGAATACTTTAAACAATTCACATAATGTTCAAACAACCCAACCAACATACCACTTCACCCGAAACCTTCCAAATTCAACAAGAACAACAACAACACATTTCCTTCTTTCAAATTCAATCACAACAACCCAGGTTACAATCTTCCAAACACATGTCTCACTTCCAACTTCATGAATTATATTTACAACCTACACATTAGCAATATCATTCATACAAATATAAGAAACCATACTAATGTCACATTAACTTCTTCAACAATCCCACAATGATTCCAACTTCATTTCAATTCATCAAACCTTCATTTTCATCATGGAATCTACAACTACAACAATCAAAATACTAAATAAAATCAATTCATCACATCTACACAACACCACCTCTATATTCGGCCACAACTTACACACATACTTTCATGAATTTCATTCATTTCTTCACTCTACAACATATACAAATCATCCATAACATATGAAAAGAAGATTAAACCTTACCTTCTTCCATCCATCCTCTTGCTCGGCTAGGGTTAGAATTTGCACAAATTAATGGTTTGCTTGCTTCAACAACCACCCCACGTTAATTAGGGCCTTCAAATTAGTTGGAATACTAGAAGAAAATATTTTTTCTTGATCAATTTCCATGGACCAATTTTTGCTAGCCATGGCCGAACATGGCTCTTTCTCTTTGTTTTCCTTTCTTTTTCTTCTTCTCCAAGCTTCTTGAATTTTCTTAGTGTAAAGGTGGTGATAAATATGACTAATAAGTCATATATATATACGTACATAATTCATCCATGTGGGCCAAAGCCCACCCCACTAGGACGACCACATAGCCCTTCAAGAACTTTCTTGGGTTTTTTTTTTGTAATTCCCTTTTTGCCCCTAGCCTTCCACAATATTACCATAAACCACCTTGTGAATTTTCCTTTTTACCCCTAGCCATTCTTAATATTTCCACATCAATAACAATAATTTCAAAAACGACTTGTGTATTAAACAAGATCAAAATATAGCCTTGCCTTTAACTTCTCGCAATTATCTTGAAATATCCGAATGTACAAAATACGGGATATAACAATATCATTGCACATCGTATAGACGCAGCTGAGCAGAACTTATACACAATCCACACATATATGTACAGACCTCTAAGAATATCGATAGCGAAATATGACGGGACAGGGCCCCGTCGTACCCTTTGGTAAACATATATATATACACCATAAGATCTATACCAAAAGTGTAGGCTCGGGAACAACGGAGCTCTCCAAGACGGCTGAGTAGAAGTCCTATGCTGAAGGGTCACCAAACCGACTATTTGTACCTGCGGGCATGAAACACAGCTATTACACCTCGAAAAATCTTTCGTTGGTTCGCAAGTGAATGAACTAATGATGAGTACGAGTGTATGATGTTCCATGAGTAAGAAATGACGTTTGATCTTAGGTGAGATTTCAAAGGCATCCGACGTAAGATGAGAAAGTTGGCTAAGATAAGGCAAGGTGTGAGATGAACAATGTATGTACATGGACGTGGATGATTAGAATGAAAAGTCGAGAAATGTGAAAAGTTGCAGGTTTGCAATCTGGACAGTGGTCGTAAAGTGAAATACGGACCGTAAAATGGTATACGGTCCGTAAACTAGCATGTCATATTTTGGCATTCAAAACATCAACTTTCTGCCAGTTGATCAAATGGTTAAATACGACCTGGAATACGGACCGTAAAGTGATTTACGGCCCGTAAACCATGGTCGTAAATGACCATGTTACAGCTTGAGTTTCTAATTCTGCTAAGGTTAAATACGACCACGAAGGACAGTCCGTAATCTAGAATACGGACCGTAAACCATGTTTACGACCACTGTGCACTTCAACTCAGATTTTCAAGTCATTAAATAAGGCACCAAGGCTTATTTCATTTCACTTCTACATCACACCCCTTCTCTCTAAAACATCTCTCAATATTTATTTCACAAGAGTTCAAAGATATTTGGTGATCAACAACATAAAACAAGTGAATCAAGAGTATGAAAACCATCAAAGATCATCCAAGGTCAAGAAATCCAAATGGAGGAAAACAAGGGTTTTTGCTCAAGTGGAGTATTATAAACTAAGGCTCGTTCCTACAATGTATAAGGTAAGATACATGATATTTATGCATTTTTTAAGGTATTTGAGAGTTAAAATGCTTGGACATTAGAAGAGTATAGCAAAATGGGTCATGAATGATGAATAGTGACGTTTTGAGAAATAGTTTGAATTGAATCATGATTTTTGTTGTGTTGTGGTATGAATGTGTTATAAGTGACGTTAAGATCATGAAAAATACATTGTATATGAATGGACGAGGTCGGGGGTTATGACCATGAATAGGGGTAAATTAGGAGCCAAATTGAGAAATCTAGATAATGTGGATGATTAATGGCTATTGTTATGATATTGTGAATATATTGTTGCGTTTGGGAGTTGAATTACGATATGGGCAAATGTAGTATAAATAAAGGAGATGCTGCCTGATTTTCTCTAGCTTTAGCCATGTGTGCTAGCTATCGATTCTAATGATAGTATGAACTTAATGAAGGTAGAAACGTGAGCATCGGAGGAGTACGTGCAAGTGTAGAATAGTTCAACGGAAAGGTATGTAAGGCTAACCCTTCTTTCATAAGGCATGGTTCATTGGGCAATCATTTATCCTTTAATGAGCTCATGATGTGTTCCATATGATTCTATTCTCAAAAGCTACTAAGCCTATGATCCTTGATGAGTACTACGATTGTACTACATTCCTCATATGACGAGTAATCCTCTGATTTAGACGTAAAGATAATGATGATGATAGTAATGATGATGACAAGAGCAAAATGACGCTAGAGATGCGTATGAGCTATTATATGTATGTGTGCCTATGAAGGGCTATAATGAAACCCCGAGCTTATAATGTTGGGTAGAATATATGTATATGTATGTATATGATTACGTAACGCGCGCGCACGTCTGCAGATGATACGGATAACCCTGATGCCTTGGTAGGGCCAGGTAGATATAACCTTGAGCCTTGGTTGGCCAAGTAGTATGAAACACCGAACCTTCATGGTCGGGCACCATATGTATATATATATATATATATATATATATGTGTGTATATGCTATGTATATGACATCATTAAGAGTATGAATATGTTATGTATATGAGATGTAAATGATTGTGAGGGTAATTAAGTATAGATATGGATGTATGTATGCGGATACGCAATAGAACGGAATATCCCTATGGAAAGCAAGTAAGTACCATGATGATGATATTATTGTCTCCCCTCCTATGCTACTTCATATGTTGTATATTATGCTTCTATATCGATGTTGATCTTGCTTTACATACTCAGTACATTCTTCGTACTGACGTCCTTTTGTTTGTAGACGCTGCGTCATGCCCGCAGGTGCGCAGGGAGACAGGCCTGATCCATAGTAGCTTTCTCAGAGGTTGCATAGCAGAGCTCCATTTCATTCGGAGCCATAGCTTTTGGGTACTCATTCTTTTGTGTACATAATTATGGGCATAGCGGGGTCCTGTCCCGCTCATGTGATATGTTATACTCTTCTTAGAGGCTCGTAGACATGTGTATGTGGTTAGATGTGTTTAGCCTTGACGGCCTATATTTTGGTATGTCATTTTGTTGGCCTTGTCGGTCCATGTACCTTGATGTGGCATAGATGCCTATGAGGATATAAGAAATGTTGTCGTCCAATTGGGACTAGTATGATTGAAGACTAGAATGCATGATTTGATTTATGGCTCACCTAGACGTTATGTGAAAGTATGTTAAAGGGGTGCCCGGGAGGGGGTAGCACCGGGTGGTCGTCGCGGCCCTAGTCGGGTCGTGACAAAAGTGGTATCTGAGCAGTTCAGTCCTAGGGTGTGTCTACGAGCCGTGTCTAGTACAGTCTTGGTTATGGGTGTGTTGCGTGCCACACTTATAAACAAGAAGCTGCGGACATTTTAGGAATAAATGACCTTCTTTCTTCATAAGAATCGTGCGATAGAGATATGATGTAAGAAATTCTTGTTCCTTAATCGTGTGTTGTGTATTTCAGAGAATGCCTAAAAAGAGAAAGGCTACAGCAGCCCAAAAGGGCAAGACGGTGGCAGAAAAACGGGCTGAAAGAGCACCGCCACCGGTAGTAGAGGAAAGTGAGTCCCAGAGTGCGGCTCAATCTCAGTCCTCCCAGACAGTGCCTATTACTGAGGAGCGTGAGGGAGCCTCAGTCCCAGCTCCAGCACCTCCAGCTCCTCCACCGGATACTTCGGGCCAAGATGTGAAAGCGGCCATTAATTTGTTAACTCAATTGGTTGCGGCCCAGACTCAGAGGCAAAGTTCAGGGCAAGGTGATAGGGCTGTTAGTGCAAGGGCCCGTGACTTCATTACTTTCAACCCTTCGGATTTTTTTTGGATCAAAGCCGGAAGAGGACCCTCAGGATTTCATAGATGGTATGTTGAGGACGCTTCGGTTGATACATGCTTCGGACACCGAGTCGGAGGAGCTAGCGTCATATAGATTGAGAGATGTCTCGATCCAATGGTACACGGTTTGGATGGCTTCACGGGGAGCCAATGCACCTCCCCCAGTATGACAAGAGTTTGTTGATGCTTTTCTCCATCATTATATGCCTCCAGAAGTTCAGCGAGCTAGGGCCGATAAATTCTTGAATTTGAGGCAAAGTAGTATGAGTGCTCTAGAGTACAGTCTCCACTTCAACTCCTTGGCTAGGTATGCTTCGGCCATGGTAGCGGACATGGGTGATCGAGTGCACCGATTTGTGAAGGGCCTAGGGCCACACTTGATGGATAGATGCTTGACTGCGTCCCTTCAAGACGGTATGGATATTGCACGCATTCAGGCGCATGCTCAGAACTTAGAAGAAAGTTTGCAACAGCAAAGAAGTGAACGTGAGCAAGGTAGGGAACATAGAAAGAGGACCAGATCCTCAGGTCCGGTGAGCGAGGTTAGAGGTGGGTACAGGCAACAGTTCCCTAGGCATTCAGGTTATTCTATGACCAGTGCACCTTCACGGTTTTCAGGCCAGAGCCTTGATAGATCTGCTCGTTCGGGGCCTTGTCCGAGTTATTCAGGAACTCAGTTCAGAGATGATTCAGGCCAGTCAAGACCACCTGTACCACGATGTTCCCAGTGTGGGAAGTTACATTGGGGTCGATGCCGATTGGGTTCGGATGGTTGCTATTCATGTGGTCGACCAGGCCATATCATGCGTGATTGCCCCTCAGTATATGGTAGAGGTAGGACCCAGCCATCAGGGTTGGTAGCCGGATCTTCAGCATCTGTACGCCCTACGGGGCCAGGTTAACATGCGCCAGTCAGCCATGATAGAGGCAGAGGGAGAGCTCCCAGTTCCAGCGGCCCTCATCACCGTATTTATGCTTTGGCTGGACGCAAAGATATCGAGTCTTCTTCTGACGTGGTCACAGGTATACTATCGGTATTCTGTCATGATGTATATGCTTTGATTGATCTGGGCTCCACATTGTCATAAGTTACTCCATATATTGCGGGCCGATTTAGAGTCGAGCGGGAGTCGATCAAACCTTTTGAAGTGTCTACACCCGTGGGTGAATCGGTAATAGCTAGCCGAGTGTATAGAAATTGTGTAATTGTGATTTGCGATCGTCGTACCATGATTGATTTGCATGAGCTAGAAATGGTGGATTTTGACGTTATTATGGGCATGGATTGGTTGGCTTCTTATTATGCCAATGTTGACTGTAGAATGAAAATGGTTCGCTTCCAATTTCCGGGAGAATCAGTTTTAGAATGGAAAGGGTATACGGCGTCGCCAAAAGGTAGGTTTATTTCCTATCTGAAAGCAAAGAAGATGATCACAAAGGGATGTATCTATCATCTAATCCGGGTTCAACATTTAGAAGCTGAATCGCTAATTTTTCAGTCAGTTCCCGTAATAAATGAATTTCCGGATGTGTTCCCGGAAGAACTTCCAGGCCTTCCTCCCGAACGGGAGATTGATTTTGCTATTGATGTTTTGCCAGGCACTAAACCTATATCTATCCCTCCTTATAGAATGGCACCCGCAGAATTGAAAGAGTTGAAGGAGCAGTTGAAGGATCTGCTTGATAAAGGCTTCATTAGGCCTAGTTCATCCCCGTGGGGAGCACCCGTATTGTTCGGCCGAAAGAAAGATTGCTCCTTGAGAATGTGCATTGATTACCGGCAATTGAATAAGGTGACGATTAAGAACAAGTATCCTCTTACGAGGATTGATGACTTATTTTATCAATTGCAAGGTGCCAAATGGTTTTCAATGATTGATTTGAGGTCCGGGTATCACCAAGTGAGAGTTAGGGAGAAAGACATCCCTAAGACAGCCTTCAGAACAAGATATGGTCATTTTGAATTTCGGGTAATGTCATTTGGGATAACTAATGCACCGGCGGTATTTATGGATTTAATGAATAATGTGTTCAGGCCCTTCCTGGATTTATTTGTGATCGTGTTTATCGACGACATCTTGGTGTATTCTAAATCCGAAGCAGAACATGCGGATCATTTGCGTATTGTCCTTGGAGTTCTTCGAACTCGAGAGCTATTTGCAAAGTTTTCCAAATGCGAGATTTGGTTGAACTCGGTGGCATTTTTAGGGCATATTGTTGCAGACGATAGTATTCGAGTGGATAGTGAAAAGATTGAGGCCGTGAAGAGTTGGCCAAGGCCCACAACTCCTACGGAGGTTCGTAGCTTTCTGGGCTTAGCAGGTTATTATAGGAAGTTCGTTGAAGGTTTATCTTCTATTTCCTCCCCGCTCACAAAGTTGACCCAGAAAGTGGCAAAGTTTCAATGGACAGATGCTTGTGAACGTAGTTTCTAGGAGTTGAAAGGTAGATTAACTTCTGCCCCAGTCTTGACACTTCCAGAGGGGTTGGAAGGATATGTCGTTTACTGTGATGCTTCAGGTGTTGGGCTAGGCTGTGTATTGATGCAACATAGTAAAGTGATTGCGTATGCTTCAAGGAAATTGCAGAAACATGAGAAGAATTATCCTACCCATGATCTAGAACTGGCCGCGGTGGTTCATCTTTTAAAGATATGGAGACATTATTTATATGGTGTCCATGTGGATATTTATACAGATCATAAGAGCCTTCAGTATATCTTCAAGCAGAAGGAGTTAAATTTGCGGCAACGACGATGGTTAGAATTTCTAAAAGACTATGATGTTGATATTTTGTATCACCCCGGAAAGGAAAATTTTGTGGCTGATGCTCTTAGCCATAGATCGATGGGAAGTCTATGTGATGTACGACCGGAGAAGAGGGAAATGGCCCGTGAGCTCCGGCAGTTAGCTAGCTTAGGAGTTCGAGTGGTGGACTCAGGTAGCGAGGGAGCTACTGTTCAGAATTCAGCAGTCTCGTCGCTAGTAGCAGAAGTGAAAGAGCGACAATACGAAGATTCCATGCTAAGGCAGTACCGAGATACACTCCCTCAGAAAGAGGAGTCATCATTTGATATTTCAGGCGACGGAGTTCTCCGATGTAGAGGCAGATTATGTGTTCCCGATGTGGCATATTTACGCCACCAAATATTGAGAGAAGCTCATTGTTCCCGTTATTCTGTTCGCCCCAGAGCGACGAAGATGTATCATGATCTTAAGTCCATATACTGGTGGAACGGAATGAATAAAGATATAGCGGAGTTCGTAGCTCAATGTCCTAATTATCAACAAGTGAAAATCGAGCACCAAAAGCCGGGTGGATTGTTGCAAGCTATAGAAATCCCAACTTGGAAGTGGGAAGTGATTAACATGGACTTCATTTCAGGCTTACCCCGTTGTCGACGTAAGTATGATTCCATATGGGTGATTGTGGATAGACTCACCAAGTCAGCTCACTTCTTACCGGTCAGAACGACCTATGTGGCAGAATATTGTGCAAAGCATTATCTTAAAGAGATAGTGAGGCTCCATGGCGTTTCGGTATCTATTATCTCCGATAGAGAGACTCAGTTTACAGCAAATTTCTGGAAGTCATTCCAAGAGGGTTTAGGGACCCAAGTGCACCTTAGTACGACATTTCACCCACAGACTGATGGGCAAGCTGAACGCACCATTCAGACTCTTGAGGATATGTTACGGGCATGCATGATAGATTTTGGAGGAAATTGGGAAGATCATTTGCCACTCATTGAATTTTCTTACAATAACAGTTATCATTCTAGCATTCAAATGGCACCGTATGAAGCTTTATATGGCCGAAAGTGTAGATCCCCAATTGGGTGGTTTGAAACAGGAGAGACTAAATTGATAGGGCCAGACTTGGTCCAGCAAGCTATAGAGAAAGTCAAGCTCATACAAGATCGGTTATTAGTAGCCCAAAGTCGTCAGAAGTCCTATGTGGATAATCGCCGAAGAGACTTAGAGTTCCAAGTGAAAGATTTGGTATTCTTGAAAGTGTCACTGATGAAAGGTGTAATGAGATTTGACAAAAAGGGGAAGCTTAGTCCCCGGTATATTGGACCATATGAAATTGTACGAAAGATAGGCAAAGTGGCCTATGAGTTACACCTACCTCCAGAATTGGAGTCAGTCCATCCAGTATTCCATGTCTCGATGCTTCTGAAATGTGTTGCAGATCCTACTAGGATCGTACCAGTAAATGATGTTCAAGTGACAGAAAATTTATCTTACGAAGAGGTACCCATTGGCATATTAGATAAGCAAGTACGGAGGCTTAGGAACAAAGAAGTGGCCTTAGTTAAGGTTCTATGGAGAAGCAGTAAAAGAGAAGAGATGACATGGGAAGCAGAAGAGAGTATGCGATCCAGATACCCGCATTTATTTCATCCCCTGGAAGAAGTCCAAGATGAGACGTCGAGATCATAAGGTATGCATGTTTTCCTTTTATAATTTTTGGGTCGTGTGTGGCCAAATTCTTATGCTATTGTGTTGTAGCCCTGTGAGGCATCGATATTATGGGTTGTTGTGGCAGGATGGTAGTGCCATATTACAGGGGAAACTCTGGCGAAATTTTTATAGAATCCCCGAAGACTGTAACATTCGAGGACGAATGTTCTTAAGGGGGGAAGAATGTTACACCTCGGAATATCTTCCGTTGGTACGCAAGTGAATGAACTAATGATGAGTACGAGTGTATGATGTTCCATGAGTAAGAAATGGCGTTTGATGACCTTAGGTGAGATTTCAAAGGCATCCGACGTAAGACGAGAAAGTTGGCTAAGATAAGGCAAGGTGTGAGATGAACAATGTATATACATGGAAGTGGATGATTAGAATGAAAAGTCGAGAAATGTTAAAAGTTGCAGGTTTGCAATCTGGACAGTGGTCGTAATGTGAAATACGGACCGTAAAATGGTATAAGGTCTGTAAACTGGCATGTCGTATTTTGGCATTCAAAACTTCAACTTTCTGCCAGTTGATCAAATGGTTAAATACGACCTACAATACGGACCGTAAAGTGATTTACGGCCCGTAAACCATGGTCGTAAATGACCATGTTGCAGCCTGAGTTTCTGATTCTGCTAAGGTTAAATACGACCACGGAGGACGGTCCGTAAACTAGAATACGGACCGTAAACCATGTTTACGACCACTGTGCACTTCAACTCAGGTTTTCAAGTCATTAAATAAGGGGACCAAGGCTTATTTCATTTCACTTCTACATCACACCCCTTCTCTCTAAAACATCTCTCTATGTTTATTTCACAAGAGTTCAAAGATATTTGGTGATCAACAACATAAACCAAGTGAATCAAGAGTAAGAAAACCATCAAAGATCATCCAAGGTCAAGAAATCCAAATAGAGGAAAACTAGGGTTTTTGCTCAAGTGGAGTATTATCAACTAAGGCTCGTTCCTACAACGTCTAAGGTAAGATACATGATATTTATGCGTTGTTTAAGGAATTTGAGAGTTAAAATGCTTGGACATTAGAAAGGTATAGCAAAATGGGTCATGAATGATGAATAGTGACATTTTGAGAAATAGTTTGAATTGAATCATGATTTTTGTTGTGTTGTGGTATGAATGTGTTATAAGTGACGTTAAGATCATGAAAAACACAATGTATATGAATGGACGAGGTCGGGGGTTATGACCATGAATAGGGGTAAATTAGGAGCCAATTTGAGAAATCTAGATAATGTGGATGATTAATGGCTATTGTTATGATATTGTGAATATATTGTTGACATTTGGGAGTTGAATTACGATATGAGCAAATGTTGTATAAATAAAGGAGATGCTACTCGATTTTCTCTAGCTTTAGCCATGTGTGCTAGTTATCGATTCTAATGATAGTATGAACTTAATGAAGGTAGAAACGTGAGCATCGGAGGAGTACGTGCAAGTGTAGAATAGTTAACCGGAAAGGTATGTAAGGCTAATCCTTCTTTCATAAGGCATGGTTCGTTGGGCAATCATTTATCCTTCTATGAGCTCATGATGTGTTCCATATGATTCTATTCTCAAAAGCTACTAAGCCTATGATCCTTGATTAGTTCTACGACTGTACTACGTTCCTCATATGACGAGTAAGCCTATGATGTAGACGTAACGATAATGATGATGATAGTAATGATGATGATAATAATGATGACAAGAGTAAAATGACGCAAGAGATGCGTATGAGCTATTATATGTATGTGTGCCTATGAAGGGCTATAATGAAACCCCGAGCTTATAATGCCGGGTAGAATATATGTATATGTATGTATATGATTACGTAGCACGCGCGCATGTCTGCAGATGGTATGGATAACCCTGATGCCTTGGTAGGGCCAGGTAGATATAACCTTGAGCCTTGGTTGGCCAAGTAGTATGAAACACCGAACCTTCATGGTCGGGCACGCTATGTATATATATGTGTGTGTGTGTGTGTGTGTGTGTGTGTGTATATGCTATGTATATGACATCATTAAGAGTACGAATATGTTATGTATATGAGATGTAAATGATTATGAGGGTAATTAAGTACGGATATGGATGTATGTATGCGGATACGCAATAGAACGGAATATCCCTATGGAAAGCAAGTAAGTACCATGATGATGATATTATTTTCTCCCCTCCTATGCTACTTCATATGTTGTCTATTATTCTTCTATATCGATGTTGATCATGCTTTACATACTCAGTACATTCTTCATACTGATGTCCTTTTGTTTGTGGACGCTGCGTCATGCCCGCAGGTGCGTAGGGAGACAGGCCTGATCCATAGTAGCTTTCTCAAAGGTTGCATAGCAGAGCTCCATTTCATTCGGAGCCATAGCTTTTGGGTACTCATTCTTTTGTGTACATAATTATGGGCATAGCGGGGTCCTGTCCCGCTCATGTGATATATTATACTCTTCTTAGAGGCTCGTAGATATGTGTATGTGGTTAGATGTGTTTGGCCTTGACGGCCTATATTTTTGTATGTCATTTTAATGGCCTTGTCGGCCCATGTACCTTGATATGGCATAGATGCCTATGAGGATATAAAAAATGTTGTCGTCCAATTGGGACTAGTATGATTGATGACTAGAATGCATGATTTGATTTATGACTCACCTAGACGTTATGTGAAATTATGTTAAAGGGGTGCCCGGGAGGGGGTAGCACCGGGTGCTCGTCACAGCCCTAGTCGGGTCGTGACAGCAGCCCCCCGAAGAAAGGGGGTCAGTACGGAATATGTACTGAGTATATAAAGCATAAAATACAGTAAAGAGAATCATACTGAAATAGGGAGTACAGGAGACAAGTATAACATCCAGAATACCAAAACACTTGCTTTTTGAAAAATAAATCATGCATGTAAATATCATTTATCATACCCGGCCCATTGTGGGACTTGGTGAATAAGGTCGCCACATACCATCCCTGTGCGCCATAAACACATCATAACACCATCATATATATATATATACCGTACCCGACCCTCTAGTGAGGGACTCGGTGAACAATGCAGTGAAACTGTGCACGAAAACGTATCCTGGCCCGGGACTCAGTGAAAGATATGTTGTGGCATGCACGAGTAGAGTATTGAGCAACCATATGCAAATTAAATCATATTTGAGACTCAACAGAATAGTCAAAACGAACTATCATTTGAAAATCAAGACAATAGTCATATCAAGTACCCTTCGAATGTCACAATGGATTATATCAAAATAGAACTTCTGGAATCATAGACACGTATTAAGACATAATGAAATAGCTTTTGGAAATCAAGAACATTAGTCATCCTAGTGGCTCTAAGAATAGGAACTTCTTTGGAATCATATACACATCGTCTGTTCGTTTCATAATGATCATGCCAAAAAGAAAGAAGGGTTAACTTTACATACCCGTTACAGGTTAACCGTAACCAAGTTCGATTCGTCGCCCCTTTAGCCTAGTTAATATGAAAGTAATGCTATCGTTAGTAAAGTATACTTTCTAGCTTATAAATCTATAGGAATCATCTTTTAATTCATGCTTTCTTGATTAGGATTTTCATTAGTTAAGAACTTAACGGAAATCGGGCAGCATTTCCCCTATATAACTCGTCTAACCCGAACTTCCAATTAACTTCCTGTTATCACAGCCATACCAAAAACGACAATAATAGAAATATTGATATCGAATCCGTGCAATCCAACCCATAAACAACTCAAACAATCCAATAACCTTTCTTAATCCTTTTCCAATCCAATCATTAACATTTAAGATCGTACGCCCAACAGACCAACATACGCTTCATATACGATATGTTATACACTTCTTTTTTCCAAATTAAAAATCCACATCAACGACAACACGACAAATCATGAACAAAAACGTATGAACATAAACCACACTTTGAATCTTTTCAACTCAACAATTCCATATAACGACTACAACTCCTAATATCGACAAATTCATGCAATTTCTTACTTCCAATTTCATATAATACAATTTTAATCTTTCCATTACAACACCATTAATCCAATTATACCATAAAATGAGGAGATCTTACCTTAATTTAATCGGAGCAAATTCTACACTCACTTGCACCAATTGCACTATTTCTTCTTCCTCAATTCAATACCCAATGTTGCTATCACCTCCTTGGACTTGCAAACTACCTTAGAATTTAATCTAAGCAAGAAAAATATATATACTTTTGTCACAGCTGGCAGTGAGCTGCTGCCATGGCAGCCTCCATGAACGTTTTTTTTTTCCTTCAATGATAGGAACTTGGTCGTGAGAGCCAAGATATTACCATGGCCATATCTCTTTCTCTTGATGAGTTAGAATTGAAAATGAAGTATTATGGCCATTGTTTTAGTCATCAATTAGATATAAGGGCAGCCCATTAGGTTGACACGTGTCCACCCTTATGACACGTGTCCACCTTCAACTAAACACCAATCGGATCCCGCCACTTTTTATGGGGCCCACTTAGTGGTCTAATTAGCTTAATTAATTATTAATCCCCACTTAATAATCTAATCACGGTTAATTAATCCCTAATCTCCACTAATATTTCTACACCAATTGAATTTTACACCCAATCGTGCACTTATTAAAAATCGGGGATTAAAGCCCTTGCCTCATATCCCCAAAAATAATCTCGTCCTTAAACTTATGTCGATTAACTTACGAATAATCCAACGTATAAAAATACGGGGTATAACATCCTTCCCCCCTTTGGAACATTCGTCCTCGAATGTTAAACTAATCCTGCACTCTCAATACTTCCTTAAACGTTCTTTTACTGAATTATACTCTTCACATGACTCTTTCGTTGGTCGATTTCCTTCAATATATTATAATGCATTTCAGATCTCTATGTAACCATCCCCGTAATATTTCCTCCCTCTGTTGCTTCTCGAGGTAATTATTCCACGTCGTTGTCTTTACTCTACTCTTTATTTCGCAGTCGGTTGTCAGTTGTATTGCGAGCCCTTCTACTGAAGTGTTACTCTTTCTCTTGTCTGCGCACTGTTCAGTTGTACTGTCACTGATTGATTTGGACTTGTATTCATGGTTCACTTAGTCATAACTCGACTCTTTCCTTTTCTATAATTACCCCCTTAAGATGATACATCGTTCACTTCACTTTACCTTATAATCTTTAAATAAGATCTTGTAACATACAGACGTCCCTTATCGATTTATTAGATTTTACAATTCATAGAGTATTTCATACCTCCGGTAGGTTGTAGACCCTTCACAGCTTCTACGAATAAATGACATTTCCCAGGGTATAATATTATTTCACTTCAATAACCTTGCTTTGGTCTGCTGTTACAGTCCGTATTCTGGAATCTTCAGCATCAGTGTCACTTTTTGACTTTCTTTTAAAGGTTCTTATCTGTCACTTTGCTTTCAGCTCTTGATCTCGATCTTAGGGTTGGCTATCAAATAGCGCTAGAGTTCCCTCATATTATAACTTCACATAGCGGCTCTGCGATCTGTCTATTATTAACTGGTATAATTCTGAAAGAATTTCTCTTGATTTGACATATAAATTCACTGTCACCCAGTAACCAATAACCCGTTTGTTCTAACCGTCTCGGTTAAACCATTTCACAACTTCCCTAAATCCAACTTGTAACATTTTAGGCATATTATCTCGTGTCGTTTCTTTTTCTTTACTTTAAACTCTTTTATTGCCCCTTTACTTAGATTTGCTCTTAGTTCTCCTATCACGCATCATACTGCAATCTTTACAAGAGTATGTGTAGGTGCTCAAATCAGCCCGAGAAATACCTTAGCGTCGCCTCACTAGTCTTTATGCAGACCCTACATTCTCCTCTTATATCTTTCAATTGACATCAAGGCTCAACTATGGATTTTGCCCTCAGAACTAATTTCATCTCGGTACTTTGGTTTAAACCATCTTACACCTTTCTCTAATGTATCCAAACTATCGTAACCACATTGTTATTACTGAATCCTTACTCTTCTTATCAAGTACTCCCTTGGTCTCATTCTTAACATACAAATATCCGTAGATCGCACAACTATTCTTGTATAACTTGTACAAAGTACATCCAATCTTAGTCATAGTCTTTCCTTCTTTTGGTTCATTCTGCTTTACATATCTTATTTTTACTAAAACTCACTTTCCGTCTATCTTGTCGTACTCATTTTCCTTCCTTTACATACCATTCAATTTCCTTATATACTACTATAGGAGATTTCCTGTCCTTCCTCCTTTGCTACTTATAAGTTACATGATCATTAGCAAGCAACCCCATTGCCAATGCCTTAACCTCTAATCCAGTATAGCGTTGCTATCCTTTATAATATCTCTTAAGTTACTCGTTACCATTTTCTTGTTGTATTCTTCCTTTTTATAGGCATCCACTTTCTAATGTGATATAATACAAAATATTTACAAATGATCCTCAGTCTTGTCTCAAATACCATCCTGACTACTATTCGTTTATCGTTGGCTTTCAGATCTTACCAACTTGTTTCCGCATGGGATCTCACTTGAAGTTTGAGTATCCATATTGGATATATTATAGTGTCAATTGTTTCCATTTGTACTTACTTTGCTTTCACCCGGTTCCCCCTTTGGGGTTGTACTTATACAATATCCATGCCTTTTCTTTATCATTTATAACTTTGATTCCCCACGTACGAAACCTCGACCAAATCACAAAGCGATGAGAACTCTTGATATATAGTACAAAATCTTATCTGATGGTTGGTACTCGAGTAATGTAATCACTGTAGCAATTTATCCAAAGCCACATTCCATTTATTCCGGTCAGTAATTAGCTAGTGCTTATAGTCGTTTCAAATTCTCAATTAGGTAGCACTTATATCCTGATGATAAGTGTCCTAAGCTCTCTTATAACAGTATCTTTATCCCAACGGATATCATCTGTTTCCCCTAATAAATTTACAATACATCATTTGTTCTTTAGGCTTACCGTCCTTGTCTTTTAAGGATTTCACTATTTCCGAGGTGAAGTCATATATAGGCAGTACTCCTTTATGCCTTATGCTCTTACACCCTTGTGGTGTACCCAAAGCTGACTTCTAACTTACTCAAATTCATATCGAATTCATCTAAATGACGATCTCATCTTATAACCTCACCGTTGTGCTATACTTTAAAGCTCATAGTTATATATTTCCCTTTCGCTCTATACCCATATTCAATTAATTGCATCTATCTTGGGTGCTTCCTTTAGAATTTTCTTATCATTTCTCCAGTCTATACCCATCTTTTATTCTATGCACAAGAAATCATATGCTACCATTATATCCTTCGGAAACACTACCTCTGCATAATCCCTCCTCATTCTCAAAATATATTTTGTTCATCCCTATTTGTTATTACCATCCCAGTCATTTCTGTCACTCATTCTGCTTCGTTGCTCATCTTTCTTTAGTTTGATCTTTCACAATCCTGCCGCTTATATCACCCGTTTTCTTAGCTATACACGTCATAATGCATCGCTACACTGTAATCCCACTCGCTTTCTTCTTATCTTCTTCTTTCTATTAACTCCTTCTCTTCTTGTGCTCGCTTTCACTTTCATTACCATTTGATCTCTATTCTGAACTTTCCCTATAGGCTTTTACGTTTTTTTTTGTTCTATATTTGCTTTTCTGTTTCACACTGATCACATCATATCATTTAGTTACTTCCTTGCTATGCTTTACTCATTTCTATAACAATCCTTATGGTATTCACATTAAATCCTGTTCGTAATCCATCCTATAACGTAGCACTTCCTAACCTTATTCACGATTCTTACTATGTTTTAATTGCACTCTATGGAGTAGGTGTATTTAACCCTTCACCCTTTCTGATCAATCTTATCCTTAATATCTCACAAGCTGTCTTATCAATACCTTCATAATTTGTCACATTTTTCTAAATCATTCCTTAGTGTCACAAGCCCTTCCAAGTTATCCTAGTATTTCATCAACAACATATGAAACACATGATCCTAGACAGCCCACAAGTTTGAGTATTCCTCCCACAAATTCCATCTCCAATTAGTATATTAATAACTAATAAAATGTCACCATGACGCATTCTCCAACTACCACCACAAGAAAAGCTAGAATCCGACAAGCACCACAGGACTTCTAGAGCTTGATTCACATGGTTTACCTCCAAATTTATTCTTGGGTCGTGAACGAATCGTTTAGTTCATAAACTACCTGTTGTATGCTCTGTATTCTTCCAATGAAGTGAAACTTAATTGCTGGACGTTTTTGCCCTTCAATATGAGCTTTTCTAAGGTAAAAATGTGGCTGGAAAGTATTCTGGTCCGTAAATGAATTCCAAACTTTGTTGCTCATATATACTTCTTCGAAATAAAATTTCCTAAGTAAGAATGGTGCCTTTTACGGATGACATAGAGGGTATCTCTTAAAGCTTTAATCCAACATAATAAATTTACCCTATAGGTATCAACTTTCAAGACATATTATGAACCTATATCTCATTTTTTTTTTTTTTTTTGTATTTCTGGGAAAATTTGGGCAGAGTTTCCTCTGTACTTCTTACTATCCC
Source organism: Lycium barbarum (assembly GCF_019175385.1). Taxonomy (NCBI): domain Eukaryota; kingdom Viridiplantae; phylum Streptophyta; class Magnoliopsida; order Solanales; family Solanaceae; genus Lycium; species Lycium barbarum. The sequence goes on along the minus strand of NC_083338.1, from coordinate 64,939,973 downwards.
AAAACCTGCACGCAGGAAATACCAACAATGCCTCACAGGGCCAACATATATACGTATATATCATATCATATCATAGCCACACAGGGCTCCCAATTTCAAGTAAAAGTATAAAGATGTCGAAACTTACCTCACGTATCACACCTCAAGACGTACCTGATCCTTTAACGATCTGTCCTGTTATACCTTCCTATCTACCTCCCCTTTCATTCTTCAACTGTACATTTCAATCATACTTCAATATTCTTACCTTATCCGACATGCATCTTTCGCACCATTGCTTACCTGTGTACTTGGTAACTTCCAGTATTATCAGTCACTCTTTCTGTCGATGCCGTTCTTCAGCTGAAATCAAGGGTTAGTATAAGGAATTTCATTTCCTACGGCTGGGCTCTATCGCACGATCTTAGATATGAAAGAAAGATAGCATCCTAAATGTCCTGTAGCTTCCTGTTTATAGATGTGGTGCACAACACACCGATAAACAAGACTCTACTAGACACGGTCTGTAGACACTCCGAGGATGAACTGCTCTGATACAACTTTTGTCACGACCCAACCCCGTGGGCCATCACTTGTCACACCCTAATCTCCCTAGGGTGTGATGGACACCCGACCCCACATTCGGAGCCTAGCGAACCCACAGAATCTTGTGACACACATAGTCTTTTCGAACTCTTAAATCAAATAAAATGAAATACATAGTAAGACTTTCAGAAATATTCTTTTTCGTGTTCTTAATTCAAACAAAATCTGTAATCATATAGAATTTATCGTATAACACAGAATGACACATCGGCTGATGGAGCCACTTACAACATTGACATTCTATACCCACGACTCTATCTGCAAAGTCTCTAACATCCATCAGAAATCATAACATATACACTCAAACTCGGCAACACTCCGGACGGAAGTGGAGCTCGCCAATCCTGCTGAAACATCTTCCAGCCAAATCTTCTAATCACCTGGGTGTACCTGCGTGGCATGAAACGCAGCCCCCGAAGAAAGGGGGTCAGTACGGAATATGTACTGAGCATGTAAGGCAGGAATCACAATAAAAGGATCATAACTCATATACGAAATACAGAAACATATACACTATCCAGAATGCCAAAGCTCTTGCCTTTAAAACATAAATCATGCATATCATTATCACATACCGTACCCGGCCCGTTATGGGACTCGGTGAATTAAATCATGCGTGCGAACATCATATATCATATACATACCGTACCCGGCCCATTAAGGGACTCGGTGGATAAAATCATGTCATCATGCTTTCATATCATCATGCATGCTTATACATATACATACCGTACCCGACCCTCTAATGAGGGACTCGGTGAATGAGGTCATACTGTACCCGACCCGTTAAGGGACTCGGTAAATGAAATCATGTGCACACATATCGTATCCGGCCCATCATGGAACGCATCAAAATCATATGGAACATCTTATGGAAATCAAGGACGTTAGCCATCCTAGTGGCTCTAAGAATAGGAATTTCTTTGGAATCATAGACATATCGTTTGTTCATTTCACAAAGACCATGCCAAAAAGAAAGAAGGGGTAAGCCTTACATACCTGTCCCACGTCTAACTAGCTACGCTTATTCGTCCAATCTTGCTAGTCTACATTCAAGTGAATTGATGTAATCACTAGATTCATCGACATATACTTATCTTAGCCTTTGAAATGAATTCATTTATATTCCACCGAAATTTCGACAGCATTTCCCCTGTAAATACACCATCCCCGAGAATCAAATCGGCCAATTTATCAACAACAATCCGAGAATTCAACTCGGCCAAATTATCAACAACATTTCCAACAATCTTACTAACAACTTCAACAATCAATCCAAATATATTCTAACATTACAACTCTTGTCACAAAATTCCACAACATTTCATTTATATTCAATTCAATCACATATAGTAAAGCTAACATCAATGATCGCACATCCAAGTATTAATCCGAAATCATTCTAACATGGTTCAAGAATACTTCAGACAATTCTCATAATATTCCAAACAACCCAATCAACATATTACTTCGTCCGAAACCTTCCAAATTCAAGAAGAATAATAACGACACATTTCATTCTTTCAAATTCAATCACAACAACCCAACTTACAATATTCCAAACACATGTCTCACTTCAAAATTCATGAATTACATTTACAAGCTACACATTAGTAATATCACTCCTACAAGTATAAGAAACCATGCTATGTCATACTAACTTCTACAACACTCCCTTAACAATTTCAACTTCATTTAAAACCGTTAATTCTTCATTTAACATCATAGAATTCACAACACAACAACCAAAATACTAAATAAAATCAATTCATTTGTGTTACAAAACACAACTATATTCGGCCACCACCAACATACCCATATTTCATGAATTTCATCCTTTTCTACATACTACAATACTCACAATCATCCATAAACACATGAAAGAAGATTGAATACATACCTTTTTCCACACATCTCTTCACTTGGCTAGGGCTTATAAATTACACAAATAAAGGCTTTGCTTGCTCCAACAACTCCTCCATGTTAATGAGGACCTTCCATTTGGTGGAAATACTAGAAGAAAACAATTTTTCTTGATCAATTTTTGTGGCACCAATTTTGGAAGCCATGGCCGAATGACCCTATATTTTTTCTCCAAGTTTTCTTCTTGAAACTTCATGAACAATTTGTCTTGCTTTGTAAGCATTTGGTCCATATATATAATTATTGACCAAGCCTTGGGTGGGGTCCACTCCCACACCACACGTCCACAAGTGGTCCTTCAAGAACTTTCTTGAACACTTTGTGAAATTCCCGTTTTGCCCCTAGCCTTTCACAATATTACCATAAGCCACTTTGCGAATTTTCCTTTTTGCCCTTAGCCTTTCTCAATATTTCCATACTAATAATATTCATAAATAATATTCATAACAACTTGTACATTAAAATAATTTTTGAAAATGGTCTTGCCCTTGACTTACCATGACTACCTAGAAATATCCGAACTTACAAAATACGGGCTATAACATCCTCCCCCCTTTATAACATTCGTCCTCGAATGTTCAACTGATCTTGTGGGGTCTCATAATATTTCGGGAGGGTCCCTCTTATTGTTGTCCTCTTCTTCATGCCCATTCCTTATAATCTAACTTCTCGGTCTTTACATGAGTTCTCATTCCATATAATGGGTCTTCTAATCCACTGCGCCGTCTCATTATCTGTGTCCTCGTCCTCCCCAGTTCATCTCTTCTCCGTTATTGTTTCATCACAATACCTTAACAAAAGCCATATCTTTGGTACGTAATCTTCACTCGACGATCCGATATGGCCACAGGCTGTTCCTTGTTCTTATCTGATCTACAGTATTGCAGTCTCGCTTATCATGCTATAAATATCCATCGGCTTTTGGTGTTTTCTTTTCTTCGCTCCCTGTTTCTTTATGCCTTTGTCACTATCCCTTTTTAATCTTTCATTCTAAAAATTCTTCCAAAAACGTATGTACGAGATGTTTCTTTACCATTTATTATCCTTTGCAGTCCAGTTACACTTATGGTAACTTATGATCCGAGTTCACTTAACTTCTTAATTTGAAACATCCTTGATTTCTCACTACAACTTTTTCTTTACTTCCTTCCCTCACATTTCTCGACACAAGTATACCTGTCTTTGATTTCTTGATACTGGCGCTCGTTTCGTCCATCGTTATTCTTTGTCGGCTCTCTCGTGTGGGTTTCTTACAAATATGATTGAGCATCGCTTCACGTCGATGGTGCATATAATTTTATAGCGTATATCCTCATGCTCCGTATGATTAATGGTCCACAAACTATTTTCTAGTATCCGATGAACTCTCTTATTTCATTCATAGGCACTGCGTTCTTCCTTTCTTTCAAAAATTCCAGACTACCGATTGTTGATACTTCCATCATAATAGTCGTTGTCGTCCGAAATATCCTTTGAGTCCTATCATTCTCTCCATTATCCTTTGTGAACTTAGCTTGTAGCCCTTTCCTGCTCTTTTTATTACTCTTCAAGACATGTCGCTGCGTACTTAGGCGTGGCACAAATTTGGCCGATATGAGGGATTCAAATTATGGTCCAACCATATCATAATTCATGTTGATATGAAGCATTCTCTTAAGGTATCTTTCATTCTTTCTCTTTATGTAGGCCTCACGGTACCCTTTTTGTCAATTCGTTTCTACTCCTTTCATGTATTCTCCTGATATGCCGATATGTTTTGATTTCTGGCCCCGAGCTAATAAATTTCCATTTCTGGCTCCTGAAAATATTGTGATTTCTTTATAATATGTTCTCCCCCCCCCCCCCCCCCTTTTTTTGAGGGGCTCCTTATACGTCAACACTCCTTTCGTGAAGTCTTCGTTTATATCTTACTCCTCATCTTTCTTTCCAACTCTGTGCATATCATATCGAAACTTCTTACCATAAGCTTTCCTTTTCATTTTCTGTCTACATTGTCATTCTTGTCAACATTCCCATATCTTCCTATCCACTATTAATTCTTTTCACCCATTTAGCTTACTTACTCGTAGTGCTTCTTAACTGCGCGCTTGTGTTGGGACAGTGCATCCATGTTGTCTCGAGCATCTTGCTACTTTGACCTTAGCATAAAATCCTTACAGCTTACATTCCTCTATCCTCGCTCATCGAACCTTTAACCATGTTTATGATGCTGTGACCGAGCGGTCTCCCATGCACGTCCCTTGGATTGCATTCCATTTCCTTTGGGATCAAATCTTCCAGACCTCACTTGAATTTTCGCTCCACACCATTAATCTCCCAATCAACAATGTCGACCCATTAGTATACCTTTCCTACTTTCATCCTCAACCTTCCCTAGGTTTCTTCTTTTGCCATTTGTGGCATTGGCTCTGAAGTTCGTGAAATTTTTACCTTAAACGCGCAAATTCGTATTATTTCCAAGTCATCCTTTCAGGAAAGCATTTCCACGTCTGAGGCAACCACATTAATTTAGCTGCATATTTATTTATATACCTTCCAAGGACCTAAATCTCCAAGCATTGTCACAAGGCCTAATCATTCTTTTCTTGCTTCACATCCCTTGTCATAGTCACTATTCCTTCAGTCCCACTTATTGAAATTGGTTTTCGAGCTCCACACATTCCTCTTTTGTTCCATGTTACCATACTTTATCCTTTTCACGTGCCTACCTTTGAAATTTTTTTTATCCAAATAGTCTCGTACTTTTACCGGTAATTCCTCTCGGGGGTTTAACTCACTAAGGTTTTCTTAACTTTCATCTTTTCCCGACATCTGATCTCCTTGGCTTCCATTTACTCACACTCTTTCTTTTCCAAATATTGTTGTATTAAAATTTCCAATCTCAATCTATAGTAAAAAGAATAACAGCTTATCTTGTAACACTTGTACCATTTATTTTTGCTGTCACTTGAACTTCAGTACCCTTATTCGATTGATGCCTTCCATATCGTAGTACCGGTTGCTGGGACACACATCACATGCCCGTCAATATAATCACATAGGGGATATCATGCGCATTCATATAATTACTGCCAACTCGCTCACAAAATACTTCCAGACGCTATTCAAGCCTATCCAAATTCAAGAGCTGTGATGCACTCTCTGTCTCTTCATCAGTCTAGTCTGCCTCGTCCTACGCGACCTCTTAGGGTCTCCAACCTTCCCATATATTTTAGTTTCCCTTAGGCTACTCTACCTTCTCATTTGTCTCTTGTGTCTAAATCTTTAAGGTTTCTTGCACACTTCCCAAGGGGTCACCCATCCTAATATTTCTCTCACCTTAGCACGCTTAACCTCGTAACTTCGATGGAATTCGGTGCCTTAATGCTGATATAATCGCGCCCGCTTCCTCGCATGACCTTTATTACATGATCTGGAGCAAATTGAAGTCTTACAGATTTCGAGACATTTTCGTAATGCGTCCTTTCTTTTACAATTACTGTTTCGCCCTTTTCAATTCCCAGTGTCCACTTTTCAATTGTGTGCATACTACTTTTCGTCCTAGATTCCTAGATTCCCGATGGTAACAAATATACCTTCGTCACCGTTACTTGTAAGTATTCAGATATCAGTCTGTTCGGATTTCCACTCACCATTCTTGTATAACAATTTATAGCTAAACTGATTGTCGACTTTCTGAATCCTCCAACAGACCTTGTTCCTACTAAGCCTCGAATGTTATTCATTGCAATCCTTCAGACTGCTAATCGTCCTTCTCGCTATTATTCTTCATGTCATGCCAAATCCATAGCTTTTCTAAAATATCACATCCCACTTATGGTCTGTTTACGATATTCTCTTTCTACACTCCTTCCTGTTAGGCGTACTTAACTAAATGACCTGATTTTTGAACAATTCTGGCAGAATCTTCTTTTACAGTTCTTACCATTCAGAATCCACACACAGCAAATACCAGTAATGCCTCACAGGGCATACAGTCATACGACATATTCCAGCCACCCAGAGCTTCCAATTTCCAGATAACAGAACAAATATATCAAGACTTACTTCAATAACTTTCCATATCATCACTCGCCTTCTTCCGTCGTAGGTAAGGCTTATATAGGGAATCTCACTTTTCCTATGACTTGGCTCTATCGCACGATCTTAAGACAGAAAGAAGATCAACAATCCCTAGATGCCCTGTAGCCTCCTGTTTATAAATGTGGCCGGCTTCACACCATAAACTGGACTCTACTGGACACGACTTTGCAGACAACTCCTAGGACAACCTGCTCTGATACCACTTTGTCACACCCTAATCTCCCTAGGGTGTGATGGGCACCCGACCCCACATTCGGAGCCGAGCGAACCCACACACTCTTGTGACACACATAGTCTCTTCGAACTCTTAAGTCAAGTAAAATGAAATACATAGTAAGACTTTCAGAAATATTCTTTTTCGTGTTCTCAATTCAAACAAAATCTGTAATCATATAGAATTTATCGCATAACACAGAATGACACATCGGCTGATGGAGCCGCTTACAACATTGACATTCTATACCCACGACTCTGTCTGCAAAGCTCTAACATCCATCAGAAATCATAACATATACACTCAAACTCGGCAACACTCCGGACGGAAGTGGAGCTCGCCAATCCTGCAGAACCATATTCTAGCCAAATCTTCAAATCACCTGGGTGTACCTGGGTGGCATGAAACATAGCCTCCGAAGAAAGGGGGTCAGTACGGAATATGTACTGAGCATGTAAGCCAGGAATCACAATAAAAGGATCATAACTGATATACGAAATACAGAAACATATACACTGTCCAGAATGCCAAAGCTCTTGCCTTTAAAACATAAATCATGCATATCATTATCACATACCGTACCCAGCCCGTTATTGGACTCAGTGAATTAAATCATACGTGCGAACATCATTTATCATATACATACCGTACCCGGCCCATTAAGGGACTCGGTGGATAAAATCATGTCATCATGCTTTCATATCATCATGCATGCTTATACATATACATATACATACCGTACCCGACCCTCTAATGAGGGACTCGGTGAATGAGGTCATACTGTACCCGGCCCGTTAAGAGACTCGGTAAATGAAATCATGTGCACATATACCGTACCCGGCCCATCATGGGACGCATCAAAATCATATGGAACATCTTATGGAAATCAAGGACGTTAGCCATCCTAGTGGCTCTAAGAATAGGAATTTCTTTGGAATCATATACATATCGTCTGTTCATTTCACAAAGACCATGCCAAAAAGAAAGAAGGGGTAAGCCTTACATACCTGTCCCACGTCCAACTAGCTACGCCTATTCGTCCAATCTCGCTAGTCTACATTCAAGAGAATTGACGTAATCATTAGATTCATCGACATATACTTGTCTTAGCCTTTAAAAATGAATTCATTTATATTCTACCAAAATTTCGGCAGCATTTCCCCTGTAAATACACCATCCCCGAGAATCTAACTCGGCCAATTTATCAACAACAATCCGAAAATTCAACTCGGCCAAATTATCAACAACATTACCAACAATCTTACTAACAACTTCATCAATCAATCCAAATATATTCTAACATTACAACTCTTGTCACAAAATTCCACGACATTTCATTTATATTCAATTCAATCACATACAGTCAAGCTAACATCAATGATCTCACATCCAAGTATTAATCCGAAATCATTCTAACATGGTTCAAGAATACTTCAGACAATTCTCATAATATTCCAAACAACCCAATCAACATATTACTTCTTCCGAAACCTTCCAAATTCAAGAAGAATAATAACGACACATTTCATTCTTTCAAATTCAAACACAACAACCCAACTTACAATATTCCAAACACATGTCTCACTTCCAAATTCATGAATTACATTTACAAGCTACACATTAGCAATATCACTCCTACAAGTATAAGAAACCATGCTAATGTCATACTAACTTCTTCAACACTCCCTTAACAATTTCAACTTCATTTCAAACCATTAAATCTTCATTTAACATCATAGAATTCACAACACAACAACCAAAATACTAAATAAAATCAATTCATTTGTGTTACAAAACACAACTATATTCAGCCACCACCAACATACCCATATTTCATGAATTTCATCCTTTTCTACATACTACAATACTCACAATCATCTATAAACACTTGAAAGAAGATTGAATACGTACCTTTTTTCCACACATCTCTTCACTTGGCTAGGGCTTATAAATTACACAAATAAAGGCTTTGCTTGCTCCAACAACTCCTACATGTCAATGAGGACCTTCCATTTGGTGGAAATACTAAAAGAAAATAATTTTTCTTGATCAATTTCTATGGCACCATTTTTGGAAGCCATGGCCGAATGGCCCTATATTTTTTCTCCAAGTTTTCTTCTTGAAACTTCATGAACAATTTGTTTTGCTTTGTTAGCATTTGGTCCATATATATAATTATTGACCAAGACTTGGGTGGGGTCCACTCCCACACCACACGGCCACAAGTGGTCCTTCAAGAACGTTCTTGAACACTTTGTGAAATTCCCGTTTTGGCCCTAGCCTTTCACAATATTACCATAAGCCACTTTGCGAATTTTCCTTTTTGCCCTTAGCCTTTCTCAATATTTCCATACTAATAATATTCATAAATAATATTCATAACAAATTGTACATTAAAATAATTTTTGAAAATGGTCTTGCCCTAAACTTACCACGACTACGTCGAAATATCCGAACGTACAAAATACGGGCTATAACATGACTAGTGCCCGAACTGGACACTCTGTAATACCCCATATCTTCAAACTATGTTTAGACTCACATCATTAGAGTTTCAGTGGAAAAACTGAAGGTTTGAACGTTTCGCGAAAATGGTTGATAGGCCTAATTCGGGCAGCCATGAATCCTTGATTAGTTGGGAATTTGGGAAAGTACCCTGAATGAAAGTTGTAGTATGTAGAAATACCTTTCTAACGATATAAGGACCAAGCCATTCAGAGATCGGAGTAAGGAGATACGATCGTCTCAATATGGCTAATAGTAAGGCACTTAAAATTCGATAGAATCGACTAACTTTTCGATACGTCTGTATTCCAGTCAAACTTCGTGAAAATCCGTTGGGCATTTGAGACACTTAAAACATCAAAGTTGTATCCCTTTGAAATAGCTTTCCAACGGTATATTGTGTAGCCAAAACAGAGCTGTGTACAATAAGTTATGCCTATATTACCGAACACTGTGCAGAACCGACACCCGTAGCTTCTCGGGGCGCGCGAGGGAGCTTGAGAGAGCGTGTGATGGCCCCGCTTCGCAGACCGATCGCGCAACTCTGAGTTTTAGATGCAGAATGTCGCGCGATGCACTCGCATGGCGGACCCATCGCGAAACAGGTCGATTTCGGGTTAAAAGTTAGGATTTCTCGTTTTAAGTCATATTTACGCTTGGGGTTTATTTTCCTAACACCCCTAGTCACGAAAAATTACCCTAAAGTCAGGAAGAACAAGTCCCAAGCCTCAAGAACCCTACAAGGTAAGTTTTATCATGATTCTAGGTTGAATTCAAGTCCCTAATTTCTTTCTAACTCAAGTAAACCCTTCTAATCATTCCAAGATCATTCTAAGTCAATTATAATATATATCCTTGTAATCTAGGCAAGAAATCATTGTTCATAAACTAGGGTTTTCAAGAAAACCCATCTCAAGGTTCAAGAATTCAAGATTTTGGAAATCTCCTTCAAAGCTCAAGTCTTTAATGCAAGTTTTGGAGTGACTAAGGTATGTAGAGTTACTATCTACGTGTGGGAACATCATTGTTCTTCCCCACGCCTCATAATCCATAAAATTATGATTCTCTACTAAAACTAAGGTTTCAATACCATGCTCATGATAACCCTAGGTCCATGTCCATGATTATATTATGGATGAATTGTTATAATTCCATCATTGAGTTCTAAATATTTATTTATGATTATTGAGAATCTGTCCGTAATCTGTGAAAACCCATATCTTGTATTCCATGGGTTCTTGCATGTATGTTTTGACTAAGAATGATTATTTCATGAATATCCTACAATGACTACGAGTTTTTATGAAACTATATTATATAATTACTTTCATGCTATGATAAAAGATACATACATACTAAATACAAGTTATCTCATGAAACCATGTTTACAAGTTATTTCATGAAACCATGTTTACAAGTTATTTCGTGAAATCATGATTACAAGACAATTACAAGTTTATTCACGAAAATCATGGGCTTCTTAGCCAATTATATTATGTTCATATTTTTGGGAGTTGCACAAATTACCGAGAAGGCTCAGATAGCCTGAAACTATGTAGCCACCATAGGACAAGGATCGATCCGCCCAGTTAGGACGATTCCTTAATTTACACTAAATGGATCCATCAGGCACGTTACCACCTTATACCCTGGCAAGGTATGAGGGCTCTCCTGGTTCGGCGAGGTACCAGACTCCACGTACCCACGTGGTGATATCACATGTCGGTTTATGAAATGCTCTCCCTACTTATCATGTTTTACTTACGTTATATATATATATGTACTCATGCTCATGTTCATGTCCAGGTTTTCAGTTTCAGTTCTTATCATGTTATTCCATGTCCCGTGTTATTTCTCTCAGTTGCTTTACATACCAGTACATTCAATGTGCTGACGTCCCCTTTCTACTGCCCGGGGGCCTGCATTTCACGATGTAGGTATTGATTGACAGGACAGCAGATTTGCTCGTTAGGACAGTGCTCGTATCAGCTTTTGGTGAGCCCCATCTCATTCGGGGTTTATGATTAGTTATGCATCTAAGGTATGCTGGGGGCCTTGTCCCAGTAAATATGTTTTCCAGTCAGACTCATGATAGAGGTTTCATAGACTAGACAAGTCAGTTATGTTATGTCATACATTCGGAGTCGTATAGCCATTTTGGCTCATTCATATTATTTCCGCAATCATGTTTAAATAAGTATTTTTATTAAGTATTATGACTTACTACGTTTTATAAAGGCTCATCATGCATTCACGTTATATTCCGCTCATGTTATTCCTCATGATGATTCAGCAAGCCATGTGGTTCGCTCGGTCACATGCAGTAAGGCACCGAGTGCCGTGTTTCACCCAGGCTATGGTTCGGGGCGTGACAAAGCTTGGTATCAGAGCCTAGGTTCAAGTGTCTTAGGGAGTCTATGAAACCGTGTCCAGTGGGGTCACTTTTATATGTGTTTGTGCGCCACACATATAAATAGTTGACCACCAAGACATCTAGGATTGTCTCACTTCTTTCAACTCTAGATCGTGCAATAGAGCTGTGTTCTCAGAAATCACTCGAACTCATGTGTCTTTTCCATTTTGCCGAATACGCCTATTCTCAATGGATGAGGAAGACGTAAAGCTAGTCGTTATCGATGTGTTTCTCTCCGATAGAGTCATCATGAATTATTGTAACTCATGCCATGAAGCTTAGAGCAGTAAGTAACATTCTTTTCCATCCAATTCTGAACGTATCGAATGCGTAAGCAATGAGAAGGAAATTTAAGACCAAGACTCTCCAAATGGGCCTGGCGTGTTTAACAGACGGTAACACCATTTTTTTTTGACAAGTTTTGGCATGGCAGTACGCATAGGTTATATACCTTACAGAATAAGTTTATTTGGATTATCTGACCATGAAGCTTCAGTATGAGGATGATGGTTCGGATTTAAGACCCTACAGAGTAACATGTTATGAAATTAGCTGCAGTAATCATAAATTGTCCACAAGTTTGAGTATTCCTCCCACAAATTCCATCTCCAATTAGTATATTAATAACTAATAAAATGTCACCATGACGCATTCTCCAACTACCACCACAAGAAAAGCTAGAATCCGACAAGCACCACAGGACTTCTAGAGCTTGATTCACATGGTTTACCTCCAAATTTATTCTTGGGTCGTGAACGAATCGTTTAGTTCATAAACTACCTGTTGTATGCTCTGTATTCTTCCAATGAAGTGAAACTTAATTGCTGGACGTTTTTGCCCTTCAATATGAGCTTTTCTAAGGTAAAAATGTGGCTGGAAAGTATTCTGGTCCGTAAATGAATTCCAAACTTTGTTGCTCATATATACTTCTTCGAAATAAAATTTCCTAAGTAAGAATGGTGCCTTTTACGGATGACATAGAGGGTATCTCTTAAAGCTTTAATCCAACATAATAAATTTACCCTATAGGTATCAACTTTCAAGACATATTATGAACCTATATCTCATTTTTTTTTTTTTTGTATTTCTGGGAAAATTTGGGCAGAGTTTCCTCTGTACTTCTTACTATCCCAAAACCTGCACGCAGGAAATACCAACAATGCCTCACAGGGCCAACATATATACGTATATATCATATCATATCATAGCCACACAGGGCTCCCAATTTCAAGTAAAAGTATAAAGATGTCGAAACTTACCTCACGTATCACACCTCAAGACGTACCTGATCCTTTAACGATCTGTCCTGTTATACCTTCCTATCTACCTCCCCTTTCATTCTTCAACTGTACATTTCAATCATACTTCAATATTCTTACCTTATCCGACATGCATCTTTCGCACCATTGCTTACCTGTGTACTTGGTAACTTCCAGTATTATCAGTCACTCTTTCTGTCGATGCCGTTCTTCAGCTGAAATCAAGGGTTAGTATAAGGAATTTCATTTCCTACGGCTGGGCTCTATCGCACGATCTTAGATATGAAAGAAAGATAGCATCCTAAATGTCCTGTAGCTTCCTGTTTATAGATGTGGTGCACAACACACCGATAAACAAGACTCTACTAGACACGGTCTGTAGACACTCCGAGGATGAACTGCTCTGATACAACTTTTGTCACGACCCAACCCCGTGGGCCATCACTTGTCACACCCTAATCTCCCTAGGGTGTGATGGACACCCGACCCCACATTCGGAGCCTAGCGAACCCACAGAATCTTGTGACACACATAGTCTTTTCGAACTCTTAAATCAAATAAAATGAAATACATAGTAAGACTTTCAGAAATATTCTTTTTCGTGTTCTTAATTCAAACAAAATCTGTAATCATATAGAATTTATCGTATAACACAGAATGACACATCGGCTGATGGAGCCACTTACAACATTGACATTCTATACCCACGACTCTATCTGCAAAGTCTCTAACATCCATCAGAAATCATAACATATACACTCAAACTCGGCAACACTCCGGACGGAAGTGGAGCTCGCCAATCCTGCTGAAACATCTTCCAGCCAAATCTTCTAATCACCTGGGTGTACCTGCGTGGCATGAAACGCAGCCCCCGAAGAAAGGGGGTCAGTACGGAATATGTACTGAGCATGTAAGGCAGGAATCACAATAAAAGGATCATAACTCATATACGAAATACAGAAACATATACACTATCCAGAATGCCAAAGCTCTTGCCTTTAAAACATAAATCATGCATATCATTATCACATACCGTACCCGGCCCGTTATGGGACTCGGTGAATTAAATCATGCGTGCGAACATCATATATCATATACATACCGTACCCGGCCCATTAAGGGACTCGGTGGATAAAATCATGTCATCATGCTTTCATATCATCATGCATGCTTATACATATACATACCATACCCGACCCTCTAATGAGGGACTCGGTGAATGAGGTCATACTGTACCCGACCCGTTAAGGGACTCGGTAAATGAAATCATGTGCACACATATCGTATCCGGCCCATCATGGAACGCATCAAAATCATATGGAACATCTTATGGAAATCAAGGACGTTAGCCATCCTAGTGGCTCTAAGAATAGGAATTTCTTTGGAATCATAGACATATCGTTTGTTCATTTCACAAAGACCATGCCAAAAAGAAAGAAGGGGTAAGCCTTACATACCTGTCCCACGTCTAACTAGCTACGCTTATTCGTCCAATCTTGCTAGTCTACATTCAAGTGAATTGATGTAATCACTAGATTCATCGACATATACTTATCTTAGCCTTTGAAATGAATTCATTTATATTCCACCGAAATTTCGACAGCATTTCCCCTGTAAATACACCATCCCCGAGAATCAAATCGGCCAATTTATCAACAACAATCCGAGAATTCAACTCGGCCAAATTATCAACAACATTTCCAACAATCTTACTAACAACTTCAACAATCAATCCAAATATATTCTAACATTACAACTCTTGTCACAAAATTCCACAACATTTCATTTATATTCAATTCAATCACATATAGTAAAGCTAACATCAATGATCGCACATCCAAGTATTAATCCGAAATCATTCTAACATGGTTCAAGAATACTTCAGACAATTCTCATAATATTCCAAACAACCCAATCAACATATTACTTCGTCCGAAACCTTCCAAATTCAAGAAGAATAATAACGACACATTTCATTCTTTCAAATTCAATCACAACAACCCAACTTACAATATTCCAAACACATGTCTCACTTCAAAATTCATGAATTACATTTACAAGCTACACATTAGTAATATCACTCCTACAAGTATAAGAAACCATGCTATGTCATACTAACTTCTACAACACTCCCTTAACAATTTCAACTTCATTTAAAACCGTTAATTCTTCATTTAACATCATAGAATTCACAACACAACAACCAAAATACTAAATAAAATCAATTCATTTGTGTTACAAAACACAACTATATTCGGCCACCACCAACATACCCATATTTCATGAATTTCATCCTTTTCTACATACTACAATACTCACAATCATCCATAAACACATGAAAGAAGATTGAATACATACCTTTTTCCACACATCTCTTCACTTGGCTAGGGCTTATAAATTACACAAATAAAGGCTTTGCTTGCTCCAACAACTCCTCCATGTTAATGAGGACCTTCCATTTGGTGGAAATACTAGAAGAAAACAATTTTTCTTGATCAATTTTTGTGGCACCAATTTTGGAAGCCATGGCCGAATGACCCTATATTTTTTCTCCAAGTTTTCTTCTTGAAACTTCATGAACAATTTGTCTTGCTTTGTAAGCATTTGGTCCATATATATAATTATTGACCAAGCCTTGGGTGGGGTCCACTCCCACACCACACGTCCACAAGTGGTCCTTCAAGAACTTTCTTGAACACTTTGTGAAATTCCCGTTTTGCCCCTAGCCTTTCACAATATTACCATAAGCCACTTTGCGAATTTTCCTTTTTGCCCTTAGCCTTTCTCAATATTTCCATACTAATAATATTCATAAATAATATTCATAACAACTTGTACATTAAAATAATTTTTGAAAATGGTCTTGCCCTTGACTTACCATGACTACCTAGAAATATCCGAACTTACAAAATACGGGCTATAACATCCTCCCCCCTTTATAACATTCGTCCTCGAATGTTCAACTGATCTTGTGGGGTCTCATAATATTTCGGGAGGGTCCCTCTTATTGTTGTCCTCTTCTTCATGCCCATTCCTTATAATCTAACTTCTCGGTCTTTACATGAGTTCTCATTCCATATAATGGGTCTTCTAATCCACTGCGCCGTCTCATTATCTGTGTCCTCGTCCTCCCCAGTTCATCTCTTCTCCGTTATTGTTTCATCACAATACCTTAACAAAAGCCATATCTTTGGTACGTAATCTTCACTCGACGATCCGATATGGCCACAGGCTGTTCCTTGTTCTTATCTGATCTACAGTATTGCAGTCTCGCTTATCATGCTATAAATATCCATCGGCTTTTGGTGTTTTCTTTTCTTCGCTCCCTGTTTCTTTATGCCTTTGTCACTATCCCTTTTTAATCTTTCATTCTAAAAATTCTTCCAAAAACGTATGTACGAGATGTTTCTTTACCATTTATTATCCTTTGCAGTCCAGTTACACTTATGGTAACTTATGATCCGAGTTCACTTAACTTCTTAATTTGAAACATCCTTGATTTCTCACTACAACTTTTTCTTTACTTCCTTCCCTCACATTTCTCGACACAAGTATACCTGTCTTTGATTTCTTGATACTGGCGCTCGTTTCGTCCATCGTTATTCTTTGTCGGCTCTCTCGTGTGGGTTTCTTACAAATATGATTGAGCATCGCTTCACGTCGATGGTGCATATAATTTTATAGCGTATATCCTCATGCTCCGTATGATTAATGGTCCACAAACTATTTTCTAGTATCCGATGAACTCTCTTATTTCATTCATAGGCACTGCGTTCTTCCTTTCTTTCAAAAATTCCAGACTACCGATTGTTGATACTTCCATCATAATAGTCGTTGTCGTCCGAAATATCCTTTGAGTCCTATCATTCTCTCCATTATCCTTTGTGAACTTAGCTTGTAGCCCTTTCCTGCTCTTTTTATTACTCTTCAAGACATGTCGCTGCGTACTTAGGCGTGGCACAAATTTGGCCGATATGAGGGATTCAAATTATGGTCCAACCATATCATAATTCATGTTGATATGAAGCATTCTCTTAAGGTATCTTTCATTCTTTCTCTTTATGTAGGCCTCACGGTACCCTTTTTGTCAATTCGTTTCTACTCCTTTCATGTATTCTCCTGATATGCCGATATGTTTTGATTTCTGGCCCCGAGCTAATAAATTTCCATTTCTGGCTCCTGAAAATATTGTGATTTCTTTATAATATGTTCTCCCCCCCCCCCTTTTTTTGAGGGGCTCCTTATACGTCAACACTCCTTTCGTGAAGTCTTCGTTTATATCTTACTCCTCATCTTTCTTTCCAACTCTGTGCATATCATATCGAAACTTCTTACCATAAGCTTTCCTTTTCATTTTCTGTCTACATTGTCATTCTTGTCAACATTCCCATATCTTCCTATCCACTATTAATTCTTTTCACCCATTTAGCTTACTTACTCGTAGTGCTTCTTAACTGCGCGCTTGTGTTGGGACAGTGCATCCATGTTGTCTCGAGCATCTTGCTACTTTGACCTTAGCATAAAATCCTTACAGCTTACATTCCTCTATCCTCGCTCATCGAACCTTTAACCATGTTTATGATGCTGTGACCGAGCGGTCTCCCATGCACGTCCCTTGGATTGCATTCCATTTCCTTTGGGATCAAATCTTCCAGACCTCACTTGAATTTTCGCTCCACACCATTAATCTCCCAATCAACAATGTCGACCCATTAGTATACCTTTCCTACTTTCATCCTCAACCTTCCCTAGGTTTCTTCTTTTGCCATTTGTGGCATTGGCTCTGAAGTTCGTGAAATTTTTACCTTAAACGCGCAAATTCGTATTATTTCCAAGTCATCCTTTCAGGAAAGCATTTCCACGTCTGAGGCAACCACATTAATTTAGCTGCATATTTATTTATATACCTTCCAAGGACCTAAATCTCCAAGCATTGTCACAAGGCCTAATCATTCTTTTCTTGCTTCACATCCCTTGTCATAGTCACTATTCCTTCAGTCCCACTTATTGAAATTGGTTTTCGAGCTCCACACATTCCTCTTTTGTTCCATGTTACCATACTTTATCCTTTTCACGTGCCTACCTTTGAAATTTTTTTTATCCAAATAGTCTCGTACTTTTACCGGTAATTCCTCTCGGGGGTTTAACTCACTAAGGTTTTCTTAACTTTCATCTTTTCCCGACATCTGATCTCCTTGGCTTCCATTTACTCACACTCTTTCTTTTCCAAATATTGTTGTATTAAAATTTCCAATCTCAATCTATAGTAAAAAGAATAACAGCTTATCTTGTAACACTTGTACCATTTATTTTTGCTGTCACTTGAACTTCAGTACCCTTATTCGATTGATGCCTTCCATATCGTAGTACCGGTTGCTGGGACACACATCACATGCCCGTCAATATAATCACATAGGGGATATCATGCGCATTCATATAATTACTGCCAACTCGCTCACAAAATACTTCCAGACGCTATTCAAGCCTATCCAAATTCAAGAGCTGTGATGCACTCTCTGTCTCTTCATCAGTCTAGTCTGCCTCGTCCTACGCGACCTCTTAGGGTCTCCAACCTTCCCATATATTTTAGTTTCCCTTAGGCTACTCTACCTTCTCATTTGTCTCTTGTGTCTAAATCTTTAAGGTTTCTTGCACACTTCCCAAGGGGTCACCCATCCTAATATTTCTCTCACCTTAGCACGCTTAACCTCGTAACTTCGATGGAATTCGGTGCCTTAATGCTGATATAATCGCGCCCGCTTCCTCGCATGACCTTTATTACATGATCTGGAGCAAATTGAAGTCTTACAGATTTCGAGACATTTTCGTAATGCGTCCTTTCTTTTACAATTACTGTTTCGCCCTTTTCAATTCCCAGTGTCCACTTTTCAATTGTGTGCATACTACTTTTCGTCCTAGATTCCTAGATTCCCGATGGTAACAAATATACCTTCGTCACCGTTACTTGTAAGTATTCAGATATCAGTCTGTTCGGATTTCCACTCACCATTCTTGTATAACAATTTATAGCTAAACTGATTGTCGACTTTCTGAATCCTCCAACAGACCTTGTTCCTACTAAGCCTCGAATGTTATTCATTGCAATCCTTCAGACTGCTAATCGTCCTTCTCGCTATTATTCTTCATGTCATGCCAAATCCATAGCTTTTCTAAAATATCACATCCCACTTATGGTCTGTTTACGATATTCTCTTTCTACACTCCTTCCTGTTAGGCGTACTTAACTAAATGACCTGATTTTTGAACAATTCTGGCAGAATCTTCTTTTACAGTTCTTACCATTCAGAATCCACACACAGCAAATACCAGTAATGCCTCACAGGGCATACAGTCATACGACATATTCCAGCCACCCAGAGCTTCCAATTTCCAGATAACAGAACAAATATATCAAGACTTACTTCAATAACTTTCCATATCATCACTCGCCTTCTTCCGTCGTAGGTAAGGCTTATATAGGGAATCTCACTTTTCCTATGACTTGGCTCTATCGCACGATCTTAAGACAGAAAGAAGATCAACAATCCCTAGATGCCCTGTAGCCTCCTGTTTATAAATGTGGCCGGCTTCACACCATAAACTGGACTCTACTGGACACGACTTTGCAGACAACTCCTAGGACAACCTGCTCTGATACCACTTTGTCACACCCTAATCTCCCTAGGGTGTGATGGGCACCCGACCCCACATTCGGAGCCGAGCGAACCCACACACTCTTGTGACACACATAGTCTCTTCGAACTCTTAAGTCAAGTAAAATGAAATACATAGTAAGACTTTCAGAAATATTCTTTTTCGTGTTCTCAATTCAAACAAAATCTGTAATCATATAGAATTTATCGCATAACACAGAATGACACATCGGCTGATGGAGCCGCTTACAACATTGACATTCTATACCCACGACTCTGTCTGCAAAGCTCTAACATCCATCAGAAATCATAACATATACACTCAAACTCGGCAACACTCCGGACGGAAGTGGAGCTCGCCAATCCTGCAGAACCATATTCTAGCCAAATCTTCAAATCACCTGGGTGTACCTGGGTGGCATGAAACATAGCCTCCGAAGAAAGGGGGTCAGTACGGAATATGTACTGAGCATGTAAGCCAGGAATCACAATAAAAGGATCATAACTGATATACGAAATACAGAAACATATACACTGTCCAGAATGCCAAAGCTCTTGCCTTTAAAACATAAATCATGCATATCATTATCACATACCGTACCCAGCCCGTTATTGGACTCAGTGAATTAAATCATACGTGCGAACATCATTTATCATATACATACCGTACCCGGCCCATTAAGGGACTCGGTGGATAAAATCATGTCATCATGCTTTCATATCATCATGCATGCTTATACATATACATATACATACCGTACCCGACCCTCTAATGAGGGACTCGGTGAATGAGGTCATACTGTACCCGGCCCGTTAAGAGACTCGGTAAATGAAATCATGTGCACATATACCGTACCCGGCCCATCATGGGACGCATCAAAATCATATGGAACATCTTATGGAAATCAAGGACGTTAGCCATCCTAGTGGCTCTAAGAATAGGAATTTCTTTGGAATCATATACATATCGTCTGTTCATTTCACAAAGACCATGCCAAAAAGAAAGAAGGGGTAAGCCTTACATACCTGTCCCACGTCCAACTAGCTACGCCTATTCGTCCAATCTCGCTAGTCTACATTCAAGAGAATTGACGTAATCATTAGATTCATCGACATATACTTGTCTTAGCCTTTAAAAATGAATTCATTTATATTCTACCAAAATTTCGGCAGCATTTCCCCTGTAAATACACCATCCCCGAGAATCTAACTCGGCCAATTTATCAACAACAATCCGAAAATTCAACTCGGCCAAATTATCAACAACATTACCAACAATCTTACTAACAACTTCATCAATCAATCCAAATATATTCTAACATTACAACTCTTGTCACAAAATTCCACGACATTTCATTTATATTCAATTCAATCACATACAGTCAAGCTAACATCAATGATCTCACATCCAAGTATTAATCCGAAATCATTCTAACATGGTTCAAGAATACTTCAGACAATTCTCATAATATTCCAAACAACCCAATCAACATATTACTTCTTCCGAAACCTTCCAAATTCAAGAAGAATAATAACGACACATTTCATTCTTTCAAATTCAAACACAACAACCCAACTTACAATATTCCAAACACATGTCTCACTTCCAAATTCATGAATTACATTTACAAGCTACACATTAGCAATATCACTCCTACAAGTATAAGAAACCATGCTAATGTCATACTAACTTCTTCAACACTCCCTTAACAATTTCAACTTCATTTCAAACCATTAAATCTTCATTTAACATCATAGAATTCACAACACAACAACCAAAATACTAAATAAAATCAATTCATTTGTGTTACAAAACACAACTATATTCAGCCACCACCAACATACCCATATTTCATGAATTTCATCCTTTTCTACATACTACAATACTCACAATCATCTATAAACACTTGAAAGAAGATTGAATACGTACCTTTTTTCCACACATCTCTTCACTTGGCTAGGGCTTATAAATTACACAAATAAAGGCTTTGCTTGCTCCAACAACTCCTACATGTCAATGAGGACCTTCCATTTGGTGGAAATACTAAAAGAAAATAATTTTTCTTGATCAATTTCTATGGCACCATTTTTGGAAGCCATGGCCGAATGGCCCTATATTTTTTCTCCAAGTTTTCTTCTTGAAACTTCATGAACAATTTGTTTTGCTTTGTTAGCATTTGGTCCATATATATAATTATTGACCAAGACTTGGGTGGGGTCCACTCCCACACCACACGGCCACAAGTGGTCCTTCAAGAACGTTCTTGAACACTTTGTGAAATTCCCGTTTTGGCCCTAGCCTTTCACAATATTACCATAAGCCACTTTGCGAATTTTCCTTTTTGCCCTTAGCCTTTCTCAATATTTCCATACTAATAATATTCATAAATAATATTCATAACAAATTGTACATTAAAATAATTTTTGAAAATGGTCTTGCCCTAAACTTACCACGACTACGTCGAAATATCCGAACGTACAAAATACGGGCTATAACATGACTAGTGCCCGAACTGGACACTCTGTAATACCCCATATCTTCAAACTATGTTTAGACTCACATCATTAGAGTTTCAGTGGAAACACTGAAGGTTTGAACGTTTCGCGAAAATGGTTGATAGGCCTAATTCGGGCAGCCATGAATCCTTGATTAGTTGGGAATTTGGGAAAGTACCCTGAATGAAAGTTGTAGTATGTAGAAATACCTTTCTAACGATATAAGGACCAAGCCATTCAGAGATCGGAGTAAGGAGATACGATCGTCTCAATATGGCTAATAGTAAGGCACTTAAAATTCGATAGAATCGACTAACTTTTCGATACGTCTGTATTCCAGTCAAACTTCGTGAAAATCCGTTGGGCATTTGAGACACTTAAAACATCAAAGTTGTATCCCTTTGAAATAGCTTTCCAACGGTATATTGTGTAGCCAAAACAGAGCTGTGTACAATAAGTTATGCCTATATTACCGAACACTGTGCAGAACCGACACCCGTAGCTTCTCGGGGCGCGCGAGGGAGCTTGAGAGAGCGTGTGATGGCCCCGCTTCGCAGACCGATCGCGCAACTCTGAGTTTTAGATGCAGAATGTCGCGCGATGCACTCGCATGGCGGACCCATCGCGAAACAGGTCGATTTCGGGTTAAAAGTTAGGATTTCTCGTTTTAAGTCATATTTACGCTTGGGGTTTATTTTCCTAACACCCCTAGTCACGAAAAATTACCCTAAAGTCAGGAAGAACAAGTCCCAAGCCTCAAGAACCCTACAAGGTAAGTTTTATCATGATTCTAGGTTGAATTCAAGTCCCTAATTTCTTTCTAACTCAAGTAAACCCTTCTAATCATTCCAAGATCATTCTAAGTCAATTATAATATATATCCTTGTAATCTAGGCAAGAAATCATTGTTCATAAACTAGGGTTTTCAAGAAAACCCATCTCAAGGTTCAAGAATTCAAGATTTTGGAAATCTCCTTCAAAGCTCAAGTCTTTAATGCAAGTTTTGGAGTGACTAAGGTATGTAGAGTTACTATCTACGTGTGGGAACATCATTGTTCTTCCCCACGCCTCATAATCCATAAAATTATGATTCTCTACTAAAACTAAGGTTTCAATACCATGCTCATGATAACCCTAGGTCCATGTCCATGATTATATTATGGATGAATTGTTATAATTCCATCATTGAGTTCTAAATATTTATTTATGATTATTGAGAATCTATCCGTAATCTGTGAAAACCCATATCTTGTATTCCATGGGTTCTTGCATGTATGTTTTGACTAAGAATGATTATTTCATGAATATCCTACAATGACTACGAGTTTTTATGAAACTATATTATATAATTACTTTCATGCTATGATAAAAGATACATACATACTAAATACAAGTTATCTCATGAAACCATGTTTACAAGTTATTTCATGAAACCATGTTTACAAGTTATTTCGTGAAATCATGATTACAAGACAATTACAAGTTTATTCACGAAAATCATGGGCTTCTTAGCCAATTATATTATGTTCATATTTTTGGGAGTTGCACAAATTACCGAGAAGGCTCAGATAGCCTGAAACTATGTAGCCACCATAGGACAAGGATCGATCCGCCCAGTTAGGACGATTCCTTAATTTACACTAAATGGATCCATCAGGCACGTTACCACCTTATACCCTGGCAAGGTATGAGGGCTCTCCTGGTTCGGCGAGGTACCAGACTCCACGTACCCACGTGGTGATATCACATGTCGGTTTATGAAATGCTCTCCCTACTTATCATGTTTTACTTACGTTATATATATATATGTACTCATGCTCATGTTCATGTCCAGGTTTTCAGTTTCAGTTCTTATCATGTTATTCCATGTCCCGTGTTATTTCTCTCAGTTGCTTTACATACCAGTACATTCAATGTGCTGACGTCCCCTTTCTACTGCCCGGGGGCCTGCATTTCACGATGTAGGTATTGATTGACAGGACAGCAGATTTGCTCGTTAGGACAGTGCTCGTATCAGCTTTTGGTGAGCCCCATCTCATTCGGGGTTTATGATTAGTTATGCATCTAAGGTATGCTGGGGGCCTTGTCCCAGTAAATATGTTTTCCAGTCAGACTCATGATAGAGGTTTCATAGACTAGACAAGTCAGTTATGTTATGTCATACATTCGGAGTCGTATAGCCATTTTGGCTCATTCATATTATTTCCGCAATCATGTTTAAATAAGTATTTTTATTAAGTATTATGACTTACTACGTTTTATAAAGGCTCATCATGCATTCACGTTATATTCCGCTCATGTTATTCCTCATGATGATTCAGCAAGCCATGTGGTTCGCTCGGTCACATGCAGTAAGGCACCGAGTGCCGTGTTTCACCCAGGCTATGGTTCGGGGCGTGACAAAGCTTGGTATCAGAGCCTAGGTTCAAGTGTCTTAGGGAGTCTATGAAACCGTGTCCAGTGGGGTCACTTTTATATGTGTTTGTGCGCCACACATATAAATAGTTGACCACCAAGACATCTAGGATTGTCTCACTTCTTTCAACTCTAGATCGTGCAATAGAGCTGTGTTCTCAGAAATCACTCGAACTCATGTGTCTTTTCCATTTTGCCGAATACGCCTATTCTCAATGGATGAGGAAGACGTAAAGCTAGTCGTTATCGATGTGTTTCTCTCCGATAGAGTCATCATGAATTATTGTAACTCATGCCATGAAGCTTAGAGCAGTAAGTAACATTCTTTTCCATCCAATTCTGAACGTATCGAATGCGTAAGCAATGAGAAGGAAATTTAAGACCAAGACTCTCCAAATGGGCCTGGCGTGTTTAACAGACGGTAACACCATTTGTTTTTGACAAGTTTTGGCATGGCAGTACGCATAGGTTATATACCTTACAGAATAAGTTTATTTGGATTATCTGACCATGAAGCTTCAGTATGAGGATGATGGTTCGGATTTAAGACCCTACAGAGTAACATGTTATGAAATTAGCTGCAGTAATCATAAATTGTCCACGGTAGTTTTAAGCAGGAAAATAGCCTAACAGCCAACCACCGGTAATACTAGAAAGTCTCAACTTTTTCAAGGGTATATATATATATTTTTGCCATATGAACTATGTATATGACTAAGAAGGGACTGAGTACGATAAGAAGAACCACGAGCAGACGATATTGAATTTTTAGGGATAGTTTTAAATTATTTAAGCTTATCCAGATCAGACCTAGAGAGTATGATGTTAGTGAGTTACTACAAGAAACAGATATTACTATGAGATAAAAGATATGATAATTCCCTCTTAGGTTATGTTATTAAGTATTTTATCCCTGCTGTGTATAGTATGGTATAATTTTGAAAGTGGGGGTTAGTTGTTCCGATTCCTTGTTTGAGACAGATGAAATTTCCCTAAGTGTGATCTATGTCTATAGTTCAGAAAGATAGTATACAATCCAAGAATGGAGTCAGATGAGGAGGAAAAGTTAGAAATAACCTTATGTTGCACTTTAGTACTCAGAGAAGAATTAGAGAATATGATGCTAGCAAGTGGTAACAGAAGCTTAGTAAGTAAGTTTGAGTAGATACAGTGAATTAGAAATTTTCAGCAGAGTTAGTAGAAGTATGATTTGAGTTACTTAGTCAAGTTAACACTAGTGAGTGGACAACTGTCTGAATACACCGAAGGCGTGTTAGAACCCAACGAGTTTAAGTTAAATTTGAGGTATAGAAATTGGTGAAAGAAGAAAACCATCTAAGCAGTAAGAGAGCAAGCTACAGAAGAAGAGCCTTTAAGGGTTATCAGAAAAGAGTTTTCCTCAAGACTGACAAAGCTAGTATGCCAGTTATGTACATTAGAAACCCGTTCATTTAAGTAATCCAGTTTTCCGAGTACGTAAGACTTGCTTGAAGTAAGCCGAAGAAATGAGTCGTCAGTATGTTAGAGGAGATTAGCAGAACCACTAGATGACCACTTATCGCTAACTCAAGGGACTCATAGGCTTTAAACGTCAGCTTTTGAACTAAGGGGGAGATCATGTGATAAGGTGCCGATATAAACTATGTGTTTTGTAAGTTGATAGGTGTTAAGGAGATTATGTCAGAGGGTCACAGTTTCATGTAGCCAAGATAAGGTGCGTAGAATGTGATTTTTGTCATACGGTTGAGATCAAGTACTAGGTAATTATGTTATGAGATAAAGTTCTAGATCGAATAGCGGGTTTTAAGAGTGTAACGTTTCCAATTCCAGGATAATTAATGCACTATGTAGTACCAATGCCCAAACGTACTCTACACATGCCTAGCATACCTATCTTATGCCCTTGTTAAAGCTTTACACTCCATGTTTAAGGTACAAGAATTAAGACTTCATACGATAGTGAGCTATGCAAGGGAATGTTCTTTCATGTTTCTCACATCAGGTTGTACTCATGTCCAAGGTTAAAGAGTGCATTCATGTCTCACGTATCTATCATGCTTTTATACTCATGACCACATTCTAGCTTCTAAGTGCTTTCCGAATATGATGTTGATTTTGATAATGATTGAGGAGAAGGTAACACAATAGTTTAAAGACTAAGAATCCCATGGAATGCCCACCTGGTCCTTGAACAAGGGAAAAATGCCTTAGGTAAATGATTTATTTCAACTCCAAATATATGCTACCTACGTTTTCACGTACTCGTGCCCACGAACGACTTCTTTGAGCATCCACATATAGAAATAGCATAACAGTGGGTTTGGTAGGTAATGATAAAAGTAAGTCAAGATGGATGCCCTACACACGATTCTACGTAACTCATGCTTATGTCCCTCTGGCTACTATTTTAAAGCAACTCGTAGCTTGGCACAAAGGATGTCATTTTCTTTTCCAAAGTACCTATGCCCTATTTAAGTTCAAGGTAACTTTCTACTTATGCCTTAGGTGCTTGACGAACGAAGCATTCATACCTGTGATCCTTTCCTTCATGAGTCTTGTTTTATAATGAGGGTATCGACTTATAGTAATAAGAGTAAACTATGTTGAACCATGTCCCATTATGTAAGTATAGCTAAGTTCCGAAAGTGATATCTTATCCATCCCTATGTCTCTAAGTACTTAAGAGTGAAGCCTACAACTTATACTCCATTTAAGTCACACTTATGTCATATTCACACTTCAATATTCATGAGCTAATGTCTAAATGTCAGGGTATGTAGCTTTGAAGTACTTATGTAAAGGTCGTGTCTCTCATGCCCCATGCCATGCTACTCATGTATTCATGTCTTATGCCATATTAGTCCCATTTCCATGTATACATGTTCCATGTTATGTTCTTCAGTCTGATGTACCCATACCACCTCTATCTTCGAAGATGAAATGTCTGATTCGTATGAATGCTCCTTTTCTCTCACTCCTTAATGATCCGCTTACAATAATAAGCAAGGTAAGCCAAGATATTCATATCTATGTTTCAGAGCGAACAAGGTAAGGTTCGAAGTAAGGTATGTTCCAAGTTCATAGTGAGATCCCTTCAGGTATTCTATGGTACTTATCTTAAAACTATTCTACTCAGATTTGATGTCTCATGTCATGCCTGCGCTAGAGCTTTATGAATACCTATGTTAGAATCATATTCCTAGTATATGACTCAACTCTATCTCATTCGCACGGAGTTGCACTTACATTCAGAGCCTAAGTCGTACTCTTATCTCTTATGTCTATCGTGGTAACACACGAACATCTATGATCAAGTCTCTAAGTGTTCAGATCCTACCTACGCTCAGTATTCAACCCTCATATTGTAACAATAATATTTTCGACATTCAGATCTCATGTTGATGTCCATGTTTACGCGTGTTTGCATCTTATAAAAGTTTAGCACTCATGTTTACATGCCAACCAGTCTTCATGTATTTATGTCCCACGTCATGCTCCTCACGTCCAGGTAATCATGTCATGTTTGTGCCTATTTTCGAGTACTCATGTCATTCATGCCTATAAATTCTCTTCCAAACCCCATGTATAATAATCATATAATCATTCAGCCAATAATCATGTGTTCAGGCCAGCTCAGTATTCATGTTAGCCACATTCAAGATTCAGTAATTAAGATTATGCCGCATCATACGTATTAAGATACCCTGTGAGGTTTATGTTGATACTCTAGTTAGCTGACAGGTATTTGAGAAATGTCATGAGAGTCCGAATTACGAAGGAAGTCCTGCAATAATTTTCATAAATTCTAGAGTTAGTAGTAACTCTAAATCATTATTATGAATCGAGTACAATGGTTTCATGATTATAGTTCATTAGGTGCTACTCATGTTATATCCCGCATTTTGCGCATTTGGATAATTTAAGATAATTGCGGGGAGATGACAAGCAAGGCCTTATTTTTTTTATTTTTATTTTGTTTGGCATACAAGTTGTTATGAAAATTTTGAAGTGGGAATATTAAGAAAGATCAAGGGCATAAAGGGAAATTCGCAATATGACTCGTGGAATTATGGAGGAAGACGAAGGGCAAATTTGGAAATTGGAAAAATTAAAATTTGTCATGAAGTACAAAAAAACAATGGGCTTATGTTTTGGGCCATGTTGGCCTTCCCACTTGGAGTGGGCTTAGCCCACTTTGGATCTTAATGGATAAATAAAAAGATGACTTAGTCATCTTATTTCCAACACCTTCTAGACATTTCAAGAAAACAAAAGAACAAGAAAAGCAAGAGAAATCTCCAAGGTCATTTCGGCCAAGTGCAAAAACCAACAAGAAAATTGACAAAAATTCCTTCAAAAGTCATTTTCTACCAAGTGGAGGGTCCTTAACAAAGTAGAGTTGTTATTGAAGCAAGAAAAACACAAATTCATAAGTTGGAAATTCAAGCAAGTTGGAGAATCAAAGAAGAAGGTAAGGGTTCATCCTTTTCTTATATGTTATGGATGTTGTGCATGTTGTAGTGTGTAAAAATGAGTGAAATTCATGAAGAACAAGAATATAGGTGTGTGGCCGTGCATGCCTATGTGTGTGTATGAATCATGTTTTAATTATTCTATCTAGTGTTTGGTTGTTATTGTTGTGGATGCTATGTTGATAATGGAAATTGAATGATTTTGGAGAGGTTGTAGTTGTGTGTGCATGATGTTAGCCGTGTAGTTGTGGTGTGGTGTGGAGGAAGATGAGTTAATTTTATTTAGTATATTGATTGTTGTTTTGTGGATTCTATATTGCTAACAAAAGCCTAATGAGCTTAGTGAAGTATTAGTAGTTGGAGGCTTGTCTTGGAAGATTACGTAAATTGAATATTATGTTCTTACATGTATGGAAGGTAATGATATTAATATGGTGTTGTTGGAATGTATATTATAAGGTTGTTATTGTTTTATTGGAGTTGGAAGGTTTTGAAGGAAGTAGTAAATTGATTAAGTTGTTATAATGTATCTTGGATTGAATATGGAAATTGTTAGTATGGTTGTTGATATTATGTTGATAGTTTGGCCAGGTTGAATTCCAGGATTCTTGTTGATTAAAAATTGACTGAGTTGAACTTTGGGGATGGTGTATTTACAGGGGAAGTGCTGCCGAAATTTCGGTAGCCAAGTATTATCTTAAGATTTCAATTCTAAATGCTCTAATCAAGTTTGGTAAATGTGACCAATTTGTAGATTTTGACGGATTTGCAACTTGAATTTGGAATAGCATAAGGAGCGGAAAGAGGTATGTAAGGCTTCACCCTTCTTTCTACGGCAAGTCTTAGACGTAATAGGTCGGATACGAGCCTCGGGGACAACTCTATTCTCCGGAATCCGCACCTAAAGTTTCCCCTTTTTCATTCAGTAGAATTGAATTAAAAATCGTGTGAAATGTTGGAAAAACTTCCTAAACCTCTAGAACTTGCATAAATAAGACCCGACTACCTTGAAACTCTCACAGGTAACGCCATGACATGTAACATATGCAAATGGTGTACGCTACCTCATTCGGCCCGAGGTGGGCCCATTGTTCCTGGATTTTCCCTATTGCTCCGTTTGACTTATTTTGGAGTAGAATCCAAAGGAAGCTTTTGATCCTTGGTCCAATTATCAAACGATAAGTACTGTACTATTTTTAATGGAAATATGTCTATGATGACCATGATAACGATGATGCTAAGGAAGAGAATACGTCTATGATAAGTATGACAAGAATGATTCCATGACTAAGAGTCTTAAGCTAAGGACCCAATATGAATATGAAAGTATCAAACTAGTTCTTGATTTCAATTCTATTCCTTAGTTATGACACCATCCTCTAAAGATTCCAAAGCCGATGAATTGATTTCTATGACGTCCATGATTTCATTCTATGTTTCTTTCAACACTATTCTCCGTTGATAGTCTCGCCTTAAAATACTCGTTCCTTCAAGGTGAGACAAGGCGATCACGATTGTTCCATAATGTAATCGGAGGTCACCGACCTTATGTCACTCTGATGGTTACATGATTTTCTTTGGGCTCTCCTGCATGCTTATATGACATATGTATGTGAGATATGAATATGTACATGGGGGATGGGAAGGGAAACATGTTTCATTGCCACCTGGTCAGCTGGCTTATCATCCCGGACGCGCATATATGGGCGAGCCGATGTATTTCGGTGCTATGTGGGCGAGCCGACATTGTTCGGTGCTATGCTATGTCCTGCTATGCTATGACACGGTATGATATGACATGATCTCATATGATTTGATACGATATGATATGATATGATAAGACATGACATAATGTAAGTTCTATTTTCTATGTCTATGAAAAAGAAATGTTTTCCAAAGACAGACAAGCATGCATGGTATCTGGCCTGAAAGGGTATTCCTATGTACAGGTTACTTTCTTATTTCATTATATGTCCTATGATCCCATGATATTGTTATTCAAGCTCTATGGTTCGGCTTGCATTATTTTTCCATGCCTTACATACTCGGTACACTATTCATACTGACGTCCCTTCTTGTGGACGCTACGTTTCATGTCGCGCAGTTCAGCAGGTAGACAGGCTTGACTCCTAGGAGCTTCATCAGCATTACTATAGCGGCGTTCCAGTTGTCTCGGAGCCTCAGTTCCTTGGTACTATTTTGTGTATATATTCGGGCACGACAGTACTCGGCCCTTCTTATGAATATGTGTACTATGTTTAGAGGCTCGTAGACAGATATGTACAGTTAGATGTTTTGTACTCTTGAGGGTCCTCGTCGCTGTATAATGTACTAGCAAAGTTTATTAGTCCGTGTTTATAATTATGCTATTAATGTTGATGTTAAGCAAAAAAAAGGATATGGTATAGTGCATGTGGCCCACTTAGTGATAAGAATACGATACGAGATAGGGGTGCTCGGTACAAGTATTGGGTACCCGTCGCGGCCCTAGTTTGGTCGTGACAACTCAGTTTCATGTTCCTATGTACATGTTTACATGTAATCACGTATTCAGTTCTCATGAATCCATGACCATATTTTCCTGTAATCATGTCAAGCTCTTATGTTTCATGTCATTTCCATCACGTTCATGTATTCCTGCCATGTCCAGTCCCATACCTAACCAAGACCTATCATTCGAGGACGAATGATCCCAAGGGGGAGATATTGTAATACCCCGTATCTTGGAACTAAGTTTAGACTCACATCATTAAAGTTTCAGTAGAAAAACTGAAGGTTTGAACGATTTGCGAAAATGGTTGATAGGCCTAATTCGGGCAGCCATGAATCCTTGATTAGTTGGGAATTTGGGAAAGTACCCTGAACGAAAGTTGTAGTATGTAGAAATACCTTTCTAACGATATAAGGACCAAGCCAATCAGAGATCGGAGCATGGAGATACGATTGTCTCAATATGGCTAAGAGTAAGGCACTTAAAATTCGATAGAATCGGCTAAATTTTCGATACGTCTGTATTCCAGTCAAACTTCGTGACAATCCGTTGGTAATTGGAGAAAACTTAAAACATGAAAGTTGTAGACCATTGAAATAGCTTTCCAACGACATATTGTGGAGCCCAAACAGAACTGTGTGCAAGCAGTTATGCCTATTTTACCGAACACTGCGCAGAACCGACACCCGTCGCTTCTCGGGGCGCGTGAGGGCGCGTGAGAGAGCGCACGATGGCCCCTCTTCGCGGACCGATCGCGCAACTCTGAGTTTTAGCTGTAGAATGTCGCGCGATGCACCTGCATCGCGGACCCATCGCGAAACAGGTCGATTTCCGGTTTTAAGTCATATTTAAGCTTGGGGTTTATTTCCCTAACACCCCTAGTCACGAAAAATTACCCTAAAGTCAGGAAGAACAAGTCCCAAGCCTCAAGAACCCTACAAGGTAAGTTTTATCATGATTCTAGGTTGAATTCAAATCCCTAATCTCTTTCTAACTCAAGTAAACCCTTCTAATCATTCCAAGATCATTCTAAGTCAATTATAATATATATCCTTGTAATCTAAGCAAGCAATCATTGTTCATAAACTAGGGGTTTCAAGAAAACCCATCTCAAGGTTCAAGAATTCAAGATTTTGGAAATCTTCTTCAAAGCTCAAGTCTTTAATTCAAGTTTTGGAGGGACTCAGGTATGTAGAGTTACTATCTACGTGTGGGAACATCATTATTCTTCCCCACGCCTCATAATCCATAAAATTATGATTCTCTACTAAAACTAAGGTTTCAATACCATGCTCATGATAACCCTAGGTCCATGTCCATGATTATTTTATGTATGAATTGTTATAATTCCATCATTGAGTTCTTAATATTTCTTTATGATTATTGAGAAGCCGTCCGTAATCTGTGAAAACCCATATCTTGTATTCCATGGGTTCTTGCATGCATGTTTTGACTAAGAATGATTATTTCATGAATATCCTACAATGTCTACGAGTTTTCATGCAACTATATTATATAATTACTTTCATGCTATGATACAAGATACATACATACTAAATACAAGTTATCTCATGAAACCATGTTTACAAGTTATTTCATGAAACCATGTTTACAAGTTATTTCGTGAAATCATGATTACAAGACAAGTACAAGTTTATTCACAAAAATCATGGGCTTCTTAGCCAATTATATTATGTTCATATTTTTGGGAGTTGCACGAATTACCGAGAAGGCTCAGATAGCCTGAAACTATGTAGCCACCATAGGACAAGGATCGCTCTGCCCAGTTAGGACGATACCTTAATTTACACTTAATGGATCCATCAGGCATGTTACCACCTTATACCCTGGCAAGGTATGAGGGCTCTCCTGGTCCGGCGAGGTACCAGACTCCACGTACCCACGTGGTGATATCACATGTCGGTTTATGAAATGCTCTCCCTACTTATCATGTTTTACTTACGATATATATATATATATATATATATATATATATATATATATATATATATATGTACTCATGCTCATATTCATGTCCAGGTTTTCAGTTTCAGTTCTTATCATGTTATTCCATGTCCCATGTTATTTCATTCAGTTGCTTTACATACCAGTACATTCAATGTGCTGACGTCCCCTTTCGATTGCCCGGGGGCCTGCATTTCACGATGCAGTATTGATTGACAGGACAACAGATTTGCTCATTAGGACATTGCTCGTATCAGCTTTTGGTGAGCCCCATCTCATTCGAGGT
Source organism: Lycium barbarum (assembly GCF_019175385.1). NCBI lineage: Eukaryota > Viridiplantae > Streptophyta > Magnoliopsida > Solanales > Solanaceae > Lycium > Lycium barbarum. The sequence goes on along the minus strand of NC_083338.1, from coordinate 64,906,213 downwards.
TTAGTCAACTTCTGTTTTATGATTAGTTATGCATCTAAGGTATGCTGGGGGCCTTGTCGCAGTAAATATGTTTTCCAGTCAGACTCATGAAAGAGGTTTTATAGACTAGACAAGTCAGTTATATTATGTCAGACATTCGGAGTCGTATAGCCATTTTGGCTCATTCATGTTATTTCCGCACTCATGTTTAAATAAGTATTTTTATTAAGTATTATGCCTTACTACGTTTTATAAAGGCTCATCATGCATTCACGTTATATTCCGCTCATGTTATGCCTCATGATGATTCATCAAGCCTTGTAGTTTGCTCGGTCACATGCAATAAGGCACCGAGTGCCGTGTTTCGCCTAGGCTATGGTTCGGGGTGTGACACACTCGTACGTACCTGTTAGATATAGTCAAACTGAATCTAAGAACAATATGGAAACTTGCAGAAGAACTCCAAGGTTCATAACGTCGTCATGTATATATATCCAGATAAACTGTCTCCTGAGGAGTCACAACTAATTAAATCATAAAATGATACGCAAGCCGACAAGGCTGCCACTACATATCAATATCATATGCAAGCCGACAAGGCTGCTACTACAGATGAACATCATATCATAGCACATCGTATAGACGCAGCTGAACAGGATTTATACACAACCCACACATATGTCTACAGACCTCTAAGAATATCGATAGCGAAATATGACGGGACAGGGCCCCACCGTACCCTTGGGTAAACATATATATACACACCATATCTGTACCAAAAGTCTAGGCTCCGGAACAACGGAGCTCTCTAAGACAGTTGAGTAGAAGTCCTATGCTGAAGGGTCACCAAACCGACTATCTGTACCTGCGGGCATGAAACGCAGCCCCCCGAAGAAAGGAGGTCAGTACGGAATATGTACTGAGTATATAAAGCATAAAATATAGTAAAGAGAATCATACTGAAATAGGGAGTATAGGAGACAAGTATAACATCCAGAATACCAAAACACTTGCCTTTTGAAACATAAATCATGCATGTCAATATCTTATATCATACCCGGCCTATTATGGGACTCGGTGAATAAGGTCGCCACATACCATCCCTGGGCACCATAAACACATCATAACACCATCATATATATACCGTACCCGGCCCTCTAGTGAGGGACTCGGTGAACAATGCAGTGAAACTGTGCACGAAAACGAATCCTGGCCCGGGACTCAGTGAAAGATATGTTGAGGCATGCACGAGTAGAGTAGTGAGCAACCATATGCAAATTAAATCATATTTGAGACTCAATAGAATAGTCAAAACGAACTATCATTTGAAAATCAAGACAATAGTCATATCAAGTACCCTTCGAATGTCACAATGGATTATATCAAAATAGAACTTCTGGAATCATAGACACGTATTAAGACATAATGAAATGGCTTTTGGAAATCAAGAACATTAGCCATCCTAGTGTCTCTAAGAATAGGAACTTCTTTGGAATCATATACACATCGTCTGTTCGTTTCATAAAGATCATGCCAAAAAGAAAGAAGGGTTAACTTTACATACCCGTTACAGGTTAACCGTAACCAAGTTCGCTTCGTCGCCCCTTTAGCCTATTTAATATGAAAGTAATGCTATCGTTAGTAAACTATACTTTATAGCTTATAAATCTATAGGAATCATCCTTTAATTCATGCTTTCTTGATTAGGATTTTCATTAGTTAAGAACTTAACGGAAATCGGGCAGCATTTCCCCTACATAACTCGTCTAACCCGAACTTCCAATTAACTTCCTGTTATCACAGCAATAACGACAGTAATAGAAATATTGATATCAAATCCTTGAAATCCAACCCATAAACAACTCAAACAATCCAATAACGTTTCTTAATCCTTTTTTAATCCAATCATTAACATTTAAGATCGTACGCCCAACAGACCAACATACGCTTCATATACGATACGTTATACACTTTTTTCTTCCAAATTAAAAATACACATCAACGACAACACGACAACAACACGAACAACAACGTATGAACATACACCACACTTTGAATCTTTTCAACTCAACAATTCCATATAACGACTACAACTCCTAATATCGATGAATTCATGCAATTTCTTACTTCCAATTTCATCTAATACAATTTTAATCTTTCCATTACAACACCATTAATACAATTATACCATAAAATGAGGAGATCTTACCTTAATTTAATCGGAGCAAATTCTACACTCACTTGCACCAATTGCACTATTTCTTCTTCCTCAATTCAATACCCAATGTTGCTATCACCTCCTTGGACTTGCAAACTACCTTAGAATTTAATCTAAGCAAGTAAAATATATATATTTTTGTCATAGCTTGTCGTGAGCTGCTGCCATGGCTGCCTCCATGAACTTGTTTTTCCTTCAATGATAGGAACTTGGCCGTGAGAGCCAAGATATTACCATGGTCATATCTCTTTCTCTTGATTAGTTAGAATTGCAAATGAAGTATTATGGCCATTTGTTTAGTCATCAATTAGATAAAAGGGCTGCCCATTAGGTTGACACGTGTCCACCCTTATGACACGTGTCCACCTTCAACTAAACACCAATCGGATCCCACCACTCTTTGTGGGGCCCCCTTAGTGGTATAATTAGATTAATTAATTATTAATCCCCACTTAATAATCTAATCACGGTTAATTAATCCATAATATCCACTAATATTTCTAAACCAATTGAATTTTACACGCAATCGTGCACTTATTAAAAATCGGGGATTAAAGCCCTTGCCTCATATCCCCAAAAATAATCTCGTCCTTTAACTTATGTCGATTAACTTTCAAATAATCCAACGTATAAAAATACGGGGTATAACAAGGTGGATCCCATTCTAGCTTGATATGAAATTGTTGGTATTGCTATTGTTGGTATATGGTCGATATTTTTGCTGAATTGGGATCTCAGGGATTGTTGAGTTCTCAAGGGAAATGCTGCCCGAATTTGTATAGGCTATAGCCGGGCTGCTCTTATCGTAATTAAATTTCTAAACTTGAGGTTGAGCTAATGTGTACATAGCCTAGTTATATTATTGTTGTTATGGAGTTTTGGAGGAGGGCAAGGTGAAACGCCGAATAGTTGTCATATAGTGAGCTCATGGCTCGTCGTATTGTCCATATGCTGTCTTGTTGGTTGTGCTTGATTACAAGTTGGCTGATGCTTGTGTTACCATTATTATCTTGTAGATAAAGTCTTAAAAAGGTGTTGATTAATCATAATTGTTTCGAGGGTCGTAAATAAAGGTATGCAAAGCTATCCTTTCTTTCTTTTTGGCATGATCTTTATGAAACAAGCAGACTACGAGCGTATAACTCCAAAGAACCTCCTGTTCTTAGAGACACTAGGATGGCTAACATTCTTGATTTCCAGAAGCTATTTCATTATGTCTTGATACGTGTCTATGATTCCAGAGGTCCTATTTTGATATAATCCATAATGACATTCGAGGGGTAATTGACATGACTGTTGTCTTTGATTCTCAAGTGTTGTTAGTTCATTCTAATTATTCTATTGAGTCTCAGACGATGATTTAGTTTGCATATGGTTGCTCACTACTCTGCTCATGCATGCCGAAATATATCTTTCACCGAGTCCCGGGCCGGGTATGTTTTCGTGCATAGTTTCACTATATTGTTCACCGAGTCCCTCACAAGAGGGCCGGGTACGGTATATATATATATGATGATGATGATGATGATGATGAGGTGATTATGGCGCCGAGTATGGTATATGATGACTTATTCACCGAGTCCCATAATGGGTCGGATATAGTATATGATATAGACATGCATGATTTTCATATCGTAAGGCACAGGTGCATTGGTATGTTTGATTATCATACTTTCCTCATGTAATCGTTTATGCAGTTGTGATTTTCCTTATTGCATTACATGCTTTATATACTCAGTACATCTTCCGTACTGACCCCCTTTCTTCGGGGGCTCAGCTGTTTTGGAGAGCCCCATTGTTCCGGAGCCTAGACTATTTAGATACAGATCTCTTGATATAGACTTAGATATATGTTCAGTGGTACGGCAAGGCCCTGTCCCGTCATATTTCACTTTTATACTCTTAGAGGTCTATATACATGTGTGGGTTGTATATAAGTTTTGGACAACTGTGTCTATATGGTTTGCTTTGGATATCCTCGTGTATAGTGGCAGCCTTGTCGGCTTGCGTATTATGCTTTTGTTATGCTGTGGTTAGCTGTGACTCCTCAGGAGATAGGTTTATGATATGTGGTGTTGCGAACCCTTCGTCTGTTTCTTTTACAAGTTTCCATATTGTCCGTAGTTTCAGTTTGAGTATATTGAACAGGTCCGTATACGAGTGTCCAGTTCGGGCACTAGTCATGGCCCATGGGGTTAGGTCGTGACAATAACAATCCTTATTATATTCACATAATATCCTATTCGTAATCAATCCTATAGTGTAACACTTCTTAACCTTATTCACGATTCTTGCTATAGTTTAGTTACACTCTGTGGAGTAGGCGTACTTAACCGTTTACCCTTTCTGATCAATCTTATCCTTAATACCTCACAAGCTGTCTTATCAATACATTCATATTCGTCGCAATTCTTCCTCCTCCGTACTCTTATCTCAATCATACCATTACTCCTTTTAACTATAAACTAGTCGTAATTTATCCCTGCTTATCAATTCAGTTGACACCTGAATATAACGCTCTATTGAGATTTGCCACCCTTTTCTAAATCATCTCTTAGTATCACAAGCCCTTCCAAGTTATCCTAGCATTTCTTTTTACCATATCGATATCGACCTCATAATTACTATTACTATCAATTCAACAGTTAACTTTATTTATCGAAGCCAGACTTGCAACTTGGTCAAAATTCTATTATTACTGTTGACACGACCTTTCAAGACATATTACGAACTTATATCTCATTCCCTGTTTATTTCTAGGAAAATTTTGGCAGAGTTTCCTCTGTATTTCTTACTATCTCAAAACCTGCACGCAAGAAATACCAACAATGCCTCACAGGGCCAACATATATACATATATATTATCTCGTATCATAGCCACACAGGTCTCCCCATATCAATAACAATATGAAAATGATGAACTTACCTCGTATGTCCGACCAAAATCATACCTGCAACATTCACACTATATCTGACATATATTCTGCTTACCGTTACTGATTCCTTCAGCTTCTTCTGTGCGCACCTTATAACTGAACTTATCAACCATATATATACATTCAATCCATTTTCTTACTATACTTACAACAACTTACCTTGATGATGGCCAGTTTGCCACTCTGTATATACAAATTCTCATAACGTAACCTCAATATCCAACTTTCACCTGTATGTATGACACCTTTCCATCCTAGATTTCAAAATTCCCATGGTGATGGGAACACCTTGGTCACAGTTACTTATAAATACTTGGTTGTCCACCCCTTTTTATTTCCGTTCGCCGCTATTAGGTAATAATCTAGAGCAAATGCACATACATAGGAAATTTCAATAAAGTCTCATATACCTGTAGTCGATCGGTCTCTAGTCTGATCTGGTGATCTATAAGGTGAAGTGTGCTCCTCGTCATCGTCTGCCCGCCATCTACTTGTCACGACCCAAACCCCGTGGGCCGCGACTGGTACCCTAACTGGGTACCCAGACGTACCTACCTGACCGAGTTCGAATCATACAGAATTTTTTTTTTTTTTTTTTTTTCAAAATAGAAGTACAGAAATAGGCCGGCACAAATACGGCGTGCGCGTAACATACATATATATACATATACCTGAACACACAGATATTTACAGATAAGCCGATAAGGCTAACATACAGACGGAACCCGTAACCCACACATCTATCTACAGGCCTCTACAGACATACAGAATCATATGACGGGACAGGGCCCCGCCGTACCCAGAATATACATACATACGGAGTACACAGAAGACAGGAAATATATACCAAAAGATGTGCTCCGAGTCAAAGGAGCTCTTCGAATGGCAGAGTCAGAACCTACGCTGGCGGCGTGTCACCTGGCGCGTCTATACCTGCGGGCATGTAGCGCAGCCCTCGAAGAACGGGGGTCAGTACGGAAAATGTACCGAGTATGTAAAGCAGAAACGTAACAGATATAAACATAGTCCGAACTAGAATCACAGAAATATAACGGGCAAAATCATAAGTCAAACTAACGGACAGAGTTATGATCCAGACAGACATACAGAATCGTGTTACACACAAATGAACAGAATTATAGTTCGGACAGACAGACGGAGTCATAATACGGACAGACGAGCAGAATCTGAATCCATACGGACATACAGAAGCAGAAGCCATACGGACATACAGAAATAGTTGTAACACAGACGGACAGACAGTAGTATGACGGACAGAATTATGCATGCAGAGTAGCACAGAGTCATACAAAATCATACAAAGGCGTGTGCTTTATAAATACAGATGGCACACGCATATATTCATACAGATCCCGGCCCTGTCTGGGGGCGCGGTAACAGAACCCGGCCCTCTTAGTACGGGACGCGGTGGACAGACAGAATCATATCAGATCATATGCCATCCTGGCCGCCATCCCCATACACAGATCATACAGACATACAGATCCCGGCCCGTACGCCGAGGGACGCGGTGAACAATGCAGAGAAAATATGCACGATAACAGAACCTGGCCCGGGTCGCAGTGAAAGAATGCATTGAGACAGACACGAATCGATAAATGAGAAACCACCTACCTACAGACTCAACATACAGACTCGATCAATCAGAAGGGTGCCCAACGGCGAGCCAAAATCAGAATATCCAGATAGTATGCATAGCACGCGCTCATATCCTAGTTAGGAAGGCACGACAGATTTTCAGAATGGGATGCTCGGATGTTCAGGAATCATATTGTATAAATTACACAAAACTATCCATAATATTCACAAAATAATAGTTCAGAAGTTTTTGGAGAAGATCGGACCAAAACAGAAGTATTTTAAAAATCGTACCGGAAGTATCGGGCCTTGTGGGCCCACCTCGGACCAACCCGAGGCTACATACGTAAATTACTGATGATTGACCTTATGAGGTCACCCATACTCATTCGGAAGTGTTCCGACTCCGTTTGGGGAAGTTTTGTGCAAAATCTCACTTTAAGGACAATTTGTAAGAAAATAGGTTCAATTGAACTGAAGGAATTAGAGCGGTTTTCCGTCTCGAATTCCGGGGAACGGAGTCGGACCTAAGGCTCGCGGCCGAGCCTACCACATCCAGAACATGCCTAGGAACGTAGAGAAGTGCTTCACATACCTCGATGGCGCCTTATGCTCGCTCGGCGTCAATCCAAATTTCGTCCAAAATCTGGAAATGGTCAAGTTTACCATTTGGTTAGTTTCATTCTTTCAATACCCCAAGCTTACACATACTTGCCTACCGAAATTTCGGCAGCATTTCCTCTGTATATTCGACATCCCCAAAAGTTAAAACACAACCAACAACCAACACAACAACCCAGAGAATGATATCAAAACAACAACAAACATCAAGACATACATTAAGGCATCATTAGCCAGCTTCCAACATAACGAAACATTTTTTCGTTTCAAACTTACATTTCCAAACCAAACTTATTATTTTCGCATCTATTATCCATCAAGATCATTATAGCATACGTCGGAGGCATATCATACCATTTCCACACACTATACACACGATATACAAACATACAAACTTTCCATTAAAGCCACTACTTATCCAATTTTTCCAACCTTCCACATACAAGTTCATCAACACATTTTTACATTCCAAATTCATTATCCTTAATCATGTTTTCAAGAAATCACGATAACGCGACATACTTTCCGACGACAACTTAATCAACAATTTCTTCGTTTTAGCTTAACCATTATCTTTCCGTCTACTTCATAAGGCCATAACAACACAATTAACATGCTAACAAGATTTAACTCACCTTCCAACATCAACACACACACACGGCCACACCCCAAAATTCTCAATTTTCCTTAATTCATTCAACTTTCATTTCTAATACAATCCCCACCATCCTACAACTAACTTACACAAGAATTCAAGCCATTAAAAGCATGCAATACATATATATGCATTCGGCCACCACCCAAGTTGTTCAACACACAAAATTTCCATGTTTTTCCTTCATTCACACATACTACAACATACATACATCATTTTTAACACAACAAAAGCATGAAATCCTTACCTTTCTTCAAGTTCTTCACTTGGGGTTGAAGTTGTTTTCTTGCCACAATCTTTATATCAACTTGAAGAGCACCTTGTGCTTAGTACAAATCTCACAAGAGATGAATTTTTGAACCAAGGAATGGGCTCCAATTTTTTTTTCTTTCTTTTCTTCCTTTCTTTCTCTCCCACCCGAAACCTCTCTTTTTTTTTTTTTTTCTTGTTCTTTCTTTATGTTTCTTGAATGTTCTTGATAATTATCCCACTATAATATACCACATAATTAAATTGTGGTCTTGGGCTATTTTTAACCCACTATGGCCGGTTGGGCCTTCCCAAATGGGCCTTGTCTTATTATTTTTTTTTTAGCCCAAAATTGTTGGTTACATATTGATCCATAAGGCAAATTTCCAAAATTCCGATTTTGCCCTTGGCCACCTTTCGTAATTCTATACCATTGACTTCATAACTCACACATTCACACCAAGTAGTGTCCAATTGTGGCCTTATTCATCACAAGTCCATTGATCTTGAATTTTTCGAATAAACAAAAATGTCGGATGTAACACTACTCGTCTGGCCTTCATCATCTCCCTTATCCGAGTCCAAGAAATGTAGATAACCGGGCAAATCCTGGTTTACCGATGGCCATGATAGGGGGCTGGAGTAATCCGTAACACTTGCTGGGTAGCCGGTCTAACGTGGTGCTCTGCCATAGGAGCAACTGGTACGGCCTCGGGGACCTCCTCCTTAGATATCAAAAACTCTAGAAGAATTGTCGTTGGGTCCTCCGAGGGGTCAGTCTCGATAGAATAACTGAGGCTCCTCCTGCTCGATTCTGGAGCCTGGGGTCCTGAATCTACTCTAGGGGCCTTCATAGCACCCCCACTATCTGAAGCTGACCTCTTCATCTCTCGCCAGTCTGCACCTACCTACACGAAAAGAGGTCAGAAACGATCTTTCCTAGATTCTGGCTCTATCGCACGATCTAAGAGAGAAGGAAAAACATGACATCCTAAATGTCCTATAGCTTCCTGTTTATAGATGTGGTGCACAACACACCGATAAATAAGACTCTACTAGACACGGCCTGTTGACACTCCGAGGATGAACTGCTCTGATACCACTTTTGTCACGACCCAACCCCATGGGCCATGACTAGTGCTCGAACTGGACACTCGTATACGAACCTGTCAAATATAGTCAAACTGAACCTAAGGACAATATGAAAACTTAAAAAAATAAACGAAGGATTCACAACGCCACATATCATAAACCTGTCTCCCCTGGAGTCATGGCTAAGCATAACAATAACGCAATACGCAAGCCGACAAGGCTGCCACTTTACACGGGGATATCCAAAGCGAACATATAGACACAGCTGACCAAAACCTATATACAACCCACACATGTCTACAGACCTCTAAGAGTTATAAGAGTGAAATATGACAGGGCAGGGCCCCGTACCCCTGAATATATATAAGTCTATATCAGAAGATCTATACCAAAATATCTAGGCTCCGAACAATGGAGCTCTCCAAACAGCTAAAAAGAAGTCCTAAGCTGGAGGATCACTGTTATATTCCGTATTTTTGTACATTGGATTATTCGTGAGCTAATGGACATAAATTCAAGGATAAGATTATTTTTGGGATATGAGACTAGGACTTTTAATCCCCGATTTTTAATAAGTGCACGATTTGCTTGTAAAATTCAATTGGTGTAGAAATATTAGTGGAGATTAGGGATTAATTAACCATGATTAGATTATTAAGTGGGGATTAGTGATTAATTAAAGATTAATTATCCTAATTAAGATTAATTAAGTTATTAGTGGGCTGAGTGGGCCCCACTACAACACGGCCAAATCTGATTGGCCCATGCTATAGTGGGGCACGTGTAATAATCTTCGGCAGCATATATAAGCATGGTTGATGACTAATTCATCAACCATAATTCATTTCAAACTCCACAAAGTTGAATTAGGAGAGAGAAGCTCCTAAGCAAGAGAGAGAGAGAGCCACGGCCATGGCTATGGCAGTAGCTTCATGAAGGTCATGGCCAGCTGTTGTTTTACACCATTAAATTTCTATCTTATCTTGAATTGAGATGGTTTGGTCTTTGTATGAATTGGTGGATGTGGAATTGAATGCAAGAATTGTGTATGTTGATGTTGAGATTTTGTTTGGGCCGTATAGGGGCTGGTTTAATCTAATAATGGTGAATTAATTTTAATTAGTGTTGTTGTTATTGCTGTCATTGATTATATGATGAAAGTAAATGAATTTGGTATTTAAAGTTATGGTTATATTGTGTCGAAAATGATCGGGTTCTGGTTGTGTTGTTGTTCCCGTTGAATTAGAGGGCTGAATGTAGTAAGATTATACATTGCGTTGTTGTAATTGTGGACTATTATAAGGTCATTTCGATAAAGTATGGTGGCTATAGATTATTAGGAGTAATTTGATAATGTCATAGTCGTTATGTTGACTATTATCGAATATTGCAATGTGTGGGCTGTGTGGGGCATCCTTGGGTCTTGTTTTAACTAGTTCTTGATGCGATAACTTAGACGTGCCTTCGTTGATGCTATGTTGGTTGTTGTATAGTTGGCTTAGATGTGAGAAGAGTGAGCGATATAGGGGAAGTGCTGCCCAATTGTCTAGAAATAAGCTACTAACGTTGAAGTACGTTTTATGCCTTTCCGTAGCCGAACCATAGTCTTGACATCATAATATAGGTTGAAATACTTTGGGCAGCATATACATATCAAGTCACAGACTAAGTGCCAAAGGTATGTGAAGCTAACCCTTCTTTCTTTTTTGGCATGATCTTTATAAACAAATAGACGCTGAGCATGTGACTTTAAAGAAACTCCTATTCTTAGAGACACTAGGGAGGCTAATGTTCTTGATTCCCAGAACTTACTTCATTATGTCTTGATACGTGTCTATGATTCCTGAAGTCTATTTGATATATTCCATAGTGACATTCGAAGGATACTTGATATGACTATTGTCTTGATTATCAAATGAAGGTTCATTTTGATTATTCTATTGAGTCTCAGATATGACTTAGTTTGCATATGGTTGCTCACTACTCTACTCGTGCATGCCTCAATGTATCTTTCACCGAGTCCCGAGTTGGGGTACGTTCTCGTTCACAGTTTCACTGCATTGTTCACCAAGTCCCTCACTAGAGGGCCGGGATACGGTATATATATATATATATATATGATGATATGATGATGTGATTATGGCGCCACGGATGGTATATGATGACTTTATTCACCGAGTCCCATAATGGGCCGGGTATGATGTATGATATTGATATGCATGATTTACATTTCATAAGGCAAGTGTATGGGTATTATGATTGTCATACTTGTCTCCTATAACCTCTATTTCAGTCATGATCCTCTTTACTATATTTCATGCTTTATATACTCAGTATATATCTCATACAGACCCCCTTTCTTCGGGGGGGGGGGGGGGGGGGGGGGGGGGGTTGCGTTTCATGCTCGCAGGTACGGATACTCGATTTGGTGATCCTCCAGCTTAGGACTTCTACTCATCTGTCTTGAAGAGCTCCATTGTTCCGGAGCCTAGACTTTTGGTACAGATCTTTTGATGTATATATATGTTTATCCTGGGGTACGGCGGGGCCCTGTCCCGTCATATTTCACTATCGATACTCTTAGAGGTCTGTAGACATATGTGTGGGTTGTGTATAAGTTTTGTTCAACTGTGTCTATGTGATTTGCTACGGATATGTTCGTATGTAGTGGTAGCCTTGTCGGCTTACGTATGGTATTGGAATGTAGTGGCAGCCTCGTCGGCTTGCGTATCGTATTACGTTTTGATTTGTTGTGACTCCTCAGGAGACAAGTTATCTTGATATATATATGTGATGACGTTATGAACCTTTGGAGTTTTTGCAAGTTTCCACATTGTTCTTAGATTCAGTCTGACTATATCTAGCAGGTACGTATACGAGTGTCCAGCTCGGGCACTAGTCACGGCCCACGGGGTTGGGTCATGACTGTTATATCCCGTATTTTGTACATTTGGATATTTCAAGGTAGTCGTGGTAAGTTAAGGGAAAGACTATTTTCCAAAGTTATTTTAATGTACAAGTTGTTTATTAGTATGGAAATATTGAGAAAGACTAAGGGTAAAAAGGGAAATTCACAAGGTGGTCATGGTAATATTGTGGAAGGCTAGGGGCAAAAACGGGAATTTCACAAACAATTCAAGAAGGATCTTGAAGGGACCATTTTGGCCATGTGGCATATGTCCACATTTTTATTTAATAGAGCTAATTATATATATATATAGACCAAAGCTTACATAACAAGACAATTATTCATCTTGTTTATTTGAAGAAACTTCAAGAAAAAGGGAGAAGGGGACATGTGTCCACTTTGTGTTGGTAGAAGCCATATATATATATATATATATATATATATATATATATATATATACAATTGATGACAAAATAAGGCATATTCACCTTTTAAATCAAGAAGCTTGGAGAAGAGAATAGGGGCTATTCGGCCATGGTTCCAAAAAATTTGTCCCATGGAAATGTATGAAGAAAAATTAATTTATTCTAGTATTCCAATTAATTTGAAGGCCCTAATTAACGTGGGGTGGTTGTTGAAGCAAGCAAACCATCCATTTGTGCAAGTTTACAACTCTAGCCAAGTTAACAAGTGGAGTGAGAAAGGTATGTATTCAATCTTCTTTTACATGTGTTATAGATGATTTATGTATGTTGAGGTATGAAGGAATGGATGAAATTCATGAAATATGTATGGGTAGGTCATGGCCGAATGAAGGTTGTATTGGTAAGATGAGATGGATTGATTTTATTTAGTATTTTGATTGTTATAGTTGTGGATTTCATGATGAAAATGAAGGTTTGATAACTTGAAATGAAGTTGTGATCATTGTGGGATTATTGAAGAAATTAATATGACACTAGCATGGTTTCTTGTGTTGTGAAGATAATGTTGTCAACGCGTGGTTGTAGATATAATGCATGAATTTGGAGGTGAGAAATGTGTTGATTTTATTGAGTTTGGAAGATTGTAAGTTGGTTGTTGTGATTGAATTGAAAATAAGTAAAATGTTGTCGAATTATGTAAAAGGGAGTTATTAACGTTAGAATGTATTTTGAATTGATCGATGAAGTTGTTAATGTGTAGATTGTTGGTGTAGTTCATGAATTTGGAAGAAAAGAATGTATTGTTGTTGTCTTTATTAAGTTTGGAAGATTTCGGGTTATTGTTGATGATTTGGCCGAGTTGAATTCTCGGATTGTTGTTGATAAATTGGTTGAGTTAGATTCTCGGGGATGGTGTAATTACAGGGGAGATGCTGCCAAAATTTTGGTAGATTATAAGTGAATTTATTTGAGAAACTAAGGCAAGTGTCTGACGACGAATCTAATGATTGTGTAAATTCTTTTGAATGTAGACTAGCAAGCTTGGATAAATAAGCGTGGCTAATAGGACGTGGAACAGGTATGTTAAGGCTCGTCCCTTTCTTTCAAAGGCATGATTTCGATGTTATGGCTTCATAAATGTTTCCATATCTTCCTTGTTCTCAAAAGTTAGATGTTTATGACTCCAAGGCATAATTCCTTTCCTAACAATTCATCGTTGTTTTCCAAAATGCCGTATTTTTCCCAAACTAGAGGTTTATGATTTTGAAAGCCCTTATGACAACAAGGATGGACACGTTTGTATCATGATGGCAATGATGCCAAAAATGAGAATGATTCCATGTTTAAAGGTTCCAAGTTTATGATTTCAATGACGATATATGAATGTTGAGCTATTTCTTGATTTCCCAATTTTATTCATGGATGACGACTATTTTTATGGATTCCATGGTATATGATGTGACACCTTATGAGATTTATGATCTTATTCTATGTTCTTTAATGCTGTTATTTGTTGCTAGTCTCATCTTATAATAATTGTTCCTTCAAGGTGAGACAAAGCCATGATGATTATTCCATAATATAATCGGAGGTCACCGACCTTACGTTACTCCGATAGAGACATAACATTCCTTGGGCTCTCCTGCATGCTACTTACATGATACATGCATATGATATATGTATATGATACATGAACAAGATATATGCACATGATACATGAACATGATATATGTATATGTGTATGAGGAATATGGGAAAAAGGGCCAGAGCGCTATAGACGCTAGGATATGCAGACGATACATGTATCTGTATATGACATGATATCATCCCGGACGCGGGATATATGTGGCTAAATGGATCGGAGCCGATGCCTCGGCAATATGATATGTTCTATTTTCTATATATATATGAACAAGAAATGTTTTTCAAAGGAAGTATTACTATGTATATATGTATATATGTGGATCGGGCTGCACGTTCCGTAGCACTCAGCATGCATGGTACCGCCAAAAGGCATTCATTATACAGGTTATTCTTTTATCTTACGGTATGCCCAATATGTCCATCCTGTTATTACTCATACCTTACATCCCTTACTATGTTACTATTCATGCCTTGCATACTCAGTACATTGCTTGTACTGACCCCTTTTTTCGGGGGCTGCGTTTCATGCCACATAGGTATACCCAGATGAGTAGAAGCCATTATAGCAGATGTACCAGCTGGATTGGCGAGCTCCATTTCCCTCCGGAGTGTTGCCGAGTCAGAGTTTATATGTTATGATTTCTGATTGATGTTAGAGACTTTGCAGACAAAGTCGTGGGTATAGGATGTCAGTCTTGTAAGCGGCTCCACCAGCCGATGTGTCGTTATGTATTATGTTACAGATTCCTTATGATTACCGATTCTACTTGATTTGAGCACGATGGAAAGAAAGTTTCTGAAAGCCTTACTATGTATTTCATGCTTATTCGATTTAAAAGTCCAAGGAGACTATGTGTGTACTAAGAGTCAGAGGGTTCGCTCGGCCCTAAGTAAGGGTCGGGTGCCCATCACACCCTAGCGAGATTAGGGTTTGACAGTGACAAAAGTGGTATCAGAGCAGTTCATCCTCGGAGTGTCTACAGACCGTGTCTAGTAGAGTCTTGTTTATCGGTGTGTTGTGCACCACATCTATAAACAGGAAGCTACAGGACATTTAGGATGTTATCTTTACTTCCTACTCTAGATCGTGCGATAGAGCTATATTATCAGGATAATCCCTCCCTAACAGATTATTATGTTTACAGCTATACCTCCAAAGAAAGCGACAGCTGCCCAGAAGGGCAAATCGGTAGCACGAGATTCTAGTCAGACTCGGAAAGTTTCTAGGGCCCGTGCCCAGTCTATGCCCGAGATTGTGCTCCCGTCAGCGAGCTCTGCTACACTGCCACCTCCAAAGGAACTCAGAGCAGCAGCAGCTTCAGATCAGGGGGCAGCTCCACCGCTAGCTCTCGAGGCTCCAGTACCTGAGCCTCCCACTCTTCAGCTAGGGCCGGAGGATAGGGCCATGACGGATGCAGTTCAGTTGGTGACCAGATTATTGGCAGGGCAGGCTCGCAGGCATGGACTAGGATTTTACCATGCGGATAGACATGATAGTTTGAGGGCTCGTGATTTCTTAAGTTGTAATCCTCCAGAGTTTTTCAGGTCAGAGCCCGAGGTTGATCCGCAGGAGTTTGTTCGGCAGATGCAGCGTACATTGAGGATAATCAAGGCTTCTGAGACTGAGTCTGCTAAGTTGGCTTCATATCGGTTGCGTGATGTAGATGTTAATTGGTATGAGTCGTGAGAGTTATCTAGGGGCGAGGGTGCTCCTCCAGCGATATGGGATGAGTTTGTGGAGGCTTTCCTTGGCAACTTTCTGCCTCTAGAGATGAGACGGGCCAGAGTTGATAGATTCTTACATCTGAGGCAGAGTGGCAAGAGCGTTCAAGAGTACAGTCTTGAGTTTGATTCATTGGCTAGATATGCACCTACTATTGTAGCCGATATGGCTGATAGAGTGCATCGTTATGTGATGGGGCTGGATCGTTATTTAATTGATGGCTGTATGGCAGTGGCTCTTCAGCCAGTTATGGATATTGCTCGGATACAGGCATATGCACAGGGGGTAGAGGATCGACACAGAGGGCGTCAGCCAGATAGATGTTATTATGGGTATGGATTGGTTAGCTTCTTGTTATGCTAACGTTGATTGTAGAGAAAAGATAGTCCAATTTCAGTTCCTAGGGGAACTGGTTATAGAGTGGATGGGGAATACAGCATCGCCGAGGGGTAAGTTTATTTCATACATCGAGGTAAGGAAGATGGTTAGAAAGGGTTATATTTATCATCTGGTTCGTGTGCATGACTTGAAAGCAGAGGTACCGACTCTTCAGTCAGTCCCGGTAGTTAATGAATTTCCAGATGTATTTCCAGACGAGCTTCCATGTCTTCCTCCTGAACGGGAGATAGAGTTTACTATAGATGTATTGCCAAATATTCAGCCCATATCTATTCCTCCTTATAGAATGGCACCTGCAGAGCTGAAGGAGTTAAAGAAGCAACTGAGGGACTTATTAGAAAAGGGCTTCATCAGGCCCAGCACATCACCTTGGGGAGCACCGGTACTGTTTGTGAGAAAGAAGGATGGGTCGCAGAGGATGTGTATTTATTATAGGCAGCTGAATAAAGTAATAGTAAACAATAGATATCCCCTCCCCAGGATTGATGATTTATTTGACCAGTTGCAGGGTGCTAAATGCTTTTCGAAGATAGACTTTCGGTCAGGCTATAATCAGGTGCGGGTGAAGGAGGCAGATATTCTGAAGACTGCATTCAAGATTCGATACGGGTATTATGAGTTTAGAGTGATGTCTTTTGGGCTGACCAATGCTCCAGCGGTATTTATGGATTTAATGAACCGAGTGTTCAAACCATTCCTAGATAAGTTCGTGATTTTATTTATCGATGATATTCTAGTCTATTCACATTCAGCAGAGGAGCATGCAGATCATTTGAGGATGGTACTTAGGGTGCTCCAACACCAGAAGATGTATGCTAAGTTCTCTAAATGCGAATTCTGGTTGACTTCAGTAGCATTCTTGGGGCATATTGTTGGAGCTGATGGTATTCGGGTATATACACAGAAGATTGAGGCTGTAAAGACTTGGCCTAGACCTACGACACCTACTGAGGTACGCAGTTTTCTGGGGCTAGCAGGATATTACAGGAGATTTGTAGAAACGTTTGCCTCAATTTCAGCGCCTTTAACAAGGCTAACACAGAAGGCATCTAAATTCCAGTGGACTGACGCATGTGAGCAAAGCTTCCAGTTGTTGAAAGACAATCTGACTACGGCTCCAGTCTTAACTCTTCCAGAGGAACCAGATGGCTATGTTATGTATTGTGATGCTTCAGGTGTTGGACTAGGTTGTGTATTGATGCAGCATGGCAGGGTTATAGCTTACGCTTCCCGACAGCTCAGAAAACACGAAAGGAATTATCCTCCTCACGATCTGGAGTTAGCAGCGGCAATTCATGCTTTGAAGTTATGGAGGCATTACTTATATGGTGTTCATGTTGATGTTTATACGGACCACAAGAGTCTCCAATATATCTTTAAGCAGAAAGAGTTGAATGTGCGACAGAGACGGTGGTTAGAGTTATTAAAAGATTATGATGTTGATATCTTATACCACCCAGGGAAAGCAAATGTTGTAGCAGATGCCCTTAGCCGTAAATATATGGGTAGCTTGACGGATGTGCAACCAGAAAAGAAGGAGATAGTTCGTGAGATTTACCGACTAGCTAGCCTTGGAGTTCGTTTGGTTGATTCTAGAGATGATGGAGTTTCTATTCGAGAAGTTGCTGAATCCTCTATCATGGAAGAGGTAAAGAGGCACCAGTACAAGGACCCTGTCCTGGCACGGTATAGAGATACAACTCTTCTAAAGAAGGAGACCCCGTTCAAAGTTACACCAGATGGCGTGTTACGATATGAAGGCAGACTATGTGTACATGAGGTTGCAGGGTTACGGCAACAGGTTATGGGAGAGGCACACTATGCCCGTTATTCTGTTCATCTAGGGTCGACGAAGATGTATCATGACCTCAGATGTTTATATTGGTGGGATGGCATGAAGAAGGACATGGCGGAGTTTGTTGCTCAGTGCCCAAATTGTCAATAGGTTAAGGTCGAGCATCAGAAGCCTGGTGGGTTATTACAGCAGATAGAGGTCCCAACCTAGAAATGGGAAGTAATCCATATGGACTTCATTACAGGTTTACCTCGCACTCCACGGAAGTAGGACTCTATATGGGTTATTGTGGATAGGCTGACAAAATCAGCCCATTTTCTTCTAGTCAGGACTACTTATTCAGCTGAGGACTATGCAAAGTTATATATCAGAGAGATAGTGAGACTCCATGGGGTTCCCATATCTATTATCTCAGACAGAGAAACTCAGTTTACAGCTAACTTCTGGAGATCATTCCAGGAAGGATTAGGGACACGGGAGAGTCTTAGTACAACATTTCACCCTCAGACTGACGGGTAGGCCGAGCGTACTATTCAAACTCTAGGAGATATGTTGCGGGCCTGTATTATTGATTTCAAAGGTAGCTGGGACGATCATTTGCCACTTATCGAGTTTGCTTATAATAATAGCTACCATTCTAGTATCCAGATGGCACCGTATGATGCCTTATATGGGAGGAAGTGCAGGTCACCTATTGGTTGGTTTAATGTTGGTGAGACTAAATTAATAGGCCCAAACACAATTCAGCAAGCTGTTCATAAGGTGAAGCTTATTCAGGAGAGGTTACTGGCAGCCCAGAGTCGACAGAAGTCTTATGTAGATAATCGACGTCGACACTTAGAGTTTCAAGTTGGTGATTGGGTGTTCTTGAAGGTGTCACCCATGAAGGGTGTAATGAGATTCGGCAAGAAAGGGAAGTTTAGCCCGAGGTACATTGGGCCATATTAGATTATTCGTAGGGTAGGAAAGGTTGCCTATGAGTTGGAACTCCCATCTGATTTGGAAGCAGTACAACCAGTCTTTCATGTGTCAATGCTTCGCAAATGTATTGGTGACTCTTCTAGAGAATTCCACGTGGATGATGTCCAGGTGACGGAGGATCTGTCCTACGAGGAACACCCTATAGCTATACTTGATCGGCAAGTTAGAAAATTGCTGATGAAAGATGAAGCATATCAAGAAATTCAAGAAAATCAAGAATTGGAAATAATCTTGAAACTTGAGCTTCTTGGACTTTTCTTTTTCTTGAATTTCAGTCTTATGTTTCTTGAATTTCTTTATATTCTTCATCTTTCATCATTAATTGATGTGATTCTTCGAGTTAACAAAGAACCAATCGACCAGGATCTTGTTCTTGAAGCGGTTTGATGGGCAGATTCAAGAAACGGATGTATCTCAATTTGTAGGCGTCGGATTGAAGTGATTCAAAAACTATGTGAAAGATGTAGATTTGAACTATAAAAATAACTATTGAATGGTTTAAATCAAGTAAGTATTTAGAGAAAACCGATGGAAATAAAATTACGGTTCTGGGTATGAACTAGAACGAATTTTAATCAAGAAACGCGTTCTTGAATGATCAAGAACAAATAAAGTTCCTAAGTCACCACTTGAAATCAATTAATGTGATAAAGAAACACCACACGCAACTGAAAAGAAGGTAAAGACTATCACCACCATGCTTGGAACCAAAAACAAGGATAAAGAACAAGAAATAGAGAGAATAACTCTATTGCAAAATTTAGGTTTATGCTAAAAACGTGAATAGTATTTTTACAAGTCATGAGAATCCTTTATATAGGCCTAGGGTCTCTTCTTTTATGACTACAAATCCCTATTATACTCTAGAAAGGAAATAACTAAAAACAAGGAAAGTAAAATCCCTATACTATAAGGAAAAGAATAAAGAAAACTAGAATCCTACTAGAACTAGGATAGAGATCCTACTAATGATAGGAAATTAAATCCTACTATGATATAAATCAAGAAACAAGAATCCTATTTAGAAAAGGATTCAAGAAACAAGAATCCTATTTAGAAAAGGATTCAAGAAACAAGAATGGGAAATAATATTCAAACTTGAGCTTCTTGGACTTTTCTTTTTCTAGAATTTCAGTCTTGTGTTTCTTGATTTTCTTGAATTTCTTGATATTCTTCAGCTTTCATCATTCTCCCCTTGTTGAGAAAGACCCGTCCTCGAGTCTAAAGGCTCCATAAATGGTGAAAGATTAGCAAAAAAAAAAAAACAATTTGGAACAACCCATACCACCAGGCTTTAAGTTGCATTTTTCTAGTTTGTCATAGAGCTTTATCATGTTGAAAGGAGTCTTTACATATGGCCGAACTAAATCCCACTTCCTTAGTAGTAGTAACTTTATACCATGATTTCTCAAATGTAGCATCTTAAACTGATCTTCACTGTCTAAACCATAATCACAGCTTATTTCCTTTTGATCTTCATGAATCTTGAACACTCCCGTGTCGATGTGGTATTTTCATGCAAAATCTGAGTTAGTGCCACAAAAACCTTTAAATAAATCAAATTCATGTACCTTCGGATCAGGGTTAGAGAATAAATCATGTCTTCTTATGAGCTCCTTGATGATTTCGATGCTCTCATATTTGACATGATTATAGCCATTAACCTCAATGAAATTGAGAGATATTAAATCTACACTTTCTTGCAAAGATTAAACCTTTTGAGGAATAAATCTTGCTCGAATTAGATAATAAATTAAACTCTCATTCATAAACTCCTTTTTCAGCAACTTATTCTCTTTCTCTTCCAAATCTTCATAGACTATTGGTCCTATGCAATCCGTTACTTTGGTTGGTGTGGAGTATTCTTTTTGAAATCCCTTCGTGGAAACTCAATCTCACAAATAGTTGGATGCTCCAATGGATCCTCATCAAACTTTGGAGGTAAATCCTCCACTTGTGGATCCAATACATTCTCCTCCTCCGTTTGCTGTTCCATATTTATGGGACCAATGATTTGTAATTTGGTCACAAAAGAATCATCAACATTCTTGGAGTTTTTAGCAACATCTTCTTGATTCAAGGGAACCAATTTAATTCTTTGTCCATCCTTTGTAAAAGAGTAGGTATTACGATATTCATCATATTTAGCACACCTATCATACACCCATGGTCTTCCAAGTAATAAGTGGCAAGCATCCATCTTTATTACATCACACCAAACAATTTCTTTATATATTTTTCCAATAGAAAAAGAAACTAGGCATTGACGAGTTACCTCTAAACCACCATCATCATTCTCAAATTTGATGCTATAAGGATATGGATGAGGTTTTGTTGACAAGCCAAGTTTAGAAACCATCTCGTCAGAAACAACATTAACATGACTTCCTTTATCAACTCGAAGAATCTCATCAATTTGGTATCAGAGCACAGTTGAGGAGTAGGATGAGTATGCAACTAAGAGGAGGACGTTTGGTTCAAGAAGATGAAAAACTATGGAAAAAGGAATCTCTTTTCCACAATAGATGTATCTCCCATGATGAGGTATGTTCGGTAATCATTGATAAAGGAAGTCATGTTAATGTTGTTTCTGACGAGATGGTTTCTAAACTTGGCTTGTCAACAAAACCCCATCCATATCCTTATAGCATCAAATTTGAGAATGATGATGGTGGTTTAGAGGTAACTCGTCAATGCCTAGTTTCTTTTTCTATTGGCAAAATATATAAAGACATTGTTTGGTGTGATGTAATAAAGATGGATGCTTGGCACTTATTACTTGGAAGACCATGGGTGTATGATAGGTGTGCTAAATATGATGAATATCGTAATACCTACTCTTTTACAAAGGATGGACAAAGAATTAAATTGGTTCCCTTGAATCAAGAAGATGTTGCTAAAAACTCCAAGAATGTTGATGATTCTTTTGTGACCAAATTACAAATCATTGGTCCCATAAATATGGAATAGCAAACGGAGGAGGAGAATGTATTGGATCCACAAGTGGAGGATTTACCTCCAAAGTTTGATGAGGATCCATTGGAGCATCCAACTATTTGTGAGATTGAGTTTCCACAAAGGGATTTCAAAAAGAATACTCCACACCAACCAAAGTAACGGATTGCATAGGACCAATAGTCTATGAAGATTTGGAAGAGAAAGAGAATAAGTTGTTGAAAAAGGAGTTTATGAATGAGAGTTTAATTTATTATCTAATTCGAGCAAGATTTATTCCTCAAAAGGTTTAATCTTTACAAGAAAGTGTAGATTTAATATCTCTCAATTTCATTGAGGTTAATGGCTATAATCATGTCAAATATGAGAGCATCAAAATCATCAAGGAGCTCATAAGAAGACATGATTTATTCTCTAACCCTGATCCAAAGGTACATGAATTTGATTTATTTAAAGGTTTTTGTGGCACTAACTCAGATTTTGCATGGAAATACCACATCGACACGGGAGTGTTCAAGATTCATGAAGATCAAAAGGAAATAAGCTGTGATTATGGTTTAGACAGTGAAGATCAGTTTAAGATGCTACATTTGAGAAATCATGGTATAATGTTACTACTACTAAGGAAGTGGGATTTAGTTCGTCCATATGTAAAGACTCCTTTCAACATGATAAAGCTCTATGACAAACTAGAAAAATGCAACTTAAAGCCTGGTGGTATGGGTTGTTCCAAATTTTTTATTTTGTTTTGCTAATCTTTCACCATTTATGGAGCCTTTAGACTCGAGGACGGGTCTTTCTCAACAAGGGGAGAATGATGAAAGATGAAGAATATCAAGAAATTTCTAGAAAATCAAGAAACACAAGACTGAAATTCTAGAAAAAGAAAAGTCCAAGAAGCTCAAGTTTGAAGATTATTTTCCATTCTTGTTTCTTGAATCCTTTTCTAAATAGGTTTCTTGTTTCTTGATTTATATCATAGTAGGATTTAATTTCCTATCATTAGTAGGATCTTTATCCTAGTTCTAGTAGGATTCTAGTTTTCTTTATTCTTTTCCTTGTAGTATAGGGATTTTACTTTCCTTGTTTTTAGTTATTTCCTTTCTAGAGTATAATAGGGATTTGTAGTCATAAAAGAAGAGACCCTAGGCCTATATAAAGGATTCTCATGACTTGGAAAAATACTATTCACGTTTTTAGCATAAACCTAAATTTTGCAATAGAGTTATTCTCTCTATTTCTTGTTCTTTATCCTTGTTTTTGGTTCCAAGCAAGGTGGTGATAGTCTTTACCTTCTTTTCAGTTGCGTGTGGTGTTTCTTTATCACATTAATTGATTTCAAGTGGTGACTTAGGAACTTTATTTGTTCTTGATCATTCAAGAACGCGTTTCTTGATTAAAATTCGTTCTAGTTCATACCCAGAACCTTAATTTTATTTCCATCGGTTTTCTCTAAATACTTACTTGATTTAAAAGATTCAATAGTTATTTTTATAGTTAAAATCTACATCTTTCACATAGTTTTTGAATCACTTCAATCCGACGCCTACAAATTGAGATACATCCGTTTCTTGAATCTGCCCATCAAACCGCTTCAAGAACAAGATCCTGGTCGATTGGTTCTTTGTTAACTCTAAGAATCACATCAATTAATGATGAAAGATGAAGAATATCAAGAAATTCAAGAAAATCAAGAAACATAAGGCTGAAATTCAAGAAAAAGAAAAGTCCAAGAAGCTCAAGTTTGAAGATTATTTCCAATTCTTGATTTTCTTGAATTTCTTGATATGCTTCATCTTTCATCAGCAATCTTCTAACTTGCCGATCAAGTATAGCTATAGGGTCTTCCTCGTAGGACAGCTGCTTCGTCACCTGGACATCATCCACGGGGAATTCTCTAGAAGAGTCACCAATACATTTGCGAAGCATTGACACATGAAAGACTAGATGTACTGCTTCCAAATCAGATGGGAGTTCCAGCTCATAGGAAACCTTTCCTACCCTACGAATAATCTAATATGGCCCAATGTACCTCGGGCTAAACTTCCCTTTCTTGCCGAATCTCATTACACCCTTCATGGGTGACACCTTCAAGAACACCCAATCACCAACTTGAAACTCTAAGTGTCGACGTCGATTATCTGCATAAGACTTCTGTCGACTCTGGGCTGCCAGTAACCTCTCCTGAATAAGCTTCACCTTATCAATAGCTTGCTGAATTGTGTTTGGGCCTATTAATTTAGTCTCACCAACATTAAACCAACCAATAGGTGACCTGCACTTCCTCCCATATAAGGCCTCATACGGTGCCATCTGGATACTAGAATGGTAGCTATTATTATAAGCAAACTCGATAAGTGGAAAATGATCGTCCCAGCTACCTCTGAAATCAATAATACAGGCCCGCAACATATCTCCTAGAGTCCGAATAGTACGCTCGGCCTGCCCGTCAGTCTGAGGGTGAAATGTTGTACTAAGACTCACCCGTGTCCCTAATCCCTCCTGGAATGATCTCTAGAAGTTTGCTGTAAACTGAGCTTCTCTGTCTGAGATAATAGATATGGGAACCCCATGGAGTCTCACTATCTCTCTGATATATAACTTTGCATAGTCCTCAGCTGAATAAGTAGTCCTGACTAGAAGAAAATGGGTTGATTTTGTCAGCATATCCACAATAACCCATATAGAGTCATACTTCCGTGGAGTGCGAGGTAAACCTGTAATGAAGTCCATATGGATTACTTCCCATTTCTAGGTTGGGATCTCTATCTGCTGTAATAACCCACCAGGCTTCTGATGCTCGACCTTAACCTATTGACAATTTGGGCACTGAGCAACAAACTCCGCTATGTCCTTCTTCATGCCATCCAACCAATATAAACATCTGAGGTCATGATACATCTTCGTCAACCCTAGATGAACAGAATAACGGGCATAGTGTGCCTCTCCCATAACCTGTTGCCGTAACCCTGCAACCTCAGGTACACATAGTCTGCCTTCATATCGTAACACGCCATCAGGTGTAACTTTGAACGGGGTCTCCTTCTTCAGAAGAGCTGTATCTCTATACCGTGCCAGGACAGGGTCCTTGTACTGGTGCCTCTTTACCTCTTCCATGATAGAGGATTTAGCAACTTGTCGAATAGAAACTCCATCATCTCTAGAATCAACCAAACGAACTCCAAGGCTATCTAGTCGGTAAATCTCACGAACTATCTCCTTCTTTTCTGGTTGCACATCCGTCAAGCTACCCATAGATTTACGGCTAAGGGCATCTGCTACAACATTTGCTTTCCCTGGGTGGTATAAGATATCAAAATCATAATCTTTTAATAACTCTAACCACCGTCTCTGTCGCACATTCAGCTCTTTTTACTTAAAGATATATTGGAGACTCTTGTGGTCCGTATAAACATCAACATGAACACCATATAAGTAATGCCTCCATAACTTAAAAGCATGAATTACCGCTGCTAACTCCAGATCGTGAGGCGGATAATTCCTTTCGTGTTTTCTGAGCTGTCGGGAAGCGTAAGCTATAACCCTGCCATGCTGCATCAATACACAACCTAGTCCAACACCTAAAGCATCACAATACATAACATAGCCATCTGGTCCCTCTGGAAGAGTTAAGACTGGAGCCGTAGTCAGCTTGTTTTTCAACAACTGGAAGCTTTGCTCACATGCGTCAGTCCACTGGAATTTAGATGCCTTCTGTGTTAGCCTTGTTAAAGGCGCTGAAATTAAGGCAAACTTTTCTACAAATCTCCTGTAATATCCTGCTAGCCCCAGAAAACTACGTACCTCAGTAGGTGTCGTAGGTCTAGGCCAAGTCTTTACAGCCTCAATCTTCTGTGTATCTACCCGAATACCATCAGCTCCAACAATATGCCCCAAGAATGCTACTGAAGTCAACCAGAATTCGCATTTAGAGAACTTAGCATACAACTTCTAGTGTTGGAGCACCCGAAGTACCATCCTCAAATGATCTGCATGCTCCTCTTCTGAATGTGAATAGACTAGAATATCATCGATAAATACAATCACGAACATATCTAGGAATGGTTTGAACACTCGGTTCATTAAATCCATTAATACCGCTGGAGCATTTGTCAGCCCAAAAGACATCACTCTAAACTCATAATGCCCGTATCGAGTCTTGAATGCAGTCTTCAGAATATCTGCCTCCTTCACCCGCACCTGATGATAGCCTGACCGCAAGTCTATCTTCGAAAAGCATTTAGCACCCTGCAACTGGTCAAATAAATCATCAATCCTGGGGAGGGGATATCTATTCTTTACTATTACTTTATTCAGCTGCCTATAATCAATACACATCCGCAGCGACCAATCCTTCTTTCTCACAAACAGTACCGGTGCTCCCCAAGGTGATGTGCTGGGCCTGATGAAGCCCTTTTCTAATAAGTCCCTCAGTTGCTCTTTTAACTCCTTCAGCTCTGCAGGTGCCATTCTATAAGGAGGAATAGATATGGGCTGAATATCCGACAATACATCTATAGTAAACTCTATCTCCCGTTCAGGAGGAAGACATGGAAGCTCGTCTGGAAATACATCTGGAAATTCATTAACTACCGGGACTGACTGAAGAGTCGGTATCTCTGCTTTCAAGTCATGCACACGAACCAGATGATAAATATAACCCTTTCTAATCATCTTCCTTACCTCGATGTATGAAATAAACTTACCCCTCGGCGATGCTGTATTCCCCATCAACTCTATAACCAGTTCCCCTAGGAACTGAAATTGGACTATCTTTCTCTACAATCAACGTTAGCATAACAAGAAGCTAACCAATCCATACCCATAATAACATCTATCTGGATGACGCCCTCTGTGTCGATCCTCTACCCCCTGTGCATATGCTTGTATCCGAGCAATATCCATACCTGGATGAAGAGCCACTTCCATACAGCAATCAATTAAATAACGATCCAGCCCCATCACATAACGATGCACTCTATCAGCCATATCGGCTACAATAGTAGGTGCATATCTAGCCAATGAATCAAACTCAAGACTGTACTTTTGAACGCTCCTGCCACTCTGCCTCAGATGTAAGAATCTATCAACTATGGCCCGTCTCATCTCTGGGGGCAGAAAGTTGCCAAGGAAAGCCTCCACAAACTCATCCCATATCGTTGGAGGAGCACCCTCGCCCCTAGACAACTCTCACGACTCATACCAATTAACAGCTACATCACGCAATCGATATGAAGCCAACTTAGCAGACTCAGTCTCAGAAGCCTTGATTATCCTCAATGTACGTTGCATCTGCCGAACAAACTCCTGCAGATCAACCTCGGGCTCTGACCTGAAAAACTCTGGAGGATTACAACTTAAGAAATCACGAGCCCTCAAACTATCATGTCTATCCGCATGGTAAAATCCTAGTCCATGCCTGGGAGCCTGCCCTGCCAATAATCTGGTCAGCAACTGAACTGCATCCGTCATGGCCCTATCCTCCGGCCCTAGCTGAAGAATGGGAGGCTCAGGTACTGGAGCCTCGAGAGCTAGCGGTGGAGCCGCCCCCTGATCTGAAGCTGCTGCTGCTCTGAGTTCCTCTGGAGGTGGCAGTGTAGCAGAGCTCGCTGACGGGAGCACAATCTCGGGCATAGACTGGGCACGGGCCCTAGTAACTTTCCGAGTCTGACTAGTATCTCCTGCTACCGATTTGCCCTTCTGGGCAGCTGTCGCTTTCTTTGGAGGTATAGCTGTAAACATAATAATATGTTAGGGAGGGATTATCCTGATAATATAGCTCTATCGCACGATCTAGAGTAGGAAGGAAAGATAACATCCTAAATGTCCTGTAGCTTCCTGTTTATAGATGTGGTGCACAACACACCGATAAACAAGACTCTACTAGACACGGTCTGTAGACACTCCGAGGATGAACTGCTCTGATACCACTTTTGTCACTGTCAAACCCTAATCTCGCTAGGGTGTGATGGGCACCCGACCCTTACTTAGGGCCGAGCGAACCCTCTGACTCTTAGTACACACATAGTCTCCTTGGACTTTTAAATCAAATAAGCATGAAATACATAGTAAGGCTTTCAGAAACTTTCTTTCCATCGTGCTCAAATCAAGTAGAATCGGTAATCATAAGGAATCTGTAACATAATACATAACGACACATCGGCTGGTGGAGCCGCTTACAAGACTGACATCCTATACCCACGACTTTGTCTGCAAAGTCTCTAACATCAATCAGAAATCATAACATATAAACTCTGACTCGGCAACACTCCGGAAGGAAATGGAGCTCGCCAATCCAGCTGGTACATCTGCTATAATGGCTTCTACTCATCTGGGTGTACCTGTGTCGCATGAAACGCAGCACCCGAAGAAAGGGGGTCAGTACGAGCAATGTACTGAGTATGCAAGGCATGAATAGTAACATAGTAAGGGATGTAAGGGATGAGTAATAACAGGATGGACATATTGGGCATACCGTAAGATAAAAGAATAACCTGTACAATGAATGCCTTTTGGCTGTACCATGCATGCTGAGTGCTGCGGAACGTGCAGCCCGATCCACATATATACATATATACATAGTAATACTTCCTCGGCAATATGATATGTTCTATTTTCTATATATATATGAACAAGAAATGTTTTTCAAATGAAGTATTACTATGTATATATGTATATATGTGGATCGGGCTGCACGTTCCGCAGCACTCAGCATGCATGGTACCGCCAAAAGGCATTCATTGTACAGGTTATTCTTTTATCTTACGGTATGCCCAATATGTCCATCCTGTTATTACTCATACCTTACATCCCTTACTATGTTACTATTCATGCCTTGCATACTCAGTACATTGCTCGTACTGACCTCCTTTCTTCGGGGGCTGCGTTTCATGCCATACAGGTACACCCAGATGAGTAGAAGCCATTATAGCAGATGTACCAGCTGGATTGGCGAGCTACATTTCCTTCCGGAGTGTTGCCGAGTCAGAGTTTATATGTTATGATTTCTGATTGATGTTAGAGACTTTGCAGACAAAGTCGTGGGTATAGGATGTCAATCTTGTAAGCGGCTCCACCAGCCGATGTGTCGTTATGTATTATGTTACAGATTCCTTATGATTACCGATTCTACTTGATTTGAGCACGATGGAAAGAATGTTTCTGAAAGCCTTACTATGTATTTCATGCTTATTTGATTTAAAAGTCCAAGGAGACTATGTGTGTACTAAGAGTCAGAGGGTTCGCTCGGCCCTAAGTAAGGGTCGGGTGCCCATCACACCCTAGCGAGATTAGGGTTTGACAGTGACAAAAGTGGTATCAGAGCAGTTCATCCTCGGAGTGTCTACAGACCGTGTCTAGTAGAGTCTTGTTTATCGGTGTGTTGTGCACCACATCAATAAACAGGAAGCTACAGGACATTTAGGATGTTATCTTTCCTTCCTACTCTAGATCGTGCGATAGAGCTATATTATCAGGATAATCCCTCCCTAACAGATTATTATGTTTACAGCTATACCTCCAAAGAAAGCGACAGCTGCCCAGAAGGGCAAATCGGTAGCAGGAGATACTAGTCAGACTGGGAAAGTTACTAGGGCCCGTGCCCAGTCTATGCCCGAGATTGTGCTCCCGTCAGCGAGCTCTGCTACACTGCCACCTCCAGAGGAACTCAGAGCAGCAGCAGCTTCAGATCAGGGGGCGGCTCCACGGCTAGCTCTCGAAGCTCCAGTACCTGAGCCTCCCACTCTTCAGCTAGGGCCGGAGGATAGGGCCATGACGGATGCAGTTCAGTGGCTGACCAGATTATTGGCAGGGCAGGCTCGCAGGCATGGACTAGGATTTTACCATGCGGATAGACATGATAGTTTGAGGGCTTGTGATTTCTTAAGTTGTAATCCTCCAGAGTTTTTCAGGTCAGAGCCCGAGGTTGATCCGCGGGAGTTTGCTCGGCAGATGCAGCGTACATTGAGGATAATCAAGGCTTCTGAGACTGAGTCTGCTAAGTTGGCTTCATATCGGTTGCGTGATGTAGCTGTTAATTGGTATGAGTCGTGAGAGTTATCTAGGGTCCTCCAGCGATATGGGATGAGTTTGTGGAGGATTTCCTTGGCAACTTTCTGCCCCCAGAGATGAGACGGGACAGAGTTGATAGATTCTTACATCTGAGGCAGAGTGGAAGGAGCATTCAAAAGTACAGTCTTGAGTTTGATTCATTGGCTAGATATGCACCTACTATTGTAGCCGATATGGCTGATAAAGTGCATCGTTATGTGATGGGGCTGGATCGTTATTTAATTGATTGCTGTATGGAAGTGGCTCTTCAGCCAGGTATGGATATTGCTCGGATACAGGCATATGCACAGGGGGTAGAGGATCGACACAGAGGGCGTCATCCAGATAGATGTTATTATGGGTATGGATTGGTTAGCTTCTTGTTATGCTAACGTTAATTGTAGAGAAAGATAGTCCAATTTCAGTTCCTAGGGGAACCGGTTATAGAGTGGATGGGGAATACAGCATCGCCGAGGGGTAAGTTTATTTCATACATCGAGGTAAGGAAGATGATTAGAAAGGGTTATATTTATCATCTGGTTCGTGTGCATGACTTGAAAGCAGAGGTACCGACTCTTCAGTCAGTCCCGGTAGTTAATGAATTTCCAGATGTATTTCCAGACGAGCTTCCATGTCTTCCTCCTGAACGGGAGATAGAGTTTACTATAGATGTATTGTCGGATATTCAGCCCATATCTATTCCTCCTTATAGAATGGCACCTGCAGAGCTGAAGGAGTTAAAAGAGCAACTGAGGGACTTATTAGAAAAGGGCTTCATCAGGCCCAGCACATCACCTTGGGGAGCACCGGTACTGTTTGTGAGAAAGAAGGATTGGTCGCTGCGGATGTGTATTGATTATAGGCAGCTGAATAAAGTAATAGTAAAGAATAGATATCCCCTCCCCAGGATTGATGATTTATTTGACCAGTTGCAGGGTGCTAAATGCTTTTCGAAGATAGACTTGCGGTCAGGCTATCATCAGGTGCGGGTGAAGGAGGCAGATATTCTGAAGACTGCATTCAAGACTCGATACGGGCATTATGAGTTTAGAGTGATGTCTTTTGGGCTGACCAATGCTCCAGCGGTATTTATGGATTTAATGAACCGAGTGTTCAAACCATTCCTAGATATGTTCATGATTGTATTTATCGATGATATTCTAGTCTATTCACATTCAGAAGAGAAACATGCAGATCATTTGAGGATGGTACTTAGGGTGCTCCAACACCAGAAGTTGTATGCTAAGTTCTCTAAATGCAAATTCTGGTTTACTTCAGTAGCATTCTTGGGGCATATTGTTGGAGCTGATGGTATTCGGGTAGATACACAGAAGATTGAGGCTGTAAAGACTTGGCCTAGACCTACGACACCTACTGAGGTACGCAGTTTTCTGGGGCTAGCAGGATATTACAGGAGATTTGTAGAAACGTTTGCCTCAATTTCAGTGCCTTTAACAAGGCTAACACAGAAGGCATCTAAATTCCAGTGGACTGACGCATGTGAGCAAAGCTTGCAGTTGTTGAAAGACAAGCTGACTACGGCTCCAGTCTTAACTCTTCCAGAGGGACCAGATGGCTATGTTATGTATTGTGATGCTTCAGGTGTTGGACTAGGTTGTGTATTGATGCAGCATGGCAGGGTTATAGCTTACGCTTCCCGACAGCTCAGAAAACACGAAAGGAATTATCCTCCTCACGATCTGGAGTTAGCAGCGGTAATTCATGCTTTGAAGTTATGGAGGCATCACTTATATGGTGTTCATGTTGATGTTTATACGGACCACAAGAGTCTCCAATATATCTTTAAGCAGAAAGAGCTGAATGTGCGACAGAGACGGTGGTTAGAGTTATTAAAATATTATGATGTTGATATCTTATACCACCCAGGGAAATCAAATGTTGTAGCAGATGCCCTTAGCCGTAAATCCATGGGTAGCTTGACGGATGTGCAACCAGAAAAGAAGGAGATAGTTCGTGAGATTTACCGACTAGCTAGCCTTGGAGTTCGTTTGGTTGATTCTAGAGATGATGGAGTTTTTATTCGAGAAGTTGCTGAATCCTCTATCATGGAAGAGGTAAAGAGGCACCAGTACAAGGACCCTGTCCTGGCACGGTATAGAGATACAGCTCTTCTAAAGAAGGAGACCCCGTTCAAAGTTACACCTGATGGCGTGTTACGATATGATGGCAGACTATGTGTACCTGAGGTTGCAGGGTTACAGCAACAGGTTATGGGAGAGGCACACTATGCCCGTTATTCTGTTCATCTAGGGTCGACGAAGATGTATCATGACCTCAGATGTTTATATTGGTGGGACGGCATGAAGAAGGACATAGCGGAGTTTGTTGCTCAGTGCCCAAATTGTCAATAGGTTAAGGTCGAGCATCAGAAGCCTGGTGGGTTATTACAGCAGATAGAGATCCCAACCTAGAAATGGGAAGTAATCCATATGGACTTCATTACAGGTTTACCTCGCACTCCACGGAAGTATGACTCTATATGGGTTATTGTGGATAGGCTGACAAAATCAGCCCATTTTCTTCTAGTCAGGACTACTTATTCAGCTGAGGACTATGCAAAGTAATATATCAGAGAGATAGTGAGACTCCATGGGGTTCCCATATCTATTATCTCAGACAGAGAAGCTCAGTTTACAGCTAACTTCTGGAGATCATTCCAGGAGGGATTAGGGACACGGGTGAGCCTTAGTACAACATTTCACCCTCAGACTGACGGGCAGGCCGAGCGTACTATTCAGACTCTAGGAGATATGTTGCGGGCCTGTATTATTGATTTCAGAGGTAGCTGGGACGATCATTTGCCACTTATCGAGTTTGCTTATAATAATAGCTACCATTCTAGTATCCAGATGGCACCGTATGAGGCCTTATATGGGAGGAAGTGTAGGTCACCTATTGGTTGGTTTAATGTTGGTGAGACTAAATTAATAGGCCCAAACACAATTCAGCAAGCTGTTGATAAGGTGAAGCTTATTCAGGAGAGGTTACTGGCAGCCCAGAGTCGACAAAAGTCTTATGCAGATAATCGACGTCGACACTTAGAGTTTCAAGTTGGTGATTGGGTGTTCTTGAAGGTGTCACCCATGAAGGGTGTAATGAGATTCGGCAAGAAAGGGAAGTTTAGCCCGAGGTACATTGGCCATATTAGATTATTCGTAGGGTAGGAAAGGTTGCCTATGAGTTGGAACTCCCATCTGATTTGGAAGCAGTACATCCAGTCTTTCATGTGTCAATGCTTCGCAAATGTATTGGTGACTCTTCTAGAGAATTCCCCGTGGATGATGTCCAGGTGACGGAGGAGCTGTCCTACGAGGAAAACCCTATAGCTATACTTGATCGGCAAGTTAGAAGATTGCTGATGAAAGATGAAGCATATCAAGAAATTCAAGAAAATCGAGAATTGGAAATAATCTTCAAACTTGAGCTTCTTGAACTTTTCTTTTTCTTGAATTTCAGTCTTATGTTTCTTGATTTTCTTGAATTTCTTGATATTCTTCATCTTTCATCATTAATTTATGTGATTCTTCGAGTTAACAAAGAACCAATCGACCAGGATCTTGTTCTTGAAGCGGTTTGATGGGCAGATTCAAGAAACGGATGTATCTCAATTTGTAGGCGTCGGATTGAAGTGATTCAAAAACTATGTGAAAGATGTAGATTTGAACTATAAAAATAACATTTGAATGGTTTAAATCAAGTAAGTATTTATAGAAAACCGATGGAAATAAAATTAAGGTTCTGGGTATGAACTAGAATGAATTTTAATCAAGAAACGCGTTCTTGAATGATCAAGAACAAATAAAGTTCCTAAGTCACCACTTGAAATCAATTAATGTGATAAAGAAACACCACACGCAACTGAAAACAAGGTAAAGACTACCACCACCTTGCTTGGAACCAAAAACAAGGATAAAGAACAAGAAAAAGAGAGAATAACACTATTGCAAAATTTAGGTTTATGCTAAAAAGGTGAATAGAATTTTTACAAGTCATGAGAATCCTTTATATAGGCCTAGGGTCTCTTCTTTTATGACTACAAATCCCTATTATACTCTAGAAAGGAAATAACTAAAAACAAGGAAAGTAAAATCCCTATACTACAAGGAAAAGAATAAAGAAAACTAGAATCCTACTAGAACTAGGATAAAGATCCTACTAATGATAGGAAATTAAATCCTACTATGATATAAATCAAGAAACAAGAAACCTATTTAGAAAAGGATTCAAGAAACAAGAATGGGAAATAATGTTCAAACTTGAGCTTCTTGAACTTTTCTTTTTCTAGAATTTCAGTCTTGTGTTTCTTGATTTTCTTGAATTTCTTGATATTCTTCATCTTTCATCATTCTCCCCTTGTTGAGAAAGACCCGTCCTCGAGTCTAAAGGCTCCATAAATGGTGAAAGATTAGCAAAAAAAAATAAAAAAATTGGAACAACCCATACCACCAGGATTTAAGTTGCATTTTTCTAGTTTGTCATAGAGCTTTATCATGTTGAAAGGAGTCTTTACATATGGCCTAACTAAATCCCACTTCCTTAGTAGTAGTAACTTTATACCATGATTTCTCAAATGTAGCATCTTAAACTGATCTTCACTGTCTAAACCATAATCACAGCTTATTTCCTTTTGATCTTCATGAATCTTGAACACTCCCGTGTCGATGTGGTATTTCCATGCAAAATATGAGTTAGTGCCACAAAAACCTTTAAATAAATCAAATTCATGTACCTTTGGATCAGGGTTAGAGAATAAATCATGTCTTCTTATGAGCTCCTTGATGATTTCGATGCTCTCATATTTGACATGATTATAGCCATTAACCTCAATGAAATTGAGAGATATTAAATCTACACTTTCTTGCAAAGATTAAACCTTTGGAGGAATAAATCTTGCTCGAATTAGATAATAAATTAAACTCTCATTCATAAACTCCTTTTTCAGCAACTTATTCTCTTTCTCTTCCAAATCTTCATAGACTATTGGTCCTATGCAATCCGTTACTTTGGTTGGTGTGGAGTATTCTTTTTGAAATCCCTTTGTGGAAACTCAATCTCACAAATAGTTGGATGCTCCAATGGATCCTCATCAAACTTTGGAGGTAAATCCTCCACTTGTGGATCCAATACATTCTCCTCCTCCGTTTGTTGTTCCATATTTATGGGACCAATGATTTGTAATTTGGTCACAAAAGAATCATCAACATTCTTGGAGTTTTTAGCAACATCTTCTTGATTCAAGGGAACCAATTTAATTCTTTGTCCATCCTTTGTAAAAGAGTAGGTATTACGATATTCATCATATTTAACACACCTATCGTACACCCATGGTCTTCCAAGTAATAAGTGGCAAGCATCCATCTTTATTACATCACACCAAACAACGTCTTTATATATTTTTCCAATAGAAAAAAGAAACTAGGCATTGACGAGTTACCTCTAAACCACCATCATCATTCTCAAATTTGATGCTATAAGGATATGGATGAAGTTTTGTTGACAAGCCAAGTTTAGAAACCATCTCGTCAGAAACAACATTAACATGACTTCCTTTATCAATGATTACCGAACATACCTCATCATGGGAGATACATCTAGTGCGGAAAAGAGATTCCTTTTTCCATAGTTTTTCTTCTTCTTGAACCAAACGTCCTCCTCTTGGTTGCATACGCATCCTACTCCTCAACTGTGCTCTGATACCAAATTGATGTGATTCTTTGAGTTTACAAAGAACCAATCGACCAGGATCTTGTTCTTGAAGCGTTTTGATGGGCAGATTCAAGAAACAGATGTATCTCAAGTTGTAGGCGTCGGATTGAAGTGATTCAAAAACTATGTGAAAGATGGAGATTTGAACTATAAAAATAACTATTGAATGGTTTAAATCAAGTAAGTATTAAGGGAAAAACGATGGAAAGAAAATTAAGTTTCTGGGTATGAACTAGAACAAATTTTAATCAAGAAACGCGTTCTTGAATGATCAAGAACAAATAAAGTTCCTAAGTCACCACTTGAAATCAATTAACGTGATAAAGAAACACCACACGCAACTGAAAACAAGGTAAATACTATGACCACCTTGCTTGGAACCAAAAACGAGGATAAAGAACAAGAAATAGAGAGAATAACTCTATTGCAAAATTTAGGTTTATGATAAAAAGGTGAATTGTATTTTTATAAGTCATGAGAATCCTTTATCTAGGCCTAGGGTCTCTTCTTTTAAGACTACAAATCCCTATTATACTCTAGAAAGGATGTTATATCCCGTACTTTGCACATTCGGATATTTCAAGATAACCGCGATAAGTTAAGCTGGGGCCCACATGTCGGGATTTAATAAAGGACATATGAAGAGATATATGGGTAGTACATGTCAAGTTGAGCAAGTCCTAAGAAGGACCCATAAGCCAAAAATGAGTGTAAGCCCTCCAAAAGGACGATCTAAGAAAACGTTTTTCGGATGATCCGACTTCGAGGGGCCAAAACGCTATTATACGTTCAGAATTTGGAAAAACTCAAAGAATGAAAGTTGAAGATAATTGAATGAGCTTTCCAACCATAGGTCGTGGGCCCTCATACAATGTCGGAATCAAAAGTTATGGCCATTTTAAGAGCAAGACCTTAAGCTGCCAAAAAACAAAAACAAAAACTCCGCGGGCCCCACATGGGGAGGTCGGTGAAACCGACCTAGGGAGGTTATAAATACCCCATAAGTCTCATATTTTCAGGATATTAACACTCCAAAAACTCCTAGAAGCCTCTCAAACATCACCCAAATATTATAGTCCGATAAATCAAGAATTTAACAAGATTATACCAAACTAGTCCGTGAAAGGTGATTATTCTTGCTTCTACTTACTCTTGGTGTTGGAAAAAGGTTGATGTGGCTGAGTTTCTTCAAATATGAGGTATGTTATTCATCCCATCTCTGGTGTTCATTTTATTTAAAGGTCTAGCAAGCTTTAAAAATGAAAATAGTTATGGAGAAAAGGTCATAAAGTGTTGTGTTGAAGTTTTTGTGTTACGGGCTATTTTGAACATGTTGTGGACGTGTGGATGGACTTATTTATGCATATAAAAATGGTATATAACATTGGTTGTGTGTTGATGAGATTATACTCCTGGATTGAGATTATACTCTTGTTGTTGTATGTTGAAAAACATCGTGTGGGATGTTTAGGGAATATGTTGCTATGAATAATAGTGTTGTTGATGTTGGTATTAATGTTGTTGTTGATTGGTTGCTGAATTGTAATTTTGGGCTAGGCATATAAACAGGGGAGATGCTGCCGAAATTTCGGCAGATCATAAGTGAATTTATTTGAAAGACTAAGACAAGTGTGTGTGGTAATGAATCTAATGATTGCGTCGATCTTCTTGAATGTAGTCTAGCGGTAGCGAGCTTGGACAATTAAGCGTAGCTCATAGGACGTGGAGCAGGTATGTTAAGGATCGTCCCTTTCTTTCAAAGGCATGATTCCGATGTTATGGTTTCATAATTGTTCCCATATCTTCCTTGTTTTCAAAAGTTAGGTGTTTATAATTCTAAGGCATGATTTTCTTCCTAATAACCCGTAAATGTTTTCCAAAATGTCTATACTTTTCCAAAACAAAGGTTTATGATTTTGTAAGCTTTTATGACTATAACGACGGCCATGTTTTTGTAATGAAAACGATGTTGTCAAAGATGATAATATGTCTAGGATGATCATGATGAGAATGGTTCCATGTTTGAAAGTCTCAAGATATGAATTCAATAAAAAGAGAATGTTGGCTAGTTCTTGATCTTAAATTTTATTCCTTGATTATGACTCTATTTTTTTTATACTTCAAAGTATATGAATTGACGCCTTATGAGGTTTATGATGTTATTATATGTTTTCTCTTAATGCTATTTTTTATTGATAATCTCGCCTTATAATACTAGTCCCTTCAAGGTGACACAAAGCGATCATGGTTATTCTATAACGTAATCGGAGGTTACCGACCTTACGTCACTCCGATAGATACATGACTTTCTTTGGGCTCTCATGCATGCTTTTATATGTATATGTATATGGGGAATATGGGGAAAAAGGGATATATGTATATGTATATGGGGGGGGGGGGGGGGGAGGGAGATATGTTGCGCTATAAGACGCATTGCTACCTGGTCAGCTGGCGTATTCATCCCGGACGCGGGATGCCCGGACGCGGGACATATATGGGCGAGCCGACGTTGTTCGGCGCTATGTGGGCGAGCTGACGTTGTTCGGCTCTATGACATGTTCTATTTTCTATATATGAACAAGAAATGTTTTCAAAGGAAAGATAAGCATGCATGGCATCCTCCCTAAGAGGCACGCATATGTACAGGTTACTCTTTTACCTCATAATATGCTCTGTACTTCCATTATGTTATTATTCATATTTGTATTCCTTACTCTGTTACTATTCATGCCTTACATACTCAGTACATTGCTCGTACTGACCCCTCTTCTTCGGGGGCTGCGTTTCATGCCGCGCAGGTACACCCAGATGAGTGGAAGCAATTATAGAAGACGTTCCAGCGGAGTTGGTAGACTCCATTTGTTCCTGGAGTGCTGCCGAGTAAGAGTATATGTGCTATACAGTTTGTTCGAAGCTAGAGACTTTGCAGACAGAGTTGTGGGTATTGGTTGTCAGTTCAGTAAGCGGCTCCATCAGCCGAGGTGTCATTCGTGTCATGATATAAGTTTCATATGATTACAGATTTTGTTTGATTTGAAAGTAACGTAAAAGAATATTTCTGAAAATTTTACTATGCATTTCATCTTTATTTGATTTAAAAAGTCCAAAGGATTATGTATATATTAAAAGTCAGCGGGTTCGCTCGGCTCTAAGTAATGGTCGGGTGCCCATCACACCTTAGTAAGATCGGGGTGTGACAAAGTGGTATCAGAGCTGGTCGTCCTAGGAGTTGTCTGCAAAGTCGTGTCCAGTAGAGTCCTGTTTATGGGTGTGAAGCCAGCCACATTTATAAACAGGAGGCTGCGGGGCATCTAGGGATTGTTGACCTTCTTTCTGTCTTAGATCGTGCGATAGAGCCAAGTCATAGGAAAATAGAATTCCTTATATAAGCCTTAGATACGACGGAAGAAGGCGAGTGACGATAAGGCAAGTCGCAAAGGTAAGTCTGGATATTTTGTTCTGTTACTTGGGACTGGAAGTTCTGGATGGCTGGAATGTGCCATATAACAGTATGTTCTGTGAGGTATTGTAGATATTTGCTACACACAGATCTTGAATAGTAGGAATGGTAAAGGAGATTCTACTAGAATGGATATGCTTAAGAGGAAGAAGCGTGGAAAGGAAATACTGTAAATAGGCAATAAGTGAGATGCGTTGTTTCAGAAAGGTTATGGATTTGGCATGGCGATGAAGGTGCGATCACTATCATTGCGAATCTGGGAATCCAGGACGAGAGGTAATTATACACGAAAGTAAAAGGTGAATATTGAGGATTGAAAAGGGTAAAACAGTAATTGTAAAAGAAAGGACGTGTTACGAAAATGTCTCGGGATCTGTAAGACCTCGACTCGCTCCAGATTAGGTAATAAAGGTCATGCGAGGAAATGAACGCGATTATATCATCATTAAGGCACCGGATTCCATCAAAGTTTCAAGGTTAAGCGTGCTAAGGTGGGAGCAATTTAGGGATGGGTGACCCCCTGGGAAGTATGCAAGAAATTGTACATATCCAGACATAAGAGGCAAATGAGAAGCTAGGGTAGCCTAAGGGAAACTAGAGTATATAGGATGGTTGGAGACCATAAGAAGTCGCGCAGGACGAGGCAGACTAGACTGGTGAAGAGACAGAAAGTGCATTACAGCTTTGGAATTAGGATAGGTTTGAATAGCGCTTGGAGATATTTTTTGGGCTAGTTGATAGTATATATATACGAATGTGTAGGATGTCCCATATATGATCGTATCGGTGGGCGTGTGTGTCCCAACAACCGGAGCTACGGTGAAGAAGGCGTTAATCAAGTAAGGGTACCGAAGTTTGAGTGATAGCAAGAATAAATGGTACAAGTGTTACAAAGTAAGCTGCTATTATTTTATTATAGGTTAAGATTGGAAATTCTAGTATAACGATATTTGGAAAAGAAAGAGAGTGAGTAGATGGAAAATAAAGAGATCAAAGTGTCGGAAGGAGGTGAAAGGTAAGAAACCTCAGTAAGTGAAGCTCCCGAAAGAAACTACGGGCAAAGCGCGAGACTATTTGGGTAAGAACTCAAAGTAGGCATGTGAAAAGAGATAGAGTGTGGTAAAAGGAAACAGGAAAGGAGTGTATGAGGTTTGAGAACCGATTTCGATAAGTGGGGCTAAAGGAATAGTGACTAGGATAGAGGAATGTGAAGTAAGAGAAAGAATGCTTAGGCTCGCGATGATGTTGAGGTGAGAGATCTATAAAAGAATAAATGTGTAGCTATATTAATATAGTTAAGGGTTCCACGAATGAGGATGGGGAGAGTGAAAGCTGTAAGGATTCTGTGCTAAGAACAAAAGTAGCGGGACGCTTGAGAAATATGGACGCACAGCTACAACACAAACACGTAATTAAGGAAGAATTACGAGCAAGTGAGCTAAGTAAGTGAAAGGACGAATAGTGGATGGAAGGGTATGGAAATGTGGACAAAAGGATGACATAGACAGAAAGTAAAAAAAAAACTTAGGATAAGAAGTTTTCGATATGTTAGGCACAGAGTTGGAAGAAAGATAAGAAGTAAACTGTAAACTAGACGAAAACTTCGCAAAAGGACCGTTGGCATATAAGGAGCCCCTTAAAGGGGTGGAGAACATATTATATTAAGACCTAAGGGGAATTATATGAACTGTTAACGTGAAGCAATGCCCAACCATATTCATAAGGAATCCCCGCCGAAGAGCCAACAAGAAGTAACGATGGACGAAACGAGCGCCAATACAAAGAAATCAAAGACAAGTATACTTGTGTCAAGAAACGACCTGCGAAGGACGAGGATAAAGAGATGGCGCAGTGGGTTAGGAAACCCATGACGTGGAATAAGAACTCATGTAAAGACCGAGTAGTTCGATTATAAAGGAAATAGGGTGAAAGATAAGAAATGAGTACAAAGAAAAGGACAACTATAAAAAAAGGGACCCTCCCGAAGTATTATAACACCGCATAAGATCAGTTGAACATTCGAGGACGAATGTTTTAAAGGGGGGGAGGATGTTATATCTCGTACTTTACACATTCGGATATTTCAAGATAACCGCGATAAGTTAAGGTGGGGCCTACATGTAGGGATTTTATAAAGGACATATGAAGAGATATATGGGTAGTACATGTGAAGTTGAGCAAGTCTTAAGAAGGACCCATAAGACAAAAATGAGTGTAACCCCTCCAAAAGGACGATCTAAGAAAACGTTTTCGGATGATCCGACTTCGAGGGGCCAAAGCGCTATTATACGTTCGGAATTTGGAAAAACTCAAAGAATGAAAGTTGTAGATAATTGAATGAGCTTTCCAACCATAGGTCGTGGACCCTCATACGATGTCGGAATCAAAAGTTATGGCCATTTTAAGAGCAAGACCTTAAGCTGCCAAAAAACAAAAACAAAAACTCCGCGGGCCCCACATGGGAGGTCGGTGAAACCGACCTAGGGAGGTTATAAATACCCCATAAGTATCATATTTTCAGCATATTAACACTCCAAAAACTCCTAGAAGCCTCTCAAACATCTCCCAAATATTATAGTCCGATAAATCAAGAATTTAACAAGATTACGCCAAACTAGTCTGTGAAAGGTGATTATTCTTGCTTCTACTTACGCTTGGTGTTGGAAAAAGGTTGATGTGGATTAGTTTCTTCAAATATGAGGTATGTTATTCATCCCATCTCTTGTGTTGAGTTTATTTAAAGGTCTACCAAGCTTTAAAAATGAAAATAGTTATGGAGAAAAGGTCATAAAGTGTTGTGTTGAAGTTGTTGTGTTGAAGTTGTTGTGTTACGAGCTATTTTGAACATGTTGTGGACGTGTGGATGGACTTATTTATGCATATAAAAATGGTATCTAACATTGTTGGTGTGTTGATGAGATTATACTCCTGGATTGGGATGGAAGAAAGTGTGTCTTGTTGTTGTATGTTGAAAAACATCGTGTGGGATGTTTATGGAATATGTTGGTATGAATAATAGTGTTGTTGATGTTGGTATTATTGTTGTTGTTGATTGGTTGCTGAATTGTAATTTTGGGCTAGGCATATAAACAGGGGAGATGCTGCCGAAATTTCGGCAGATCATAAGTGAATTTATTTGAAAGACTAAGACAAGTGTGTGTGGTAATGAATCTAATGATTGCGTCGATCTTCTTGAATGTAGACTAGCGGTAGCGAGCTTGGACAATTAAGCCTAGCTCATAGGACGTGGAGCAGGTATGTTAAGGCTCATCCCTTTCTTTCAAAGGCATGATTCCGATGTTATGGTTTCATAATTGTTCCCATATCTTACTTGTTTTCAAAAGTTAGGTGTTTATAATTCTAAGGCATGATTTTCTTCCTAATAACCCGTAAATGTTTTCCAAAATGTCTATACTTTTCCAAAACAAAGGTTTATGATTTTGTAAGCTTTTATTACTATAAGGACGGCCATGTTTTTG
Organism: Lycium barbarum; assembly: GCF_019175385.1. Classification (NCBI taxonomy): domain Eukaryota; kingdom Viridiplantae; phylum Streptophyta; class Magnoliopsida; order Solanales; family Solanaceae; genus Lycium; species Lycium barbarum. Next base: position 64,863,319 of record NC_083338.1, on the reverse strand, counting down.
TAATGAAAACGATGTTGTCAAAGATGATAATATGTCTAGGATGATCATGATGAGAATGGTTCCATGTTTGAAAGTCTCAAGATATGAATTCGATATGAATATGAGAATGTTGGCTAGTTCTTGATCATAAATTTTATTCCTTGATTATGACCCTATTTTTTTTTAGACTTCAAAGTATATGAATTGACGCCTTATGAGGTTTATGATCTTATTATATGTTTTCTCTTAATGCTATTTTTTTATTGATAATCTCACCTTATAATACTAGTCCCTTCAAGGTGAGACAAAGCGCTCATGGTTATTCCATAACGTAATCGGAGGTTACCGACCTTACGTCACTCCGATAGATACATGACTTTATTTGGGCTCTCATGCATGCTTTTATATGTATATGTATATGGGGAATATGGGGAAAAAGGGATATATGTATATGTATATGGGGGGGGGGGGGGGGGGGAGGGAGATATGTTTCGCTATAAGACGCATTGCCACCAGGTCAGCTGGCGTATTCATCCTGGACGCGGGATGCCCGGACGCGGGACATATATGGGCGAGCCGACGTTGTTCAGCGCTATGACATGTTATATTTTCTATATATGAACAAGAAATGTTTTCAAAGGAAAGATAAGCATGCATGGCATCCGCCCTAAGAGGCACTCATATGTACAGGTTACTCTTTTACCTCATAATATGCTTTGTACTTCCATTCTTTTATTATTCATATTTATATTCCTTACTCTGTTACGATTCATGCCTTACATATTCAGTACAATTCTTGTACTGACCCCTCTTCTTCGGGGGCTGCGTTTCATGACGCGCAGGTACACCCAGATGAGTGGAAGCCATTATAAAAGACGTTCCAGCGGAGTTGGTAGACTCCATTTGTTCCTGGAGTGCTGCCGAGTCAAAGTATATGTGCTATACAGTTTGTTCGAAGCTAGAGACTTTGCAGACAGAGTTGTGGGTATTGGTTGTCAGTTCAGTAAGCGGCTCCATCAGCCGAGGTGTCATTCGTGTCATGATATAAGTTTCATATGATTACAGATTTTGTTTGATTTGAAAGTAACGAAAAAGAATATTTCTGAAAATTTTACTATGCATTTCATCTTTATTTGATTTAAAAAGTCCAAAGGATTATGTATGTATTAAAAGTCAGCGGGTTCGCTCGGCTCTAAGTAAGGGTCGGGTGCCCATCACAGCCTAGTAAGATCGGGGTGTGACAAAGGAAATAACTAAAAACGAGGAAAGTAAAATCCCTATTCTACAAGGAAAAGACTAAAGAAAACTAGAATCCTACTAGATCTAGGATAAAGACCCTACTAATGATAGGAAATTAAATCCTACTATTATATAAATCCAGAAACAAGAAACCTATTTAGAAAAGGATTCAAGAAACAAGAATTGGAAATAATCTTCAAACTTGAGCTTCTTGGACTTTTCTTTTTCTTGAATTTCAGTCTTGTGTTTCTTTATTTTCTTGAATTTGAAAGATGAAGAATATCAAGAAATTCAAGAAAATCAAGAAACACAAGATTGAAATTCAAGAAAAAGAAAAGTCCAAGAAGCTCAAGTTTGAAGATTATTTCCAATTCTTGTTTCTTGAATCCTTTTCTAAATAGGTTTCTTGTTTTGTTGATTTATATCATAGTAGGATTTGATTTCCTATCATTAGTAGGACTTTTATCCTAGATCTAGTAGGATTCAGTTTTCTTTATTCTTTTCCTTGTAGAATAGGGATTTTACTTTCCTTGTCTTTAGCCATTTCCTTTCTAGAGTAGAATAGGGATTTGTAGTCATCAAAGAAGAGACCCTAGGCTTATATAAAGGGTTCTTATTCTTTGTTAAACACTATTCACGTTTTTAGCATAAACCTAAATTTTGCAATAGAGTTATTCTCTCTATTTCTTGTTCTTTATCCTTGTTTTTGGTTCCAAGCAAGGTGGTGATAGTCTTAACCTTGTTTTCAGTTGTGTGTGGTGTTTCTTTATCACGTTAATTGATTTCAAGTGCTGACTTAGGAATTTTATTTGTTCTTGATCATTAAAGAACGCGTTTCTTGATAAAAATTCGTTCTAGTTCATACCCAGAACCCTAATTTTATTTTTCCATCATTCCGCCTTCAATACTTACTTGATTTAAACCATTCAATAGTTATTTTTATAGTTCAAATCGTCATCTTTCACATAGTTTTACACTCACTTTAATCCTACGCCTACAACTTGAGATACATCCGTTTCTTGAATCTGCCCATCAAACCACTTCAAGAACAAGATCCTGGTCGATTGGTTGTTTGTTAACTCGAAGAATCACATCAATTTGGTACAAAGAATAAGAACCCTTTATATAGGCCTAGGGTCTCTTCTTTGATGACTACAAATACCTATTCTACTCTAGAAAGGAAATAGCTAAAAACAAGGAAAGTAAAATCCCTATTCTACTAGGAAAGGAATAAAGAAAACTGAATCCTACTAGATCTAGGATAAAAGTCCTACTAATGAAGGGAAATCAAATCCTACTATGATATAAATCAAGAAACAAGAAATTTATTTAGAAAAGGATTCAAGAAACAAGAATTGGAAATAATCTTCAAACTTGAGCTCCTTGGACTTTTCTTTTTCTTGAATTTCAGTCTTGTGTTTCTTGATTTTCTTGAATTTTCTTGATATTCTTCGTCTTTCATCAAGAAATGGAAGAAAATCAAGAACACAAGACTGAAATTCAAGAAAAAGAAAAGTCCAAGAAGCTCAAGTTTGAAGATTAATTCCAATTCTTGTTTCTTGAATCCTTTTCTAAATAGGTTACTTGTTTCTTGATTTATATCATAGTAAGATTTGATTTCCTATCATTAGTAGGACTTTTATCCTAGATCTAGTAAGATTCAGTTTTCTTTATTCTTTTCCTTGTAGAATAGGGATTTTACTTTCCTTGTTTTTAGCCATTTCCTTTCTAAAGTAGAATAGGGATTTGTAGTCATCAAAGAAGAGACCCTAGGCTTATATAAATGGTTCTTATTCTTTGTTAAACACTATTCACGTTTTTAGCATAAACCTAAATTTGGCATTAGAGTTATTCTCTCTATTTCTTGTTCTTTATCCTTGTTTTTGGTTCCAAGCAAGGTGGTGATAGTCTTTACCTTCTTTTCAGTTGCGTGTGGTGTTTCTTTGTCACGTTAATTGATTTCAAGTGGTGACTTAGGAATTTTATTTGTTCTTGATCATTCAAGAACGCGTTTCGTGATTAAAATTCGTTCTAGTTCATACGCAGAACCCTAATTTTATTTCCATCATTCCGCCTTCAATACTTGATTTAAACCATTCAATAGTTATTTTTATAGTTCAAATCGTCATCTTTCACATAGTTTTACAATCACTTTAATCCTACGCCTACAACTTGAGATACATCCGTTTCTTGAATCTGCCCATCAAACCACTTCAAGAACAAGATCCTGGTCGATTGGTTGTTTGTTAACTCGAAGAATCACATCAATTTGGTACAAAGAATAAGAACCGTTTATATAGGCCTAGGGTCTCTTCTTTGATGACTACAAATACCTATTCTACTCTAGAAAGGAAATAGCTAAAAACAAGGAAAGTAAAATCCCTATTCTACAAGGAAAAGAATAAAGAAAACTGAATCCTACTAGATCTAGGATAAAAGTCCTACTAATGATAAGAAATTAAATCCTACTAAAATATAAATCAAGAAATAAGAAACCTATTTAGAAAAGGATTCAAGAAACAAGAATTGGAAATAATCTTCAAACTTGAGCTCGTTGGACTTTTCTTTTTCTTGAATTTCAATCTTGTGTTTCTTGATTTTCTTGAATTTTCTTGATATTCTTCATCTTTAATCAAGAAACACAAGGCTGAAATTCAAGAAAAAGAAAAGTCCAAGATGCTCAAGTTTGAAGATTATTTCAAATTTTTGTTTCTTGAATCATTTTCTAAATAGGTTTCTTGATTTATATCATAGTAGGAATTTATTTCCTATCATTAGTAGGACTTTTATCCTAGATCTAGTAGGATTCAGTTTTCTTTATTCTTTTCCTTGTAGAATAGGGATTTTACTTTCCTTGTTTTTAGCTATTTACTTTCTAGAGTAGAATAGGGAATTGTAGTCATCAAAGAAGAGACTCTAGGCCTATATAAAGGGTTCTTATTCTTTGTTAAACACTATTCACGTTTTTAGCATAAACCTAAATTTTGCAATAGAGTTATTCTCTCTATTTCTTCTTCTTTATCCTTGTTTTTTGTTCCAAGCAAGGTGGTGATAGTCTTTACCTTATTTTCAGTTGCGTGTGGTTTTTATTTGTCACGTTAATTGATTTCAAGTGGTGACTTAGGAATTTTATTTGTTCTTGATCATTCAAGAACGCTTTTCTTGATTGAAATTCGTTCTAGTTCATACCCAGAACCCTAATTTTCTTTCCATCATTCCGCCTTCAATACTTACTTGATTTAAACCATTCAATAGTTATTTTTATAGTTCAAATCGTCATGTTTCACATAGTCTTACAATCACTTTAATCCTACACCTACAACTTGAGATACATCCGTTTCTTGAATCTGCCCATCAAACCACTTCAAGAACAAGATCCTGGTCGATTGGTTGTTTGTTAACTCGAAGAATCACATCAATTTGGTACAAAGAATAAGAACCCTTTATATAGGCCTAGGGTCTCTTCTTTGATGACTACAAATACCTATTCTACTCTAGAAAGCAAATAGCTAAAAACAAGGAAAGTAAAATCCCTATTCTACAAGGAAAAGAATAAAGAAAACTGAATCCTACTAGATCTAGGATAAAAGTCCTACTAATGATAGGAAATTAAATCCTACTAAATGATAAATCAAGAAACAAGAAACCTATTTAGAAAAGGATTCAAGAAACAAGAATTCGAAATAATCTTGAAACTTGAGCTCCTTGGACTTTTCTTTTTCTTGAATTTCAGTCTTGTGTTTCTTGATTTTCTTGAATTTTCTTGATATTCTTCGTCTTTCATCAAGAAATTGAAGAAAATCAAGAACACAAGACTGAAATTCAAGAAAAAGAAAAGTCCAAGAAGCTCAAGTTTGAAGATTATTTCCAATTCTTGTTTCTTGAATCCTTTTCTAAATAGGTTTACTTGTTTCTTGATTTATATCATAGTAGGATTTGATTTCCTATCATTAGTAGGACTTTTATCCTAGATCTAGTAGGATTCAGTTTTCTTTATTCTTTTCCTTGTAGAATAGGGATTTTACTTTCCTTGGTTTTAGCCATTTCCTTTCTAGAGTAGAATAGGGATTTGTAGTCATCAAAGAAGAGACCCTAGGCTTATATAAAGGGTTCTTATTCTTTGTTAAACACTATTCACGTTTTTAGCATAAACCTAAATTTGGCATTAGAGTTATTCTCTCTATTTCTTGTTCTTTATCCTTGTTTTTGGTTCCAAGCAAGGTGGTGATAGTGTTTACCTTCTTTTCAGTTGCGTGTGGTGTTTCTTTGTCACGTTAATTGATTTCAAGTGGTGACTTAGGAATTTTATTTGTTCTTGATCATTCAAGAACGCGTTTCTTGATTAAAATTCGTTCTAGTTCATACCCAGAACCCTAATTTTATTTCCATCATTCCGCCTTCAATACTTACTTGATTTAAACCATTCAATAGTTATTTTTATAGTTCAAATCGTCATCTTTCACATAGTTTTACAATCACTTTAATCCTACGCCTACAACTTGAGATACATCCGTTTCTTGAATCTGCCCATCAAACCACTTCAAGAACAAGATCCTGGTCGATTGGTTCTTTGTTAACTCGAAGAATCACATCAATTTGGTACAAAGAATAAGAACCCTTTATATAGGCCTAGGGTCTCTTCTTTGATGACTACAAATACCTATTCTACTCTAGAAAGGAAATAGCTAAAAACAAGGAAAGTAAAATCCCTATTCTACAAGGAAAAGAATAAAGAAAACTGAATCCTACTAGATCTAGGATAAAAGTCCTACTAATGATAAGGAAATTCAAATCCTACTATGAATATAAATCAAGAAACTAAGAAACCTTATTTAGAAAAGGATTCAAGAAACAAGAATTGGAAATAATCTTCAAACTTGAGCTCCTTGGACTTTTCTTTTTCTTGAATTTCAAGTCTTGTGTTTCTTGATTTTCTTGAATTTTATTGATATTCTTCATCTTTCATCAAGAAATTAAAGAAAATCAATAAACACAAGACTGAAATTCAAGAAAAAGAAAAGTCCAAGAAGCTCAAGTTTGAAGATTATTTCAAATTCTTGTTTCTTGAATCCTTTTCTAAATAGGTTTCTTGTTTCTAGATTTATATCATAGTAGGATTTGATTTCCTATCATTAGTAGGACTTTTATCCTAGATCTAGTAGGATTCAGTTTTCTTTATTCTTTTCCTTGTAGAATAGGGATTTTACTTTCCTTGTTTTTAGCCATTTCCTTTCTAGAGTAGAATAGGGATTTGTAGTCATCAAAGAAGAGACCCTAGGCTTATATAAAGGGTTCTTATTCTTTGTTAAACACTATTCACGTTTTTAGCATAAACCTAAATTTTGCAATAGAGTTATTCTCTCTATTTCTTGTTCTTTATCCTTGTTTTTTGTTCCAAGCAAGGTGGTGATAGTCTTTACCTTCTTTTCAGTTGCGTGTGGTGTTTCTTTGTCACGTTAATTGATTTCAAGTGGTGACTTAGGAATTTTATTTGTTCTTGATCATTCAAGAACGCGTTTCTTGATTAAAATTCGTTCTAGTTCATACCCAGAACCCTAATTTTATTTCCATCATTCCGCCTTCAATACTTACTTGATTTAAACCATTCAATAGTTATTTTTATAGTTCAAATCGTCATCTTTCACATAGTTTTACAATCACTTTAATCCTACGCCTACAACTTGAGATACATCCGTTTCTTGAATCTGCCCATCAAACCACTTCAAGAACAAGATCCTGGTCGATTGGTTCTTTGTTAACTCGAAGAATCACATCAATTTGGTACAAAGAATAAGAACCCTTTATATAGGCCTAGGGTCTCTTCTTTGATGACTACAAATACCTATTCTACTCTAGAAAGGAAATAGGCTAAAAACAAGGAAAGTAAAATCCCTATTCTACTAAGGAAAGGAATAAAGAAAACTGAATCCTACTAGATCAAGGATAAAAGTCTTACTAATGAACGGAAATCAAATCCTACTATGATATAAATCAAGAAACAAGAAATTTATTTAGAAAAGGATTCAAGAAACAAGAATTGGAAATAATCTTCAAACTTGAGCTCCTTGGACTTTTCTTTTTCTTGAATTTCAGTCTTGTGTTTCTTGATTTTCTTGAATTTTATTGATATTCTTCATCTTTCATCAAGAAATTAAAGAAAATCAATAAACACAAGACTGAAATTCAAGAAAAAGAAAAGTCCAAGAAGCTCAAGTTTGAAGATTATTTCAAATTCTTGTTTCTTGAATCCTTTTCTAAATAGGTTTCTTGTTTCTAGATTTATATCATAGTAGGATTTGATTTCCTATCAGTAGTAGGACTTTTATCCTAGATCTAGTAGGATTCAGTTTTCTTTATTCTTTTCCTTGTAGAATAGGGATTTTACTTTCCTTGTTTTTAGCCATTTCCTTTCTAGAGTAGAATAGGGATTTGTAGTCATCAAAGAAGAGACCCTAGGCTTATATAAAGGGTTCTTATTCTTTGTTAAACACTATTCACGTTTTTAGCATAAACCTAAATTTTGCAATAGAGTTATTCTCTCTATTTCTTATTCTTTATCCTTGTTTTCTGTTCCAAGCAAGGTGGTGATAGTCTTTACCTTCTTTTCAGTTGCGTGTGGTGTTTCTTTGTCACGTTAATTGATTTCAAGTGGTGACTTAGGAATTTTATTTGTTCTTGATCATTCAAGAACGCGTTTCTTGATTAAAATTCGTTCTAGTTCATACCCAGAACCCTAATTTTATTTTTCCATCATTCCGCCTTCAATACTTACTTGATTTAAACCATTCAATAGTTATTTTTATAGTTCAAATCGTCATCTTTCACATAGTTTTACAATCACTTTAATCCTACGCCTACAACTTGAGATACATCCGTTTCTTGAATCTGCCCATCAAACCACTTCAAGAACAAGATCCTGGTCGATTGGTTCTTTGTTAACTCGAAGAATCACATCAATTTGGTACAAAGAATAAGAACCCTTTATATAGGCCTAGGGTCTCTTCTTTGATGACTACAAATACCTATTCTACTCTAGAAAGGAAATAGCTAAAAACAAGGAAAGTAAAATCCCTATTCTACTAGGAAAGGAATAAAGAAAACTGAATCCTACTAGATCTAGGATAAAAGTCCTACTAATGAACGGAAATCAAATCCTACTATGATATAAATCAAGAAACAAGAAATTTATTTAGAAAAGGATTCAAGAAACAAGAATTGGAAATAATCTTCAAACTTGAGCTCCTTGGACTTTTCTTTTTCTTGAATTTCAGTCTTGTGTTTCTTGATTTTCTTTAATTTTATTGATATTCTTCATCTTTCATCAAGAAATTAAAGAAAATCAATAAACACAAGACTGAAATTCAAGAAAAAGAAAAGTCCAAAAAGCTCAAGTTTGAAGATTATTTCCAATTCTTGTTTCTTGAATCCTTTTCTAAATAGGTTTCTTGTTTCTTGATTTATATCATAGTAGGATTTGATTTCCTATCATTAGTAGGACTTTTATCCTAGATCTAGTAGGATTCAGTTTTCTTTATTCTTTTCCTTGTAGAATAGGGATTTTACTTTCCTTGTTTTAGCCATTTCCTTTCTAGAGTAGAATAGGGATTTGTAGTCATCAAAGAAGAGACCCTAGGCTTATATAAAGGGTTCTTATTCTTTGTTAAACACTATTCACGTTTTTAGCATAAACCTAAATTTTGCAATAGAGTTATTCTCTCTATTTCTTGTTCTTTATCCTTGTTTTTGGTTCCAAGCAAGGTGGTGATAGTCTTTACCTTCTTTTCAGTTGCGTGTGGTGTTTCTTTGTCACGTTAATTGATTTCAAGTGGTGACTTAGGAATTTTATTTGTTCTTGATCATTCAAGAACGCGTTTCTTGATTAAAATTCGTTCTAGTTCATACCCAGAACCCTAATTTTATTTTTCCATCATTCCGCCTTCAATACTTACTTGATTTAAACCATTCAATAGTTATTTTTATAGTTCAAATCGTCATCTTTCACATAGTTTTACAATCACTTTAATCCTACGCCTACAACTTGAGATACATCCGTTTCTTGAATCTGCCCATCAAACCACTTCAAGAACAAGATCCTGGTCGATTGGTTCTTTGTTAACTCGAAGAATCACATCAATTTGGTACAAAGAATAAGAACCCTTTATATAGGCCTAGGGTCTCTTCTTTGATGACTACAAATACCTATTCTACTCTAGAAAGGAAATAGCTAAAAACAAGGAAAGTAAAATCCCTATTCTACTAGGAAAGGAATAAAGAAAACTGAATCCTACTAGATCTAGGATAAAAGTCCTACTAATGAACGGAAATCAAATCCTACTATGATATAAATCAAGAAACAAGAAATTTATTTAGAAAAGGATTCAAGAAACAAGAATTGGAAATAATCTTCAAACTTGAGCTCCTTGGACTTTTCTTTTTCTTGAATTTCAGTCTTGTGTTTCTTGATTTTCTTTAATTTTATTGATATTCTTCATCTTTCATCAAGAAATTAAAGAAAATCAATAAACACAAGACTGAAATTCAAGAAAAAGAAAAGTCCAAGAAGCTCAAGTTTGAAGATTATTTCCAATTCTTGTTTCTTGAATCCTTTTCTAAATAGGTTTCTTGTTTCTTGATTTATATCATAGTAGGATTTGATTTCCTATCATTAGTAGGACTTTTATCCTAGATCTAGTAGGATTCAGTTTTCTTTATTCTTTTCCTTGTAGAATAGGGATTTTACTTTCCTTGTCTTTAGCCATTTCCTTTCTAGAGTAGAATAGGGATTTGTAGTCATCAAAGAAGAGACCCTAGGCTTATATAAAGGGTTCTTATTCTTTGTTAAACACTATTCACGTTTTTAGCATAAACCTAAATTTTGCAATAGAGTTATTCTCTCTATTTCTTGTTCTTTATCCTTGTTTTTGTTCCAAGCAAGGTGGTGATAGTCTTTACCTTCTTTTCAGTTGCGTGTGGTGTTTCTTTGTCACGTTAATTGATTTCAAGTGGTGACTTAGGAATTTTATTTGTTCTTGATCATTCAAGAACGCGTTTCTTGATTAAAATTCGTTCTAGTTCATACCCAGAACCCTAATTTTATTTCCATCATTCCGCCTTCAATACTTACTTGATTTAAACCATTCAATAGTTATTTTTATAGTTCAAATCGTCATCTTTCACATAGTTTTACAATCACTTTAATCCTACGCCTACAACTTGAGATACATCCGTTTCTTGAATCTGCCCATCAAACCACTTCAAGAACAAGATCCTGGTCGATTGGTTCTTTGTTAACTCGAAGAATCACATCAATTTGGTACAAAGAATAAGAACCCTTTATATAGGCCTAGGGTCTCTTCTTTGATGACTACAAATACCTATTCTACTCTAGAAAGGAAATAGCTAAAAACAAGGAAAGTAAAATCCCTATTCTACTAGGAAAGGAATAAAGAAAACTGAATCCTACTAGATCTAGGATAAAAGTCCTACTAATGAACGGAAATCAAATCCTACTATGATATAAATCAAGAAACAAGAAATTTATTTAGAAAAGGATTCAAGAAACAAGAATTGGAAATAATCTTCAAACTTGAGCTCCTTGGACTTTTCTTTTTCTTGAATTTCAGTCTTGTGTTTCTTGATTTTCTTTAATTTTATTGATATTCTTCATCTTTCATCAAGAAATTAAAGAAAATCAATAAACACAAGACTGAAATTCAAGAAAAAGAAAAGTCCAAGAAGCTCAAGTTTGAAGATTATTTCCAATTCTTGTTTCTTGAATCCTTTTCTAAATAGGTTTCTTGTTTCTTGATTTATATCATAGTAGGATTTGATTTCCTATCATTAGTAGGACTTTTATCCTAGATCTAGTAGGATTCAGTTTTCTTTATTCTTTTCCTTGTAGAATAGGGATTTTACTTTCCTTGTTTTTAGCCATTTCCTTTCTAGAGTAGAATAGGGATTTGTAGTCATCAAAGAAGAGACCCTAGGCTTATATAAAGGGTTCTTATTCTTTGTTAAACACTATTCACGTTTTTAGCATAAACCTAAATTTTGCAATAGAGTTATTCTCTCTATTTCTTGTTCTTTATCCTTGTTTTTTGTTCCAAGCAAGGTGGTGATAGTCTTTACCTTCTTTTCAGTTGCGTGTGGTGTTTCTTTGTCACGTTAATTGATTTCAAGTGGTGACTTAGGAATTTTATTTGTTCTTGATCATTCAAGAACGCGTTTCTTGATTAAAATTCGTTCTAGTTCATACCCAGAACCCTAATTTTATTTCCATCATTCCGCCTTCAATACTTACTTGATTTAAACCATTCAATAGTTATTTTTATAGTTCAAATCGTCATCTTTCACATAGTTTTACAATCACTTTAATCCTACGCCTACAACTTGAGATACATCCGTTTCTTGAATCTGCCCATCAAACCACTTCAAGAACAAGATCCTGGTCGATTGGTTCTTTGTTAACTCGAAGAATCACATCAATTTGGTACAAAGAATAAGAACCCTTTATATAGGCCTAGGGTCTCTTCTTTGATGACTACAAATACCTATTCTACTCTAGAAAGGAAATAGCTAAAAACAAGGAAAGTAAAATCCCTATTCTACTAAGGAAAGGAATAAAGAAAACTGAATCCTACTAGATCTAGGATAAAAGTCCTACTAATGAACGGAAATCAAATCCTACTATGATATAAATCAAGAAACAAGAAATTTATTTAGAAAAGGATTCAAGAAACAAGAATTGGAAATAATCTTCAAACTTGAGCTCCTTGGACTTTTCTTTTTCTTGAATTTCAGTCTTGTGTTTCTTGATTTTCTTGAATTTTATTGATATTCTTCATCTTTCATCAAGAAATTAAAGAAAATCAATAAACACAAGACTGAAATTCAAGAAAAAGAAAAGTCCAAGAAGCTCAAGTTTGAAGATTATTTCAAATTCTTGTTTCTTGAATCCTTTTCTAAATAGGTTTCTTGTTTCTAGATTTATATCATAGTAGGATTTGATTTCCTATCATTAGTAGGACTTTTATCCTAGATCTAGTAGGATTCAGTTTTCTTTATTCTTTTCCTTGTAGAATAGGGATTTTACTTTCCTTGTTTTTAGCCATTTCCTTTCTAGAGTAGAATAGGGATTTGTAGTCATCAAAGAAGAGACCCTAGGCTTATATAAAGGGTTCTTATTCTTTGTTAAACACTATTCACGTTTTTAGCATAAACCTAAATTTTGCAATAGAGTTATTCTCTCTATTTCTTGTTCTTTATCCTTGTTTTTGGTTCCAAGCAAGGTGGTGATAGTCTTTACCTTGTTTTCAGTTGCGTGTGGTGTTTCTTTGTCACGTTAATTGATTTCAAGTGGTGACTTAGGAATTTTATTTGTTCTTGATCATTCAAGAACGCGTTTCTTGATTAAAATTCGTTCTAGTTCATACCCAGAACCCTAATTTTATTTTTCCATCATTCCGCCTTCAATACTTACTTGATTTAAACCATTCAATAGTTATTTTTATAGTTCAAATCGTCATCTTTCACATAGTTTTACAATCACTTTAATCCTACGCCTACAACTTGAGATACATCCGTTTCTTGAATCTGCCCATCAAACCACTTCAAGAACAAGATCCTGGTCGATTGGTTCTTTGTTAACTCGAAGAATCACATCAATTTGGTACAAAGAATAAGAACCCTTTATATAGGCCTAGGGTCTCTTCTTTGATGACTACAAATACCTATTCTACTCTAGAAAGGAAATAGCTAAAAACAAGGAAAGTAAAATCCCTATTCTACTAGGAAAGGAATAAAGAAAACTGAATCCTACTAGATCTAGGATAAAAGTCCTACTAATGAACGGAAATCAAATCCTACTATGATATAAATCAAGAAACAAGAAATTTATTTAGAAAAGGATTCAAGAAACAAGAATTGGAAATAATCTTCAAACTTGAGCTCCTTGGACTTTTCTTTTTCTTGAATTTCAGTCTTGTGTTTCTTGATTTTCTTTAATTTTATTGATATTCTTCATCTTTCATCAAGAAATTAAAGAAAATCAATAAACACAAGACTGAAATTCAAGAAAAAGAAAAGTCCAAGAAGCTCAAGTTTGAAGATTATTTCCAATTCTTGTTTCTTGAATCCTTTTCTAAATAGGTTTCTTGTTTCTTGATTTATATCATAGTAGGATTTGATTTCCTATCATTAGTAGGACTTTTATCCTAGATCTAGTAGGATTCAGTTTTCTTTATTCTTTTCCTTGTAGAATAGGGATTTTACTTTCCTTGTCTTTAGCCATTTCCTTTCTAGAGTAGAATAGGGATTTGTAGTCATCAAAGAAGAGACCCTAGGCTTATATAAAGGGTTCTTATTCTTTGTTAAACACTATTCACGTTTTTAGCATAAACCTAAATTTTGCAATAGAGTTATTCTCTCTATTTCTTGTTCTTTATCCTTGTTTTTGTTCCAAGCAAGGTGGTGATAGTCTTTACCTTCTTTTCAGTTGCGTGTGGTGTTTCTTTGTCACGTTAATTGATTTCAAGTGGTGACTTAGGAATTTTATTTGTTCTTGATCATTCAAGAACGCGTTTCTTGATTAAAATTCGTTCTAGTTCATACCCAGAACCCTAATTTTATTTCCATCATTCCGCCTTCAATACTTACTTGATTTAAACCATTCAATAGTTATTTTTATAGTTCAAATCGTCATCTTTCACATAGTTTTACAATCACTTTAATCCTACGCCTACAACTTGAGATACATCCGTTTCTTGAATCTGCCCATCAAACCACTTCAAGAACAAGATCCTGGTCGATTGGTTCTTTGTTAACTCGAAGAATCACATCAATTTGGTACAAAGAATAAGAACCCTTTATATAGGCCTAGGGTCTCTTCTTTGATGACTACAAATACCTATTCTACTCTAGAAAGGAAATAGCTAAAAACAAGGAAAGTAAAATCCCTATTCTACTAGGAAAGGAATAAAGAAAACTGAATCCTACTAGATCTAGGATAAAAGTCCTACTAATGAACGGAAATCAAATCCTACTATGATATAAATCAAGAAACAAGAAATTTATTTAGAAAAGGATTCAAGAAACAAGAATTGGAAATAATCTTCAAACTTGAGCTCCTTGGACTTTTCTTTTTCTTGAATTTCAGTCTTGTGTTTCTTGATTTTCTTTAATTTTATTGATATTCTTCATCTTTCATCAAGAAATTAAAGAAAATCAATAAACACAAGACTGAAATTCAAGAAAAAGAAAAGTCCAAGAAGCTCAAGTTTGAAGATTATTTCCAATTCTTGTTTCTTGAATCCTTTTCTAAATAGGTTTCTTGTTTCTTGATTTATATCATAGTAGGATTTGATTTCCTATCATTAGTAGGACTTTTATCCTAGATCTAGTAGGATTCAGTTTTCTTTATTCTTTTCCTTGTAGAATAGGGATTTTACTTTCCTTGTCTTTAGCCATTTCCTTTCTAGAGTAGAATAGGGATTTGTAGTCATCAAAGAAGAGACCCTAGGCTTATATAAAGGGTTCTTATTCTTTGTTAAACACTATTCACGTTTTTAGCATAAACCTAAATTTTGCAATAGAGTTATTCTCTCTATTTCTTGTTCTTTATCCTTGTTTTTGTTCCAAGCAAGGTGGTGATAGTCTTTACCTTCTTTTCAGTTGCGTGTGGTGTTTCTTTGTCACGTTAATTGATTTCAAGTGGTGACTTAGGAATTTTATTTGTTCTTGATCATTCAAGAACGCGTTTCTTGATTAAAATTCGTTCTAGTTCATACCCAGAACCCTAATTTTATTTCCATCATTCCGCCTTCAATACTTACTTGATTTAAACCATTCAATAGTTATTTTTATAGTTCAAATCGTCATCTTTCACATAGTTTTACAATCACTTTAATCCTACGCCTACAACTTGAGATACATCCGTTTCTTGAATCTGCCCATCAAACCACTTCAAGAACAAGATCCTGGTCGATTGGTTCTTTGTTAACTCGAAGAATCACATCAATTTGGTACAAAGAATAAGAACCCTTTATATAGGCCTAGGGTCTCTTCTTTGATGACTACAAATACCTATTCTACTCTAGAAAGGAAATAGCTAAAAACAAGGAAAGTAAAATCCCTATTCTACTAGGAAAGGAATAAAGAAAACTGAATCCTACTAGATCTAGGATAAAAGTCCTACTAATGAACGGAAATCAAATCCTACTATGATATAAATCAAGAAACAAGAAATTTATTTAGAAAAGGATTCAAGAAACAAGAATTGGAAATAATCTTCAAACTTGAGCTCCTTGGACTTTTCTTTTTCTTGAATTTCAGTCTTGTGTTTCTTGATTTTCTTGAATTTTATTGATATTCTTCATCTTTCATCAAGAAATTAAAGAAAATCAATAAACACAAGACTGAAATTCAAGAAAAAGAAAAGTCCAAGAAGCTCAAGTTTGAAGATTATTTCCAATTCTTGTTTCTTGAATCCTTTTCTAAATAGGTTTCTTGTTTCTTGATTTATATCATAGTAGGATTTGATTTCCTATCATTAGTAGGACTTTTATCCTAGATCTAGTAGGATTCAGTTTTCTTTATTCTTTTCCTTGTAGAATAGGGATTTTACTTTCCTTGTTTTAGCCATTTCCTTTCTAGAGTAGAATAGGGATTTGTAGTCATCAAAGAAGAGACCCTAGGCTTATATAAAGGGTTCTTATTCTTTGTTAAACACTATTCACGTTTTTAGCATAAACCTAAATTTTGCAATAGAGTTATTCTCTCTATTTCTTAGTTCTTTATCCTTGTTTTTGGTTCCAAGCAAGGTGGTGATAGTCTTTACCTTCTTTTCAGTTGCGTGTGGTGTTTCTTTGTCACGTTAATTGATTTCAAGTGGTGACTTAGGAATTTTATTTGTTCTTGATCATTCAAGAACGCGTTTCTTGATTAAAATTCGTTCTAGTTCATACCCAGAACCCTAATTTTATTTTTCCATCATTCCGCCTTCAATACTTACTTGATTTAAACCATTCAATAGTTATTTTTATAGTTCAAATCGTCATCTTTCACATAGTTTTACAATCACTTTAATCCTACGCCTACAACTTGAGATACATCCGTTTCTTGAATCTGCCCATCAAACCACTTCAAGAACAAGATCCTGGTCGATTGGTTCTTTGTTAACTCGAAGAATCACATCAATTTGGTACAAAGAATAAGAACCCTTTATATAGGCCTAGGGTCTCTTCTTTGATGACTACAAATACCTATTCTACTCTAGAAAGGAAATAGCTAAAAACAAGGAAAGTAAAATCCCTATTCTACTAGGAAAGGAATAAAGAAAACTGAATCCTACTAGATCTAGGATAAAAGTCCTACTAATGAACGGAAATCAAATCCTACTATGATATAAATCAAGAAACAAGAAATTTATTTAGAAAAGGATTCAAGAAACAAGAATTGGAAATAATCTTCAAACTTGAGCTCCTTGGACTTTTCTTTTTCTTGAATTTCAGTCTTGTGTTTCTTGATTTTCTTTAATTTTATTGATATTCTTCATCTTTCATCAAGAAATTAAAGAAAATCAATAAACACAAGACTGAAATTCAAGAAAAAGAAAAGTCCAAAAAGCTCAAGTTTGAAGATTATTTCCAATTCTTGTTTCTTGAATCCTTTTCTAAATAGGTTTCTTGTTTCTTGATTTATATCATAGTAGGATTTGATTTCCTATCATTAGTAGGACTTTTATCCTAGATCTAGTAGGATTCAGTTTTCTTTATTCTTTTCCTTGTAGAATAGGGATTTTACTTTCCTTGTCTTTAGCCATTTCCTTTCTAGAGTAGAATAGGGATTTGTAGTCATCAAAGAAGAGACCCTAGGCTTATATAAAGGGTTCTTATTCTTTGTTAAACACTATTCACGTTTTTAGCATAAACCTAAATTTTGCAATAGAGTTATTCTCTCTATTTCTTGTTCTTTATCCTTGTTTTTGTTCCAAGCAAGGTGGTGATAGTCTTTACCTTCTTTTCAGTTGCGTGTGGTGTTTCTTTGTCACGTTAATTGATTTCAAGTGGTGACTTAGGAATTTTATTTGTTCTTGATCATTCAAGAACGCGTTTCTTGATTAAAATTCGTTCTAGTTCATACCCAGAACCCTAATTTTATTTCCATCATTCCGCCTTCAATACTTACTTGATTTAAACCATTCAATAGTTATTTTTATAGTTCAAATCGTCATCTTTCACATAGTTTTACAATCACTTTAATCCTACGCCTACAACTTGAGATACATCCGTTTCTTGAATCTGCCCATCAAACCACTTCAAGAACAAGATCCTGGTCGATTGGTTCTTTGTTAACTCGAAGAATCACATCAATTTGGTACAAAGAATAAGAACCCTTTATATAGGCCTAGGGTCTCTTCTTTGATGACTACAAATACCTATTCTACTCTAGAAAGGAAATAGCTAAAAACAAGGAAAGTAAAATCCCTATTCTACAAGGAAAGGAATAAAGAAAACTGAATCCTACTAGATCTAGGATAAAAGTCCTACTAATGAACGGAAATCAAATCCTACTATGATATAAATCAAGAAACAAGAAATTTATTTAGAAAAGGATTCAAGAAACAAGAATTGGAAATAATCTTCAAACTTGAGCTCCTTGGACTTTTCTTTTTCTTGAATTTCAGTCTTGTGTTTCTTGATTTTCTTTAATTTTATTGATATTCTTCATCTTTCATCAAGAAATTAAAGAAAATCAATAAACACAAGACTGAAATTCAAGAAAAAGAAAAGTCCAAGAAGCTCAAGTTTGAAGATTATTTCCAATTCTTGTTTCTTGAATCCTTTTCTAAATAGGTTTCTTGTTTCTTGATTTATATCATAGTAGGATTTGATTTCCTATCATTAGTAGGACTTTTATCCTAGATCTAGTAGGATTCAGTTTTCTTTATTCTTTTCCTTGTAGAATAGGGATTTTACTTTCCTTGTCTTTAGCCATTTCCTTTCTAGAGTAGAATAGGGATTTGTAGTCATCAAAGAAGAGACCCTAGGCTTATATAAAGGGTTCTTATTCTTTGTTAAACACTATTCACGTTTTTAGCATAAACCTAAATTTTGCAATAGAGTTATTCTCTCTATTTCTTGTTCTTTATCCTTGTTTTTTGTTCCAAGCAAGGTGGTGATAGTCTTTACCTTCTTTTCAGTTGCGTGTGGTGTTTCTTTGTCACGTTAATTGATTTCAAGTGGTGACTTAGGAATTTTATTTGTTCTTGATCATTCAAGAACGCGTTTCTTGATTAAAATTCGTTCTAGTTCATACCCAGAACCCTAATTTTATTTCCATCATTCCGCCTTCAATACTTACTTGATTTAAACCATTCAATAGTTATTTTTATAGTTCAAATCGTCATCTTTCACATAGTTTTACAATCACTTTAATCCTACGCCTACAACTTGAGATACATCCGTTTCTTGAATCTGCCCATCAAACCACTTCAAGAACAAGATCCTGGTCGATTGGTTCTTTGTTAACTTGAAGAATCACATCAATTTGGTACAAAGAATAAGAACCCTTTATATAGGCCTAGGGTCTCTTCTTTGATGACTACAAATACCTATTCTACTCTAGAAAGGAAATAGCTAAAAACAAGGAAAGTAAAATCCCTATTCTACAAGGAAAGGAATAAAGAAAACTGAATCCTACTAGATCAAGGATAAAAGTCTTACTAATGAACGGAAATCAAATCCTACTATGATATAAATCAAGAAACAAGAAATTTATTTAGAAAAGGATTCAAGAAACAAGAATTGGAAATAATCTTCAAACTTGAGCTCCTTGGACTTTTCTTTTTCTTGAATTTCAAGTCTTGTGTTTCTTGATTTTCTTGAATTTATTGATATTCTTCATCTTTCATCAAGAAATTAAAGAAAATCAATAAACACAAGACTGAAATTCAAGAAAAAGAAAAGTCCAAGAAGCTCAAGTTTGAAGATTATTTCAAATTCTTGTTTCTTGAATCCTTTTCTAAATAGGTTTCTTGTTTCTAGATTTATATCATAGTAGGATTTGATTTCCTATCAGTAGTAGGACTTTTATCCTAGATCTAGTAGGATTCAGTTTTCTTTATTCTTTTCCTTGTAGAATAGGGATTTTACTTTCCTTGTTTTTAGCCATTTCCTTTCTAGAGTAGAATAGGGATTTGTAGTCATCAAAGAAGAGACCCTAGGCTTATATAAAGGGTTCTTATTCTTTGTTAAACACTATTCACGTTTTTAGCATAAACCTAAATTTTGCAATAGAGTTATTCTCTCTATTTCTTATTCTTTATCCTTGTTTTTGGTTCCAAGCAAGGTGGTGATAGTCTTTACCTTGTTTTCAGTTGCGTGTGGTGTTTCTTTGTCACGTTAATTGATTTCAAGTGGTGACTTAGGAATTTTATTTGTTCTTGATCATTCAAGAACGCGTTTCTTGATAAAAATTCGTTCTAGTTCATACCCAGAACCCTAATTTTATTTTTCCATCATTCCGCCTTCAATACTTACTTGATTTAAACCATTCAATAGTTATTTTTATAGTTCAAATCGTCATCTTTCACATAGTTTTACAATCACTTTAATCCTACGCCTACAACTTGAGATACATCCGTTTCTTGAATCTGCCCATCAAACCACTTCAAGAACAAGATCCTGGTCGATTGGTTCTTTGTTAACTCGAAGAATCACATCAATTTGGTACAAAGAATAAGAACCCTTTATATAGGCCTAGGGTCTCTTCTTTGATGACTACAAATACCTATTCTACTCTAGAAAGGAAATAGCTAAAAACAAGGAAAGTAAAATCCCTATTCTACTAGGAAAGGAATAAAGAAAACTGAATCCTACTAGATCTAGGATAAAAGTCCTACTAATGAACGGAAATCAAATCCTACTATGATATAAATCAAGAAACAAGAAATTTATTTAGAAAAGGATTCAAGAAACAAGAATTGGAAATAATCTTCAAACTTGAGCTCCTTGGACTTTTCTTTTTCTTGAATTTCAGTCTTGTGTTTCTTGATTTTCTTTAATTTTATTGATATTCTTCATCTTTCATCAAGAAATTAAAGAAAATCAATAAACACAAGACTGAAATTCAAGAAAAAGAAAAGTCCAAAAAGCTCAAGTTTGAAGATTATTTCCAATTCTTGTTTCTTGAATCCTTTTCTAAATAGGTTTCTTGTTTCTTGATTTATATCATAGTAGGATTTGATTTCCTATCATTAGTAGGACTTTTATCCTAGATCTAGTAGGATTCAGTTTTCTTTATTCTTTTCCTTGTAGAATAGGGATTTTACTTTCCTTGTCTTTAGCCATTTCCTTTCTAGAGTAGAATAGGGATTTGTAGTCATCAAAGAAGAGACCCTAGGCTTATATAAAGGGTTCTTATTCTTTGTTAAACACTATTCACGTTTTTAGCATAAACCTAAATTTTGCAATAGAGTTATTCTCTCTATTTCTTGTTCTTTATCCTTGTTTTTTGTTCCAAGCAAGGTGGTGATAGTCTTTACCTTCTTTTCAGTTGCGTGTGGTGTTTCTTTGTCACGTTAATTGATTTCAAGTGGTGACTTAGGAATTTTATTTGTTCTTGATCATTCAAGAACGCGTTTCTTGATTAAAATTCGTTCTAGTTCATACCCAGAACCCTAATTTTATTTCCATCATTCCGCCTTCAATACTTACTTGATTTAAACCATTCAATAGTTATTTTTATAGTTCAAATCGTCATCTTTCACATAGTTTTACAATCACTTTAATCCTACGCCTACAACTTGAGATACATCCGTTTCTTGAATCTGCCCATCAAACCACTTCAAGAACAAGATCCTGGTCGATTGGTTCTTTGTTAACTCGAAGAATCACATCAATTTGGTACAAAGAATAAGAACCCTTTATATAGGCCTAGGGTCTCTTCTTTGATGACTACAAATACCTATTCTACTCTAGAAAGGAAATAGCTAAAAACAAGGAAAGTAAAATCCCTATTCTACAAGGAAAGGAATAAAGAAAACTGAATCCTACTAGATCTAGGATAAAAGTCCTACTAATGAACGGAAATCAAATCCTACTATGATATAAATCAAGAAACAAGAAATTTATTTAGAAAAGGATTCAAGAAACAAGAATTGGAAATAATCTTCAAACTTGAGCTCCTTGGACTTTTCTTTTTCTTGAATTTCAGTCTTGTGTTTCTTGATTTTCTTGAATTTTATTGATATTCTTCATCTTTCATCAAGAAATTAAAGAAAATCAATAAACACAAGACTGAAATTCAAGAAAAAGAAAAGTCCAAGAAGCTCAAGTTTGAAGATTATTTCCAATTCTTGTTTCTTGAATCCTTTTCTAAATAGGTTTCTTGTTTCTTGATTTATATCATAGTAGGATTTGATTTCCTATCATTAGTAGGACTTTTATCCTAGATCTAGTAGGATTCAGTTTTCTTTATTCTTTTCCTTGTAGAATAGGGATTTTACTTTCCTTGTTTTTAGCCATTTCCTTTCTAGAGTAGAATAGGGATTTGTAGTCATCAAAGAAGAGACCCTAGGCTTATATAAAGGGTTCTTATTCTTTGTTAAACACTATTCACGTTTTTAGCATAAACCTAAATTTTGCAATAGAGTTATTCTCTCTATTTCTTGTTCTTTATCCTTGTTTTTGGTTCCAAGCAAGGTGGTGATAGTCTTTACCTTCTTTTCAGTTGCGTGTGGTGTTTCTTTGTCACGTTAATTGATTTCAAGTGGTGACTTAGGAATTTTATTTGTTCTTGATCATTCAAGAACGCGTTTCTTGATTAAAATTCGTTCTAGTTCATACCCAGAACCCTAATTTTATTTCCATCATTCCGCCTTCAATACTTACTTGATTTAAACCATTCAATAGTTATTTTTATAGTTCAAATCGTCATCTTTCACATAGTTTTACAATCACTTTAATCCTACGCCTACAACTTGAGATACATCCGTTTCTTGAATCTGACCATCAAACCACTTCAAGAACAAGATCCTGGTCGATTGGTTCTTTGTTAACTTGAAGAATCACATCAATTTGGTACAAAGAATAAGAACCCTTTATATAGGCCTAGGGTCTCTTCTTTGATGACTACAAATACCTATTCTACTCTAGAAAGGAAATAGCTAAAAACAAGGAAAGTAAAATCCCTATTCTACAAGGAAAGGAATAAAGAAAACTGAATCCTACTAGATCTAGGATAAAAGTCCTACTAATGAACGGAAATCAAATCCTACTATGATATAAATCAAGAAACAAGAAATTTATTTAGAAAAGGATTCAAGAAACAAGAATTGGAAATAATCTTCAAACTTGAGCTCCTTGGACTTTTCTTTTTCTTGAATTTCAATCTTGTGTTTCTTGATTTTCTTGAATTTTATTGATATTCTTCATCTTTCATCAAGAAATTAAAGAAAATCAATAAACACAAGACTGAAATTCAAGAAAAAGAAAAGTCCAAGAAGCTCAAGTTTGAAGATTATTTCCAATTCTTGTTTCTTGAATCCTTTTCTAAATAGGTTTCTTGTTTCTAGATTTATATCATAGTAGGATTTGATTTCCTATCATTAGTAGGACTTTTATCCTAGATCTAGTAGGATTCAGTTTTCTTTATTCTTTTCCTTGTAGAATAGGGATTTTACTTTCCTTGTTTTTAGCCATTTCCTTTCTAGAGTAGAATAGGGATTTGTAGTCATCAAAGAAGAGACCCTAGGCTTATATAAAGGGTTCTTATTCTTTGTTAAACACTATTCACGTTTTTAGCATAAACCTAAATTTTGCAATAGAGTTATTCTCTCTATTTCTTAGTTCTTTATCCTTGTTTTTGGTTCCAAGCAAGGTGGTGATAGTCTTTACCTTGTTTTCAGTTGCGTGTGGTGTTTCTTTGTCACGTTAATTGATTTCAAGTGGTGACTTAGGAATTTTATTTGTTCTTGATCATTCAAGAACGCGTTTCTTGATTAAAATTCGTTCTAGTTCATACCCAGAACCCTAATTTTATTTCCATCATTCCGCCTTCAATACTTACTTGATTTAAACCATTCAATAGTTATTTTTATAGTTCAAATCGTCATCTTTCACATAGTTTTACAATCACTTTAATCCTACGCCTACAACTTGAGATACATCCGTTTCTTGAATCTGCCCATCAAACCACTTCAAGAACAAGATCCTGGTCGATTGGTTCTTTGTTAACTCGAAGAATCACATCAATTTGGTACAAAGAATAAGAACCCTTTATATAGGCCTAGGGTCTCTTCTTTGATGACTACAAATACCTATTCTACTCTAGAAAGGAAATAGCTAAAAACAAGGAAAGTAAAATCCCTATTCTACTAGGAAAGGAATAAAGAAAACTGAATCCTACTAGATCTAGGATAAAAGTCCTACTAATGAACGGAAATCAAATCCTACTATGATATAAATCAAGAAACAAGAAATTTATTTAGAAAAGGATTCAAGAAACAAGAATTGGAAATAATCTTCAAACTTGAGCTCCTTGGACTTTTCTTTTTCTTGAATTTCAGTCTTGTGTTTCTTGATTTTCTTTAATTTTATTGATATTCTTCATCTTTCATCAAGAAATTAAAGAAAATCAATAAACACAAGACTGAAATTCAAGAAAAAGAAAAGTCCAAAAGCTCAAGTTTGAAGATTATTTCCAATTCTTGTTTCTTGAATCCTTTTCTAAATAGGTTTCTTGTTTCTTGATTTATATCATAGTAGGATTTGATTTCCTATCATTAGTAGGACTTTTATCCTAGATCTAGTAGGATTCAGTTTTCTTTATTCTTTTCCTTGTAGAATAGGGATTTTACTTTCCTTGTCTTTAGCCATTTCCTTTCTAGAGTAGAATAGGGATTTGTAGTCATCAAAGAAGAGACCCTAGGCTTATATAAAGGGTTCTTATTCTTTGTTAAACACTATTCACGTTTTTAGCATAAACCTAAATTTTGCAATAGAGTTATTCTCTCTATTTCTTGTTCTTTATCCTTGTTTTTTGTTCCAAGCAAGGTGGTGATAGTCTTTACCTTCTTTTCAGTTGCGTGTGGTGTTTCTTTGTCACGTTAATTGATTTCAAGTGGTGACTTAGGAATTTTATTTGTTCTTGATCATTCAAGAACGCGTTTCTTGATTAAAATTCGTTCTAGTTCATACCCAGAACCCTAATTTTATTTCCATCATTCCGCCTTCAATACTTACTTGATTTAAACCATTCAATAGTTATTTTTATAGTTCAAATCGTCATCTTTCACATAGTTTTACAATCACTTTAATCCTACGCCTACAACTTGAGATACATCCGTTTCTTGAATCTGCCCATCAAACCACTTCAAGAACAAGATCCTGGTCGATTGGTTCTTTGTTAACTCGAAGAATCACATCAATTTGGTACAAAGAATAAGAACCCTTTATATAGGCCTAGGGTCTCTTCTTTGATGACTACAAATACCTATTCTACTCTAGAAAGGAAATAGCTAAAAACAAGGAAAGTAAAATCCCTATTCTACAAGGAAAGGAATAAAGAAAACTGAATCCTACTAGATCTAGGATAAAAGTCCTTACTAATGAACGGAAATCAAATCCTTACTATGATATAAATCAAGAAACAAGAAATTTATTTAGAAAAGGATTCAAGAAACAAGAATTGGAAATAATCTTCAAACTTGAGCTCCTTGGACTTTTCTTTTTCTTGAATTTCAGTCTTGTGTTTCTTGATTTTCTTGAATTTTATTGATATTCTTCATCTTTCATCAAGAAATTAAAGAAAATCAATAAACACAAGACTGAAATTCAAGAAAAAGAAAAGTCCAAGAAGCTCAAGTTTGAAGATTATTTCCAATTCTTGTTTCTTGAATCCTTTTCTAAATAGGTTTCTTGTTTCTTGATTTATATCATAGTAGGATTTGATTTCCTATCATTAGTAGGACTTTTATCCTAGATCTAGTAGGATTCAGTTTTCTTTATCCTTTTCCTTGTAGAATAGGGATTTTACTTTCCTTGTTTTTAGCCATTTCCTTTCTAGAGTAGAATAGGGATTTGTAGTCATCAAAGAAGAGACCCTAGGCTTATATAAAGGGTTCTTATTCTTTGTTAAACACTATTCACGTTTTTAGCATAAACCTAAATTTTGCAATAGAGTTATTCTCTCTATTTCTTGTTCTTTATCCTTGTTTTTGGTTCCAAGCAAGGTGGTGATAGTCTTTACCTTGTTTTCAGTTGCGTGTGGTGTTTCTTTGTCACGTTAATTGATTTCAAGTGGTGACTTAGGAATTTTATTTGTTCTTGATCATTCAAGAACGCGTTTCTTGATTAAAATTCGTTCTAGTTCATACCCAGAACCCTAATTTTATTTTTCCATCATTCCGCCTTCAATACTTACTTGATTTAAACCATTCAATAGTTATTTTTATAGTTCAAATCGTCATCTTTCACATAGTTTTACAATCACTTTAATCCTACGCCTACAACTTGAGATACATCCGTTTCTTGAATCTGCCCATCAAACCACTTCAAGAACAAGATCCTGGTCGATTGGTTCTTTGTTAACTCGAAGAATCACATCAATTTGGTACAAAGAATAAGAACCCTTTATATAGGCCTAGGGTCTCTTCTTTGATGACTACAAATACCTATTCTACTCTAGAAAGGAAATAGCTAAAAACAAGGAAAGTAAAATCCCTATTCTACTAAGGAAAGGAATAAAGAAAACTGAATCCTACTAGATCTAGGATAAAAGTCCTACTAATGAACGGAAATCAAATCCTACTATGATATAAATCAAGAAACAAGAAATTTATTTAGAAAAGGATTCAAGAAACAAGAATTGGAAATAATCTTCAAACTTGAGCTCCTTGGACTTTTCTTTTTCTTGAATTTCAGTCTTGTGTTTCTTGATTTTCTTGAATTTATTGATATTCTTCATCTTTCATCAAGAAATTAAAGAAAATCAATAAACACAAGACTGAAATTCAAGAAAAAGAAAAGTCCAAGAAGCTCAAGTTTGAAGATTATTTCCAATTCTTGTTTCTTGAATCCTTTTCTAAATAGGTTTCTTGTTTCTTGATTTATATCATAGTAGGATTTGATTTCCTATCATTAGTAGGACTTTTATCCTAGATCTAGTAGGATTCAGTTTTCTTTATTCTTTTCCTTGTAGAATAGGGATTTTACTTTCCTTGTTTTTAGCCATTTCCTTTCTAGAGTAGAATAGGGATTTGTAGTCATCAAAGAAGAGACCCTAGGCTTATATAAAGGGTTCTTATTCTTTGTTAAACACTATTCACGTTTTTAGCATAAACCTAAATTTTGCAATAGAGTTATTCTCTCTATTTCTTGTTCTTTATCCTTGTTTTTGGTTCCAAGCAAGGTGGTGATAGTCTTTACCTTGTTTTCAGTTGCGTGTGGTGTTTCTTTGTCACGTTAATTGATTTCAAGTGGTGACTTAGGAATTTTATTTGTTCTTGATCATTCAAGAACGCGTTTCTTGATTAAAATTCGTTCTAGTTCATACCCAGAACCCTAATTTTATTTTTCCATCATTCCGCCTTCAATACTTACTTGATTTAAACCATTCAATAGTTATTTTTATAGTTCAAATCGTCATCTTTCACATAGTTTTACAATCACTTTAATCCTACGCCTACAACTTGAGATACATCCGTTTCTTGAATCTGCCCATCAAACCACTTCAAGAACAAGATCCTGGTCGATTGGTTCTTTGTTAACTCGAAGAATCACATCAATTTGGTACAAAGAATAAGAACCCTTTATATAGGCCTAGGGTCTCTTCTTTGATGACTACAAATACCTATTCTACTCTAGAAAGGAAATAGCTAAAAACAAGGAAAGTAAAATCCCTATTCTACAAGGAAAGGAATAAAGAAAACTGAATCCTACTAGATCTAGGATAAAAGTCCTACTAATGAACGGAAATCAAATCCTACTATGATATAAATCAAGAAACAAGAAATTTATTTAGAAAAGGATTCAAGAAACAAGAATTGGAAATAATCTTCAAACTTGAGCTCCTTGGACTTTTCTTTTTCTTGAATTTCAGTCTTGTGTTTCTTGATTTTCTTGAATTTATTGATATTCTTCATCTTTCATCAAGAAATTAAAGAAAATCAATAAACACAAGACTGAAATTCAAGAAAAAGAAAAGTCCAAGAAGCTCAAGTTTGAAGATTATTTCCAATTCTTGTTTCTTGAATCCTTTTCTAAATAGGTTTCTTGTTTCTAGATTTATATCATAGTAGGATTTGATTTCCTATCATTAGTAGGACTTTTATCCTAGATCTAGTAGGATTCAGTTTTCTTTATCCTTTTCCTTGTAGAATAGGGATTTTACTTTCCTTGTTTTTAGCCATTTCCTTTCTAGAGTAGAATAGGGATTTGTAGTCATCAAAGAAGAGACCCTAGGCTTATATAAAGGGTTCTTATTCTTTGTTAAACACTATTCACGTTTTTAGCATAAACCTAAATTTTGCAATAGAGTTATTCTCTCTATTTCTTGTTCTTTATCCTTGTTTTTGGTTCCAAGCAAGGTGGTGATAGTCTTTACCTTGTTTTCAGTTGCGTGTGGTGTTTCTTTGTCACGTTAATTGATTTCAAGTGGTGACTTAGGAATTTTATTTGTTCTTGATCATTCAAGAACGCGTTTCTTGATTAAAATTCGTTCTAGTTCATACCCAGAACCCTAATTTTATTTCCATCATTCCGCCTTCAATACTTACTTGATTTAAACCATTCAATAGTTATTTTTATAGTTCAAATCGTCATCTTTCACATAGTTTTACAATCACTTTAATCCTACGCCTACAACTTGAGATACATCCGTTTCTTGAATCTGCCCATCAAACCACTTCAAGAACAAGATCCTGGTCGATTGGTTCTTTGTTAACTCGAAGAATCACATCAATTTGGTACAAAGAATAAGAACCCTTTATATAGGCCTAGGGTCTCTTCTTTGATGACTACAAATACCTATTCTACTCTAGAAAGGAAATAGCTAAAAACAAGGAAAGTAAAATCCCTATTCTACAAGGAAAGGAATAAAGAAAACTGAATCCTACTAGATCTAGGATAAAAGTCCTACTAATGAACGGAAATCAAATCCTACTATGATATAAATCAAGAAACAAGAAATTTATTTAGAAAAGGATTCAAGAAACAAGAATTGGAAATAATCTTCAAACTTGAGCTCCTTGGACTTTTCTTTTTCTTGAATTTCAGTCTTGTGTTTCTTGATTTTCTTGAATTTTATTGATATTCTTCATCTTTCATCAAGAAATTAAAGAAAATCAATAAACACAAGACTGAAATTCAAGAAAAAGAAAAGTCCAAGAAGCTCAAGTTTGAAGATTATTTCCAATTCTTGTTTCTTGAATCCTTTTCTAAATAGGTTTCTTGTTTCTTGATTTATATCATAGTAGGATTTGATTTCCTATCATTAGTAGGACTTTTATCCTAGATCTAGTAGGATTCAGTTTTCTTTATTCTTTTCCTTGTAGAATAGGGATTTTACTTTCCTTGTTTTTAGCCATTTCCTTTCTAGAGTAGAATAGGGATTTGTAGTCATCAAAGAAGAGACCCTAGGCTTATATAAAGGGTTCTTATTCTTTGTTAAACACTATTCACGTTTTTAGCATAAACCTAAATTTTGCAATAGAGTTATTCTCTCTATTTCTTGTTCTTTATCCTTGTTTTTGGTTCCAAGCAAGGTGGTGATAGTCTTTACCTTGTTTTCAGTTGCGTGTGGTGTTTCTTTGTCACGTTAATTGATTTCAAGTGGTGACTTAGGAATTTTATTTGTTCTTGATCATTCAAGAACGCGTTTCTTGATTAAAATTCGTTCTAGTTCATACCCAGAACCCTAATTTTATTTCCATCATTCCGCCTTCAATACTTACTTGATTTAAACCATTCAATAGTTATTTTTATAGTTCAAATCGTCATCTTTCACATAGTTTTACAATCACTTTAATCCTACGCCTACAACTTGAGATACATCCGTTTCTTGAATCTGCCCATCAAACCACTTCAAGAACAAGATCCTGGTCGATTGGTTCTTTGTTAACTCGAAGAATCACATCAATTTGGTACAAAGAATAAGAACCCTTTATATAGGCCTAGGGTCTCTTCTTTGATGACTACAAATACCTATTCTACTCTAGAAAGGAAATAGCTAAAAACAAGGAAAGTAAAATCCCTATTCTACAAGGAAAGGAATAAAGAAAACTGAATCCTACTAGATCTAGGATAAAAGTCCTACTAATGAACGGAAATCAAATCCTACTAATATATAAATCAAGAAACAAGAAACCTATTTAGAAAAGGATTCAAGAAACAAGAATTGGAAATAATCTTCAAACTTGAGCTCCTTGGACTTTTCTTTTTCTTGAATTTCAGTCTTGTGTTTCTTGATTTTCTTGAATTTTCTTGATATTCTTCATCTTTCATCAAGAAATTAAAGAAAATCAAGAACACAAGACTGAAATTCAAGAAAAAGAAAAGTCCAAGAAGCTCAAGTTTGAAGATTATTTCCAATTCTTGTTTCTTGAATCCTTTTCTAAATAGGTTTCTTGTTTCTTGATTTATATCATAGTAGGATTTGATTTCCTATCATTAGTAGGACTTTTATCCTAGATCTAGTAGGATTCAGTTTTCTTTATTCTTTTCCTTGTAGAATAGGGATTTTACTTTCCTTGTTTTTAGCCATTTCCTTTCTAGAGTAGAATAGGGATTTGTAGTCATCAAAGAAGAGACCCTAGGCTTATATAAAGGGTTCTTATTCTTTGTTAAACACTATTCACGTTTTTAGCATAAACCTAAATTTTGCAATAGAGTTATTCTCTCTATTTCTTGTTCTTTATCCTTGTTTTTGGTTCCAAGCTAGGTGGTGATAGTCTTTACCTTGTTTTCAGTTGTGTGTGGTGTTTCTTTTTCACGTTAATTGATTTCAAGTGGTGACTTAGGAATTTTATTTGTTCCTGATCATTCAAGAACGCGTTTCTTGATTAAAATTCGTTCTAGTTCATACCCAGAACCCTAATTTTCTTTCCATCGTTCCGCCTTCAATACTTACTTGATTTAAACCATTCAATATTTATTTTTATAGTTCAAATCGTCATCTTTCACATAGTTTTACAATCACTTTAATCCTACGCCTACAACTTGAGATACATCCGTTTCTTGAATCTGCCCATCAAACCACTTCAAGAACAAGATCCTGGTCGATTAGTTCTTTGTTAACTCGAAGAAATACATCAATTAGGTACAAAGAATAAGAACCCTTTATATAGGCCTAGGGTCTCTTCTTTGATGACTACAAATACCTATTCTACTCTGCAAAGGAAATAGCTAAAAACAAGGAAAGTAAAATCCCTATTCTACAAGGAAAAGAATAAAGAAAACTGAATCCTACTAGATCTTGGATAAAAGTCCTACTAATGATAGGAAATTAAATCCTACTAAAATGTAAATCAAGAAACAAGAAACCTATTTAGAAAAGGATTCAAGAAACAAAAATTGGAAATAATCTTCAAACATGAGCTCCTTGGGCTATTCTTTTTCTTGAATTTCAGTCTTGTGTTTCTTGATTTTCTTGAATTTTCTTGATATTCTTCGTCTTTCATCAAGAAATTAAAGAAAATCAAGAACACAAGACTGAAATTCAAGAAAAAGAAAAGTCCAAGAAGCTCAAGTTTGAAGATTATTTCCAATTCTTGTTTCTTGAATCCTTTTCTAAATAGGTTTCTTGTTTCTTGATTTATATCATAGTAGGATTTGATTTCCTATCATTAGTAGGAATTTTATCCTAGATCTAGTAGGATTCAGTTTTCTTTATTCTTTTCCTTGTAGAATAGGGATTTTTCTTTCCTTGTTTTTAGCCATTTCCTTTCTAGAGTAGAATAGGGATTTGTAGTCATCAAAGAAGAGACCCTAGGCTTATATAAAGGGTTCTTATTCTTTGTTAAACACTATTCACGTTTTTACCATAAACCTAAATTTTGCAATAGAGTTATTCTCTCTATTTCTAGTTCTTTATCCTTGTTTTTGGTTCCAACCAAGGTGGTGATAGTCTTTACCTTGTTTTCAGTTGCGTGTGGTGTTTCTTTGTCACGTTAATTGATTTCAAGTGGTGACTTAGGAATTTTATTTGTTCTTGATCATTCAAGAATGCGTTTCTTGATTAAAATTCGTTCTAGTTCATACCAAGAACCCTAATTTTATTTCCATCATTCCGCCTTCAATACTTACTTGCTTTAAACCATTCAATAGTTATTTCTATAGTTCAAATCGTCATCTTTCACATAGTTTTACAATCACTTTAATCCTACACCTAAAACTTGAGATACATCCGTTTCTTGAATCTGCCCATCAAACCACTTCAAGAACAAGATCCTGGTCGATTGGTTCTTTGTTAACTCGAAGAATCACATCAATTTTGTACAAAGAATAAGAACCCTTTATATAGGCCAAGGGTCTCTTCTTTGAGGACTACAAATACCTATTCTACTCTAGAAAGGAAATAGCTGGAAACAAGGAAAGTAAAATCCCTATTCTACAAGGAAAGGAATAAAGAAAACTGAATCCTACAAGATCTAGGATAAAAGTCCTACTAATGAACGGAAATCAAATCCTACTATGATATAAATCAAGAAACAAGAAATTTATTTAGAAAAGAATTCAAGAAACAAGAATTGGAAATAATCTTCAAACTTGAGCTGCTTGGACTTTTCTTTTTCTTGAATTTCAATCTTGTGTTTCTTGATTTTCTGGAATTTTCTTGATATTCTTCGTCTTTCATCAAGAAATTCAAGAAAATCAAGTAACACAAGACTGAAATTCAAGAAAAAGAAAAGTACAAGAAGCTCAAGTTTGAATATTATTTCCAATTCTTGTTTCTTGAATCATTTTATAAATAGGTTTCTTGTTTCTTGATTTATATCATAGTAGGATTTGATTTCCTATCATTAGTAGGACTTTTATCCTAGATCTAGTAGGATTCAGTTTTCTTTATTCTTTTCCTTGTAGAATAGGTATTTACTTTCCTTGTTTTTAGCCATTTCCTTTGTAGAGTAGAATAGGGATTTGTAGTCATCAAAGAAGAGACCCTAGGCTTATATAAAGGGTTCTTATTCTTTGTTAAACACTATTCACGTTTTTATCACAAACCTAAATTTTGCAATACAGTTATTCTCTCTATTTATTGTTCTTTATCCTTGTTTTTGATTCCAAGCAAGGTGGTGATAGTCTTTACCTTATTTTCAGTTGCGTGTGGTGTTTCTTTGTCACGTTAATTGATTTCAAGTGGTGACTTAGGAATTTTATTTGTTCTTGATCATTCAAGAACGCGTTTCTTGACTAAAATTCGTTCTAGTTCATACCCAGAACCCTAATTTTCTTTCAATCATACCGCCTTCAATACTTACTTGATTTAAACCATTCAATAGTTATTTTTATAGTTCAAATCGTCATCTTTCACATAGTTTTACAATCACTTTAATCCTACATCTACAACTTGAGATACATATGTTTCTTGAGTCTGCCCATCAAACCACTTCAAGAACAAGATCCTGGTCGTTTGGTTCTTTGTTAACTCGAAGAATCACATCAAGTTGGTACAAAGAATGAGAACCTTTTATAAAGCAAAGACTCAGTTTGAAATCTCGCTTGAAGGAGTATTATTGTATGACGGCAGATTCTGTGTACCGGACATTGCGGGCTTACGACGGCAGATTATGGGCGAGGCACATAATGCACGGTATTCTGTTCATCCTGCTTCCACTAAGATGTATCGTGATCTCAGGTGTTTGTATTGGTGGGACGGCATGAAGAAAGATATTGCTGAGTTTGTTAGTCAGTGCCCGAACTGCCAGCAAGTTAAGATCGAGCATCAGAACCCGGTGGATTATTACAGGAGATGGAGATTCCAGCCTGGAAATGGGAGATGATTTATATGGATTTCGTTGTTGGGTTACCGCGCACTCCACGCAGGTACGACTCTATCTGGGTTGTTGTTGACAGGCTGACGAAATCAGCCCATTTCCTTCCGGTTCGGACTACTTATTCGGCTGAGGACTATGCCAGATTGTATATCAGAGAGATAGTCAGACTTCACGGAGTCCCTATATCTATTATTACTGACCGAGGTACCCAGTTTACAGCAAATTTCTGGAGGTCATTTCAGGAGGGATTAGGGACTCAGGTGAGTCTCAGTACAGCTTTTCACCCTCAGTCCGACGGGCAGGCCGAGCGCACTATTTAGACGCTCGAAGATATGTTGCGGGCCTGCGTTATTGATTTCAGGGGCAGCTGGGATGATCATTTGCCGCTTATTGAGTTTGCCTATAATAATAGTTATCACTCCAGCATTCAGATGGCACCGTATGAAGCCCTGTATGGCAGGAAATGCAGATCTCCTATTGGTTGGTTTGACGTGGGCGAGACTAAGCTGATTGGGCCAGATGTGATCCAGGAAGCTGTAGATAAGGTAAAGCTTATTCGAGAACGATTATTGGCTGCTCAGAGTCGACAGAAAGCTTATGCAGATAGACGACGTCGACCGTTAGAGTTCCGGATTGGCGACTGGGTATTCCTGAAGGTGTCGCCCATGAAGGGTGTCATGAGATTCGGTAGAAAGGGTAAGTTGAGCCCCCGGTACATTGGGCCATATCAGATCGTTCGAAAGATAGGCGAGGTCGCCTATGAGCTAGACTTACCATCCGACTTGGAGGCCGTACACCCGGTGTTTCATGTGTCTATGTTGCGGAAATGTATTGGTGATCCTTCCAGGATATTCCCAGTAGATGACATTCAGGTGACGGAGCAGTTGTCTTATGACGAGCAGCCTGTATCTATTCTGGATCGTCAGGTGAGGAGGTTGCGCACTAAGGAGGTGCCTTCTGTCAAAGTCCTGTGGCGCAATAATAACCGAGAAGAGATGACTTGGGAGGCGGAGGATGAGATGAAGAAGAGATACCCCCATTTATTCCCTACGCCTCTTGTAATCTAGACTTTTGTATTTGTTGTACCAATGAACGGATGGACCATGTGTGCTATATATAAAATGGTTTTCCCGTTATGTTTGTGAGCCTTCATAAGATTTATTTAACATTCGGGGACGAATGTTCTTAAGGGGGGGAGAATGTTATGTCCCGTGTTTTCGTATAATTGGAAATCGAGAAATAATTACGACTTGGGTGTTAGAAGGACATAATTTGATTTTAGTAAATGTGACTATGTTGGTTATGGAATCATTAATGTCAAGACCTCGGCGAAGGCCGAGGATAAATTTGGGATTTCGGAAATTAGTTTTGGGGAATTACAAAACGGGACTTGACTTTCGGGAGAGCTTACGACATCTGTGAGTTATGTAAAGCTTCCCACTCCTTCATTTGGCATATCCTAGTATGTTAGTCGAATATGAGACCTTTCGGAGCATTTCTATTCCTCGAAACCCGATCCACAGAAAAGTTACTATTCATTCAATTCAATTGAAGCCTAAGGGCTCTATTTTGGCTAGAATGCCACCATTCGTCCGAAACCTATCGAAAGGTGGTCGGGTAACCTAGAAATGATTATGTATGACCCCTGGCATATAAATGTTTGAAAAAAATATGTTCGCCACCTCACTTTGACTCGAGGTGGGCCCGCTAACCCCGAGACGCCCTATTTGTCTTATTGGGCTGTCCTTTTGAATAACGTTTGGAATGGCACTTTCGATGTTGGAATTCCCGTCTATGGGATATGTTTCGACAATTACGATATGTTAAGCTACGTTCTGAGCTACACATATTATTTTGGAAAAGTTTTGATAAATGAAACTTTATATCGGCTAAGTATCCGACTATTTTGCATTATGATATGACTTATGGGTTTACTTCGTTTTGGAAAACTATTTTGAAGTACGAATTGCATTGGTTTGCTCAGGACTCCGCTCGTGCCTTATTATGACTTCGTTCACCGGTTCCCAGGCCGGTTTTGATTCGTGCGCCTTATGACAATTCGGCCGTATGCTGTGTTACGGTTCCCGAGGCTTCGCCATAGGGCCGGGTTCCGTTTGGAGTTATGCTGTGATATGGCTCGTGATGCGATACGCTCACCCATTATTATGTTCGTGTTCGGGGATGTACGGAGATTTGAAACCTTCTGGTGTTATGCTGTGTGTGGCGCCAGCGTCGGAGTGGCGACCACGTTCCTAAGCGTTTGCATGATTTCGTTTGCATTATATATACGTATATGATTTCGATACGGATTTTGACATACCGATTTGCACTCCACTTTGACATCTGATTTGCTTTCGGTTTTGATCCATATTTTTGTACTCCGTGCTTTACATACTCAGTACATATTTCGTACTGACCCCCTTTCTCCGGGGGCTGCGTTTTATGCCCGCAGGTGCAGATATCGGTGATCCTCCGCAGTAGGCTTCACTTCTTGCTATTCCGGAGTACTCCTATTTGATCCGGAGTCCACTTTTGGTACAGACTCTTTTTGCTTTGTATATATTCGGTATATTTGACTATTTGGGTACGACGGGGCCCTGTCTCGCCATATGTCTTTGTTTTGAGTTCGTAGAGGCCTGTAGTCATATATGTGGGGCGAGGGTCCTGTATATGTTGGTCTGATTTTGTTTTCTGGTCTTAAAGCGGTCCGTTTGTCATGATGGCCCCAAATGGCCCCTATGCTTATATTTGCACTTTTGACCGGCGATGTCTATTCCGCCGCTAAGTTTGTATTTGATATGATATTTTGATTTGGCACGACCGCTTAAGACATATTTGATATAAATTATGTTCGATATGATTTCGAAAAATTATGAAATAAGTTTGGATTTGAAAATGAATGTGTGATTCGGTCCGGGTACCCAGGTAGGTTGCCAGTCGCAGCCCACGGGGCTGGGTCGTGACATGACGAAACTTGGAATTCCAGATTAATGATTGGGTATTTCTGAAAGTATCGCCAATGAAAAGGGTTATGAGATTTGGTAAGAAGGGGAAGCTAAGTCCTAGGTACATTGGACCCTATAAAATTATCCGCAAGGTGGGTCATGTAGCATATGAACTGGATTTGCCTTCGGAGCTTGAATCAGTCCATCTAGTCTTTCATGTTTCGATGCTCCGCAAGTGTATTTGAGATCCCACAAAGATTGTCCCGATAGATGACGTGCAAGTGACAGAAGAGCTTACCTATGAAGAGGTGCCTATTGCTATTTTAGATAGGCAACTGCGGAGACTCCAAAATAAAGAAGTAGTTTCAGTCAAAGTCTTATGGCGAAACAATAACCGGGAAGAAATGACTTGGGAAGCGGAAGGGAATATGAAGTGTAAGGATCTGCATTTATTCACACCCCCAGAGGAGATTCAAGAGCAAAACGCCAACAATGTAAGGTACGTATGCTTATTTTTCATGCTTCTGGTCGAGTGTGGCCATAGATATATCGATGTTGTGATGTAACCCTATGAGGCGTTGATATTATGGGTTGTTGCGACAGGCGGGTAGTGCCAAATTACAGGGGAAACTCTGGCGAAATTTCGTAGAATCCCGAGTGCTTAACATTCGAGGACGAATGTTCCAAAAGGGGGGAAGAGTGTTACACCTCGAAAATTTCCCCGTGAACGTACAGTGAAAAGTTGCAGATTTGCATTTCGACCCAGTGGTCGTAAAACAAAATACGGCACGTAAAGTGATTTACGGGCCGTAAAGTGTCATCGTCTTCCAACTATCAAAATTTCAACTTTCTGTCAAATGCTTCAAACGGTTAAAAACGATTTGGAATACGGACCGTAAATTGAAATACGGCCCGTAAATTGAGTCGTAAATTGCCATGATCTCCAGCATGCATTTCTAAGACTCAATTGCCATGATCTCCATGATCTCCAGCATGCATATATCAATTCTAAGACTCGATGGACAAGTATGCTTACCGACACCTGAAGGCTCAGAAACAAGTTCCGGGTCAATCTGAGTTAGTATAAGAAAGTTATGAGCGTTTGAAGTACAGAACATTCTATAAGCGTTTCGGAAGCCATTTTTGGAAAATCAAGGCCATAATCATGTCAAGTACCTTTCGGATATCGTTATGGATCAAATCAAATAGAGCTTTTGGAACCATATTTACCTATCAAAATGTATCAAAGACTCGATGAAATAATCAAACGTACTATCATTTGAAAACCAAGACATTAATCATCTCGTCATCTTTCGAATGTCATCCGGAAACATATCAACCGAACGTCGGACATCATAGATATGCATCAAACCCATATGGAACAACTTATGGAAATCAAGAACGTTAGCCATCCTAGTGGCTCTAAGAATGGGAGTTTCTTTGGAGTCATATACTTATCGTCTGTTAATTTCACAAAGACCATGCCAAAAAGAAAGAAAAGGTAAGCCTTACATACCTTGCCCGCTTCCTTAGCTAATCCAACTTAGGTCTTGGCCTTTCCAAAATCTATAACAATGTTAGTGAATAACAAACATTAGCTATAGATATCCAAGAATCTCATCCTTAACTAACACTTTGTCTACAGAAATTTCGGCAGCATTTCCCCTGTAAATACTACCATCCCCGAGAATCCAACTCGGCTATATCATCAACAACAAATCCGAGAATTTAACTCGGCCAAATTATCAACAACAATACCAACAGTTATTCTAACAATATCCACAATCAACTCAAAAGCATACTAACATTAACAACTTCTTTCTACAAACTTTGACGACTTTCCATTTACGTTCAATTCATAATTGCTTACATATTAAAGTTCAAATCCGCAACCATTCAAACAATATTCAAGAATACTTCAAACAATCCATACAATATTCACAATAATCCAACCAATATACCATTCCACCCCAAACCTTCCAAATGCAACAAAGACAATAACAACACGTTTCTTTTCTTCAAATTCATGAACTACACCAACAATTCTCACACTAACAACATTGTTTTCCATAAATACAAGAAATGGTTTTTGACATCACATTAGCTTTTAAACAACTCTCCAACACTTACAACTTCAACTAGAATCATCAAACTTTCATTTCCATCATACATTCCATTACCACAACAACCAAAATACTTAAGAAAAATTGATTCATTCTCTTCCATATCATACCATAACCATACGGCCACAACATATATATCAATATTTTCATGAATTTCATCCACTTTTACATACTACAACATACATAATCATCCATAACATATAAAAGAAGATTAATTCTTACCTTTTTCCCTTAGCTTCTCACTTGGCTATAATTATGAACATGCCACAAAGAGAGGTCTTCTTGCTCTAACAATTATACCATGTTATAGAGGACCTTCAAATTAGTGGGAATACTAGAAGAAAATATTTTTTGGATCAAAATTGAGGGCTCCAATTTTTGCTCTTCTTGGCCTAATAGGCCTTGGTTGTTTTTGGTCTTCTCCAAGTTTCTTGATTCTTCTTGAGTTGAAGATGAAAATGATAATGGATCATCTTTTTATTTACTTATCTTAAGCCTCCATATGGGCCTTGGCCCATACCCACTTGGACGGCCACTTTGGCCCTTTTCTTTAAGCCCAACTTTTTCTTTCTTTTTTTTTTTTTGCACTTCATGAAAATTTATTTTCCAAATTCCAAATTTGCCCTTAGCATTCCTCCATATTTCCATGAGTCATCTTGCGAATTTCCATTTTTACCCCTAGCCTTTCTTAATATTTCCACATCAAAATTTTCATAAACAACTTGTGTGTTAAAAAAGATAAAAAAATATAGCCTTGCTCTTAACTTCCCGTAATCGTCTTGAATTATCAGAATGTACAAAATGCGGGATATAACACGCAATTCCACTCAAGACTTGTTCAACCATCATCTCAGGTAAGTTTCATGACTTCATCATGCTGTTTAAAGTATTGGAAAGATAAGATGCTTGAATGGTAGAAAAACATAGAAGATGGGTCTTAAATGGATGAATAGTGTCACAGTTGAATGGTAGTTGAATGGAATCATAAATGTTGATATGCTATGATTATGAATATGTTGTAAAGGATGTTTAGACCATGAAATAAGTATCATATAAGAGAAAATGTGATAATGAGTTATATGTATAAATGTGGAGAAATTAGGGAGAAATGGTGGAGTGCGGTTAATGCATGTAAATGATGATTGTTGATTTCGATATTGTGGATGTTATTGTGGGCATTTGAGAGTTGATATAGAATACGGGAAAAGTAGTAGAAACAAAGGAAGTGCTGCCCAATTTTCTCTAGAAATAGTAGTGCATTCTTTTGGTCAGTTAACTAATGATAGTGCGAATTCCCTCTTAAAGGTAGAGACGTGATATCGAAGGAGGACAAGCGAACGATAGCTCAGTTAAACGTCGAAGGTATGTGTGGCTAGTCTCTTGCGTAACTACTTTTTTTATCCATGAGCCTATGTTTATAATTTGCTACACAAGGTAACGAGTTAGAGTATAGAAAGTCTAATGGTGTTATTTATCGCTTACACTCGCCTTATGTGCTAATCCCTTCAAGGTGAGGCAGAATGTACATGATTGTTCCATAATACAATCGGGGGATCACGACCTTAAGTCACCCCAATAGAGTATGGTTGGTCTTGAGCCTTATGTATGTATTATGATAAGTTAAGTATATTATGATGATATCACTATTACACCGCACCTATTTTGCCTGGCAGTCACCGCTAAGGCGGGCAGCTATACGATACACTATGGCTAAATGGCATGGGCAGACACCACTAGTGGGCGGCATGAGACATTACCCCGGACGCGGGAGGCCTGGACGCAGGCTCATGTTATGATTATCACACCGATCTGATATGGACGAGCAGTTTATACATGATGCATATATGACATGATATGATAATGAGCATGAGTAAAACAGCATGACTTGTTTTTCTTATACTTGGCAGCTAGATTCTGATGTCCCATATGAGTATCTCCTTTACATGATTGTCTTATTTCATTGTTTATGCCTCTCATACTCAGTACAATACTCGTACTAACGTCCGTTTTCTTTGGACGCTATGTTCATGCCCACAGGTAGACAGGGAGGAGAGCTCGATCAAGATCCGTAGTAGCTGTCAGCTGATTGGAAGCCCTCCATTGTCCCGAAGGTGCTTATGATTATTCTTTTGTGTATATATATAGCCATGTATATGAATTTTGGGCACGACGGGGTCTTGTCCCGTCCCTATGTTCAGTACTCCAGTAGAGACTCGTAGATACGCAGTGCAGGTTAGATGGTCTTACGAGATCTCTGCTGTATACATATATATCTATATTATTTTGATAGCTTAAGGGCACATGTATATGGAAGTATTTTATGTTTTCATATGAAATATGATTTTCCTACGCTATGAGTATAAAGATGATAAAAATGGTATAAAATGAGTAAGAGGAGCGACAGAACGAGCGGTGCTCGTTGGTTTGCCTAGGGTACCCGTCGCGGCCCCTAGCTGGGTCGTGACATAGACACAGCTGAACAAAACCTATACACAACCCACACATATGTCTACACACCTCTAAGAGTATCAATAGTGAAATATGACGGGACAGGGCCCCGCCGCACCCCTGGACAAACATATATATACATCAAAAGATCTGTACCAAAAGTCTAGGCTCCGAAACTGTCACGACCCAACCCCATGGGCCATGACTAGTGCCCGAGCTGGACACTCGTATACGTACCTGTTAGATATAGACAGACTGAAAATAAGAACTGTATGGAACTAATGCAAGCAACTAAAGACTCATAACGTCACATATCATAAACCTGTCTCATGAGGAGTCACAGCTAACCAAAACATAATATGGTACGCAAGCCGACAAGGCTGCCACTACATGTCAATATAATACGCAAGTCGACAAGGCTGCCACCACATATCAATATAATACGCAAGTCGACAAGGCTGCCACTACATATCAATATAATACGCAAGCTGACAAGGCTGCCACTACATACGAACATATCCATAGCAAATCACATAGACACGACTGAACAAAACTTATACACAACCCACACATATGTCTACAGACCTCTAAGTGTATCAACAATGAAATATGACGGGACAGGGCCCCGCCGTACCCCTGGATAAACAAATATATACATCAAAGGATCTGTACCAAAAGTCTAGGCTCCGGAACAATGGAGCTCTCCAAGACGGCTGAGTAGGAGTCTTAGGCTGGAGGATCACCAAATCGAGTATCTGTACCTGCGGGCATGAAATGCAGCCCCCCGAAGAAAGGGGGTCAGTACGAGATATGTACTGAGTATATAAAGAATGAAATACAATAAAGGGGATCATGACTAAAATAGAGATTACAGGAGACAAGTATGACAATCATAATACCAATACACTTGCCTTATATAATGTAAATCATGTATATTAATATTATATATCATAACCGGCCCATTATAGGACTCGGTGAATAATGACTTCATATACCATCCTCAGCGTCATAATCACATCATCATATCATCATATCATCATGTACATATATATATATATATATATCGTATCCCGGCCCTCTTGTGAGGGACTCGGTGAACAATGCAGTGAAACTGTGCACGAGAACGTACACCGGCCCGGGACTCAGTGAAAGACATATTGAGGCATGCACGAGCAGAGTAGTGAGTAACCATCTAAGTCATATCTGAGACTCAATAGAATAATCAAAATGTACCATCATTTGATAATCAAGACAATAGTCATAT